>NC_133972.1:88783447-90033447 GCF_047716275.1 Strix uralensis | reverse complement strand
GTATGATTTTTTTTTTTTTTTTTTTTTTTCAATACTTTAAAAAACAGGCTGGGCAGTGTTCACATTATATTAATTTTTTTCTGCTTTCTTGTAGTGTTGTGTTTATTCTCCAAGGACTCATGGCACTACCAAACAAAAAATGCAATAAGTACAAGGGAAAGCGTTGTAATGTTTGGAGCTAAAGATAATTTTTTATTTATATGAAGCTTCAATTTTCCTTTCATATGGAATGAAAGTTTATTAGGAGAGATTCAACTTTACCTAGGCTCACCTGTCCACACTCACCCTTGCAGTGTCTGTCTCCTCTGCTGTTCATTGATAGCCATGCAGTGGAAAAATTCTGATGAATAATGGCAATAGAACCAGCTTGTCAAATGAACACCCAAATTCATAATGTTTTCAGAAACAATCCACTCTGTAATCCAAGTTGGAGGGGAGAAGATGATGTCATCTGGCCCTGTTAATGTTGGAAAGAAGAGAATAGGATCACAGTCAATAAAAAAACCCCCAACAAAATAAGGGCATTTTAGCCTAACAACCCTCTACTTGGGCATGACTCTCTTTATGGTGGTAGAACAAGTGACCTTTTGGAAATAATCACAAGATGTAAATAAATCCAAAGAGAAGCAGAGCATTATTAGAGAATATTTTTTTTACATCTGAGTAAAATCTTTTGTTTTGCCTTATTGTTGTTTACCAAAAGGGTTTATGCTTTAGTTCTCAATGAAGATGTTTTTATTCTTCCTGTGCTTGAAGTGTTTAATCTTTACTTATTGAATACTTAGCCATGATTAAAGTAATGTCTGAAAGCCATCAAGGAACACCTGTTTTGCCTCTTCTATCTCTTTCTTTGTAAGAAGAGATTTGCCATATGGTAATCATCTTCTATGCTGAGCGTCTCCTGGAGGTCAGTTCTTGGTATGTTTTACTGACTGCTGGGAAGCACCTGACTCTTGTAGCTCATGAATTGACTTATGAAATCAATAAACTAAACATACTGTATACACACATTTTTATTTAGACTCTCCTGCTCACCTGAAATATAGATATACTCAGATGTTCTGTAAGATAGAAGAGCATTTTCTTTACTGTTTTTGTTGTGTATAACTGTGATTCCCTTTCTCAGCTAAATCAATTCCAAATCACTTGATCATTACAGATCCAGCTCCTTACAGATCCAACACAGGAATATTCCAATTTGTGGTATTTATTCACTAGATAACAAATCCTGACAGTTCATGATTTCCAGCTTTTTCACAATCAACTTTTAGTTCCTTCTGAAAACCTTTTTTCCTGATGCAGTTCTTCACCAAGGAGATTGCAGGGAAGGATAGAAGAGAGAACTTCTGACAGGGCAGCCTTGTATTAATTTAAACTTATATATAATAAAAAGGATGGAAGGACTTTTTTAAAAAATAAATGTTTGTTTTGGGGGAGGGTTGGTTTTTTTGGAAGGGAGAGTCAGTCAAAGATTGTATCCACATAACTTGCCTTATTTTTTTCCAGTATGGACAGAAGGGGCAAGTTAGGGGAAAAAGAAAATGATCTCTTGAGAGACATACAGTCTTACAGAAGAAAAGACTTTTTTTCTTCTGTAATAGATGTAATATCTTCTCATGTAGGATTTCATAAATTCTTGTCTATCAATTAATACAGAAACTAAGATAAAGCCCTAGAAGTAAAAGATAGCAGAAGAGGTAACTTCATCTTTTCAGGAAAGGGAAGTGAAGAGGAAATTACTGATGGAAAAGAGTGAAAACCAAATAAGTTCAAAGGGACCTTGATAGTTGTGTTCCTGAAAAATGGAGGGTAATAACATCAGTCCTTGAAGTGCTAAGGCTTGGACAATAGGCCCAAGCCAGAGTTGACCTATAGATGAATCTTGTATGTTTTATAACTGATAAGCATTGTACTAATAACTATTATACTAAGTTATAGCAAACCACCTATCCTGATGTAAAAGGTGGGAATATTGAAGCCTGAGCAACAGGCCCTGAACTGAAATTGCTAACTCAGTATGTAGTCATTAGTGAAATATGTATAGAAAATGTAGCTTAAACATCATTAAACATGTATCCTTCTTTGTATATGTAAACAAGATAACAGGGCCACAAAGACAGTTGTTTAGCCCTGTGACCTGGTGTGTGACCTTGCTCATAAATCACCTAGATAAGCTGGGAAAACTCCCTTAGTTTTCTCCCTTGAGCCCTGGCCAGGCTCTGGGAAAATCTAATGTGAGACTGACTCCAGATATTTCCGCTTAAAACAAAAGGTGCCAGCTATTCTGCCTTAATGATTTTAGGTATATAAGGCTGGGCCCGCTCACAGCGACTTTGGATGCCTCACCTACGGGTGGACGCACCGCGTAGGATTTCCCACTTGCCGGGACAGGCTCTCCAAATCCTCGCTGTAACCGGGGCTCCCCAGCTACTGTGGATATGGATGATGGTAAAGTATGCAAGTGGTGATGGATCTTTCTTAATCACTATTCTCTCTCTCGTAGTAATGATTTGATGCATTACCCTGTATTTGCCTATTTGTTTAAGCGCGCTACTTTGTTTTTCCTTACTGTATGTTTTCTATATTATTCTGTTATATTATTTAGTTATTTCTAGTAAAATACGCCTGCTCTTTTCACTCTGGTGTCTGAATTTAATTGATATCCCTAATCAGCAAAACAGTCCTTTACTCTTTGGTTGCCCCCATCCAAAGAAGCCCTTTGGACAAAACCTCTTTTCTGTCAAGATTTGTGTTTCAGGTGCTCATGGCTGTCATCATGACAACACCACATATCGATTGCTTCTAATACATCTTAGCATTTTAAAGCTTTACCTGGAGTTCTCTTGGAAAGTGGTAGCAGCATCATCAATAGTGTGACCAGCAGAAGTAGGGAGGTGATAGTCCCCCTGTACTCTGCACTGGTGTGGAGGCCACACCTTGAGTATTGTGTCCAGTTTTGGGCACCTCAATACAAGAGAGATATCGAGGTGCTGGAGCGAGTGCAGAGGAGGGCAACGAAGCTGGTGAAGGGCCTGGAGAACAAATCCTATGAGGAGCAATTGAAGGAGCTGGGACTGTTCAGTTTGAGGAAGAGAAGGTTAAGGGGAGACCTCATCACTCTCTACACCTACCTGAAAGGACATTTTAGAGAGGTTGGTGCTGGTCTCTTCTCACAGGTGATTAGTGACAGAACAGGGGGGAATGGCTTTAAACTGCAACAGGGGAGGTTTAGAGTGGACATTAGGAAAAAATTTTTCACAGAAAGAGTAGTCAGACAGTAGAATAGGCTGCCCAGGGCAGTGGTGGAGTCACCATCCCTGGATGTGTTTAAGGGTCATTTAGATGAGATGCTGGGGAATATGGTGTAGGGGAGAACTTTGTAGAGAAGGGCTGATGGTTGGACTCAATGATCCCAAGGGTCTTTTCCAACCTGAATGATTGTATGATTGTATGATTCTATGATCATTCAGCATACTGATTAAGAAAATGCAACCATTGCCTTAGGGTAGGACAAAAGGGGGAAGAAGGGGAGTATTTCCCTGGTTTTTTTAGTGTGGGTTTTTTTTTTTTTTAGATGACTTAACATGAGGTATGTCATATTTTGTTATGATTCAGAGATATATTTAATTCTGAAGGTTCTTCAGAATATTCAATTCTATTGATAGTTACTTAGCAGCATCTCTTTTGAAAAGTGCTAAGACTTTGGAGTTGATGTTGAAATTTTATATTAACTTTGGAGCACTGTAGTGATCATCTAATAGTCATAAATCCTCTAGATCTATTATTATCCCTCACAAATATGGAAATATATTTGTGCATTCAGTACAGAGCCTGGCTGAGGGCCTTCACTCATTTTGAGATAGCTGTCATTCCATTGCTCTACATGCCTCTCTTATACTTTACTGTACCATTTTTCTGACTTCTGTTCAGCCACTTTGATTTTAAACTTCCACTGCTGTGTTCTGCCTAACTCCTCTCCTAAATTCATGGCAAGGGAGTAGTCAGCAAAAATGGAGCTTTCAAATGCTCAGTAGATTTGCTCTGGTATAGCTCCAGTACAGCTATCCGGACTTGTGAAATGGCATTGCTGTATAGAAAGAAGTTTGCAGCTATCTACTCTCAGCAGCCATGAAGAATGTACTATCTCCTGGGATGTCCACAGTCCTACCTGGAGCAATACCTAAACATAAAAGCTCATGATAATGCTGTTATGAGCAGGCACAATAAGAAGATGTTTGTCTGTTAAGGCAACGTTTTGTTATTTCATCTAAGAAATACATGGCAAACTTCTTTCTGTCCATAGTCTGCTCATTGGACCTCACCAAGTTCCCATATATTAAATCAGTTCCAGTGTATTTTCATGCTTTAGATCAGCCCTTTAATTTGAAATTTAAATCTTGTCTTCTTGTGTAGATTTACTAAGAATAATAGTATAATTGAGTAGATTTTCATATGAAATATGCATGAGATATTTTATGATGCAGTGGTGTTGGAGGTACTTGTAATTATCCAGTTGACTTTTTCTATAACAAGGCTTTTTTCAGCTGATAGATAGTTGAGCTCTGCGAAGAAAAGCGTCGACAGTCCTTGCATTTCTAACTCTGCATCGTAATTAAGGATACTGAAATAACTCTACAGTTCCCTGATTTTGTATATTGTCTTGCAAATCTGTTTCATAGTCTGCTTGTCAAAACCAGCAAAGCAGGAAAACTAGCTTTGAATAGTGTTCTGTGGTGCAGAAAGAGAAGTTGTTCTACCTGCTATAGACATTATAAAGGCTCTCAGTGTAGAGCCATTTGTGCAGTAGTTTTGAAGCCACTGGAATTGTTTTTAAAATAAGATGCTATTCACTGTTAGCTAGAACAATGGGATTTTGATTTGTGGTTTGTATTTGTTCTTTGTTATAAACATTCTTATTCAGTGAAAGATTTTTTCTTTGATATTTCACTTCAAGAATGATTCATGATGGAAATACGTTGAATACAAAAATATCAATTAATGAGTTATGTTATAAACTTTTTATCTATTGAAATGGAAATGAGTGAATTTATTAAAATGTATTTGTTTTTGAAGAATAATGAAGAGGTGTTTGTGTCATATATGTGTATGTATGTGTGCGCTGCCTTTCACAGTAAGTGAAATGCCTTTGGTTGCTGTTTGTGTGTGAGATCAGCTGGAATTCATGATGCTCTGCCTAGGAATAGGTGATGAGCCAGCAGAGAACTGGTGAGTCAGGATTAAAGGGCAGACCAACATGTGTAAAATTGTAACACCTGGTTAGGAAGCAATGTATGAGGTCTTCTTCAGACGATTGGAAGAAATCTTGTGTTTGGAGGCCTTGGACCTTATGAGGAACTTCCTAACACAGATGATCAAGGAGCTGATGGGGAAGATGCTCTGCTGTACCTGATACATACAGATAAGGAAGAACTGGTCAGGGATGTGAAGGACAGGAGTATTCTTGGCTGCCTGCAGTGAACATCAGATGGTGGAGCTCAGGATCCTGAGAGAAGGAAATGAGGCAAATAGCAGGATCACAACCCTGAACTTCAGGAGAGCAGACTTTGACATGTTCAGGAATTTGCTTAGAAGAATACCACGGAATACAGTCCTGGAGAGAAGATGGGCCTAATCAAGCTAGTTGTTTTTCAACATTCATCCAATCCAAGCCTAAGAAAATTCTATTTTTATGTGCAGGAATTAAAACAAAGGTAGCAGGAAATTTGCATGGATAAATAAGACGCTCCTGAGAAAATTCAACTTATAAAAAGGTAGAAGCAGGATCAGATGATCCAGGAGAAATATAGACACTGGATTAGAGTGTTGCCACTAGGTCAAGGGAGATGATTCTTAACATCTAGTCAGCCCTGGTGTGGCCACAGGTGGAGTGTTGTGTCCACTTCTGGGCTCCCCAGTAAAAGAGAGAGATGGAGTTATTAGAGAGATCAAAGGGCCTTTAAGTTGATTAAGGGACGAGAATATCTATTCTGTGAGGAAACGCTGAGAGACCTGGGACTGTTCAGAGTTTATGACCATATAACACAAATATTCCAGTGCTCAGGGTTCCACTTCAGCATTAAAATTGCCTTGGGCTGAGACTACCTAGAATGATTGGCAGGAACAGTTATGATGTAAAAGAAGAGATTATTTTATCCTGTTCAGTATGTTTGTATGATCTACCACTCATGTATCTCAACCAGGAAGCTTCAAATGGATTCAGAGTTCAAAGCCTGGTCATATGGTTAGTCAATTGGAATTTGAGATTATTAGTGTTAGATGAGGAAAATATTTTGCAATTGTATCTAGAAGAGTATGTTCTATACTGAAAGATTGTATGTGGGCTAAAAGTAACATATGTTGAAAAACTAAACTCTCAGATGTAAGCAAACAGTATTGATGGTGTTATTTCTCTTTAGTTCATCTGTACACACATTTTAATCTTATGATCACTTTTCTTACAGATTCCTGTTCTGTTTCAGTTCACAAATTGGTATGTGAAAAGTGCATGAGTTGCAGAGATAATAGTAAATATTACATTTTCTAACTCTGAAATATTTACATTCTTAACTTTAGATATTTACTACTTGAACTAACCCCCTTTAAACATTAGCTAGCAAAATACACAACTCATAAGGAAAATTGATGGGTGTCATATTTGGGTGCAAGATTCATATCTTTGTAAAACATAGCACAAGTGGGTTTTTTTCTGCAGAAAACAGACTGAGTAGGAAGATGACTTTGGGTTGTCTTCTTACATCTTTTTTTTCCAGGATGAATTAACTTAATGAATTGAATGGGGTGAATTAGAAGTAGTTGCCTATATTTCTTTAGAACAGGTTGAATATGTTTAATTGATCATAAATTATTGCTTGCTCTGTTTTTCCTCAAAATATTCTGTGCATGTAGTCTGAAAACATACCAGTTTATAACTGGCAGTTATGTGATTCAGGTAGAAAACAAAGCCAGCAGCAACCATGACATCCTATACCAGTTTATACCTTAAGCCAGTTTTCCTGGGTTTGAGTTTCACTGAAGAGAGAGACAGTTCTGCTTGTATTCACAAATTCTGTGCCAGGAGAGATTCCAGCTCTGGTTTTTATTAGTCCACTGAAACGAAATACAGATGAAAGATATATTTTGGGAGGAAGTGCAACACTTAGAGACTTTTTCACCCATAGTGTCTCAGAAGTTCTGCACTGGTCTGGAACTTTAATATGTACAGGGTTTTTCTTACTTTTTTTATTCTTCTCTGGAAATAGCATGTTTGCCATGGTATATGGACTCTGTGGCCAAAAATTCTTTGTCTACAAACTTCTTCAAACTTTGTTAGTACTGTGTACAACATATGAGGTTTCAGCAGTTAAAATTTTATCCTTTAAACTACTCATATAATTCTTCTGTAATGGACACCTAGAAAAGTTGGGTTTTGAGGCCTACAAAATAACAGCTGAGGAGTATTCTTAGTTGGCAGAGAAGACTGCACTTCAGGTGAGACACTGAAATCTGCTGCAAGTTTACAGGATGCCTGTGACATAGAAACCAGGGTGTTTAGAGCAAGAAATATTTGAAGACATATTGGACTTAAGTGACAGTACTGAAAAGACTGTTAATTGCAGAAAATAAGGTATTGCAGCAAAGTGTTTTTCAAGTGTCCTGAATGAAAGGTATTGCATCTATTGCTAGGAATTTAGACTCCTACGTTTTTTTCAAGTTTGGTTCTTTCAGGAAAGATACATAAAGACTGGTGTGGGGGAGTGAGGAGTGTCTGCCTTTTATTGTTGCTACTGTTCTTATTGTGACAACCTCTTAGTAGGCTCTGAATAGTTGATGAACCCCGTCTTCTAATTATCAAGTCCATAACATGATTGGCTGCATGGTCAACTACTTTGAAATACAAAGCAAGGCTTCTGGTCACCTAGGATATACTAGTTTTATAGGGCACATATAGTATCACACCACTTCATTGTATGCTCTGTTAAAAAAAAAACCCACAAAACAGGCACAAACCTAGGTTACAGAGCACAGAATGTATATTTCTGCACAGGTTGGTAAAACTCTTAAATATTTATCCAGTGATTTGTATTGTTGCCATGTCAATCTACTAGTTCAAAGGAGTCCTTCTGGGAAAAGATATGAGAGAAGATCTGTCAGATGAGGGAACTCTGTCAAAAGAATGATACCATGGGGCTCTCTTATAATAAGGGCTATGTCTACATTTCAAAGCAGGTGTCCTCTGTGAAGTGTCCTGCATTTCTGATTGCCTAATTATCCAAATGAGGGTTCTCTGTCATGCACAAAAGTTCCCTCTCTGCCCCAATCCTGTGCAAGTAGGATGTGGGAATTTAGGTTACAAGGTGCTCTTTTTCATTTTCGTGATTCACTGATTATTTACATCTGCTGTCGTTACATATCCAAGCCTTAAACTGCACTTTCTGTGAATGTGTTTAACCTGGTATTTTTTTAGTATTGGACCACATGTCAATCAATGCCCACTGCTGTTCTCCTTTGTCAATACCAATATTGGAATACCATGAGCATATTTTTTGAACAAAAATAAGTATCTGTTGTCATGCTCACTGAAAGGAGCACACCAGTACCCTGTTCTGCCTGCAAAATGGCTGGTTTCAAACGCCTAAAAAGTGTTTTCTGTCCTTGTTCTTGTCTTACTCTTTCACTGTATTTTTCAATCTGGATCACTCTCTGTTTTGGTGCCTATACTGTGTGAATGCTCCATTACTTCCAGGATTCTTTCTGCAGTCTAGCAGCAAGGTTTCCCCCCAGACAAAATGTAAGGTGATTCAGTTGGTCGAAGAACTACTTTAAAGGGTAGTACTATACCAGATCTCATTCCTCCTGCCTACTGAAGTCCTCCAACAGAAATCATCAACAGTCATCTATACTTTCAGCATCATACTATAAAAACACATGTATGTCAAGCAGCTTGTTAGTCTTACCATTTTGATGTGTTATAAAAGCATTTATAGGATATATTTTTTAAATGCATCAGGCCCTTGAAGAGATTACATAAGGCTCAGAAGAGATGTGCCTCTTGCTGCAGTCTACCTCAAACTGTCTTGGAGCAAAGAGAGGGATATCAGCCTTCACATATCAGCCTTATTTTCTGTAAGCAAAGCAACCTCATGCTGAGAGTTGGAGTGGAGCTCTGAGCAATCTGAGTAGAAAATATGAAGAACTGCTAGAAATAGAACATGTTAATAACTATCATAAGGTGACCTGGTCATATGGAAATACAGGGAAAGGAAATGTGTTGTATAGGATGTGACTGATATATCAAAGAACTTTTTGAGTGTGTACTGAATTTGTAGTATGCCTTTTTATATCTGACAATACTAATATCAGAAAGGACAGTTGTGATATAGAAGAGAGTTAATCAGTTATTTTGTTTTCTCATGAATTTTTCCCGTGTAAACTGATTTAATTCCACCTTAAACTTTTTTTTTGATACAACCACCTATAGGGGACAAGAAAGTGTGCAAGTGGGTTAGAGATGGAAGAATGGGATTTCAAAAAGGCCTTCAAATAGCGGAGTTCTAAGACTAGCTGAATACAGGGAATAAGTGAAAGACCTGGTGGAAATAGGGAAGACAATGTCTGAATAAAAGATCAAATATAATATTAGTGACTTTTTGCAGTGTTGGAATAGAAGCAAGACATCAGAGGGTTAAGAAAGTAAATAGAATGCATAACCAAGGTAAAATAGATAGAGGTGTGTAGGTAGGGTCAAAGAGTTAAGTAAATGCAAGGTGTGCAATACCCAAACTGAATTATACTGAATTATGTTTTTAAAAGGTTAAATCCCAGTGAAATATCTTCTCAGTAACAGCTTGCTTGGTATTGCCTATCTTATGTTTCAAAAGAAAGTGAACTGAATCACTGTCTTACTGTCCTACTGCTAGAATTCAGTCCCTTTTCTGGATAATGTTATCTTACTGATTTGTTTTCTTCTTAAAAAGAGTTTTGAAGAGTAGAACTTTGAGTTTTTGATAGATTACATCTGAAAAGCAGCTGACATTTTTTCCCCATTGCATATAAGATATGCCAAAAAGACTGATCACAGATCTTTGAAGTTACTCCATTTTGAGGGTAGTCTTGAAATCACAAAAAGTTTAGAGATTGTTTGGAATAAAAGTAGGATCAGGTGAATAGGAATGAGGTTTTCTTATTAAGTTTTTGTATTTATTTATTCATTCCATTAAAATGACACGACACAGGATATTAATTTTCAGTGTGAGTGTGTTTCATTATATCTCAAAGGCCTAACCTGATATGTAACAATGGGACATGACTAATGCTGTTGATTCCTATTACCACAAGAACCAGACTACTTAGATGATAGAGATGTGCTTTGTCTAAACAGTCTGGGAATAGTTTCAGTTTATGTTGTCTTCTTAGCTGCCTCTGGCAAATAACAGATTTCAGGTATTAATCTTTGCAAATGAATGCAAAACTTTTTTTTTTTTTTTTTAATGTAACATGAGTCGTGAAGTTGCAGAATGAAAATTTAAAGTGAGAAACTGAAAAATTAGATGCTCCCTACAATTGTTTCTGAGGCCAGTAGATTTAGATCAAACACAGTCTCCATTATAAAAATTATATGTGTTCCCATATGGGCAATGTCTATCTTTGTACACAGATTTATATATATAGATATAAATATATATGCACTCTAAGGCAGATGTTTAAGTGACAAAGAGGAGGTAAAACTGTGTACTTCAGTTGAAATAAGTTTCACATACCCCATCTTTTTGTAGTTACCAAGCGAGACTGTAACAGTGTTTTACTGAAGGTGATATAGAGGTATTGTTTTTAAAAAGTAATAATTTTTCTGTATCTGATGATGTTCTATGGTAGTTGAAATTTAGCTAATCTGAAATTTAACTGAATTTCTGAATTCATTGTTGTCATATATCCGAAGTTTACTTTGCCGCCTATTCTATGATGACTGTGTACTTGCTCAGAAAGAAAAAATACAGAATATTTTTCATGAATAGGCAGAAATGTGTTGACTTAGTGACCATTGTAAAGTGGCTTATTGAGCTACCGGAAAGCAAACTTCATTCAGCAACACTAAAATCTTACATATTTCTTGGGTATAATTTGACATGATTGAAAATTACGGGGGACTGAGAAAAGAAAAGGTCAAGGTCTATGAAAATTCTTAAGATTGCAGATATCATATACTTCTGTACACATGTTCAAGTAACTTGGATTGAAACTCCTTTTTTTTTAATAAGTATGGTGAGGATTTTCATTTGTAGTGTGAGTGCAATTATCTCATCAGCTTCCAAGAAGTCAACTTCACTTAATAAAACACTGTTTTTCAACAGTGATAAAGGGATAAATAGTTCCTTGTAATCTCTTCCAATTTGTACTTCTGTGCTAGTATATTCTCTCAAAGTCTCCTCATTCAGATTTTTTTTTTTTTTTTTTTTCTTAGAGCTCTGGGAATTCTGGAGAAGAATTTATCTTCACATTGCAATGCACTCTTCATCTCTTGGGCAATCTCAGACCGAACTGTGTATTAAAAAGTGAGTATCTAGAGGTCTTACTTTCTGCACTGTTTTCATTTATAGAATTTCACATACATTGTGACACATAGCTAAATTCAGTAATCTCAGCAGTGATGAATGACTTCCTCAGTGTTAGAAGAAATGTGAAAAAGGTGGAAAAATATTTTCTCCTTCTTTGTCATTTAAGTGGTTTTATGACAAAACAGTGCTGTTAAAATAAGAGAACATTTACTGCAATTGTGCAATGAAACAATGTTATAGGGAAAATTTTCATCTCTTTTAATGCCCAACCTTGACTAAATTACAGTCTATTACCTTAGTTATTGGTAAATGGGTTAGGTGAGAAAGCAAATCCATTGAATGGAGGGCAATATTCCTCCTGTGGAGATACACAACCTAAATAAATCTGATAGGTTTTGTTACAGTTTTCTGTATGAGACTGATGGAACCCTTTTCAAGGGGTTGTCTCAAGACCTTTTCTGAAAAATCTGAAGTAGGTTGGTGTTTGGAATATGTAGACCCTTTTAGTTTTGGAGGTAGTCTAGGAATGTTAAAAAAAAATGAGTAACGTTTAATTATAGTCTTGTTTCTGTGATTCAGAAGTAGCATTTTAGAAACTCAGGAATATTTAATTTCTGATTATTAGCAATTTATATTATATTTTTTTCCTCTATTAAACATGTTAAAACTCGACTTCCTTTTAACACAAAAAAAAAGCTATTTCAATATAATTTTGTCTGAACTTTTAAAATGTGTGAGATTTTAAATAAGCTTTTGAAATATGGTGGGTTTTGAAAGTTTTTGAATTTTTTTAAAATAAAATTTGAAATATTCTAATGTGAAAGTCCTTTCAAAACAATTACAGATATTCACTGAAGCTTGTTGGCAAGTTCACGTCTCTTCTACATGATTAGAGTTCATTAAGGCAAGAATTCTGTCGGCCACAGAACTTCAATCATCTCATTTGCAGCTCAAATACATGGGAACTAGATTTTGTCCCCAAAACCAGCTTAGTGTACTGATTCCAGAATGCTGCTTTTGCTATCCTCTTAGTACACATACAGGCAACCAAATTTTGCTTTTTTAGCTCCTTTCAACAGGATATTACTTAGGCTTCCTAGAGTTCTCCTTTTCACCTCTGTAACTTGTATTGCTTAACTTTTCCTAACTCAAAAAAGGGCAAGATAATTGTCTTGGGAGAGGGAAGAAGAGCAAAAATACAGATCTGTTCATTAAGTTTGAACTAGGAGTGCAATGAAGAAAGAGGTTGAGGGTATGCCCTTTCATAATCATACTAAAATTTGCTTTGTCCAAACAGAAGCTGTGTGGACTGGCTGGTGAAATATATAAGCTTCATATATTTTGCAATTTACTATATGCTGTACTAAACAGAAGTTAATGCTTCTTGTTGAGAGACAAGCTATAGCAGTGACAAGTCTAGAGAACCTGGGAGGGAACCTTTCAAATCCTTCCGAGTTTAACATCATGTTGACTATTAAAAAATTTGATAAAGATTAGTTATAACGACTATTGTGTTTAGAAAATGTTATAGTCTGAAATATATATTTATATATCACTATAAATAGAAAATTATAGTCTTAATTTAAACATTCATGCCCCTAGTTTGTTTCTTGTACCATAATCATGAAGCATAACAAGGGCTTCTGAGTAGCAGCCCAAGATGGTGCCACAGGCCCCCAGGAGTAAAAGCATGAGACCATAAATTGGTCAGTTACCATTTACTACAGGAACAGAGCGTTGAGAACTAGGTACAACTGGTTTTCGGACACAGCAAGGAGAACAAAACATATATCCAGTATATGTGAAATATGACTTAATGAATATAAGAAAGGAGATAACTAGAAGGTATAAAGGACAGTGACGGCCCCTACAAGAATAGGAAGAAGGAAGAACAGAAAGAGAAGCACTTTTCCCACTCTACCTCTTGTGCTTAATGACACTACTTAACATCACTGCTGATACAGCAGGTTCCCCCTTTGTGTTCGGTAAAGAAAGAGCACACCTTTCTGGCTTGTCTCTTGCGGGTTTTTTTTCCACTCATAACTTTTTCTATCAGAGACAACAATCACAAACAAAATTCTATCCTTCACAGTGTTACTGGGCGAAGCAAATGCCAATTTTAACAAAGAATATCCATTTGTGTTCTGTGCTAGCCTTCTCTTGTGACAAGGTGGCTGACACCACCACACCAAATCCCAGTAAACATAGATTAAAGTGTTTTACAGTTTTTCTCAAAAACTGCTTGTAACAGGTGCAGCAATGAGAATGTTCCTGAAATGATCTGAAAATACTTACTGTGCTCATGTGGGGGGGGAGGAACTACAGGTAGATGGTTTCAGTTTTGTGAGACTCCTCATCCATAATATGTACATCTTAAAACCAGATAGTCTAGAAGAACAATGTCAAAGTGGTATTTGAAATCTTGGAAACACTGAGTACTGGAAACATATTTTTTTCTCTAGATTTTTTTTTATCTCTAAATGTATTTTTATCTTTAGAATACAAGCCCATGAAGAAATAAGAAATAAATAACAGAGGAAGGGGTGGGGTGGGCAGGAGAATTATCAATATAAACAGTGTGAATCAATAGGTGGGAAAAAAGGGAAACAGGTGACCTAGAGCATGTTCAGCCTTTCAACCTATGGTGGTACTACTCAGTAGGTGAAAGTAGTTTAATTATTTGTGAAGCTGGTAAAAGTTTGTGTTCCCATTGTTAAGAGGTTTGAAGACTAAGTTTGCGGCATGAGCTACCAGCCTTTTCCTTTTTGATTGGGGGTAGGGAAGAAGGAAAGAGGTGAAAAAGGGAAAAGTATAATTCTCTCAGCTTCTGAGTGCCTGAAGCTAACAATAGATTTAAAAGCTTGTGTAAACTGTTAAGACAGGAATAAATAGATTTTGCTTGTTTATACTCCTGAGCAGAAATAAAGTTTTCTCTAATTTCGGTAAAAACATTGCAGAATTTACATTTTTTTCTGGCACAGAAGTTCTGGGAAATATTCAGGAAAGATTAAGAACTGAGCTATGCTGCATTTCTTGTATCCCTTGTGACTATGCTTTGACTGAAATTACAAAAGAATGAAAATGGTAAAGGAAATAACCCATATAGTTAGTTACAAGGGAAGGTTATCAACAGTAATATAGTCAAAGCTTAACAAGAGTCTAATAGATGCTTTGAAATTAGTATTTTAAAAGAAATTGCTTATAATAAACCCTCTTACAGGCAGTGTTAATGGATTGCATTCACACAGAAGGGCTATTCAGAGCAATTTGTGTATTGTAATATGTGCACTTCCGTATTCAATACAGAATACAAAATGATCCCAGCCAAGCTACATTCCAGTAATACAGTATTTAATGGCTCTGTTCATTATTCTGCTTTGGCATTTTCTGTGATGCACTGCCTACCTGAATTGTAAGTGTTTCATCATTCAGCCTGCAAACTTTAGGGAGGAGTCAAGGATCTTGAAATGTATACAGTAACATGTATTATAGCAAGATTTACAACTTTCTGTTTCAGTAGAAGCCATTCAAGCAGAAGAACCCTTTAGCCTGCTGGAGATGAGTGCTCATTCCACTAACAAATGGTGATGCAGTAGTCAAGCTAACAGTTTAATACATAAAAATGTTTTCTTTTTTATTTTTCTACAAAACTGTTCAAAGCAAAAATCCTCAACATCTTTGTACTAGTGAGTTCTGTGTTTTACAAAGCTAATGGTATTGAGCATGAATGCTAGGAAGACTTACTAAAGACTGCTTTTGTGCCAAGTATATAGATCAGCTCTGAACAGAATTTGAGGGATTGACATTTTGAGTGACTAGCACTGTAAGGCTCCTTTTTTTGATCATATAACTCTACTATGGCTGCACAGATCCCTCTGGTGACTTCATAAAGCCCAAAGGAAATGTATGTATATATTTTGACTGGTTTTTTGAATGACAGGCTACATCAGTGCTGGTCTTCGTAATGTCATTAGCCCATGGAAGTGAAATTCATGTTGTTATTTCTTTTGGGAGGTTAATTTTCCTCTCCTTTTTTACAACCTTCAAAATTATACATGTAGCAGGATGCATCCAAGAAAGTTTTGGAAACTATACAGACCATGGTTAACTTCAGTATACTCCCAGTCTCATAACATATGTGTAGTTTGGTTTGGCATCAGTGCGGTCACTTATTTTCATAAATTCTGTGTAGTAATATAACAACCTAATTCTCTTTCTAGCTTGAATGATAGCACAGTCTTGTTTAATTTATATGTCAGTCTGTATAATCTGACTGGCACTACTAGCCTTTTTTGATCATGTATTTTTATGGTCCCATTATGAATCTACACCACAGTCTAATTGCATTAAATCCTTTAATGACAATGATTAGGACTGCCTATCATGAACATGAGCTTTTTATAATTATGGCTATTCTAAAACAATCATAAAAAAATTAATATTTAAAAATTATTAGTGATTCAGAAATAACAGCTCAGGCCAATAGCTGGACAGAACATAAAATTCTGGGATCATCCACATTCTTAAGCAAGACTTTGAGCAACTGTGAGAATTAATGTGAATTTCATGTCATGGTAGCTAGGACCCTATTAAGCATACTATTAATTCTAAAATGTCAGGTGTCAGAATTGTTAGATTGATATGAATAAAGAAGGGGAATTTCTGGTTTGAGATCACCAGGCAACCAAAGTTTCAAGAATGGCTGGATTTTGATAGCACCTAGATTAGCAGGACTGGATAGCTCTAGTCACTTTTGATTAATGTCATTGTTAATCCTGACTAGACTACTGGATATATATCTTGATGCTTCAGTACTGGCCAGACCACTTGGGTTCATGCATCTTGCAGCCAAACTGCTGGCCAGACTCAGCTGTTTTGGTGGTTGATGGTATGTATGGGAGCATGAATGGGAGTGAATAAAACTGAGTTTGTTTTAAAATAAACTCACCTTCCCATCCTGTAAAATCTTACATTGAACTTTGCTACATCTTTGTTAGCATTTCAATATTTCTATATGTATAAAATGGCCTTTACAGCTTTTAGACTTCCTGCATGTAGCTTTCTTTTTAAATGAGAAGATCTCCTTATCTACAGAAGGCTCTTAAGAACAACTGGATAGTTGTGTGAATGTTTTAAATTACCCTCTTCCCTAGGGATTGTTAAAAAACTATAGTTCTAAATTATTTCAAACATCAGGGATTAAACTAAATTTAATCTGTAATAATCCTATATATGTCAAGGCTGTAGTTTATCACAAGCCTGCATTTGATATACTTGGACACAAACTCCACATGCGATACTTCAACTTGATTTGGGCACTGGGTTTTTGACATGTCTTTGTAGGTGTCATCTTCTAGACTATCTGTATGCTTGGTCCCCAGGTGGTAGATAAAGAAATTAAAAGAAATTAAAGTGTTATCATGTGTTCATGAGGATCCCCTTGGTGTCAAGCAGTCCTAAATGAGGAGCAGATTTGTTACTAATGAAGGCATTCTGCTGCCAAATGCTTGTTGTCCCTCCCAGGTCATGCTCTCTCACTGATGTATCATTCCTGAGAAAGAAGATTACAAAGGAAAAATAAGTTGTAAATATCCTCTTTAAGAGAACCTTAAGATTTCTAAACTGTATTTTGAGGCTTGGCACTTTGAATTTCAAATCAAATTTTCTTATATCCCTTTCATAAATCCCTGATTTTTTTCTCCTTTTCCCCTGAATCTACAGCTTCCCTAGCAGAATTTTAAGTTTCAGCTCTGCTTAAATCATCAGAGCCTTGTTACATTAATCTGATGTATAGTTTAAATATTCATTTCTGTTAACTCTGTATTTATATTGATAAGTTAATGTGCAGTTGAAGAGTTGAGAGTGTATGTTATTAGGTGTGGAGGAAAATGGAATTTTTCATAATTTTGATCAACCTTATGCTACTAACAGTCATGGAGGAGGGTATTATTTTACAAGCTCTTTTCATGAAACAAATGTCAGTTTCCTAAGGAATATAACAGCTCCATTAAAAGCAGCAGAAATGTGCCCATTTTACTGAATGTTAATATTAGAAATGATTGCTTCTGGCTGAGCTGTGACTGACTCATACAATGATACATCATTAATGAATAAATAACACAATTTTTAAATTTAGTTCATTTGTCCTTCCTCTTCCTTTCTGTTTTGATAAGGATGCCATATGGCAGATCTTGAACTCTAATATCAAAGATGGCATATTCGTGGTATTGACTGAAAAAAAAAAAGTGCTCATTCATTTAAATTAATGAGTCAAGGTCTTCCTGGAATAGTATGACTCAGGGTTGAGAAGAGACATTAGACAGCAAGAGAAAGACTACTAGTCGGTCACAGAACTCTGGTGGTGGTGTGAGTATGCCAGATGTGCTGCTTCATTCTCCCTTGCTTAAACGCATGAGAGTCTGGGTCAATTCAGTGATCTTGCAAATAATGCAACACCAATGGAAAGTAATTAAAATATTCCTATCTCCAAACAAGTCTCTGTCTCATTCTTAAGGTAATACGCTTAAAAATTTCCTCCCTTCCAAAGTACAGAGCAAGTATACCTTTGGGTACATGAATATAGAAGTGTCCCTAGTTTCTCCAGTGTTTTCATAGGATTGTGTAGTTGAGGGAGATAACTAACTAATAGTCTTGAAATATTTCACCTTTGTTTAGATAGATAAGATAGACAGAGACTCTATAGTTAATACTAGACCAACTCTTTAGAAAAAATACTGTCCAGATACCTCACTCACTTTTACACATATCTAGAAATTATAACATTGCATGGCTCAGAAGCTGTGTAGAGATGAAGATACACAACTACTTGGTGGTCTAATCCTTGCCTCCTGATATTTAGAGTAATTTGGAGAGTTGGTAATCAAAATGATTTCTACACTGCTTCCATTAAGAAATTTTTATTCAGATAAAAATCAGAGAAAAAAACAAGTAGATGAACAGACTTAAAAATAAAACCAGTCACATAAGTAAATATCACTTGAAGATATCTTAAAAATGTTAATTTTTAAAACTCTGGCAAATTATTTCTTTTATACAAAAGCATGCCCATGAATTTTCCTGAGGGGGGAAAAACTAAAACCAAAAAAAACCCCAACCACTTTTCCATTTATAACAGTTTTATAGACTGCAGAGTCCCAAGTGATGCAAAATTGGTAAGATAGATGAAAGCTAAGAACATACTAATGTAGTCAGAGTGATTGTTGTATAATTTGAATAAAATTTTGGATAATTCTTCGATGAGTTTAAAGAAATTAACTAAAAGAGAAACTATAATCATAAGATGAAACAGGAGATTTCTAGCAGAGAAAAAATATGTTAAAGTTGTAGAGACAATTGAAGTGGGATTACAAATTCTTAGCTGGATAATGGCATAAATTAATGTCATTATATTCTATTTGTTGGCTGAGAACTTCAATAGCAGAGAATTTTGTAGAAAGCTGTACAAAAACTATGTGGAAAAGATTGGTGAATGAGATCAAGAGAAACCCATGTATTTGTATGTATACTTTTTAAATTTCTTTTTATATTTTCAAAATTTGGATCTGAGATTGTCTGAATTTCAGCTGGGATAGAGATAATTTGTTTTCTTAGAAGCTAGAATATTGCTGTGTTTTGGATTCAGCATGAGATTTGGTATGAGAAAAATATTGATAATATACTTATGGTTTTAGTTGTTGCTAAGAAATCAAGAACTTTTCAACATCCCATGTCCTGCTAGTGCACAGGTGTTCAAGAACCTGGGAGGGAGCATAGCCAGAGCAATGGACACAAATTGACAAATGGATATTCCATATCATACTCAGTCATACTCAGTATGTCATACTCAGTATATAGATGAAGGATGGTTGAGAAGATAGGGGTCTCTCTCTTCTGGGATTGTGGTTTTGGGATTTTTCTCTTCTCTGGGATCATCATCTAGGAATGAGCTGGGCATCAGTTGGCTGCTGGTGAGGAATCGCATTATACATCACTCATTTGTATATTCTGTTATTGCTATTATTAATATTTTTTTAAAAATTTTATTTCAATTATTAAATTGTTTTTGTCTCAACCTACAAGTCTTCTTACATTTACCCTTCCAATTTTCTCTTCTATCCACCAGGGCAAGGGAGGGTGAGTGAGTGGCTGTATAGTGCTCTGTTGCCAATAGGGTTTAAACTGTGGCAGAGGTCATGATTTTTTATGTTTAAACTTTTCCTTAATGCAAATCTGATACTTAATAAAGAATGGTAGAACATTTAAACTACAATTGCAAGAAAGATACAGAAAATTGAAAAAAGTCTCTTAGTTAAGTGTCAGGACCCTGAATGCACCACGAGATCTTACCTGCCCTAGTAGCCTTCACTGGGCCCACCCTTCACCCTCTGTCTGTAGGTCCGGGACTCCGTTTAAGGTCAGGCCAGGCGTCCCCTCCTTGTCAGAGCCATGTTGGAGGTGTGCCTCTCTCAAGTTTTGTCTCCGGCTCCCGCTTCTGAATGAACCTTGGACCTATGTTGTAGTCTTGCTTCCAGTCATGTTTCTGGCCTCATCTCCTGATTGGACTCCCTGGATGGACTCTGATCCCAGTTCATTGTTTTGATTTGTCTGGGACTGTCAGTGCAGCCTGTTTTCTTTTTCATTATGGGCTGAGAAGTTCAATATCAGAGAAGGGTTATAATCCACAGTGCTATAAAGACCAGCTGTTTGAAAAAGAATTGAGAATGAAATAATCAGTTACCAACATGGATTTACAAAGGAGAGGTCCTGTCAAAGTCTCTGATAGGGGTTTTTGAAAAGTTTTCAAAAATAAATTTCAGGGAGAGTGAAGAATGTAGTCTACATTTTACTAAAGACTCCTTAACATGTCACTTAGCCTAATCTAAAAGGTCAAAAGTATGAATATTAGTTTAGGGATGGTGTCTTTGGTAAAAAGCTGACTAGAAGAAAGAATCTAGAGTATTCTAATTAGCCATATCAAGCTGGCTTTTCCAAAGCTGAGCACGGGTAGTAGTTTTACTGAACACCTTTGTTCAAATAATAATTTTTGAACCTGGTGCAAGCTGTCATATAGACTTACAGAGCATTTAAAAAAAAAATGAACAGACTACAGAGTAACAGACATTAAAGTTCTGTAAAGATCAAGTATAGAATGAAACAATTTCAAAATATAAAGCCATTGATGTTGGCAGCATTCAAGAACAAGTGAAAAGAGTAGAATGAAAGGAAGTAAAAAGACTTTCTGATGAATCACATTCATATTGTACCTAACATGCATTATGAAAAGTATAGTTTGTGTCAAATGCAGGAAGTACAGCTAAAGAAATAGCATTGAACTTTAGTCAACAGCAGTCTTCAAGATTGTTATTTATGGATTCTGTTGCTCGGCTAGTTTTATGGCCTGTGGAATGAGAGGCAGAAAAAGTGAAAAAAGTATGGATTCAGATAAGCTAGAGTTACAGTAACTTAATTCGGAGGAGAAAAAAAGATAAATTTCTCTAAATAACAGTAAGTGCCTGTACATTGTCAGGTCTATAAAATTATACTTAAAAAATTATTTAGTTTGTGCTGAGCATAGAGGATAGTGGACTGAGAGCTACCCTGTGCTAACTAGATTGCAAAGGAGAATTAGTTAGGGCCAGAAGGCAATTACAGACTGTCTTGTCTGTGTTCTGTTTACAGGCTTAATAGTTTTTATGGAAATGTGAAGATGCAAGTGATGTGGATTTTTTCCAGAGAAAACTGATTAAGTACTTCAGGCATACTAAGTATATTTAATCTTTCACTAAGTAAAATGGAGAGTGTACTGAAATTAAAATTCTTCCTATTTGGATTTTTCAGTTTCCCTACATCTCAAACATACGCACATAGAACTTACCATTTCTTTTGCATTTGTTTATGAATGTAGAATCGCTCTTGATGGAAAGGGTGAAGTCTCAGTGTAAGAATCAAGAAGTGTTTTCACCAAGTTGAGCAAATAAGTTTACAACTTGTCAAAAAAACCACTGGCAATGATTAAGTGCATGTATGTGTTTTACCTTCTTCATTGATGGACTAAGCTGCAATGTATTACATAAAAGGTTAAATTCTGAATATTCAATATGTCTTCTCTGCCTACTGATGTAAAAATAAGAAAATAAATCATATGGATTTTGTTGGCATATATTACTACTGACAATAATGATAGCAGAGGAAAGAAATTTAACTGTATTATCTGCAGAAATTAATTCAGTCAGTGAAGTGACTGACTTTGATGCTTCCTTTGGTCAATTACACAACATTAAGAAGATATTAAAAGGGAGAAGGCATCAAAGGGTAATGAAACTCATACAAGAGACTATTTTAAAAGGTTGAATCAACTAAAATGGATTTTCTTTTCATTGGAAAGGGAGAAGATTAATGCTTAGAGGTGTTTTTTAAACCAGTGTTAAATATAAGATCAAGGATGCATTCATACTGAAGTAGGACAGGGCATTAATGGGTTTTATACCACATTTCTTTACTGTTTGGGTCTTATTGGATTGGCTTGTGAAGTGCTAAGGCTTGGACAATAGGCCCAAGCCAGAGTTGACCTATAGATGAATCCTGTATATTTTATAACTGATAACCATTGTCCTAACAGGTATTGTACTAAGTTATAACAAACCACCTAGTCAGATGTAAAAGGTAGAAGTGTTGAAGCCTGAGCAACAGGCCCTGAACCGAAACTGTTAACTCAGTATGTAATCCCTAATGAAATATGCATGGAAGATGTAACTATCTTGAATGTACCTTTCCCTTCCTTTGTATGTGAATAGAGTAACAGAGTCATGGAGGCAGGTGTTTGTCTCCAAGACCTGATGTGATGAATGTATCTTTCCCTTCCTTTGTATATGAATAGGGTAACAGAGTCATGGAGGCAGATGCCTGTCCTCGAGGCCTGATGTGAGACCTTGCACATAATCTGACCAGATAAGCGGAGAAATTCCCTTAGTTTCTTCCTTGAGCCCTGGCCAGGCTCTGGGGGGAACCTAATGTGAGATTTAAACCAGATATTTCCACTTAAAACAAAGGTGCCAGCTATTCTGGCTTGCTGATTTTTAGCATATAAGGCTGGACCCGCTCACAGCGACTTTGGATGCCTCACCTATGGGTGGACGCACCGCGTAGGATTTCCCACTTGCCGGGACAGGCTCTCCAAATCCTCGCTGTAACCGGGGCTCCCCAGCGACTGCGGATCTGGATGATGGTAACATATGCAAGTGGTGATGGATCTTTCTTAATCACTATTCTCTCTCTCAGGTAGTAATGATTTGATGCATTACCCTGTATTTTCCTATTTGTTTAAGTGCACTATTCTGTCTTTTCTTACTGTATGTTTTATGTATTATTCTGTTGTATTATTTAGTTATTTCTAGTAAAATACGCCTGCTCTTTTCACTCTGGTGTCTGAGTTTAATTGATATCCCTGATCAGCATAACAGCTTGAACATATAAATTCCACCTCAAATCTTAAAGGATATGGAAGTAAATGGTACAAATCAAATATACCAGAGACATCATGTCAGATTCTCTATTTACAATGTTTCTTCTGGTTTTGACCAAGCTAAATTTAGCAGATGCAATCTGGTCACCCATAAAGCATCCAGTATAGTGTCAAACGGGAAGTAGTGGATTAAAATGAAGAATTAGCATTTTACTCAATAGCTGTGCAAGTCTCAGTTTGAAGAACTGGCTATATGAGACAACAAGCATTTGGACCTAAAAGGAAACTAGTGGGGAAGGTTCCTAATGGATATCTTTAAAAAACCTACTCTTTGAGAAGTGTATTTTCAGTTTAAAATCTTCCCAGAAGGAGAAGTAGAAATAGGCTAAAGATACCTGCAGGCACAAAGGTGAGAAGCTTTACCAAAGCAGGGAGATAATAATGTCAGCTAAGAAGAACAGAATAGCCTGAAGATGTATGATAGTACAAGTGAGCACTATAGAACTTGCAGATGAATAACAAGAGTATTAACTGCAGACTGGGACCTTGAGGTGTTTAATAAGGAGGAAAAAAATCTGGGCTCTTGTTACTATATCATAGATCTAGGTCATCAAAGTAGTGATGTCATTAAAAGAGTAAGAATGCAGTCTTAGTCTATGTAAAACTTTTACACAGATACAGGGAAGAATTAATACATTGAAGAAGGGACTAGAATATCTTAGTGTGGAAGGAATACCATGAACGATTTTTCTGACATGAACTCTTAATAGAAGAGGTTCATAGAACAAAAGTGCGTATGTGAGATCTGCGTATTAGAGATCTGGACAGGCTGGAGCAATGGGCTAAGGCCAACTGTAGGAGTTTCAATAAGGCCAAATGCCGGGTGCTGCACTTGGGCCACAACAACCCCCAGCAGCGCTACAGGCTTGGGGAGGAGTGGCTGGAGAGCTGCCAGTCAGAGAGGGACCTGGGGGTGTTGACTGACAGCCGGCTGAACATGAGCCAACAGTGTGCCCAGGTGGCCAAGAAGGCCAATGGCATCCTGGACTGTATCTGAAATAGCGTGGCCAGCAGGGACAGGGAAGTGATCTTGCCCCTGTACTCAGCACTGGTGAGGCCGCACCTCAATTACTGTGTTCAGTTTTGGGCCCCTCATTACAAAAAGGACATGGAATTACTCGAGTGTGTCCAGAGAAGGGCAATGAAGCTGGAGCAGGGTCTGGAGCACATGTTGTACGAGGAGCGGCTGAGGGAACTGGGATTGTTTAGTCTGGAGAAGAGGAGGCTGAGGGGAGACTTCATTGCCTCTACAACTACCTGAAAGGAGGTTGCAGAGAACTGGGGATGAGTCTCTTTAAACAAGTAATAAGTGATAGGACAAGAGGTAATGGCCTCAAGATGCGCCAGGGAAGGTTTAGACTAGATATTAGGAAGCATTTTTTTACAGAACGGGTTGTTAGGTGTTGGAATGGGCTGCCCAGGGAGGTGGTGGAGTCCCCATCCCTGGAGGTGTTTAAGAGTCGGGTTGACATAGCACTGAGGGATATGGTGCAGTTGGGAACTGTCAATGTTAGGTCAATGGTTGGACTGGATGATCTTCAAGGTCTTTTCCAACCTAGATGATTCTGTGATTCTGTGATTCTGTGTGTATATATATATATATATATATGAATATATGTATGTATAAATAAAAATCCTACAGGGTAAAGCCAGTGATGTTGTTGTCCTGTGTTCTGGCTTCTATCAGCAGAATGAGATTACAAGTTAATATTTAGTTAACACATCAGACTGTGACACATCATACTAGTAACATATCAGACTATGAGGAAATTTTTATAATTAAATCAGTGGTGAAGGGTAAGAGAGTAGAATGCCAGAGAGAAAAGCTGTTTAACTAAAGGAAAAGAGTGGCATGCCAGTAGTAGGACTTGCTATTTCTAGAGAAATCTAGATGGTATTTGATTAACAGTACTTTATGTTTCTGATGGAATTTTCTCCTAGGAACTTGAAGATAAATATCTTAACAAACATCGTGCATGTATAAGAGGAAATTTACAATGAATGCCTTTGATAGTGGTAGGTGGAGTTTATTCAGGGTGTTTGCTTCTGCTGTGATGTTAATGCATTTACACATATGTTTAGGGAAGAGCAGACAATTTAAATGGAGTCTTGGATTTAAAAAGTCTAGCTTATACAGCTATCTAGTCCCCCTCTAGATAAAATGCAGAAGCAAGGAGTGTCTATTGAAAATAGTTTTCCCCTTTGTCTGGACAAATTAAAGTAGGACACTGCAAAAAAAACGAAACAAAACTAAAAAATACCACAGCTGCTCAGAGACAGACTCTCTGAAGTGGAATAGGCATGTTTTGAAAACAATGGGTGTACACTTGATATTCAAGTGAGGAAAAGAGAATATATGCAAGTATAGATTGTGCTAGAAAAGAGAATCAGATCATTTAAATAATAGATGTACTGTTCATTTCTATGTAAATAAAATATATTGCATCCAGTATATCATCAACTGTGTTTTTGTGTTAAACAATGGCTTTATTTAGCATATGAATCTCACTTCTAGAGTCTACACACACGTACATTTTACATGATATAAGAACTTACAACGCCAAATTCCTGGATTCAAAGAATTGTCACTGCTATATTAATTTTCAGCAGTTGAAAAGTAATTATTTTATATAAATTCCTCCTAAAAAGAACATAAATTGTTTATACTATAGGGCAAAATGTGTTAGTTTTGTAGAAGGGAAAAATTTAAACCTACTTTTGTGTGAATATCTTGTACTTTGTATTTTAAGTCACTATATCCTTCTGTGAACAAATCTTCTGCCTTCTTTGCTTGATTATATCTTATAATCCAATATTATACATAAATGCAATTTTTGACCAAAGAATTTGAGGTAATTGCTTCAGGTCTTTGTTTTTCATTAATTCAAATATCATCAATTGTCAATGAAGCAACTGCCTCTGTCAGCCTTGTTATGCTCAGCTCCTGACTGCCTGTCTCTTACAGAAGCAGCCTGCCCTTGCTGTTGCCTGATAGTCCTGATATTTTATGCAGAGGAAAAATAAGTATGAGTTTATTCAGAAAGGTTCCTTTATGATCCAAAGAAGGAAATAAACTATCCTGGATGTCTGGCTAGTCTTAAGTAGGAGTAAGGAAGTTACTGGTATATACGAAACACCTGAATTTGGTGAACACTTGAATACTGCAGGCACAAGAAGCTCTGAGCTCACATAATACAGCAGTGTAAAGAGATTCAGTTTCAAGAAAAGGGATGCTCTCAGAGTTGAGTTACCACCATAAAATGATTCATGTGAGTTAGAAATCAAGAGAGTACTAAGGCCTACACAGCTTCCTAATGGGATCCTAGGACCAGCTCTCCGCAGGACTTGACTTTCTCATATATCAACAGAGAACTTCAAAGTGGTGTGTAAGATACTCATAGTCCCTTTAAAATAAACAAACAAACAAAAACTCCTTAGGTTTTTACTTCTTCAGCAGTCACTTTGCAGCTTTACATGAAAAAATGGGAAAAGATCAGACAAATGAGTGTAAGTCTCCAATATGACATGTGCAGCTGAAGGAAAGCAAAAGAGCAGAGTAACATCTAAAAGGCTTAAGGGAGTTAAGGGGAAGGTTTTTTACAAGCTTATCAGGAGAAATACAGCAAGATAATGTGGCCTGATTGATAAATGGTGAATTAAACTAATGATAATTTAAAACATTAAAAAAAAAAAAAAAAGAAGAAAAAAGACTGGGTTCAGTTAACTATTTTTAATACGAAGAAAAGATGACTGGATAATTAGAAAGTAATGAAATTTTCTAAAATATCTATGAATAGGCAGTTATATTAAGGAATACTTGAAGATGTTGAGAATATAAAAAGCTAGCTTAGTTTCAATGATGTATAACTTGGACCATTAAGGGAAATAAAAATTGCTCAGGTAGATTTCAACTGACGTTAAGAGTTGACTTCACTGATTTAAATGACAGAATTATTTGAATAAGATAAACTCTAGAAAATTAGTTTTAGAACCTTGCAAGAACAAAAGAAATCCAGCAAAACTAGAGAAATACATAAGTTTTATTAAGATGGAAAAAATTACTTAGTGTAAGTCCTAATAAGTTAAAATTAAAAAAAAAAAAAAAAAAAGAGGAAACAAAGTATTTAAGTTAGAGATGAATACACAGAATTATTATAACAAGGGAAGTAAATCCAGTTGCTTAATACTTACTTCCCTGTTCTTGAAATAACCTAAATTGTGCAAAAGGACAGTGAAAATAGGCTTATGATTGAAATAGAATAAATTTATCATTCAGCTTCTGCAGTCATGCTTTTGAAAAATGAATGATAAATATATTTGATTAAAAAAGTATAATTAAAAAAGTTTTTTCTTCATGACAATATATTCTTTATATACACCAAGAATATGAAATGTTTCCCATAACCACTGTTTTTGACAGATTATTGGGACATCAGCTTCTATAGATATGTCAGCGATAAAAGGAAGAGTAAGGAAAATGTGGGTCCTCTCCAGAAGTTAACAGGAGACCTGGTTACCCAGGATATGGAGAAGGCTGAGGTACTCAACAACTTCTTTGCCTCAGTCTTCACCGGCAAGTGCTCCAGCTACACCATGTGAGACACAGAAGGCAAAGGCAGGGACTGGGAGAATGAAGAACCGCCCACTGTAGGAGAAGACCAGGTTCAAGACCACCTAAAGAACCTGAAGGTGCCCAAGTCCATGGGACCTGATGAGATGTATCCACAGATCCTGAGGGAACTGTCAGATTAAGCAGCTAAGCCACTCTCCATCATATTTGAGAACTTGTGGCAGTCTGGTGAAGTTCCTGCTGACTGGAAAAGGGGAAACATAACCTCCATTTTAAAAAAGGGAAAAACGGAAAACCCTGAGAACTACAGGCCAGTCAGTCTCACCTCTGTGCCTGGCAAAATAATGAAGTGGATCTTGGAAACTATTCTAGGGCACATGGAAAACAGAGACGTGATTGGTAACAGCCAACATGACTTCACTAAGGGCAAGTTGTGCCAGGCAAATTTAGTGTCCTTCTATGATGGAGTTACAGTGCTGGTGAATAATGGAAGAGCAACTGATGTCACCTATCCAGACTTCTGCAAAGCATTTAACACTGTCCCGCATGATATCCTTGTCTCTAAATTGGAGAGACATGGATATGATGTATGGACCACTCAGTGGATAAGGAATTGGCTGGACAGTTGCACTCAAAGGGTTGTGGTCAATGGCTTGATGTCCAAGTGGAAAGCAGTGACAAGTGGAGTTCCTCGGGGGTCAATATTAGGACCAGTGCTGTTTAGCATCTTTGTTGGTGACATAGACAGTGGGACTGAGTGCACCCTCAGCAGGTTTGTCAATGACACCAAACTGTGTGGTGTGGTCGACATGCTGGAGGGAAGGGATGCCATCCAGAGGGACCTTGACAGGCTTGAGAGGTGGACCCATACAAACCTCATGTTCAACAAGGCCAAGTGCAAGGTCCTGCACATGGGTCAGGACAGTCCCATGCACAAATACAGTCTGGGGGAAGACTGGATTGAGAGCAGCCCTGTGGAGAAGGACTTGAGAGTACTAGTGGATAGAAAACTGCTTATGACCCAGCAATGCATGCTCACAGCTGAGAAGGTCAACCGTATCCTGGACTGCATCGAGAGAAGTGTTGCCAGCAGGTCAAGGAAGGTGATTCTGCCCCTCTAGTCCAATCTTGTGCGACTCCACTTGGAGTATTGTGTTCAGTTCTGGGGGGGCCCAACATAAGAAGGACATGGACCTTTTGGAATGGGTACTGAGGAAGGCCACAAAGATGACTGGGGGGCTGGAGCACCTCCCCTATGAGGACAGGCTGAGAGAGTTGGTGTTGTTCAGCCTGGAGAAGAGGGAGACCAGGGACACCTTATAGCGGCCTTCCAGTACTTAAAAGAGGCCTACAGGGAAGATGGGGAGGGACTCTTTATCAGGGAGTGTAGTGATAGGAAGAGCGGTAATGGTTTTAAACTGAGAAATGGTAGATTTAGATTAGATATAAGGAAAAAATTCTTTACTGTGAGGGTGGTGAGACAATGGAACAGGTTGCCCAGAGAAGCTGTGGATGCCCCCTCCCTGGAAGTGCTCAAGGCCAGGTTGGACAGGGCTTTGAGCAACCTGATCTAGTGGAAGGTGTCCCTGCCATGGCAGAGGTCTTGAAAGTAGATAATCTTTAAGGTCCCTTCCAACCCAAACCATTCTATGATTCTATGATTCTATGATTTGTTCAGCTGGGGACTATCAAAATATTTCATTTAGTATTTTGTTGATTCAGGAACAAGAGTAAACATTATGTTAATGAAATTCAGAGATGATACTAAACTTATGATGTTGAAATAGCAGTGATAACAAAAATTGACTTTTAGTTTTAAAGATGTGTCAGGAAAATTGGCAGAGTAGGACTGTATTAGAAAAACAAGCTAATAAATCTTTTTTTTTAAAAAAAGAAAGAAGATTTTCTGTAGAAAAAATGGACCTAACCCATACTTTTTAAAAGGCTGTGGTAATGTGGACAATAGATTGCACATAAGTGTACAATGAAATATGGCTAACACAATTGCCAGTAACATTTACTCGGCTTTACAGCATAAGTAGTTAGTATAACAATCTTTATGGTCTCATCTAGAATAGACATTGGAGTATGATATTAGTATTTATTGGGTACTCTATTATATACTATGGTATATTATATACTATGGTCCATTATATACTATGATATAATTGCACTAAAGTCTTTTCTATGCTAATTTGGAATCATTAATATACACTACCTAGCAAATGCAAAATTATTATCTATTTGCAATTTCTTGCAAACTAAGCTTGTCCTTTCATACTTTGTATGTGCTGCAATTGCTTGAATTATAATCAGAATCCTCGTGAGACAGATTAGATTATAAATCTCAAGAAATGTAATGTTCATAATACCCCAGTGGTTAAACATGGAAATAATTTGAGGAAGAAATTTTATTGAAAGGCTTATGAAGTTGTGGCACGGTCATTTAATAAAATGTTTCTGACTCATCTGCGAAAATATCCACAACAATATTTTTCTGGAAACATTGCCGATCCTTTGTTTTTAGAGGTTTCTGTTTCTGATATCAACAGTGTTACTTTTTAATAAATTATAGGGGTTTAAAAGTCTATTTAAAAGAGAGAAAACATGTCATGCATAATATATGTATATTCTAAATTTCACTGCTGATACCTGAATACAGAAGTCATAGAACAGAATAAGGATAAACGACATATTATTTTGCAAAAATCATACTTCCAACAGAAATCATACTGCTGGTGCAGTGTATGAGACGGCTACTGATTCTAGGAGAGGGATCAGTTTTTGGTAGGTGTAATGATGTCCTTTGTGCAGTGCTTTTCGTAATCAAATGAACACAGACTTTCTTCTAGTTTAAGCAAGACCAGAAGTGTGGTGCTGTGTTAAGAATTTGGATGAAGACATACAGTCCAGGATACCTGTTCATACTACGCGAGATTCAGAATATTTAAAACCTCCTACCTAGACACTGAGATCCTGAAACTAAGAAATGGCATGGAATCCAGGAAAAAAAAAATCTCACTTCTGAGCTCTTTTATGGTTTTCCAACTAGCTTAACTTTGATATTGGAAGAAACTTTATTTCAGAAACTTTTCTCCCTTTTTTAGAGTTGTTCTGTTCTCACACCAAACGGTCAGCAGCGTTTAGGTGCGATGGTGTCTTTTTGTCACTTTACTAGTAAAATCAGTTTGTAGTTAGTTACTCAAGATTAGTATTTCAGTCCTAAATTTAGAATCTCTTATGGTCTTCCATTACTGCATACATATTTCTAAATTTAAAATTAATCTGTTCATGCTAGAGGCCAAAGTAATTTCACAGAGATTACAACTCCTGAGATTTTGTTTCCCAACACTCAAAGTAAATAAATGTTGCTAGCTTCTTGTATTATTAGTGCTATGTGATAGTTCACTTTGTAAATCAGTACTCATTTTCCACATAATTTTTCAGAAGCATGCTTACTGTAAATACTTTTTTTTTTTTTTTTTTTTTTTTTTTTTTTTTTAAATGAAAGGGCATTTCTATGTTTGGGAAATAGTAATTATGCAAAAATTTTTTCAAGAATTTTGATGATAAAATTTTAAATGTCCTATTTTAAATCATTTGTCTTAAGAATTATCTAAAAATTATATTCCCAATGTAAGTATCTTCTATTATAGAGCAAATTGTTTTAATTGAATATTTCCATTCCTAAGATAATGTTCTCACACTGCTACTCACAGTGGTTATTTCTGTCAATATTTTAATTGCAAAATAGTTATGTATTTCATGTCTATTGGCTCCTGAAGGGCTATTATTTACATTGTTTTGTAATTTTCTAGATTTTGTATTAATGTGACTAGTGATTATAGCTATAATGCAGTTAAACCATAGCCATTTGAAAATCAAACCTGTGTTTAAATAATAGAATAATTTATAGCTAAAGCTTCCTCACCTTCATGACATAAATATACAAATGTATGCTCCCCTGCCAAGACTCATCTTTTGTTTTTTTTATTCTCTATTCTGGCTAGATTGTTAACAGATGACTGTTGGAGTTCTGAGTACTGGTCTTGTATTCTTCTAGTTTACCAAGTCTCACAACTTGGAAGGATAAATTTGGTCTAATCCAGTTACTGTATATTTGTCTTTTGTAATCTTTTGATATGTAATCAGCTGAACTGGAACTTTGTTATCTCAAAAAATCTAAATCTCTTCACAGTAAATTGCCATGAGTCAGGCAACCCTAGAATTCGCACAACAGATACAAACCAGTTATCTACCTGCTCTTCATTTCATCTGCAAAACAGTTTCAGAGCTTCTTAGGTGAACTTCTGTCATCCCTTTCTTCACAGCTCTAGCCAATTATCGGATACCATTTTTCTAGAAACATTCTACCTCAGTGCCTGAGTGCACTTCTTGGAAGTGCAGGGTAATAGAACAAGAGTCAACAAACACAAGTTGCAGCAAGGGAAATGCCCACTAGATATATAGAAAGAATTTTTCCAATGAGGGTAATCAAATGTATTGGAATAGGTTAAGAATTCAGTGGACTGTCTGTCCATAGAGATGTTTAAAACTTGACTGAACAAGGCCTTGGACAGCCAAGCAAGGAATTGAACTAGATGGCTCCCAGTGGTCCCTTCCAACTGAAATTATTCTATAATTCCTTTGAATATTAACAGAAATTGCTTAAAGTGAGATTTGATAGAGGGACATATTTACTTCCCTTGTTTTGGACTCAGACCTGCATCATTCAAGCAGATTTTTTCTCTGACTTGAACAAGAATATAATGAAAACCTTTCTTGACTTAAAATTCCTGGGACATAATTAGTGTAGGTATGGAGTAATCGCAGCATCCACTGAGGATGAATAGCAGTGAATGACCAATAATTCTGAAAAAATCTATACTTTTTGAATTTGGAATTCAGCCCTCATGGCATTCAAATAACATATTTTCAAGTAAGTGCACAAAGACCCCATCTGTGAAGTGGGAACAATAATCACTTCTTGTTTAATGGGTGTACTGTGAATATTAAACTCCTTAAATGATTATCTAGATACAAAAATAAGCAGTACTAAAGAAAAGTGCAACAGGAAATTATGAGTTCTATTCTTGGTCCTTCATTCGTATGGGAAACAGTAAGGTTTGGTTGTACATATTGACTGATGCAAATACTAAATAAATTTGAAGACCTGCTTCATTCCCTAAGCAGTTTTTAGACTATAGATGGAACCAAGTAGAAGAGATGAGAAAATATTACTTGAAACACTGTATAACTTGCCACCTAATATGCCACTTTCTAAATCTGAATTCTTCACTAGGTGCTCTTAAACATAATGTGAGCATAGTTTTCCAGTGTAACATGTATTTCTGGAAAATCAAATTAAGATGCTATTGCTAATAATATGCATGGGTAATTTAAGATATGAAAACCCCCTTAATCTTATGCACACTCCAAAACTAGGTAATATGAACTCAATCAAATAAAAAATAAGTTTTAAAAGGAATCATATTAAATTAAGAAAAATAATGCTTGGCGTAGGCAGCTATCCAGTCTCAACCCTGTATTATGGCGAGACTGTCAAATTAAGGAATGGTGGTGGTTTTAGCCTCAGTTTCAATTAATTTGAATTTACAGGTATAATCAAACACCTTATGGGGACCAACACTGGAGCAAAATTAAGGTTGTATGGTCATTTTCACCAAATACTCTTCCTGTGGAAATCTGTTTCTTTGGTGTGGACTATGCTGCCCTTAGAATCCTCGCATAAACCTCCATTAACTTTCAGTGTTTGAGTAGTCCAAAGACTGACAGAAGCAATATAATTACATCTACTAAGGAATGCCACAGATGTTTCTAGGACCTTAGGTTAAGCAAAGTGGAATATCCCAAAGCTGCAAGATGTTTGCTGCTAAAATCCAGACTACGTGGAAATTGTCTTTTGGCTGTCTTTCCTGGAGCAGTCTCACTCTTAAACTGTACCCAGGAGCTGTTTTGGAGAATCCTGGTTGACATGGGGCCAAAATCATACCAGGGAGTGCTCTGATCATCTACTAGTATGGACAACTGCATTTCTATTTAGTTTACCTCTTATGGTTGTAACTATCCAAAAGGTCAGGACTTTACCTGATGTAAACATCCATAGATTTCATTCAGCAAATAAAATAAAAGATATAGCTACATTTCACAGTACAGAACTGTCCCAAAAATAGCTTGCTCAGAGCCAAGATTCAAGACTCTCATGGTAGAAGCAGTTTAACTCTTTTATAGTGTGGTATTCAAGTCTGGTGTAAGGCCCCTGTATTTAAAATGGATAATCACTCTAGGAAGAGCTCCATATTGTTTTCACTGCTTAGTCTATATCAGGTATCTTTGTTCAGCCCTGCATTATGCCCTGAGATGAACTGAGTCCCTACTTCTTGCAGTACTCAGCAGATACAGTGTATCTATAGAAGGCAGCAGATTACTGCAAATATAGAATAGGTGTGGTTTCTTTGGATCGGCCAGACTGGGATTGCCATGAATTTGTACAAAAAGCATGGATGAAACATTCATTTTACACACTTTTCCAGAGGTTTAAAGACTATATTGCATTGGAAGAAATCAAACAGAATGGAGTGAAATGGAGGTTCCAGGAAGCAGAGAATCATACTGGTTTTAACCAAATTCATTGGCAGTGTAGACAGTTGTAGGCACAGGCAGAGCCACTATGATCTTCATTGGCTTTGGATTTGCTATTGAGAACAAAGGTGCTGGGGTGGAAAGAAAATCTTCAGAAATAGAAACACAAACCAGATGAATTATTTTACAGCTTTTAAGGAAAATTTATTTTCCTAATAATAGGTATTAGAACAGGTAATCCCCAGAACTGATTTATGGATGGGCATGTAGGTATATGCCACAGTATAACTTTCAGCTGTGCAAGTGGGTAAATCATTTTACACCTCTCTCTATTCTCCTCGCTCTATTTTGTTTTGCTTATTTACGTACTGATGTCTTTAGGGTAAGGACTTTTTCTCTTAGTGTGTACAATACCCAGTATAGATCTTAAAGCATTTTGGGGCTACCATTCTACAAGCTAAATAAGTAAATAATGATAAGGCTTACATGGTACATATTATAACAGTGGGCTGAATTTTTCACAAGGTGAACACATTCTATGTTCATGTATGATACATACTGTATATAGTCACATATATTTTCACAGTATATTCACATATACTGCATTCTGAAGAAGATAGATAAGTACGTTAGTAAAATTTTATTTTGAAGAAAAAGGAAAAATGAAAGCTTGTAGAAAATAACATAACCATTGAGATGATGCATGTTTTGTTAGGTACATGTAGACTTCTTTGTGAATCTGAGTCTTAGAATATTTATATCACACTGTCTTCTCCTTTTCAATTTAGATTTGCACTTCAGCTTTAATGAACTCCTCTATTTCTCCATCCCTGTATATTTTGAAACTGTTTTTCATGAATTTGGCTAACATGCTTTGGAAACTTGTGAAAAAAAACCCACTGAAAATTCCATAATCTTTGTTGCAATTTCAAGATGTATATATTTTTTCATGGACAAGTACAGATATTAAGAATGCACATTGAGATTAATGATTTATTTTGCAAAAGGTAATCCTTAAAACACCTACCAGTTCAACTTTAATGTTACTTAACAGTGAAATGTTTGATTTTTTTTAATAGATTACACTTAGTAATGTAACACCTCTTTGTAGCAGTTTTGTTTATATTTTGGTTTATGGTTGTGTGTAAATTTTTGACACAAGAGCTAAAGGCTTATTTAAGATTTCAAATTCAGATTGAAACCTCTGTATTTCTGGTAATCAGCAGTTAGCTGAATCTGCAGTTCTTCATCTTCCTTCTGCCCTTTGCATGTTCTTATCTAGCATGAATTGATTCAAAATATTTTGAACTTTACAACAAATATTCTACATAGCTTGAAATATGTAGATTTGTTTTAAATGTTAATATGACCATTCAGAAGGTCAGAATTGAACATTCCTATCTACAAAGATACTAGTGCAATTAAACAAATCTGCTTGACATTTTAAAATGCTAACTGGTGTACATTATTGTCCAGTGTAATGAATTAACTTGACAAGAAATGTAAGTAGATTTTATTTTTGTTTATTTAAGAGTGAATAAGACTGCATGAATGATAGCATTTTACTGAAATTTACAATATTGAAGACTATTAAGCAAAATGATTGCCTAATATTAAAACTTACAAACAAGAAGGCCATAGACAGCATTAAAGATCTAAGCAAGAAAAAATGGTTGCATTAAAGGGAAAGGATATGTAATATTTTGCCTTTTAATGTAACATATAATTTTCTGTTATGTAAGTAAGAAATGGTAGAGTGTAGGCCCAATTGCCTTTTGAAATTTCTTGAGGTTTAAGGAATTTTTTTTTGTAGTCTGGTTTGAATCACAAATTACATAGACTTTTTAGTGTTTGCCTTTTTTGTTGGTGTTATTCTTACCTCTCCAGTGCTCTTATGGTTCTAAGGTTGACAACTTCAAGTCTTTAGGAAGTGAGATTCTTTTTAATGGCTTCATAACACCATGTAATTTCCTAATTTACTATCTTTGGATATATTGGAGAGTTGTTCTTTTTTACCCTTAAAACCAGTTTTACCCAGTTCCCAAAGTTGTATTCCTAGAATCATTAGTAACTTTTAGTAACTGACCACCTGTAATCAGTGTGTAAAGCCCTAGAGTGCCTGGGTCATCTTCTGCTTGTACTTTTGAGTAGTCGTGTTAAAAGTCCCGGTTCTGGAGCTTTCAAGCTGTAGCCTCCTGACAGCAGAACTAATAGTATAATAGCCAAATCTATTTACACATACACCCTTGTTCTAAGGTGATTGATAGTTCAATCTAAGTATCTACCGGTTATGACTATATCACTGATGTGTTCTCAAAATTTACACACTTCCCACAAGTGTATGGGGATGTTTCTTTCTACCACATAAAAATGCAGCTGCCATGTAAAGTATCTGGAGATGGGTTTACCTGAGGGAGGATATATTACATATTATTAAAATTTAAAGGTACATCACATTGCATAGATATAGGAAATACCCTGAACTTTTGATAAAAAAATAAAGTAAATTATGCATGATAGTTGCAGTCTTTTTTTAACATATTGGTAGTTAAAATACACAGTTATGGGTAGAAATCCAGTTCTATCCCTCACTACGTTTTTGTAAAGAGAAGTTATGAAACAGTGCGCTATATAAACACATATCTGATGCATAACCTTGTATCTACAACACAAGTCAGTAGAGTGCTGCTAGGTTACCTAGACTACTTTGATAAATGTTAGTGGGCAGTTCAACAAATCTGGGTTTTGTTCTATTTTGCTAAGCACTTCAAAGCACAAAATCTGAATTTTGTAATGACATCATGTATTTCAAGTGATAGTTCCCTATATCACAGATAACCCTAGAGTATTGGGTAGTAGGACTTACAAGATCACTAAGGTGTACAATTAATTGCTTGCATTTCACCTATCTGATACGATTAATATTTCTTCCCTAAGGAGGAATGTTATTAAATAATTATCCATTAATAGAAATCACATTGCACAAAATAGCTTTTAAGTAGGACAATAATTTTTTGCAAAAAGATTTTGCAAGAGATTGGAATGTTTAATTGAGTAACCATATTAATATTCATATTGTAAATTGTACATAAAACCTTAAAAATTGTCGGTTTTATTACATTATGTCACATTTTATCTTCTGTATAAAACGGAATAAAATTACCCAAAAGATTTCTTGTACAACAAAAACTGCAATAACTGCCACTAAAAATATGTGATTTTTTTTACAAAATCCATTTATCCATTTTCATTACAGCAGAATGCATTGATACCTTTATTTTATTTTTCAGTCAATAGTTCTTAGTGTGGAAAAACAGCTTCATTTACCTTTGAAAGATAGTGGGAAATAAAAGAGCTGACCAAATGTCAGAAATAGTTTGTGTTCATTTTGTATTTTAGAAGTGGAGGTTTTTTCACCAATTTTCAATTGCCCCTTATCTGACTTTACCATTCAGCCACAGTAGGTGGGTCTGATTGCTTCCATATTGTTACAATGTTGAATTATACAGCTACATCAAGGTGGAACTCAGTGCCTGGGAAGACTCAAACAGACCAATTCTGGGAATTAACAGCAGTGCATGCAATTTAATTTCTTTACATAGAAGGTTATTTATGGCTTTTCTAGTGTTGTTCCCAGTATCTTCCCACTGAACATAAATCATACTTCAATATTCTTCTTTCTCCATATTGCAATACTAGCTCTATGCATTATTCTCTCTTAGATGAATTCCAGTATTTGCCCCACTTTCACCTTACCATTCATTCTTCTTTTTGGATGTTATAAAGAATTTTATTGGAATCTATTTTGTAACACCTTATCATTTTAGTTTTCTGCTAAAGAAGCTGCTTCCAAAACCTGCATCTACTGGTCTCCATTATAGCTGTATTTCGTTCTCTGTTTCCCCAGAAATCTTTTTTTCTTAAATAGTTGAGAATGCATCTTTTTTTCTCATTGTTTATTAAATTTCGCAGTGTTTGCTTTTTTCCTCTCCTCCTTAATTTTTTACATCTTCATGTTCTTTTACTATTGTCTTTAGTTTATGTTTTGCCTTGGGTTTAGATTATCTTTTAAATTATCATATCATGTAAATTTAACTTTCTCCAAATTCCTCCAATATAATTTCTTTCTGTACCCTCTCTCTTTTTTTCCTGAGAGATCTGATATCTGCTTTCTTCATTCTCTCGCTATTCTTTCACACCTGATCTTGTGCAATATGCATTCCAGTTTAATTCAGTACCTTCACTACTGGTTAGTGTAAGTAGGAGTGACAAAAGTGACAAAGATATGTATAGGTATTGATCCCAAAGGAGGTGCCAACATAAGGACTATAGCTACAGACTTTAAAAATCCTATTTAAAAATATTACTGTTTTTTAGCAGGAACATTGTAACCTGGGAGAAATCATACTACTTCTGCTGACTGACAGTGGTTTTCAGAAGAGTTACATGAGTTGCCTGCTTCTCGTTTTCTTTGGTGGATGGCTTTTTGTTTTTTTGGGTTTGGTTTTTTTTTTTTTTTTCCATGCAAATGGATTTTTTATCAAGTTTTTGAAAGAAATGAGTAGTCAGTATAGTATATACAGGCATTTCATTCACAAAACAATTACTTTAGTAATGATGTCATGAATTGAAGTAAACCTTTTGGTCAGTGAAACACATTTTATTATAATTCCTGTGTAAGTCTTTTACTGCAACTATTTGTTTATGTACTGTTTGCTGATTTTGATGTAAGGCACCATCTACAATGCAAGCTTTTTTACATGATGGACAATATATCTGGTCCTGTAAACTGTTTTCTCTTTTGAAAGGCCTGAACATAATACACTTTGGCTAGCACTTCATACAACTAAAGCTCCAAATGTTCTTAAAATGCAAAGGTTCATACACTTTGGTATATTAATCAACAATGTACCTATATGTCCCTATCATTAAAACCAAGAAAGGGTGAATTCTTTGTTTTGCATACTCTCCTGGACAGCGAAGGCAATAAACTATGTTCCATCTCTTAACACTTCCACATCTCTATTTGCTCCTGACTGTCAAGCTAAATGAAATTTGCCATGATAAATGTTTTATCTTCTTTCTTCATAAGTTAGTCCCAAATCTCTGACCAGTTTCCTTATTGAACGCTGGAGACTTATAACAATTATTGCTACCATATTTTTTTCCTGTTTGATCTATCTTCCCAGTTTGGGCAGAGTTTGCCTTTCTGGTCGTTTTGTCCAACAGATATTTCTGAATGGAAGGACTACATTAGATATTATGTTTTGTCTATTGTTCTTTTCATCCAAACTGTGCATTGGGCTAAACATATTGCTGTCAAGAGCAGCTTCTAGAAACACCTCATCTTACAGAGACACCATGCCTGTTGGAGTTCACACACAGACTACCCACTGTAACTTATTGAGAATGTGATGAAAGTCATACTGTGTCAGACCAGAAAATCAGTTTCCCAAGTATTTCCTCTCTACTAGTGGCCAAGCCACCGCAATCCTGATTTCTGTGAGGGTAGGTAACATAAACAGAAGGAACTGCTTCTGCAGACTTTTCTTCAAGGTGATTACTGTCACTTACCCACACCATGTCATCATCTTAGGACAGCCAAAGCCCAACTGGTATTGAATCTGGTGAGAGACATGGAGGGCAACATGGAGGGCATCTGCAAGTACGTCAATAGCAAAAGGAAAACCAGGGAAAATCTGCTGCTGTGTGGGGCAGGGGACAGAATGTCAAAGGACATGGAAAAAGCTAAAGTTCACAAGGCCTTCTTTGAGTCAGTCTGGAGCAAGAAAAACAGCCATGGTGGAAGAGGATCCAGTTAGGGAACATTTAAACAAATTGGACATGTGTAAGTTCATGGGTTGTGACAGGAAGCACCCACAGTGTCAAGGGAACTGGCTGATGTGATTGCAAGGCCACTCTCAATTATCTCTGAAAGGTCATGGCGATCATGAAAGGTTCCTTAGGACTGGAAGAAAACAAATTTCACTGCTATCTTCAAGAAGGGCAAGAGCAAGAATCTGGGGAACTACAGGCCAGTCAGACTCACCTCAATCCCTAAAAGGGTGAGCAAGAAGGTGATTGGGAGTAGTCAGCATGGATTTACAAAGGGAAAATCATGCTTAACTAATCTGATAGCCTTCTCAAATTATTATTATTATTTACTATTAATATTAGAAAGACCATATCTGACATATCAAAATAAAAGAACTAATGGCCAACCATTGTTAAATTTGCCACATCAGCAGCATCTTTTCCTGCTCCCTATTCCCTTCCTCAGGAGGAGGGGGAGGAACAGCCAATGTCATGACTGTTGCTGAACGTCACCGTGCTGTCACCATTGTCACTATTACCCTTACTTCTGAGGTCATTCCTTCTAACTTTGTTCTCATCTTCAAGTGGACATTATAGCTCATACCTCTTAACTATATCAGATATATATGTTAACAACATCTATGTCTCCCACTCTATCCTCTCTCAGGGACCCTTCCCTGACTTTGGCTAAAGTTCAGTTCTTGCTGAAGCTGTCATGGACAAGTCAACAAAAAAGACTGGGAAAAGCCTTTTGTGTCTTGTAGCCCAACAAATAAAATATTATCATTGAAAGTAACAGATCACAGGCATTGTACTGACTTCACAAGGCCTCAGGACTGAGGCTTGCCAGTATTGCTTTAGCTGAGCTCATCATGGCCTGCCTGGAGCTTTGTTTTAGCTTGTTGAGCTGTAATGACAGTTTACCTCATGACTAGGTGGTTATGCCTAATTTGTTTTATTTTTGCTTAGTTTTGTATGGTATAGCCACAGGGTTTATACAGGTAGTAGTAATGAGTAGTTGCATGTAAAAGTAAATATTTACAACATAGTGATATAGAGGGATCATGCTTGATAATGATAGCTAAGGTCTTAAAACTAGGGAGACAGCATAGAGGTGTACAGATGTAGAATGATAAGAAAAGCGACCCCTGCTTACATTGAAGAACCTGGGACTGTAAAATGTTCAATAAAGATCAGTCAAAAAATTCAGATCTGGTAGCAGGAGTAAATCAGTTAGAGGAGTAACAATGAAGAACAATTACTTAACATACACAAATGTTGCACAAATGATAAAATTCAATGCAACGTGAATTTTCAGACAGTGAAGAAAACAAGGTGTAGAATATGTTAGCAAACATGTAATAATTACCCCAAGCAGATCCTAGAATGAGGAGAAAGAAACCATCATCATGATAAACAAATATTAACCTCCCAGCAAAGGAGTGTTTTGGCTTTACTCCCTCCCCCCAGTCCAGACTGAAGACATCAACATTAGGGCCTGGCAGGAAAGCAGAAGAGTGACTATAACATTGGAATAAGGAGTAGCTACTGGGAAATGTGTGCAACTTTAACTGTACTATTATTATTGAAACTTTTTCATAGAATAGTATTCTTTGATTTTCTTTTGGTTTTCTTTTTCTGTAATTAGATCTGGATTATTAGTAATTCATTGATCAGAGTGTTTGGATTTCAGTTATACTAACTAAATCTTGTCTTTACAGAAGAGATATGTTTCTTTTTTTTTTTTTTTTCCATAGCAGTGTTTTCGGTCCAACTCTTTACATTAACTACTTCCCTGTTATTAAACAGCCATTTCAGATTTGAGCAACCTGAACCACGTGTACTGAAAAATTCAGTTTCAGGACAGTGACTTTGTGGGGATTATCACCTTGTTCCAGAAAAAAGACTGGTTCCCGTTCCTCAGTCTGAAGCTCATTTCCAGATCTCTACCAGCTCTTTATACTGTAAGAGCCTTAGATTCACAATAGGCCAGGATCATTATCCATTCATGCTTCTGGCCTTTGGTCTTCACATGGCACTGAATGCATTTAATGAGTTGATGTTTGCTCACACTCCTGGTTCCAGTGCTAACATGCTGTAACCTTCAACCTGTCACTTTAGACCTAGTTTGGTGCAGCACAGCTTTGTGGTCTGGACTCAATTTTATTATGAAGCCTGTTGCTAAGGCATGAGAAGGGACATGAGCTAAAGCTATGTACAACAATAAAAGGAAGAACACAGATAGGACTGAAATTGTTGAGATGGCAACAGCAGCTTAAGGATTCAAGAGGAAAACTAAGAATGTATAAGACACTAAGGAAAAAGCAGTGAGCCTGAAGATAGTAATTTGGCAAGAATGAGGACTAGCCCATTCTGAGAAGCAATGGAGGACAGCTTTCCCTAGTAGCATGAGACCAGCTGACCACCAGGGACACTGTATATATCCTGATAGCAGAGTTTTGCTGCATGATGTGGAAGATGCCTGAACAAAAGTGACACAGTAGGTGAGGTTATGATTCTTAAACATCTGATGCTGAAGCTACTTCCCTATGTTTATAACTGGCTGATAAAGGATGAGTCTTTTTTTCCCAAAACATTGAATTGCATGAATAAAAACATAGGAATCCTGAGTTCTCTGAACTGAAGGATGAATGTTCAAAAATCACATCTAGCTCACTCAGCAGATAGCTCTCGGAGCTTTATTGAAGCCTACAGCAGCTAAGACTTTGATCTTGTCTGTCTACACCAGCCACCATACATCAACAAAAGAGTATCCTGTCTCTTGTCTACAGGGGAGTATGTAGTTTCATGACCCCTTGCTGCATGAAAGTGACCCTTGAAATTTGACTGTAGTTTAAACATCAAGTATTTGCTCCATAGACATGTGAATTCATGCATAAATCCATGCACTGGAAGAAAAGACCTAGGCAATTTATGGAATGCATGTCCTTTCATGGAATCTCCTCCAACCACGTGGTAATTTTTCATTCATCCATACTTGGGCAGGGAGCACAGTCAGAAGAATGTATAGCTCAAGGTCTCTGTACTGTGAAGACTTGTCAATCATATGTTAGTAGTGTTCAGAAACTCAGACCAGCCAGGTACATATATCCCACATTTCTTCCAGACATTGCAATTTTAAGTACTCATGAGAATTAGCATTGCTGTTGTCTGTTACTACAGCAGTAAATGAGGTGATCCCTCATTCTGCAACTAAAAACCCACCCTTTGGAATTGGTGTGTGGGCTGCATCATCCACGATCCAAATCTACCTCTTGGACTTTTAGCAGTTTAGCAGATATCCTCAGCTGTTGCAGACTCCAGTAAATGATATACAGACAAATGTCCTGACTGACTGATAGCTTAAGACTAAGGTATTGCTGGAATCCCACTGTTCACATCAGAGTCCATCAGAGACCATTATGTTTTCTGGCTCTAAAATCCATTTGGAATGACTAGTTGCTTTGAATACGTACTGATATTGATTGATAGTGAATAGAAACTATCCACTGGCAACACGTATTGTTACTGAATGTCAATCCAGTAAGTGTTTTGAAGTATGAAAGTGACCCAATTATCCGTCTTTTAAACACTGTCAACACAGGAATCTCTAGCTCCCTTTTAAAAAATATATTTATTTGTAACACTAACAAAATATTTCACTTGAATTTCAGTGATAGCCATCTAAGTGCCAGGATGCTGATGCTTCCTAGGATAGACAGCAACACTTCCTGCCTACTGAGGAACACTTTTTAATAGCAAAAAGTAGTTTATCATGTTGATCTAGCAAAGTCAATCAATGACATTTGTAGCTGGGTTTTCTCTTAAGTTTCTCAGAATCAAGCTCTTCCTGTCTTCTAGAATAAAGAAACCTGGCCTTCCTCTAGGTTCAGTAAGCAGTATTTCAACTCTGTCTTCCCAATGCAAGGTTACAGAACAGTATTGTTTTCCTCATTGAAAGTGTTTTTTAAATCCTGACTAGGGTTCATACTTCACTTTGGGACTCTATTTCTTAGCAGCACTTGGATATCCTTCCTGATCAGCATAGTCTTTGCATTTACAGTCACTTTTTTGCTGCCATATTTTTCTCTGAATGAATTCCTGTATTTATTGTTTCTGCAAGACATCTTTTGTAAGGTTCAGACTTACTGGTGATTAGCTTCAAAATGTTTTACATAACATCCTTTTCTGACTTTTATCAGATCAGGAAACTGACGTTGCTTCTTCCATGCCTCCCACCCCCCTCCTAAATCTCAGTTTTTCTTCTTTAAAGTTATCTTGTTACATATTACACGCTTGCAATTTACTATATTACTGTATGTTACATTTTAAAGTAATTATTAGAATGGGGGGTTGAAATTTAATTCTGACTATTCACTTTTATTTCAGAGCCTTTGGGGAAAATAAATAAATAGAAAAAATGCAAAATTTCAATCAAAATGTGAAGCCTCTGGAACACTCTCAGTGAATGATTTTATCTTCTTAATCTGAAATTCATGTTGATCATCTGTGTTTGAAATTTTATAGAAACGGTATATACTTATTAACAATAGAATGATATTGTATTTCCAGGTATTTGGTTGTTGGTTAGCCATTAGCATTTATCCTATTAGGATAAGTTATGTAATTGTCATAAAAGTTGTGTTTGTTATTGTCAGTGATATATCCTGGAAGAGCCGAGTTTAGAATCTCTTTCACTTCATTGCTGGTACCTGTGTGTGTATTTTTTATACAATTACTTATTGTAATCCTTATGTACAATCAGTGGAATAAGAGTCCTCTCAGATTTTCTGTTTTAATCTAATAGAGAAAAGTTGACACTTGTCATCTCAGTTTTGCATAGTCATTATGTTCAAAATGTGGTCTACTGACCCCTTATCATTTATTTATTTATTCATGTTAGGCAATGGTGGGGATAAAGCAGTGTGCTAAAGAAAGCTTGATTTTAAAAAAAATAATTTTAAACCCTGAAAATATAAATACAGCTTGGATCTACATGTTTTTCAGTAATAAAATGAAAGAAAGGCAGCTAGGAAAACAGTTCAGAAATGTATCTTGATTTTAATCTTCATATTTTGTTGGTTTCAAATATTTTATGTTAGTAAATCTCATTAATCTTAATACTGTGTTATAAAAAACACAGTGTTACCAGTCTGTAAGTTTTAATATGTGTTATTGGTACAGACATGAGTGTATGTCATCATATTTGCCCTATATACTTAATTTTTCTTTCTCACTTTTAAGTATCAAGTTCTTGATATTTATTTGGGGAAAGCTTAGTATCCATCATTGCCCTTGAAGAAGCATAGCAAAACTCAGCATCAACTGAAGGGGAAGTTGAAAATTGTAGCCATGATCTTACCACTTAAAATCAAAAATCTTAAAAAAAAAACCAAAAAAACAACCACCCAACAAACCAACCAAACTCCTGTTCTGACAGCTGCTCTGAGTATGGCTTTGTCTGTTTTTCCTCTCTAGCTCTGGTCTGTGCTGATATGCTGGGGTGGCTGACAGCTAGACACCTCTACCTGAGCGTGGCCAGCCAGAGAGAGGGGTGTCCTCAGAGCTCCCCTGCTTTAGGGAGCTTTCGCTACAGGCTTTTCCACTGGGTCTCTGATGGCAGTGTGGGGATTTACAAGTAGCCTGAGGCAAGTCAGTGCTGCAGTACTCTGTGTTGGATACATACTTACAGTTATGGTTATTTCTAAGTGTAATTTTTCTTTGAATTTTAAGCAACTTCTGAGCACTTGATTAATCTTACTCTTTTAGAAAATTAAATTTTGTAAAATATTAAAAGCATAGAGGTTACACTTTAACAGGAAAATAAAGTGCTTAAAACAGAAAGTGGACTTCAGCAGATTCCAGCCTGAATTCAGTGCAGGACAGGGAGTATCTCCTAAGTGCACCTGGGTGTGCTTTTTTCCTGCATCTGACCACGGGGTTGGCAAAGATTGCTGTCTTTACAGGAAGCTTGGCAGAAGCAATCGCTATAAGAACCTGTGAGTTAGCAGGAGTTTCTCAATGCACTTTATAAGAGATGCTCTGGCTTGAGGATCTTCTGTCTTACATGTATTCTGAGTTCAAAGCAGTCCATTCCATTTTGAATTTCATTTGTGGAAAAGCACTCGATTAAGCTAAGGTTTATCAAGCTTTGGCATGATTTTACAGACTGAATATTTGTTTCTGAAATTTTTCCTTTCTAAATTAAGTTTCTAGTCTTACCCTTTGTTCTTTCTCCCTCTGTCCTCCCTCCAGCTTTGCTTATTTTGTAAAATGAGTACTTGTTTATGACTGTTAGCTGTGCAGGACTATATTCCAGACGTTTTTCCTCTCAAAACCCTACAGCCTTATCCACAGCAGTGACAGGAAGCCGGGCTGTAATGTTGGAATGCAAGATGGAGATATAAGACCACCGAATGTGTTATGTGCTCTGACATAGTTTTTTTAGTGGGATCTTGAGCAAATCTCTGTAATTCCTTGTTTCTTACTTCCTTATCTTTAAAATAGGGAGGTAGACCTGGAGTTATTTTGAAGATTATCGTAGTTTATATACAACAGTTTGAAAGTGGTAATCTCTTCCATAGAGCTAAATCTGTCTCTGACCTGGTAGCGATGTACAAAAACATAAGTTAGAAATCCTTAGTCAGGTGCAGAGATATGAAAACATTCATACAGGCTGAGCTGTGTGTAGCAGTACATGTTACTTCAATCACTGAAGTCTAAAACCAGTAAGATTAGAGTTCCATAATGTCTCCTGAATAAAATTATTTTGGGAATTAGAAGGCATTACAGAAAAATACAACAACTACAAGTTTTTTATCAAAGTTATATCAGAAGAAACTTCATCACTAATCTAGAAATATATTAGATTTCTCATTTATTCCACTAACATCTAAAAGATAGAATAACATTATATGCAACTAAAAGTATATTAATTGAGCTTGTGTACTATAGTGTTGGGATGTTGCATTTTTTGTGCTATTAATCAACAAAGCCTACTTGCATTGAAACTAAGAACCACCCTAAAATGCATTTATTCATTAAATTGTGCAAGTTTGCCACTGATACTAAGTAAAGGTCTTTTTAAAAAGATAACATTTTATATTTAATGTGGAGAGGGGTGACTGCTTAGCAGAACAAAGACCTTCCTGTTGAAGTTTGAATCAGATTTGGATTTCTAATCTGCTAGGAAGGCATAAAGAAAAAAAATAAAATGATTTATCATACTCTTTTCATAAGAGCAACTCAGTCTCCAAAAGAGATACACATCTTCTGGTGGATCATATTCCTATAATCCTTTATTTACATAAAGATCACCACCTTTGTCATAACCTGTCATATATTATTTATTAATACTTCTATTCATAAACTTCAACTGTTGTTATGGTGGGGTTTTTAAAGTAAATCCAATTTGCTGTGCAGGTAAACCATAATTTCTCTGAGATTTAACAGGTTTAGAATATTTTCTTTAGCTGATCTTTTAACTTATAAGGACACTGCTGAAGAGAAAACTTTCAGGGGATTTAGGGGAATGTGCAAAAAACCCCCAACCCTGGTGTCGTGGATGAAATATTTGACATGGTTATGATTTAGCAGCAATTCAAGATTTATTAATGGTGTAAGGTGGATCAAAAGCTTGAAATTGAGCAGCACTTAATGATTGACCAATTTAAAGATTAACAAGATGGTTCGGTAGAATACGTTATAATTAAAACAGTGACTTAATTACAAATTCGAGAATGACAAGGTTCACACTAACTTACTACAAGATACCCTAAATCAAAGTAATATATATTCATGTGTATAAGCACAAAACATACACAGACAGACAGATTGACAGAAATATTTGGATCCAGTGAAATATGAAGACACCCACACTCATGAAGGCAAATGTGTGCATTCAAACACATAGATAGGTAAAGAGGTGGATGGAAGAAGCTAGCCTATAGTTAAAATTTCTCTCTTCTCGAGTTTAGAGCAAATACAATCCATCAGCATTCCTCAACAGGCAATAATTGAGAATTGAGAAGTCTGACTTCGCCCTGGCCCTTTGTCAGCTTTGTGGGCAGACAGCTTCTAAGCCTTGAGGAGTCTGAGCTTGAGAAGTGTCCCAACTCAGGGCAGATGCTGGTCACAGCCCGCTGCTATCCAGGAGAGCTCAAAGGGTCTCGCTCAGGGTCACTGTTTATAGCATCCAAGATAATTGACTTTCATCGAATAGTTTTCCATTTCAGCCTAACTCAAATGACACAGTACTCTGGTACTTTTCACCAGTTGCACAGGCCCAGAACTTGCTAGATTTTAAAGTTCTGGTATCACTCGCTTTGGGCCACACACAGATGTACTAGGCTGTCAGGAGGTGATTGATTGTCATTATCAGTCCCAAGCGATAGGGGAAGCAGAAGCCTGATACATTAAGAGTGTGCCTTAATGTTCTGGTCCACTGCCTTTTGCAATCTGTTTTAGGTTGGTATGTGGCTCAGGCAGGGGGAATCACACCAAGCACCGAGCGGCCTGGGGTGGAAGGGGAGTTGCACCACCACACCCTGGCATGCAAGGCTGATGATATAACAGCTTGTTTGTAATAATTGCTTTTTGTAGGTCTGTTCCAGATAATTCTTGTGAAATGCATTCTGGATACAATTTAAAAAATAAATGCAATACTCAGTGATGCCTTAAAAAGTTTCCATGCTACCTTCAGCAATTGAAATACGTTATATAGAATCTGTTCTTTAAATCATAATATGTGTCTGATTGATCACAATGTCATGAGATAGATTTGATTAAGAAACCATCAAAACTTATGCAGACTTTATTTTTATTTGCAGTTCTTAAGACTAAAGTTTTGTAAGGGTCTATATATTTCCTTGTTTGATTACTTTATTGTGTTCCTACTGTAACACCATCTTGGGACAGATAATAATTTGCTGATGTTAATAGCATATATCTTTTGGACTGTTTTAATTATCAACAATGTAGCAGCAGCTTTAGTTTTAGGTTATTTATCATAGGTAGACCGTGCATTACCAGCTTTTGTATGTGCATATGGATTTGTAGAGCAAAGACACAAACTGTTTCAGCTGTGAAATGCTGATTGTGTAACAGCATGAGTATTGAGGACATGAAAGAACAGGGATTTTTAGTTACTTGTATTTCTTTCTTGAAATATGGAGTCGTCCTAGCCTATGACACTGTGTATGTAGGTAAAGATGTGCAGTAAGAGATTCTTTTCAATCAAAGGGTGAATTAGGATATAATTGAAGAGAAAGAAGTATTGGGTTTGCTTGATAAGAAATGAAAGTTTTTCATGGTGCATGACCAATCTAGGGGGAAAAGGATTATTATTTGACTTAGATTAGATTTGTTTTTTAGATTTGTATCTTAGATTTTAGATTAAATATGTATTTTTTATTTGTATCTTAGATTTAAATTTGTATTTTATTTGTTATCCTTAAACTTATGTGATGTTGCACTAAAACAATTTCAAATTGAATTTGAAATATTTTGAAAAAATATATTTGCAAAATATTACAACAGAAATGTTTTTAGCTTTTTGTTTAAATAGAATTCACCAAAAATTGTTAACTTTTCATATAGGTATGAAACTGAATGTTTAACTAATAACACATTTGCCAATTCTTACTGAAAAAGGAATTGTTCTCAACAAGTGTATGTCTCTTATTAAGAGTAAAAAAACCTAAATAAATCTCTCTTTTATTTCAGGAGATCAGAGAGTCATCCTAAATTCACCTAGAAGCTGCAAGAGGGGATCTCATAGCTTGTTTAAGTGGAACACTTACTTTACCAAGAACATTTTATTCAAGGCAGGGTAGTTTTCAGTGCCCAGGTGTTGGTGAATAGGTAGAACTAGAGATGGCGCAGAGGACAGCAGAAAGCACCCGTTCCCAGATGAGATCAGCTCTCCCCATTCAGGTCCAGACTGAAACTATTGCCAAAAGACGTTGTCCATTGCAAATGACTTGAGCCTGGAGGAGACTAGGGATTGGCTAGTTAGAACAACTCACCTTAATTAAACATCTAAATGGAAATCAATCATCAGTCCCTGAATGCACCAGGAGATTTTGGTCTGCCAACAGCTTTGGGCAGCTGTGCCTGCAGCTACCCAGGAGAGGCAGGGTGTCCTCTGCAGTGGCCTGGGAGCTGCACTGAGCCTTGAGCCCTTGCTTTGCCTTTACCTGAGACATGCTGTAGGCTTGCAAGTACATTTCTTGATTTTTCCCTTGTCCCTCTCAACTGCCCAACACCTGCTTTGTCCCTGTGCCCTCTTCACCATAGACTCACCCAGCTGCCCCACAGCTGACCCCAGCCCCAGCCCTGGCCCTGGCCCTGGCCCCGCTCAGCTTGTTGGGTGGGAGCGCAGCTCCAGAAAACATGTTCCTTCTTAGAGGAAATGTCAGATGAAAATCTGGCTCTAAACTGAAGGGTGGCTGTGAGTTACCACGTGTACCCTCCAAAAACTTAAAGGTGAGGGAAGGGTAATTCCCAAGAGTTTTCAATTTGCTGATAGTTGTGATCCAAGTTAGCTCCAGTTACTCAATCTCCCCAAAGTGCTGCAACTGATGGAAAATTCATGGTAGGAGGTTAGATGGATCTTTAGGCTATCTGTACTAAGCATGCTTCTGGGAACAGTTGCACCAAAACTGTTTGCAGCTGGCTATTGACAAATCAATACTTTATGAGGCAAGCTCAGAAGATTCAAAATGCACATTCCCATTGGAAGGGTTTGTGGTGATACCGAGTGTTCACTTTGGGGAGTATGTGATTTGAACATATGAGAAATGCTTGATTTTTTTCTCTGTCGTGGCACTCTATTTCAGTGAGAGATTAGTTTCTGTTTGTGTTCGTGTGACCAATTGCACTGTCATCTGTAATGTTACCATATCTAGAATCCATCAGTAAAATTATTTTAATTTTGTATTTTAATCTTTTACATTCTCTATAATTTTTTTTTTTTTTTAATAACATGCAAATGAGTTCATCTAAGGGTTAGAAACATACCAAGTCCTGGTTCTAATACTGTGGAAAATACTTTTTCCATATCACACCAGATATGAAAAATAGTCTCTGCTGTGCTGTGTAGGTTTAATGTGAAATCACAAGTGTTGCTGAATTGCATGCTTTACTACAGCTTGAAATTACATGGGGAACTAGTACAGTAGCTACATTTTACTACCTACTTTGTAGTAGCTAAAACTGATCACAATTTACTATTAGTATAGCAAACTGGAAAATAGATGTACTTACCAGCTATATGTGTGGGGTTTTTTTAGGAAATAAATACTACAGTATGGAAAACAATTCCAAAAGATTTGCTTTCCTAGTCTTGAGACTTGTATTTACCTAAAGGACTTAGCTGAAAGCCTTGGAGATACTTTGTTGTAAATATTTTTGTCAGAAAAGAAGACAGATAACCTGTCAAATTCAATTGTCTTTAAAATATAGGCAGGTACTAAAACAAATGGACAACATTGAACTGACAAGTAAGTACAGCCTTGTGCTTGGTGACTATAACAGTGTAAAACTCGAGAGGAATTTTCAGAATGTACTATGCAAAAATACCCAGCAAATAGAAGGTTTCAGTAAAGCATTCTATTGCATTTCACCTTGCAAATTCCTTGAAAATCTAACTACTCTTCCGCATAATTTTTTTTTTACATTTTTAGGTGTGACTGTAGCTGGTAGAAATCTACTGAAGTGACTAGAAGAATTGGCATCTTGTCCAAGCAGAGTAGTGTTCTGAGATATGAACATATATTCTCAAATCAGCAAATTATGAAACTAGGTTTATATTGTTGTACAGCAAGAACTTCCATTCCTTCCATTTAGTCCAGAGCTACTGAGATCATTGGGAGTCTTTCTGTAGTAGATTGCCACAATTACAGTTAAATTTTTATCAATATAATTATTTATCAGCAACAAGATAATTATATGATCTATAAATCTGAAGACAGTTATAATCAAATTAAACCAGATGAGAAATACAGATTATAGTAATAAACAAATAAAACAGTGTAATAGAGCTGCATGGAATTAGTATAAAATCTCATATATTGACCGTTTTGTTAGAGGCTTCTTTTTCTAATTACTTTCTTGAAAATTTATCTCAACTTTAAGGAAGGATTCAAATTATACCTTTTTTTTTTTTTTTTTTTTAGAAATAAAGTGAGGAGGGACTTGAATGAGAAACTGGAAACAATAGATAGCATTGGGAGAAAAATGTACAAGCACAGAAAAGTACAGGCAATTCAAATAATTAAAGGGTGAAAGAAAAAGATGTAAGAAAAGCAGGTATGAGAACACTCACATAAATTGCCAAGTAAGTTCCTTTATTTTGCATTCTCTTTTCCCCTTTTGGGCATTCATTAAGAGAGCAGGTCTCCCAGGCTTAATCAATTACAATGAATTATGCTTTATTTTGGTCAAATACTTTTGTCTCAGTACAGACCCCTGTGGTATTTCACTTGTTACAAGCCTCCAGGTAGAGTACAACTCATTAACCATGATCCTTTGAGTCCAACCATCCACCCCTTTTATTTTGGCCATCTAGCAATTCAACCATCCAGACATTAATGTGGGAAAGAGTGTTGAAAACCTTGTTACAGAGAAGATAGTTGGCATCCATGGCTTCCCCCTTTTCAAAAATCTAGTCATTTTATTATAGAAGCATAATATGGGAATTTAGGAGGGCAGTTGAAGTGAAGACCAGAACACCTGTAGTAGCATTCACTTAAATTCTCATAGTACTCTGTTGTTTTGGAAACTGGCTGAAAGACAGATTTTTAATGCCCGACTGTCAAAGGGGTGGTAAGCAGGAATTCAGATTTTTCAGAGACTGGGAATGCCTCTGTAATAAAGAAAGCCTATACAAAAGGGGTGAACTTAATTTGAATGAAGAACTAGGGCTTCTGAAATTGAAAACTGACTAGCTTATCTAAAAATTTAAGAGCAGGGTAAAGTCAGCAACAGTGAAAGAAAGCATTATTCAGCATAGAGTATCTGTTGTTGATGAAATCACAGAAATTCTGTATCCTTGAGCAAAGATGCAACAGGTTTGAAATCTTCAGTTATAGGGTCTCTTTGTAACAATAAGCATGATGAGATTATATTCAATGTCCCTGCAGATTCAATCAAAAATCACTGCATCTCTCCTCAGTATCAAAAAGGGAAACTGCATGAAAACAAGATGAGCAAAAGAATCCCTACAATGACAGTAAATAGCTATTCCAGTTTACCATGACAATCCCAAGTACAAATACAGTGACTCATGTCACTAGTCAACTAATGTGAAACATTTTCAGCAGCTACAGAATATCTTAAGTATGTTAAAATAAAATCTGCTACAGATAATAGTATGGTTACGAGACTGAAAATTATTATGTTATTTCTTGAGTTCTGGAGGTCCTTTCTGGATGCAAATAGATCAAGACCTTTTGTTACTCTCCATTTTGCTCACCCCCTCAATGATTTTTATAAGCTACTAGGTGTTTTATAAACTAGATAAGACTGGCTGCCTGGGATGTTTTGGACACTGAAGGACTGTGTGAATAACATTGCATCCCATAGATTATGTAAAGTGCATTACAACTTGCGGTGTGCTGTAGAAGACTTCTGTTAGTCTGTCTAAAATGAAACCTTGTTTGTGAGGCAAGGGCCAACTGTGATGAAATGTAGAAAAATCTTATGAGGCTCAGTGACCAGATAATAAAATGTAATTCAATATAGATAAATGCAAAGTGATGCTAATGGCAAAGAGAATGGACAAACCTAACTTGCCATTTAAAATAGATTCCCAATCATTGCAGCCAGATGGTAAAGTTCAGTTGGGAAAGAGTGAGTCTCAAAAATGTAAGCTTGCTCATCACTGGTAGTCACAAAAGAATTGTTAGGGATTATTAGGAAGGCAATATAGATCAGAGCAGAGAAAATCATTAAGCCACTGTATAATTGCATGCATTTCCAGAGGATGTATACTTTGTACAGTTCTCCCTTAGCATGAGAGAAAAGATTGACACAAAGTTGTAAAAGATGTAAAGTAGTGGTGATCAGAAAAGAGATGTCTCAGAAAGCATATGACTGAGAGGTTTACTGAGGTTTCATATGGGTTACGTGGGAAGAGCAGAAAGGAATGATTATGCCCTCTGTCTTCTGATATAAGAACATGGGTTATCAATTTACACTAGTTGGAATCACATTCACAATAAATTACAGAAAGCAGCTCTTCACATATTGGTTAGTCTAACAATGGAACTGGTAGCCACAGGACATTGTGGCTCCTAAAAATATACAGAAACTTAAGACAAGACCAAAGCAATTACAAAATGTTTTCTAATGGTGTTTTTAATTTCTGGCATTCACAGAATCACAGAATCATCAACGTTGGAAAAGATCTTGATCATCCAGGCCAACCATTAACCTAGCACTGACAGTTCCCAACTACAACAGAGCCCTAAGTGCTATGTCAACCCGACTCTTAAACACCTCCAGGGATGGGGACTCCACCACTGCCCTGGGCAGCCCATTCCAACGCCTAACAACCCGTTCTGTAAAGAAATACTTCCTAATATCTAGTCTAAACCTTCCTTGGCTCATCTTGAGGCCATTACTTCTTGTCCTATCACTTATTACTTGTTTAAAGAGACTCATCCCCAGCTCTCTGCAACCTCCTTTCAGGTAGTTGTAGAGGGCGATGAGGTCTCCCCTCAGCCTCCTCCTCTCCAGACTAAACAACCCCAGTTCCCTCAGCCGCTCCTCATACGACATGTGCTCCAGACCCTTCACCAGCTTCGTTGCCCTTCTCTGGACACGCTCGAGTAATTCCATGTCCTTTTTGTAGTGAGGGGCCCAAAACTGAACACAGTAATCGAGGTGCGGTCTCACCAGTGCTGAGTACAGGGGTAAGATCACTTCCCTGTCCCTGCTGGACACGCTATTACTGATGCAAGCCAGAATGCCATTGGCCTTCTTGGCCACCTGGGCACACTGTTGGCTCATGTTCAGCCGGCTGTCAATCAACACTCCCAGGTCCCTCTCTGACTGGCAGCTCTCCAGCCACTCCTCCCCAAGCGTGTAGTGCTGCTGGGGGTTGTTGTGGTCCAAGTGCAGCAGCCAGCATTTGGCCTTATTGAAACTCCTACAGTTGGCCTTAGCCCATCGCTCCAGCCTGTCCAGGTCTCTCTGCAGAGCCTCCCTACCCTTGAGCAGATCAACACTCCCACCCAACTTGATGTCATCTGCAAACTTACTGAGGGTGCACTCGATCCCCTTGTCTAGATCATCAGTAAAGATGTTAAACAGGAGTGGCCCCAAAACCGAGCCCTGGGGGACACCACTCGTGACCGGCCACCAACTGGATTTAACTCCGTTCACCACAACTCTTTGGGCCTGGACATTCAGCCAGTTTTTTACCCAGCAAAGCGTGTGCCCATCCAAGCCACGAGCAGCCTGTTTCACCAGAAGAATGCTGTGGGAAATGGTGTCAAAGGCCTTAATAAAGTCGAGGTAGACAACATGCATAGACTTTCCCTCATGCAATAAGCAGGTCACCCTCTTATAGATGGAGATCAGGTTTGTCAAGCAGGACCTGCCTTTCATAAACCCATGCTGACTGGGCCTGATCATCTGGTCCTGCATGTGTTGTGTGATGGTACTCAGGATGAGCTGCTCTATCAGCTTCCCGGACACTGAAGTCAAGCTGACAGGCCTGTAATTTCCTGGATCATCCTTCCGACCCTTCTTATATATGGGCATCACATTGGCTGATTTCCAATCTGTTGGGACGTCCCCGGTCAGCCAGGACTGCTGGTAAATGATGGAAAGCGGCTTGGCGAGCACCCCAGCCAGCTCCTTCAGCACCCTCAGATGTATCCCATCCTGTCCCATAGACTTCTGTGTGTCTATGTGATGCAGTAGGTCACTGACTATCTCCTCCTGGATTGCGGGGGGGTCATTCTCCCAGTCTCTGTCTTCTGGCTGAGGAGGCTGGATTCCCTCAGTACAACTAGTCTTGTTATTAAAGACTGAGGCAAAGAAGGCATTAAGCACCTCAGCCTTTTCCTCATCACTTGTTACCATGTTTCCTCCTGTGTCTAGCAGGGAATAGAGGCTCTCCCTGGTCTTTCTTTTGTTGCTCACATACTTACAGAAACACTTCTTGTTATCCTTGATGGCTGAAGCCAGATTAATTTCCAGCTGGGCTTTAGACCTCCTGATTTCTGCCCTGCATAGCCTCACAGCATCTTTGTAATCATTGTGAGTGGCTAGCCCCTTCTTCCAAAGGCCATAAACTCTCCTTTTCTCCCTGAGTTGCAGCCAAATGTCCCTGTTCAGCCAGGGTGGTCTTCTTTGCCGTCGGCTTCTCTTACAGCACCTGGGGACCACCTGCTCCTGAGCCATTAAGACTTCCTTCTTAAAGAGTATCCAGCCTTCCCTGACGCCTATGCACTTCAAAGTAAATGGAATGATTTTAAAACAAGCTAAGCATTTGTAACCCACTGACTATTAGACTGAGTTGAGAACTGAGCTCTGAATTGAAATGTATACTTGATTTTCTAAAAAGGACTTGAAGTGGACGTTGAGAACAAACCTTTGCAAATTGTTTGTTTTTGCAGATTACTTATTATAGACTTTTGCAAATTATTAGAACATTTTTAGGTAACCAAACAAAAACAAATTTTATAAGTTTCTTTCTGCAAGCTTTACCTTGAAAGAACACACAGAGAAAAACTTATGCAATTCTCTGACTGCATTTTCCATCTTATAACAGTTCCAGTAATTTAAATTTAAACATAGCACAGAAACCATTAATATTACCTTTTTCAAATACCTAAGAAATGTGATGACATATTTCAGTTTGGGCTTTTCTTGAAAAATAAACATGCTCTGAGGCCTGCATTTTCTATTTTATGTCTATTAAGGTCCTTCTTTATAATCCTTCTCAAACTCAGTAAGATTGCCAAAAATCTGAGTGAAAAGAAACTCTGATGAAAAGTGAATAATATAAACTTTACTTGCAATGATTGAAGCTTATCATATACAAAGGGAGGAAAATAGAGCCAAAATGGAATCGAATAAAAGAAACAGTCAGAATAAAAGAAACATGGATTTGACAGGGAGAGAAATTTTGCTACTTTATCTAACCCAAACACTTCTTTTCCTCAGTTCATTCCCAAATGCAGCTGTTGCTACCTTTGATGTGAAAAAAATATGGTTGTAAATTAATATCTGCTGTAAAATATAACAGCATTTCTTAATTTTAAGAAAGAGACTCTTCTAAATTACATGATGGATTATAACATCATTATGAAGCACTGATGATTCAGAGTAGTGTTTCTACATGTAAGAATATTAATAATTTGTAGATTTAAACAAAATTATTCCTTCAAAGATTTTGTATTTAGCAAATTGCTGATACTGGTCTACAAAGTTATTTTTTGCTTTCCCCCTCACTAGTGCTCCTGTATTTTATCCTCTGAGTTCAATAATGATTTCATCTAGTCAAAACATAATTAAAAAACCATATTTGAGGTAAGGTAAAATCTTGAGTTTCAAGACTGTAGCTTATTACTATTAAGATGAGAGTGTGGCAGAAGTAGCCATTGCTGGTCTGACTGATGAGTCATGTTCTCTACTTTAAATTCATGCCTGTGATCTAAAATTGCCAAAAATCATTTAATTAAATCCATATTCAGAATTGTATGTACCTATAGTAACATCTTGTTTAGTCAAGGGTCCTTTTATACTTTTGTAATGAATAATGTCAGAGCCAAACACCAAGTTATAAGTTAATAATAACTATTTTTTCCTGGAATTTAAAATTCAAGGGCTTTTTATTTGCATACACTTCCCCTTCTTGCCGGGCATTAGTAAACTATCCTGGAATATGCATATCAAAAAACTATTAAAAACTGTTGAGGTTTTGGGGTTTTTTTTGGAAGAGGTGCAGAGAACAGAATTGAGAAGGCAGACGTTAAAAAAAAGGTCAAATATATCGGTGTTTTAATGTTACAGTTTTAAATTATTTTTGTGGGCATTTATTTTAATAAATTTGGTTTAAGTACTGTGGAATAAAACAAAGAAAAAATATTTAATTAGTAAAAATAGACTTACTCATATAAAACACTTTTTCTGAAACTTTGCTCTTTGGCAAATTTCAAGTGACATCTGCTTTTCTGGTTCGGTGTAAAAGCCAAAGTGAGACAGCAGAATTTCTTGTGAAGTGGAAATTCTTGTTTCCAGCCTGTTTGATAGTGAATGTACTGAAGATGGAAATGATACAAGTCCATTCAATTTCCCCAAAGACTGGAAATTGGACTATCACTTGTCTCTCCTGTTTTGTCTTTGAGTGTAGGTACACTCTTTGAGCATACATTGCAATAAGCCATACAAACATTTACTAAAGCTAAGAGAGGGGCACAAGGATTTAGACAGTATTTTCTGCCTTGTTACGTCCTCACCTATTTTGAGATAGGTCAGTCTGCGTTTGGTCTGATTTAATTTTGGACGTTCGGTTGTGCTAAGGTAGTCTGTTTCTGTGCTAAAATCATGGTGGGGATCTGTACCATTTTTATTGTTTTCATTGATATTTTCTTGCCAGCAACTTCTACACTGACATTTCAGGTGCCAGTCTGGCCTGCAGACCATTAAGGGGTTTTATTTGCTCTGCTAGTTAGGGGTGGGAGCTGATACTGCTGCTAAGCCTGGAGAACAATATCTCATGTGTGAGCAGATATGTATGAGTGAACTGTGCTTTCATTTTAATTTAGTTCTTGGTCCTGTCATTTTTTGAAGTGGAAAGCATGCTTGATGCCTGGTTGAGGTTGCTTGTGAAGCTGAATATTCCTTTTTCTCAGTAGCTGAGCACTGGAATTGGTCTGGTACTAGCCTCTAACAGTTGTTGCTTGAGTTCTTAAGCATACAAAGCATTTGTTTCTGGAACCGCAAATTTAGGATTTATCTGAGGGATTTGTTCCAGTCATATTAACCCGTTGTTAAAACTGAATCTTAGGTTTCACTCTGTGGTGGGTCGACCTTGGCTAGACATCAGGTGCCCACAAAGCCATTCTATCACTCCCCTCCTGAACTGGACAGGGGGAGAAAAATATGATGAAAGGATTGTGGGTTGAGATAAAGACAGGGAGAGATCACTCACCAATTACTGTCATGGGTAAAACAGACTTGACTTGGGGAAATTAATTTAATTTATTGTCAATCAAATCAGAGTAGGGTAATGAGAAATGAAACCAAATGTTAAAACACCTTTCCCCCACCCCTCCCTTCTTCAAAGGCTAAACTTCACTCCTTATTTTTTCTACCTCCTCCTCCCAAGCAGCACAGGGGAACAGGGAATGGGAGCTGTGGTCAGTTCATCACACATTTTTTCTGCTGCTTCTTCCTCCTCAGGGGGAGGACTGCTCACACCCTTCCCCTGCTCCAGTGTGGGGTCACTCCCATGGGCTGCAATCCTCCCAGCAACAGACTACTACAGCGTGGGTCCCCCACAGGGTCACAAGTCCTGCCAACAAACCTGCTACAGAGTGGGCTCCTCTCTCCATGGGTTCTGCCAGGAGACTGCTCTACTGCAGGCTTCCCACAGGGTCGCAGCCTCCTTTGGGTGCATCCACCTGCTCCAGCGTGGAGTCCTCCACAGGCTACAGGTGGAGATCTGCTCCACCGTTAACCTCCATGGGCTGCAGGGTGACAGCCTGCCTCACCATGGTCTTCACCCTGGACTCCAGGGGAATTTCTGCTCCAGTGCCTGGAGCACCTCCTTCCCCTCCTTCTGTACTGACTTTGGTGTCTGCAGAGTTGTTTCTCTCACATATTCTCACTTCTCTCTCCCAGCTGCTGTTGTGTAGTAGTTTTTCCTCCTTCTAAAATATGTTATCACAGAGTGCTACCACCATCACTGATGGGGTCAGCCTTGGCCAGTGGTGGGTCCATCTTGGAGCCAGCTGGCATTGCCTCTACTGGACATAGGAGAAGCTTCTAGCAGCTTCTCACAGAAGCCACCCCTGTAGCCTCCCCACTACCAAAACCTTGTCACACAAACCCAATACACACTCACAGCATATACTTATTCTTGCTTATTGAAAGATTGTTGATACCTTTTGGGGGGAAGGGTGATGGTGGGGGAAGCAAAAGCAATGAGGACACTGCCCTTTTGTGTCCTGTGGAGGTTCTGCTTGATTTTCTGTTTTTCTATGATTTAACAGAAAGCTTGTATAGTATTTGAATGAGGACATATATTTTCCCACTAGTTTTACAGTCAAGAACTCTGGGATTATCCTGGTTAAATCAAGACTGAATGAAGAGGCTTTTCTTGATACCTGAAGACTGGGGCATGTTTGTGTATTTGTTTTTGTTTACATATTTGTTAATTGTCTGTGCAGCAAGGACATGTGGGATCTGATGTGACATTCTTTCACTCTTCTGTTTTTTTGTTTTTTTCAAGGATACATAAAGTAGTTGTAAATGTTACTGCTCATGCAGGTATATCTGGTGATGGATATCTTTGTGTGCAGTAATTTTTTAAGCATTTCTTATGTTTTATATCAAGATAATGTCCAGATTTAAAACAAAAAGTACATAACTTTCAAGGAGTAATATGATGTTTTCTTTTGGCATTATATTTGATATACCCTCAGGGTTGCATAAACTCCCATGTTAGATTTTTGAAGGATTGTCTTCACCTCTTACATAATTATCAATTTGTTATGGGTATTTTGGTAGGTTTTAGTAGCTGTATTCAAACTTAGTTGATTGTATGTCAGGACTGTTCTTTGGAATCCAGTGCATAGGGTTAGACAATGCTGCGTTCCCATTTTACTCTCGTTAGAAGCTGGACTGAGTTATACTTGTTGATTTAGAAGTGCAGGTAGAGGACACAGACAATTTAGTAGGACCCATAAGATTTAAATTTCAGATGTATGTGTAGAAGAACCAGGCATACATTTTAACCAGTAAGTGATGAAGATTTTTTTGGACTCCCAGATAATTCACCAGTCAAACTGGGAATTTTATGGGGATGGGGGAGGAAGTGTGATCAGTGTGAGCAGGAAGCATCTGTCCTGTCCCTCTGCTGGGCAGCGATACTGGTTAATCCGACAAGGTTTTCAGTGAAGGCTGAGCCCTGGTTGTTGTTCGTAAACGAGCTCCCTGTTGTGTTGTTCCCATCTCTTTTACCACTGAAGTAAGTCCTGAATGTTGCCTACTGGGACTGAGGTACACAGTGTATCTGTCTGAGGTGTGACAGTTTTATGACGTTAACCTTAAGGTTATCTGACTGTTCCATGGAGGCTATGGAGTGGCCTGTCTATCCTATGCAAAAGAATCCTTTCTTGATCCTGGCTAATCCACGTGATCACAGCAAGTGTTCAGGCCCCTGTAACTGAATTCCCAATGGATGTGTAAAAGGGCAGCTCCTTTCTCATCTTGATGCAAGTGACAAATAGCAGTCTCAGGAGCATCTGTCTCACAACATCTGTAGCTGCCTCATTTCGCCAAGTCAGACCACACCAGTTTCCTCTGAGCTGGAAGCAGCAATAGTGACTTCGTGATGATCACCACTGGTCTCTCTCCCTATGACTTTAATAACTTCAAAATTTATTCTTTCAACTTATGGTTGAAGGAACCGACATCTATCAACTATTTAATTTGTATTTAATTATTTTCATTAATTACTACAGATTATTTTCTGTAGAACATAGCTTGGTAATTATACAGTGAAGTGGTAAAATTGCACACTCTTCTATATAAAATAATATGTCTCTCTCTGGTTTGCAAAATTCTCTTGGTATTTTTAGCACATGGAAACCTTTATGTAACACTTTTCAGTTTAGGATGTCTATCATTTTTGTTCTTTTGAATTGTGAATGACTGCTTTGTAGTTCACTGACTATTTTACAGGAGTCTGCTTCATTTAGTGTGCTAAATGATGATCACTGCAGTTCAAACAAAATGTAACTGGATTAGGTTCCAGGTCTTGTGGAGGTAATAGATCAGATGATCTTATAAGTTCCTTCTGCTCTTAGATCTAATGTAGTTCTATTAAAATCGTTAAAAAACAGAGTGGACATGTGTGTCTCTCACTGTCTCTTTTCCCATTGGCACTGTGTACAGTGCTATGCAAACCAGTTCTCCACGCCTGATGAAGCAGCAGTTGCACATCATGCCCCCTTGCAGTCCTGTTTGTTTCCCCTATTCAGCCTGGATTGTGTCCTCCCTTTGGTTTTGCTGCTGGAACATGTTCATTTAGAAGCTTTATTAGATTTAATAGGTTATTTCTGTAGTGTTTCAATTTTGCCATTATTAAGGATGACCAGTAAAGAAACAGCAAAATGCAAATAATTTACACCTTCTGATGAACACATTCCCTGAGGGTTAAAAGAAACTTCAGCATTTTCACGGTAGTGCTGTGACAATGAATCATTAGCAATGCCCAGTGTGCCAAAGTCCCAGGCGCACAGCTTTCAAAAACAACAAACACAAAACCAGCAGTATTTTTTTCTCATTCATCAATTTTGTGAAGCCAATTGGCTTTCTGGAATCTCCACAGCAATTTGCAAATGATGTAGGAAATCAAATATTCCTACCTGCGCAGTGCACAGGGAAAAGAAAAAAAATACCTTTCCTATCAGTGCTCTGACATGCTATTTCAGTGATACTTGATATCCAGTCAAACACTGCCAGAAATAAGATACTAGTTCCATCCACTGAGAAAAATACCATTTACAAAAATCATCTGCACATTTTTCTTCTACAGCTTTCCTGTTTGTTCTCTCAGCACTGTTAACCTTAATAGTTTTGTCTTTTAGAAAGCATATTTATTCATGCAAGTCCACCTCAATAGTTTTTAGAAATTTTGGAGTGATTGTTCTCTTCTTTTTCTAACTAATCATGGCTTGGGGAAGTGTATGATCTGGATGACCTCTCAAGGTCCATTGCTGTCTCCTGTGATTCATTAAGATTACTCATGCATATTTTTCATTCCAGTTTTGCATATATAGTATTTAATTCCCTAGATATTTGCCAGCTGTGTCTATAGGCAGAGTAAAAACCCTTTTCAGTGTTAATTTGTCTTGTTTTCTATTGTTCTTGTAATTTTAATAGTAAAATTATAGGTTTTCCTTTCCATTTGAAATGGAATATTCACTATAGAAGAGGTTTGCATTTGTATATTATCTCAGATTATGTAAAAAAATTTGCATATTATTCATCTCTTTTGTACTTAGAAATAATATTTTCTGTTTGGTCACCTGCATCGAAAGTAGACTTAAATAAGTGATAGGTTACTTAACATATGATAGGTCTCCAGAATTTCTTATCAATGCAGATGTTGTTAATAAAGACTGTTTATTTTGAGTTCAGATATGAAAACCAAAGAGAATATAACAGGACAAGAATATTGTAAATTCTCTGTCATTAGACAAAAAACTTACAATAACAAACTTACAAAGCCTGTCTTTTTACAGTACCTAGCCAAGACAGGTGTAATGGAACTTAGACAGGACTGGTTCAAATTTGACAATTGAAAAAAACCTTTCCCATAGAATATAAATAATACTTGATACTGCTTGTCAAAGATAACTGAAGGGTAAGGTTTTAGCCTGAATAAAAGATATGTATAGGTAGACATACATAGGTGACAGGTGACTATGATTAGAATGACTTTTGGAAGGGCTGTAAACTCTAATGCTGTCAGGTGAAAACACATTTTTTCATTTGAGGTTTGAAAGGAATTGTTTTATAACATGTTCGCTCCCTTATCTTCAGGTTTTTGTGCACCCGTTTGCCAAGAACTCTGAATGTCTTTGGAAAGGAATGCCAACGTAATGAGTTAAGGAAATGAGGCAATTCCTACATCTCATGAAATTGCCAAAGTCATTGGGTATCAGTGGATGTCTTCTCTCCTTCCAAACAGTTGGGAATTACTGTCTAGTGATTAGTGGGGTCAGTGAACTACTAAAGCAAATACTCTTTCCAGGCATTCATAATGTTCAACTGCAGCCACCAACTGTATAGATCTATGCCACTGAGAAACTCTCCAGTGAATGTACAGATCTCCACATAAGCATAGCTATATTAGTTTGGTACCTGAAAAAGGTTGTTTCAAGTTTCTCAGGTAATTCTTCATGGCACCACATTGTACGATGTAGTAGAAAAAAGGAACTGTGATGATTTTCTTCTACTTTTGTATTCAGCATTGAGAGAGATGAAACATCTTCAGGAAGGATTTTATTGTTTGTCCTTTTTTCTTTAAGGGTAAAGATATCTACCCACACAACCCAAGATTTTAATAACAGAACTCTGTCCTATCAGGATTTTATGATTTTATAGCAAGAACTTAAAAACTTGAAAATTATTTAACAACATCTATAAGTAAGAAACTATATCATTAGTGGTAGGACTTACTAGGCTGCCTACCCTTTACAAATAAAGCATGATTAGGTTTCCTAATGTCTAATAAGGTATAATGCTGTATTAAACATGTTTTTGGGCAATATTGCTCTTTCCTGGCTGGGTACTTGACATCTGTCATGTGAGCTCAGCCATCTTCTGAGCATAAGTAGCAACGTGGTCTCTCTTCTCTGCCAGGCTTCCTGATTTCATGCAGCTGCTAGGAACTTAGTGCATTTGAGATCTCTGTGATTTTTGCAAATAGGCAAGTTTTCCATGGGAAAACAAGTTAACAATGTTTACAGGTCAAACTTTGATTACAAGCTATTTAAAAATGTCTCATCACAGATATTTATGCCCTGTTGTCCCAAACTCCTTTTTTACTTTTAATCTGTGGATACTCTGATTATCCATGCCTATGCAAAAGTAGGTATCTCTTTAACCTGAATCCCTAAATGGATCTTCAATTTGAACTCAGTCAACCATGGTTAGTGCAATTTAATTTATCTCCTTGGTAGTAAACTTACCCTTCCACTGTGTGCATGGGTGATGGACTTTGTTTAAGGTGAGATTTCATATACCTGACAGATCAATAACTCAGATCAAATTAACCATGTACCTTGAAATTTGATTTCCATGGACTAGAATATCTTTCTTTACCAAAGTCACATAGACATCTCTGAAACACTATATATAGTGTATCTCACTTGTAGCTCATTTGTCCCAAGCCCGCAATGCCTGTTTGAGCACACTCTGAACTAAGTTAACTTCAAACAAAACTGTACAAACAATGTACATATGGTCTCTAAGTTGATTATTTTCAGATTACCTGTTATATTAGGGTGGAAAAAGTCCTGACTCTCTTTGCATCACCAAACTCTTCTTCATCCTTTTTGGGGCACATAAGGAGAAACCTGCTGAGAATTAATCCATTAAAATTCAGTTGTTTCTTTATGTAGGAAGAATAGTAGTTCAGGTTTTGTCTGTCTTTAGTATGGATCGAGTGGGTTCAGGAAACATACTGTTATAATAAGGAAATTTATTTGCCACAGATATTGAAATAAATTCTTGTTGTGATCTTCATAAAGGAGAACCTTAACAGACTATAAATAGATGCATTTACATAAAATTCACCATAGATGAACCTCATGGACCTCTTGGGCAGAAGAAAGAAAAGAAAGGATGCTTTTCATGATGCAGTGGCTTGAACTAGCTCCTGTTTAGCAGCAGTTTCTCCTTAACTGCCTCTCCTTCTTCCGAAACAAAGCCAAGTCCTTATTGTAACCCCAGATCAGTTGTTCACAATAGACTAGTTGTGAGTACTAGTACTTTTTGGCCAATAATTGCACATAAAACTATATTCAGCTTGGTTTTGTCATCTGCTTTGTTATCCACTAGATCCTGTATTATCTATCAGCTTTCTATGCAGAGAGAGATTTCTCTTATACACATACCCACACCTGCTGTATGACTTCTTTCAGCTGGCAAACCCTTTCAGGTGAGGAACTATCCTTTAGTGTATATATGCACATTATATAGTATAATAGGATTCCATTGTCTTTGCATAAGAAAAAATTAAAGGTTAAAAAAGTATACTAAGGCAATCCTACACTCATTAGAAAGTGTATCTGGTAAAACAGTAATTTCCGAGCTGTGGGTGTGTGTGGCTTTCTTGTTTCATTTCATTAATGCAATGATACAGAGAGGAAATTTTCACATGGCAGATGTAATGTGAACTTTGAATAGTCAATGTTGATTTTGCTCAACTAAAATTTAAGAGCACAAAGGTGGTGCATTAGCTGGAGTTCAGAAAATGACATTAATATAAAAGAAAAAAGGTTGTTGTGGATCAGACCAAAGAGTCATATATCTTACTAACCTGTGCCCATCAGAGTTTATAGAGCAAATGTCTAATAATAAGGATGGGGCACATAACTGTTTTCATTTGAACTATTCTCAATTTTGTATGGGTTTTGGCTCACAAGACTTTTTGAACCAAATGTAGTTTCAGTGTGTTTTGCTTTCATGTAATTTTACAGTTTACCCTGGAAGCTCTGTAAACTTAGCATTCACAACATCTTGTGGCACTCTTGTATTGTCTGAGCAACTGCCTCCTTTGTTATGAATCTGGCTTATATAGTTTCATACTATGCCTCCAGGTCTTATATTGGAAGAGACAGTGTGCAATTTCTCCATATCTACTGTTTCTATGTCAGCCTGATTTTATAGTCCCCTGTTATCTGTCTCTCTCTTTTCAAAAGACAAGAGTCTTTTGAAGATACCAAGCCAGTCTGTTGTTTTTCATATGGGAAGATTCCGGTGCCACTGAATGTTCTTACCAACATGCTCTGGACCTTTTCCTGTCTTATTAGATCTTTGGAGGACTTACATAGCAGCATAATAATATTCTCGTTTCATTCTCTATGCCTTTCCTAATAATTCCTAATGTTTCATTTGGGTTTCTGACTGCTAGTCAGTACTGAGCTGCTGGTTTTACAGAGCTATCATAATCCCACAGTCCCCACCTAATCATCTCAGGGCCCATCATTTCATTTGTACAGCATTTACATATGCACATTTCCCTTGAGCTTCACTTTACATGTGCATATGCATTTCTGCTACTGCTCTCTCTGTTCCAGATGAGTAAGACCTGTTTACTTGTCATGAATAGAACAGAGCACAGAAATCATGAACTTGAATAGCTTGCTTATTTTTTTTTCCTCTTGTCAGGCAGTTAGCTTCCCTAGGATTTGAAAATGCTGATTTGTCTGCTAAGAAGCCAGTACACTAACAAACACATTTGTAAAAGGAACTGATGCTGAATTTGAGGTTTGTTAGTTCCAAAACCACAGGCTTCAGACATCCGGCCTCATGTTTCTTCCATCAATACATTCCTGTCCTTGACAAATACACAGAATAATATCATGTACTATATAAAGCTACTACCTGGCTCTGATTGTCATATATGCTCCAGATAAGCATATACACTTGACTCACTGCCACACTTAATGAATTGTCTTTTAATTATATTTTTTCCACACTGCTATGGTGTTTATGTTTATATGTAGTATTAATGTCTTCAGTAAGATTTAATCAATTATTTCTTTCATGATACATTATTTTACTCATTCCCTATTTTTCATCCTCTTCTCTTGGAATAGTTTACCATTAATATTGTCCAAGGAATTCTGGCCAATTTTGCTAAGAGTTTTATCACTGCCATTCTAGCAAATTTTTTTACAAATTGGTCTGAAGAGTAGAAATTCTTTAGATGTTCCTAAGAGCTCACCATCAGTGCCTTTTGAACTGATATTTACATCTTTCCCTGGAGGCCCAGGAAGGTCTTAGTGGTGTTTACCATACTATTAAATTTCTCAACTGCCACAATAGTCTGTGTGCTGTACAATGTCTTCAGGGAGGGGGAAAGAATGGTTTATCAAGGTCGGGTCTTACAGTCATTGATTGATTTTTAGAATTAGAAAAATTGCATCTGTTTGAGGAAGTAGCTGCTTAGGTGCCTACTTCAAAAGTCTCTGAAAAACACATCTATTACAGCAACTGGGCTCACCTTGTATAAGGTGTTCACCAGCTATCTAAATATGATATGCAATTATTCATTTGTTTTCTCCCATGGCACTTCAGAAATTACTTTAAAAGGTATTTCTTTAGAGCTCTGAATGTTCAGATTTAATTTCTTTGCACAGCTGCAGCGTTGACCAGAATACCCCTTCATCCAGCAGTACACAGGCTAACTATTTTAAAATAAAGAAAATAGTTTTATTTGCACAATGTTCTTTTTGTTATATAGTAAAGTCTTCATCAAACTTATTTCTTCATGGTTTCCTTATAGAAATTTATATAATTACAGAATAATTTCAACTGGAAAGGACCTCAAGAGTTCTGTAGTCTAACCTCCTATGCAAAGCAGTGCCAGCTACAAGGTCAGACCAGGTCGCTCAGGGCTTTAACTGGTTGACTCTTGAAATCCTTCAAGGATGGAGACTACATAGTCTCTCTGGGAAGGCTGTTTCACTTTCCTCAGGTGAAAATCTTTTCTTTTATGTCCACACCTTACTAGCCATGACTTGTCCTTCTGCCAGGCACTGCTGTGAAGAGACCACCTTCATTTTCTCAGTAACCAGCATACAGGTATGGGCAAGCCACTGTTAGGTCACCCTGAAGCCATCTCTTTTCCAGGCTGAAGAGCCCCACTCCCTCAGCCTCTCTTCACAGGACAAATGCTATAGCCCCTGATCACCCTAGGGTTTCTCTGCTGACCTTGCTTCAGTTAATTGACATCCTTCCTGTGCTGGGAGGTCCAAAACTGAAAGCAGTTGTTAGATGTGTTTTCATGAGTAGAGGGCGATAAATTCTCCCTTCAACATCCTGGCTGTGCCCTTGTGAATACCACCCAGGGCACACTACTGACTCATGCTCAGCATTTACCTTTTTTCACTCACTGCTAACTTCCCCTGATCTTCACTACTTTTCCAAGATGATAATGGCCTCTCTATTGTCCAGCTCTCTCAGCACACTTGGATGCAGTCAGTCAGGTCACAAGGATTTCTGTGTGTTGAGTTTCCACACATGGTCTTCACCCACTGATGGTAGTTCTGCTCCTCCTAGAATGCTTTCATTACACACAGAGGGCTGGGACACCTTGTTGGTGAAGATGCAAGGAAGATGTTAAGTATTTCAGCCTTATTTGTGCTTGCTGTCACCCCAGCCAAGTGACACATAGAACAATACGACTGTGTTTTCCTTTGACAGGCTTTTGCTATTAATGTAGCACTAGAAGCTTTTGTGCTTGATATCCCTTACAACTATCAACTCCAGGTGGGCCTTGGCTTTCCTCACACCATCCCTGTGTGTCTGGGCAACATTACTGTAGTGTTTTCTTGTAGCTTGTTTCTGCTTCCCCCTCCAGTGTCCTACATTTTTGCATTGAAACACAGTCATGACTTCTCTGTTAAACTGATTGCTAATCTGTTTCTTTTCCTGGTTAGTAGGAGGGACCATTCCTGAGCTAAGAAAAGATTGCTCTTAAGGACCTGTCAACTTTTACAAGCTTCTTTGCCCTCCAGAGCTGCCTCTTATTGGGTCACTCCTACCAGTTTCTTGAATAAGCTCAATTCTTCACTTCTAGAGCCCAAGGTCTGTAGCTTGCTGCTTGCCTTCTTCTCTTCCCTCCCCTGGGGATCCTGAACTCTTTGATTTTATGGTCACTACAGTGACTACAAAGATGCCATGGATTATTGTCTTCCCAATCAGTTTGTACTTGTTAGTGAATAGCAGATCTACCTGTGCATCACGTGTAATTGCTTCATCCATTACTTGTATCAAGGAGTTGTCCCTGACACCTCTCCCAAAATCTGCTCAATAGCTTGGCTCTAGCTGTGTTGCCATTCCAGTACATTGCAGTAAGATGAAAATCTCTCCTAAGAGTTGAGGTCTATGATTTAGAGACCTTCTTGTTTGAAGAAGACCTTATGCTTTCTCATCCTAATGGGTGGTCTGTAACAATCTGCTATCATAATAGCACCCTTACTGGCATCTCCTTTGATGTTTATGGGGAAGGATGGGGAGAGTCCTTGAAAAACCCATTATCAGTAGATTGACTAACTGCCATTTGTATAATTTGAGAATCAGTCTTTAAAAACTAACTATGTACATTAACAGATTGTAAATTTTGTGACTACTTTACAGCGTATGTTACTAGTAATCCTAAAACTTTTAATAGTATACTGGTATCTGTTTACTAAGTAAAAATCTGATACCCATACAACCTATGCCTAACTTGGTTTTGGGGGAAACTCTGGAAAACCTAGTCAAAGCATCTGCCTAATATTATATGCTTGTTTAAATACTTTATTCAGTGGAGGCTTTCTTGCCTCTCTGTCATATACTTCTACATATACTATACTATAATTCTATTTGAATCCATCAGCACTTTGCTACGCTCCACATTTTAGTTCATCTTTTCTTGACGATCTTTCCAAAATTTAAGAGGTCGCTTATTTACAGTGTGGGTTTTTATGGTCTTCTCTTCCACATATGGGGTGAGAGCAGAAGTAACAGTAGCGGTAGTCTTCCTTTATAGAACAGAAAAAGCTGATGTATTTACAGTTCTTGGGTTTGTTTATAGCAGTGAATTAGCATTTTGTTCCATGCAGTGCAATTTAAATTCACTTTTCTGTAATTCTCTTTTTTATAGTTGCAAGTAATTGCTATGTGAAAAATGAACACATAGTAGAAAATTGTTAAATGAGTAATCTCATTTTAAACACACTTATTCTATTAGCTACCATTTATTTGAGACGACTACACTGTGTTATGGTGTATACCCTGGGGTGCTAGAAATCCATTGGCGTAGAGATTTTGCACAATCCATTTATTTACTTTCACCATGAATTTTAGAAGATCCTGGTGTTTCATAAGTATGTAAGCTTTATATTTTATGGGAAGAACTTGATTGCCCAAGTGCCTTGTGATTTAGTCATTCCATAGCTGAGGAGAAGAGAGATTTTAACCTTCTTGAAACAGCCAGCCAGAAACTGTAAGTTTCAAGAACAATAGACAATAGAGGTCAGAAATTGAGCTGTTCTTAACAGTTTTAACAGAAGTGTAATACCAACAAATACATGGATGGATGTAATTAAGTATTTCCTTTGCTTTAGTGAACCTTTAGTCTCAAAATACATTGTGTGAACTTGAGTTGCGTGGTTGTGTGTGGCATTCATCAACAGTATTTTATGAAAAAAAAAAAAAAGGGTCTATATGACAATTACCTTCTTACACTTTAGAGGCAAGAGGGATAGGTAGTCAGGTAAAAAATGCAGTTTCGCACCGAAGCTGGTTTGTATGTCTGACTGCCTTTTTAATTTATTTCTTCAGCTGTACTGGTAGAAAGGAGCATTATACTGTCAGTTTTGTGTGCTGCCCTCTTCACTAATGCTTTCCTACTCTTTCACATTTCTTTCAGGTTCTTGACAAACAGCATTGCAGGTACCTTCTCCTACTGGAGTATCTAAGTCCAAGGGACTGATTTCAAACATTTTCTCCTGTACACAGCTGTACCACAAGTTGCAGTTATATCAGCATTGCCATGTCAGTAGCAATATTTGTGCTCCTACAGATGAGGTTATCTTGAGATATATATTAAAATGGCTTAAGTTCATAATTTAAGCTTAAATGAGGAAAAGGAGCATTCCTATCTAAACATGACCTGGTATGCTGAAGCACAGTAATGGTCAGTACCGGCAGTATAACTTAGCTTGATGTACCACTGCAACAGTAACAACAAAGTAAAACATGGCCAAGTAAGGTCATGAGGTTTGCAGGGGTAAAGTGCTGTTGGGTATTGATGAAATCTGCTGGAAGTTGAGGCAATGCATTTATAAAGCAACACCTGTAACTAGTGTTGTCGTGTTTCATTTTGATTTACAGACATTATTAAGGAATCTTAAGTCAATGATGTCACAGTTTAATATCTCCCAGAGATATTAAGCCTGTGGTTTTATTTCTGCTGAGTCTTCTGCTGTTTCTTGTAAAGTTCATACTTTTTGTCAAGAAAAAGAAAAATGTTCTTTTAATGAGCCTACTAGGTCATGATATTGTTGTAAAAGTTCCTTTTCATAAGAAGAACTAATTTTTCTTAAAGTCCAACTTCTTGTATATGTATTTCTTTTTTGAGAGCCCAGCTGTGGCTTCACATTTGTGGCTGCTTTGCAAATTAGCAAAATAAAGTGATAACAACTTAATAAAGTGATAACATTGTTAACAAACCAGGAAATCTAAAATTAAAAAAGTATACCCAAATATGTGTCATAAACAGAACAAAAGCTATTCCAGCTTCTTCCTAATATCTGCTGGTAAATTTTACATTTGTTTTACTAAAGCAGGACTGGGACTAAGAAAATTGTTATTTCTGTTAATTTTGCTAGAATTAATGACCACATAGGAATTAGACAGAAGCCTACAATATGTGAATCATATCTTCATTTTAGAAAAACCTAAACATTTCCATTTGTTTTTCTTTCTTTTAATACGAAAGTATAATCTCTTTGGACAGTGGCTATTTTTCAGTTATGCATTTATTTTGGAGCATTTGATAGGATGTTTTGCAATCATCAGTAGTTTTGTGTTCAGACACAAGAGTGTTAGATTGTCAATTAAAATTGCATGACGTTTTCTAGGTCACTTACACCATAGTAGACACTAAAGAATAGATCTGTCCTTGACACTCACCATTTGCACATGTGTGCTCACTGTCTCACATCTAGATGATGGGATGATGGAAAGGGGGAATTTCACCTGTGGGTCTCAAAAAAAAAAAAAAAGTCTTTAGTTTGTGGGTTGCTTTTTTGACACACACCCCCCCCCCCCCTTCTTCCTACTGCTATATAAAAAGGAGTATCTCTAGGCTTTAGTACTCTACATACAGATTCTGAATATGTTATTTCTAGACAGGAAGAGGATCAGAAAAATATTTCAGGCTAAAAAGATTTACCAAAATTCTAGATATTTTTACCTTTGTATCTTAGAAAGGTAACTGTAATGAAAGCTAAAATAATGTAGGTTTGTTTATTTCAGAGGAGGGTTTCCTGCGTTTTGGGGTTTATTTTCCATTCTGGTTTTCAGATATGATGTTGAAAAAAGTCACGGATTTGGAAATGGTCTACAGATGGGTTGTTAATGCTTGGCTGTATTTAAGCAACTCTAGAGTTAACTTCTTTTACCTATAATAATAATATACTCTGGTTTCTCTTTCTTTTAGTAAAATGCTCTTAGGCTATGCATGATCACTGAAAGAAACTGAAAACAGCTACTTCTTTGTTCTGAATACTAGGATAATCAGTTCAGTCACTCTTTTTACTTTTGATATTGCATTTTATAATATATTTAGTAAACCAGGAGGTATCTAGAGGAGACTGACTTGAAACATGTAATTCCATACTGTATTTTCTCACAGTGAATGAAAATGACACAATCTTCTCATAATTTGGTTTCCAATTTAATTTCTTTGGTTCAATTAAAACTACAGGTAATGCTCTATATTTTAATGTGTTTTATTTATTGATATATCCTTAGTACATATTATGTTTTCATGTACAGTATTTCAGTTTCTCCAATGTTAACACAGATATTATATGCACTTTTAGAAACGAATTGAAACATTTTATCATTCTGCCTAAGGTTTTGTACTTTAAAATTACTGTTCTTCATGGTTTTGTGGTTGGGTTTTTCTGGTTTGCATTGGTGGTGTTTGGAGTTTTTTTACATTTTCCTACAGCTCTGATCTTCAGTGGGTCTTAGAAAGTATCTTTATTTTGTTACAGAAATAATGTTCCTTTTTTTCCCTTTTTCCTCTACACTTTGCTTCTCTATGGAATTTAGAAATATATTATTGCCACAGATATATTCAGTCAGGCTCATACCCAATTATAAATTATTGTAAATGTCTTGAATGTGATCATGAAAACATAAAATAGATGTATTCTATTTTCTTGTTTGTTTGGTTTTGCTATGTAAAGAGCAGATATCTCTCTTTCATCCTGTTTTTGGTTTTAGAGCACTACTGCAAAGATTAAAATAAAACAACAAAAATCCTCCTCCCAACAACTTTCCAGAGTCCTAGTTCCAGTTGTTCAGAGGCTTCTGTATGGATCAATGAGGTTACAAACTCTGACTTTGTTAAACTTGATCTTGAATTTTACTTTTAATTTTACTTAAAAAGGAGGGTAATGTGATTGAACTCCGCTGTATTTCTTTATCTTTTCACATTTATTAAATTTGGATATCTTATGCTTTTTAAGCGTAGTGTTAATTTTGCGATGTAATAGAGTACCTGAATAAAAATACTCCTTTATATGAAAAACTAAAGGGAGTGCTTACTATCATAAACCAACTGTAACATATCATTGAGTTTCTATAACAAAGCTTTTCATGATTGGATCCCCAGCACTGTATCAGATGGAGCTATGCAGAAAGGTTTTTCTCACTCCATTCTGAGTGTGCTTGCTTCTTTTCTTACATCGCTATAGGCCAGTATCATTTGCAGGGGAGCATAAAGAACAGTGAGAGCTCAATGAAACAAGCTTTTATTTCCCAGATAATCTCCAGATTATCCTGGCTTCATTAGGAGGCTGAGAAGGTGTTCTGTGGATCTGAATTGAATGTCTGACCTTCAAGACGTATTCCCATTCTCTTTGCTTTGGACACCAGCAATGGTCTAGGAGAGAAAAGTATAAACTCCTCCAAACCCACCTTTGTTGAACTGGTATATGGGAATGTGGGCGACCAGTTTGAGACAGCCTGAGCAGCTTCTCTAGGAGTGTTTAAGGCAAGGTTTGATAAGTACAGTAATAGGAGATGAATGAGTTTTACTCTCCCTGGTAATGGAAGATACCCCATTTATCTCTGGCACTTTGTTAAAGCATATATTACCTTAGAGCCACAAAGTTGTGAACACGTTAAAGTTCAGGTTCTTGTATATCTCCATATGCAGAAAAAATATTTTAAATGTATAAAAAATATTTGCTAAAACAAACAGGAATATTCTGCTTCTTCTGTGTTTATAATTAACTTGTTTTAATAGATTACAACAAATAGTGTGTGTGTGCTGCTGAATATTTATGGTTTGTTAAGTGTTTTACACATATCTGTATATTGTGTACAGACTTAAGATATTCCTTTCAGGAAGTAGGAAATGTAGAAAAGCAAAAGAAAGTTATAAAAATGATTTAATATTTGAAAAATGCCTACTTGTTTCAATGAGCAATGAATGAGTTTGTGCTACACCTCCCAATGATTTCAGAAGTTTGACTGTGGAGTTTTCACAAATTTTTGTAAACCAACAACTAAGGAGTTACTTGAACATTTTCGTACTGTGGATATGGAAGTCATATATAAGGTAAAAGGAACACAAGTCAAATGATGCCTCTGGCAGTAATTCAGTAATTACTTGAACAATGTTGAAACATGGACTTACACCATGTTTCATTAGGATCTTTTAAAGGATCTTGAATAATGAAGAGCCACATAGTAAACCTGTACAAAAGATCTTGATGACAATCCTGGTTCATGTTCTGTCCTTGTATGCTGCTGGCTGCATGTTACTCTTACGTTCCTCAAGTTTGCAGCAATTTAGCAATGCTTACTTATTGTTACTGATGTAGGTCACTCTTTGGACTTTGAAAATTAGGTTATGGGGATCATAACCTCTTCCTTTGGATTGCAGATGATATTTTATTGTATTAATTAATGTAAGTCATATTAACTTCAGAGAGTTATTTTCTTTTTCTTTGGAAGAGGAATTTAATGTTCCTGCCAACATTTTTGCTGCTTATAAATGACACGATATGCGGGAAGCAAGTGAATAAGTGTATTGCTGCCAAATGGAAAATGTTGCATATTCTGTGATGGAGTCATCAAACCTGAATATGTAACCTTTTTGCTTACCTAGCTTTCAGTGATAATTATCTGACATACAGGTGAATCACACTGTCTTAAAATAGAATTAATGAGCATTTCCATTGAGGGTGCAATCTACTAGATTATTAAAGAGCATCTGTGTTCTTTTAATTATGGTAATTTCACTGTTTTAAATAGTGTTTTACATTTCCTGATGGGAATCTAACTATACTCAGCATATGCTTATTAAGCCACTTAGCAAACATAGTTGTATTAATAAAACCAAAGGTGTGTCATTTAATTCCATATTCTCAAAACCTGCAAAATATAAGTTCTAAATACAGGAACTGAGTCCCAGATATAGTGCAGACTATTTGGGACAAGTCATGTCCAAGTACTGGGAAGTTTAGATGAGTGGTTTTCATCCTGTGTTTCACAGCATATTCCTAAGGGATTCACAAAGAGTAGCCAAGGAGGACCAGTGGAAAGTGTATATATAGATTTGCCTGTGTATGTGGAATTTCCAAAGGGATCTATCTATTCATAAAAAATTGTTACAAAATATGTATCTTTTTGGTTGCAGTTGTCTTTATTAAATGTGAGCAATAGTTACGCTAGTATTGTACATTTTGAGGGGCAAGTGGTAACAGTTTCCCTCGACTTAAAAGAATTCGGAAAGTTTCTCAATACTTGAAAGCCAGAAGTGTTTAAGAAGAAAGTTAAGAGATTTGTCCTAGGAAGCCTGGACCTGTGAACAAGTCTCTTCTGTGGTTGTGCCCATGGAACAGAAACCTATCTCTGCCTTGCAAATGCTGGCTTGAGCTCAGTAATGTTTAATGGAGTTTTAGTCTCTGGAGTAAAGGAAATAACCCATCTTTTTATATGGCACTTAGAGGCTGTGAGGAAGAGCTTCTTACTGAGAGGTCTTTGATTGTCCATGAGTCAGCCTAAGGGGAAGAAGATTGGTGATAAAGGAAAATCTGGAAACTCTAGTGTCTAAAATATAGAACAGCTGTACAATATTTGGGGATCTAGCCAAACTTTCTGTTTGCCTTGCCTGATACAAGGACCAGAATCATGTCTAAGTATATCATCAGTGGGCTGATGAGCTATTCCAAGAGTGTACAGAAGATAATTATAATAATTTTACTGCAAACAAAGACAACATTATTAATAGCATGCTAGGTCTCTTCCATGGCAAGCATCTTGCTCCTCAGTTAGAGGCACAGCTGTAACCATAAGGAGTCTAGTTGTAACAGATCTGCAGAGCTTTAACAGATCACAGAGGACTGTGCTATGGTCCGGCAGGGAACTCCATGTCTTAAAGATCGGGGGATGCAAAGATAAAAAGTGATTTGTTTTATAGTTTATGTGACATTTAGAAATGTTTCAAAAGAATCTCCAGATATGGTTGGGTTTTTTTATAGTTTTTTTATTTTATACTAAGTCGTTCTGTTACTGCCTGATGGCAATTAACTGGATCCTGACATCTTATTATAGAAGGGTATTAATATCACTGATAGCTGAGACTAAAAGACATTATTAGGGCATGACAAACTACCTTTTTTTTTTTTTTTTAAGACATGCATAACTGAATGGTACAGAATTGCTTTCCAATACCCCTATAGTAGTGTTTATTTTTAAAAGAAATATATAAGACTCAAGGGAGGCAGGTAGGTTATGGAGTCACAGCAATATGTGAAAATCTACAGTTATTCTGTATCTCCTTCTGGAATTGTATTGTTCTGAAAATGTGTATCCCAAATATTTTTGCTTCCTAACTATAAAAAAGAATAAACACAGTTACTTTATTTGTCAAATTTCTTACCAGATAAACTGAAGTTCCTCAACAACTTTTACATAGTCTGGACACCTTAAAATCTTACTTTAAGGAGCAGTGTTTATTTCTTAGGTAATGGTGCAACTGAGGGAACCTGCAGAACACAAATTCTATTAAGTACAGTTCTCATTTCAAGAATATTAAAAACATTTGCCATGTCTACAGAGGTACAAATTTTACTTGATATGCACAATTCTGTCTTAAATTCTATAGGAAAGTGATTAAATCATTCACTTCAGATTGATGGATACCATGAACAATGTTAAAGTGGCTGCAAAAGCCAAACTTAAGTGAAAATAAGTGTTCTCTTTAATAAAGAGCCACAGGTAACTATATTATGGGAGATAGTAACCAGTATTATGAAGGATGTTAATACAGTCCCCCTGTTCTTCAGTGAACTTGAAAAATTAATTTCATTTTCAAGACTATACTAAATTTTGCCCATTTATCCTGAGCTTCATAATACTAAATATAATTTAATAAATGGCAAAAGATTTTTATTTTTTGGTCAAATTTATTTATTCAAGATGTAAGCGGATTTTAGATTCTAGTGATACACTGAGTAGTTGGAGTATAGCATGACAGTTATTTATTTAATATAAAAAGATATAGTGACATTCACAAAATTACAGGAAGTACATATGGATATAAATCTAACACTAGATATATTTTAAGAAGTCATTTGGGTTTGGCCATTAACAAAAGCATTCTGGAGATAATGTGTCAGTTCTTGCTGTTTTCATTTGATGTAAATCCAAGGAAATAATCTGGCATTCTTGTGTGTGATACAAAGCAAAGTTTACCATTCCTCACTCATTCTTGAGTCAGACCAGTAAGAATACCATAGAGTATCAAGAAGTTTTCCTAGCTTGCTATATACAGTGTACTTCCCTCTACAGCTATCTTGGCATCCTGCTATAGCACTCCCAGTCAAAGAATGAAGGAGAAAATCATCCTACAAGCTATTTTGTAGTAATTATTCCTAAAGCATTAGTTTGGCTGCCATATTAGATGGGAGTGTTTGTTTAAAGAAACTTTATTACAGTCTGGGGCAGCTATAAATCATACACGTTTCTTATGTACATGTTTGAAGGCTACACTTTCTAGACACAGTGTCAATTTAGGTTACTTGCAGAGATATTTAAAATAAGACCATTGAATAAGAAATAATTATATCTGTGGTTTCATCATCAAATCATTATGAGTGATGTATAATTCTAATCAACCATTAATTTTAATAAGCTATACCGTGGTCTTTGGGTTAATCAGCCAAGGTTTCAGTAGCCATTGAGAGAAAATGATCATTCAAGTTAAAATAGTAAGCATAAGATTCCTTTAAAAAAACCAAAACAACAAACTAAAACTTTACAGGTGCTGGTGTGGGGTTTTTTTCTGGCAGCTTTAAATATTTACACTGTATAGGGAAAATATGAGATGCAATGAAGAAAGGATATATTGAACAAGAACCTATGCATAGTTTATAGGCCATATTTTTCTCTGAGGTAATTAAGATAAAATAATCTTGACATACCTGAGTCACCTGAACACAAAAGCAAATGCAGACTTTGTCATGTGATACACTTGAAATGTCTTGGTAATCTTCTGTTGGGGATGTTTTTGTTGTTGTTCATAGTTCATTACAAACAAGGTTATCAAGCAGTTTTAAAGTGCATAGTGGACTGTATGCAAATTGATAAAATGTCTTTATTAAATAGTGTCTTTAACTTGTGGAGAAACTATTTCTATAACTAAAAAATGGGAACAAACTTCTTATCCCATTTAATTTAGAAGTATTTCTTACACTGTCATTAAATACTTATTTTAAGTGGTGTTGGATGCAGAACCGTGAGTGCATGATGAAACAAACTTTAATCCAAAGTTTCTTAAATGGACTGGTAGTGCAGGGATGATTTGTAATATGCCTTGCCATTTCTGCAGATAAAAGCCTTGCTTAGTGTACTTACGTGCACTGAAAAAAGACTTACCCTTTGTAGCCTCATCTAATGTATATTCAAACTGAGAGCAAAACTTTGGATTTTTCCTTCAAAGGAAAGTAAATACCTGCTAATAATTTTAAGTTAGACTTATAAAAAAGTGTTTATCCATATGTAGGAAATAAGACCAGCTGAGGTAGTTCAGTAATGGCTCATTGTAACTCATCTTGCTGTAAACAATACTCCTTCTAATATCCTAGTATCCCCTTAAAAAAATCATTCTCTCTTGCCTGCTTGCATTATTCTGTCCTCATAATGGTTGTGCTGTGTGTGTTTTGTGCATTTGTTTTCCTCTATATTTTGACTTTTGATATCAAGATATGCAGTAAATCTTTTTTAAGATAAAACAGTTGTTCAGCTAGTGCTGTTTTATTGAAGATGTCAGGAAGTAAGGAGTTATTTTACTGGTTTTGGAAAATCACTGTAGCCTACAAAGCCATGGAATATGTGCTAATTCTGTTCATTTCACTTTGTGATGCTACTGTCAAAAAAGCACTTAAACATGTAATAACTTGGGAGCATGACTTCAAATGTAACTGAAGCAGCTGCTGTTAAGTAGACTTTTCCAAGTCTTCAATTTTTTTTTTCTCCCCCCCCCCCCCCCTCCCCCCGAGTTGAGTAGCCCAGAGATTACCCTACACTTAAAAGCCCCTTGGAATTCACAAAAGGTGTCTTTTTCTTCTGCTATGCTAAAAGGCATGTTCTGAATATTGCTTAATACAAGTTGACAGAGGAATTCCTTTACAACTTCAGATTGTGACCTTTTTCCCACAATGCTGAGCAACAGATACATTGTTTCTCCTTCTTCCTCTCTATATAGTTTCAATAAGACTAGAGATACAGAGGCTGAAAAATACCTCTGTCATAATGTAATTCAAATCCAAATCTTCATGTCACAGGAACATGTCCTTCACCCATCTATTCCACTGTGCAAAGCCAATTCAGGATTAACTGAGCCAAAAAAGGGAGAGTAAGGATAGCTATAGATTCTGGTTAAGACCTTTGCATGAGGAATAAACTTGGTTTCTCTTTAGGGATTTTTCTTTCTGTGTGTGGTGGTTTAAATTATTATTATTTGTTTAGTTTTAATGATTCTTTAATGTCTGTGTTATGGAAACACAATTAAGACTGTTATGGTAGATATGGGAGGAGAAGCATTTTTGAATCAGTAGATCACAATTGTAGGTTAGAAAAACTACAGTGGAAGGATTTGCCCAGAAAAACTGACAGGGTAAAAAAATGTGTAGAATGTGATGATTCGGAGAGATGCAGTGCCAGGTGAGCAAAGTACTGTAACTGAACTTGGAATGGGAATATAGATGCTACCCCAAAAAGAGAAGAGAGGAAAAATAAAGATCTGTCTAAAATGGATGATGTTGGAATATGTGCTGGGTTTGTGCGGAGGGGTTTTTGGTAGTGGGGGAGGGGGCTACAATGGTGGCCCGTGAGAAGCTTCTTGAAGCTCCCCTGGCTCCAAGTCAGACCCACCTCTCTGCCAAGGCTGAGCCAATTAGCAATGGTGGCTGCAACTCTGTGATAACTTATTTAAGAAGGGGAACCTTGGAGGAAGAGTTGGAGTTGTGAGGAGGAGTTGCAAGGAGAACATCTATGCAGACATGAGGGTCAGTGGAAGAAAAGGGAGGAGGGGAGTGGAGGTGCACCAGTGCAGAAACACTTTCTTGAGGCCTGTGATGAGACAGAAGGGCTGCCCCCCTGTCACCCATGGATGTCCACTGTGGAGCAGAGATATGCCTGTAGCCCATGGAGGACCCCACGCTGGAGCCTGTAGCTGAAGTAGACTGGGACTCTGAGGGAAGAAGCCCCCACAGTTGTAGTCTGGCATGGGGAGGACTGCAACTGGACTCCTGGCATGGGGAGTGACCCATGTCAGAGCAGCTAGGGAAATGCTGTGGGCTGTGGTAAGGACTCACATCAGAGAAAGTTTGTGGAGGACTGTCTCCCGTGAGAGGGAAATCATGCTGGAGCAGGGTGCAAGGAATTCTCTCCTCAAGGAGGAAGAAGCATCAGGACCGACCACACTCTCCATTCCCTGCCGCCTGTGCTGCTGGAGGGGAGGAGGTAGAAAAATCAGGAACAAATCTCAGCCTGGGAAAAAGGGAGCAGAGCAGGGAAGCTGTTTTTAAGATGTGGTAATAGTTCTCACTGTCCTACTCTGTCTGTTAAATGTTGTTGTTGTTAGTGTCTGAATTAAATTTATGTTCTTTTTTTACCCTCTGACCGTAATGGGGGAGTCATCCCTCCTTGTCCTTACCTTGATTCCTGAGCCTTTTGCTTCATTTTCTCCTTTCCAGCACTGGTGGGCAAGGGGGGAGTGAGTGACTGTGTGGTGCTCAGTTGCCCTCTGAGCTCAAACCACCACAGAATATGATTTGTATGCCTCTGAACATCTACCACTTAAAAGTAATATGGAATTTTACATATTTTTACTAATGCTTGATAGAGTTTGACTAGTCTTCATTTCTCTGGTATAAATGTTCTGGTTTTCTGATCCTTTATACTTATTGCTTGTAGGTATAAGCAATAGTATTAGCAAGGTAGCTGATTTAGTAAATGCTCACTAATGGCTACTGTGGGGTTGATGGTAAAGCAGTCCTAAGACAAAAAGTCTGTTAATATTGATGGGTTTGCCACATCAGACATTCATCCAGTATTCTCAACTTTCTGTTAGGTAATTGTTCCCAGAATGCTGGGAAAAATCATATAAAAACAGAAAAAAGCAGCATGCTGTCTCTAACTAGCAAGGTAACAGTCCTGATGAAATTCAGGACCACAAATCCTTTGCAGAATAAGGAAGAGAAAATTGCTTAACATTCAAGTTGCATCTGCATTAATTATAGCTATTTAATTTTTATACAGTTATAACTAGGTTTTTGCACAGTAAAGCAAACAAAGCCTTGTTTTCCTGGATTAATACTTAGCAATAAGTGAGGTATATGGTTAATAAAAAGTAAGAACCAAATACATTGTTTAGATTTTTCATGGACCACTGGACATACATAATCTTCGAACCTGCAAGACAGCATAATTTAATATCTCCATTTTACAGTCGGTTAAATTAAAACATTGGGAAGTGACATTAGGGTTCTTTCATGAATTGCTTCACCCACAGAGTACTGGAAGCAATAAATCACTTTTATTAGTAATAAAATGCTGAAGTTTATTATAATCACAAAAGCAGTTTTATGCAAGGATAGTTTATCACTACAAATATTGTCTTACTATATGGCGATATAAAACAAGGTATGAAAATTAGAAAGGGTTGTTTAGAATGCTGAGGAACTAAAAATATATTTAATTTTTTTGTTGATCTTCCCTTCAATGTGACTTGGTGAATATGAAATGGAAGCTCATTGTGAGCAGGTCCACAGAGCTAGAAGAACCTTATGTTGGAATAATTGAAAAGAGGAGACAAACTTTCTCAGTGTTTGTGGAGCCACTAGCTTTGAATTTGGCTCAAAATAATTTATTGATGGACTTTTTGTTACAGAGCTCATTTGTGGAACTAATAATCTAATATTGTAGTTTTATCTTAACACTTTCTAAGTGTAAAAGAATCTTTATAATTTCTAGCTTATTTTTACAAGCTAGCTTAGTGACATTAACGATATTAAGCCAAGGTTCCTTTTAGAAGATCAAATGGAACACCTAAAACAAGCTTTTCAAAAAGGAAATGGCCTTTTTGAAATGTTTCTTCATATGCTGTGATAGTACTGTGATGTTCTGAGGTATGAATGATTTTGTATCTTCCTTTATCATAAAAAAAAAAAAAACAAACAACAACAAACAAACTTTCTAACATCAGGGAGATATGATTTTCTTGCATGATTTTTTTTCTTTTTAAACTACACCAATGTCATATGTTGTGTGTGTCTAAACTCATGCATGTCAACTGGTATATAGTCCATACTGAAAACTATACTTAATTCTTTTGGAGGCAAGTAGTGTAAGAGTATTTATTTCATAGCATTCATATTAGGAAAGCAAAGAAGTTTAATAAATAGGGACAGTCAGCATGGGAAGGAAATATGACAGGAAATTTCAGTGGCTGAATAAGGAACTAAGAAATTAAGAAGGTGAATGTCTTTGCTGTAAAATTACTACATACTGGAGAATTAAAAAATAAGGCGATGGTATGCATCTACCTGCTTTTTATATTAAAAACAACTGCTCTTCAATACTATTAAGACTTTTTTGAATTGTAAATAGTTACAACTAAATCTAGATATGTGTGACAAATGGATCTTGAAAGAAATTGTTCCTTGCTCTCAGACATCATTTTGTATTTCTAATCTGATGTTAGTTTTCCTTTTTTTGTTGGATCAAAGTTGTTGACTTCTGCAACATTTTTCTGAATGTGAACTAAATCTTTTGAAGTCTACATCATAAATTGATTTCAATGTTTTATCACATCCAGTCACCTTTGGAAAGGATAGGATCTCTAAATGTTGTTGCATTGTGTCTGAATGTTGTTTAAGTGTCCCATTACACGTTCCTATAACGAAACATGGCTTAGTGTAGTACTATATTTTGAAATGTGTTCTTTCAATACAAGTTTATGTTTGATCATCTGATAAACTACATTACAATGGTTTAATTTTCAGTGGTTCAGTGCATGGTGAGAGCACTGACTGTACTACTGAAGTAGTACACTGGAAACTTTGCTGTTTCCTTATTTTTGATCTTTAGATAGGTATTAATATGCATTTCTATTTAATCAGACATTTAAAACAATTATGCTTTTCAAGTTTAAATGCGTGTAAGAGGCAACAAAATAACAGCATCCAAAAAATTGAAAGAAAAGTAAAGTACAAATAGATACACTGGCAATATTTATCTTGAGTTCTTCCATGTTTTACAAGAGTCATGAAATTGTGCCTGGAAGTTTCTGGTAATGACTGGACTTTTATGACAGATACAGCTCCACAAATGCCCATGGAGACTTCCTTTCAGTGCATCAAGTGCTGTTTCCCATAATATCCAATACATCCTTTTCTAATAAGATTGCAGTTGACAGGTTGCATGAGGAGAATCTATTGAAGGAGTTAAAATTAGAAGTGATAGCCATGAAAGTTTTCTCAAGTGTGGGACTGACTGAAATTAACTCATCGATTCATCTTTTCTTTCTACTAACTGTCAATTCTGTAGAGCAATTCTGTACTGGGAGTGGAAGGGAAAACTAAAGACACTGTGGAGGCCACAGTCCACCTTTGCTTCTTCTGTGAGCACATCCACCACAGCAGCATGTTCTCTATGGAGCACATGGTATATAATATGTGATTATTTTACTGTTATGCAGTAATATAGGTGTGCGGTTTTTTTCTCCGCGGGGCTGCTACTGGCCTTTTAAGAACCTGACTTACTGAAAATATTAAAGATATTTAATATCATGGTGAAGGAGGGAAATTTCCTTTCTAGGACAAATGGAGAATGTTTGGTTTAGTTCCAAAGTGTGTCATGGTTTGGTTCATTTGTATAAAGTATAGCTCAAACTTGAAACTTAAGCCTTAGAAGTGAGGAAAAGTGAGCTGATATAGAAACATGTTGTCTATTCCTCTGCCTAGACATGTACATTTTCATAAAGTAAAAACCTACAATCAACATGGATCCCAAAAACATTTGTTTAAAATCTTTGTCTCCTTGAGGACTTTGGGCTTCAGCATTTATTTCCTCTGTTTTCCTCTTTCAGCTGTAGGGTGAAGAAGTAAAGAAGAGTGAAGCCTGTTTTAAACTAAGATAGGAATAAAGAAACTGAGTTAAATATTATTTAAAATAATATTATTTTAATTGTAGTAGTAGTTATGTGACTAAATTGTAGTTCATGTCAGTAACAGCTATTCATCCTGGAAAACTACTGTTAGCTGTTTGATAAGTTATTGCTCAAACTGGATTATCATCTTGTGAAATAGAACAACCCTCCCATCATTTTTCGATTCACCAGGAAACTCAGTAGCCTATAATACAATGCCATAAACTAGAATATTTATTGCATATATTTTATATTCACTGTAAAGTGGTAGTTTCTTGGAAGAGTGAGATTTGATTTAAGGCAGCAGATTGACAAGAAGAATATAACAATTAGTAGATATTTTATGCTGCACTGATTTTCCTGTCTTTTAATGGAGGTCATTACATTGCAAACTTCTTCAAAAGAACAAATTGGTGCTTTATCCTTGCTCCTGGGGACATAAGTTGTTCTCTGATGCTATTACTAAATATAGAAATAGTCCAATTTTAAAATGTAGATTATACTCCCTTCCGTCTCTATAGTTTTACAGACTTTGCCTGTTGTAAATGAAATTTGAATATGATTCCCTAAATTCAAAAATAAGGGGAAAAAACATAACAGGAGAAGAAAGTCTAGTCTATTCTATTCTAGTGCCAAAAGAGGTTGTTCTCACAAGGGCAGAGTTAGCCCTTGAGCAAATCTTTATCTTCTCTTCTGTCTCTCAGGGTGGGGTGGGGTTGGGAAGTAGGTTGGGAAGTACATTTTGGGTAGATGGTTACCACGTGAAAACTGCTAAGCTTTTCCTAAACTGCAGAACCACTGCAGTTAAATAGAAAGTACACTCTAAAGGCCTCCCTTCTCTTCCTCACTGCTGCCTTCTGGGGTATCATCTGCTCTTTGCAAATGTATAACTAGGTGTTGTTTGAATGCTTTGGGCTTGTATGTTTCCATGAAGTTTCAGCCCAGATGAAGATGTTGACTGTGTCACCACAAATGGAATTTTCTTTTCCTTTGATTCTTTGCACTTTTTTTTTTTTAACAGAAGACTGAATACTTTCAAGCTATCATGAGATTTACTCATTGGTTCTAGGTGGTTATGTTTAAAAGTAAGACACAGCCTGGCACAGTCTTCAGGGATAGGTGTTGAAATACTAGTGGAAAAAATAGGGGGTTTTCCTTTTGTTTCTTGATTAGTACCAAGATAATATGCAAGTTCATGAATTAAGAGAACTATTATCTAATTTGCTATAAGCAACATGAATACAACTCAATTTTCACACATCCATGGGGTGAATATATCTCTAAATACTGGTGTGACTTTTGAACTATTTAATCCCCTAGATGCTAAAAAGAAGTATTATTACTCTTTATCCAGTGTAGGTGCCTAAAGGAGGCAGCAAGGCTTCCCGTGCTGTTGGTGGAGAGGGAGGCAGGTTTCTAACTTGAGGATCTGAAGTGTCCTGCAGAGGATCCAACCTTGCTTTGCTATAAAGTGATTCTGCCTTTCCAACTTGGATGTTTGGTATGTCCTGGAGCAGTTAGTGTACATCCTGTGAGTGGTTTTGTCTCACTGTCTTGAGCAATAAAAAACTACAATGTGTAGCTGTTAAACCATCCAGACCTACATCTTCTCAGTGTGGGCTCAATGCATGAAAACCATATGAACAGTACAGTTCATAGGGATGTTATTGTCCAAGAGGAGCTTGATCTAAGTCTAACAGGTTTATGTGCACTGACTTTGAGATCTTTGTGGGTAGCTATTTGATGTAAAACAGGATTGGGATGTTTGGGCTGTTTCCAAATGCTGACAATCCATATAGAGCGGTACTTTTAATTAGGATCCAATATTTAATAGTGGAAATAACTGGTTATTTAATAGTATGGTTTCAACAGCTGTGTGTAAGTGTCAGTCTTTGGGTTATGGCTATATGAATTTGGCATGACCTGCCATGGCAAAACTGTCAAACAGCACAACCAAAAAACACAGGGCTCTGAGGAAAAGCCACTGAATGTTGCCAGCAGTTAAGAAAGTGTGGAATGGATGGAAGAAAGGGAGAGTGGACAAAGCTTTGCAGCTCTATTGGAGAGACCTGAGTGGTAAGTGTAATGTTGTGCAGTTTACCATGCAGCTAATACCTATATCTATCTCAATTATGAAATATTGAACCTGGTAGTCTCTTACTGGTATACTCTCTTACTGTTAACACAATGATCTAGAAATGTAAATAAAAATACTTTAATTGCAATTAAAGATGATTCTCCAATTAGCACTACAATAAACCCATCATTTATCTCCTTTTATTTAGATGTTAGGAGGATGTAAAGCATGAATCACAGAATCACAGAATCACAGAATCAACTAGGTTGGAAAGGACCTTGAAGATCATCTAGTCCAACCATTAACCTAACACTGCCAGTTCCCATCTACACCATATATCTCAGCACTATGTCGACCCTACTCTTAAACACCTCCAGGGATGGGGACTCCACCACCTCCCTGGGCAACCCATTCCACTACCTAATAACCCGTTCCGTAAAGAAATACTTCCTGACATCTAGTCTAAACCTTCCCTGGTGCAACTTGAGGCCATTACTTCTTGTCCTATCGCTTATTACTTGTTTAAAGAGACTCATCCCCAGCTCTCTGCAACCTCCTTTCAGGTAGCTGTAGAGGGCGATGAGGTCTCCCCTCAGCCTCCTCTTCTCCACACTAAACAACCCCAGTTCCCTCAGCCGCTCCTCGTACGACATGTGCTCCAGACCCTTCACCAGCTTCGTTGCCCTTCTCTGGACACGCTTGAGTAATTCAATGTCCTTTTTGTAGTGAGGGGCCCAAAACTGAACACAGTCATCGAGGTGCAGCCTCACCAGTGCCAAGTACAGGGGCAAGATCACTTCCCTGTCCCTGCTGGACACGCTATTTCTGATGCAAGCCAGGATGCCATTGGCCTTCTTGGCCACCTGGGCACACTGCTGGCTCATGTTCAGCTGGCTGTCAATCAACACCCCCAGGTCCCTCTCTGACTGGCAGCTCTCCAGCCACTCCTCCCCAGGCCTGTAGCGCTGCTGGGGGTTGTTGTGGTCCAAGTGCAGCACCTGACATTTGGCCTTATTGAAACTCCTACAGCTGGCCTTAGCCCATCGCTCCAGCCTGTCCAGGTCTCTCTGCAGAGCCTCCCTACCCTTGAGCCGATCAACACTCCCACCCAGCTTGGTGTCATCTGCAAACTTACTGAGGGTGCACTCGATCCCCTCGTCTAGATCATCAATAAAGATGTTAAACAGGAGTGGCCCCAAAACCGAGCCCTGGGGAACACCACTTGTGAGCGGCCTCCAACTGGATTTAACTCCGTTCACCACAACTCTTTGGGCCCAGCCATCCAGTCAGTTTTTTACCCAGCAAAGCATGCGATCATGTAAGCCTCGAGCAGCCAGGGTAAAAGGATTTAGGTATTTCCATTTTAATTGATAAATAACTGTTTCTTTGCATATTTTTGACTGTAAGAATAGTCTAGTGATAATTACCAGGTTTTTACATGTCTCATATATGAACTAGGGATACACATGCAAAATAGTAAAATTGAGTATTTATGCAGTGCTCTTTGTCTATAAATATAGAAAGCTACTCATTATCATTAAAGATGCATGTTAAAATTCAAAGGTGGATATATAATGAATAGTAGCTTATACACTAATGTTTTCTAAATAAAACTCTTTTTTTTCCCCCCGTTTAGTCTGCTGAGGACCTGACTCTGTTCTGTTTCAGTCATGTACCTACTACTCAGTCTGTCTCTGAAAAAGAAAGAAAAAGGAGAGGGAAGCAGTTATAAAACTGTTGATATGGATTAGTAATCCGCATAAAACTTTGCTATTCCTTCATAAAGCAGTTGTGTGTTGTGGACATAAGATACCTGCCATCTAGTTAGGGTTGGTCACTTGTGTTAACTCAGACATGGCAGTTCCTGACTTTTCTCCCCTGGAGTTTGTGCCTTTGGGTTAAGTGTGCTCCAGAGACCACTTTCTTTATAGGTAGCGTAAATGCAGACTGAGTCTCACTCATTTAGAAACCCCATCTTGCCTTACAACAAACCATAAAGGGGCTACTACTTATAAGATCTTGCACCATCCTGTCTGTCTCATGTGATGCATAAGTGCTACAAACAGGTAGGTGGGATAGCTGGCTGTGCTGGACCAAGCTCAAGGGCCCATCCATAGGGATTATGCTAATGTCTGGGCTCCATGATAACCATATTCAATTCAGATCTGTCTTTCCTTTTGGCCAGGTGTGTGGTTGCTCCAGAGGGAGCTGATGTGAATGGATGATAAGTTTGACCTTCTGCCAGGACCAGACATTATTCCTTCAAAACACTGCAAATGAATCTAATAAACCTCTTTCTTAATTTATCCTGAATTTTTTATTTGGGAATTTTTTTCTTACTTTACTGTTATTGAATTTAACCAAGTAATTTATATTTGTATTATTTCATTTCATGTGGAAGAATGTGTTTAGTAGTCAGTCTTAAAATTCATAGCATGCAGCTTACAGAAGAATTTGAATTTCAAAGGTGAGTTTAGAGTTTTAGGTGTGAAACAAGAAAATTCCCACTAATTTTCTTTTCACTTGACTCTTGTGTATAGTATCAGTGATGTCAATTTATTTGGGGTTGTAAGTGTTGGAAAGGTCCACCCATCTGATTTATTTTTATAATTGGTTTCAAGACCAATTATATTACTCTTTTTCTGGTATTTATGAAAATGTTAAAGCATTTACCCTAGAGTGATATCTGAAGTAGAGGCAGAATTGTCACTTCTGTCAGTATAACAAAGACTTTGAGTTATGTTTTAGTTTAAATATTTTAGATACTCTTTAACTGTTTAGAGTGCTTTTTAGTGTTGTCAAGTAACTTATTTTTCCATCTGAAAAGTCTTTTTATTCCTACCAAAACTTTATACCATAACAACCTGAGAAATTTTGATGCTAATAACAATCCATTATTGATTTATACAGAGGTCTGGGAGATTAATGTTGACTGAGGTAAAAATGAAATCGGAGTAATTTTCTATACATACCTTAGCTTCTGCAGTGTCAAAAATATGTCATAGTTTTTGACAGAAACTAGTAAAGTTAAGATAAACTGCATGTTGTTTGTTGGTTAATTTTTGTTTGGGGGGGTGGGTGGGGGTTTACCTCAGAAGAAGGTGTTGGCATCTTTTTGGCTTACGTGATTAACAAGACTTTTGAGATTTTTATTCATTGTTTCTTTAGAAAAAGAAGAAATAATGGTGAAGGATTTCCCTTCTCTTCTGTCACCTGGTTATGTTTCTTGCAAGAAAATGGAGAAAAGGTTTTCTCCAGTCTTGTCTATAGTAGAGATTGTGTAGCAGGAGACAAACCCATTATTTTTTGTTTGCAAAACTGTTCCAGAATTTTACCCATTTTTTTTCCCTCAAGCTAATGTAAGAGGGTCTCAGGGAAGCACTTGCCTTATTTTCAGTAAGTAGCTTTGTTCTTTTAAATATGTGTGTCTATGTGCCCATGTGCATGCACAAGAGAAATTCCACTTAGTGCTCTGACCCTGTGTTCTGTTAATTTTTTCAATAAAGCTTTTGGATTACATGGCCTAAGCTTCCTTACAGCTTTCTTTCCATTTTTGTAGCTCTCATTAAATAAATGTTCTGTTAATTGTTTATCAGCAGCTTTCCAGCTCAGCATCTTTAGCAAAACTGTGTGATTTGTTAACTCTTTTTACTGTACTGCTGAAACCATACGGGACAGAAATAATAGGTGTCCAGTAATCACCCAAACTCATGTAGACGTACATCCTTCCTCTGTGGTGACCCATCGCCACTGGAGAAGATGCAACGATGACCAATTATATTGTCTTTGACACTTGCAATTCATGTGAAATGTGGTGAAACCGCTCAGTTAAAACAGATGAAATGTCATTACTACCTAAATCGTTGCTCTCCTGACTCCTTTAGTGTGATTTGAACAGGCTTTTCTTCAGATGTACTCAACAAGAGAAAGAGTTAATCCTGTAAACTGTTCTGTCTTAGATTCCCGATGAATTTAGTGGGACCTGATCTCTCAGTATTAGGCCCTTATCCTACCTTAAATAATTAAACATTGCAAACATTGCAAACTTCTGTCATCAGCATGTGTGCTTCTGTGACCGATGCGGGCATGAGATGTATCTGTAATTCTGTTAACAAGTTTTCTGCAACTTAAAATGTATTCTGCTCTTGGAGAAAGAACTTTAGTCTTGATTGTGTATAGTATCAGTGATGTCAATTTATTTGGGGTTGTAAGTGTTGGAAATGGTTTTGTCTCCATTATGAGAAATCCAGACTATCAGGTATAAAAAAAAAAAACCCAAACCAAAAACTATCCTCTTCCTGTAAAACAATTATAGTTGACAGATTTTTATTCAGGTTATCAAATTAAGATTGGGTATTCTCTTTCATCAGCTGGGACAAACTGTTGGGGTGGGATAATTTTGCTCCTAATATTTAGATGCACTTTTTGTGGACCCTGAGCATAGTTCTGTGTTCATGTGTAACGATGTAGCATGGCTATCCATGCTATCCTGAAAAAGAGCAACAAGCAGCTGCAGTGTTTTTGGCAGCAATGCACTAAATTCAACTACTATGTCCTTGCAGAGGTGAACTGTCAATACCTAATACACTACATTTCTTCTATTCCTTTCCCTAGCACTATATCCAGTGTTGATGTATCTGGTTTAGAGACATCTTAGCAGATGAATTGAACTTCACCCTTATATTCTGCTGTGGTTAATGCATCTAGTCTAAGGGGACATGTGAGAGACAGCTTGTAAAAACAGGTTCTGAAAGAAACAGGCCTGCGAGAAACAAAGACTGAGAAAAACAGCCTGAGAAAGAGATAAAGGATAGTGGAGGGAGTGGAATCCCTCCGAGCTAAGGAATGTCTCAAACACTCACAAGTAATGAAACTATAGTCACGGAGCAGATAGTGTGGAGGTCGAAGCTGATAAGGCTGCCCAAATAACACAGGATGAAGCTGGAGGAGGGAGCCCTGTGAAGGTAGGACGGTTCTACTCTGGTGCACCTGACCAAATTTCAAGGGCCATCTGTCCAGTGAATGACCTTTGCTTCATTATCCAAGAAATGCATATTAAAGTTAACACCCCTCAATATGCTAACGAAGACTAACAAGATCATGCTAATTACATTATTCCGTGAAACACCTTACCCCTCCCCATACATGGGATACGTAGGTATGTGGGTTGACCTAGGGGACAGACCCAAGGAAAGTGTGTATAAATTGAGGGGGGCCAAAGGGGGGGATGGTTTGGAGAGTGAAGTGAAGAGAAGAAGACGCATACCTCCTTGAACCTTCGCTGGTGGGATCGATACAGGAACCCAGACTAGTGATCTCTATTTCTCTATTCTCTCCATCTCCCTCCTTTCCTTTTTCCCCTTTTCCTTCACTACCATTAAGCAATGCAAGGCATACTGTATTGCTTGCCACAACTCATTATATACTTAGCCAATTATTGTGTATCCAATTAGTACATTGTGGGAAGTTAATAAAAGTCTGGACTTTAAGACTTGTCTTACTGTTGTCCACTCCATTGGGGATTTACGAATCTAAGTCACTTGTCTCCCTCTTCTGAGTGGGACGTGACAGGGCATAAGCCATTCCTTTGCTGTTCTGGTCTTTTTATTCCCAAGGGACGGTAGAAAATGTGTTTAAATTTGTACTGGCTGCAGCAGAACATACACAACTAAAACTATTAGAAATACTATAGCATCATTCATGTACCAAATAGGTAAGGTATGCACAAAGAACTACATATAAGATCCAGTGATTTAGTAAGCAGAAATGGATAATTTAAAGTTCCCTCATATGCATTTAGTCATTACTAAAGTTTGCACTGTATAACTTGCTGCAGTTTATAATAAGAAAAAGAAACACTTTCCCCACAAACAAAAACCAATGCAGAACATAACCCTTACAAAACTTTCCTTATTTTTAAATATTTACATAGTTCAAGTCTTAATATATACCAAAGCCCTCAACTATAGTTTTTCTGCTTTATCTCAAGTTGTTCTTCTGATGTGACTCATAGCAAGCATATGTTATCTATACATTCTGAGCCAGATGCCTGACACTTTAGGCATGCCCATAAACAACTTTTAATGCATTCAAATGAGACTGTTTAAAATGTGTTCTTCTCTTTCTCACGTTTTTGGTGGTTTTGAGCTGAACTAGGCTGATGTTAAGGTGAGAAATAATTATGAGCCCAATCTCGTGGGACACTCAGTACTTAATTTGCGCTGACTTCAGGCCATACTGTCAGAAAAAAAAAAAGCCAAAGAAGCAAAATCTAATGAGATCTGAACACACTAATTAAACTTCCCAAGCCAAAGGGTTGATATTTATAAATAACTGTTGTATTTGACACTGCTCTATTTTATTATTGTTTTTCTGAGTATTTCTCTAGATCCCTGTGTGGCTTTAAAGTCACCTTTTTGTTCAGTGCTGTCAATAATGCTTTTTGAGGAGAAAATGTTTGGGGTGGTTTTGCCCTTTTTCATGGGTAATGAAGCAATTAACCTGTGCTGCAACAACCTTCAAACTTTTTAAGATGGGTTTTTCTTATCAGGTTTAGTAATTCACTTCTATGGAACCTTGATCTATGTGCTTGATATTTTCAATAAAATGGCAAGTCCATGTGGAAACAGATGCAGTGAAGCATCCAGTCATGAACTTGACCTTTTTTTTATTTTTCTGGTTTGATAACATTTTTACAATATGAGAAACCATTTTTAACTTAGCCAAAGTGACATTTTTACTTTTTCCATGTACAAACAAAAGCAGAAATGTAATTTCATTGTGCCTTACTTTTCCCATTGAACTGTCTAGACCTTTTCAAATACCTTTTTGGAATATCAAAATAAAAGAAACTTACTGTTTTCTTCATTGTGATAGTGTATTCCTTCATAGATGTTGGTGGATGTATAGTTTAAGGATTCACACAAAGAAAGTGATTATAACCAGATAGCTCTTTCTCCCAACTATGTTGTGATAATGAACAGAGTAATATCATATTCTATTATATTTATAAAATATATTTAGGACAGTAGTACTGAACATATTTTTGACTGAAGAAATATAGACAAGTAAGATATTACACTGGCCTTCTGCAACTAAATTTCTTCAGTTTACTTTTCATTTATAAGTTGCTACTGCAGAAGCATCTTCAAATAACTTTTTGCAAAGTCACAAAATGGCTGACTCTGTCAGGGATCGCTGGAGATCACCTCATTTTATCCCTGCCCCTACTTCAAGGCAGGATCAGATAGATTTGATTGTCCAGAACTGTGTCTAGTTGGGCTTTGAATATCTCTAAAGATGGTGACTTCGTAACTTCTCTGGGAAACCTGTTCCAGTATTCAATCACCATGACAGCAAAAGATGTGGAGCTTTTATTTTGTTTCATTTCTGTTTTTTAAAATGTTCAGATGCAGTTCTCCGTTTTTTAGTTTGTGCCTGTTATCTCTTTGTCCTTTCACTGGGTACCAATGAGGTGAGTCAGTCTCTCTTTTTAAGAATTTAAATACATTGAGATCCCCCTTAAACAGTCTCTTTCTGATGCTGAGCAATCCCAGCTCTCTCAGCCTCTTCCTGTATGACAGATGCTCTGAGCCCTTAATCATCTTCATGGCCTTAAGTCGTGCCATAGAAAAGAAAGCTGTTTCTGTGGCATAAATGCAAAAATACGAACTTCCTAGAGGACAACATATCCTATGTATCTATTGTGTTCACTTATGTTCATGCAGTATCTACAGAATTCTGCTACTTCTACTGCTGTTTAAAACAAGTAAAACAAAATAAAAACTCAGAAAATATTACCTGGTCTATCTCATTCTTTCAAGATATTTTCCTTTAAAACAAATGCACAACCCACATGCAGGTGACTGTTGAGAACAGCATTGTTAAACAGGAACCGGCATTCAAGTTACCATCAAGTGGTGAACAGATTTTGAATTACCTCAGAATACAGGAAAAGGGTGAGGACAACAACATGGGTGAAAAGCTTTCACCAAAAAGAGAGGCATTGAAAACTGGCTTTCTAATCACCAGAGAAGGTGCCACAGGGAGGTGGGAATTTGATGCAGCATGCATCTGGGAGGGCAGAGTTCCACTTGGTCCCAGTGAGACATCTTGCTTGTGCTTCTGAGGTGTGTCAAAATGAACAAGGCAATTGACAGGCTTTTTTATATCTATCCAAATGCACATCTGTATACATCTACCTCTTTGGATCCTGGCAAGAAGTGTTATTCTGCTGGTGCAGTGTCCCTCTTCCTTAAAAAGGGAGACTAGTTGAGCAACCATGATCTTCCTTTGGATCCCTATAACTGTAGTGCTGTGGAAGAAGAGTAGCTATGAGATTTGTAGCTTTTCCTCCCAGCCAGTTCTGTTGCTGTGTTGCATACTCAGGGAGGACCAGATGATAGTGTTTATACTCATTCTGCTCATGCTTAAAGATTCTTTTTAATCTCAAAAGAAGGGGAAGGTATTTCTGCTTCTTCATCTCTTCCTTTTCTTTAACACACATAGCCAGGAGTTGTGTGTCAGTATAGAATCCATAAAGTGTACACTGTCTCTTTAGCATCTGTAAATGTAAGCATGGGGAATGGAAGGGAAGAATTTATCTGCAGAGTTATGGATTTCAGAAAGAGTTAGATAAGATGTCAAATTTGAAATACTAGATTGAGATGTATGTTACTGTTAATGTTTATTACTAACCAATAAACTAATTAGCAACGATTGAACTTCTGATTCCTACTGCCTAAGTTACTTCTTAAGGACAACAAATTCAAGCATGGCAGTATAACTGAAGGGAGTTAATACTACAAGATGTATTTCATTCATTTATAGATTGATCACCTCTTATTGATAGCCTTGTCTGGGCAATTAAAAATACTGTCTATTTCAAACAAACTAGTAAATCTAACATCCTTTCTTAATGATAATCCTACTCTTAAGTAGTAGCCAGGGTATCATTCCCTTCCTTAGAGAGTTTAGTTTTCTTTCTCTCTACAAAACTGTCATTTAAAATAATCCAAGAAGTTCCAGTCTGGGAAAATAACCTGGATCTGAAGTCCCTATATGGAGTACCTGTTGTAGATCCAGTCCTTACTGCATATAAATAATCATAATCCATGGTACGAGTAATTTCTGCCATGTGCATGAATAAGGGTTAAAGCATTATGCCCAAAGTGTTACCAGTGTTCCCTTTAGGGTTAGGAGCTGTATCAGCAAACATGAAAACCTGGTGAGCCAGCAAAATTCAGTTCCAATTGCTTTAATCAGCAGGTTTAAAACACTGTCAAATTGCCAGTGATATTCACAGCTCCACAATCTACAGGCTTTTGCAGTGAATATAAAATACTGACACAGGGTCTGTGATGATTCACTTTTGCTACAAAGTCTTGTAAATAGGTATGTGAGTAATTGCTAATGCAGTAATAAATTTGAAGATCACACAACTATTTTTCTTTCAGAATCTTTTAGCAGTTTTATCATTCATTACTGTTACTGCATTATGTACATATGGCCGTACTGTCTAGCAGCTATAAATCACATGTTGTGAGCAACCACTGCCTCCAAACAGAAAGAAAACTAGGGTCATGATTCAATACAGTACAAGTGACCACATTTTACATAAGAAGTGCTAATCCATGTGCTTAAATATTAGACATTCTTTTAATAGCATGAAGGATTGGTGCTTGGGTTAGGCACAGGAAGCCTATATGTCAAGGGCAATGTGTATTTCATGGAAAGAAATACAGGAACAGTGGAATCATCATCCACAATTGCAGAATCTCTTTAATGAGCCAGGATTAACTTTTAATATTATTTACTGAGTTAAGAGCTAAATGTCAACTGACAATAAAATTAGATCATTTTTGTCCTCAAAGAATGGTGAATCTTGAGTTTTCTTTTTCTTAAAACATAATTAAAAAGAAGGAAATCAATGCCTTTTTTGGTATACAGCTTCACTACTGCAGTCATTCACATGGGCAAGGTAACTTTCCTTTTAAGTGCAAAAAAGTAGCTAATAAGGATTTTCTTCTTAAAATAAAGCTGTAGTAAGTGAAGGAAACTGGAAGTTCATAAAATGTTGTCCAAGGTCACAGCTGGGAGTTGTGGCAGTGATAGTGTATTGGCGCTCTGCCCTGTAAGGGACACTATTAATAAAGAGGAAAAACCTCTTTGCTCTTGGTGGCTTTCTGGGTGAGCTAAAGGAAACCATAAAATGTTAGACACTAATGTGAGAGATGGTATCATTCTGTCCTCTGTGCTATGTGGATGAATCAAGTAAGTTGGAAAGGGAGCTCTAGCAGTCACAGTTTATTCTGTTCCATTTCCCCCTCCTCCCCTACAGTGCTCTGAAACATTGTGAAGGATCCCTGAGATGTAACATGAAGAACAACAGACTCTGCTGTGCTAAAAATAAAGGATAAGTGGACTCCACAAAAAGAAATCTAAGGGATATAAGGCAGGGCAGAAGAAAGACTAGTGCTGCATAGCTAAGGTGAGAAATTAAAACTACATTCATCTGTTGTGAAGGGGAAAGACCTATGAGGACAGGAAAAGGAGAAATGGATACTTAATTATCTGGGAATTTAGTGCCTGTATTGAAACATCAGTGCATATCTTCAAAACATATTTTACACATCAGTGGAAGCATTCATTTTTATAAGTTTTCTTTGACAAACTTCCTTTTTTTCATTATCTCTAACAGGAGTTGGCAGGACCAACAGTTCTATGTCTTTGGCATGTTTGTTTCAAATCCTTTAACTGTTCCATTGCCAGGTGTTTGGGGCTGGACTTCGTATTCTGTTAAGCAGTTCTATTGCAGGAGGCACATGCTTTTCAGCTTTAATTGTTGAGCAATTCTGATAGATTCGTGTAAGTGGTTGTCATGTCTTTTTGATCTGCTAGGGCGCTTTGTCTTAACTCTTACTGCTCTGCAGAAGGATGACTTGGAGGCACTTGTAGATGGTTTTTATTATTTTTTCTTTTAATACTTACTGGACATATTTCATGTTATATTTGATGTAATCATAATGATTTGTTGAATATACCCACTCAGCCAACATGCTGTCAGGTTAGAACATACTTGCAAATTGAATTCCAGCCCTTAACTCCACTGACTAATGTATATATATTTCAGCTACTGTAAGTATGCAAGTAATTGTATATCTGTAACTGTGGTGCTTAAATTTGAAGTTGTGCATACAAACAGATATTAGGTTTCTGAAAGATAGGTTCTAATTCTAGCTGTTTATAATTATTTATAGCCACTGTGAACAAGACAGTATTTTTCCTACAACATGCTTGAAGGCCTTAGTGGTCTTGACCTGCACAGTTTTGGTATGCCAGCTAAAGCCATACTTCCTTTATTCCCTCTGGAAGAGACCATGACAGTTTAGTGTGTTGAAAATACTGCTCTCTAAATGCAAATAACCTGGATGGACATTTGGTGTGTGTAGGAAGGATAGAAACGGAGCTAAAAGTTTGTCATGTCATTACTACCATTCAGCAAAGTTTATGCTTAAACAGTGATATTTTTCTGATTGCAAGAGTTCAACTAGCTTGTGGGCTTCCTTTTATTTGCATCCATTAATCCAATTATCAAATAAATGCACATCTGCAGTGTTTCTTTTCCTATAGTCACTGCATTTCTGTCCTGGGAAATGTGTTATTTTGCCCTATGTTCTTATGAAGGCCTGTCAAGACCTCTGTAGCTAATGTAACAAAGGAGATTTTCACTGTGATAACATTCTTGTCCTTTTTGTAACTTTTACAAACAATGAATGAAGTATCTTTGTCTATTGCTTGGTTGTTGGGGTTTTTCTCCAAGATTGCCTTTGTAAAAAAGGACTTGCAGTAGACAGGGAAAAGCCATTTATGAACTATGGACTCTAATTTTACCTTTTCAAGAACATACTGAACTCCAAAAGATACCTACTTTGCTTCTGATCATCTTCATTTAACATAGTTCTTAGGCATGTCAGTTTAGAAATTTGTTAAGGTACCTGGAAAAATCTAAGGTGCATAGTGCACATGGAATTGTGTTCTGCAGTTAATTAGCTAGTTATTTAAGAAAGTTTTTTGTGTTTGGGGAAAAATAAATGCTTAGACTTCTGTTTTATTTCCATGAAGAACCCTAGATTATTGAAAATTGTTGCTGCTGATGAACAATTTCACATCTGAGGCGTTTGCAAAAATGGCATATTGGTTTATAGCAAAAAAAAAAAAAAAAAGCAAAGAACAGATTAGAATGTATAAATGTGAGGAGAGAAATGTGCTGTAAATTGTCTTACTTGTTTTTTGTAATTATTTTTTGCTCTTTACATTTATCTTTTGGGTTTTTTTAAGCAAGTAACAACTACTTTCCCGTCTAACCTAATTATTTTTCTTCTTTTTTTTTCTTTTTTTCTTTTTTAAATTTTTTTTTTTTTAATGCAATGTGTGTTTAATTCCAGTGAAAAAAACATTAGTGTAGATTTTTAGTCCAATAATAAACCAGTAATATATCTGGCCACAGGTCTCTGGAGCTGCTTCTATTAATTTCCTAATAAATTAGCATCTTGCACAGATTCTAACAGACCTATGCCTGCTTAAGTAGGTGTTAGACACTTACAGATGCCACTCACAGCTCTTCATGTTTCTGGGAGCTGAAACACTAAGGTAAACTGCACACTAATTAGAAATACCTTACTGGGATTATTTTTTGCACTCCACACTAAGGTAGAGAAAATAGATTTGTTTGCAGCTCTTAGAAAAAGGCATCCTAATGGTGACAAGGCTTGGGACAAAAGCTTAACTTTAGGGCTAATAGGCTCTTTTTAGAGTTATTTCATTTGATACAATACAGGTTACTGAATCAGCATTTGATACCATCTAAAACAAGGCTGCATTTTAAACTTATTTCCTTTTCCCTTTCACTTCTATTGGCAGCATATCTCAGAATCCCTAATGGCTGATAATAAGCAGCAGTTTTCCTTGAAATTTCTAGATAAAATATTGATAAAAGTATCAGTCAAGGGTTTGCATAAGGAAGAAATTCTTTAAGGAAGAAATTCTTTACTGTGAGGGTGGTGAGACACTGGAACATGTTACCCACAGAGTTTGTAGATGCCCCTTCCCTGGAAGTGTTCAAGGCCAGGTTGGATGGGGCTTTGAGCAACCTGATCCAGTGGAAGGTGTCCCTGCCCATGGCAGGGGGGTTGGAACTAGATAATCTTTAAGGTCCCTTCCAACCCAAACTATTCTATGATATGATTCTATGTCTTATTTTATAGATCTGTACAGCTTACTTCCCTTCTCTGTATGTAAGCTGTTGCACACCCACTATTTGCTAAGCCAATCAACACAAGGTCTTTTAGCCTTTTTCATGTGATTGAACCGTTCTGTGTCCCTGATGATCTTAATAGATCTTCCCAGACTGTTTCCAGTCTGAGTTCATCATTCCTGAGTAATGCATTACCAAAATTGTACACACTTTCCAAGAGCTAAAAATATTGCATTTCTGTTAGTAGTTTCCTGACTTGGTGACTCTTTATCTCTGCTTATAATATTAAACATACCCAGTACATTCTAAGGTTATGTTACAGGAGGTTTGGAATTAGCCTGTAAGAGCATTACATTTAATTGTGATTTGTATTACAGAAGTTCTCAAAGTTATCCAACTCTTTTGTGATAGTCTGACCCTTTTAGTAATGGTGGCACCTATAATTTCATTTGCACATATTTATTTTTCTAGACTGCACTTGAATTCAGGGTCTCAAAGTAATCCTCAGCAAAATTTACTAGGTTTGTATTTCCAGTCAAAATGCTTTTCTTTTGTACATAACTCATTGTCATCTTCTGTTTTGCAAGTTCTGTTTTGCAAGACAAAAGTCTGTGGGACCAGATGGGTTACACTCAAGGGTGCTGAAAGAGTTGGCAGATGTGCTCACCAAGCTGCTTTCCATGATTTACCTGAAATCATGGCTAACTAGGGAGGTCCCATTGGCAAATGTGACACCCATCTACAAGAGAGGCAGAAAGGAGGATCCAGGAAACTATAGACCTGTCAGTCTGACCTCAGTGCCAGGGAAGGTCATGGAGCAGGTCATCTTGAGTGCCATTAAAAGTCATATAATGGACAACCAGGGGATCAGGCCTAGTCAGCATGGGTTTATGAAAGGCAGGTCCTGCCTGACAAACCTGAACTCCTTCTATGACAAGATGACCTGACTATTGGATGAGGGAAAGGCTGGCGATATTGTTTACCTGGATTTTCAAAAAGCATTCGACACAGTTCCCCATAGAATTCTCAGAGAAAAACTGGCTGCTCATGGCCTGGATGAGTGTACGGTCTGCTGGATCAAGCACTGGCTGGATGGACGGTCCCAGAGAGTGGTGGTCAATGGAGCTAAATCCAGCTGGTGGTTGGTCACAAGTGGTGTTCCTCAGGGCTCAGTGTTGGGACCATTTCTGTTCGACATCTTTATTGATGATCTTGATAAGGACATAGAGGGTATCATCAGTAAGTTCGCAGATGACACCAAGTTAAACGCGAGTGTCTATCTGCATGAGGATAGGGAGGCTCTACAGAGAGACTTGAATAGATTGGATTGGTGGGCCAACATTAACGGGATGAGCTTCAACAAGGCCAAGTGCCAGGTCCTGCACTTGGGCCACAACAACCCCATGCATTGCTACAGGCTTGGGGAGGTGTGGCTGGAGAGCTGTGTGGAAGAGAAGGATATGGGGGTTCTAATTGACAAGCAGCTGAACATGAGCCAGCAGTGTGCCCGGGTGGCCAAGAAAGCCAACGGCATCCTGGCTTGTATTAGAAATAGTGTGACCAGCAGAAGTAGGGAGGTGATAGTCCCCCTGTACTTTGCATTGGTGAGGCCACACCTGGAGTATTGTGTCCAGTTTTGGGCACCTCAATACAAGAGAGATATCGAGGTGCTGGAGCAAGTGCAGAGGAGGGCAACGAAGCTGGTGAAGGGCCTGGAGAACAAATTCTATGAGGAGCCATTGAAGGAGCTGGGACTGTTTAGTTTGAGGAAGAGAAGGCTGAGGGGAGACCTCATCACTCTCTACAGCTACCTGAAAAGACATTGTAGAGAGGTTGGTGCTGGTCTCTTCTCACAGGTGATTAGTGACAGAACAAGAGGGAATGGCTTTAAACTCCAACAGGGGAGGTTCAGACTGGACATTAGGAAAAAATTTTTCACAGAAAGAGTGGTCAGACAGTGGAATAGGCTGCCCAGGGAGGTGGTGGAGTCACCATCCCTGGATGTGTTTAAGGGTCATTTAGATGAGATGTTGGGGGATATGGTGTAGGGGAGAACTTTGTAGAGTAGGGCTGACGGTTGGAGTCGATGATCCCAAGGGTCTTTTCCAACCTGAATGATTCTGTGATTCATTACAAGTTTTTGGTTTGGTGTGACTTCGAGTTGCAAGGATTGGGTTTTGTTACTGTTTTAAACTATATTTCCTCTTAGGATGAAGTAGCAACTTATTACACTTCCCTGATGAGAAGACTGTTACTTCTGATGACAAGGGAAAATTAGCTCTGCTAACTCTTTTGCTTTAGGGAATGATGCACTGGCCTATAGAATTTCAAAAGTACTACAAAGCTAATGTAATGTTCTAAATAGTGCACAGCAATGATTCTTCAAATACTGTGGTTTGCCCATTGCCAAGGATACTAGGTGGATAGATAAGTCAGGTAATCATTGTAGTAATTTGCATGTTTCTGATTGCTTGATTGACATTCCAGCTTGTAAATACAATACAGAATTGATTTGCAAGCTTCCTGTTTTCTTGTGTGCTGTTTGATTAAATTAAAAATTGGCTTTCTCATGACTGCTCACTCATGCTCTGTGGCTGGGAGATGAGTGGTTTACACTCATTAGTGAAGACCTTCAGGGAGGACCGTGAACAGGGCAGCACTTCAAATCCAAATTAAAGGCTAATATGTTGGGAGACTATGTATCCTCTTCTTCCAGAAATGTAAACAGTTTCCATAGCAATACTGCTTTGTATGGTAGAAATAGGCAAACAGTCTTGAGGACCCATGCTAGAGAAAATTTTTATAATATGGAGTTATAAGTTAAATTATTTAATAAACTAATTTAATAATATTTTGTTCCAACTGCAGCTGGGAGTGTAACTATTTGAGGGGAGTTTTTAGGCTTCTTAAAACCAGCATGCTGCTACGTGTTCTGCACAACACAGACATAGGAAATATGGGTGATGAGGGAAGAGGATATCAAACATCATTAAGTGCCTTTTGTAACCACCCACTGGCACTAGTGGAGAGATTTGTTTACAAGAAAATATCTCCTGCTCTGGGAAATCTCTCTTCCATGGGAATAACCATATGTCTTTAGTCTGAAAAGAATGTAGATGCAAAAAACTGTTCCCTTTTCTGTGGCTGACCAACTGAAAAGAGTATGCAGTGACTGTTTTTAAAGAGATCGTGATTTCCAAAACCTTGAAAAAAATAATTGAATTTGTGAAATTAGATCTGATTCTCTCAAAAATCACACTGAGTTATTGAAATTTTCTGTAAAACCTTGAATTTAGTAAAAATTAATCCACATAAGGCCTGCATTTTAAATTGAAATATAATTTAGAATGCTTAGCAGCAAAGTATGCAATTCCTTGAATAAATGAACTAACTTCAGAGATTTTTATCTTTGATTTTATTAACTTTTGCAATTCTGAGTGGTCCAAAAAAATTTGACGTGATAATACTAGAATTTCACTGGTTTGAACACTTTTTCTTATTTTAGGGAGGAAGTGAGAAATATTTAGGATAAATGTTAATAAACTTTTTTATTCTTCCAGATGGAGAAAAACCCCTCAACTTTCTAAAAGTATTTTAAAGACCAGTGTCTTAATTGAATCTATCTCCTAAAAACAAACCCACACTTGTTTTCTCATACAGTTTCTGGACAAGGAAATTGTCCATGATTTTGTTCTCCTTGCAAAGAAAGACTAAGTTTAAATGCCTACCCAGATTGGGACTTCAGAGGGTAGTACTATATTTTAAAAGGAAATACACATAAGAGTCAGTAAACACATAAATGTGTTTAGAAACAGTATGATCCTATGCCATTTATTGGAGACATAAAGTACTTAGAAACTCACAAATAGATACAAACTCAAAAATTGCTTGTTCAGTTCAAATGACTTAGTTTTTCATTTTTGCAGAGAAACGGACTGAGTAGTCTACTAAGTGGTAGAGCATAGGGGAGTCTCCGGATTATCTGGTTTGTGACAACATGAGGGTAAAGCATGTGTTTCTGAACAATATTCTGTCTTTGTTTGGGCTTGCAATGCCAGAGAATCCACAAAACTCCAGGTAAATAGCTCAGATTAATTCTAACCTGTAAAGACAAAAAGAAAAGCTTCTATAGTGGTGTCTCCCCAGCCTTCTACTGCTGTATCTCATTATAACTTCATTTGCTACATTATGTGGTCTTCTATTAAAGTAGTCTTGTGTAAATTTGGACTGGGATAAAGTCTTCACTGAAGTAAACAGATTTTTATTTGTTGTCTTACCAAAGGTTACCTATTTCAAATAATTGATAATTCTTACAGCCTGTTTCTGAAACCAATCCATTTTTTTAGCGTCTTCCAAATACAAATCCCAGAAATTATGTTTGTAGTAATTGATAACGCTGGACATCAACTTTTACTTGAGATTCCTGAATTTATAGGTGCAAATGTTACATTTTTAAACTCTATGTTCTGTTGAAAGTTAATATTGAGTGCCCATGAGGTAATTCTGAATTAATGCCTAAAATATGTAGATTTGGAACTACCAGGTCGCTGGTGAGATGTCCATATTATGTGATCACTGAGCTGTATACCCCCATGTAAGCACTAACCTAAAACTTGGAAAACACTGCTGTGATCATTTTCAACACAAGAGTTACATCCTTCCTGAATGAGGATTTTACAGGTAATTATATTCCTAGACTGTTTAACCAAAAACCCAAAGCAAAAAATCTTGGAGGTTTAACTCCTGTGCAGAAATGCATTACCGGTCACACAATTCTATTCAGCAAGGAATTAACTCTCTTAAAAGTGTAATATCCTTCCATCTGTTACAATGGAGGTTCATTCATGTGACAGCACCCCAAATCAGATAGTCTGTCAAATGCTTGCAAGCAAGATATCGTATCTTTGGAAGTTACCAGTCATTTGAAGTGTGTTAACTAATCATGTGAATGCTTATACAGTGTCCACTTCAAGACTGTAGTTCACACCTATAATTTCTGCTAATGAACATTTATTTACAGAGGAATTAGTGATTTTTATGTTTTGTATAGAAAATAGCTACGCTGGGGTAACTTGGCAACTTACAGTTGGGCTCTGGAAATAGTCTCTCAAATGAGTGAGAGCAGAGGATTATTAACAAAATAACTGAAGTCCAATCTGTGTGGCTTTGTTTGTCTACTTTCATCTCAATAAAGGAGTCTTCAAAAACAGAATTTAGTGCTGGATATTTATCATCTTAAGGTGCTTTTTGTCTGTTTTGTTGTTTTTTGTTTTTTTTGTTGGTTTTTTTTTTTTAATGGGATTTTGTATCTCCCCTCTATGCTCTTGCAGCAGCCAAAAAAACATAAATCTGTTGACTATAAAGCAAACTGAAAACAAACAGGAAAGGTTCTTCTCTTTAGCAGATACTTCCATCACTCGTGCCAGCTGTTTATCCTGCTATCACAGCTGCATAAATATGAAACTTAAGTTTCATTCAACTGGCCAGATAGTTTTGAAATTCCCCCAGGAATAACTGTGTTCCTGTAGAGGAATAAATTCAAAATATAGATTGATGTGCTTTAACAGGGAAATGGTAAAATTCTATCCAGTGTGATTCTCAGAAATGTCTGTAGCAAAGTGAAATGATGGGACAGTGACTTCTTTGAAGTAAGAAAACAGAGAGGGAATAATTTTCTGTAATGGTTACTTGCAGGAGGTATACAGCTGTGATAATTCACTCAATTCATGTTACTGCTGTCTGACTTCAAGACACAGCCAGAGTGGTAAAGATTTGAAAAGTATGGCAGGAACACAGTGATTTTACCTGCAAAAAACCCACCTTAGAAACCACACACCCCAAACCCCCAAATCCTCATTGTCAATTAGGTATTTTGAAGCAACTCCAACTACAGTAAGATCTACAAATCACAAAGTACAATTGGATTTGAATCTGTTAAGCTGATTTTATTTCAGTGGTACAGTTCTGGACAATTAAAAAGATAAACTTCTTACTGATTCTAGCTCCATTTTTCTCTGTGTAGATTGGAATAGGGTGAGACTGGGAATAATTTATTAGGGATATCCTGGCTACAACTTGTTGTGGTATCAAGTGTTGTATCTTTGAATTACACAATAAAACAATACAAATGAGAGAGATTAGAACAGTTAAAATGCCCACTGATCATATACTAAATCCAGAAACTATTGTTCATCTACTTTGTTGTTCTTAAAATGTTTTATTAGCTTATTCTCATAAGTTATGACTACATGAGTCCAAAGAAGGCATATGGTGGATTCATCAAATGCTTTGAACTCTAGAGCCGTATTTGAGCAAGCCTGCTAATCTGTCTCATAAGATTTTCCCTACTTTGGAGTGCCTATCACTAACATTTTTCCATAATATTACGGCCCTTACCAGTTCATTCATTTCGATAGGAGACAGTTTAGAAAGTAGAGGGAGAGGTAAGTGACCCACTGGTCAGTAACTGAGGTTATGTGTTGTAGGAGAATGCGAGAATGCTGAGGGAGGGCAAGAGAATAAAGGATCTCATTTCAGAGGCATCTGATAAAGTCAAAGGAATATGTGGCCATGTAGAATTGGGCTTCTGAAATTCAGTTTAAAAAAAGAAATGTCTTAAGATGTTGTGATGAGCAGTTTTAAGAAACAAAGGTGGAAATCCATTTAGGGAGTTTTCATATGAACTTGGAGAGGCATTAGAGTAGATGTAGAAAACAAGATTACTGATCTTAAAGCAAGAAAAAGAAGGGATGAAGTAGAAGTTGGAGGAAATCCTGTCAAAAAGGCTGTGTTTTTACTGTGTTTTTACACATTTTGCAATTTAAGTTATAAAAATAAATAGTTACTGCTGTCATTTGAAAACATAATCACAAATGTGGAAATAAGTGCTGTATCAATACTTGAAGAACTCACTGAGGATGTTTCTATAAATATCTCACATTGCTGTATTAATATATTAGACTCCTTCATAAATAATAAACTCTGCAGGAATCAAACCTTCTGTTGTGGGGGCAATTGAGTTAGTACAGTCTTTCCATTCCACTGTCTTTTATATTTCCTCACAAAATGACATTTTAAATATTTTGCATTTAACAATTCTAATTGTCTTTTCTGTGTTTTATTAAAATTTGGTGACTGAGTCTATTTAAAATCAAGTTTGGGTGCTCTTTATGAAAGAGAATTTATTAAAAGCCTTGTCTCATATCATACAAATTCAAAGAGAAAAACAGGGTCAGGTGGAAAACCATGCAATAAAAAACCAAAAACAAACAAAAAACCCAACTAGTTTTTAAACATGTTCTTACAGATATATAGAAGTAAATTTGAGAGGGAGTTGGAATGTAGCTGCCAACACAAAAATAATAATACTTCTGGGATCTGAGGTTTAGAGATGTTGAAACCACTTGTTCTGTCCCACGTGCTCATTCAAAGGTCTTGTTGAAAACACTGGCAGTTTATATACATGTGAGAAGGAGCAAAAATAATTGTGAAGGAGTGTGGAAAATCCAGGAAATCAAGTATCATGAGATTTAAGGCTTTGGTCAAGCAATTCAAGATGATAAACTCTATTTTTTTCCCATCCCACTCTATGGTTCACTATGTGTATGTAATAGGATGGGAGCTGCCAGGTGATGTATAAAATCATAGCTTAAATAAACTTACAGGCCTTAGTATGAATGCATATGAGTTTTTTTCTGGTGGTGTTTCTACTTTGACTTCTGTCTGCTTACTTAGTAATCCTTGGCATAGGCCATGGGGTTCAAGAAATCCACATTTTCCCGATCAGTTAATAATGGCCTGGTGCTAAGTCTCTCAGGATGAAATGGTATCTGTCTAGTACTAGACTGTTCCTTTCACTAAATTAAGCCAGTAGCAGTTCCTTGCATAGTGTTATTTATATTAGGAACATGTACATGTGAAGCTATTTACCTGGATGCTGATGCTTGGTTTAATGGCTTTGGGGGATCAGGGTTGTTCCCTTAGCCATCCTTTTTAGAAGGATTGCTAGCTAATGAGTACATTGCTTTAGGACAGTGAGTATTTGTGAAGTACAGGAGAAAAGTTTTACTATTTTGTTGCCTCTGAGATCCAGAGTAGGTTACAATGCAATGGTCAACCCAAAAGTTATATGTGAAGGACAGAAAATTTCCAATCCATGTAATTCCTTTAAATAAGGTTTACCGGTTAACTCCCCAATATTGCCAGTTCAAGTATGCATATGTAGATACATAAATTACAACTACATATTAATGCTCAGTCTTATGCCTTTTCCCAATGGCTGTCATTGTCTTTCCTGCCTTGGGTAAACTATCGTGTGGATATATGTAGCAGTAGCTCAGCATGAATGAGCAGCAATCCCTCCCCAACAGTGGGTGCCTGTGCTGTCTGGGGTTGTAAGGGGGAGGCCCACAAGTACTGTACCAATTTCAGGTGTTTTCCATCTTGGGTCAGATAACTGGAGTCCCCTTTTCAGTTGAGCTGATTCAGTTCTCTTGTTTCTGGTCATCCTGAATGAGTGAATACTGTTTTTCTCCCTTGGTTGTCACTTTGTTCCCTTTTTACACCCCAAACAAGCTCTAGCTCTCAAGGATGCATTCCTTTATTCACTGGTAATTAGTCATCAGTGGGTTGTTTACAGACCTGGTTCTTTGTGCCTGTACTTTCAAAGCCCCTGCTGTCATCCCATCCTTTATGCTGCCTATTTATATAAAGAGTTAATTCTACAAATAACTTGTTACCACTGTTGATCGCAATATACATTATATGCATTTCATCTTGTAAACAGATCGTTGCCTCCCAACTATATTGCATCAAATGTAAGAAAATAATGACTATATTTCTCTAAACGAAATAATCCTAGAAGTGTGCTCTTGTTCTCTTAAGTGTGTAGTTAAGTATGTAGCCACGGTTTTCTTATTCTTTTGCTTTTCAGGGGCAAAAACATTGTGTAATGAAAGAATGAACTGAAAGTTGCCAGACAGGACAACAAAAGACTTTCTGTTTCCTTCCTCTCCCATATACTGTATCTGTAGCCACCAAGAACTCTTAACAGTATTTGTTCTTCCTACAGGTCTAACAAAACATTCCCCCTTCCTTTTACAGTCATATTACTATGGTCAGCAGAGCATCAAGAGCCAAATAATTGCACACAGCCAGGGACAGAGCAGTGTAACTTTGTAGGGAGTTGGGCTGAAGGACTGAGCTGATCTGCTTTTGATACCCTCCATCCCTGGGCCATCCAAAAGCAACCCTACAGCAGCAGGGCTGGAACAGCCTGACAGTGCCCTGAAGTACACTAGTTGCTAATGGCTACAATGAAAGCAAATTGAAGTACTAATTAATTAAAGTGCCAGAATCTATCCCTTAAACTTTTAGATGGTTCTTCTGTCAATACTGAGAGTTTTATTAACTGCTCTGAACTACTTTGGTGGAAATTTTAAAATTTCCTGCAATAGGTAGGGTGCTTGTACCGGCCTTGGCTGGGATAGGGTTATTTTTCATCATAGCAGCTGCAATGGTGCTGTGTTTGGATTGGTGACCAAAACAGTGTTGTTAACACAAGAATGTAAACACCAGGAATAGTGTTTACACTCTGTCAAGGCCTCTTCTGTTTCTCATGTTGCCCCTCCGGCAAGTAGGCCGGGGGTGCACAAGAAGTTGGGAGGGGACATAGCAAGGACAGCTGACCCCAACTGACCAAAGGGATATCCCACACCATATGGTGTCATGCTCAGCCATAAAAACTGGTGGAAAGAAGGAGTACGATATGTTCAGAGTGATGACATTTTTCTTCCCAAGCAACAGTTACACATGATGGAGGCCTCCTGTCCTGGCAGTGGCTAAACATCTGCCTACAGATATGAAGTAGGGTATGAATTCCTTATTTTGCTTTGCTTGTATGTGCAGGTTTTGCTTTCCTTGTAAAACTGTTTTTATCTAAACCCACAAGTTTTCTCACTGTTACCCTTCCCATTCTCTGCTTGATCCTCCTGGGGGAAAGTGAGGAAGCAGCATGGTAGGGCTCAGCTTCTTGCTGGGGTTAACCCATAATAGTGCTACAGAATATAAAGGAATAAAGAATGAATTTCTCATATAAAGTACACATTAGGCTGAAGTTGCATTTTGCAATGTGCATAAGAAATAGGATTGATTTCTTTCTCGTCAGGATTAACATGACAGCAGAATATAAAGTGCTTAGATTTCCACATAGTAATTAGTAAAGAATTGCTATTTTATACTCCTCTCTACACCACATTTAGGTTTTATGTTTTTCTAAGTGTGGAAAATATATCCTGTAATTTGCTCATTATTTACTGCAAAGTAGTCACAAGTTCACTTTTGGGTAAAGGTTTACAGATTAATTTCTTGGCTACTGTCATTCAGTTTCCTTTAGACTCAAATGTGAGATAGGAGGCTTCGAAAGCTTTAGCTGTGAGATTTGTCCACTATTGATGAAACTAAACATCATGTTAAAAAATCTTTGCAGAAAAAAATTTAGTGTGCCTTAGTAAAACATCAATGTTTCTCTGTATTTTTAAATCTCTAGTTAATTGGAGATCTTCATTTTTAAGGATAGCTTGGGGGAGAGAGGGAGCCAAAGCAAAATCTACAACCACAGGGAAGCGAAACAAAGTGGATATGATGCTAAAATGCTCTTTACTAGGTTAAGTTTACTTGAGTTAAGCTGTAAGAAAATTTTTCTGAATATGCCTTTAGTGCTACTGTTCTACAGATTTCACTTCTCTTACAGAATCACAGAATCATCTAGGTTGGAAAAGACCTTGAAGATCATCTAGTCCAACAGTTAACCTAGCACTGACGGTTCCCAACTACACCATATCCCCAAGCACCATGTCAATCCGCCTCTTGAACACCTCCAGGGATGGGGACTCCACCACCTCGCTGGGCAGCCCATTCCAACGCCTAACAACCCGTTCTGTAAAAAAATGCTTCCTAATATCTAGTCTAAACCTTCCCTGGCGCATCTTGAGGCCATTACCTCTTGTCCTATCACTTATAACTTGTTTAAAGAGACTCATCCCCAGTTCTCTGCAACCTCCTTTCAGGTAGTTGTAGAGGCAATGAGGTCTCCCCTCAGCCTCCTCTTCTCCAGACTAAACAATCCCAGTTCCCTCAGCCGCTCCTCGTACAACATGTGCTCCAGACCCTGCTCCAGCTTCATTGCCCTTCTCTGGACACGCTCGAGTAATTCCATGTCCTTTTTGTAGTGAGGGGCCCAAAACTGAACACAGTAATTGAGGTGAGGCCTCACCAGTGCTGAGTACAGGGGCAAGATCACTTCCCTGTCCCTGCTGGCCACGCTATTTCAGATACAGTCCAGGATGCCATTGGCCTTCTTGGCCACCTGGGCACACTGTTGGCTCATGTTCAGCCGGCTGTCAGTCAACACCCCCAGGTCCCTCTCTGACTGGCAGCTCTCCAGCCACTCCTCCCCAAGCCTGTAGCGCTGCTGGGGGTTGTTGTGGCCCAAGTGCAGCACCCGGCATTTGGCCTTATTGAAACTCCTACAGTTGGCCTTAGCCCATCGCTCCAGCCTGTCCAGGTCTCTCTGCAGAGCCTCCCTACCCTTGAGCAGATCAACACTCCCACCCAAGTTGGTGTTGTCTGCAAACTTACTGAGGGTGCACTCGATCCCCTTGTCTAGATCATCAATAAAGATGTTAAACAGGAGTGGCCCCAAAACCGAGCCCTGGGGAACACCACTCATGACCAGCCGCCAACTGGATTTAACTCCGTTCACCACAACTCTTTGGGCCCAGACATCAAGCCAGTTTCTTACCCAGCAAAGCGTGTGCCCATCCAAGCCTCGAGCAGCCAGTTTTGCCAGGAGAATGTTGTGGGAAACGGTGTAAAAGGCCTTACTAAAGTCAAGGTAGACAACATCCACAGCCTTTCCCTCATCCAATAAGCAGGTCGCCCTGTCTCATAAACCTATGCTGACTGGGCCTGATCATCTGGTTTTCCCGCATGTGTTGTGTGATGGTACTCAGGATGAGCTGCTCCATCAACTTCCTGGGCACCGACATCAAGCTGACAGGCCTGTAATTTCCCCGATCACCCTTCTGACCCTTCCTATAGATGAGCGTCACATTAGACAATTTCCAATCTGTTGGGACTGCCCCGGTCAGCCAGGACTGCTGTTAAATGATGGAAAGGGTCTTGGCGAGCACCCCAGCCAGCTCCTTCAGCACCCTCAGGTGTATCCCATCCGGTCCCATAGACTTGTGTGTGTCTATGGGATGCAGTAGGTCACTGACTGTCTCCTCCTGGAATGCGGGGGGGTCGTTCTCGCAGTCTCTGTCCTCTAGCTGAGGAGGCTGGATTCCCTCTGTACAACTAGTCTTGTTATTAAAGACTGAGGAAAGAAGGCATTAAGCACCTCAGCCTTCTCCTCATCACTTGTTACCATGTCTCCTCCTGCATCTAGCAGGGGATGGAGGCTCTCCCTGGTCTTTCTTTTGCTGTTGATGTATTTATAGAAACATTTCTTCTTATCCTTGATTGCTGAAGCCAGATTAATTTCTAGCTGGGCTTTAGACCTCCTGATTTCCACCCTGCATAGCCTCACAGCCTCTTTGTAATCACTGTGAGTGGCTAGCCCTTTCTTCCAAAGGCTGTAAACTCTCCTTTTCTCCCTGAGTTGCAGCCAAAGCTCCCTGTTCAGCCAGGGTGGTCTTCTCTCTTGCCAGCTTCTCTTACAGCACCTGGGGACCACCTGCTCCTGAGCCATTAAGACTTCCTTCTTAAAGAGTGCCCAGCCTTCCTGGACCCTTATACCCTTCAGGATCGTCTCCCAAGGGATCCTGTCAAGCAGGTGCCTAAACAAGACAAAGTCAGCCCTTTTGAAGTCCAGGATGGCAGTTCTGATTCCTCCTCTCCTGGCCTCTCTAAGAATAGAGCACTCTATTATTTCATGATTGCTGTGCCCTAGTCATCCTCCGACCGCCACATCATCCACCAGTCCTTCTCTGTTCACAAAGAGGACATCCAGCAGGGCACCTTCTCTGGTCAGTTCTCTCACCAGCTGCGTCAGGAAGTTGTCTCCCACACATTCCAGTAATCTCCGAGACTGGTCCCGCTCTGCTGTGTTGTATTTTCAGCAGATGTCTGGGAAGTTAAAGTCTCCCACAAGAACAAAGGCAAGCAATTGTGAGATTTCTCCTAAATGCCTATAGAATATTTCATCCACTCTCTGTCCTGGGTGGGTGGTCTATAGTAGACTCCTACTACAACATCTGCCCTGTTGGCCTTCCCCCGATTCTAATGCAAAGACACTCTACCCTGTCTTCACTACACTTGTACTCAAAGCAATCATAAGAGTTCCTAACATACAGCGCCACCCCACCACCTCTCCTTCCTTGCCTGTCCCTCCTAAAGAGCTTGTAGCCATCGATTGGCGCACTCCAGTCATGGGAGACATCCCACCACTTTTCTGTAATAGCCACAATATCATAATTTTCCTGTTTCATCATGGCTTCAAGCTCCTCCTGTTTGTTACCCATGCTGTGTGCATTAGTATACATGCACTTCAGATGGGCTGATGTTTTGTCCCCTTCCCCCTTCAAATCTAGTTTAAAGCTCTATCAGTGAGCCCAGCTAACTCCTGCCCCAAGATCCTCTTCCCCCTCTGGGACAGGTGCATTCCATCTAATGTCAAAATGTCTGGTGCCCTGTATACGAACCCATGATTGAAAAATCCAAAACCCTGACTGTAACACCAGTCTTGGTGCCACAAGTTCATCTGTTGAGTTCTCCGGTATTCTTCTTCATCCATCCCCCCAACTGAAGGGATGGAGGATAACACAGTTTGTGCCCCCAACCCCTTAATCACTTTCCCCAAGGACCTGAAATCTGTCTTCATTGCTTTAGGACTTCTCCTGGTAATATCATCACTACCTACCTGAAAAACCAGGAGAGGGTAGTAGTCCTTAGGTCTCACTAGAGTGGGGAGTTTTGCCATGAGGTCCTTCACCCGGGCCCCAGGGAGGCAGCAGACTTCCCTATGAAGTGGGTCTGGTCTGCATATGGGGCCTTCGATATCCCTCAGAATGGAGTCACCCACTATAATGACTCTTCTGGGGTTCCTTTTAGAACTGGTTTTAATACCTGGTCTAGAATGACCCGGCCTTGGTAGACCTTGGTCTTCCTCCTTGTTCGTCTCATTTCCTTCATCCTTCTCTTCTTCACTCAAAAGTTTCAGGGCCCTGAATCTATTATGAAGGCACACCATGGAGGGTGAGGGAGGTCGGGAGAGGATTTTCCTGCCTCCCTGAGCGGGGACCTGTTTCTAGCCTCCCCCATCTCTTAGGTCCCCTCCTTCTGCCTGGTAGCAAGAGGATGAGGGATTACCTACCTTGTTTGGAGCCTCCATTTGCTCCTGTTGTTTTAGGGGCGCTAGGGTGTTACTCCACCAATCGATTTCCCTTTCACACTCCCTAATACTTCTTAATCTCTCGACCTCTTCTTTGGGTTCCGTCACCAGGCTGAGCAGGTTATCCAGTTGATCGCAACACACACAGGTGTTGTCACTGGTGCCTTCCGACAGGACTGACAGGCTCAGGCATCCCTGCAGCTCGGGACCTGGATTGCTGCATGTTTGCATGGAAGCTCCATCTGGGTCGCTACGTTCTTTCTGGTGGTGGTTTTGACCTGAGTGGAGACCATGGTTCAGTCTACTCGTGGAGGACGATAAGATGAAACTAGCTCAGATAAGATCTAGACCCCGGAGAGGGACTGCGCCCTGTCCGCTCGCCCTGCCTGTGTAAACTGCCGTGCCTCACCCTTCTGCCGCGCTCCTGGTCACTTGCACTCCCTGGGAGCTGCTCTTGTATGTGAGGGCATTGGGCGTTGTCACTCCAGTCTCCGCCCACTCTGATTCACGGCCGCCCTCGTTAGCAGCAGCTCACTGTTCCCACTCAGGGGGGAGGTGACTTGAGGCTCTCCCTCTTCCCTGGGCTTCTGCCTTCGCATCTTGCAGTTTTGCCGTGGGTTTTTGATGCTTTCAGGAGGGTCCCCCGCTGCTGTCCTCCTCTTCGGAGCCCCTCTCCTCAGCAACTGCCTCAGTAAGCAAGCTTACTGTCCTCTCTGCTGTCTTAGTATTACTTTATGCAAAAGTCTGGGTATAAAGGTTAATAGAATTGCTTACTTGGTGATAACACTCAAATATGTAACTGCCTCTGGATCCTGAACAGTACTGAAATTAAACTATTAACATTGGCTTTAATGCTTACCCCAACAGTGGTCACATTTTTCCCTTAGAGAAATAATCATCAGAAGGACAAAGTGGAGATGTATTTGCAGATTTAAAATGCTTACCCTTTGCAAATCTCATAGCCAGCTGAATCGAGGACAGGTGGAAAAAACTGTGTTGCCCTCTGAGAAGCATCAGATAGTATTTCTTATGCCAGGTCTGAAATTTCTAAATTCCCCTTTGTATTGGGGAGTTCCTTTCCAGGAATCCAGTCCTGCTTTATGGACAAGTGAAAAACAAGTCAGATTCCTTGGGTACTGCCGCCTTAGGTGTAGCTACATATTCCTGTTGTATTTATTTGTACAGGCTCGAAACAATGCCTGTCCTTTGATAAACAGAGCAGTTAAGACTGTATCTGCTCTTCTGTTCTTTCAATTCTCTCCTGAAAAAGTACATCGGAGTTCTGCAGCAAATCAGACTGCTCAACATACTTGTTTTTCCTGCCTCACTTGCACACCTTCCTGAGCGCATCTCCCAGCTGGATGAACATAGTTGATGGAGGGGAAAAATTAGTGATGTAAAAATGGGTGTATTTTTTGGTTTTTTCCATCAGGAATTGTCAGGTGTCATTTAAAAAAAAAAAAAAAAAAATCCCTGAATCCCTAAAATATTTGGGAGAAAATATTTTAGCAGTTATTGAAAATTTGAAATTTGAAAAATGGCTTCACTCTGATATCAAATACAGAAGAGAGATATTCATTGTAATCACTGTGCTTGGAGTAAGACCTGTTACTTCTTCTTTTAATTCTGACAGAGAAAACCTGGTCCAGTTGAATACAGTGACAAAATTCCCTTAACTTCACTAATGCAAAACTTTGCCCAAGGAGTTTCTGTTACCATTAGTAGCAGTGGTAGTAGCCTCTGTTAATTTGGTCAAGGTCTATCAATATTAGGTTCTGTGATGTGCCTAACCAACAATATTCAGGAAGCAGAGGGAGCTAGCACAATCTTTAAAACAGTGTGATGTGCTAAGAAGGCTTTCATTCAATTCACATCTCCATTAAATTAGAACAACACTGTTTCTTTGGTACAGTAGTCCCATTCTTCAGTGGCAACATGCAATTCCCTGTCTTTCAGCAGGCTCAGGATGATGGCATAATCTTTTCAAAGACTCAGTATTATGATGTGAAACCATGGCAGTGCTTTTCTTATATTTGAGATATGTTCTCATTCTTAACTAGTTTAACTGTGTTCATCAAATAGCAATCTGTTTCTGCACCTGAGTGCTATGGAAGTAAAACCTGTCCTTCAAATGGAGAATTAGTATCATTTCTCTATTAGCAACTGGAGTGCTTATAACAACTCTTAAAATGACTCACCCTTGACTATATGCACTAATTGAAGGTGATGCTATTCCAGGTGAGTGAGACTTGTGAGACTAATTTTATAGCAGGTGTTCATGTCTTTGAAATAAACAACTGCTTTGTAGGGTTCTTTTTCTTTCAGTATTGGTGCTGTAATAGGGGGTACAGAATGTACTTAAAGATACAATAATTAGCTTGAAGTAGTAAATTAGCACAGAAAGAATCTAAGCCTGGATCTGTTCTTTGGATTAACATCTTCATGGTTGCTTTGTTTAAATTTCTACCACTTGCATTGAAGTATATTATGTCATTACAGCATCTTACTCCACAGTATATTAAGACATATTTTTCAAAATTTCTGTAGAAGTTTGCATAGATTGTATCAAACATATCTTACAGTCATCAACCCTTCAGATAACTTTTTAAAAGTACAAACTATTTTAGCAGACTTTAACCTTTGGATGTTGATATATGTGTGAGGAATAAAGATTTTTCAGTTTTGGTCAGTATGATGCATCCATCATACTTTGATATTACCCTGTAATATTATTCTTGCTTTTGGGTGGAACTGTGAATATAATAAATACAGCATACATCTAAATTATAATAGCATTACTATGTAGGACTCAAATGTGTGCAAAAAGCAAGTATTTTTTGTTTGATACATTTTTCACTTCATAGTTAAAATATTTCCCTTAAATGAATTGGTAATCTGTAGTGGTGACAGGTGATTGGAAATGCGGGCCTTCTGCTCAACCCGATAATGTGCCCAAATAACTGCACTGAACAGTCCCATTTAGATCAGTGAGACTACTAAAGTCAGCAAGGCTTATCTTGGAGCAGGTTATTGGTTGCCTATATAATCTGAAGGATCACGCCTCCAACAATTTTGAGTTTCCCGACACCTTCATAGTGTTGCAATTTAATTTCTGTGAGAATAATGCCATCTACTGAGTTATCCTGCAGAACATTTTTGGCATTGACCAAGTAATCTCCTTTATGTGCTGTTGTAGTTGGGTCCTAATTTGTGAAATCTAAATAGACTTTTCAGGTTGCTGTGGAGATTTATCTGCAATTTTGTTCTCTTTCTCATAATCCCCTCACTGGGTAACCTAACATTTTATTGACTGACAGGACACTGTGCAATTGCTGTGAGTTTGTCACATTCAAAGCAAAAAATTTAGTGTAGTCTCTGTATAAGACAAATGAAAATAAATTCTTTACTTCTACCTGCTAAAAGTCCCAGTAGTCCTATGGCTCTTTCTTTTGCACTCTGTAGACAGTTCTAACTGTAATAAAACTAGATATACATTAGGTAGTTATACTTGCTATCTCAAGTAAAGCTTTCACTAATGAATTATTATACTTTTCTCAGCTTCTCACAGGAATGCTATATGGTGTTGAGAATAATTGTTACCAAGACTTCAACAGCAGATGTTCATGTGAGTACCATCACCTAAAATTAGCATCTGGTTTGCCAAAGGATGACAATCTGAAGAGAATTAGTGTTACTTTATATATGCATTTTAGTAATTCAACTGCATACATGAAATTGCATCTTCCAAAATGGAAGAAAATAGAAATTAAAACCGAAATTATACTTATATGAAGAAATTAATTGCAAACAAATGAGAGGAATTAAGGCAAATACTTTCAAGCAGAATGTTTCATCTTTTTCAACAAGATTGAACCACTGCTTTCTATCTTTTCAAAATTAAATCCTTCCTTATGTGACTTTATTGAAATTATTAGTATAAAAATAAGGATATTCAGGTACAAAACTGTTAGATTGCAGTATTGAATCAGATTCCTCTAAGGAAACAGTGAAGAAAAAATCCAGTAGTAAGGAAAACAGAAACATGAAACTGAGGAGACCTGAAGTGGTGACATGAGGTTCATAGAAATGGGGCTTGAGAAAAGACATCACAAACCTTATTCTGTAATTGCAAAGCATACTGCCATAGTACTTTTAAAGCTGCAAAGTCAGCAGGGACAGATAAGTAAACAAGCAGAAAACAAATAGCACTGAAAACTGAATATGACATGCTTGAAGAAAATTTTTTGACAAGGGACCTACAAGTGAGATGTGAATGGAAAACAGAACATGTTCGAGTTTGAAATGAAAGGTGGAGAATTGCATGTTTTTATCAGAAAAAATTCTAAGATAAGGTAAAGGTAACTGCAAGCTACCAACAAAATAATTGGTGTCAGACAGTTCCAGAATTTTGTTATAATGGAAACTATATATGCTTGGTCAGCATAAGCAAGTTCATTTTCCATAACAACTGCTTTTCTGTAGAGTGAGATTTAGTGGAGACCTTGTTTGTCTAGCACACCTGAGACTACTGGTTGAAGGGTCCAAGCCCTGTGACTGAAGACATTTCTTGTTGAGCAGAGGGCCTTTAGAGGTTTTGGCCTGTATAGAAATGAGATGATGAAAGGAGATTGTGCTTGCAACTGACTGCCATACGAGTACGACACAATGTTCTGTAGGTAAATGCCAGGAGTCGTATCTCTTCAACTGATGTGGTGGATGGAGAGCAAAACTGAAGAGCAAAGCATGATGCATCATAAAGAACAGCAGTGTCCATAATGTCTCCCACGGATTGTACTACTAAGCCAGTTTCCTTTTTCACTTTTTTGCAAAAGGGAAGAGACAAACTCTGATACCAGACTGAATCGGTAACTTCAGTGCTTTTGTTTTGCATTTCAAATCATCTAATATGGCTCAAAGAACAGCAAGAGGGTTTCAATCCTAAAAGGCTACATAGTTAACACATTTTCTAATAGCAGCTTCACTAGAATATTCTTGTCATATCTTAGGACAGAAAAGCAATTTTTATGTACTGCCTATATCGGCCCTTTCAATGCACTGTGCTTCCTGGCCCTCAATTCTTCGAAGTGAATTTTCATCTTGTTTTGCTCACATATTCTGTCCTCCTTGGTAGCCAGAGGTGAAAAGCTAATCTTTTTATGATTATTTTTTCCATTCAAACTTTATTCCCTAATGTAATTCCATTCATATATTTATGTTCCATAATGTTTCATTCTCAGCAGTCAGAATGAGTTTTGTGACCATCGGCCATCCAATACCCATTAGTCCCAGAGAGGAAATATAAAAAGTGTATGGAAAGGCACTGATGGTGTGAGCATCTATATAGGGAATATCTCCATTGCAGACTCATCTAAGCTAATTACTACTGAGATCAGAGTGTTCCAGTTAGCCTAACCTGAGTATAAGTATTCCCACAGCAAAGCCTTCTGTGTGTTGCTGTCCCCAAACCAATGTACTTGTGTGCCCGGGGGAGCAAAGCCCTGCTGCTTTGTACTGTGGTGCTCTGAGATTTGTTTCTATTCAGCAGAGTCAACTGTGAGAATGTCTTGCCTTTGGAAAGGGTTAGGACAGTGCTAGGGCATTCACCACACCTCTTTTGTACCTGAAGACAGGTTCTGGGCTAAACTAAAGGACAGAATAGACTTTAGTTCATACATATAGCTGAAGGCCAGTGTGCCTGGGGTCAAATACACATATAGTGAAATTGTTAATAAGTAAAAATAAGAGTTGGGTTAGAAACACCTATAAGCCTAAAACCAAAGTCTATAGTGGATAAATATTCTTGCTTACCTAATTTACAATTTGGTTCTGTTCAAAACTATTAAAGGATCAAGTGCAACATTCAGAAATATGACCAAATGAAGATGCTACAGGGTAGTTCAACTGTCCACCTTTACAGTCCAGACAGTATCCAAGAAGGGAGACTTCACAGTCTCCCTGGGCAACCTGTGCCAGTGCTCAGTTACCCCCGCAGTAACAAAGCATCTCCTCACGTTCAGAAGGAATTTCCTGTGTTTCAGTTCATGTGCATTGCTTCTGATCCTGGCAGTGGGCACCACGCCTGGTTCTGTCCTCTTTGTGCCCTCCCTTCATGTATTTTGCATACATTGATAAGATACCCCCGGAGTCTTCTCCACACTGAATAGTCTCAGCTCTCTCGGCCTTTCCTCATAGAGATGTTCCAGTCTATCACCTTCATGGCCCTTTGCTGGATTCTATCCAGTATGTCCATGTCCCTCCTGTACTGAAGAGCCCAGAACTGGACAAAGTACTCAAGGTGTGGCTTCACCACTGCTGAGCAGATCACCTCCTTCAACCTGCTGTCAACACTCCCATTCATGCAGCGCATGACACCATCAGCCTTCTTTGCCGCAAGAGCATATTACCAGCTCATGTTCAAGTTGGGTTTCCACCAGGACCCTCTGCAGCTGGACGTCCCTTACTGTATACTGGTGCGTGGGGTTGTTCCTCCCCAGGTGCAGGACTCCACACTTCCCTTTTTTTAACTTCATGTGGTTCCTGTTAGCCCCTTTCTCCAGCCTGTCCAGGTCCCTCTTGATGGCAGCATGACATCCTGGTGTATCAACCAGTCCCTCCAATTTTATGTCATCAGCACAAATGCAGTTAATGAAATGATACATACTAACTGAAGGGAATGATGGTTTTGCCAGCATATCCCTAATGACTTGGTGAGAAGGACAAGGTATAAGAACTCTCTTCTCATAATGATGAATGAGGTCAGTAATAGTACAATTAAATGTTTTCATTTATAGTAGAATAGGATATTATAGGTAATGGAAAATTTCCTGTTTAACTGGAGCCTACATCAGGCATAACTTTTGTTAGAATCAGGAGTTGTCTGTCTGAAGAAATGTGAGCAGAAATGGAGGAAGAATTAATACATGTGTAATGGAAAAATGACATTACTAAAAGTTGCCTGAAAGGCCTCCTGATAATAAAGAGAAAATGAGATTTGCTATCATGAAAAGAAATACCAGATAGGAGCTGCTAGTTATTATCCTATGAGAAATACCATTGAAACTAAAAGCTGACGAGATGGTGGAAATGTTGGCAGCATGGGGTTTTTAATGCCGAAGGCAACAACTTCTAATTCTAACTGCTTACCATTAAAAAAAAAAAAAAAAAATCTGAAGAAGAAGCAATCTGCCATGCTCCTATAACTTCTTTGCAAAGTGCTGTTTAACACAGTACAGGTAACTTTTGCAGCTGAAAATGTAGGTATTAAACTTCCTCAGAAATCTGCAGATGACTTAGTATCCAATTTGAAATTGGCGTGTTTGGTAATAGAAAGGTTGCTGAGAGGCTTCTGTGCTTGAAACAGGATCCTGCTCCTGACATGGATGTGATTGGCTCTAGGCAGAGGCTTGTATTCTCAAGCCCCCATACGTTTGGGCAGACAGGCTCTCAGTGTGGGTATGATTCTTTTCTCTTTAAATAGCACTGATGTTCAGCTAGAAGACTTAATTATAAAGATTATGTCTTTGGGTTATTTGTGACTGAATTAAAAATGGGAAACTCCTCACAATATTACAACCAAATGTCCAGCTAATTTAGGATACAACTTGACGTTAGAGGGCAATGCAATTGTCTAAAAGGGCAACTTGACGTTAGAGGGCAATGCAAAAGTCTAAAATATATTTGAAATTTTCTACCAACCCCTGACTGTATTACATTCAGCGTTTAAAATAAAGTTTCATTCATGGTTCTGCAGTTAGATACAGTATAAACAAGAATTGTATTTATGTATGCATTTTTGCAAATGTCATTTATTTGTGGATTTATACAGTAACCAAAATTCGCGACAGCTTAAAGTAAAATGAAGTGATTTATAAAAAAATTATTTTTGTCTAACTAAAATTGCATTTAAGTAAAACATGGTTTAAAGCAAGGTCTTCTAAACATATCTTTTCTGAGAATGAGATATGGTGAATCTCTTTGGAGGCACTAGTCAAAAACAGGTGTGCAAAATTTCACATTCTTGTTTTTTGGACCAAAGCAAGGCTGCAAAAAACCCCCATGTCTTCACATATATTCTGGATTTAAGAAAAAAATAAAACAATGGGTCTTGCCACTTGTCCCGGTCCATCTGAGAACTTGACACCCTCAGACTGAGATTAGTGAAAAAGGGAAAAATAGTGAAAAGTATGGGAAAAGAAAATGTTGCCTGGAAAGAAAAGAACACATGTCAATCACTAATTTTAATTTTTACCATATTCTGCAAAATTCACAATGTAATAAATATTACATTACACATTGCACATACCTTACATATACATTGTCTACATTATTACATAGAACATCATAATGTAATATTTATTATATAAAAAAATATGTAAAATAAAAGCTCTATTTACACAGAGGTGAAAAGATTAGATTTTATGATGGGTTTTATAGCTATATAATAAAAAAACCCCAGTAAACTAGTTTCTTCAAATGTAAATGGGTTGTATTTCTTTGGTTCTTCGTATACTGTAAGAGTTTATGGATTTTTTTTTACATATGAATCCTATTTTTTTTTTCCTAAAATTATTTTTTCATCCTGATTCTTGAAATTTGGCGACGTTGCAGCCTGTAACATTTCCATTCCACAATGGTAGTGGCTGAATTTCTTTCAAGGCTGTGAGTGAGTCCTTGCTTTTAACCTTATCATTACTGAATTCAAGTCTACATTTTATGTAGAAGTGATTGACAACGGAGAAAGTAACAAAGATTTAGAGAGGGATGAGTGTTCATATAATTGGTCTCTAAATGGCCCATATTTTGGGATATTAAAATGAAAACCTGCAGTCTTCAAGAGTCAGTCTCTGGAACTTTTTAAGGTTTCAGATATCAATAAAAATTATCTTCTTTACTTAAGTAAGAAACAGCATTTCTAATTCTCTAACTTGCTTCTGGCTTCTAGGTAATGTGTAAAAATAGTGTCAAAAAGAAATATTTTGAAGAATGAAATCTAGAGTGATGTTAACATGTCCATTTCAAGTCCTAATACACAAATACTTTCAGTGGATTATTTTTATAAAATCCACACAGTGGAGCCTTGATTAGTATTTATGCAGAAATCTCTTGATGAGATTTCTCTGCATGAATCTTGGGTATATGTTTACATGTAATTAATTTAACATTGAAAAGGCAAAACCAAGTTTTTTGGGTTTTTTAATTGCTTCTGGTGATGGTTCTTCACCATTAATTCAGCAAGATACAAAGTCTTAGAGAAAGAGAACAAAGCTACCCAGTGCTTGCAGAAGTTCTGTGTTTCATATAGCTGAATAATGCAATAGTTTCCAAAGGGGTGAAAATCTCTGTCTTTAAATAAAGGCAGTCTGAAAGTCAGAAGATTTCATTGTGGGTTTTACAGCTATTAAATAGCCTATAGCGAGTACTGTTATGTAATCCTTTAAACCACCATTTGTGGCTAGCTGGTTTTCCCTAGGAGGGCATAGATAAATAGGTTTCTGTAATGCTCTCATGCAAGAAAAACTTATAATCTCCAGATATAAAGCCAGAAAAACTCTTTTTTTTTTTTTTTTTTTTTTTTTTTTTTATATCACTAGAGAGAGATTGGCTAGGAACATGTCGCACATCTGATGGTATAGCTCTTCTTCAGAAACTCTAGATATGCCCATCAACTCTAAATAACTAGTCTGTATACAATGGTGTTCTATAAAGTATGTGTTTTGAGAACTGTTTCAACCTACCAATGAACCCAATACTATGTTACCTGGAGTGCATGGTGCCCATAAATATGAGTAGGAGGAAATCTGAGCTACTTGTTAAGCATTTTTTTTTTTAAATAAGCTGTGAGCAGTATTTTCATTAAGAGATATCAGATACCATTCTATATCCAGCATTAAACTCTTCTGTAAAGGAAGAAAACACCTTTCTGGTCCATCATGTCCATCTGGGCATTCTTGTAAGAGTACCTGTACAAATCCTGTGCCCTACTTCAGCCTTTTATGCATCAGCAGACCTGAAAGTAGCTAAAAAGATTTGGTCTTATAACATAAGGCATGCAGACTGGAACTTTCACAGGGTGCCTTGCTGTCATTTCCACATAGAAATATTTGGATGTCGTACAAGAAAATGGCATGATCTTTAATTTTGGGAAATTAATTTATTGATACCTTTCACACAAATTATTTTTGGGAAAAAAAATATTCAATCCAAATAAAGGATGAATAAACGGATACTTTTGATCAAATCATAAAACTCTAATTTGTCAGGGAGTGAGATAAAGAAACATGTTAACTGATGTCCAGGTGGGTTTGCCCTCTGTTGGTTTTATGTTTTTAAATATGCTTCCCTAGATTATACTTGTTGCATTCTAAAGTGTTAGGATGCCAACCTTCCTGCAGCTATTACTTCTTGATGTTACTTAACACTGTCAATCCAGTATACTGACAGAGGGAAAAAAGATATTCTTGCCATCAGTACAGCTGGATTGTCAAACTGTGTGTGTGAAAATCCACTATATAAATGTATATTTCTATTATGGTAATGTCTATCTGTTGATCTTTCTTTTTTATTTATTTATTTTTTTTTAATGTCTAGCTCTTTATGGCTCTGTTGGTTTTGTTCGTAGTTGTTTTCTTCTCCCTAAATACCAATTTTCCCCCTTCCTTTGATTAATATATCACAGTTGTCTCCTTTTTATTGTGTTCTTCTTTTTCAATTTCAAAGGAGAAAATGATACTGAGGGGTAATCAACTCACTCTGGTTTTGTTACTGGAGAGCATGACGGAGCAGAAATGAGATAAATCTTTTTCTCCTTCAGTGTAAAGTAGGGGTTACCCTCAAGCTGAACAGAGCTCATCCTTGAAACCATGCAGAAAAATATTGTATTTTTGATGTTGGGAACCCAGGGGAAATAGAGGTTCATACTGTGCCAAATCCTTCTTCTAGAAAATGCCCCTTTTTTTTTTTAATGAATTCCCATCTAGTTTAGAAATAGTAAAAAAATGAGGTTTTCCTGTATATTTATACTAATGGGCTTAACTCCTTAATGTTGCACATGAAACAATTATGTTTCTGAGGTCATAAAGAAAATAAATTGTTACCGTTTGTCATTTTGGGGTTGGGACGGGGAAGATATCCCCTTCTAATCTTTTATTCCACGTCTATACTGCAAATCTATTTGTTCTCATACTTCCCCACTTGGTAAATAACTAGGCTTATTCCTCCTACACTAACTGTTCTTGTTTCAGATGTAATACAATTTGGCTTTTGGGAATATATGTAAGTATTAAATGATGTGTGAAATGAGTAATAGCAACCAGGATATTATCTATCTTGCACTGTTACTACTAGTGTGCTTTTTTAGAATAGCATATAAAATTCTAACAACCAAAAATCCAAAATAGCCTTTCAGATAAAATTTCCACCTTACTTTCCCAAAAAAGGTTTGTGAGTAGAAGCAAATATAAATAACTGTGGGTCCAGAGTGTCAATCTCCTCGATGTTCCACATATCCCAAACAGAGTTTGGGTGTGTAAAACCTGTTGGAACAATAGTGTAGAGCTGTGCAGATGTTGTAGGAACCAAATCTTAGTGGTACCCTGCTGTTGGCTGGGTCTCTCAATTAAACTATGCTCTATACCTCACCTAGATTTTGTTTAGGGTGGGCAGGGGGCAGGTGAGTGAGCTGTCTTGGATGGAAGCTAAGAGTGAACTAACAAGCTTGCAATATGCTTGATAATGGAACTGAGATTTGGGAGAGAACATAAATTAAAAGATATTCGGTAGTGTACATGTAAACAGAATACAATTTTCAGATGCATAAAAATTTGTTCTCAGTATTTACCTATTCCTTTAAGCAGCCTTCTTTTAAGAGGAGGAAGGTAGAAGCTGTTTTTTTGAAATCCAAGAAGTATTAGAACTGGGTGTAGTATTCTCCACATAGTTGAAGATTTTATGCCTCTCAAGTACTCAAACAGGGACTTTGGCAGATGTTATTAGATGAAAAAATTGATTACTGTAGAAGTACACTTTGGACACATCATGAGGTAGTTTTCAGTCTTACAAAAAGTCATTAACTTAAATTTAAATCTATTCCACCACCCCCCATTGGGAAGGTCTCAAAACCTTTACAGCAAACATGTCTGGGTTTTTTTTCCCCCAGCAACTGATCAGATGCTTAAATATTTTCCATTACAAAATTAAGATGTCTCATTTCATTCCTGTTTTTTTTAATGACACAGCAAGTATGAGATGCCTTCGTGAAATGACTAAAAGTACAGTTCCATGTAGCCAATATATTTAGGGTGGAATTTACTTTTGACATATTTAGTCCTTTAATGTACGGCTATATGTGAAACTTTCATCCCAGTTACTGACTTAAATGGTCTCCAAAGCATATCTAAGTGTTGATTCATCTTTTACTTAAAAAGTAATCTTCCTGTCATAAACTGAAGCAAGGAAAAATTTCTACTAAATCTAGACACTGCCCTTTTCAAAACCATTTGCTAAACTTTCAGGGTTGATTGTTTTCATTTTCACTCTTAGGAATTCAATTTCAGAAGACTGAAGCTCTCCTTGGAGCTATTTAAAAGATTGTCAGAAATCTTTTGTGTTTCTAGTAAAGCTGTAGCTTATTTTTAAGTTGTATGATTGTTTCGCTTTCCAGATTTTTATTTTTTTGTTAGGTCTGTGTTGTAAGTCTATTTAGTTCAAGGGGAGCTGTCATGATTTGCGGACAGAATATTTCACTTCAGACAACTGCTTTGTTCCCTGTTGATTATTCTATTATTGGGTTTTCTGGATTATTTATTTTTAAAATAATAACTATGTAATATTTAAGTCTCATCTGTTCATCCTTTCATCTGTTATTCCCCCATATCAACTTCTGCCTTTCTGCAAACCTGAGACCTACTCTCTTAATCCATTTTAATTCTCAGCATCTCTACTTGAATGAAATACTTTTATTCTGTCAGTCTTGTAAACTGTTCTCTCTCATAGTGATGAATTTCTCTTCTATACTTTACAAATATTAGGTGTTTATCACGATTAACCAACTCTTCTACCTTGAGCCCTGTAATGATTCAAAACCTACTAGAAAAATTTTTTGGGGTTGTATAATATACAGCAGCAAGACACCTTTATCTTCTTCAGTGATGTCTCGTTTAGTGACACATATTTTTCCACAAGTGTTGTTGCTTCCATTGCAGGAAAATAGATAATGCCAGCAATGTCTTATTCAAGTAGGACTTGAATAGTGAACTTGCTGCAAAAAGATGAAAATTTAGAAGCAAATGGTTGATTTTCAATCTTGTGATATCTTCCTGTGTGAGAAGTTTGAAAACAATATTAATCACACTATTCCACCAACTGTAGGGTCTAAATACTTTGCAAAATTAGTAACAAACATGCTGCATTTGAACTAGATTATCTGAAGGTGAGTGGATATAATTACTCTATTTCTCTATAAAGCGTTACTGTGAAGAAACACCATGGCATATAGCATCATATACAGGAGAAAGTGAAAAACAAACTGCCTACATTCAACAACCCAAATAGAATGTTAATTATGAAGGGATTAAATTTCTCTTTGCTAACAAGGACATTTCAAAGAGTAGGTTTTAATTTAGTCTGTTTAATGCTTTCATTTAAATAGCGTAGGAAGCAGTGAAAAACATTATAAAAGGAGACTTTATTTATATGTAGGTATGAATTTGCACTTGTGCAGATCAGCCATTGTGCTTCTCTGGAATCTGATCCAGAGTTTGCAACTTTCTATTTTTAAATATGCCCATGGAACGGTTGGGATTCAAGCCATGTGTTTATTAGCCATGCATGGACTGTGGGGTCTGTGCTGGAGCCAGGGAGCAATGTTTTGGTGAGGCCAGTTGGAGCTGAGCTGAGCCTGCCTTCACTGGAAATGGCTCTGCTTACCTTTAGGTGCAGTACTTTTTCCAGCAGCTCATACTGTCCCCCTTCACTTAACAGTCTGTGAAGACAATTGGCTAAACCTTACATTTGCATTATTTGTTTATGCTGAGCTCCTAAATCCATTGATTGCTTTAATTTTGCACCACTGGTATGTAACAACATATTTTCATACTTTGTTTCTCTAAATTTTCTTTTACAATTCCTTTTCAGTAATTCCATCTGAATATCAAACTTGTCATTACTATATCTAAGCACCCCTCAGACCACATCAGACAAATCTTGTGAGTACAGCAGTACGCCTGACTCCTCGGTGATGCAAAACCTTTAAGGGTTTTTCGCTAGATTATGTATCTCCAGTGTCTGTCTAGCTTTGGTGTACAACAAGAGCTATTATAGTTGCATAGAACAGGAAAGTTAAGATATGTATCAAAACCATCCCTTCCTTTAGTCTGAGAACATAAGCCTACCACAGGGGCACTATAGAAAGCTCTGAATGTGATCAGGACTTCGGACCTCCGTCTTGCTCTCTTGGTTGATAAATGTCCTTACATCCATTCTGTTCATCAACATCGCTAACTGAAAGCAAACCAGGAATAAATGGTGAAGATTTCTTAATCTGGGGATGAATTCTGTTATCTCACTTTCTCATACTGCATAGCACACCAGTAGGACCTAGCCCTCGTCTAATGTATATTGCTACACAGTGCTTTAGCAGTTCATAATTCCAGTCTGGGGTGAGGTGCCCGCCCGGGGCTGAGGGGCTCAGCTGTGCCCTGCGCTGGGGCCATTGGAGCCGCCTGGAACCGGCTGTGTCCAGCGCGGGGCAGCCCCAGCCACTCCCCACAGGGCCCCACCCTGCAGACCCACCCTGCAGCTGCCAGACCTTGTCAGGTAAACCCAGTACAAATGAGCAATTTTACTTAAAAATCTGATTCCTATTTTATCCTTCTGTGAGACTGAGAAAAGGGTGGCAGCATCTTCCTCCTGGCTGTCTATTAAAAGCCACTGACAGAAGAATAAGGGTATTGTTCCTTTGTGCCCATGTTACCAAAGGGAAGTCCACACCAGTGGGAGGGCACTAAGATGGCATATCCCTGCATGTTGGCAGAAGGAGGGCAGTGTTTAGAGTAAGTGGAAGTATGGTCATGGCTGCCAATAAGGCTTTCGTTATGTCTGAACATGTTGCATTTTTTAACCATACTAAATAAAATACTGCTGTAGAGTATAAGAATTCCAGTTATTTTTACTTTTCCGTGGAAGTAATGTTTCTGGCTTGAGTAGTCGTCCTTTAATTGTCTGAGTTGTGTTGTTTGCATAGTGCTATATAATCTGTTATTAACCAAATGCATTATGGTGCATAACAGCTATGCTATTCCCAAATGTGTAGTGAGATGGTTCTCCAGATGTCATTGCTGTGAGGCATAAAGCTAGAGAACAGTATAGCTATACATCACTGCAGTAGATGTACATTTAGCTCAGTCTGCTCTTTGTGCATTTGAGGATTTACCAGAGAGAAGCCTCAGAAGTCTGACTGTTACTAGAAATGATCTACTGATCCTCTGTGAGAGTAAAATCATTAGCTGATGTTCAACTATCCCTGATCCTCTTCAATATCAAAATATCTGCTTTGCATTTTTGATTAAATGGGCTTGTCTAGCTTCACTTTTCAGCTGTTGGGTCTTAATATACTCTTTTGTACCAAATCTCTGTTATCAAACTTCTTTCCCCATGGAAGTGTTTCCCACTTGTAAACAGATGATGTTTTTAATCTTTCTGACATGCTAAATAGATTGAGATGTTCTTCAGTTATTCTGTTTACTATGATCTTGCTCTAGATTATCAACAAACTTTTTGCAAAAAGTATCCCCTATCATATTCCAAGATTCCTTTGTAATAACTTATTGTTTGAGTTTGATACTTCTTAATATTTAATCTAAGGGGAGATAGACTTGAGGTACTTTATAAAACAACGATTGGGTTTTTTATTAACAGTCCTACCTAGTTGTCTTCTAAATAACCATCTTTAATACAATTTGTTTGGTGGTTGTTTTTTTTTTTCTTTAATCTGCTGCTGTGAAATGATGCAGAAGGTGTAAAAAACACCCCAAACAACACACACCCCCCTCCAAAAAAACCAAAAAACCCCCCACTAAAAAGCCCTCCATATTGACAGACTTGCCTGCCGGCATCATCTGTTATAAAACCACACAAAACTTCCTTGGCCACGTGTACTCTCTAAGCTCTCAAGTGCATCTTGAATGGTCTCCTAACGACTTTATAGAATGGGACTGCTCACTGCTTTCACTTTTGGTTTCAGTCTCTATTATTGATATGTTTCCTCCCACTATGATAATAATAAAGTTGCTTCCGAAGTATCAGAGGCTCACGTAAAAGAGGGAAGGGTAGAAGATGGAAGCTTATGTGTTCCAAAGTCACTGTCTGGGCAACAGCCGATACCAACTTAGTTGGCAAGTTGCTGAGCTAAAGGAAATCTGTATCTTCTCTAGGTTCAATGTACTTCGTAGACTGAGAAAATCAGGGCAATCTAAGGTCATATACAGAATATGTCACAAACTATTGTGCCAGAGGGGTTAGCAGATGTAACTATCTTTTTAAATAAAGGCTTATATTTGGCAAGCATTGGGAAGGTCACATAGGAAGTATTGACATGGCATAACATGAAGTTTTGATTTGATCTGATTCCTACCATCACAGTATTCTTCATCTGCAAAGTTCTTGTAGAGTGGAGAGCAAATAATTTCATAAAGACTCTTTACAAACTCCTAAGATGCTGTCTAACATTTTCTTTCAAACTAAAATATTGAGTAAATACTGAATGGAAATGTGATAAAATCAGTGTGCTGGACAAAATATGCTTGCATGTGGAAAGCATGTGCAAGGATATCAGATAATTGTACATGTAATTACAAGTTTACATTAATGGCTGCCAAATTTTTGTGGACATTTTCGGATTCTGATGCCCACAGTGGGAGCACATACAATTTCTAGATTTATATGTTATCTCAGAGAGTCAGGGTGACCTGGAAGATGCTGTCAATATATCTTTTACAGCACTCTCCATACTGCTGGAGCTGAGCAAAATGCATTATGTGCAAAGCACTTCTTGCAAAGCATGATCACTTCTTAAGAAGAAATGTCCTTTTCAGAAATAAAAATGTAAAAAAAAAAAAAAAAAAGGCAGAGAAAAGGATAGTCTTTTCAAAGACTTTTAAACAAATCATGCTGAGCATCCCTTAGGTAGCAGAAAGCATTAAAAAAAGCATTTGAGCTTTATTTGATCTCCTTTCATCCTCTGATTTCCAGTACATAAAATGAATTGCAAAAATTTTAAAGTGGATAAATTGGATAAAACCCTTGAGTTTTATTTTGTTTGGTTTTTTTGGGTTTGGATGTGGGGTATTTGGTTTGTTGTTGGGAGGGGCATTGATCTTTAGGGTCTGGGGGGAAGGGGTTGAAAAATCAGACTGAATGATGGCAGCCTATCACTGTTCTATAACAGTGGATACTGGTTAGGCAGCTTTTCAGTGATCAGGAAACCACACATAGAAGAGTATACTGTACAAATATATCTTTTTCAAAAGTGTGTTTTCTCCTTACTGAGACACTTCTAGAGTATTGATACACATTTGCTGTGTTAACATATAGAGAAAAGAAAGAATACTTTAGAGAATAACTGCAAAATGCAGAAATCATTGCAGCAAGTTCATTATGTGCAAGGCACATTTCACTGAATGTTCTTTTCTTCTTTTTAAAATGCAGACTTCCTCATTTTTTAGAATAGGGAATGCTGAAGCTCTGAGATTCGCTGAAGAGAGATGTAATAGAACAAATGAACTCACCATCCAAAACATATACCTACCTGACAAAAGAAAACACACAAGATATGGGATAGGAAAGATACAGTCATTGAGAAATGTCAGTATGAATACTGTTAAATTCAAATATCTGAAGTAGGTGTCTGCTATATAATGTCATGACTTGGTAGGTTAAATCTTAAAATCCCTGACAATGCTAACTCTTGTTGCGGAAAGGAAAATAAAAATTAAGGAAAGATTTTTAGAGATATTCAAGCCTGTGATGATCCAAATAAGTACTTAAACTTTTTGAAAATATCTCAGCATTTGGCTTTTATTGACATCAATAGTAGGCTAAAATCGTAGGCTTTTCTCAAAATCTTACTGAAAACCTATTGCATAAATGCTTTTAAAATCTAACCATATGTTGTTTCTCCTTTTTAGCATATGTAGTAATGATACTAGTAAATATAGTATGTACTGCTATAATGAAAATTCATAATAGCAGTACATTGTCACAGAAAGATATAAATAAAAGCTTCTTCTGTGAAAGTTTCAGTTATCTATTGCTGAATAAATCAGATAAAACTCAGATTGGAAAAATGAGTGGGGAAGGTGTTTTACCCAGCCAAATTGCTACTGGCATTTGTGGTTTTCTGTCAGTTACTTAAAGCTAAAAACACTTTAAAAATGGAGATGGGAAAATTATGTGAAATGTGGTAGTTACACTTACTTCAGGGAAGTATGCTCTGAACTGTTTTGGAGATTCCTCCCCCTGCATACAGATTGGGAAAGCTTGCGACACAGTATCACTGAATGCATTACTGTAGGCCTTATCCTGTAATATTTTCAAAATTATTGGGTTACTTTCACAAGCAAGTGTTTGGAGGATTGGATATCTAGTCATGTGCAACCCATTTTGAATTTGTAGTGATTTATGTTCCACTTACTATAGTGGGACTATAGGAGGCTTCTCTTCTGTATGCAAAAATAAAGGAAAGCAAATATATCCCTGGGAAAAGAGAACTGCTTGCAGTAGAATACTCCCATCTCTCTCCCAAAGAAACCAAGAAAGTAAATCATTCAACCCTATCATGACCCAAAAGATATAGTCAGAGACCATTTTATAAATTGTTTATGCTGGGGAATACCTCCTCTGAAATGTGGCAATGTGCAGGGCACATCTGAGTTATTAGTTCTTTCAATTTAAGACTGATAACCATAGAAGTGTCAAGATAAATCCTATATTTTTGGAGGCTTTATGTAAGCTTAATACAATTAATGCTATTGACTGCATATCCTAGGCCAGCAAAATGCTTAAGCATATTCTAAGTATTCAGCAAGTCAGTAATTTCAAAGAAGTCCCACTACAATTTGTGGCATACAATCTGTCATGCAGTGTCAGTTTTCTATGATGAAAAATGTTGTCCTTTGTTTCGGTAGGGAGTTGGATACCTCAGGGATGGATGTGAATATGGGGACCTGGAGCTTTTAAATTTTTAGAATTTAAACAGTATCATTGAATTTAAATTACTTGCTGGTGAGCATCGTGATAAGCACATTTCTGTATATAGGTTTCTTAAATTATTTTTACAGCCAAATTCTTCTTTAATGCTTCCCTGAAAATGATAATAAATTTTTAGGACTTTAAAAAAGCATGTTCTCAACTTGCATATATCTGGTATGAATCACACAATCAGAACCTTCTTAGATGATGCTGGAAAAGTGCAGATGCATGCCTATTCCTAAACACTTCAACAAAGTTTTGAAAGAATTTGAAACTGCAGTAAATATTTTGTGAATCAAAGGTCACATTTGTTTGCATACATATCTGAAATGTGGCACTATGCTGAAAGTCTGCAGATGCATAACCTGTTCTTTTGAAATACAGTATCGGCCAAGTTGTTCTGAAAGCTTGTGCATTTTTTTTCAATATGTTCAAACTCCATTTTCTTCATCATTACAGTAGGCCAATAAATTTGGTCTGTATTAAAACACTGAAGATCTGCATAAAGCTTTTATGGAAGGACAGAATCTCTTACTCTTTCCTTCAGTGAAGAGGAGATGATTGTATGAGTGTATTTCATAGAAAACAATAGAAAAATTAGCTAGGAAAAATGCAAACCATCAGGTCTTTCCTCCAAAATTCTAAAGCATATTTTGAAGGATGGACAAACAATCCATAGGCTAATAAGTACTTACTCAGAAACATTTGTCTGATAATATAGATGGAAACTGGACAGTTCTTTCTGTACCCAAACCAAAAAAAAGTAAGTATATCTGGGACATTTAAAATAGAATCACAATTAAATTAATAGATATTTCCTTTGTATTCTTCTTAACTAAGCTGGGAAATAGCAAAATTAGTTGAAATAATTTCCTCTCTGAGGGGATGCATTTGGATTTTTATGGGGAAGGACAGACCAGAGTTGTATAATTTTTTGGGTTGGTTTTTTTTGTAATTGTTGGGAAAAAATGAAGTCCTGCTGAGTTACTTCATTAAAATAGTAGAAATGCACATTAGAATTTCCTCTTTAGCCAAATCAGGGTGAATCCTGCTGTCATTACTTCAAAGATAGTCAACTCACCCTGCAAGTGTTCCCTGGAAAACAATGGAAAGAAGTGTAAAGCAATCTTTAAGCTATGTCAAGCAACACTTTAGATGCTAGGAATGAGTTAATCTCTCTAACAGCAACTGCATTAATTTATTTACTTTTACTAGAATAAGTAAGAACAAAACCTGTTTCTTGTGAGTAAGATTAAAAGAGGAAAGAAAAATCCAAAGCCTGATTTCTGTAGTTTCTAATGCTGATGATTTCTTATTCATTTTGGTGCTTCATTATACACTTGCCACGTAGTTTTTCTATTTTTTTTTTAATGCTAAACATGGTATTTTGATACTTAGTATTCAAACCTTAGTGATATTATCAATCTGTATTTCACAGCCAAATGTATTTATTTCTTTTGTTAATGTACCAAATGATTCTCTCTCTCACACACACACTTGCATTTTATGAATCGTAACAACATGGTAAAATATAAATTCATAGTGATTACTTCGTTAAACTTCCTATTTGAACTTTTGAACTCCTGGAATGGGTGCTGCATTCCGTGTTGGAAAGGAAATGTGTGACACCATTTCCTAATGCTATCCAGCATATGCTTTCCTATATACTTTTTCTACATGCATACACAAATTGCATTGACTTTTGTTAAATCTCCTTCTAAATTGACTTTGTTGAATTGGTACAACTCTGGTTCTCCTGAATTAGAGTGCCTTAATTTAGCTTGTTAAAGAATTAAGCTAAATCAATGTAATTCACTTATACTGATTTAAGAGAGTTAAATTGATGCAATTCCCTGGTGTGTATTTTCTTCAACTATTGAGAAGAAATGTAGGGAAATTCATGTCATTTTTATGCATTCCAGTCTTAGAATTATTTCTTTCATGCTTTTTGCTGGAAGAAAAACAGCTAGTGGGGAGTTTCCTTAGAATAAAGTAAGAAAGAAAAGAAAGACGACATGAACTATATTCATGTTTAAGTATGTGAAATTCAAGCCACTTTTCTCAGACTATGTGTCCAGTATTAGCCCATGTCAATCATGACTTACGTAGAATTTGTTGGACAAGCTGCCCCATTCCCACCCTCCCAAAAGAACCCAACAACCTGCAGAACATCAGAAATCTTATCTATGTCCATCTTAGAAATTAATATATTTCCAGTTTGCTGATGTTAAATACCAATGTGGATTATAGATGGTAGAGGCGCTTACTGGAATTATTGAGTATTTTGGCATGAGATAAACTCATATGAAGCTACTCCATGCTTCATAATAGGATAAAGTTGTTAGATGGTGTATGAAAATTTAACTTAATAAGCTTAGCATTTTTAGTAAAACATAAACAATGATCATCCTAATTTCTTCACTACCTTTACCATAGTTCTATTAAGGACTTGGAACACTGTCTAAATTTAGGCTCTTGATCTTAAATTGCCTTGCAGGATGGCAGAATTGTAATCAGCAAGACAAATTACCCTTTAAAATTCCTTTAAAATCATGACAATTTTCTTATTTTTGCAGTTTTGATCAGGAAATTATCATTGACAAGGAAAAATGCAAGATTTAAAACAACCTATGTGGCGTCAGGTTTATCTTGGGATTTTGGCAATCAATCACAAGACTTGCTCTGAAAAGCTGCGCAGAATATATGCTCAAAATCTGTATTTCAAATGTAGGATGACTATTTTCATAGCTGTATGCTATATGTATATATTTTTCTCCTGAATTAATTTTAAGAATATTTATATAAAAAGAATTGAATTAATTTAACAGAAGATTTAAGTGAAGTAAAATTTTTGGTCTCTACTTCATGTCAAACTTAAGAAAAAGAGGAAATTCTTTCATGGATTAGAACGTAATGGTTTTTGCTTAACTGTTTTCAATTCCTTTATTGTACTTTTGATGGTTGTCTCTGGAATATTATTTGTGGTTTCCTCCAGCTTCAGCAAACTATTGCAGGACAAATTTACAGGGAAAAAAAATAGATACTCATCACTTGTATCTGAATGTCTTTAATTTACAATATTTTTAAAAGATGCAGATATTTTGGTTTGTCCGTACTAATTCCTAGCTATAAATTAAATAAACTAAATTTTTAAGCTAGTGAGCTCTGAAATGACTGTGTGGAAAAACAGTATTGTTAGGAATCTATGGCAAGATCTACACGTCACTTAAGGGACAATGAGACAATGATCTAGTTGATCTCAGCAATTTAAAAGAAATGGTACATATTATAATATATTATTTATTATTATAAATATTATACAATATTACAAGTGATTGCTTGTTGCATATGGAACAAGTTGCCCAGAGAAGTTGTGGATGCCCCCTCCCTGGAAGTTTTCAAGGCCAGGTTGGATGGGGCTTTGAGCAAACCTGATCCTAGTGGAAGGTGTCCCTGCTCATGGCAGGGGGGTTGGAACTAGATGATCTTTAAGGTTCCTTCCAACCCAAACCTTTCTATGATTCTATGATATTATATAATACAAAAAAATATTTATTGTATAATATTATATACTATGTATTATATATTATATACTGTGTTATATATTATATATAAAATATTAATTATATATTATATATCAGACTAGATATTAGGAAGCATTTCGTTACAGAACGGGTTGTTAGGCGTTGGAATGGACTGCCCAGGGAGGTGGTGGAGTCCCCATCCCTGGAGGTGTTCAAGAGTAGGGTTGCCATAGCTCTTAGGGATATGGTGTAGTTGGGAACTGTCAGTGCTAGGTTTATGGTTGGATGAGATGATCTTCAAGGTCCTTTCCAACCTAGATGATTTTGTGGTTCTGTGATTCTGTGATATTATTATTTTTAAGTCACAGAACTTCCCTCTTTTTAATTTCTACATATATTTTATTTCTGATACCCAACTTTGTTATACTGTGCAAGTTTCTACTACTTCCAAAACCAATTCAGTGTTAAACAATCCACTTGATCTCTACATTCCTATTAGTGGATATTAGGGCCTAAAATAAGGTAAAATCATCTTACCTCAACTATGCACTTTTGGTAGTACATGGTGATATGCATTGCTTATAGGTCCTCACAAAGAGGAAAAACAGTCAGTATTCAGAACTTACTGTGCAAATGTGTTGTTTGGCAGCAACAAACACATCTTTTAAAAACCAAAACAAAACCCAAACCAAAAGAAGCAAGGGAACCTGCTGAACAAATGATACTCTGGGCAAATATAGAGCGCTGCTGCTTTCTGTCTGGCTGAACCTATCCCCTCTTCATATTCTTTTCTAAATATTGCAGGTATAGATGTAACTGTTCCAGGCATAATACAAGAACATTCCTGGAGTTTTTTGCTCTTCAGTGACATTAAATCATTAAAGCTGCTTTTATGGATGCTTCCCAGCGGGCAAATCTGTTGTACTTGAAAATTGTGATCATAGTGGTTCTACAGCATGATCCTGTATTACTATCCTTTGTCACATTTAGATACTGCAGTGGAGCATGGATTGCAATGATGGAGAATTTTTTCCTAAGAACTAGTATATTTACTGTCCATTTAAGTGCCAGGCTCCTTTAGGCAACTTCCCCCCCACCCCCCACCCCCAACTCCCTACCCTGGAGAACTTACTTCCAGATTATAAACAGAAAATAATGTTCTTCCTCACTGACTTCCAAGAAGATGTGCACCCAAACTTCATTTTGTGGCATCCATCTGAAAAAATACATTTGAAAATCAAAAGAGAGGCATAGGAATCACTCCTGAATATGTGGAAATATTCTTTAGAAGCTTAAATCCACTTTAGTTGAGATTTAGTTTTAGTAGACTGATCTTCTGTGTAAGTGCCATGAATAGCACAAGCAAGGTGGAATTACTCTCTGGTTAATTACCTGCAGTTTCCAGAAGAAAAAGCATTCATTTTCTTTTATCTTGAGCACAAGGTGTTTTGCCAAGGTTAGTACATCGCTGTACCTACTACTCTGACAGTTCAGAATTTCTGATGTGTGTTTCCTGATTGAACATTAAGTAGGCATGGCTGCCAACCCTCCATCTTGAAATGACTGTGAGCTCCTTTCTCATCCTTAAAGGAATACCTAGTGTTTACTGTAGCTAAGTAAGCTCTTTTGTTTGGCCACAGCCTTTACACTCTCCCTACAGTCTAAAGGACCCCTTAGGTTACAGTGTTCCATTGCTATCTCATGTAGTTATGCCATAGCTCAGAGCTGATACATTCTGTAGTACACTCCTTGTTGTTGCGGACCGTTCTTCCCCTCCACCTCAAGGATATATAATATAGCCATTCACTGGCTTTCGCTAACATGGTTAATGAGAAATAAATCAAGATTTTCTGTGACTTCTTGATGCCAAATAGAAAGCTTAGCAACAGTTGATCCCAATGCCAGGGGAAACAATTAAAGCCTTGCCCCCCACAAGGTTAGTAGAACCATATCAGTTGAGGATGGTGGATTTAAAAGAAAAGAAAACAATGTGCCCTCTGTCCCTTCGAAAAAGCTAGTGATTTCATTTACACTTAGTATCTTGAAAATGATACTGCTTAAACTGTGAAAAGATTAAACTGATACCTTTATCAGATATTATGTGGGATAATGCCACATGCAGGAAGGATGATGGTTATGAGATAGGCACCCATGATGCTTGTTTTGAGAGTCCACAATACTGCATCTGTTTTAATTCTGTCTGTCAAATTCTAATTGCAGAAAGCAGAATTAAAGGAGCCTGAGGAATGGAAGGTGAAGGGAAATAATCCATTTTGGTACCAGTATACACAGAGGATAGAGAATATGACGGGCAGAAAGAAGTCTTGAAAACCTTATGCTTTTTTCCTTCTCTGCCAGCAGGCACCTGGAACATGGCAAGCTTATACACTGCAACCGTTGTCTCAACCAGTAGAATTTGTGGCTATATTTTGGTTACAGCCTTCATCTGCAAACTGCAGTAAAATGAGGCCTTCTGGGACAAAATGAAGATAAGTGCAAATCTGTCTGGGTTCAGGTCTTATTTATTGGTCACAATTCATAGTTGTGATACACTTTAAGACTCATATCAGGATCTGGGCATTCTATCTTTTCTGAAACTCTAAAAGTTTGGTGACTGTTTCACCCCGTGAGCCTGGACCTAGTGGGACTTGAGTATTTGTCCTCTTTTCTCTCTATCTCAGACTGAGCCTGGAGGCTCTGTGGCATCTCCTAAAGTCTGGTTGACAGTTTCATCACCCCCTAATACCAAGGGGAAACTCCTCTGACCAGAGCATAGCTCTAGGGATACTTTCTCAGAAGAGGTGATGCTTTTATTAGTGGATAGTTTTTTCTCTTCTAATGTGTTTTCTGCCTGTTTAGGAGGAGTAAAGTTAGAGGCCTTGGAAGGGGAAAATGACACTCGGGTTTGAATAACTTATACCAGGCATTGGTGCAGCAAATTAAAGCAGCTACACTCCTACCTGAGGATGACTTCTGGATACTCTAAGCCTTTTACCTCTGTTAAGAGGATACGCCTTGAATGGAGCCTAACATCTCATTTTGGCAGCATGTTTCTGCAATATATACTTTCAGTACTACTTCTTCCAGTGTACTCAGATCTACCTGAAACATCATATTTCCACAGAGAAATCTATGAACACTCCCCCAAGAATCAACCTGAAAGAATTCATGAATGTAGCTGAATCACAATGGTGGTATTTTTAAGTCTGCAAATTAATATTTGAAAATCATTTTCCTTATAAATACATTGGATGCATTGTTCACCATGTGCCCAAATCGTGTCCTGTATATCATCCTGTTTTCCATCAGCTTTTTGGAATCATGTGGTGGTTCACGTAATTATTGCCATGAAGTAATGAATGTCAGTGGCATTAACCTAAGAAAGAGAAATCTGAATAAACTATCATACTTGACTATAGAGCTCTGTAAAGAAAGGACTGTACTGAAGCAGTGAATTTGCCGTGATATCTTTCTCATTGCAAAGCAAAAATTGGCAAAGAAATTTCACTTTCTATATAGAATAAGAATGAAGCATCTCAGGACCCTGAGGGCTTAATTTTGAAAAAAAAAAAAAAAAAAAAAGTGAAAAGGACTGGTTCTGCAGCAACTGTGACCCGTGCACAAAATTTGCTTCAACCTCTGCACTGAATGAAGCAGTGAATCTTGGGCTGGGAGTGAGAAGTAAGAATAATTTGACAGTGTCTCAGTGCATGTGCACATAGGGCTGAATTACATAGGTGTTTTCTTGCTTCTTGGTGAACACAGAGAATCACAATTCAAATTAAAAAAAAAAAAAAGCAATTTTGTATTTGTACTGAGTTCAGAGCACGGTTACAAGCAATTGTTGGGAAATAGTTCATGTTCTAGGTTAATATGCTGGCTCCATCTATTTCTGTGCACATATTCTTAATTTAGTTGGAGATGCTTGCCTTAAGCCAGCTGTGCTTTGGGACTGTTAAATAAGATGCTGGATAAATAGAACTCAGGTGGGCTTTTAATGTTTTAACATCTAATTCCTAAAGAACCTCATCAATCTGATTCACATCTCAGTAAATCTCTAGCTCACCTATAGCACGGCCATCTGCTCTACTGCTGAGTTTTCCTGAGCTCCTCACAAGGCATTTCTTTTCAAAAGGGGTGATGATTTTAAGCAGGCTGAGCTGCTTAAGTGATGGGGTGCTTGATGCAGACTATGGTGGCTCCAGGCAGGAAAGTCCATTTCCTTTTGTGAAATGAGAACTTATGCTAGTCATTATGCAAATAAAAACATAAAAGCTTAAGCTCCCTGCAGCTCTCAGTTCACAGAAGAAGTTTATTAGGAAGTACGTCTGTCTGACTTCCTTCATCTCCCACAAAGAACTACCAAGTTGTCTTCTGCTGGGTTTATGTTCACAGTCTCTGGGAACAGTGCTGCCTGCTGGCACTTGCCGCTTCTAGAGCAGCAGGGGTTTGTGAGAAGGGATTTTGACAAGCCTAATTGTTAGAAGTGTTGGGGCTGCCTGCTGCCTAAGATGGTCAAAATATCCCTAGGCTTTTTTCTTTTTTCTTTTGCTTTATTTCCCTCTCTCTTTAAAGAAAGAACCTCCCACTTCAAAAAACCTAATTGGAACTGTAATTTACAGTTCAGTTGCTCATATATCAGTATACATATAATGTAACTTTAAAATAAAATTACCTAAACATGTTAATAGAAAATTGGCAATTTAGAGTACAAAACCCTTTATGTTAGGTCTCTGACATCCTTCCTTGTAGCTGCTAAGATTAGTGGAGTGGGAGCTGCTTGTAGGGAAGGCAGAGATGCTGACTTTTTTATCTTTCATCACACCATCTGCAGATAGCAGTATGCAAGAAAAATGCCTTGTCAGATAAGCCTAAAACTTATTTAACAGATTAGAATCTTTTCCAAAATAGCATATGTTAAATGCCAAACATGTCTGAATGGTTATGAGCAAAAAGTAATACCAGGCTAATGTGATAAGATAAAATAAACAGAACCATTTTTCAAGTTGTGCTCAGAAGAAATACGGACTAAAACATGGCAAGTAGGTAGCTTAGGCTATTACTTTTTGTTCAGAGTTTGTAATACCAATAAAAAATTATGTTTCCTCTTTCTGTTGGTCTCCTGAGTTAAAACCTGTTTTATCATATTATGTAGACCACATGTGATAGGTCAGCTAGGGCAACAGCTACAGGAGGGAAGGAGAATGCATAGATGGGTCTTACCTGAGGCACCAGGGAGATGGTCTTTTATTCAGTAAATAGTCATAAAAAGGTAAATCCACACAGCTAAAATAGCTGTGATTGATAGGAAAGAACACCTTGGCATTTTCTAGGTGCTTTCTCTGCTGGGGTCTCCAAATGGGGAGCTGGTGGATGCTGTTATTTATTAAGATTGTTGGTGTTCTTTGGAAGTTTCTCTTGACTAACGAGGCTCTGCTGCTGGATCCCTACAACTTCCTGGTAGTTCCCTTGATGGTGCAAGTAATCCGGAGCATCATTCTAGACAGCAAATAAGAGGAGCTTTAGTTGAGTGGAAAGGGAACCTGTGCAGTGAGACATGTTGTTGTAATACTAGGTCTCAAAAATTTCTTTATGGAAGCTAAAGCATTGTGGAATGGTTAGTGGGAGGCATGCTTAGCTGTTTTCTTGTTTGGTTTTGTTTTTTTTTCCCTTTCCTTCCCAAGCCAGCTCTATGGTACAGTACTCAGGAATATATAATAGAGATTCAGCCACTGACCAGATGTTCTGGGTTAACCCCAGCAGGCAGTTAAGCACCGCATAGCCACTTCCTCACTCTCCACCCAGTGGGATGAGGGAGACAATCGGAAGAGTAAAGTGGGTTGATAAAGACACTTTAATTGGGGAAGCAAAAGCTGTGAGCACAAGCAGAGCAAAATATGGAATTCATCCACTACTTCCTGTCAGCAGGCAGGTGTTTAGCCACTTCCAGGAAAGCAGGGCTCCATCATGTGTAACAGTACTTGGAAAGTAACCAAACATCCCTCCCTTCTTCCTTCCTCGCCCAGCTTCTGTTGCTGAGCACAATGTCCATATGCTGTGGGATATCCCTTGGTCAGTTGGGGTTAGCTGTCCCAGCTGTGTCCCTTCCCAACTTCTTGTGCACCCTCAGCTTACTCACTGGCAGAGCAGTGTGAGAAGCAGAAAAGACCTTGACTCTGTGTAAGCGCTGCTCAGCAATAGCCAAAACATCCCTGTGTTATCAACACTGTTTTGGTCACAAATCCAAAGCATGACACCACAGCAGGTGCTATAAAGAAAATTAGCTCTATCCCAGCCAAAACCAGTACACCAGACAAGAAGAAATCTGGACAGTCAGAGAAAGATTTAATCCATCCTGTATGACCAGGGAACAAGATGGGCCTGACCTGTCAAGTGCACAAACACATTGCATAGGGAGCCATGTCCTGTGATTCAATAAATGACTGGGCTTGTCAGCACTAGTTGGCCTGTGTCCTACTGTGCCCATTGAGAAACTGTTTCAAACCCTCACACTGTCAATGATTGGGAGCTTTCTTCTAGACACCAGCTTGTTTTATTCAAAGCTTGTTTTTCTGCCAGCCTCTTTGTTTAGCTGAATTATCTCTTTCTCCCCAGTATTTGAATCCTGATTTATTTTCAGGGAATGGTTCTGTTCCCTCTTGGCCTTTGGTGTGGTTAATCAAGCCAAGTTTCTTTAATTCATCTATGTCAATATAAATTCGAGTAAGATTAACATGTGTGACAGAATTACACTCAGCATTCTAAACAGGATTTTCCATCGAGCAGTCATATGGTCTTGGCAGATGTAGGTCTGCTAGAAAGGCTTTGCTAGATATATCCAAAGATCTTTTGCCTTTTGCATTAATGTATCACAGTTTCCAGGACTGACATATGGAAAGTAGGCAACTGCCTTGAGCACCAGATTGCTGGGGCAATTAAATAGACATGGCCTTCTGTTAATTTTGCCCTATTTTTGCCTACATTGTGAACAAACCTTAAGCTGAATGACTTTGTGATCAAGTAACATACAAAGAGCTTTCTCTCTTTTGAGGAGCTTGGACAGAAAAATCCTTGTTAGCTCCTAAGTACATTAGTAAATTCTGGCTGACGTCTGTTCTTCCAAGGCCACAAAACTGATACTTCAGTCTTTTATATTAAGGTGCCTCTCAAGCTTGGATCAGCAGTGAATGCTTTTTTGACAGTCATTTCAGGTATCATGACCTTTTGTAGTCATCCACATAAATAGATACATTGCATGAGATACCTTAATGTTACGAGACCAAACCCTGTAAGTTTGGGTGTCTTGCAACAAAACTAGGAGGAAATTGTCAGATGTCTTTTCCTCATGTTTTCTAATTTTTGTTGCTTTGCTGCGTTTTCTTAAGCTATGAATGACAATGATTCTTTTAGTGTACTGTGAGATTTCTTAATTTTATCATTGTATAAGAAAATGCAGTTTCTTTGTATTAAGTGGACATGTCGTAAAATTTTAATTTACACATTTGGTTTAAGTCATAATGCAAAATGCAGTTGTGTTAGTGACTGACTATTGTAACAGCAATATGACAGGAAAGCCAGGGAGTGTTAATAGAAAGGTAACTTTTGTAGAAGGATCACTTTTATGGTATACCAAAAATGGAAGAGATTGGAGATCAGTCACAAAAAACATTTTCAGATTTGTAATTACTGTAGTATCTGGTCTTCATAATTAAAGAACTACATAAAATTATCTTATTTAGGTGTTTGAGTCATGCATATTTTTAATGCAGAGATTGATACAGGATGTAAATTGCAGTGAAAAATACATTCTGCAGTGAAGGATATCAAGCAGCTATGAAATGTAAATCAAACGGCTAACAAACACATTTTTATTAAATGGAAACAAGAAAACTCAAACAAGTAAACACAGTACTGGTACTTAATTCTTAAAGCATAACTATACCAATATTATTTTACTGTGTTCTCTTCAGAGGAAGGAACTGCTAGGTCAGCTAGTTGATTTTTCTCTTCTGTAATAATTGGCACTCACTGTTCAAGGTTTTTGAAGTCTTGATGGGGGGTAAGGCTGCATTTAAGCTGAGTTGGTGTATTGATCTCACCTGGTTCTGATTTTGCTGTATCTCATACTGACAGCCCCACTGCTTGCTGTTCTGTGATACTCATTGCTCGGTTTCTCATCCCTTTAGCCATGCATCACACAACTTTCCCCCCCCACTCACTGCTCCCACTACCTCTGCCTCATATCTCTTCTTTTGCTAGCTGTGCTTCATATTGGTTTTCTCCCTGTCTTCTTGCCTCATTTTCTTCACTGTGCTAGCCATTCTAGCCAACTTCAGCAGCTTTACTGGTGGGTGGACTGACCCCAGTCAGCAACCAAGCACCCCCCAGCTACTTGCTCACTCCCCTACCACAGGATGGGGGAGATAATTGGAAGACCGACAAGAAAACCTTGTGGGTCAAGATAAACACAGTTTAATAAGTGAAGGGAGAAGAGGGGGTATGGAGGAGAAAAAAAAAAAAAAAGAGGGGAAAAAAGAAAAAATACAGAAAAAAAAGACAAACAAGTGATGCAAACGTAATCACTCGTCACCAGTACATCGATGCCCAGCTAGTCTCCGAGCAACATCTGCTCTGGAAAAACTCCCTCCTAGTTATTGGTGAGTGTGATGTTACATGGTGTGAAGCACATCTCTTCAGTCAATTCAGTTGGGTGTCCCAGATGTGTCTCCTCCCATTCTCTTGCCCACCCTCAGCCTATTTGGGGGCATGAGGCAGAGTGAGAAACAGAAGGTCTTGATGCTGTGCAAGCACTCTTTGATAACAGCTAAAATGTTGAGTGTTATCAACACTGTTCTGGTCACATGTCTAAAGCACAGCACCATATGGGCTAATACTATATCTCCTACTTGACAAGAAATTCCTATGTGAAAGTCAGAGGGGTTTGTTTTTTTTTTTGTTTTTTTTTTTTTTTTTTTTCCCTAAAATGTCTTGCTCTTTGTCTGGCCTTTGTATTACAAGACTGGAAACTTAACAAAGATTGCTGTTACCATTTAAACCAGATATATTTAGACAGGCATTAGAACTGTATATTACTGTAAACACAAAATTTTCCTACTCTCCTTCTAACACAAATGCTTCTCAAACATTACATGACACATGCAAAGCAACTGTGCTTTAGGCTTGCTTATTGATCCTTCCATTTGCCTTCCCTTTGCCTAATTGTCATAAGTAAACTCCCTCACTTCTCAGCATTCTCTACTCCAGGCTTCTTGGAGGCTAGGGGAGGTGTGGAATTTTCTTCCGCTTCAGTACTCAGTCAACACCCTTCCCTAAGGAAGGGAAACACTCTTTCTTTTAACTAAAAGATTGGGCCATGCTCTCCTTGAATAAGCACAAGGCTGAAAAATCTTTGGAATGAAAGATGAAGTCTGCAAGGACCATCTCAAAGGAGAAAAATCTCAAAGGCAGTATTTGCCATGAGACCTAATATTCTTCACCATGAAGCAGTTGGATGAGGTGTCCTCTAACGAGAGTGCTCCAGGAGATGATTCTTCCTGTGGGTGAGCTTCCTGGCAGGCTTTGTAGTTGATACAGGTGACACAAAGCTTGAAACATTTTACTGTTTTTTCAGAAGAAAGGGGGAGAAACAGGGGATACAGCAAGATAGCTGAACAAGGAACAGAAAGGGGGTTTTGAGGTAACTCTGGTGTAAGTGGTTTAGGTATGGCTTTCATTTCTTCACCTGTATCATTTATAAATATTTGTAACTTTTATTTGATATGGATTTTATAGATGAATGCCTGTTGTATTTTATATTAGCCACTTTTAAGTTACCAGTGATTTAAGTAACTGGGTAAAAGCAGGGTATTCCCAATTTAAGATGTGTTGAATTTCTGTAGGTGCTACCTGAATGAATTTAACATGCATCCAGCTGCCCACCATGGCTTCTGCGGCCTGAGCCGGCTGCAAGCTCAGGGGCCAGAAGCAGCAGGAGTTTCTTCTAGTGGCTGCTGGTGACAGCTCAGGTCTTTCTGACATTCAGCAAGACATGGGGAAATATGTTTAAAACCTATGGGTTGCAGAAAGCTTAAAAGAATCACAGGGCATTGCTGGATGTAAGAAGTAGCTTTTACTCTGTTTGCACAGGGTTTTTAAGATATATATAGAGAGAGAACTGTGAGGCACACACATAGTAGGAATCACAGTTAAGTACTGTGGAACATGCAGTCCAGGTGAAGATCCACCAGGGATGTATACTGTGGCATGGTGTAAATATTCAAGATTATTTTTCAGTTGACATTTGTATACATTATACATACTTTGAAATAAATTCACTGACTAAGAGATTGTTATGCCAATGACTGCTACAGATTGTTGGCTTGTTGGTAATACATTATTACTTAAAAAGGAAAAGATTTTTTTTTTTTTTCCTCCCCCAAATGACATACTGTGCAGATTATAGATATGGAAGGCTAAATTTAGAACTTTGAATTTAGATCACCTGTGTGTGTATTATGAGAAAATCATATTAACTGAATAAATAAATACATACATATATATTTTAAAAAAGCACATTTTATGAAAGGTCTTGGTGAACTAGTGACTAGATAGTAAATGCAAAAATTTCAGCATGAGATTCTTTGATCCTTTACAGAAGGTCAGTCAGGATTAATCTGAAAGTCCTTTTTGGTGTTAGGAGCTATAATTCCTGTGGTTAATAGGATAGGACTTTGTATTATATGCTTATATTATTCTGGACTTGGTTGTCCATTACATGTTAACAAAATTGCCCCATGCACACCTGCCATTTGTTTATTTTGATAATTACAAACAACCTCATAAAAGGACGTTCCAAAAATTCATTCCAAAAATATTCTTTATAATGTTTAATGTTGAAATAATATTGAAATAATATAGTGTCAAAACTATTTTATTGAATTCTTAATTAATATTCTACCACACACCCCCAATTAGTTTTGTGGTTTTGCAGCTCAGAGGTCTGGATTACCTGTATAAAATTTCTTCAGTGTAATTAAGAATATGTAACATGTTAAAAATATACTGAAAGGATGTTCATTTGTAAGAAGTTATTGTACCTAGAATGCTTCTCTGCAACTATAGACTTCTTGGCATAATGTTCCACCTACGCGTGGTGTTAATAAATGTATATTCAGAGAGAGGAACAAATGCACTGTGATTTATGAGTCATTGGTAGGAGAAAAATCCAACTAGTTTACAGTAATGTACATCTTGTCTTGCTTAATTGGAAATAGATTGTTTACAGATTATTTTTATTTTTAAACTTAAAAAACAACCTTTTTGCTCCATGTCAAGATGTAATATGCATACTTTAGAATACATTAAATAAACCACTTCCTCAAAGTTCTAATCCAGCTAGTGACTAGGGAATAGTTACTTTAATTCTGTAACATTCTGCGGGTCAGTTAAGTGCAAATGCAGTTGTCCCATACCCTAATTTATCAGCCTGTTCATGCTCAGTCCAGTGAAATGACAAGTATGTTTCAGAAAGCCTTGTATACGGCCCGCCCCCCCCCCCCCCCCCCCCCCGCTAACAAGGGATGGGGACAACTCCACAGTCAGAGAAAACCACCTAGAAATCACTGGTTTCTGGTGTTTGAACGTGATATGTGGACTCTATGCAAACTCAGTGTCAAGTAAAATTTTTTAAAATGCAAAGACTTACAAGTCTTCATATTTTGGTAGATATTTGTATGTATAAGCCTTTGTAAACACAGAACAGTAATTTAAGAGGCTACATACACAGCTGATTTGCTTGAGGCCCAAATTTGGGTAATTATATATTCTGGGAATCTAGGAAAAATCAAGGTGCATTACCACGAATTATTCTCTTTGTTGAAAAGATAGCCCATCTGTTGAAAGGAGAACTGATAAATTTTACTGTAATCTTTTTTTTTGTACCTTACATCAACAACTTATACTTCCACTGTGACAGAACAGGAATCAACTTGTCATTAAGTTCTTCTACCATGTACCAGAATAAAATGTGTATATTGCTTGTTTCCTTTCTTGATTAGTGTATTAGATGTGCTGCTTATAACAGCCTTTCTCTTTTTCGCCTATCACTAGTGCCCAGAGTGGGGTTCAGAAGGGTGTCTTAGTACCTGAGGTCCACCTCACTCTTTTCTTTGCTAGTCTTCTGCACTCTCTGTGCCCATGAAAGCACCACTGCGGGAATGGCCCCTTGCTGACAATATGTAACAAATGTCGGGTTTAGAAATTGAGATGGCTGAGAGACAAGACTGATCAGCTTGGGGCACTTTGTAGGGGTACCTGATTTCAGCTGGACACCTCAGCCTAATGTGCTGCACAGTGCAATGAGGTTGTCCTTAGCTGTTCACACCTGAGAGAGACTTATCCTTCACACAGTCAGTCAGCAGGTCCACTGTGATACTCAAGAAAACCTGCATTTGTATGAAGTTCTTCATTATCCATCTGGTGGTATCTAGTACAGAACGTAACATTTAGCCTTCAAATTAAAATATATTGGGGGAGCGGGGAAGCTGAAGCAATATAAAGATAACTGAAGGACAGCTGAAAATGAAAGCAAGCACATGCTTCAGTGAGCTTTAAGAAATGGGCTGAGTGCTAAAGGATATCTGAAATTCTGCTTTATTTTAACTAAAGAAAAGTTGTAGAAAACTTTGGACCACACTGGTGTCTCTAAAGCTAACAGGCCTGCTAAACAGTGGAAGTTGCTTAAAAACAGAATCAAAATGAATGATATGAAGGTTTTTCAGGTGGCTGTTGTAAAAGCATTCTCCACAAGCTTTTTGGATGGTAGGTGAAATCATTATTACATTAGAAAGAACATATCAAAGCATTTAGCTTCAGCCTTGCTTGAGAAAGTAGGAACGCTCTGCTGCTTTTCCCATTTTGCCTGTGGCTGTTGCCATGTTCCTTGCCTTGCTGGCCAAAAAGAAAAGAAAGAAAATTAAAAAAAAAAAAAAAAAAAAAAAAAAGATAAAAAGAAAAGAAACCCAACTCTTCTACTGGCTTTTGCAGCCCACTTTTTCTACCTGATACCTCCTCTACAAGTCAATCACATTGCAGCATATTCTGTGGAAATATGCTCTGAATAGCTGCTTTGGGTATGGCACTTGAATTCTATTCCACACCCATGTGTAAAGTGTTTGTCTCTTACATTGATTGGTAACTTGCAAAAATTATCATAAATTGTGATGAAAGAGGAACTGAAATGCCTTTCATATTATTTAGAAAATATTGGTACTAACCTGAGTGTCATTCAGGTATTTTCCCTCCTCTTCATGAGTCAATCTGTAAGGGCACATTTGTGAACTGAAGTAGAAATGCAATTCATTACAACAAACATGAACTTGTGTGCATTTGTGTTGTCAGCTCTGCTCTTCCGGGACTATTCCAATGACTCTTCTACTAGACCATGTTCTCATTGTGAGCAGCCTTGGTACTGTCACATACCAGTTTCTCGGGATGACTCAGATTCATCGATTCCCAGGTCAGGATTAAGGTGAAATGACACCAAGGATTCTTCAGTTCACAAAGCTCAATTTTTATTCGCTCACAACAGATAATTGGCATGAAACTGTCAGTAATGTTTGCAACCTCTTGCAACAGGCATTAAACTTGCACTGACTAGGGGCAGATCTTATAACATGCCCCGATAAGCCTCAAACATGCCCCAACAAGCCTCACCTTATATGCGGGCATACAGAATAATAATGGGCGAGAAAAGGGAAGAGAGGAGAAGAGAGAGAAAGAAAGACAAAAAGGAAGATTTCACTAGTTCTGGTTCTATCGTTGGCCCAGCCAGTCCAGGGGTCCAGTTCCAGTGGGGTGCAGCTACTTGGGGCTTTGACTTGTGTCCTTTTATAATTCCTTGCCCCTCCTCCGGGTGGGCACTTGGACTCATTAGGCTAATTAGGCATCATGTGCAGTTTATGTTTCTAGAATTCTCCTTGCTTTTGGTACATGTGTAGTTTGTAGCTTCAGACTCTTCTGGAAAAAGAGTTGGTGGGCTTGGGAGTCGTTGGGGAGTTACTCTGCCCTCCCTGCAGATGTGACCATTGTTTGAGCTTTCATGATGATGGCTTCTCTATTGGTCCTTCGCAGAGTCACTCAAGATAGGGAAGTTCAGCCGCCGAAAAGTGCAGTCCCACCTCCGCAGGACCCACTCCTCTTGCCGCACCTCCCTGCCATTACCTGCACAGCCCCACCGTTTCCATAGAAACCATTTCCTTTGCAAAGTTCTTTACTGGATGGTTGAGATGTTAACTGTGGTTTCATCAGACCATCACAGGTAGTAAATTTGTAATCCTGTACCATGGTAAAGCAGACAGAGCTCCAACAATTTACATTAGCCAAAAATCAAGAGATTTCGAAGATGAAGACATTTCCAAGGCCTTTGCCCTCTACACTAGATGCTCACTCAAATCCTGTCATCCTTTATCCTTTTGTGACACACAATTTTTGAGTAACCTTTGCTTCACTGCAGCAGGCTATAGAAGTAAATTTAATATCTCCTATACTCTTCTGAAGAGTGAAGGCAAAACAAATATTCTTGTTCAAAATATCCCCTTTTAGTGATCATACTGGATGTCTGCTTTCATTTTTCCTTCCCAGATTTGACAAGAAAAACTCCATACAGTCCAGGTCAAGGTTCTTCCAGTCCTGTATCTTTTCCCAGAAATCTGGCTGAAGTCAGATGTCTGGGGAAAATTGTAAGCATAAGGTAAGCATGGAATGAGATTTCCACTGAAACTGAAGTTAGCAAGAAACAATATATGTGGTACAGGCACTGTCTGAGGAGGTATTATTTGAATAAAGGAAGTGACTCTAATATCATATGATAAACATGGTGTTGTTTGCTCCATTTGGGAAGAGTAAATTTAGGATAATGTGTAAGGGGGAAAAAAAATCAGTCTTCTAACTACAGCTTCTTGTAGCAGGAGAAGAGGCATTGGAAATTTTGAGCACTTTAACTGCTTTTAATTTTTGTTTGAACTTTTCAGTTTGTCTTGCTTTTTCTGTTGCTCTGACTGTATTTGTTTCTTCAGAGTGTATCTTTTACTCTTGGTATTTGTGCTTCTCCTTTTGAAATAGTGTTCTCTGAGAGTCCTTTTTTGGTTACCAGTCCACTTCTTCCTGTTAGTTATATTCATGATTTTCCCCTCCTCTGCCATCTCTCTCTCTCACGTCTTACCTTAAGGCACTCTATGCAGTGAGATATATTAACAAGCTTTTGTCTCTAAAATATGCAGTTTGTATTAATCTTCTTTTCTAAATCCCTTTTTTTTTTTTTTGGTTGTTTTATGCATATTCTAGCTCATCTTTGTCTAATTTAGATTTTAAAATCTTCCAGGAAAGGACTTTGTCCTTTTACGATCTCTTTTAAGGATCATGCAAAGTTAATGGGTTGCATGAATGTTTAATAATAATAATAATAATATTCATAGAGATGTATTTTTTAATAATAATGAAAGTTCTCAGCTGCATGAATATTCTGTTATTGCTGTTTTAAATGTTGACATTCAGGATCAAACTTTCTGAAATAATAGACTTTTTTCCCCCACTTATCTGTATGAGCAATATGGTGTTTAAATATACATTAGACATTGATTATACTGTGCAGTGTGTGCAGGCAGACTCCTAAATCTGTGTTGTTGCTACCTACATAAATCTTGCTGAAACTCCTGTAGACAGAAAGGCTTATAGGTATGTTGCAGGAGCCTGCAAATCAGTCATATAAATACCTGTCTACCCAGGAGTTTTCTTGCAAAATTATAGGTACAGAAATGGAGGTTTGGATTAATCTGGCATGCTGCAGTAGAGCTGTAAACAAGGAAGTCGTTACAGCTGCTGTCTGAAGTAGGCACAATTTTTGCTCCTATCAGACTGCACGTTGTGTACGAGCAATGTCAGACTAACCAGATTTGTTGACAAGTTTAATCTGTTAAACAATTTATCATTTATTGGCAAATTTAATATGACTCAACTGACAAAGAATTTTTCAGACCACTAGCTAGCTAGTTTAGGGAATGTGAGAAGCATCACCTGTCTCTTCACCTTCCCTTCAGTCAGGCATCCAGAACACAAGGACTTCCAGCTCCTCACTTTCCTTTCAGTCCAGCTAATAGGGCTGAGGGAGCCACACTGTAAGTGATTCCTTGCTTCTAAAGCTTCAATGTTGCTGTCTTCTAAATGGCCAACTGTGTCAAACCCCTGGTTCTGGAATTATTGTCTTTGAACCTGATCACTGGGTAGTTGGTTTGTTACCATGTGAGCAAGCTGAAAAAGATACCTGTTTAAATTTGTTGTTGTTAGAAAAATTCATAGAATTTTTTACATCTGCTTTCATGAGAATTCAGATTTAAGTAGATGGAAGTAAATATGGGAAGCACTAACAGAAAGTTAGGATGCAGCAGTGGCTGTGAACTGAGGAGGACATGCTGTGCAGACTTGTAAAGATTATTTAAGGAAGACATTTTAGCAGTCTCTGAGAAAGTCACACTTCACACCTGCAGGTGCACTGACAGTCAGATTTTATGTTGATTGTCTGATGCAAGCAGCAGTCATTACCAGTAACTCACTGTTTGTCGTATATAGATCAGCCTCTTCAGTTTTGTCTGATTTTGAGCTGTGTTTAGTAATAGCATATGTAACACGTTTTTTTTTTGGTGTAGTTTTTGGCTTCCTCACTCTGTCAGGAATCTGTTGGCTCTGTCATTAGTGTTTTGGGGGTGTGGGGGGTTTACCTATGTTATCACTTAAATGTGCTTCTGTTTACATGGATCCACCTGTCAGATAGCTCTTTATCTGCCTCTATTTCCTTTGCAAGACCTCTTCCATGTTAAGTAGCAGTGTTAAAATAATAGCCTTATACTTTTGACAAGTTTCTATAGTGTTCTCCTTTATACCTATTTTGAACATATATTTTGTAGGTGTTTAAAAAATAGATTGTATAAATAACACAAGGGGTATATATGTGTTTTATAAACATGCAAGCTCGCACATACATGTATATGTTTTTACATAGACTTAGTGTTGTTGAGCTACAGTTCCCATTGTTAGAGGTTACTGCTACTGTCAGACATCTTTAAAGAAACTAATTTTATGAAGTTGTCAGTAAGATAAAGATAACATTTTTCTTAGTTTTGCTTAAATAGTTTAAACTCAGCTACCGCATTTACAGTAAAGAAACTGAGGTTCAGTGTTATCCTTCAATACTGATAACATATCTTCTGTATTTGCTTTCTCCTGCTGCCTTAACCCTTTTAAGATAGGTCTTTGATTACATGTCTAAAATCACAAGCACTAGCCTCCTGCCTTTTCACATGTGTTCATGTTAGCCACCATTTTTTGTAATCTAGATTTCTCTGTTAATCCTGAGTACTCTTTTAATTCCTCTTCTTCATTTACCACTCATCCTAGTGCTGTCTGTGTAAATCACTGTGCTGTTCTGTTCTGCTGTTCCCTATCCGAGAATGAAATCCTGACCCCAGGGAAATCAATGACAAAGTACATCAACTTCGCTAGGCACAGAATTTCTTCCTACCAGTTTTGTATCCTTCCACCCCTTGATTTGACACACAATATCCTTATGTCAGGAATTTAGAGTGAAACATTTATTGTCTGCAGTTTGCTATCTGATTCTATAAAAACTTGCATAGATGCTGGGTCAAATTTTATCATACAACTGAAGTAAAGACAAATTACAGTCCTTTCTAGAAAGAGAAGCCAACACAAATGATTCATTTTAATGTTATCCAAGTCTTGAATGACACTGGGCAACATCAACACAGATGCCTGAAGAACCCAGCTAGCAAAGTTCACTTGCTAATTGTTTTTCTCTTGCTATGATGTTAACACTTGATTGTAAGTATGTATCTTTTCTATTCTTGTGCTTGGAATTTTAGAAAGCTACTGAGAAAGATAAAGCTAGTATATGAGCATAGCTTGGAAAAAATCCAAAACATTTTGTCACATTTCATCAATAAAAAGTGTTGCAGTCTTTTTTGTGTGTTTTGAAGACTCCCAAGAGATGTGCCATATTGTTAAGTGGTCTTGGGGAAACAGAGTTTCTTCTGTTTATGGACAGACGTTTTTGAGTAGATATTTTCATAACAAGATGAAAAGAGGACATTGAGCTGCTTTAGAAAAGGATCAAGATATTCTTGATTACTAATTGACATCCTTAGTTTGCTAGGATTTTTGGTTTTCATCAAGAAGCTACTTATTTCAGTGAGACAGTTTTTGGAATAAAATGCTACTCAACATAAGCAAGAATCGAGACAAGAGTGCCAGAGTCCGGCCCATAATTACAGTATACAATGAAGAAAAACAAGCCTTTCATTTGTAGTTATGAAAAAAGTACAATTTTTCAATATCGTGTAGTATTTTGTTCTTATATTTCCTGATATATGTCATGATATATCACTTTGGAAATATATTTCCTTACGTTTCTTGTATGATTTTGGCCAAGTATTTTTTTTTTTAATATTGTTTTTTTCTAACTTCCTCATGTACTATAAAAATAAATATAAAAAAATAATTAATTTTACTATCAGCCCTCTATGCACCATAATAACACCAGAACTTTAGTGCTTCTTTATTATTGCTATCAATAATTCTTCTCTTTGACATTGAAAAGGGTAAGTTATATCACTGGACTTAATTAGATGTTCTTTGCAGTTAATTAAAGGTATAAGAAGGTATAGAAACAGGGTAAAAGGAAGGTATACTTTCATGAATTGTAACTAGTAGTTTTGAGACTTATTTTGTATATAGGTGGATTTCTCATTCTTTGTGTTTTCAACCTGAAGAGACAGAGAATATATATATTTCATGTATGTGTAAGTGTGTGTGCTATATGTCTGTATCTGTTTATCTGTTGATCTGGCTGCTTTGTTTGCATTCTGCTTTCTGCAGCCCAGGACACCTGCACTAACCACCTGCACTTTGCAGGCATCTAATAACTTATAATGATACTCTCTTGACGACTTAATTACCTATGTAGTTGCTGTTTCTCAGACTGTTTCAGGCTGTAATTACTTGAAACTTAAATCACATTGCAGTGTTTGCATGTGTGTGTGGGTGCATGGACTCACTCATGTGGGAGGATTCAACCTAGAGTGACATAATGATTAGCAACAGGGTATGATCTTTATCTAGATCAGTAGTTGTTCAAAATAGCTATGGCAGAAGTGTGAGATGAATTACAATTTACTCTCTTGACTGCTAATATCTGCTTTATATACAATCATCGGTTATTCAGCAGCATACATAAAAATGGAATGAATTGTCTAATTTTCCACAGAAAACAGTCATGATGATAGAATTGCTTAAAATAGGTATTCGAATAAGTGCCCATTGTAATATCTTATGTATGACAAAATCCAAACTTTTGGGTGGCAAAAAAAAAGAAAAAGAATTAAGCATCTGATGGCTTGCAGTGAGAGAGTTGTCCCTCTGTGTTTATGAAATGGTTAGATGAATTCAATCAAGCAGTCATTGAGGTTGGAAGGAACACCTAGAGAGTATCTTGTTACTACAGTTAGTTAAGACTCTTTCTCATTGTGTTTTGAATATCTTAAAAGGAAAAAGACTGCACATCTGCCTTTTGTGCTTGGCCACCTCACAGGTTTTTTTAAAAAATAAAGGTGTTTAGTTGATTTTTAAACTATTAATTGGAATTTTCTGTATTTCAATTTGTACCCGTTGCTGCTGCTTCTGCTAAGCACCACTGAAAAGAGTCTGGCTCAGTCATCTTTATTCCTCCCATCAGGTATTTATACACATTGATAAGATCCCCTTGAGACTTTGATGAAGAGTCCCAGCTCTCTCAGACTTTCCTCATATGAAAGATTCATGAGTGCCTTAAATCATCTGTGTTGGCCCTTTGCTGCACTTACAGCAGTAGGTCCATGTCTCTTTTGTACTGGGAGCCCAGACCTGGATGCAGCACTTAAGGTGTGTCTCCCAAGGGCTGAGCAGAGAGGAAGGATCACCTCTCTCATCCTGCTGGCAATACTCCTGCTAATGTAGCAAAGGATGGATGCGGTTGACTGTCTTTGCTGCAAGGGCATATTGCTGGCTCATGCTCAGCTCAGTGTCCACCAGGACTACCAGGTACTTTTTTGCAAGGTTGCTTTCCAGCCAGTCAGCCCCAGCCTGGAGGGGTGTGTGGAGTTATTCCTTGCCAGGTGCTGGTTATTCCCTCCACAGGACTTTGCACTTCTCTTTTTTTTAACTTTGTGAGGTTCATGTCAGCTCATTTCTCCAAACTGTCGAGGTCCCTCTGAGTGGCAGCACACCCACCTGGTGCATCAACTACTTTTCCCAGTTTTGTATCATCTCCAGACTTGCTGGGGGTGCCCTCTGCCCAATCATCTAGGTTGTTATAAAGAGGTTAAACAGTACTGGATCCCATATTGATGCCTAGTGTACACCACTAGTGAGACTGTATGCCATTGATAACAACCCTTTGAGCCCAACAGTTCAGCCAGCTTTCAATCCTCCTCACTCACTGTCCATTTATTTGGTTTGTACTTTACCAGTTTTTCTGTGAAGATGTTATGGGAGATTGTACTGAAAGTTTTGCTGAAATCAAGGTAAACTATATCCACTGTTCTCCACTATTCCACTCATCCATTTCTGTCATCGAAGGTTATCAGATTGGTTAAACATGATTTCCCCTTCATAAATCCATGCTGACTCATCACAATCACTTTCCTGTACTTAACACTGGAAGCCATTTTCAGACATACTACTTGCTTCATCACCTTTATAGGGATGGAGGTGAGGCTGACCAGACGGTGATTTCCTGGATTCTGTTTTTGCCCCTCTTGGAGATAGCAGTAACATTTGCTTTCTCCCAGTCCCTGGCTATTTCCCCCAGTTGCCATGACATTTACAACATAACTCAGAGCAGCCTTACAATGACATCAGCCAACTCCCTTGGCACTAGTGAGTGCATCTCATCAGGTCCCACGGCCCTGTCTATGTCCAGTTTGTTTAAAGGTACCCTAGCTGAATACTGTTTCCCTGAGAGGAAGGTCCCAGGGGCCTGGGATTCCTAAAGTGTTACTGTCACAGGCTGAGGTGAAGAGGACATTGAACATCTCTGCCTTTTTCATATCCTTTGTCACCAGGTATCCTGCTTCATTCAGCAGTGGCCCTGTGTTTTCTCTGATCTTCCTTTTGCTGATGATATATCCACAGATGCTCTTCTTGTTGCCCTTCATGTCTCTAGTCCAAGTCAGCTCCACATGGGCTTTGTCTTTCCCAAACTATCCCTGCATACTCAGACAGCATCTCTATATTTCTCCTGAGTTACCCTACCCTGCTTCTATCTCATGTACACTTCGTCTCCATGTTTGATCTTGGACAGGAGTTCCTTATTCATTCGTTATTTACTTGAGAGATAAGTATCTGCAGATAGGTATTTTCAATGCTTTTGGTTTTTTTGTCAGTTGTGTGGATCTCACTGCCTGTATCTACTCTGATGACACAGTCTACTTTAATGCTGACTTTGGCTAAAATAGAGCCACACTTCTCCCATATAGCCACACTACTCTCATCAGGAATACCTGTGGCAACCTAGAGGATGATCCATGCTTTATCTATCTGGACTCTTGCGTAGACTTTTATCACATGTGAAGTGTTAATCTGGAAAGAAGGGAGTTCAAACGGGTTGTTTTTAAGAACCTTCTGGATATTTAGTTGCTCATGCCATTATAATGCATAGTATAAATAATTGAGCTGCCAGTCTGTGAAGTAAATTTTTGGGGTTTTGTTATATTTTACCTAGTTCCTTAGGTGCTGCCCATCCTCTGGGCTTTACAGAGCAAATCAGGTTCATTCTCCTTGCACTGACTGCATGGAGACCTTCAGGACACACCAAGGTGTGTGTGTAGATACATTAGTATTGTAATGCGAAGGTCCTCGAATGTGTCCAGAGGAGGGCAACAAAGCTGGTGAAAGGGCTGGAAGGAATTTTCTCTGAGGAGTGGCTAAGGGCTTGGGGTTTGTCTAGTTTGGAGAAGAGGAGGCTGAGGTGTGACCTCATTGCTCTCTACAGTTCCTGAGAAGGGGAAGTGGAAAGGGAGGTGCTGATCTCTTCTCTCTGGGATTCAGTGATAGGATGAGTGGGAATTGTTCAAAGTTGCATCAGGGGAGGTTCAGGCTGGACATTAGGAAGCATTTCTTTACTGAGAGGGTGGTCAAATACTGGAACAGGCTTTTCCTAAAGAGATGGTTGATGCCCCAAGCCTGTCAGTGCTGAAGAGGCATTTGGACAATACCCTTAATAACATGCTTTAATATTTGGTCAGCCCTGAATTGGTCAGGCAGTTGGAGTAGATGTTCATTTTAGGTCCGTTCCAAATGAAATAGTCTATCCTATCCTAAGTAAAGGAGGATTTATAATTGTCAACATATAGATTAGGAACATAATAAAAAATATTCAGAATACTGGTTTTGTTGAGGCACAATCCAGATGTAGTAAATCAATCCATAAATGGTTTATAGAAAGATTAAATACAAGACCCACCTGTGATAGTTACTTGTCTAGTGTCTTGTGGTAAGCATAGTTCAGACATTACAGTTGTATCACAGAGTCATAGAATCACAGAATCATCTAGGTTGGAAAAGACCTTGAAGATCATCTAGTCCAACCATTAACCTAATATTAACAGTTCCCAACTACACCATATCCCTAAGCGCTATGTCGACTCTACTCTTAAACACCTCCAGGGATGGGGATGGGGACTCCACCACCTCCCTGGGCAGCCCATTCCAACGCCTAACAACCTGTTCTGTAAACAAATGCTTCCTAATATCTAGTCTAAACCTTCCCTGGCACAACATTTAGCCAGGGTGGTCTTCTCTGTCACCGGCTTCTCTTACAACACCTGGGGACCGCCTGCTCCTGTACCATAAACACTTCCTTCTTAAAGAGTGCCCAGCCTTCCTGGACCCCTATACCCTTCAGGATCGTCTCCCAAGGGATCCTGTCAAGCAGGTGCCTAAACAAGACAAAGTCAGCCCTTTTGAAGTCCAAGATGTCATTTCTGCTTAGCCCTCTCCTGGCCTCTCTAAGAATAGAGAACACTATTATTTCGTGATCACTGTGCCCTAGTCGTCCTCCAACTGCCACATCATCCACCAGTCCTTCTCTGTTCACAAAGAGGAGGTCCAGCAGGGCACCTTCTCTGGTCAGTTCACTCACCAGCTGCATCAGGAAGTTGTCTCCCACACATTCAAGGAATCTCTGGGACTGGTCCCGCTCTGCTGTGTTGTATTTCCAGCAGATGTCTGGGAAGTTAAAGTCTCCCACAAGAACAAGGGCAAGCGATCGTGAGATTGTAGTTGGTGTTGATACCTGAATTTTAGCCTTGACAGTCATGGATGTGCCATCTCATTCTACAGCTGCTGTGATTACCTTTAGAGCTCCTGGAACACACACAACCTGGAAAATGTTTTTCATTGCAGCTTGCTGAACAAAAAGAGATGGAATAGGAGGGGCTGGGATGTTTGGATGTTGCTTCTCTTACCATTTGATACAAAGACAGCACCAGGATTTTACAAAATAGTTCAGAATATGCCATCATGTAAGGTGATCTGTTGGAAGTGTTGCTGTGGTCTGATTTCCATGAAGGTAAGATGGTTTCAGACCATTTCTGGATGAAAGATTTCACTGGATAGTGGGTAATATATTTCCCTATTTTCTGATGATGTTGAGTATAACTATAAAAATATGTCCCCTAAAACCACATACAGCTTGATGATGATTATTGCAACACTTCTTTCTAATTGGAACTATGGCATATCCCCAAAAGGAGAATTTGGGAATACTAAATAAGTGATGTTGCATATCGTATTTCTTCACGGACTGATTTATCTGATGCTTGCTTACATCTAAACTGAAATAGAAATCCATTTTTGCAAATGTATTAGTATATCCATTTGTTAGAAGTTGGTAAAACAAATTTATTGCCATGGAAACATGATTAATTTTTTAATAATCCGCAGCACAGGGCTAATTTAAAGTAATCTGATACAAATAATTAAGGAAGAGAAGACTTTAGGTAATATACTCAGCAGGAATATCTGTGTGCTTCTTAGTAGTTTGCAGACCCTTCAGTACTTGATAGTCCAGGTGGTGTGAATCATGTTTGTCAAGCTGTACGTCTTTGGGAATTGAACCATTCGCCCATGTCACTGAACCAACAGAGATGGATTTTTCTCATTAACTGAATCCCAATAAGGTAATCATTGTAGACTTTTGAAATGAATCTGTATATTTGATGTGTTTTATTCATTCCACCTAAGAAAAGTCTTTAGCAAATCATATTTTAATGACCTAGGAGACTTCAAGGGAACTATAATTAATATTCAGACAGTAGTCTATATTTTCTTCTGCAATGTGTAGTTTAATTCAAGGGAACAAACTGAAAAACAAAACACTAAATTTGGTTAAACATTTAAAAAAATTTGTTTTCAATTAAATCTCTTAGTAAAGCAAGTTATTTCAATAAAAAGAAAGTAGTTGTTTCTAAAAATCAAATGAAAGCCTAGTCATTAAAACATTTTATCTTCTGACAATCATTTTGGTTTCTATATGTTTTTTTCTTCACCTCCAACATGTTTAAGTTAAAAGATTAGAAAAAAACATATTATTTTTCATTCGGTTTGTAAGGAAATGATTTATAATAATTCAGAACTTAATAAAGAATTATTTTTCTTTCATGAGTTTTTCTAGGGGTTGTGAAAGATACTCTTCATATATAGTATATACTCTAAATATATATTTACAGAGCAGATGTTTATTACATCTTGTATTACTATGGGTTTCTAGTACTATATTGGAGCACATCTGCACTTTACCATACAATACAATAAAGAGAGGCAACCTCTGGTCTCTTGACTGTGTCTGTAACCGGAAGTTAACAGCAGCATTAGGCTGTGCCTTAGTTAATTAACCATGAGTGGCAGGTATAACTAGCCCAAGACTGGCACCATGCCAATGAAATTATGTTGCTATAGGAATCAGAGGCAGTATTTTCCCAGTTCACTGTACCATCTAGACTTCACCAACTTGAATTGGTCTTAGCACTGGGTTTAATCTGTGTTCCACTGTGTAATGAAAAATGACCAAGAGGGTAGTTTAATGTTGCATATCCTGAACACTCAACTCAGTGGAATTAGAATGGTGATCTGACTTTAGTTGATGTACATCTAAAACATGACAACTGTTAGTTACCTGATATACATTTATATAATTTTTAATTTGTCATGGTATAGAAGGACTCATAAAACTATTGGGAGGAAATGTATTTCAGTTAATCCCAGACTACTGAGGGCTTCAATGCTAGTAGTCCTTTGCCAAAGGCAAGCAGTATTCACTGAGGAAGAAGCATCATTAAGAGAACATGGACAGTTTAATTATTTATTTTTTTAAAAAATAGGGCGGTTTTGTTTTGTTTTGCTTTTTAATAGCAAAAGATACTTCATGGCTCACAGTTCATCATGGAGAATTCGGCCAAGGACACATAACTTCCAGTTACACTGTTTCAGAGTTACTATTAGAAAAATAAGGGTAATTTTTCCTTCTCCTAGAAAAACCTGTATAGAAAGTTCATTTAAAAGAATGCTGATCAGATGTGCTTCGGTGCTGGTATGAATGTGGGTTATACAGAAAGGTATGTTTTGTAGAAAAATATGGTTTTTGTATGAAACAATAAACTTGTGTCTTTTTGAAAGAAAATACAAATTTATAGGTGATGTGGATTATACATGAACAGTACTGTATTGCAATTCAGAAATATATGAAGATGTGTTTAACTTGCATCTTACTCATTTTTGTAATACAAATGGGAAAGAGATGAAGTAATGTCTTTATATGGATTGTAGCAGTTTAACTGTGTTGCAACAACAGAAATCAAAATAGGTATGTGCAGCTGTAGACACACTCAAACTAGTGGCTGCTATAACTTGAAGAAACACTACACTATTGCTTATAGTATGAAACTGTTGGGATTTCTAATTAACTCCTCATATCCCATATTCAGGATGACTTTCCTGCTTATAGAATGTCAGGTCTTACAGAACCCTGTAATCAGTCACAGGGTGATTGAATGCAGCAGAAATGGTATTTGTCAACTCAGGGAGGACTCAACGCCTCACTTTCTGATCTCCTCCTTATTTTTCTCAATGTCAAAAAAATAAGTCTGGTTTTTATGCTACTGTCCTGCCTCATGTACATCTGCAGAGATTACAAATCAGTGCTATAGAATACAGCAACAATAAGGTATCATTAAAAAAATTCTTAAACTGCTATACATTCTCTAACAACTAATTGATTAATTATGAAGCTGGGAAATTAAGTTATCCTTGATAATATACATGAAATGACATTCTCTGAAAATGCAGATACGAATGCTTGACCAAGCTCAATTGTGATGAGTATGATTTCCAAATGTCCTGATTGTTTTGCTGATTAGGGATATCAATTAAACTCAGACACCAGAGTGAAAAGAGCAGGTGTATTTTACTAGAAATAACTAAATAATATAACAGAATAATACAGAAAACATACAGTAAGAAAAGACAGAATAGTGCACTTAAACAAATAGGAAAATACAGGGTAATGCATCAAATCATTACTACAAGAGAGAGAGAATAGTGATTAAGAAAGATCCATCACCACTTGCATACGTTACCATCATCCAGATCCACAGTTGCTGGGGAGCCCCGGTTACAGCGAGGATTTGGAGAGCCTGTCCCGGCAAGTGGGAAATCCTACACGGTGTGTCCACCCATAGGTGAGGCATCCAAAGTCGCTGTGAGCGGGTCCAGCCTTATATACCCAAAAATCAGCAAACCAGAATAACTGGCACCTTTTAAGTGGAAATATCTGGTTTAAATTTCACATTAGGTTCCCCCCAGAGCCTGGCCAGGGCTCAAGGGAGAAGCTAAGGGAGTTTCTCTGCTTATCTAATTGGATTATAATCAAGGTCTCACATCAGGCCTTGAGGACAGGCACCTGCCTCCATGACTCTGTTATTCTATTCATATACAAAGGAAGGGAAAGGTACATTCAAGATAGCTACATCTTGCATGCATATTTCATTAGGGATTACATACTGAGTTAACAGTTTCGGTTCACGGCCTGTTGCTCAGGCTTCAACACTTCCACCTTTTACATCAGACTAGGTGGTTTGTTATAACTTAGCACAATACCTACTAGCACAATGGTTATCAGTTGTAAAATATACAGGATTCATCTATAGGTCAACTCTGGCTTGGGCCTATTGTCCAAGCCTTAGCACTTCACTGATTTATAATTTTAAGCCTCTATACACTTTTCATTATTTCTTTGTTAGTGGCTAATGGTTTAGATTCTAAGTACTTTGGTTGAGTTTTGTGTGACAGCTTCCAAAGAAAACTGCAGTTTCGCTACACCAAGTAATACAGGGAGACCATGTTGGACCATCACTTTGCTGCTGCCCTCACTGTTCCATCTAAAGATGGCTCAGAAATTTCAGCACATGAAGGAAACACTATTTCAAATGTTCTGCTCTGAGAGGCAGTATCTGAGTATAAAAAAGTTTACAACTGAAATGGTCAAATAGAATTAACAGTCCTAAACAGTAATGCTACTTCTTGATTTGCCTGAAAAACTCCTTTCTGAAACCAGATTTGCCATGGAAACATTTTATTCCAATTTTCTCTAAGCACTGAGCAAGGCCTCTAAGTTCTGAGTAGGGGAGATACTACACTAATATGTATACAAGTGTGTGTGTCTGTATTAGTATTAGCTCTTGCATATTTGCTTCTCCCTATGTACCCATGTTTTCAGTGGAAGGCAGTGTCAAGTTGTTTAAAAGTCTTGTCTAAAGAACTTTGTTACAGACTATTTCAGACTCAAATTTCATTTAAAAAATCTTCCTCTCTATTTTATATTATAGATAATGTGTTAATACTATGAACCACATCAGGTTTCAGTTGAAACACTCTATTTCAATTAGTGTCTCTGAATACCAGAGTTACTTGCCATGGCACTGGTGGGTTGACAGAAGAAATACTGGAGTCCAGAGCCCTTGGGGAAGGGCAGTGGAAGCTCAGGTGAGATGTCCCAGGACTTCTCAAATGAAACTAGATGCTTCCTGTACCTAGGGAATTGAGTCCTGACTATGTAGTGTTATGGTTCATCAGAAGTCTCACAATAGTAAAACATGGTTTGGAGTTTCTCGCTTAGGTAAATTTCTCTTTTTTTTTCTAGTGTTTTTGAAGATCACACTGAATTGTCCTTTAACAATAAAATGACATTATAGAAGTAAACATTTATCTTGAAAAAAGTTTAGAAGGGAGAAACACGCAGTTGGTAGGAAAACAGAGATTTATCCATAAATAGGTCAAGATAGTTTTCATAATATATTTTATATTCAAGGGAACATGAATCCAAAGGTTTCCAGTCATTTTTGGTTCCTGATAACCCATTAGAGGTACCAAAACTAGATCTATGACTCTGAGCTTAATGAAGAAAACCATGTGGCTAAAATTCCCAACCATGTTAGGGACTGTGAAATGTGGTCACTACTGGAAATTTGGGACTGAGAAATGATGGAAGAAATATCTCAAGGATGTGTACCATTATTCAGTATAATTAGCTGTTGTTTAATGTTCTGTACTACTGCTGGATTGTTTACAGGCTGAGATACATTAAGAGCACCAATGACTAAGAAAAGTTAAACTAATTTTAAAAAAAGGTATACAGTAAACTCTGCCAAGTTTTTTGTTTCTTGTTTTTGTTTGCTTGCTGAGACAATCATTACCTGGCTTTCATTTGAGGAATAATTCCATGTCACATCTAGTAAGACATCTAGTAAGTCCTTGTTTCCATTTCTTATTCAACCTACAGCATTTGCAAGCTGTAATAAAAGCTGAACTAGTTTGATGCTGAATCAGGTTCCAAGGTCACAAATCATGGGTGCATCTGATGCCATAGTCATCACTTCAACTTAGATAATGCCTATGTGTCCTGGGAACTCCAGTAGTCATCAAAGAGAGAAAAAAGAGTGTTAGCTGCTAAGTGATTTAAACCTTGAATTAATGTGGCCTCTGGTATTGGAATTGAAGATATTTGTTCCTAAAATACCACTCTTTTGTTTTTTGCTTTTTTTTTTTTTTTTTTTTATCTTGTTTGGAAACATTGTTATTTGTGACAACAATGATTTAAAATGTGCTTAATCAAAGGAAAGAGTCTGCTACTTTGTAACATGCTGACATCTGCCATTTTCACCTAGAATATTTGCTGATATAATTTGCATCGCAAATATGGGGCTTATGTATGAGATTCTGGTGTTGCATAGGTCTTGTTCATAGTGCAGCGATGTGTTTAGTTGTTGGTTTATGCTAATGCAGTTGATGACAATATCTTACATATAGGTGAGTTTCAGCAAGGGACTACATGTTTAAAACTTGCAATTATGTAAATTTGTGTGATAGCGTGATTTCCTGAAACTATATGTAATGTTTATTTAAACTCAATCATCAATAACTCTTTTGGGAATCTCAGCCCAGAACTCTATAGGTATGTAAGAGCCTAGCATATACTGAAATTTGTAAAAGGTGCTGAAATAGCTTACATCTGTGTAACTGCACCTGAACTCTGTTCTGTAAGATCTGCTGTGGTAATCTGTGTATATAAATTTCAGTGTTTGCCTTTTTCCTTTGGTTTATAATCTAAATATGCTTGTTTTCATATTACTTTGTTTGACAAATCCTACCTTTTAGCTGTTATTTGATTGAAGGCAAACTCTTTCATAATGTATTAGATATTTTCTGTTTTTACCTGCCTAATACCTTACCAAGTTAAACAGAACTAGAAGAATGTTCTGACTCTTAATTCCTCATCATAGGCAAAAATTTGAGTATTTCAGGGTATATTTTTCCAGAAGATTCAATGCAGTTTTTCTTGAGTTTCATTTTAACTCATACACTTCCATCATGTCACCTTCAGGAGGGCCCCAATGGGTGATTTTCAGAGTGATATGAAAGACTTAAAAACCTGATTAGACAAAGCATGTGTGAAACAAAATAAAAAGTGTCTCTTGAGCATTACTTGAGATACCAGAGGCACTTCCATACATTCATATTGGCTACAGACGCTTAAGAGAACATTTCTGTTTTGCAGGCATTTCTACCAACTCTTCCTTACTTCTAAATATGTATGTGCTCAAATACATTTATTACTTGTAACTTTCCTTACATTCTTTCCATGAAATTTTCAAGGTGTATGGATAACTTAGAAGAAATTATAAAATAGATGGAATTTTTTGTTGTGAGATGAGCTTTGTACCCTATACCAAATCCATTTTAAGCTTTGCTGTTGATGAAGTGGAGGGGGAAGAAAAGGTGGAACAAAACAGTGGAAGGAAGGTTAGACCTCAGAGCTGAGGTGATTGCCTAGTTTGTGTGTGTGTGTAATTCTTGATGCCTTACTTCAGAGAGAATGCAAAACCTAAGAGCCTAAAATCTTCTCAGAGCAAATAAGCTTCACTTCATACATTTTCAGATATTAACATCAACATATTTTGAAATAATCAGAAATTGACCGGTCCCAGGATACAACTCCAGGAATTGTTCCTCTTTCAGATTTACAAAGACACTACATCACTGTTAATAACATCTCCTGTGTCTTCACTGATGTTATTCAAAATCTGGGATTGAGAAAATTTTGCTTTCAACTATCGCACAAGGTAAATAAACTATTACTAGATATGTTCAGTGGCTTCCAGTTGCCAGTATGGTTGAAATATTTTATTAACTTAGTTATCTAGCTAGTTTATATACTCCCCAAATTACTCTTGGATATCATCTATTTGAGCATTCAGTTGTTCATTCAGATCATGGGAATGCAGAATATAGTGTTCTCCACTTCCATATGTTTCATTTTGTTTTGTGCTGACTCCAGTGTTATATATGACATGAGTGTTATTACAGCTACACATTCTGTGGATTTCATTTCTTAAGAATATATAATAGTCTCTCAATCAACATTTCATGCTTTTCAAATGACCTATACTAACCAGCTGGCTTTCAGTGTAGCATACCCTAGTTCAAGTAAATAGTTGCAAATAAACCAGAATAGGTTTAGAGTGTTGTTTAGTTTACAATCAGTTATCAGAGGCCCATTAGTCCGTGGCAGAACTCACAAAGAATTTAGGGGTCGGTGTTATTGCATACTGTAGGAATCATATCTTTTTTTGAGTGTGTGTATCTTTCTTACAGCTACCCTGGTGTGAAACCATTTTTCTTGCTGAAGATTTTCTTATTTAAAAAAAAAAGAGGTTTGAACTGATTTTTTCCCCATATGATTTTTTTAAATTATAGTTATTGTCTTAATTACTCTAAGTCATGTTCATATATGGCATAGAGGACTTAGGATTTTGAATGATGAAATGAATAATCTTAGAATTAATTATACTGTTGTACCTATTCTTTCACACCTAAAGCCATTATTTTAGCTTCTTTCTTTCCCTTTACTTTTCACACACAGTAAGAATCAGATTATGCCATCTGAATGCCACTAGAATACATCACAATTAGAGGAAGGATGCTACAGTATATTTTAAATTATATATCTGTGCTCTCTTGACATACTTTACAAATAACAATTAAAAAAATTTGTGCATATATATTTATTAGAGTTGGTGGAAAAAACATAACAGAAACTATATTCATGTTTTCATGCTTACTACTGGAAACCCCAAAATATTTCAAACGAATCTTTTAATTTTAGGATATATTTTGTAAGTGTATTATTTTACACTATTTCAAGATACATAGTGTCAATATAATGATATGCTGACAGATTACGGGTTTTTTTAAATGTTGAAGTGTATCCCTGGAAATGAGAAATCCAATTTCATATGAATTTAACAGAGTTGGTAGAAAATAACTTTATTTCTTTCCCTTTTGTTCTGTGTAGCATTTAGACTGTGAATGATTTCTGTATTGTTTTGTTTTTCATTATTATTTTCATTTAAACAATTGATCTTATTTTCCATCACTGTGATTTGTGCACTGAGCAAAAAGTGTGAGTAGATTTGATTTCCAAGTTTATGCAAGTCCACTGCCTTTAAACGAAAATCTTTGTCTTGCAGGTATCTTTGACTGTACTCATAAGTCCCTTAATGAAAATAAAAATGCTTTCTCTCACAAGTTATTTAAAAGCAACTTTCTAATCATCAGTCATACTCCCATTTGATGAGGTGAAGGAAACCTGGAGATGCACCATTTTTGGAAAACAGCATATATGTATGCACTATAATTTAAAACAAATATACAAAACCCCCAACACTTCAAAATCCTTCCCCACTGTCATAACTGACAGGGTGCAAACGAATATTGGAACAATGTTTATTCATTTGCTTTCCCCTGGTGACAGATATACCCTGAAGGGGAATAAGTGAGCAACTGTATGCTGAAGGATCACAAATATTTTGGGGCTGCAGAGAGTCAAGTGGGTTATAGACATTTGAGCAGACTTTCCTTCCATTTAAGGCTTTACCCTGATCACTGATCTGGAGATTTGCCTGAATATACTAATGGTCTATTACAACTTTACATGCTACATTAAGGCTTATACTATGAAAAAGCTGCACTGAACCATCAAACAGGGTAATATTTGAGAGAGCACCTCTATTATAGGAGTCTGGCCTCCGCAGTTATATGGAGAATCTGACCTTGTGGAGGAGAACATCTTTACATGCATGTGTACAGAAAACCAACATATGGGAATGGATTTCAGGATTCAGTGCTATTGCATAGTGAAAACCAGTCCTAACTGCTGCTGTCACATATGGAAGTGCAAGGCTAATTTTTGATCCACTACCAGAAAGACGGACAGTTAGCTATAGCAAGGCACATATTGTTCTTTTATTCATAAAATACAAGGAACACTTGTATCGGGTCACTTTATTGCAGAAAATTTTTCTTGTTTACCTAGTTGACAAATTAAATATGTCATTCTTAAAGCTCAAATTCAGAAGAGTTGAAGATAAAAATAGAACTACTTGCAGGAAAAAAAAACCCAAAACACCAAAACCAGAAAGGAACATTAAATACATAATGGGGTATAGAAAAGCGGGAGTTTGCATTTTCCTTACAAAAATGATTAGAAGGTGACTTAAGGAGTCAGTTTAGATCAATTTAAGCAATTGATACCTCATTGTGATATTGTTGTTCAAAACTAACAAAAACTAAACAGTTGTAAGATGTTTTAGGTCTTTATACTGGTAATTAATTAAACCACAAAGATACACAATTTCTTTCATTTCTGAGCTAATGTCACAAAGGGTGTAGAAACAATGCTTAGTGCTTGAAAGAACCAAAAGTTGAAGAATGGGTTTGTGAATGCCATAAGCTCATAAGTATCTAATAAATTAAGAAACACCTAAATAAACAGCCAGAATTCTATAAGTATTGAGGAGTCAAGAGCTTACATTGCCTTTTAGCATTTTTTTTTTTTTTTTTTTTTTGAAAGGCATGTCAATAGACTTCTCTAAAATACTAGTGGCTGTATATTCAACATCATACTCAGGTAAGAAAAAAAAGCAGATAGGCTGGCAATCTGATTCCAGTCACAGTGACCTTTAAATTACTTAAGGTAGTTAAGTTGGAACACAGACATTACTCACTTCAAATAATGGTACCATGTGAAACTTAACTTTGGTTATTTCTAATGGTAATTGAGAAACTAAATCACAAATCATGAATTTAAATTGGGAAATCTGCTTGATATTTATTTACATCATGTATTCTGTTGTGTATAATTATGTAAGACACTAGTGACTTGGTCAATTTTCAGTCATTTTGTTGACAAGCAGTAACCACGGTGTTTTCTTTTTTTCATATTCCAAATTAAGTCATGAATCAAAAAAACCACAGGGAAGAGAAGGGAAAATAAGAGGCTACAAGCTCCTTCTGAGCTTTCCTCCACAGTCCTTGACTCAAATGGGAATTAGATATAATATTCTGTTAAGATTGCAAAGGAGGAAAATGGAACCCACACTTTGACCCAGCACTGATTTTTAAATGGTTGCAGAAGACAGAGAGGTGTTATAAAAGTCTGTTCAAAAATAAGGATTTGTAGGCAGAGAAGCATCTGAAAATGTTCATTATCATCATTTTATCATCTCTGATTATGATGAAAAGGCATAGATCATAAAGGATAAATGGTAGACTATTAGTAGGTGTAGGGAAAGGCTGAATTGAACTCTGAGCTACTATATAGTGAAATTATGGTTTTGTGACACATGTATGGTTTCAGAGCATAATGCCACATGAAGGGTGATGATTCGTGAGTTCCATGCTAGCCAGTTTCTAAAGGCTGTCTGATTTAAGGACAGTGCTTTTGTACAAAGTCTCTTGCAATGAAGTTGTATGTTCTGAAGGGGAAAAATTCATGCAGTCAGATTGCCTTCATTCAGGTGCACATTTTCCTTCTTTGGGATGCTACTTATGGTTATCATCTTTAAAAGGAACAGTCATCGGACACAGTAATGGTTTTGCTGCTCTTTTTTTTTCTCTGACTTTTTTTTTCCTCAAGTAGGTAGTTCATCCTTCAGACTCTGTTCAATGACTGACAGCAGCAGACAGGATTCACAGGGAAACCTGGTAATACCAGTAGCAAGGGAACGATCCTGTTGGGATCATGGAGATGGTGGTGTGTTGGCTGTCATGACTGGAGTGTTGCAATGAAGGGATACAGGATCTTTAGGAAGGACAAGCCAGGAAGATGAGCAGAGGGAGTTGTCTTTTATGTGACAGAATATCTGGAGTTCATCGAGCTCTGCCTGAGGGTGGATAAGGAACCAAATGAGAGCTTGTGTGTTAGCATTAAAGAGAGGACTGGCAGGTGACATTATAGTGCATGTCTGCTACAGGACACCTGACCAAGAAGAACAATTGTATGAGGCCTCTACAGATGGATAGCAGCAGCCTCACATTTGCAGGTCTTGGTCCTCATGGGAGAATTTAAACATCCTGTTATCTGCTGGAGAGGTAACACAGCAGGACATAAGGAATCCAGGAGGTTCCTGGAGTGCATTAATGACAACTTCCTGTTCCAAGTGATAGAGGGAACCAATGAAGACAGGTGTTCTGCTGAACATCCTACTCACCAAAAAAGGAAGGGCTCATTGGAAATGTGAAGGCTTGACTGTTGTGAGCATGAGATGGTGAAGTTCAGGGTCTTGAGGAGAGGGAACAGGGTGAAAAGAAAGTTTACAAGCCTGGACTTTAGGAGAGCAATCTCTGGATTCTTCAAAGATCATCTTGGAGAGACCTGTGGGACAAATCCCTGGAGGGAAGAGACGAGATGCCCAAGAAAGCAAGTTAATATTCAAGGATCACCTCCATGCTCAAAATAAGTGCATCCCAATGAAGAAGAAGTCAGACAAAAATGCCAGGAAGCCTGTGCAGATGAACAAGAAGATGAAGGGAGGCACCCACAAATGTTGAGGGATGTGACAGATATCATTGTGAGGCCATTGTCAATCATCTTTGATTGATCATGGTGACTGAGAGAAGTGCCTGAAGACTGGGGGAAAGCAAATGTCATCCTCATCTTCAAGAAGGGCAGAAGAGTACTGAGGGAACTACAGGCCAGTCAGCCTCAACTCAATTCTGAGGGAAGGTGATAGAGTAGGTAGTCCTAGTACATGAATGACAGGAAAATCATCAGAAGTAGTCAGAATGGCTTCACCAAGGGGAATTCATGCCTGACCAACTTCATAAATTTCTGCAATTCAGTGACTGACCTGGTAGACAAGGGGAGAGCAGTTGATAATGTCTACCTGGACTTCAGTAAGGCCTTTGACACTGTCTCCCATAAGATTCTTATAGACAAGTTGTTGACATATGGGCTAGATGATCAGACAGTGAATCTCACTGATTGAAAACTGGCTGAACAGCTGGGCCTAGAGGGTGGTGATCAGTGGCACAAAGTCTAGTTGGAGACCCATAACTAGCAGTGTATGCCAGGGGTCAGTACTGGGTCCAGCCCTGTTTAACATCATAGAATCATAGACTGGTTTGGGTTGGAAAGCACCTTAAAGGTCATCTAGTTCCAACCTTGCTGCCATGGACAGGGACACCTTCCACTGGAGCAGGTTGCTCAAAGCCCCGTCCAACTTGGCCTTGAACACTTCCAGGGAAGGGGCATCCACCACTTCTCTGCACAACCTGTTCCAGTGTCTCACCACCCTCACAGTAAAGAATTTCTTCCTGATATCTAATCTAAATCTACCCTCCTTCAATTTAAAACTATTAACCCTTGTCCTGTCACTACAATCCCTGACAAAGAGTCCTTCCCCATCCTTCCTGTAGGTCCCCTTTAAATACTGGAAGACCACTATAAGGTCTCCCCAGAGCCTTTTCTTTGAACAACTCCAACTCTCTCAGCCTGTCCTCACAGGGGAGGTGCTCCAACCCATTGATCATCTTTGTGGCCCTCCTCTGGACTTGCTCCAATAGGTCCATGTATTTTTTTATGCTGGGAGCCCCAGATCTGAACACAGTACTCCAGGTGGGGTCTTACAAGAGCAAAGTAGAGAGGAGAATCATCTCCCTCGACCTGCTGACCACACTTCTCTTGATGCAGCCCAGGATGCAATTGGCTTTCTGGACTGCAAGTGCACATTGCTGGCTCATAGTCAGTTTCCCATCCACCACTACTACCCCGAGTCCTTCTCCGCAGGGCTTCTCTCAATCCACTCCACCCATCCTGTATTTGTGCATGGGATTGCCCTGACCCACGTACAGGACCTTGTACTTGGATTTATTGAACTTCATGAGATTTGCATGGGTCCATGTCTCAAGACTGTCAAGGTCCCTCTGGATGACATCCCTTCCCTCCCGCGTGTGGACCGTACCACTCAGCTTGGTGTCATTGGTGAACTTGCTGAGGGTGCACTCAATCCCACTGTCCATGTCACAACAAAGATGTTAAACAGCACTGGTCCACTGTGGACCCCTGAGGAACGCCACTCGTCACTGCTCTCCACTTGGACATCAAGCCACTGACTGCAACTGAGTGAGACCACACAGCCAATTCCTTATCCGCTGAGTGGTCCATCCATCAAATCCATGTCTCTCCAATTTAGAGACAAGGATGTTGTGCGGGACAGTGTCAAATGATTTGCACAAGTCCAGGTAGGCGACGTCAGTTGCTCCTCCCTTATCCAGCAACACTGTAGCCCCATAGCAAAAGGTCACCAAATTTGTTAGGCATGATTTTCCCCTTAGTGAAGCCATGTTGGCTGTCACCAATCACCTCCTTATTTTCCATGTGCCTTAGCATAGTCTCCAGGAGGATCCGCTCCAAGATCTTGCTGTGCACAGAGGTGAGACTGGCTGACCTGTAGTTCCCTGGGTCTTCCTTTTTTTCCTTTTTAAAAATGGGGCTACATTTCCCCTTTTCCAGTCAGCAGGAATTTCACTGGACTGCCACAGATTCTCAAATGTGATGGATAGTGGTTTAGCTGCTTCATCCTCCAGTTACCTCAGGACCTGCAGATGCACCTCATCAGGTCCCATGGACTTGTGCACCTTCTTTAGGTGGTCTTGAACCTGATCTTCTCCTACAGTGGGCATTTCTTCCTTCTCCCAGTCCCTGCCTTTACCTTCAGCATCTTGGGCGCTGTGGCTGGACCCCTTGCCAGTGAAGACTGAGGCAAAAAAGTCACTGAGTACCCCAGCCTTCTCCATATCTCCAACATGTTTTTTTAATGATCTGGATGATAGGGAAGAGTGTAGCCTTAGCTAGTTTACTGATGATACAAAACTGGGAAGAGTGGCTGATAGGCCAGAGGGACCTGAACAGGCTGAAGAAATGGGATGACAGGAATCTCCTAAGTTCAACAAAGGGGCATTCCACAAGTCCTGCACCCGGGGAGGAAGAAACCCATGCACCAGTATATGCTGGAGGCTGCCCATCTGGAAAGCTTCTTGGAAGAGAGAAGGACCTTGGGGTCCTGGTGGACACGAAAGTTGAACATGAGCCAGCAATGTGCCCTTGCCACAAAGAGAGCTAATGGTGCCCTGGGCTGAATTAGACAAAGTATTGCCAGCAGGCTGAGGGAGGTGATCCTTCCTCTCTACTCAGCACTGGTGAGGCCCCACTTGGTGTACTGTGTCCAATTTTGGGTTCTTTAGTACAGGAAGGACATGGACATACCAGAGAGAATCCAACAAAGGGCCACTAAAGTGATGAAGGGACTGGAGCACCTCTCCCATGAGGAAAGGCTGAGACACCTGGGACTGTTCAGCCTGAAGAAGAGAAGGTTTAGGGGGGATCTTATCAATATATGTGAATACCTGAAGGGAGGGTGTAATGAGGACAGAGCCAGGATCAGAAGCAGCTGGTACAAACTGAAACACAGGAGGTTCCACCTGAACATCAGGAAACACTTTTATACTAAGGGTGACTGAGCACTGGCACAGGTTGCCCACAGAGGCAGTGGAGTCTCCCTCCTTGGAGGTATTCAAAAGCCATATAGACAAGGTCCTGGGCAACCAGGTTTAAGTGTCCCTGCTTGAGCAGGAGGGATTGGACCAGATAACCTCCAGAAGTCCCCTTCCAACTTTAGTCATTTTGTGATTCTGTGATACCTATAGATCTGTGACACCTATATACCTTTTTCCTACAAATCCATGTGCCAAAAAGGCACCCCAGAGTTTATTCTAAGCTTATCTTTTATTCTGCTTTTATGTTGGCTGTGTCAATATCTTATCTTGGGAGGCATGGGATGTTTAGGTTTTTTATAGCTGTTTTTACTGTTGGAGCAAAAAGAGCAGAGAAGGTGTAAAACTAGCTAGACTACTCACTGTCAAAACTTTGGCATTATGGAATTCACTGTTATGTTTCTTTAGAGCAGCAGCAGATGTATTGATGAACCAAATATTTTAAAATAATTACACTATTAAAATGACTTTGAGACTTTATACCTTCTGCCTTTGCTAAGTGTGAAGTTGGAGCATAAGAGAAATAGAACTATACCTCAGCATAGGAAACTATTCCTACATCCTACATAAAAATACTTTCTATAATGCTGGTGGAATTTAAGGTCCAATGTACATTCAGCCACTAGTGAGCATATAGGTCATATGTAACTATGTGAGAATCTTATAAATTTCTATATTTTGAGGGTTATATTTTGAACTTCAAGAATGTGATTTGTATGTCTGCTGTAGTCTGTGCATTTCTGAAGTTTTTGTGTTTACTACAGCTTTCCTATATAAAGATCTTTGCTTAGATTTCCATTCAGCAGTGACTGTAGGCAAACAGCTGGGGCAGAGTTAAGGTTAACTGTGTTTCTCTGTTATTTTTAAGCTAACCAGAAAAATAATGTTTCCCTTTTTTTTTTTTTTTTTTTTTTTTTTTTTAATTTGCTTTTGATCAACCTGAACTATTGGGTGAATGTATTTGGAACTTTATTAAAGAAGAGCTGAATAAACTTTTTTTATTTGTTATCTTTTTCATCTTGTTATCTAGACCAGGCCAATATATTTTATATGCTTGTATTGTTGGTGATAACATGGGCGACCAGCAAAAGTGATAACTTATAGATGCTCAGATTCACAACTAAAAGTTAATGACGTTTTATCCTTCACATAGACAAATTTTCGTTATAATTACCTCATGACTCCAGAGACTGAGTTTCTAGGAGAACCATGAAGAGTCATCCTTAAATTATAGAGTTGACAGTATTGTGCTAGTGTGAATCAGATTCTGAACCATGTAGCAATAGTAAGTGAAGAATCCAGAATGTTCTTCCTCTTTCTTTGGCACTGACATGAACTGTATTTTATGTGTGTTTTACATGAACTGTATTTTATGAGGGACCTGGGGGTGTTGATTGACAGACGTCTGAACATGAGTCAGCAGTGTGCCCAGGTGGCCAAGAAGGCCAATGGCATCCTGGTTTGTATCAGAAATAGCGTGGCCAGCAGGGACAGGGAAGTGATCTTACCCCTGTACTCGGCACTGGTGAGGCCACACCTCGATTACTGTGTTCAGTTTTGGGCCCCTCACTACAAAAAGGACATGGAATTACTCGAGTGTGTCCAGAGAAGGGCAACGAAGGTGGTGAAGGGTCTGGAGCACATGTCATATGAGGAGCGGCTGAGAGAACTGGGGTTGTTTAGTCTGGAGAAGAGGAGGCTGAGGGGAGACCTCATCGCCCTCTACAGCTACCTGAAAGGAGGTTGCAGAGAGCTGGGGATGAGTCTCTTTAACCAAGTAATAAGTGATAGGACAAGAGGGAATGGCCTCAATTTGCACCAGGGAAGGTTTAGACTAGATATTAGGAAGCATTTCTTTACAGAACGAGTTGTTAGGCATTGGAATGGGCTGCCCAGGGAGGTGGTGGAGTCCCCATCCCTGGAGGTGTTCAGGAGGCGGGTTGACATAGCGCTTAGGGATATGGTGTAGTTGGGATCTGTCAGTGCTAGGTTAATGGTTGGACTAGATGATCTTCAAGGTCCCTTCCAACCTAGACAATTCTGTGATTCTGTATAAGTTTATTTTATGTAAGTAGTAGGAGGAAATGCGTAAGAGGAAATACTGAAGGCATTGGTAGATAGGGATTCTATTTTATTAGCTGCTTGTTACAGATAATCTTTTTGGAAAGTATCAGACACCTGTCCTGAGTTTGATACAGATTTTCTGCCTTGTATCAAATGATTGATATTATTGCACTGGTACAGGATTTACAAATTTCCTCCATGTCTTCCAGACATGCATACATCTTTAGTTGTACTGGGACATTTTTCTTTTCTGTGTGTACATAAGCAGCTATATACAGACACAGACTCCTCCCTCTACCCTGTGAACAATTGAGACATGCGTCAACTCTCGTGAAAGCTGAACAGCCACATACATATGCACTTCTCTTCCCACCTTGCAATGTTGCTGCTGATCTGGAAGGGGAGGTAAAGGTTTGGGATCCTTCCCCACCTTTATATCTGCACAGCTTCTCCTTGTCTATACACGTTTGTCACTTGAAAAATTCCTCAGTACTGCTTGATGTCCACAGAAGCTTAGAGCCTACTAAATACAAAAGCACAATGCACATCAATCTACTGTTTCCATCTTAAATATGCCAACAATTAATTTTCTCACACTTTCATGTCACAAGATTGCTTGTTTAGCCTCATATTCTCCCTTACTCTTCCTTTACTGTTCATGAACTTGTAAAATTCAATCTCAAAATGCTTTTCGTCTGAGTTGATGAGCTTTTCAAGAACTTTCTACCTCTGATGTTTAGAAAACTGCTAATGCCCCATCTAAGCACACTAACCATAGTATGCTCCATTATCACCCAAGAAGATTCTGAGTACAATTCATCAAATCATAGAGTAATTTCAGTTATAGTGAGCAGTGGAAGCTGACTCTTACTGAATACAAAAAAGTTTAATATTCCTAAGTAACATAAATTGATCTCATATCCTGGTGAGTAACTATACATCATTTCAGCTTTTGTTTTACTAACATGAAAAAGCTGAAATGTTTTAATTTGATATTTTTCCTGTAATGATCCTAGAAGCTCTTCTCCATACCAACCAGGTTTAGATAAATCTTGTATTTTTAAATATGTATCAAACATCTATAAATAATTCTCCATGAGGCATTTTCAGTGCTTTGTAGATAAGCACACCTAGTTTCCCATCTCTGAAGACTTATCAGTTCTTGCATGTTAGAAACTCATTTGGGTTTTTTTCAGTCCAGTCATAATGATCAGCTGCAATAGTAGGATCAACCAATATAGCCTCTCTCACCTTAGGGCAAACATTCTTGTTATTCTCTAAGTTCATGCAATTACAGTTTACACATTTGTATTTCACTTATTTTCTGTTTGTTTTGGTTGGGTTTTTTTAATCTACAAAGTTATCTAATTACTCCTGAAGGACAATAATACACTCTTCACTAGTGATACTGCCGCTGAAATTTGTCATTGCCAAAATTCCTTGTACTAAAGTCACCAGTGAAAATAATAAATGGGGTCAGTCTCAAAATCAGTTATTAAAGATCATCGTTGGTATCTCTTTCCTGATAACCTACCCTTCAACATAATTCTTTTTCTGTTTGTTTTGGTGTTTATTGTTATTTTTTTCTTTGTGTGGGTTTTTTTGCTGTTAGTCAATTTTTTATTAATTTTACAGCCCATGTCTAAAACTGATCTTTTCCGCATTAAATAATAATTTCCCATGAGGCATTTATATCAGAGGTTCTGCTTAAATTTAGGTGAATTAACATGGATGCATTGCATTTGTCTGCGAATTGTGATAAGGCAACAAAGGCACATCCTCATGTTTGATAAAACCATGTTGATTTTAGTCCACTTCCCTCCGTGTACAATTACCTTTTCTTTGTGATTTAATTTCTGAGTTATTTATTAATGCCAGTCAAACTAATGGGCTTGTAGTAGCTGAAGCATTTTGCTTTTCTTTTTTTCCTCTGTACAGATTTCTGACAGTAAGAATAGTAGTAGGCTTTCTATTCATTAGTCCCAGGTTACAACCTCTATAGTGAATGATTAATTGAAAATTTGCTCCCAGAATTCTATAAATATCCCAGTTTCTGGAATTTATTGCCCTTCAATTTTATCAGAGTAAACTTGCTTCTACATTTGATGCAGTCATTTCCATTACCCTATCTTTAGATAACTAATTTTCTGTTATTTTGAATTCCTCAGAAAAGTGTAACTCAAATATGCTTACAGATATTTGTGTTTCTGACTTTGATTTCTGTAACTCATTGATTCTTTATCCGTATCTTTACAGATATTTTCACTTTTAAAATTCTGTCTTTTCTGCTTACTCACCCAAGCAGACTGTCAGCCTTCTGATTTTCTCTTTTTTTTTGGTGATGACTCCAGATACTGTGCTTTCATTTAAATTCAGCGCCTCCACCTCCACATTCAGATGTTTGGATTCTTCTGTTAACTTTATTAACGATCTTCCTAATTTTTCTGTCTACCATACTAAAACACAGTTCCTTAGGTTTTGATCTGCTTCTATCTTGGGTGCTAATTTGAAATTAAATGAATCATCTCAGGATTTCTTGACCAAATATAGTACATTTTTCACAGCACCTTCGGTATTTACCAGAACTGTATGAATGACTAATTGATTTAGGAATTTACTTCATATTCATATCCAAACATGCCTGAGACTTACTATTGTGGATTGATACAGATCAGAGATATATGCTAAGAAGTAGGTAGGAATTATATAAGTAACACTACTTTATATACCTCACATAACCTCACAAAAATATTTAACCATCTCCAGCCCTGATGTAGAAGTATTAACATACCCTCATGAAATCTTCCCAGGAACTGTTTTTTTACATACGGGGAATGTTATCTTTATTTAATCAGTCTTTTTAATGAGTATGCAGTACTGTACCACCATCTTTAATCTTAATTCCATATTTCTAAACAGTAAATTCTTTCAGCCAGCTGTATCGCAGTTACAAATGGTCTTGTTTTGCATTTCCATTATTCCTACAATGAATGGTTTCATATCTTTCACAACAATTTCTGAAAGGAGTTGTTTACTAATGCCTAACTCATAGTATTAACAAACAGCCATTTAAGTTGTTTCACTTCAGCCTCATCTTTGTTTTCACTGGAGGTACAGTTAATTTATTGGCTGAAATTTCTTACATAAAACCAGGAGGGCTATCCTTTCTCCTAGTGTTTCTTTCTCCATTGTCACGTTCTTTTTCAAGGGATTTCTCTTCTGCTATGCAGCTTTGAAATTTTAGTAGTCTTTCAAAACCTTCCCTTGCTCCCAGCTGTGACCCCTCAAAGCTATGGTTACTTTTGAATTCATTTGGCAATTCAGACTACATTTGACATCTCTCTCCCAGTCCATTCCCAAAATTTCACCTGAGAAGCAGCATAGTCTTCAGATGGAACTTCAGTTCTTTAGTGGTATCTTTTAATGACGTATATCAAGTAGTAGTTCCTGCTGCTTACACAATCCACTTCAAATTAATGTATTTATAATTTTATGATCTCTGATGTACTTGTGATCTTTCTTATTACTATTGCCACAGTGTTTGTTATTCATATCAAGCTATGAGATTAAAAAGAAGAGGGGAAAAAAAGGAAAAAAAAAAGAGCCCACCCAACCACACATTTTCCTGTAAATACATCTTCCTTGGAAATACAAAAACAGTTGTGTAAGTGTGAAATATGAGAAAAGGTTCAGGAATTAAATCTTTATTTATAATTCTTATATTTTTGCTGAACATTGCCTTACCAGGTAAAAGTCTTTCTTATCAGGTTATCATCGCTGAAATTTTCGCTGAAGATATAAATGTATCAAGCTTAAGAGTTTCATAAAATAGTATACATATTTATAATAAGCATTTTTTAAAAAGGTTGATTTTAATATGTAATGTCTGCTGTGGTGCTTTCTTGAATTTCTTACTTTGCCTTAATATAACAGAGATTTGTTTAAGATTTGAAAATCTGTTAAAATAAATACTAAAACCCATTTTCCAATAGTGAACATAGTTCTTCTACCTTATTAGGTAAGTACTACTCTCATGTCTCAGCACAGCAGAGAATATTATTGCTACTGCAATAAGTGATATATTAGTTATTTCTAAGGTACATGAATAGTTGCCAGTACTTTTTACACCTGCAGTGAGAATAGCAGATCTTTTCAAGACACTTCTAGCACAATTGTAAAAAGCCTGTAACAAGGAATTGATTTTTGAATAAGTTGCTATAGCTGCAGCTTTATCATTGTGTCAGTAGGTACAGTGTAAAATCTGTCCTTATAGTGTGCAGCTAATATACCCACTCTCTGCATTGTGTCTTTTCACAGGGGGCTATATAGAAAGGATTTTTCTACTAGGAAGCAAAAACTGTAACCCTAAGTAAAGCAGACTTGTCCTCCTGATTGTTAATTTGAATCAATGCAGCTGGTATTAACTTCCTTGTAATATAAGGACTTGACCTTCTTAGGTACTTGTGATGCAGAATCACATCAATAGTCTCTCTGGAAATCTCTGCATGTGCAAAAAAACCCAGTAGAATTTGGTTTGTGCAGTATGCTAATTATTTTGCACAACAACTGGCATTTCTGAAGACCAAAATGCTACCTGTCATTTAGCTAAACATTTTAACTGTGGTAGTTTTGCAGTTTCAAGTGAGTTTTCTGGTCGCACTGTTTCACTTGGTCTTCTGTTATTAGTAGAATGTGACTTGGTGAGAAGCTTTCTATATTGGTCTTCAGTAACATAAATCAATATATTGATGCTAGAAAAGCTGATCTGGTCTTAATCATGTTATCTAAGGGACAGCAGTTAATTTGTCTGCCCTGTGGTACTAACCCTTACTGTGAAGAATCAAGGGAAAATTTCCAAAGGATCTGTGTGATCTGATTTAGTGTTTTGGATCCATGAGCTTAAGCAGCACTTCTTTTACTTACTTTAAAGCAAATATAAAAGAAACAAGTGTCAACTTGGTATATTTGTTTATAACTCATGCAAGTATGAAGGTTTATATAGCTTGTATTGTTATCTTTTGTCTATAATATACTGAGTAATTACAAATGAACAGTTTTGTGTCTCAAATTAATGGTATCAAGAAACAAAAACTTTATAAAATATTGCACTATTAATGGTTTTGTGCATGCAGACCATATGTAATGTACTAATACAATTATATCCTCCTCTAGTCTCTGTCATCTAACCAGTAATTTTGCTATATAGCCTGAAGATTTCTTCATATCTTTATTTCATTTGACATGCTTCATTACACAAACATTATTGGAACTGCATTGAAAGTATCATTACACAAGTTTACAAAAAGAATTATTATCTTTGTAAGCAAGCTGTTCACTCAGTTCTTATTTCAAGATTTTTATTAGATAATAAGCAATAAATATTTGTATAGTCTACTCTACAGCCTGTGCCAAAATCAATACTGCTGGCCTCTCTGGGAACTGACATTAAGCCATCTTGGCCTTCCTGCCTGCCACAGTTATCAAGTTTCAAAGAAAATTTAGGTCTCAAAATTTAAGTTAGTGATTAGGACCCTGCTCCTGCATGCACTAAGTATATCTGGTGGCTTCTGTGTGCATGAAGAGTCATGTGTACTCTGAAGTCAGACTATTTGAATACATGCATTTTAATACATCCTCAATCTTTTCTAATAGCTGAGTACAATGGACCACAAATTCTGATGTAAAAAAAATCTATATTGTACTTTAGTTCTCTTCAGTTGCTACTGTTTGCAATGAGACTTTACTTTTGTCCTGTATCTGTTAGTCCTTCTTAAACTATTGATTGGATAACCCCAGGATAGCATCCTAACTCTGAAGTGGATTCCCATGTTAATTTCCCTGAAAATAAAAGTTGTCTGAATGTAATATACCAATAACCAGTACTTTTAGATGCAGATGTTCTCTTCTGTGAGTTAAAAGTTTTACAGTGTGGTGTTTTGTTGTTTATTGCTGATATCTCTTTATTTTGGAAGGGAGTAGGATAGAGTTACAGGTTAAGATCAAACACAACTTTTCTGCTACTTGCTAAGACAGACAATCGTAGTTATTTCATACAATGGCCTCCTAGACGATGGCAAGGACTAAGTCTATGACCTCTAAATTTAAATTCTAGACAGATTCATCAGCTCAGTTGTCCTGTGAAATTGCTGCCGGTACTGTAGGACGCTTAGTGGGGTCAAAGTACCAGGCTCTGCCACTGTGGTTCATGCATCCAATTGGGCTGGGACGCTTGATCCTGTACTTTGAGGTACTGTATAATTCAAATTGTTCTGGAAATATCCACTCGTGTGTAAGTGTGCAGTGAAGGATTGAAGACACTGTGCAGTTGTAGGCTACCGTGTCTTTGAGAAGACTATACAATAAACAAAAATGAATAATTGTACAGTGAAGAACATGTCATGTCCAAATAATCATTGAAATCAAGCATTGATGACAGTATATTAGCTAAGGAGAAAGTTTTAACACTGTTTTCTCTATTTTAAAAGATCTTTTTAATACACCCTGACACTTGACAGAATCTAATAAGTAATGTTATGTTTAATAATTCAAACTGTGATCTAATGTCATATTCTAATGAGAATTTAGAATCTGCCATTTTACTTAGTGTTTAAGGAAATATTAACTTCTAGTTTTCCCTACTTTATTAAAAAAACATTAATTCGGAGATAATAATTTGCACTGAAAAATTACCAGACATTTCTTCATGTCATTGCAGGTCAAAACATCTGAAGTAGCAAAGGCATGTTAAGAAACAGACTGCTTACCAAATTTAACAAACTAAAGCTGTTCTTTCAAAAGTTCATGATAGTTCACTGCTTTTGATAGAAAGACTCCTAAAATGAATAAAGGAAGTCCTACCTGAGATACTCAGTCACCTGCTGTGCTTTGGTTCTGTTGGCTCATTTATCACTACCAGCAGAAGCTTTCATTTTAATTAAAACATTTTTGTTCAGTCCTGTCTGTCTCAAGTTACTCTGTTGCATAACATTAAAGACCCAGATTCTGTCAGTGTTTGAAAAGCAAGTACATTTTTCTTCTGTGCATCCTGGCTTTATAAAATCTATCTAGGATATAGCTCAAAGATAACAGAAGAGACAAAAGTCTGTGTTGAAGATGACTTTCCTGACCACTTACTTTTAGACACGTGAATGTGGGGAGATAGAGCAGTGAACATCAGCACTGTCTTTAGCGAAGATATTCTTATTTATGCAGAAATAGGATGACACTGTGTGGATTATAAATTATGCTTTAGAGTAATAAAGCCTCCAAGAAGTATCTGAGAAAAATCACCATCTTCAAACTCCTAATCAGCTTGTGTTCAGGCTACCCTGAACTTAGACCAGTGTGTAGAACAACATTATTTTAACCATGTTCTGCAGAGTGGATCATGCTCACTGCAAGCTGCATGTTGAGTGAAGAGAGACAGGTTTCTTTAAATGTGTCTAAAGATCTGGGTAAGTGACATAATTCATACATAAAAATAATTATTCCAAATGGAAATTTTATTTTGAAATGGTATTTACACGTTTCTTTTTCTAAAATGAATCTGGGATATAGATTACTGGTGGTCTTGTCTGAAATTCAGTAAAATAAAATAATCTGTAATTCAGAGCAAGTATTTAGAATAAGTAATTTTAGAACAGCTCCATTCTTTTCTGGTGGTGGTAGCCTGTCTGGCTAAAATCAGGGCTGACAAAGGATTATGCCACTAAACAATGATGAAAACTACATGTGGGTCTGATATGATGAACCATGCCTTTTACCCAGAAAAGACTGAGTTCACACTGCACTTCTCTGTTACTCTCTTGATTCAATATGATAGCTTTCATAGTATTTTCTCACAGTATTTTGTCACCTACTTGAAAGTCAGGTATGTTCATACCACTTTATAATATTTGCTCTTCATGAAGAAAAATTCAGACTCGGGAAAATGCTTTGAAATGTAGCTATGCTGTCTTACAGAAGACTTGCACGAGTCCAGAAAGTCTAGTTTTGTTTTATTTTGTTTCATATTTAGTGTGGTGTACCCTCACTAATCTATTAAATGTTGACTTTTATAAGCTTCAGAGAATGTGGTTTTGGATCACCTGTGTCCAAGGCTGTCTGGTTCTCAGAAATTTTCTTTTGCTCTACCAGATTGAGATGCTCTAAAAATTCTGGTAATTTCACTGTTCAGTTATATGATCATTTATGGCTATATGTGGTTTCATCTTGTCTATCCTTTCATTAAATTTCTGGTGTCACTATAGCCAGTACCATTACAAAAAGAACTGAGATTGGGAGTCAGAATTGCCACAAATAATATTTGGGTTCTGTCAGGAAGAGTGTTTAAAAAAAAAAAAACAAACCAAACCAAAACTACAGGAGTTTGGAAAAGAATGCTGTCTTTGGGATGCCAACAAGTGGATTTTAACTTCAATTCTCTTTGAGGTGAAGTATACCCATAACTAGCAATGAAAGAGGCAACAAAGGAGAAACCAGAGGGGGTAAACATGGCTTGACTTTCCTTCCTCCTTCACCCTGTCCCCATTGCATGGCAGGACAGTCATAATGCTTGTGCATGAGGAATCACTTACTGCTCCTTCACTTGTGGTGTCATGGGACATATTTCATAAAGTGGCAGGGAAGATACAAGAAGAAAATAGCTCCATCATTATTTTACACCAATACATGAAACAAACCAGAGGACTATGAAAGGAGTTGTCCCCATTCACAGTAAGTCATGATACACAGCTTGTGGTCCTGCTTAATTTGAATAAAAATGAAAATATGTTTCTAGTGAAACAAGGAACAGTTCTTTCTCAATATCCTATTGAGAGATTGGATATTTTCCACAGCACAAATCAAAATTACACAGCTGACAATCTGTCTTTGAAACAGTGCATATGTACTCAGACAGTCATGGGTTTGTGTTTTTTTTTCCTTCTACCGTAGTTTGGAATCAGACAACAAACTTTGCTAAATTCTTCTCTTTTTATTTCTGTTCACTCTAAGCAAGAGTTTGTGCTATGGACAATCATGCCTTATGGCATGTAATTTGTATGCAATGCAGAGGTAACTTATCTTTCTGCTTTCCCAGCTTCCCTTTCCTTCCTATCAGCAACTACTAAAACACAGGTAAATTGTCAGTGGCAAATAAGGTGTCAAGATGGGGTCCTGAAATCACAGAGACTAAATGAGGAAAAATATTAAAATATGATTTTAAAATTATGAATGTGATTAATCTAATTGTTTGCAACAAGTAAATCTATCCCTGAAAGTTTTTGTATTTTCTTAACCAATATATTACATTAACAAACCAGTACAGTGAATTTTCACAGGTCTTTGTATAGTTCTTTCTTATAGGAACCTTAAAACAATTACGTTCAAAATCCACTATTTGAATTGGATAGAAAAAAACCCCAAACTTAAATTGTGGAAGAATATTTTTTTCAAACTATTTTTTCACCCAGAGTAGACCATATGAATATCTTGGAAAATAAGCATGAAATTTTTCATCCTGAAGATTTATATATCCATTCAATTTTTGATGTTAAGTCTAAATTCCAATAAATATAAAACTGCCTGGGTGAAGCAGCAATATCTAAAAACAGAGACTAAAAAATATGCCTGCTGCAAATGCACCCTTACCACTTTTCCCGTTATCTGTATCACCGGAATGAGAGAAGAGAAACAGCAAGTCAGCTTTAGGATTAGGATTAGCTTACTCTTCTGTTAAATAGGCCATACCATTTAAAAATCCAAACTCTTAGATTTTGACGAGGTACATTTTGAATGATATTTTTTTATTGTTATTCACTTCTAAACTTGCTTTTTAACTGCTTCAGCAGCATAAAAGATCTCATAACTGCCATTGTGAACGAAAAATCGAGCTAATTATATTTTGAGTCCCACCCAGACAAATTAGAAATGAAGACAGGATAAAATCCTTCTTTTGGATTATGGGAATTTGTTTGAGTGAGGATGTGAGCTTTGAGCAGAATTGTTTGTACCTAACAGCAACCTGAAGCATGCAGGGATGTGCTAGAGTGAGCACTGGAGCTTTCAGTCACACCACAACCTCCTAACCAGCATGTGGACCTGGGCAGCTCCACTGCCATGGAGTATCTAAACATATTGCTAAATTAGAAACATCTCTTAATTTCTTTTGCACAGCTATGCTGAGAATCTGTGCCTAAATAAGGGCTTCGGTATTTAAGTAGTGATAGTGGAGAGAGTAGGTCTATAATTACATACATAAGACATCCTGTGCTTCCAACACCTGCTGTACAGCATAGGCAAATAGTGTTGCAATGGTCAACTAGGACCTCTTCCTCAAGCAAGGAGCATAGTACAAGTCTTTCGTGATCTGTTAGTGAAGCTTAGAATGATTTCTAACTTTTGTTTGCTTGTCTACCTTTATGAAGTCAACAGCTTTCCTGGAAGGATTCAGCTCCTAGAGTAAAGACATGGAAATAATTCATCATGTATTCTTACAAATTTCTCAGTACTGCTTAGAGCCTGTCTTTACTCTTCTGTGCATAACCATAAACATGAAAGTGCTTCTTATATTTACCGTTAAATAGTTCAAACATATAGAGGCAAACTGTAGAGCAGTGGGAAGTTTTAGGAAGAAGAGGTAATTCTGTGACAAATTGTCTACCTCCCCAAATCACTGAACAAAACCACTGATCTAGCCCAGATTGGATTATATATGGGAATAAGGATGCATCGCAGTCATGGCTGCATGATCAGATTAGGCAGCTGGTTCCCACAGACATGTGAGACCAGCTGATCCCCGAGATTAAGTCTTCTGTTTGAAAATACTCTCATGGCTGTAGACAGATTACCTGAAGAGATTTCTGTAAAATGGGCAATTAGCCAAACTACAAGTAATTATCTTGCTCTGAAATGGTTAGATTTACCATACATAACTAGTCTTTCCTTTTTCTGCATACACTTACTGATTCTGTTTTCAAACCTGCAGGTACAGGACACAAACATTGTTCCCTTTATTTCAGAGCAGTTGTGGTAAATCTGTATTCTTATCATCACTGGTGATATACTCAATTTGATCTGTTGGGATTGGTAAATTCCTCTGGGAATGGTCATTATTTGGCAAAGAATATGTGCACAGCAATTGTGGTGGCACTATGCTGTGTAGCACTGGAAAAGGGAAGGTCTGAATAATTTGAGGATCTATTGTGAGGCCAAAAAAATACCCAGAGAAAAGTTATTACCATAAGAGAAAAAAACTGCAAGTAAGAGATAAAGAACAGGAAACAAGCAGTTCCTGGGAGAGATGGAAGGAGAAGTTAGCCTTATGGAAGAGAAAAAAAAAAAAAAAAAAGGATAACATGACATATTAAGGACAGTTAGGGTTTTTAAAATATTGTTTTAAGTACACTGTTGTCTTTAAAACACACATGAACAGAAGAATGGAATGAAAATGGGGTGAGAAGATGTTGAAAAAGGAAAGGAAACAGATATAGGCTGGAAGAATCCAGACAGACTTCACTAAGCTGTAAGGCTGATCAAACTGAAGGTAGAGGCTGTTGTCTTGCTGATTTCAGTAAAACCAATATTTCAACAGTGTATATGGGTCATCTGAAGACCAAATTCTGCCAGCCCTGCTCATTTTCTTGCTTAGGAGTGGTCCCACTGGTTTCAGTACAAGTACATATGGCATAAGATATTGTGCATGTATGACAGAATGAGCCTAAGATATTAAAAACTGCATTTTCAAAGTAAAAATGCCTGCAATGAGTTTTCATGCAAAATACTGTATCTGGAGTATACTAGATGAACTTGAATTTTGTTCTTCCACAAGTGCATATACTTCAAATGCTATACAATAATAAGGAGAGGACAAAAGATGGTTATTGAAGGAACTGATCATTACCCTGAAAATAAATACATTAAGCTATATACTCAGTTTATTGAGTTCGCTGCTCCCTGAAGCAGAGCTTTGTTGATGCAGTAAAATCTTTCAACTCTCTGGAGTCAGATAGATTTTTTTTTTTTTTTTTTTAAGCCTGAAACACCTGGCTAGATGACTTTGGTCAGGAGTTTAGTCAATGGAGATAAACATTTTCATTTCCCTGATTTAAATATCCAGGCATGGATCATGAATAGGCTCAGGTGTAGGCTTCTTCCTACTGCCAGCCTGTATTGAGTATGATTCACATAAAACTCTTTCTGGTGTAATCATTAATACAATGTGTATTGTCACTAATTTGGTTTTATTTTATTTTTCTGTTCTTTTGGAGAGTAATGTAAGAGATACAATTTAGAGTGCAAGTGTTAAGTTTCTCTATGCAGTGTCTTTGAAATTAGTTGTTGCTCTTAGTTCAGCTCCTAGCAGACTCAGCTGTCCATCATTATAATGATCAGTCACTGTTATCCATTATTAAATCTCTGTATGGACAGCATGGATTGAAAGGTAAAAGGTAGGATTATTCTTATTCCGAGAAGAATCTCCCTTGCCTCAGAACTGAGGAACACTGGTGCAACAGAACAAAATAAAATGGTTTGACCTATTTCCAAGCCTGATGTTTGCAGGATAAATAAAACCACTACAGCTAGAATCCGAACTTTTACGTTACTCATGTCTTTGAGCTACAGGTCAGATTCATAGTCTCGATGAAAAACCTGGAAATTTTAACTTTAAAACCCAACAATCTCTTTCATCACATCTGTCACCCATGAGGCTTTTTCTGTCCATCCAGTAAAAATAATCACCACTGAAAAGAACATTACACGAAAACTTCATTGTATATAGGTATTCTTCATTTTACATACTGTCCCTTATTAACTGCAAAAACTTTTTGAGGGACAGAATTATCCCAAGTTGCTAGAGTGGACTCTGTCCCAGGGGAATGTTTTGTGAGGAGAAAATTGGGACTCAAGATTAAGTAGGTGAAGTGAAGCATCTGCTTCTGTTTGAATTTGCAGAGCCTGAAATAAAACAAGCCCAGGTCTAATCTCTAAACAAACACAGGTGACAGGAAGGTCAGTAAATGCCTACAAACATGCAGATTATAAAAGATGGGTTCTACCTGTTTAGGAACTTCAAAGAATAAAAGCCTGCTGGTGGAAAGAGTTAACTCAGTGGAAGACATATTTTACAACTCTTTCAGCCAACTGCCTAGATTTAAGATCCCAGAGAAGGCAGATACCCACATTTATTGAAAGAATCATTTAGGTCAGTGACTACAAATAAAAACCTGATCATTTAACCACCTGAGGACACAGAGCAAGAAACTTTTTCACTTCTAGGGAAAGAGGAGGAATCTGACAATGAATTGAGATACTTGCATGCGGTGGGGCTGCCATCTTACATTTTGAATCACACATGTGGCTCTTGTGTATGATGTTATTTATGCTTAAAGCATTACAGAGTGCAAGGTGCTTATGTGAAATATAACAGCTAGGATTCAAATCTTTCTAAAGGTAGGTGACTCGTATCACTCTGCTGTTGACCTTGCACAATTCAGTATCTGCGTAAATCATCGGTATCTTTGACTATTCATAGTAACTGATCAATTGAATTATTGACATGTTAATGCTGCTTACTTGTTAAGATACTGTTTGCCTATTATTTCTTCTAAGAGGTTTTTAAAATACATTTTATTTCAGAAAAATGGCGTGTAGCCTAGGTGGGTTTGCTTATTCCTGCTAACTTTATTTTTGCTCTCTGAAAAGGTGAGTTAGATGGGTCATAGTTCCTCGTATCCTGCTCTGCAATGGTGCAACAAACTGGAGTTAGAGGAACACATCAGGTACAACTTGAAAGGGGTTTTTGTAATCCCTAATATTCCTCCTTAATGTTGGGACGTCTTCAAAAAACTTTTTTTCTCTATTTTTGTGCATGAAGGAGTTTGTTGACCTTCAGTTTTGCACACCTATTACATGGTATGGATTGACAAAACTAACAACAGGGACTTTCCATAAAACCTTTATTTCTGTGACTGATTATTCATTCTTCCCTTTATAAATGACTGATCCTATTCCCACAGAACATACCTACATTAATAGCTCTCGTGCCTAGAAACAAGAAAGAGAAATTAGGTCTAACCCATGCCAGGATATATCAAATTTTTGTTGTGTGTGTTTATAGAAGTAGAAAAGATTATTTGATCCTATTAAATCTTCTGTTAGAATTTGATATTTGTTGATATTTGTGAGTTCTTAGATTTAAATGTTTCTGGAGGATCAAATGAGAAACAGTATGTTTGATTTTTAAATTTAGTAATGCATCAGGCAAGATAAGGAGTTGCCCATTGCAATGTAATATTTCAAGGCAGTAGCCTTTCACTTTTGGATACCAGTGTTTGGACTCTCAGTACAGCACAGGGAAGTACAGGCAGGGGCCTCAGCCCAGTTCTTTGTAGACAGAAACTAATATAACCAAACTGCAACACTAGCCATTACTTCTGTGTAGCTTAGTGTATGTCTCAGGTGAGAACCAGAATTCAGAGTTTGTTATGTTCAAATGAGTTAAAACATACAGAAACATTGGAATTATTTCACATTTTATAATGTTTTCTGGGAGTCTTAACTCTAAGGAAGTTACTATTACTTTACTTTTTTAAAAGCACTGGATTTTTTCCTTTTTAAAATATTCTGGATTAAAGGGTGTATAGAGAGTTGGGGAGCCTGTCTGACTGTTATTTGAAGTTTTCCGACTGACTTCAGTAGGAGCAGGATCAGACCTTTCAGATCACCAAATGCTGGTGACTGGAAAAGCTCCAAGAAATATTGTTCTTAGGATGAAAGGAGCAGGGAGAGACCGTGATATTTTGTGCTGGAATTTCTATTACACAAGAATGTCAGAGGGCATGAAGTATTTGAAGGAGGAAAGAGAAGAAATATAATGTCAGGTAATACTGGATCTAAAAGGCCAAATACAAAGCCAAATACAAAGTGTGCATGATATAAGGACCCATTTAAATCCTAAATTATTCTAGAGTTTTAATGAATAGTTCTGTTAACATTCTTTATAAGCTAAGTAAATCTTCTTATAATTCTTCACAAACCTCAGCTACTTTAAAAAAATTACTTTCTTTTGACAGCTATATTAACATATGGCTCTGCATAAAGGAATCATGTTGAATACATGCAATGTAATATTGGGATATACATTTTTAAAAATGAGATGAGAGGATCCAGAAATATAATAATCTTCTTGTAATCCTCTATTAATCCATTCTGTACTGCTAAGGCTTTTATTTGAGTGTAGAGCTCACAAAGATTCTGGCAGAAGCAAAAAGAGAAAAAGAAAATGAAAAGTCTTCTGTATATAAATCCCCAGAGCTACACCTATAAAGAATTTTTGCAATCTGCAAAGAAAGGCACAGCCCTGGGAACTAATCTCTTACTGCATGGATTTCTCTCTCTTTGTCCTGACCTTGGCTCTTCCACAGGCCCAGTAAATGTGTCTCTGCCTCGTGATGAGCTCGATGCTACCTCTAGCTCTCAGGGCATTCCTTTTCAGCATCAACTCACTGTTTTACTAATCCCATGCTGAGATCACTCAAACACTGAAAGGGGGCTTAGTTTCACTATCAGCTAGACCTGCAGAGATGACAAATCACTTGGTTTTGTGACATGTGATGAAAATGCTAATGTTTAATTATCAATGCAGTTAGTGAACTTCAGAGTAGGGTCTGATCTAAGTGGAGACCGGATCCCACAGCATTTGCTTGGAGCTGCAGCCCACCTTAAAAGCTAAGAATGCCAAGGATATGTTTGCCTCCAGGCGTTTCTATAAAAACTGGCTTAAAGAAGATTAACAAGGGAGGAAAATCTGTTTTTTTTTCTGTGAAGTTTGAATCAACAACGATTTCAATATTAGAAATGGACCAAGATTAAATCTCATAATGTGGAAAGTCTGAGAAGCTGTTCCTAAGGGTAGGTAATATTCTAATTTTCACAGTCTGTCTCTCTCACAGTTATAGACTATAATGCTAAATACTACTAGTGGTATTATTTTTACTAGTTTCATAACCAATCCATCTATTTATGTGATCAGATAATGCAAAACACACCTAGAAACTGAAATGCACGAGCAGACAACTTTGTTAAAAGTTGGTATTACAACTGTCCTAAATTTGGAGTTCTGAGCATTTTCTTTACGTGTCTCACATTGCTAATTCACATTTCTGGTTCTCAGCAATTTTAGATTTCATTAAAGATATCTCTTGATATTTTTTTTTATCTTTTTATTTTCTCTCAGACAACGAACTAGCTCTTTCATCTGTGGGAACACAGGCCTATTGCAGTTCCTGAAATGCTCCTCCATCTTGGTCAGGGCAGCCTGCTGTCTTGAATTTCACAAAGGAGCTGTGTTCACAAACCCCACATTTCTTCTGTGCCTCTGTTAACAGCTTCTCTCCATTACCTCTTCAATTACTATTCTATACTCCTTCAAGGGACAGAAGACTGCAGAGCGATTCTGCTTGTACCAGGCGGTACCTGTTGCATTTCTGTTTTCACAAATTACTTTTCTTCCAATCTACTAGGTAATTTTGATCAGCTCACAGACTGTCTTCATTTTGCTATACCATGAACCACTGGTGTTTGCCACGGTACCACACTGTGCCATCACGTGCTGTCAAAAACATCAATTGAAAAGGAAATTTTACATCCAAAACACTTATTAAATGTGCAGATTTATGTATTATGCTTTTGTGCCTTTCTTTGCTGTTGCTGGCAAGATTTTATTCAAATGATCTCTATGTTTGTTGATAATATTCTCTTATTAACGCTCTGTGCTCCTCTTAATCTCTTGTAGCATCAGATTTTGATGTTGGCTCATGAGCACTGCTTTGCACTATTCTCCAGGCTTCACAGGTGAAGACTGTGGAAGGTTTCTCACCTAATACTTTTCTCCCACAGCCCTATTTTTCAATTTGCTGAGAATTATTACGCATTCAGGGTTTTGATATTTTTAGGGTAATTTTTCCTGCCATACATTTTTAGAGTTTGGTAAACAATGTTGCATTTCTAAAATTATCCTTATGCTGCTTGCTCTTCACTGACTGATCTTTTTGTTAGTTTTTTGAGTACCATTCTGTGTTTGATATTTGCACTTTATCCTCCTTTCTTCAGATGTTTTGTATTCTACAGTTTTCTTGGTTACTGGGATTTAGCTGACCCTATGAATTTAGAACTTTAATGAATAATTTAATCTCACTGTGAACTTTATATATATTAATAAGAGTAAGTATGCACATTATTTCCCAGAATGGAGTCACTACTGGTGCATAGATGTGGGGTGCATAGCTTGAATCACAAAACTCCTGATCCTTGCTGCACCTTATTCATGTAGGCCCCACTGTATTTTTCTTTGTGTGTAGACTTGAAAATCCTGAATAAGAACACAAAGTTTGGTCCTACAGTTGCAACACGTTTTATGATCATGAACAGTGGGAACATTTTCTCATTTAACTAATTTTAGGAGGTCAGAAATTTCCCTTTGTATTGATGGAGCATGCATGATCAGTAATACCACCTCATTTTTTGATGACAGTTTTTACAACTGTACTCTTTCCAAGACTACATGAAATATGTTAAATGGAGTAGAAGTTAAAAACACAAATAAAAGCTATATAAATTCTTTAATATATTTCCCTATCTAGCCTGTTGCTAAAGATTACTAGCTTACATATCTCATTTGTACACAGTTCATTTTGGTTTTAAAATAATTATTCTTTATAAATGAAAAAATGAAGTAAAAAGAAAACAGTAGTATTTATTTATAAAGGCTTGCTTTCATTCAGTTTCTGTTCATCTTCATCCCAAAAATGACTTTATTAAAACAGTGACTTCTCATAAAGGGAGAGAGAAAACAGGCATTTGAACAGATGGGTTTAATAAGGATTCTACAGTATATCTGCCACAAATGGTTGAGCACCGCTACTAAAGCAGGACTAAGATATGACTGAGAATAAAGAACTTCCAAATGGTTTGTGCTCTCAGTGAAGAAGTTTTAGATTAAAAGACAAAGGTTGTGATGTAAATGTACATAGATCAAAGAGGACACGTAATGGAACCTTGTTATATAAAGGGAAAAATCCACTTTCTTTCCGGGTAATAAAATTGAACTATGCTGCAGTGGGAGTACAGCAAATCCTGTGGGTTTGTGGTTTGGGGTTTTTTTTTAACTTATTGCTACTCCTATTTGAGATATTGTTTCTGTCTTTTGTCTCAAAATAATTAAAAAAACCCCAAATGGTTTACAGTGTCACCAAAAATAATGTTATTAAAACTTCAAAATTTCATAGGTAATCCTCTTATGAATCTTTGTGCAAGGTGGGAAGAAGTTGTTCTTATCATTCATTCTCTGCTATAGTCTTTTTTCTTTCCAATTGTGCATGGAAAAATTGAAATAAATTTTTGCAGGTCCATGTTTGGAAGGACAAATCACTTCAAATATATAGTTACTGAATAAAAAAATGTCACAATAAATACAATATATATTTTTTAAATTATCACAACTTGCTGATAGAATTAAATCTAAACTGTCCTGTTACCTAAAACCTAGTGATAGATGAAATTCAGCTCACCTACACATTTAAACATTGGGCATATTCCTGATGCTTCCTGCATTTCTATGACCATGGGAAATAGACTAGAAAAAATATGTATTTTTAGTTTCATATTTTGCTTAAGAGTTCTTCAGTGCCCAGGAGAATTGCAAAATAGTGCTTCAGTGCATCCCTGACTTGACTTTGGTTTCAGGTAGAATTGGGTAGATTTGTGGGTTTCTTTGTGTTTAATTTTGAGATGTAACTTGAAGTGTTGTCTCGTTCAACAAAAACACCAATTCCTTTTGTAAAATTTCCATAACAGTCATATCTCCTTGAAACCTTGTAACAAGGCATTATATAAAGAAATATGTTGTTACTGAAATTCTAACTATTTTGGCCATGAATAATTTTGGGACATCTTGATTTTAGCTATTCCAGTGCTTTTGCTTAGAAGCCTCCTATTTATGTATCCGGTTTGAAAATTTTAACCATTTTTTTTAATACATTCAGTATGACACCTGTTCACAGAATCACAGAATCATCTAGGCTGGAAAAGACCTTGAAGATCATCTAGTCCAACCGTTACCTAACACTGACAGTTCCCAACTACACCATATCCCTAAGTTCTATGTTGACCCTACTCTTAAACACCTCCAGGGATGGGGACTCCACCACCTCCCTGGGCAGCCCATTCCAACACCTAACAACCCATTCTGTAAAGAAATACTTCCTAATATCCAGTCTAAACCTTCCCTGGTGCAATTTGAGGCCATTCCCTCTTGTCCTATCGCTTGTTACTTGGTTAAAGAGACTCATCCCCAGCTCTCTGCAACCTCCTTTCAGGTAGTTGTAGAGGGCGATGAGGTGTCCCCTCAGCCTCCTCTTCTCCACACTAAACAACCCCAGTTCCGTCAGTTGCTCCTCGTATGACATGTGCTCCAGACCCTTCACCAGCTTCGTTGCCCTTCTCTGGACACGCTCGAGTCATTCCATGTCCTTTTTGTAGTGAGGGGCCCAAAACTGAACACAGTTTCATCGAGGTGCGGCCTCACCAGCGCCAAGTACAGGGGCAAGATGGCTTCCCTGTCCCTGCTGGCCACGCTATTTCTGATGCAAGCCGGGATGCCATTGGCCTTCTTGGCCACCTGGGCACACTGCTGGCTCATGTTCAGCCGGCTGTCAATCAACACCCCCAGGTCCCTCTCTGACTGGCAGCTCTCCAGCCACTCCTCCCCAAGCCTGTAGCACTGCTGGGGGTTGTTGTGGCCCAAGTGCAGCACCCGGCATTTGGCCTTATTAAAACTCCTACAGTTGGCCTTAGCCCATTGCTCCAGCCTGTCCAGATCTCTCTGCAGAGCCTCCCTACCCTCGAGCAGATCAACACTCCCACCCAACTTGGTGTTGTCTGAAAACTTACTGAGGGTTCACTCGATCCCCTCGTCTAGATCAGCAATAAAGTTATTAAAGAGAAGTGGCCCCAAAACCGAGCCCTGGGGGACACCACTGGAGACCGGTCACCAGCTGGATTTAACTCCATTCTTAATTGGTGGAGCGATTTGTCTGCTTAATTCCAATAACGAACGAGACTCTGTTATTTCCTCAAGTACACATTTTTCTTTAGATATTAAGTTTAAATCTTCTGGTGATATGATAAGTAACTGCCTAGTCTTTGTTACCAAGATTAGTTTATTTTAAGAAGAATTTTTATTGATGTATTGTCACTGTTTATTTTGTGTATATATGAATTTAAATCTAACAGCTTTGTAGCAACAGATAAATGCTGCTGCCTTATTCAAAACAGATAAATATGGATACGCTGATGTAGTGCACCATGTTTTTAAGTGGAATGCATTGCTCAAAAATTGTCAATTGCTACAGGAAGGCTCCATTTGTAGAAAAGTCTCTTTGGTCTTTATTTTTTAATTAAGATACCTGCTGCCTATGAAACCTGAAAACAGAACTGGATATGGGTGTTCTTGCTCTTTCTAAAAGAAGATCTCAACAGACAAAATCTCATGACCTTGTATTCCATGCAGTTCTGTGAATCCTAAAGTACATCTCAGGAATACATTCCCGTTTTCCCTTGTAGGAGTTTAGCAGGTTTTTGAAAGCCATTACACTGAAAAGGCTGTTGTGAAGGAGAAGCTAGAAGAAGACCCAGCAGCAGCTCCCTCTGAATAAGATCTGTGGTTCCTGTGCTTGGCCCCTGCCTGAGCTATGCTGTGGCCGTGATAATATTGCATCTGTACCTCATCTTGTACCTCCCTGATCCTGATCTGTATCTCAACCTGCTGACTTGGCTTTCTAGTTTGACCTTGGGGCTGCCTCATGACTATGGGCTTGCTCGGTGCTTGCTGGGCTCTTGGGTGATCCTGGTTACCATTACTGAACCTGATCCTGACCCTGACCTACTGACTTAGTTTCCTGGCTTCTTGTCAGAGAGGCTGCTGTCCCTGTCTGCCTTGTGATGCTCAGCTCGCAGCTCGCCTTCCTTTACAGGGCAACCTGCCCTTGCTGCTTCCTGACAGTGCTAAAGGAAAAGAATCATAGTAGTCTCTAAACTTGCTTATTTGAATTATTTTGTCTAAATTTCTACTCTTTGTTACTGTTACCTAATTACTGAATCTGTCCACTTGTGGTGACCTTGAAGCTGTATAAGCAAATAGTTACGGGTACTTATGTTCTCACAATTCCCTGCTTCCCACGTTTAAATCACGGCATCCATCATGAAAGTGTGTGTCACTTCACACTAATGATTATTTGATTAGCAGCAAATTGAAATTATCTGGATGAATTGTCAGTGGCAATGATTTAGCTATAGCTCAGTGTTAACACCAGGGTGAAACAGAAGGGGGATGGAGCATAGGGGCTGCAGAGCTAGCTCCTGAAGAATGATCAGAACAAAGGGTATGATTGCTAATTTCAGCTTCCCAGTACCTTTATCGGAATGAGGCAAAGATATAGCTTAAGTGGTTCAAAGACTGCCACCATTTTGAGATGCTGCATGATTAATTTGACAATGGTCATTAAGAATTAAACATCTAGTCCAATTGCCATGATTATCCTTGGAGATTTTATTATCTGAACTATTGTGCAAGAAAATGTGCAATTAAAAATACAAATGTTCTCATGCTCTTGATTCATTTGAGTATTCCTGAGTGAAGACACAATGTTGCTTAAAAAAAGTCAACAAGAAAAAAGAAAATACATTTATAAATAAAATGTAGACGAAGAAACAGCTTCATTTCTTTCAAGTTCAAATAGTCTATTTCATCAGATATTTAAAATAAGTATCTTTGAGACAGGAGACATTTTAAGAAAAGGATGCATGTCTCTATTCTCAATACATTAGATTTTCAATATTTTTTCTTTGTCACTTATATCTATGTGATATGTCTTCATAAAAGCTGTTTAAAACATTTAATGAATTCAAGGACAGGGAATTAATTTGTATTCAGTCTACAAGCTAGAGGGACTATATGTATTTATTTGCATAATACAGAAGCATAAAAAAACAAAGCCCATATTCTGTTATAAACAAAATAAGATTGTATAGCTATTAGTAATGGGTGAATACAGGACCAAAGTACGTATAGACACTTTATGGAGGAGAAATTATTATATACTTGAGTGTAGCTGAGTGGAATAATAAAAAGGAGTTCCCACTAGAATTATACCAACAATTGATTCTTTTTAGCTGTCGGCTTATAAAAAAAAAAAAAAAAAAAAAAAAAGAAAGAAAAAGAAATCCAAAGATGTTCATCCAGTGTGATATAAGACAAAGTCAGATAAGGGTCAGAATTGCTAGTTCTGAGTAGTAACAGAATGGGGCAAAAGCAGCATACTCTTGAAACCTTGTGTGATCGTTGTGAAGGCTGTACACAAGTATACCCAAGTCCTGTCAGCTCTTGGTGCCAAAAGCAGGTGGGTGAGGAGGGCAACTGTGCTGGGTTTGTGTGTGTGGTGGCGTTTTTGGTAGCAGGGGAGGGGCTACAGTGATGGCCCCTGTGAGAAGCTTCTCGATTCTCCCCTGGCTCCAAGTCAGACCCGCCTCTAGCCAAGGCTGAGCCAATTAGCAATGGTGGCTGCACCTCTGTGATAACATATTTAAGAAGGGGAACCTAGGAGGAGTTGGAGTTGTGAGGATGAGTTGCGAGGAGGACACCTATGCAAACACCGAGGTCAGTGGAAGAAAGGAAGAAGAAGGTGGTGAGGTGTGCCAGAGCAGAGGCTCCCCTGCAGCCCGTGGTGAGAGGTCAGGCTGTGTCCCTGCAGCCCATGTAGGTCCATGGTGGAGCAGATGCCCACCTGCAGCTAGTGGAGGGCCCTACATTGGAGCAGGTGACTGTGCTCAAAGAAGGCCGGGACTCTGTGAGAAGAAGCCCCTGCTGTTGCAGTTCAGTGCTGGGATGATTGCAACATGTGTAAGAGACCCACACTGGAACATTGGTAAGCCCTGTGGCTGGTGAGAAGGACTCATGTAAGAGAAAGTTCGTGGAGAACTGTCTGCTGTGAGAGAAACTGAATGCTGGAGGAGGGGAATATTGTTCCTCTCCCTGAGGAGGAAGGAGCAGTAAGACTGACTGTACCCCCCATTCTCTGACCCCTGTGCCACTGGAGGGAAGGAGGTAGAGAAATTGTGAGCAAAGCTGAGCCTGGGAAGAAGGGAGGGGTGGGAGAAACATGTTTGTAAGATATGGGAATACTTCTCACTGTCCTACTCCATTTGTTAAGTGTCATCTTTAGCATTTGAATTAAATTGATGCTCTTTTTTTTTTCCCCTAATGAGTCCGTCTTCTTCTCATGATGGTAATGGGTGAATCACACCTCCCTTTTTGCTTTATTTTCTCCTTCCCATCCCTGAGGGGGAAGGGGCAAGCAAGCAGCTGCATGGTGCTCAGCTGCCCTCTGGGCTCAAACCACGACAGCAACAAAGGACCCCCAATAGCATTTTAGGACGAAAACAGAGACCTTATAACCTCTTGCTATGGCACTGATCAGCAGAGAGGAGATGCTCTGAATATCAGTTATATTGAACACAAGAAAGAATGGCTTATCATTGGCTTTTGCTTCTTACTGTTGAGGTTGTCTGATAATCCAGCATTTCAATTAATGCATTGCAGCTAAACTACAGAGAATCCCTGGCTTTTCTAGGAGTGCAAAGCACAGTTGTGACATAATGCATGCAGATAGATAACAATACTGAAATCAATAGAGAAAGATTAATATGGTAACATTTCAGGTTACCACAGGATGAAGTGTAAATGTGACTAAAAGATAAATGAAATTTACTTAAATAAGAACGATGAGCAACAGACTGAAAGTGCCTATTTAAACCTAGGAGAAAGCAAGGAAGAAAGTGAATACAGCATCAAGACCTGTACTAACCCAGCTCTGAATTTGCCTGGGAACACGCAGAAATACGAAGGAAGCTCCATTTCACTGTTTGTGGTAACAACACCCTGTCTGTTCAAATGCCAACTCTCTAACTGCTAGAAGATCTGTGTTCCATGGTAAATTCATGTGCCACAGTACATGTGATGTGAGTTAAGTCCTTCACAAAGCTTGCTTAACAAAATCTCCCATTCAAATGTTGAGGAACACATTTTCTGTGTTTTAAGGGTAACATAGAAAAAATCCAAGTGTATTTTCTTTTGAAACCTTAAGACTAGTTAATACAGCCTGAACACAGGTATTAACATATCAGTATGTCAACTTTGTGATGAGGATAAATAGAATCAAATATATCAAAAAAAAAAAAAGGTTCTGAAATTCAGACAAGTTGTTGATACTGAAAAAAATGTCTGAAGGAGCTTGCTGTTTTTTCCACTTTCTTCTTACATGTTTGAGTTTAGAAGACTAGGGACAAAGCATGAATTTCTGTTCATTCTCCAGTGTCTTGTATTTGCTGATTATCTTAAAGTGAACTAAGTAGCATTAAGCTAGTGAAGTATCTGTCAATCCCAAACTATTTAACTATACCCCATTGTGTAAAAGGACTAAACGTAATTAAGTGCAAAGCAATTAACTAGATGTTTATTACGTCCTGATTGCTTTAGTGTTTACTGACCACACCAGACTGTGAAGCTGTTCAGGTTCTGAGAAGATTGTGAAGACACAGGTTGGGGAAATGTTTGCGTAAATGAAAGTTATATTATGTAAGAAAAAAAAATTTCCTGCAAAAAATGCTTTGATTGTACATATGACCCTTCAAACAAAACCTATGTTTTTGAGGTAATAGGCAGGTGACCTCAAGCATTAAACACCACTCTTCTTTCTTTAATTCCTCAGATCTGTGCTCAGGTGTTATTTGTATGTGACTGTTGATGGAAAGAAAAGAGCTACATACAAATGAGAATACATATGCAGGGGTTATTTTTTGGTGAAAAGATATTGGCAATTGCTTTCTGCTAACCCTGGTTTTACACTGAGATATGTATAAAGTACCATCTCATCAAAGGAAAGAAACTGAGAAAGAAATCTATCTTCTAAAGCTTGAGTGAGCAGTCATTTGCCTTTGAAGATTACTGAAGTCATAATGTTTAGGTGCCAGTTATGGAGGAAGCGACTTAATTATAAACAGAGGGGGCAAATAGAATACTTAGTATAAATGTCACTGGGATTTGTTGTGGTAAGTGTATAGAACATCACATGCTTTTTATATATATATGAAAACTTTTAGAGAGATTACATCTGAAGAAATCACACAGCTCATACAAGGACAGTAACAACAGCTTAGCTAAAGGCAAAGCCATTAGTTTTTGTCAGAAACTAAATAGCATCTCTTTTCATACTTACATTTTCTGTGGGAAAACTAATGAGGTCTTTATGTGACATACGAAAAGTACTGTTTCTGATTTCAGCTTCTGACATTGGTCTAGACTGAGTGGGCAAAGGATAGCTGCATTTTCATGACACTTGGTGAGTATACATAGACACTACATGATGAAAATGTCCAAAAATAGTTGTTCTAAATGAATTAGATTCAGGTACTTGGAAGGTGAGTTGGGTGGGGTTTTTTTGCAGAAATTAAGATTACTGTGTTCTAATAAGCACAAATTTTGAAGAGTAGCTTAAAGAGGACGATGATGCTAGTAGGGTTTTTGTTTGCATCAGTAGCAGAGTTAGAAGATATTTTCAGTATAAACTGGTCCTCAAATTGCCCTCTTCATCCAGCAGTTAAGTAATTATATAACTCTAATTTACTATATATGATAGTATTTGCTGAATAGTGGATGAATTTTACATAAAATGTACTTCAGCCTGCATATTGAGTTTCAAAAACTCTTCTGTTTTTCAAAATCACTGCTCACCAAAATCACTGTTAGAACTAAAGACAGCATTTTCAAATATGTCAGTCTGAGTTAAGCCTCCAAAGATCAGAGAGGTGTGCAGGCTGATTAAATGTAGACTTCAATAAGGGATAAATATTTGATTTTTAAGTTAAATTTTCAGTTTCCAATTTCTTTAGTAAAATGACCTCTTTGGAGCAGGCAGGGTATGGTAATACATGTGGATTTAAAACAAAATTAATTTAGATTTAATCTCTTTGAGCATTTTTTTGGCTGTTTAGGAAATCTGAACATAAGCTATAGTTAAGCAGATGATTTAAGCTCTTTGCTGAAGGAAATGGAGTTTCCATTGTTGCTCAGTCCGACTTCCTCTGATACTGCTGCTGAAGAATTTGGGTAACAGTGAGATGCTAATGGGAGGTTTGTAGAGATACAGAATAAGTTTTAGTATCCCCAACTGGATTGATCCCCCCTTGTTTTGTCAAGTGACTATACTACCAAATGGATTAATTCTGCAGTTAGCACTGTTTCTCTCAATTGAAAAAAGTAATTATTGCTTGACCCAACTACCATTTTTAGAGTGGTCACTCCAACACAAGGAAAATAAATATATAAATAAATAAATAAACCCTACTTCCTTTGCCTGTCTTTGCGAATACTTGCCAGGCAATCACAAGAGGGTTTTTTCACCGTTACAAATTGTATCCGTAGCAAATACTGACAAAGGTATCTAGTAATATCCCAACAAGCACAGAGTTAATTTTAGCTTTTTTTCCAGTTCTGCTCACTTTCTACATTACAGTGAGGTACTCAATCAGACTTTTGACTTTCTCATTAACAGGTGAGATAGCTACCACATTCTCATTGATTTTTTTGTGCTTTTGGGGTTTGATTGACAGCCTTACCTATTATTTCCTTTTGGTTTGAGACCTTGAAGCCACAATTTGTTAACATAATTTAAACAGGATACTAAACCTCAATATATGTGGTTAAATCAAAGTTTGGTCTTGATTTCAAGTACAGTATATACATTCATTTAGCAAATTACAGGTAGATTTGCTTTTTGTTCCTGTTGGAAGAGTAAAATTTATTTCACTACAAAATCACTTAATTGTTGTATTATACACATTACCTGTAAACTTGTAAAAATGATTTATTGCTAGAAATAATAAATTATACATTGTCCAGACTGCTTTAGTTTTCTAATTAAATAAGGTATGAGAAACATGATCTTACTGATATAATTTGAGCCATTCAGCTGTGCAATGATAAAGATTAAGATAAATATGTTTAAAATTTATGTTTTGCTAGCCATAATTTGGCAGCTTTCTCTTGAAGTAATTTAAGTTACAGATGTTTATACAGTCCTCTAAAGGAATGTACTTACTGAATGCCAGTTATAGAGATATCTGAACTAAAGTAATCATGGTCATTAGTATCTTGACTTTGATTTTGTTGTTGCTGACCTTGCTGTGTTAGAAGATAAACGTACTGTATAACTGCATATATGCATGCCTGTGTGTATACAAACATGAAATGTCTTCCTTTTCCAGCAGTCTGCAGTAGTGGGGACCATCTACATTTATGTATGTATCTCTGTGTGTGTGTACATGTAAAAGCAAATTTTCACGGACCAAAAATTTAAATTCTAACTTCATATTAAGAAATATTCCTACTGTTTCTTAAGCATCCTTAACCTCAAAACAACTTTATAATGCTTCTCTAATACTAGATACTCTGTTGACGTAAGATTTTTAAAAAGTTTATTTTTGCCAGAATACCCTAGCTCAATGTATTTTCCAGCAGGTTTTTCTTGATATATCACACTACACAACCCCAACGAAAGAGAAAACCTGGTGACTGCAACAGGAACACAGAAAAATAAAAGACAAGGAAAACTGATAATTGGGGAAGGATGGTGGAAAATCAGTCACCAGAAAACCAACTGCTGGAATCAGAAAACTAAATGCTGATGATGTGAGTAACTCCAAGCTATATCATACTGAAAGTGCTCAAGATCCATTACCATCTAGTGGATTTGGACTATCATGTTCTTTGTTTCTTATAAGGGTTTCTTAGTAATTGAAACAAGATTATAAGTGAAACAATTTGGAAAATTTATATACCTTGTAGGTATTTTAGGTATAACATCATGCCTTTTTTGTAAATATTTCACTGGTGATCAGCAATTACCTTCCAAGTTGTCATTTCAAGTGGTTTAAAACTATGGTAGCTCATCCATGTCTCCTTTTTAACAAGTGATTTATGGAGATTTGAGAAATGATAAACTCATGGGCATCTACGAAGTGTGTACATCTTCAAGATCTCAGGCTGTGCTTGATAATGGCAAAGTGTTCCTGTTGGAGTCAAGTAAGCAATAGAGCCCTGCAGGGTGAGGACTGTGGGAGATGTGACTGCAAGGCTGGGCACACTGGTCAGGGTGAGAGAAGGTTGTGAGAATGAACAGGTGGTAGGTTTTTGGGGTAAACCTCCCTTGGCTGGGGAGGTCCATGGCTGGTAGAACCACAGAAAAGTACTGGAGCTAAAATAAATGCAGAATGTAATATGTGTAGTCCCCTGTTGTAGTTAATCTGTCCTAGCCCTTTGCTGATTTACTGAATGCTGAAGTTTGAGTAATCTTTGGGACTAAGGGAAGAAAGGTAGTGGGAAAGAAACAGCAAGCTTGTATACAACTCCCAAGGCAATGTAACAGGTCTCATCTGGTCAGTAAGAGCCCAACCAATATAAAAAGGCAGGAAGGAGGATCCAGGAAACTGTAGACCTGTCAGTCTGACCTCGGTGCCAGGGAAGGTCATTGAGCAGGTCATCTCAAGTGCCATTAAAAGTCATATAATGGACAACCAGGGGATCAGGCCTAGTCAGCATGGGTTTATGAAAGGCAGGTCCTGCCTGACAAACCTGATCTCCTTCTATGACAGGGCGACCCACTTATTGGATGAGGGAAAGGCTGTGGGTGTTGTCTACCTTGACTTTAGTAAAGCCTTTAAAACCATTTCCCACAGCATTCTCCTGGCGAAACTGACTACTTGCGGCTTGGATGGGCACACGCTTTATGGGGTAAAAAACTGGCTGGATGGCCGGGTCCAAAGAGTTGTGGTGAACGGAGTTAAATCTGGTTGGCGGCTGGTCATGAGTGGTGTCCCCCAGGGCTCGGTTTTGGGGCCACTCCTGTTTAACATCTTTATTGATGATCTAGATGAGGGGATCGAATGCACCCTCAGTAAGTTTGCAGACAACACCAAGTTGGGTGGGAGTGTTGATCTGCTAGAGGCTAGGGAGGCTCTGCAGAGACATCTGGACAGGCTGGAGCAATGGGCTAAGGCCAACTGGAGGAGTTTCAATAAGGCCAAATGCTGGCTGCTGCACTTGGGCCACAACAACCCCCAGCAGCACTACAGGCTTGAGGAGAAGTGGCTGGAGAGCTGCCAGTCAGAGACGGACCTGGGGGTGTTGATTGACAGCCGGCTGAACATGAGCCAGCAGTGTGCCCAGGTGGCCAAGAAGGCCAATGGCATCCTGGTTTGTATCAGAAATAGTGTGGCCAGCAGGGACAGGGAAGTGATCTTACCCCTGTAAGGGGTAAGGCACTGGTGAGACCGCACCTCGATTACTGTGTTCAGTTTTGGGCCCCTCACTACAAAAAAGACATGGAATTACTTGAGTGTGTCCAGAGAAGGGCAACAAAGCTGGTGAAGGGTCTGGAGCACATGTCGTACGAGGAGCAACTGACGGAACTGGGGTTGTTTAGTGTGGAGAAGAGGAAGCTGAGGGGAGACCTCATCGCCCTCTACAGCTACCTGAAAGGAGGTTGCAGAGAGCTGGGGATGAGTCTCTTTAACCAAGTAACAAGTGATAGGACAAGAGCTAATGGCCTCAAATTGCGCCAGGGAAGGTTTAGACTGGATATTAGGAAGCATTTCTTTACAAAATAGGTTGTTAGGTGTTGGAATGGGCTGCCCAGGGAGGTGGTGGAGTCCCCATCCCTGTAGGTGTTTAAGAGTAAAGTTGACTTAGCGCTGAGGGATATGGTGTAGTTGGGAACTGTCAGTGTTAGGTCAATGGTTGGACTGGATGATCTTCAAGGTCTTTTCCAACCTAGACGATTCTGTGATTCTGTGAAAATAACAACCAAATATAAATATTGATTTGTTAGTAATATATTAATCTTGCTTTTAGAAGCTATGTTACACCAATATGTGCAGATTAATCCTTGCTCTGCTATATGAAAATACAGATCATGCATATATATGTTCAAAAGATACTTTGAAAGTGTGGTTAAATGGTTATGTTTCTAAGACTGCAATGTATATATTCAAGCTCCTGAGACGTGGTCAGTGTAAAACCTCTATGTTTACCTTCCCATCTCCAACTACCCTGTTACACTGTGGACAACCCCCAGTTCCCTGCCATGGAAAAAGTAGTCTTTTGGATCTTCAACCTCATACACCCCACTTTACCGTAATACAGAAGCTTCCTATATTTACCCATGGAATATTATTCTGATTTATACACTGGACTTTGTGTTTAAAACTTTAAATTAAATTTCCCTTATGTCTTACTGAGAGATCTTTATTTCTTTGCCCAGGCTTCCTGAACTGTGTTTCTATGTCGCAGCCAGAGATCAATACAGTGTAAAGTCCAGTCTTTGGAGGTGGTCCTGATAATTTTGTCCCTGTGAAGGGACTTGGCTTGTATTTCTATCACTAGGAATTTCTCTTATTGGCAGTATTGATGTACGCACTGGCCCAGAGCTGTACACTTCAGAGTTAGCTACCATTTACCCTTTGACCCAATACAATGGCAAAAAACATAAATTTTGAGAATTTTAAATCTTTAGAAGAGATGGTAATTTTAAGTATTAAAATTTAAAAGCTGTAAGAAAGATTTTAATTTTAATAACTTTCCTCTTTGTTTTTCCTTTCCCTGGTGACAATTTTTGTAGGGAAAATATTCTCAGTGACTTTTAGTTAGTATTAAGCCTCGAAGTTTCCCTTTGGAGCCGGGTGTGGCAGGTGCATCCGCCCAATGAAAGCAGAGCTTCTTGGCTGCTGAAGTGTAGCAGCTCCTGGCTGTCTTTGTTTTCAGGGCTTCACGGTAATTGGGGCCTTTGTCCAATGGGAGCTGCTACTGACTACAGGTCAGATTCGGCCTGGGTATAAATGGAGTCCCCTGGGGGAGCCATTTTGAGCTCGTCCCCTGGAGCAGCACGCTGGGGTTGAGGACTCTCCCCTTGGGTCAGGACGCTGCCCTGAACAGGTCCTCGAGGTTGAGAGCCCTCACTTGTCAGGTGAGTGATAAAGCATTTTGGGTTGCCGTTAAACCCTAGGGAGTGGGGCTTTGTTATGCGTTTTGGGTTGCCGTTAAACCCCAGAAAGTTGTTCTGTTCTCCTCTCACAGACATTTGAACCTGTAATTTACGGAGAGCTAGTTAACTGTGTTAATAATTATTTTTTTTTATTTTTGGTGGTTGGTTGCTCATTTGGGAGCCTCTGTAACAACGGGAAGATGGTGAAGTGCTTTGGAGATTTTATTTGTGTTTGATGCTGTATTCTGAGAGGGGACACAGCAAATGTGAACTGCAGTTTCCCTTTCTGTTACTGAATCTTTGCCTATTGCTAGAAAAAGGAGTGTGTATTGTGTTTGCAGTATATAAGGCATTTGGAAATACAGGAAACTAGTATCAATGATTTGTTTAAAGCATTACTTTGGCTGCCTTGTGAGCTCAGGCAAATGATTTTGTTTGGATCTTATCTGGTTAAGGCAGGCTATCAATGAACAAAAGGAAAGATCTGGAGAGATTCCAAATGGATGGTAGCACAAAGTGACAATAAATGCTAGCTTTTCCCATACACATCCAAGTTAAGTTAAAGACTCTAGAAACCAATGATGGACAGAACAATGAATCTTCTCTTAATTATATTCACCAAATTTCTCTTGCACTGAATTTTCTTTCTCAGTTTCAAAGTGCAACCCCGTAATCTCCAACAACTCCTATTATGGTATTGCTTCATCTGTTTGTTTGATTTAATTTAGTCTCTCTAACTTTTTATATATTTTGTATAACAGCCAGTGATGTTTTCTTGTCACAATAAAATTTTAAGTCTCTGCAAGGGTCTTAGATTTCCTAATGGCTTTTCTTTATGACTTCTATATTTTTATATGTTAATTACTACACTCATCATAATTTCTTTTATCACACCTGAAAATCCTCTAATCTTCACAGTGTTTCTGACCCATTGTACTATAGCCTACTTTATGAGCTGCCCAAGCTGAATGCTGCAACATTTCTCTGCATGTCAGCAGAGGTTCCTGTGTCCTTGCAGGAACAAAGGACAATTCTGCTTCTGAACCTGACTGATAGGGTCATATCAATTAGTTGACTTATTTATACCTGTTTCTGGTTAGATAAGGATTTCTAAGCTGAGGTGATGAAGGCTCTTGAACTATGCATGTGAAGTAATTGATTGCCTTGCTTTCCATAAAGTTCACATCTCAGGTAGGGAACTAACTTTTTTCAGTAGCTCGGACTGAATCAGATGGAGGCTTCCTAGATCAAATCTGAGAGAACACAGATTTTTTGTTTGTTTGTTTCTTCTTTTTCCCTCATTAACTAAGATAGATTTCCAAATTAAAATAACTAGCCAGCAGCTAAATGTGGCTCTTGGAATCAATTTACTTTATAGCAATAGCAGAAGCATCCTCCCCAGAGTCTTTTTTTAGTTCATAAAATATATTAAATGGAATTACAAAGAACCAGATCTAGAGTTGATGTAAACTTGTGTTGCTTTAATGAAGCAGGAAAACGGATACTCAGAGGTAAGGTAATGTGATTGTTGATGAGTTTAGTTGGTATTTTGCATTTGATAGCCTCTGTGAAAATCATTAATGTACATTTTGGACTAGATTCTAATGTGAGGAATCAGGATGGCTGAGTCATCATAGATGCCCATCTAAGGCTATAACTACCTTAACATTTTAAGTACCTTTGGAAAGTTTCCTAGATAAGACATGTTTAAAATCTGTTGCTCTAAAGATTTTCTGTATGCCATGAAAAGATGCATATGTATTTTCAGCTTGACAATTTGATTTTTAGTGAGAGGATAAAAAGGCAACAAGATAATAAAGAGTTTCTTCTTCAGTGGTCTGTATTACAACTAGGCTGAGAGGGACAGCTTTCTTCAAAAGAATATTGATTTTCTAAAACTTAAAAGGTAGTTAAGTCTTTATTACTACTTATAGCTCACAAGCAGTCTCAATCCTTAATACAAATTCATATGTATTTTGCTGACTAACTTACCAACAGTTTGCCTCTTGAATTTTTAAGATGAATGCAGATGAGTTCCTTTATTAATATTAATATCTGAAGAAAAAACTGAAGAAATAATATCTCTGAATTTTCTAAACAAACAAACAGTGCACTTCTGATGGCCTTTCTTATGTGAAGGTAACTGGGCACAAGACACTTCTACAATTTATGTGAGATTTGTCAATTCCTAGTCCTGTCATTGGTACGTTTAGAATTGTAGACCTGTGGAGAAGCTTAGTTTGGAAGAGCCCTCTGGAGGTCACCCACTGCAGTGCCCTGCAGAAAGCAGAGCTGTCCTCCAAGTTAGGGTGGGTAGTGTAGGCAGGACCTCTCCTGATTGGGCTGGAAAGTCCCCAAGACAGGGGACCCAGGGCCTGTTCCCATGCCTTGATCCCCGCAAGGAGGCAGTGATGACTCCTCTGCAGATATGTTTGAAAGAAAAGTTTTCTTTTTGAGAGAAAATCCAAAGAAATATGACTTTAGATGTTTGAAATGTGTATATTTTATTAAGCATGCCTATACCAGGGCTTTAAGTTAACAAGACGTCAAAAAAGACCTGTTGTTTGTTATTAAAAAATAGTAGTACTGATGTTTATCACCAGCAAGCACTGACTGAAATAGGTACAGCATGTAATATTTCAAGATTGATTTATTACTACCATTACCTAAGGACTTTGCTGCTACATTAAAAACTTGCAGATTACCATCATTCACCTGGGATTTGTTGGCTATAGTTTTAAACTTGTTGAAATTCTGATTTGTAATGCAGACTCTTATACATATTTAGTCCAACACAAGAACTGTTTTTTGAGTTCTGTGTGATAACCATGTATGTTGGGGGGAAAAAAAAAAAAAAAAAAAAAAAAAGTAAAGTTTTCTATCAGGCACATTTTTTAACTAAATTTTTTCAGATATGTCTTATCTGGTATTTTACTTCTGTTTGTCCACTCAGTTTTTCCTAAAAAATGCCTGGATATGTTGTCCTTTATATACTATTAGAGTAGGAAAGAAAAAAAATCTCTCAATGAATGGCTTTGCTAAAAGGTTTTTTGGTTCAAACACACAAAAAAGGTTTCAACACTTCTAAATATATGAGGTAACAGAAGGAAACAAGGATCATGCTGGCTCATTTATTAAACGTTTTGTATTGCAAAAGAAATATAATTTTATTTTTTTCATGAACAATTTTGATGTTTATATTCTGTTTACATATAAAACTAGCCTTTTTTAAATTATATGGTGTTATTAATAAGTATAAGATGAGAAGAAAAAATAGATTGTAAGAGAGCTCAGGAGGGAATTCACTTTACAATGGTGTTTGTTTAACATATTAGCTAATAACTTTCCTCATTTTAAAGCACTGCTCTATTCAGTTGATGAACTACAAAGCAAAAGAATGTACACAGCATGTTTTTAGTCATCAGAAGTTGCCTCTGCCTAGTAATCAAAATATAGCAGATATTTCTGAAGCCTCAATGTCCATGAATTGTGCCTCTCTTTGTCTTCCACTTTGTATGTTTCTGGATAAAAGGATTGATTAAGAAGCCAGGATTCGGTGTTTAATCTGCTAACTCAGCCTCCAATTTATGTCTATAAAAAGTGTACAACACTTCATTTCCTTGGTGCGTCTTACTTGGATTTACTTCAAGATCTTGAAGGCAGAACTTAATATAGTAATGACCTACTCTTTTATTTGATGCTTTTTTAATGATCTCTGAATTTCAGTATATTAATCGTTAAGAATATTAAAGTCAGTCTCTACAGTGTCTACAAGAACCTGGCAGTATAAAAGTGAAAACTTCCTTTTTTCAAAGATTAAGATATCTGCTTCAGAAGTTCATGAAAGTGAAAACCTTTGACAAAGTTTCCACAGAAAATAAAAAGGTGACGAAAATGAGTGCCAAAAATCAGCTGTTTAGAGTAAAGCTTAATGTGATTTAATCTGAAGTAAAGCCAAGTGAGTGAACTGGGTGAATTTCGAAAAGGTTTCATCTTGTTACTATCATAAGCATATTTACAGATCTCATTTTATGAAGAACAGTATAACTTTTGCTTCATTGTCCTGCCCTCCTGAAGGGCAGTAGGGAAAGAATCTGTACCTTTTGTGAAAATCTGTTTCCATTTGCCTTGAAGAAATGTGTCCAGTAGACAGAATCTATCAATACCTAACTTCATATAAAAGATCCTAGTTTCAGGTTTTTTTATCTATTTGTTGTTCAATAAATTTTTCAAACAGAAACAGTTGTGAGTTTTTATGTTTATTGGTCTCTTCTTGTTGAAAAATAAACATGAAATCCAAGTTATTATAAGGCTAAATGAGTTTTGTAGACTGAAGAAAGGTCTTCCTAAGATGCATACTTATGAATCTAAATGGAATAATTTTACTTGTAAAATTACAGAACCGTCTACACCTCCCAGAGAATGAAGCAAATAGAAACTCTGGGGAGAATTCAATGATTATGGGAATCCAACCTTCTTTTTTTTTTTTTTTTTTTTTTTAGTGTCTGAATGCAGATTTAGGAAGCCTTATGTAAAAAAATTAATTTATAGTTTTATGGGAAAACTGTATGATGGAAGTCTCTTTTAGCATTGGATATAATAGGAAAGCAGTGAAAGAAGACTGATCTCAGTCTCAGACTGACATCCGCATTCAGCCTTCTCCTGTTCTACTCATTTGTTATTTTCACAAAGAACAATGTTAAAGGATAACTGACACGAAGAAGGAAGGAAACATATGTCTCAGTATAAGTAAGCTATTCTCACTGAAATTGTACAGAATTTGGTTACACAAATTAGGGTTGACTTAATGTGACAAATGCTTCCACTGACAATAAGCCAAATTGACAGTGACCTTGATATTTTCATAAGGTAACATCTAATATAAGAATACAGTGTTCTTGAAGGTGATAGGCATAGTAGCACAAACAGGATCTTGTCAATGTCACTTGTGCATGATTTTTCCAGTGCTCCTTTCTCAAGCACTTAAAAAAATCTCTGTCCACCTATATTTGATCCCTCTCCAGACTCACCAGCTGCTAATGTAAATTCACAGAGCAGTGCATCAGTTACTTTTTTATAAAACAGTTCGATTGAGAGAGTAGTTGCTATGTTTTTTAGTCATTTGCACACAGATGTAGATTGCCCATAGAAGAATATCACTTTTAGGCCTGGGATAAGAATTTTAAGTATAGGTTGTGTCTAATTTTAGTCCTGTGACTTTGGCGATTGATTCTCCCTTGAGTTCCTATGGAGTCAGTAGGAAAAGGTAAATTTCTCTAGAAATGAAATACAGATCCTCTAAGTTAAGTTCCACACTCCCCATTATCTTCTATAGGAGTTTGTTCTTCTATTATGCCTAGTGATGTTACTGGCTTTTCTTTTCTCAGAGGCAAACTGCTTGAGCGTAGGTCCAGGGTACCATTTAGTATCTGGAAGTTTTATGTGGCTGTTGTCAATTTTGTAGAAAATTAGTGTATATCTTTGATTCCAAATAAGAATTTGACCCCAAAATAGAATTCTAATGGTCAAAAGTAAGAATCCTTTTGCATATAGGTATATTTTGAATTCATATATGCATATAGTTTTTGGGGTTTCAGATCTAAATCGCTTTTAGCATCTACTCTTTTAATCTTGAGGTATCTTTACCGATGCAGAGTGCATAGCTTTCAGTGTTATTAAAGCTGTTTTCTTGCACTACAGCTAGCTTAGTCATGCATTTCTATGGTGAAAAACTGTCTTTGCAGACTATGCAGAAAAACCTTTAAATGTAAAATGTATTTACTGGCAGGTATAAACCAACCAAGAGGAGCTGGAAAATAAAGTAAAAAAGACCATTATATTGGAAGTGTATATATTCTCAGATTTCTGAAGAAATGGAAAAACAAGAACATTGTGCAAAACAGAGAAGACAGTGCAAAGCTTGAATGACCCATTTTCAGTGGATTATTTAATTCATTGTACCAGAGAAAGATAATTATAACTTCACATATAGGAAACCTTTCTGACAGAGGAGAGGCTGAGTTAGTATCAATGAAAAAAAAAAAAAAAAAAATTAACTTGAGTTTTCTGTCTCTGTGTGCCTAAACAACCATTTTGAAGAGTCGTTCTCTCTAGCTCACAGAATATTTAAGTAGTCTGTCTATTGTGGAGAAACCACAAGAAATCTAAACACACAAGGGTTTAATATGCAATAGCATGATGCTGATTTATTCATATGATTTCATCTGGAGATACAAATTCATCCCTGAAAACACTTCCTCCATTTCTCCTGCTAGTTTAGTTGTCTTTACATTTACCTTGTGAAAACTCCTCTTTTTTTAGACCTTTCCTTGCAGTACAATATCCTGATGTATTCTACAAACACCATTACTAACATTCACCCATAGGAAACAAGAAAATATTGTTGTAGTTTTCATTTATTTTGTTATATTATGCATGATACATCACAATATGTGTCAGAATTAGTAAAAATGACATTTCAGAAGTATTTTATCATTGTAATTTTAGCTGAAACTACTTGGTCAGCTTTGACACAAATTTGCAAGTACTTTCCCATGACCTATAAGTTCAGGTCCATGAGCTACTTTCTGCATTTGTCAGTCAAGAATAACACTTGACAATTTGAGTTAACTTTGGCAACAAAAAGCTCAACCTGCAAGAAGGCTCAAATCTGCTTGAGGCTGTTCCTGTTTCTCCATCTCTGTCTTCTGCATTAAGCTCCAAGAAACTCAGCCCACAATAGCATCAGGTGAGGCCCATTTGAGCCCTTGGTCCTGCAGTTTTTGCTTAGTGCTGATGAGGACTCTTGTTCTGGCAAGTGGTGTTCAGAATTACATTGGGTAGGATCGCACCATACAGACAGTCACTAGAAAGGAAAAGTTGCCCATGATGTCTGCCCTCCACTTCCTCATTCTTCTGAATTAAGATACATAGTTTCTTGCAGCCTCAAGGCAGGAGCAGAGATGTGGAGAGATGAGTGCTTGCTATGTCCTATTTAATATCAGGTATTCGGTGCATGGGAGGAGGGATACCTGGGATCTAGCCCTACAGCTGTGACTCATAGTTTGTAACAGTAAGGATAGTCTGGCTGCTAAACAGTATTCCCATCTGACAGTGTGCATGTATATAACCACTTGAGAGAAGAGCAGTTACATGCAAAAAGGTTTGGATGCAGGACAATAAAGTTGTTGGTCTCCTAGTGAATACAGAAAAGGATGAAATAGTTCAGCTGCAGTAAAATTTAAGAGTTCACCTTTGCAAATGTATCTTAATGGTGCAGGGACTTGAAGCTTAAGACACACACAGTTATCAACCTTATGGGGGTACAGTGTATTGTATAGTCATAATGAGCCACCTCTGTTACTCAGCAGAAGGGAATGGGTGCTTTCTTATCAGGTAATCAGAGGATTTAGGCACTTGCTGAACAACTAGTTTGTATCGTCTGTATGTTCATCATTTACAGTCAGAAGTGCATGGTATGGACCAGTATTACCAGTGTTATTAACGAGACCTCATATTAACCAGGAATTTTAAGATATCACAGAGTAAATATTTATAGCTGTAATAATGCACGTTCTTCAAAACGAACTAATGTTTGTTAGGTTTTTTTTAAAGTGCAGGCTTTATCATTAGTAATAAAGCTGATTTCATTACCTCCACTGATAAATGTCATTTATTATAACATGTTGCCTTTTTCAGCTGTCAACATTAGGCCATTTATTAGAAGGAATAAACAGTATTAGGATAAATATTTTGTCAGAAGTATTGCACAGATAATATATAACTTCATGCCTATCAGCTTATTAATGGCAGAGAAGCAGTGCCACTGTACTTAGTGATATTTCAACAAAGAAGCAGACTTGCACATGATACAGTAGAGCAGTGTCCATCCTGCTGTCTTTCTGTAATCCTTATTAGCTCTACCATGCTGACTTCATTGAGATGTAATAAAGGGATCCTGTAGACAAAGGTTTCACTCTCTACATTTCTCACAGTTTTTCCCAGGCCACTCTCCCTCCTGTTCCAGCTTGAGGCAAGGATTCTGGACATAAACCTCTATGTGGCTGTTGAGGCTGAATTATTAAGAGAAGTCATAGTTGTGGCATCAACTAAAAGGGTGCTATTGATGATCAAATGATGATCAAATGATAATTAATCAATGACTGATGACAATCAAATGGTGGTTAAACAATAATTGAATGTTAGTTTGTCATAGTTTAATCCCATCTGGCAACTAAGCACCACACAGCTGCTTGTTCACTCCTCCCCCCTCCCAGAGAGATAGGAAGAGAATCAGAGAGGGAGAGGAAGGTAAAACTCATGGACTGAGATAAGAACAGTTTAGTAATTGAAATAAAATATTATTATAGCAATTAATAATAATAATTGCAATGAAAAGGAAGATAATAAAAAGAGAAAGAAATTAAACCCAAGAAAGACAAGTGATGCACAATGCAATTGATCACCACCTGCTGACCAATGCCCAGCCAGTCCCCAAGAAGCAGTCAGTCCCTCCTGGACTTCTCCCCCCAGTTTATATACTGAGCATCACATTCTATGGTATGGAATATCCTTTTGTCTAGTTCTAGCTGTCCTGGCCATGTTCCCTTCCAGCTTCTTGTGCACCTCTCCACCAGAAGAGCATGGGAAACTGAAAAGTGTTTGATTTAGGATAAGTACTACTTAACAACAACTAAAACATCAGTGTATTATCAACATTGTTCTCATATTAAATCCAAAAGAGAGCGCTGTACCAGCTACTGGGTAGAAAATTAACTCTAACCCAGCCAAACCCAGGACATAATTAACAGTGATTTAACAATGATCTGACAATGATTTAAATGATAATTTAGATGGTGTTAGATGATGATTTAGACAGCCATTGAACTTCTACTTACTACACTTCTAATAATTAAGCTATAGCTGGATAATTTAAAATGCCGCTAACATACAGTATACTTTTAGGCCTTAATGTAAAATGTCACTTTCCTCATTATAGATATCAGATGCCAGGTAAGGGGTCTCTTAACCTTGAGGAGTAGTGTTGAGAAGCATCTCTGCTCAAGGGGGAGATCACTACCATGCAGCCTGCTGCTGTACAGGAGAGCTCGATAGGATCAGAGGGCTGTAAATTTTATAGCATAAAGTGATTGACTTGTAGTCAACCCCCCCCATTTTGGTGTATGTGCAGGTGTGCAACTGTAGCAGTTTTAGTTTTTTCTAGTCCCAGCTTGGGCTGATACTGTTAGCTCCTGATAAGACACAGCCTAGATTCCCTAGTTCCTGAGAAGATGTGGCCTAGCACAGTTCTTATGGTTTGCACAGCAGGGCTGATTTCAGTCAGGTCTACTTGTTGGTGATGCCTGAACGACAGCAGTGTTCACTCACTCAGAGTGGATGAATCTGTCACAGTGGTCATGTAATTAAAGCCCATATAAAAGAGCTGAACCAAGCTTGCAGAAAAAAACCTGATTTGTGTAATTTCCTGGCTCTTAGCTATGTAGCCCTAGGGTTATTTTTTGTATATAATTTACAATCTAAACAACAAGAGTAGTCTGTGCTTCCAGAATAGCTCATATATTTTTATTACCTCTGGTCAAATGATATGCAAAGACTTTTGGTGTATCATAGCTATAGTGGTACAGTGTTTATTTACTTTATAGTTCATTATAGCTGTGGTAAAAATACAGGGATGAATTCAGCCTCAATGCATGTGAATGTGACATTATTGACATGTATAGAACTTCGCTATTGACTTGTATAGAGCTGCACTGTCTTACTACTACATCTGACTATTGCTATATCTGTAGTATATGTATGAGCTAACATTGTCATACCAGTGACATTTCATTTAGAAAGGTAATACACTACTCATCTTCCCCTTTACAGTGATCAGCACAGAACACTTCTCAATTAAACATTGCTTTAAACAATAAAGTGCTTTACTGTACTACTACTAAAATGTAAATATTAATTACTTAATGATTTAAAAGCTCAGCTTCTTTATGTTCAAGTTTTTCTGTCTTTATAAAACAAAAGAAGAAAGAACATGAAAAATGTGAATCCAATATTCAGGAACTTTCTAGAGTGGCATTTGTATTAGAATTTTAATCATGGGACTGCATATATAACATGTACCCTATTTTATATATATGTCTAATGTGTGTGTACATATATGTGATACATAAGGTGCACCCCTATTAGAGGAGCATATTTTTAACTTTTGAATAAATACTGTGAGAATGCTTGATGTAGTGAAAAAACAATTTGGTTATTTTGAAAAACCTCTTCATAAGTTACTAACTATGCACATTCCCTGAGACACCACCATGAATGATGTTGTTCTTAGAAGACCTTGAAATATCCTACTTATAAAGAGTATCAGCTTTGTTGTGAAGCTCTTAAAGTTCACTTTTTCAAGGCTCTTATTTCAAGCATTATCGCTTATATTCACTTTTTTAAAGTACCTTTTTAAAGTAAAAGACAGGATATTTTGATTTCCCCAGGAAAAAAAAAATACTTGCTGTCAAATAACATTATATGGGACAGCTCATCCATAGTTTCTGGTGGGGTTTATTCTCTTGTCCTTTGTGCCCTGACTTCAAAGAAAATACTCTTGAGCTCTGTTTGTTTGCAGCTAGTTTTCAATTGAATATCATGAGGTGCAAAGTTATGGTCACAAACTGGAATTATATCTACTTTTGGACTTTGCAAATTATTGGAACAGTTTTATTATATGAACAAGCCGATCAAAAAGGTGGACAAATAGACTCTAATACAGGTTTGTCTTGTTTTAGAGATATCTCTTAGCAAGCAGCTTTGCAAGAGAAAACAAGCTAAAATGAAATGTACAATGTGTGTACAGTACAATGTGTGTAGGTTTTCTTCCTAGCAATTTCTTCACTGTAGGCAATAATAATGGCAAGAACAAAGAGGCAACAAGATTTTCTAAATAAGAAATGCACAATGGATTCTTACCCTTTGGCTTTTTACTTTGTTACATTTGTCTTCTGCATATATATTTTTAAAACAAACAACAAACAACATTTCTTGTAATCAAAACCCCAGGAGGGTTTGAAGCAGTGATACAGTAAATGTTGTCTTGTATGATTGTTTCTATGCTAACAAAAAAGATTTCCTCAAATGGAACACTGAGTGGATTTCCACTGATGGAAAATTATGTTTTGAAGCCTATTAAAGTAAAAAGTTCTGTAGAAAATATAGGCAGACTGAAAGAAAATTATTTAGATATCTCTTTTATGATACTTAAGGTCGTAATTATTTTGTAGTCACTGCTTTATTTGTGAACTAATCCAATCTATTTCTGATTTAGCCAATAAGGTTCTGCTTAACAGTATACCAGTATATATTAACAGTATATATTTGCTGAAGATCATAAAAAAATAAATGCATAGTTTTATTCTTGCCTACAAAATCTATTATCATATCAAAATGTAATAATAAAAAAACCCATCAACTTGGTTTGGCATATTCTGTCTTTAGTAAAATCTTTTTTAGCTTATTTAGTCCTAATCTTATCCATGTATTTAATTACTCTTCACTTCAAATTTTTATGTGAAACCAAGCATGCTTTGAGGCTTTTAGTTGCCTAGAGTTTCTTCTCTCTTTTGCTGCTATATTATTTTTCTGTATTTGTTACTAGGGCATAATTCTCAGTTGAACAATTTGCTTAAAATATTTGATAGAGGATTTGTCATTTTATGTGCTGGCTTTCTCAGGGCTCTGGATGGAGATTTTCTTTTCCTAGACTTATTTTCTTTATCTTCTCTTTATTTTCCCAGACTAAACACTTCAAGTTTTGATTCTGATTTGGATATGAAAACTTACATGCCTAGGTTTCTTTTCATTATGCTGCCTTTGCTCCAGTGTTGAATACTGTCATTCTGAGACAAATTATTGATTTTGGGGCCATATGTAGTGATCTCTCAGTTCTAGTGCATCAGTATCACAAAACAACTTGATTTAACTCTAGGTCTTATATTTGTTTATATAATGAAAAGACTTTGTGAAAAAGAAAATGAGAAAAACTTATTCAGAGACTTTCGACCTCCATTTTGATAGATACAATTATCATTTTAATCCAATGCTTATTAATTTTTAAAATGTATCTTTGTCCATTTCCTATAAGCTCTCTGTTTATTCTGAGGTTCTGATTCATACATCTTAGGTATTCTTTGAATCCTTTCCATCTCCTTTTCCTCATTACATGCATTTTAGTTAGATTTCCTGATTTTAGCTTAAAGGAGTTAGATACCTCTTACACATTCAGTGAACATGAAACATCTCTAAGATTGTCTCTTTCATTTCTAAATGTTTGCTCTTCAGAAATGTCAAACCTTCTGTAGATTCAGTTTTGATCCCTTTCAATCACGTTTTTGTGATGATGTATCAGGATTTTAAGGATGGTTCTTCTTCCATGTATTTAGTATAATAAGTCTTCTGATATGATGTGTGGACCTCTGTTTTAGAAATCACACAAGTAATAGAGATTACAGTTTATTCTGCCATCCTTTACTTTCTTGTGTCTTGCCCTTCTTGGACCTCTCCCACCTCCATGGAGTTTAAGCAGCTTGAACAGATCCAGAGGACGACTGGAGTGGAAACTGGAGAAGGCAAGATTTTCTTTTTCCCCAATATCTTCTTACATCTAAAATCAGTTGTCTCTACCTACTAGATATGATAATTACATTGTCTTTCTTTTTTTTTTTTTTTTTTTAAGTCACAAATGATCCAAATATTTGCTAGTTACAAATGTAGAGAAAACAGTTTAAAAGATGTAGAGAAGAGCGAGTGAGACAAATGAGTACTAGGAGCCACTAGAGCCATCCCAGAGAGAAAGAGGAAAGAAAATTGAGCGGAATAAAGGGGAAGTAATAACAGAACCAGAGGAGAAATATACCCAATGTACCTGGACACTTAGGAATCTGAAGACATTACTTATAGAATGAAATTCAGTCAAAATTACACTATAAAACACAATAAACATGCAGTAGTACTGATTTAAAATATATCTCAGTTGCATGCAATCTAGAAGAGAGGCCATGTTCTTGTACAACACTCAAGAAGTTCAGTAATAAGAACTGTTACATTGTATGTTGCTTCCTAACTGCAACACCTAAAAGGACATTTAACAAGAGTATAGTACAAAGAGTTTCTCTTCACTTCTTCATGCTTAAGCACAGTAATAATGAATGTGACATCTTTTATCCTGCAGATATAAATGGAACAAGCTAAGCAAGCATGCAAACATTTATTATCTTGCAGTGACTATAGCTCAGTTGTATGGCAGCTTTTCTGTCAAATTCAAACGTTAGCCACATACCAGTCAGATATAATATTAAGCTAAAAGCACCCTCTGCAAAAAAAAAAAAAAAAAAAAAAAAATATTGTTAACTATTACAAAGCAGCACAGACATCTTTACCAAGCACCATGGAAGTATATACCAGACAGAACTCCTGTGTGCTATCCAAATGGCATAGAACAAACAGGAAAAAAGATATTTAATTAGAAAGCAGTGTACCTTCTATTCTGGTAACCTTTTTCCACCACTGACAAGGCTGAGTTTTTCTGTTGATACTGTGTATGAGTGGAACTCAAATAATCTCACTTTAATGTTACACTAATACAGAGCTATTATATGCTTTCATACGTGATTCTTAAGATTTCTGAAAACCTAAAGGTGCCATCATAAAATATGCCACTAAGGATCTCCTAAATGAATTATCACAGTTTATGATTTTTAAAAATTAAAAGAAAGTAGAAAGAAGTATGCATTCCTAATGTAATTTATAGGCTTCTGTTCATTTTTTTTAGAATCGGACACTCCTAGCAGTACATGACTTGTCAGAACATAGAAAGAATATTACCATGCGGTTATTGTGAGTATAATGTAGTAACTGAGATCAGTTTATACACGCCTCATAATATATTCCATTTGCAAGCAGAAGATTTCTTGATTTGTGCTAAAGAAAGAACGTTGTTTGGGTTTGTTTTTTTTTAAATAGGTCTCCCTTTTCTTGTCTAACGTTCATAGTTGAAAGCTACATTGAAGACATGATCCCTTATACACCAAAATCAGAACCTATAACCAACTAACCAAACTAATGATCAGTATGTCTCTTTTTCCTGACCCAGTTAGCACTGCAGATCCCATCAGCACAGATCAGTTGATTACCATGTGCGTTGCGTGGTGCATAACAGAAGAATAAAAAAGGATATTTTACTTTATACTCACTATGAAATCAGTATGAAATATTGAAATGGTCTCTGCATAACACAGCTGCTTCTGTTGCTGAGTAGGCAGGCTGTGCTTCTGAACTAACTAGGGTTTTATTACTTCTGATGGCTTCATTCCTAGGTATAATTAATGGTGATAATGAACACAGAGGACATGAATGTAGAGAAGATCATTGTGACTAACATTTACCCTAGGGAGCCATTCATCTACTGTATTATTTCTTCTAGAAAAGTTGCCTAGGAAGTAGAAATACAAACTTTTTCCTGAGGTAAGCACTTTGGTCTGCAGAAATGCTGTGGCTGGCTTACCAGAACTGAATTTAGATGTCATGGACCTAGGTCTATTAGGTTATAACTCCCTTATGCAGTCTAGTGGTAAAATGAAGTGGGTAATAAATGAAAATAAAATTGGGATTGGTGTGAGTCGGGGTATCCTCTCTGAAGCCTGAAGTTCCAACCCAATAAAAAAGCTACAAAATAAATGCTGTGTTAAAATATGGGCTAAAAAGAGCAACATTGTTGTTATTGTTTCTCTACTGTTTTGGCATTACAATACTCTCTTTTATGCTCTCTCATCTTGTGTGGTCTTCACTTCTCATTCAATTTGTACTGGAGTCCTCTATTTCAGTGTAGATCAATGTTATTATTTCTAGGTCTTCCCTTGTAACGTCATCTATACTCAACTTTGAACAGGCACGGGCTTGGTTTGTGCTTTCCCAAATTCCCTCCCACTTACACACACCATTATACTAATTCTTTCAACATCCTCCTCCTCCTCTGTGGACAGGCTCTGATTTGTACACTTTTGTCTTCTCCTCTCCTCCAAGGCCTGCTGTAACACAGCCAGCATTTTGTTATGTGTGATACCTGAGATGATGGGCCCTGACACTGACCTGTCACACCAGCATGCCTTGAAAACCCTGTCACCAACCAGTTAGGCTACTAACCTCCAAGTAGGTTTCCAGGGAACCCTAATTCTCATTCAGAGAGAGATTTCAGGGGGAAAAAAAAAAAAAAAAGATAACATGAACATTGTGCTTGTATTTTTAAAGTGAGTAAGATACTTTTCCAAGCACTGGCTGTAACAGAGGAAAAAAAGGTGAATCCCAAAATCAGATTTTAAAATTAATTGATCTGAGCTACCTTTTTTAAAACCTACAATTTAAGACTTTTTCAGGAGGGAAAGAAAAAAACTTCTGAATGGTGCCCTGTGTGGGAGGATTGTATAACCCCCACTTAAGTAAATTGGACATTAGATGCTTTATTCTTTCTGACATTCAGACCCAGAGACTTAGAGGAGCATGGTAGTTTCAGGTGGGAATATGTATGTCTTTATGCATAGCAACATAACTGATTTAATTACAAGCCATACTACACTGTAATTTTTTGGGGTGATATGGGTTCATCTAACACACTGTAGAAGTTAATGGAACACAGCTCATAATAAAAAGAAAAAACAATGTAGACAGAAGGGTGGAACTCCCGTTTTCTAACTTTGGGTTTCCAGTAGTTATCTAAAAATAATTTTAGGTCACTGCAGAAAAATAGACAGTTCAGTGCCAGATTCATCTGACCTATTGTATCTGTCTGTTTTATTATGAGATGAAACATGTCCAGGGAGATCTGGGGTTTTTTATCACTGTCTTAGTGAAGAACCTCATCAGACAGCTCAAATATGTGCATATATATTTTGTCAGATCAAATCATAATGAGAAGGGACAGACAAACCTGAATTGGTTGGGTTTATATTGAAGTTATTCCTTCTGGTGGAAGAATACTACAGCAAAGACTGGGAGGTGGTGGACAGCAGTGACACAGTCCGTAAATGGAATTTTAGTGTTACAGAAAATGGTTTAACAAAAATAACCCTCACAAGCCAACATGAAAAGAAAATCTCTTAACATTCCCAAATCAGCATTCAGCGGACACCAAGTGACCCTGCAAAGGCAGTGACTGTACATGCCCTGAGTGAAACAGGGGTCTGTTCTCAAATTAAGCAAGTTCAGTGATAAGTTACATAAAGGAGGAGATGGGTATTAGAGCCCTAAAGGCCTGGGGAGAATAAAGGCATCATCATGTGTAGTGAAAGTTAATGTTCTACTCAATTAGAGCTGCTAAACAGAGTGCATATATTATTACTACTTGGAGGATTAGATATTATTTATCCTGACTGACTAACTAGGGCATGAACTCTCACTTTGCCTTCGCGGGAGGCAATGGTAGGTGCTGTACCCCAGGAGGAATCTTAGTCAGCTGGGTTTACTTAACCTTTGAAGGAAAACTACCTGCTGCTGATTTCCTGTGCTGTAGCCGCTTGCCAGAGCTTTCACTGAAGATATATCTTTACTTTGGTAACATGAGCTGTCTTGCTGAGGTGAGGTAAGTTTCTGGAGACCATCATTGACCAAGAAAGAGCTTAAAATGCAAAGATGATGTTAATGCCACTGCAGCCTAATTTGTTGTCACTTTCCATCTTTTCCTGCTGTTATTTCCCACTCATGCATGTGAGGAAACATTTGCAAAGTCTCTGGTAGTGGTTATGCAAGTAACTCCCATTGGCGATTCACAGGAGCTGGCAGGAAATATTTAAAGCAAGGAGAAAAATAGTTAAATGTCTAAATCGGCAACACTGAAAATTACACCATGTCCCATGGACTGTGTGGTAACAAGTACTTTGCAGAGGATGAAGAGTCATTTTCACAACAGATTTCAAAATTTCTCTTAGTTCCAGATGAGAGTGAAAATAGATCATTTTAAGTTCACCACAAAAGAATATTCTCCTTTTAAAAATGTTCTGTGGGCTTTCAACATTTGAGTTAATTTCTTTCTGATTGACTTATATTATAACACAAAGTAAATGTAAAAATTGAATCATTCAAAGACAGAAAATATTAACTTCCAAATATCAAATTTGAACAGTGGATCCAAAGAGTAACTTTCTGTCCATTGTTTTAGAATGACAGTTTGGAATAAAATTATGCAGCACCAAGTAGTTTGTTAATTTTTAACTCAGCCGTCTATACTGACATCTCACACATGTTGTGACTTTTCTGTGCTCCAGAGCTGTATTAGAAGGGGTTAAAAATTATGTTAGCCAAGAACAGGGGAAAGTGGACTGTGTCTTTACTGTTCTAGTTCAAATGTAAAGCTCCTGCTAAACTTTTGTTTGTAATTCCTACTTTCCTAGATGATGTGTAGAATTGAATAAATCTGGCAAGACTTGGCATTCTTGTTAGCATTATTTATTGTTATTGCCTCACTCTCTGTAAAATGACAGGAAATTTACCTGAAGGTCAAATTGTTGTTTTGGCTAATTATAGTGATTCACAGGAATATAGAATGGAGTACTCAGTCCTTTTACGTACTGGCAGGGCTCAATTACCAGATTAGATTCCTTAGCAGAAATTTTCTGATTGATTTGCTGATTCTGGAATAGATTTTCTGACTGTGAAATAACACTCTGGTGAAAAATTTTCTAAGTTAAGTTTCAAATGCAAGACCTGGCTAACAAAGAATAATTATGGTCCAATAAGGGAAAAAGATGTAATTTAAAAACATGCAGTTTTTGTTATTTACACAGCCTATTGTGAGGAGGGCATAAGAAAAGAAGGTAGGTTATGCTTTCTGGTCCAATAAATTGTAATAATCTCAGGGGGTTTTATCCCAATAGCATTATTCCAGAGTGTCTGTTTACATGGTATAACATGCTAGTGTTCTTTTTAAGGGATATTCTTAATTTAAGAAGAAAAATCTTAGCCACAATCCAATTAATTTTAGGATTTCTACTTCTGCCAGGTAAATTATCTGTGTTTTTCTTTCTCAAACATATATTCATAGGTCTTTCTCATGTTGCTGTGTTCTTTCTTTATATGAATGGGGTAGCAGTTCTATTAGCTGCTTTCATTATACGGTGCTACTTCATATTAGTCAAGAGAATAACCGATCTTTTGATTTTAGGTAGGTATTATTCTTCTTAGACATTAAGATGACTACAATGCCAACTTTTAACCATATTCCCTTAAACCTGTTCATTGATTGACTGACATGAGAGAAATTCAGTAGATTTCACTCTGTTTCTTTGAGCATAGAAGTCTCAGTAATGGCTGAGTCCCAGGGAATGACAATTTTTAGTCAACTTCAGCATATTGTATGGACATATATGGGCTAGGTGAAATCCAGCTCTGCTTTATGAAATGCTAAAGCTTTCATTCTTCCATAGAAGAAAGAGGACATTTTAATGGCTAATACCAATAAAAATAGATTTTTAGGTCTTCTCACTGGAGACAGAGATGGTCAGAAGAATGACATTACGTATCTTCGGCATCTAAGTACTGTTTCATTACCTTTTATTTTATGCAATGAATACTTAAAATGTCCATTCAAATGACAGTGAAATACATTTTAATGAATGTCAAATACACCTTTTTCATTTTAGACAGTAGCACTGGAGTGTCCATTTAAATGTGATTTTATTCAAGTATAAATTGAGAAATTTGCATTTAAATGCACTGTAATAGAAAAACTTACAGTTTGATTCTGCATTCAGTTGCATGGGTGTGAAATCTTTCTGGAACTTCAGTGATCTCATGCAAGTCTGTCAGTGGAAATATCAATGCCCATCAGACAATTAATGTTCTGAATTTTCTTTAATTACATTTTTTGGAGATGAAATCATATAATTAACCAAACACTTCCTAGTGACTGTGGATTCTAAAATATGATATCAGCTGAAATCTCTGGCACTTTTTATATTTAGAGTGTTTACATTCTGAAGTCATGTCATTGCCAACCACTTCATAAGCTCTTTACAAAATTTAAACATTTTCAAAATGTCAAAAGCTCTTTTTATTAGTAGTAATGAAGTTTCAAAAGAAGTGAGCTTCAGAGATGCAATCAACTGTTTTCAAAATCATTGCTAATTGAAAGGATTTTCCTCTGGCTTATGTCAGAGACGTTGCTAATCTGAGATCTGTTAAAAAGAGTATTTAGAAATCATTCAAACAATCCCTAGCATTTCCCATTTTTATATCTTTAAAAGTGTTAATCATCAAACTAAACTTTGAAAATGGAATAGATTTAATTCTACTGTTATGTCCAGGAGAAATGAAGTCTGAATTCAATATTCAAAGAACTATCATAGCTTTCACTCAACAGAGCATAAAAAGTAAATATAGTTTAGTGAATAATATCAAGCTAACTTTCATCTTTGAAGAGGTGTTTTTTGCCTACATCAAGTAGGAAGCAGGACACAGATAAATTGAATGGCATATGCACCCTGCTGCTTAAAGAAATACTGCTGTTTCTTTCTTCCTTCTTCATTGTAACTCTGAAAAACTGTATAATGAGTTTAAGAAAAATATATTAGAGGATTGTACAGGATATCTTTCTGCCTCAAGAGCTGCTGTTCAGCATACATTAATATGCTTAAAAAAACCTCAAGAATGGTCAGGAATACCCATAAGAGCATGTAAAACTTTTTTTGAACATATGTTTTTAAAACATCTTTGTGCAAACAGTTTCTTCTGTCTTTACAGTTTTCACAGTTGTCACTGCTTAGTAATTTGGGGAAGAAAAAAGTGAGCTAATGAACTTTCAGTGTCCTCAGTCTACAAAATTCAGCCAGAAAAATGCATAAAACTTCTGGTATAGAAAACCTGATTTCATAGAAGCTTCCTTACTATTTAAATGACACATTTGGTGTATGTTCCTGAAATAGAACAGATTTTTTGATGGTTAAAATTAATTTGTGGTTTTGAACATTTTATGTACAAATGGCAAAACCAACTTCTGGACTTGGTTTCCTTAAGTAATTCAGAGTAAGGTCAAGTATAGAATAGGCTTGTGTTTAACAAGCCCTCCTCCATATGGGAATTTATGTCTAATATTTATATTCCTCTTAATTGCTCCACACTACTTATAGTGTCCATTAACCCTGGGTTTAACTTTGGCTTCCAAAAGGATTTTTTGGGGGGTTTATGTATCTAAAATCAAATTTAGGACCTATGACTACATGCACTTTCTACACTTAGAATATTTTTAACTATCTCGGTGAAAAGAAACCTGAGAGTTTTTCTCTTGACTCTGTAATATGCAGCATTATAAATCATCAGAAATCAGGTTCATTTCACAGTATTTATTAGAGGGTTGGCTTTGCTTGACAGTGAAGGCAGTATCACAGAGCAAGTAGATACCTGTTTACTCAACCTCTATGTTGATGCAGGTAGAAAAGAAATTGTTTCACTGTTATCTTCTCTGTGGCAGCCTCTGTCTGTTATCAGGTTGTATACTGAGAATGAGGAGTTTAGGATTAGTGAAATAATGATATTAAGTATTGAAAATAAATTCAGAAAAGATGATCTTATAAATGAATTAACAGCATCAAAAAGCAGGAAGGGGTTGCATTTTTGAAAATACAAGTAAATTGAAGCTGTATAAATTGATTTAAAACACTATAAAATCTAAACATTTTTTCATCTTTCTCCCAGTTTTGGAGCGTGGTATCATGTTTCATAATATCCTCTCTCTTCCTTACCAGAGAACTGATGTTCAACACTCTTATCAAATTGCATCTTGCTGACTTTTAATTTCAGATGTTTTGACATATTGAACCACCCATCCACCTTCTACTTTTCTTCCTCTTTCTTCAGTATAATTACTTCTCTCTTATTGACATTTCAATTATGAGACTCTTCCATCAGGATTATACACATAATACAAAATGTGAATTCTTTCTTGAGCCTCAGTCTTAAACCAAAAATCTTAAATGTGGACCATTATGCTTCCACGGAGCTCCATGAACTTTTGCTTGTGTAGTTGCAGTGATTACAAGATCCATTTTTTTTTCCTGCTTGCTACATTGAGCTGATGTAGTGCTAATTCTGTAGGATTTTCACAAGGCATTGTAACACATGTGGAGAGCTTCGCAAAAGAGAGAAGAAGGGTAATACTAAGGAGCACCAGGGGTTGGTAATAAGTAAAAGAATAGCTCTAGTTTGGAGAAGTTGTGGGACAGCTGCTCATGCATATAGAATCTACAAAGCAACTGGTATTTCATTTGAGTATGTAACTCTATTGTTTGTTAGACTGTGACTTTACACTGCACACTGTATATGTTAACTTCACTGTCTGTGAATGAGACTGTGAATAAAAGTCTCTGATGGGTATTCAAAGATTAATGTAATGAATCTGAAGGAGGCTTCAATTTCCAATTATGCTACTTTTCTAATTGGGTTTTTACATTTCTTACAGCTCCTTTCTAAAAAAAAAGTTTTGTCTGTTTTTCCAGTATAAATCAGGATAATTTATACCTCATTTTTTCTTCTGGATAAAGCCATATCTTCTCACTGGATAAAGCCATATCTTCTCAAATAAAAGCAAATATGTATCCTAATGAATGACAGTAATAATAACAGTCATTATTTTTATTACTGGTACCATACAGTTGTACCAGAAGGCAGTCTTATTTCTTCCCTCTCATTTCTGTCTTCTTAGCTTTTTATCATGGATTTTAAATTGATTGTCTTCCTGATATGACCCTGGAATACAGTAGGTAATTGGACTTGTATTAGTAATTACAAAATTGCATATATGATTAAGATAGCAGTAAATAATAGCTCTAGCATTTTTGGCAAGAATATGATAGATTGCTGCAGACTCAAGTTGGTAAAGGAGAAGGATCTTTTTCTTCTGCTAGCAATGTTGATGGTCACCATTACCTGCCCACACTTCCCCACTTTATGGTGTTATACCAGATTTTCTAAACATGAAGTCTAACGTGATATAAAATTTTGATTTAAAGAGTCGCATGCCTGCTACTGAATTTTGATTTTGCAATCTATCTTCCTTCTAAATAGTTTACTATTTCATAGTTGCCTCTTCAAAGGATGGTGAAGTTATAGAAATTAGCATTGTTCTGTACCTCAACATGTAAAATATGTTCATGACATTCAAACAGAAAGTAAGTGTTTCTAATAGTAGCTGCTGGAGTATCCCTCTGAAGTTCTCTATATGGAATTGAATGTCCTCTCTTCTCCTTCCTGTAGTTTTTATTCAGTCTTGTATAAAACTCCCATTGTTAACTATAATGAGAACATTTGAAATAACGTAGGTGCTGCAATATCATTACTCCTTTATTAGCCATAAATATTCATCAATACCTCTTAAGTACTTATACCTTAAAAAATGTAGTTCACAGCACGTTTTTCTGCTTTTAATGCTGAACCACTTAAAAAACATTGAGCTTATTCCTGGTGTTAAAGTGAAGCTGAAAGAATAATTGTTTTCTTGCAATTTGTAGGGTGAATTGCAAAACCAGGAGGAACTTAGTTGAAATAGAACAAAACTATTTTTAGTATTATTTTTGACAAAATGGAAAAATATAACAAAGCTCATTTTTCAGTCAACTTGAAATTTTTATTCAAGTTGCCATACAAAGTATGCAAAGCATATTAGCAAAAGAATAAAAAATGAAATGGAAAAAATATAACTTTGATATTAAGTGTTGAAAAGATTATTTAAACTTATTCTGATGCTTCCAAATGAGTATTTTCCCCTTTTAAAACATTTTTTACAGCTTTTCAGTTTACTTTCTGTCTAACACCACTGGAAAAAAACATCTGTGATTGTTAATGTCTTCTCAAATCTCCACTTTTTGGGAGAAATTACAGCAGCCAAGGGATGGTGCAGCCCAGCCCAGCCCGGGGTGTGCTCAGGTTAACCGTTACACAGATCATGAGCTCCTCCATGTGCAATGGTCTTCCAGTCAGGATCACTACAAATGGGCAGGCAGCCCAACCTTACCGCTGTACCTAATTTGTTGACAAGACATCATGGTTACAGGTTGTGTGTGCAACAAGAACCTTGTCTTGGGACACTAGTAATTCTCTATATCTAGTTGCAGATGAGCTCTGCCATTTTTGTGGTGCTGTTCTTTTCTGTGTGCCATTGGCTGGTGGCTGAGGTCAATAAGCAGAGTCTGAAGTAATGTGGGAACAGAGATTAATTAAATCTGTATTTCCAGGCCATACAGAAGAGAAATTCTATCATATTCTTGTTTTGTTTACAGACATATTCTTTTAAGCTAGAAAATTTCTGTGGATAATGTTAGGAAATTATCTTTATATGTGTCCATATGTATACTGTTGCTTTATAGTGACAATGCAGTACCAAACCACTTAATCTTTTTCCTACTCTGTAAAGATTTTTTGGATCCTCTCTCTCCTTGGGGAGAATAGCTCGTAGATTTTACTGTGGCATGATTAAGGAACTAATATTAATACATGTGTTCGTAACACTTTTGTCTTCCTCTTACATTCTGAAAATTAAAGTGCCTTTTCTGGAACGCTAATGGAAAAAGAACAAAAGAAAAGCAAACATAACCAAACTGTAAAATAGTTTTAAAGTTTACCAGAATATTTGCAGAAAGCTGTTTGCAGCAGTCATCTAGCTCAGAGCATTAGTTATGTCCATAATGTTAGTCAGTAAGGGATGTTTTTCAGTAGTGTTCTAGGAACTTGGAGTAGGACCTCTTACTTTTATTACCTCTGTTGAAAAATGATGCCAGTTTCCTTAAAACTTTTGTTTTTCTTTCCTGACTCACTTTTTGAACTTTACTCCAGGCTTTGATCATTTAGATACATATATTTTATTTTTTTTATGGAGTGAGAGTCGTCAGGAACTCTTCACACATTTATTTTATATTTCTACTGTAAAAGATCCTGAGATACTAGATATTTTTTCTTGTTGACTAAAAACTAAAGGCTTTGTTTTATCTTTAGATGTATTTTTAATCATCTTGCTCAAATTAGGTATATGAAACAATTTGTTAATCTTTCCACTATCTTTCACAGTTATTAGCTGAATCTATATGCAGCTGATAAAATGATTTGCCCATACTCACTCAGGAAAAGCAGATAAATCTGAACTAAATGAAGTCTCTTGAATCCCAGTGCTGTGAGGTTGGTTTAATCCTGATCCTGGCTGGAATGATTTAATCTAGTGATCCTTCCAACAGCCTGTGTTTGGTAGGTTTTTTTATTGCACTGTAAAGATTACTAAAACAATACTGTTGTAAAATGTATCTTTTAACAAAGCAAACTTTTCACAAGGACTATACCCTTATATATAGAATGTTCTAATAATTGGATCCTTTATATTGAAGCATTTCATGGATCATTGCAAACATGGTAACAAAATTACTTTCTTACCATTGTATGAATTCACAGCTGTAGATAATAAACCCAAGTCATCCCATGCCGTGAACTTTCACTAAGAGTGAGCTGAAATACAAGACACAATGTATAAGGAAAAGGTCCTTGCATTGAAAAACTTGCATAAAAAACTATCAGAAAATCACAGTCACTTCTGTTTCTTATTTCCAAAATCATGATATACTTAGTTTTCATTCAAAACAACACATGTGCATGTACAAACACAACCTGTCTAGACGTTTTTTGGGAAATAGATTTTTAAACGTGTACCTGTCAATGTAATGCTGTAAGATAAAACCTTGGGGATCCCTGGAGGCTTCACTGTTCCAATGAAAGCATTTTGTTTACTTCTTCTCAAACCAATCTCTATATTTTGAAGATTACCAAACTGACAATATGACATGCTGCATTAATTTAAACTTATGTTTACTGGAGAAACTAGCACTGCACATGCTTATAATGGTAAAAAGGGGGAAGAAGATAACATTTCTGGATATCTATGCCCAGCAAATGTGATTCTGTCTAAACTATGCATAACATTACCATTAGTTTTTAAAATATGATCCTAGAAAAGTGATACATTCTAATGAAACAATTTATTGCTGAGATATAAAGCATCTGATAAAGTCGGTTATTAAGTACCTTCACATGATATTAATTTTGGCAGGAGTACAATAATAAGCATACTTGCAATCAGATTATGTAGTTACTATTAAGATTAGTAAAACTTTTTTTCAGATTTCTGTCATACTTTTGTGTTTCCCGGCATCACTGAAGATTGGAATAAAAAGTGTTCTCACATTATTTAAATTCCAGCCTCTAGAGAAGAGGGGAATAAATATACAATTTTGTGACACGAGACATTATTAAACTTCATCCTGATTTTTCTTAAAACTGTGCATTCAGAAGGTTCAACTAACATATTTTCATAAGAGAACATTAGAAAAAAATGCAATTAAGGAATTAAAATAGTTTGTAAGGATATGTAAGATAATTAAAATAAGTTTGTACGGATATGTAAGAATAAGGATATGTAAGAATAAAGAATAAAAGTTATAACATCATTAATTCTTCATGACTCTGATGGGAGATACAATTGTCAAATAATTGTTCAGTGAATAATACAGTGCATAGCATAAAAGATGGGAAACATCAGTGTAGGAAAGTGAAAAAAAATAATCAAAGGGAAGTATGTTCAAATATTTACACTTGCTATTCTGATGTGCTTAATTGACTGTCTTTCAGTGTTCTCAGTGCCAAACAGAGGCAGAAATAACTGGAGAAAATGTTGATTTCTTAACCACTTGTGACCCTTCAGGAGGGAAATAGATGGTGTCACACTCCGTGTAGTACATTGTCAGAACAAGATGTATTTGAAAAGAGGGAAATGAATGAAATATTCTGAATCTCCAGAACTTCATTCAGAGTAGCTGGGATATTGTTACTGTGAAGAACTAGGGGAAAACATCAATGTTGTGCTGTAGACATTAGAAAAACTAGGGATGTGGGAGTTCCAACTGCATTGTCACAAAGACATGAAAACCTGTAGAGAAATGTTTTCCTCCTGTTACCTGTATTATAATAGGTAGCAGTTCCCATGTTAAAGCTAGACTATTTACTTTCACAAGTTATTTATTAAGATTTCGCACCTTCCAAAAAAGAAGATTTATTTTAAAAGGTCAAGTTACAGTACGTTATCTAGTAAGATTCAGGTTTCAACAGTGACTGATTGGTGATGAAAGCACATTGGGATCTTATAACTGAAATAAGGGGGTAGTGTTTCTGTGCAAGGACCTGGGAGTAGTTCCTTGAAATGGCAGTCTCTCAAATGCACTTAAGTGAGAATAGATATATGAAACGTCTGTGACATGACTCTGAGATTTTTCCATCAGTGTTGTTATGAGAGAAAATAAGTAGAAAACTTTATTTTGCATTTAAACTCAGTAACAATAAACACTAAAACCTTTTTGGCAACATTACCATGGTACAAAGTGCAGTACCTGTACATGAGAACTTAAATGAACACTAGGTTAGACTATATTTTGACTGACAAGCGTTCTGGCAGTTCAAGACACTTCGAAGGCACAAATTCTTGTAACTTACACAGATTGTCTAGTTTAATAGGAACTTGATATAATGAGTAATTATTTCTCAGTTAAATCACAATTTTTGAAAGAAAAACAAAGAACCCACCCACCCCCCGGACTATCATTTCTCCTTTAGACATCAGAGTCCTGAACATTTAACTGATGGATGAGTAATTAGCAGATAATCTGACTGCTCTTGAATATAAAAGCCTTGCAGTGGGCCTCTCTTCAAACATTTCAGAGGCAGTTCACTGAGGATGTCTGATTTTTTAAACTTATCAGTCTGGGATAATTTGCTGAGTTTATTCAGTAGATATTGTGAGAATAGCAGTGTTGTGAGAGAGGTGCTATTGGACTGTATGTACCTGAGGTGATGTGCTTTTAGTTGTTGGCTCCATTCGATGCTTCCTGTGTGACTTAATCTCTTTACTTTTGTCCCTCCTTCGCAAAGGGGAATAATAGTTATTTGTTTTTCCTGGTTTTGCTCCTGCAGACACAGATAATTAAACTGATGGTTGTGTATTTTTGCAGAGCATGTGTGTAGAAGATCAAAGGATGTTGACTCACAGACCTCTGAAACATTTGTGAGAAGACTGTGGAAATATCAGGTGGAGATTCTGAAATCTGTCCAAGTGTTCTTGGATATTTTTATTATTAGGAGCTATAAAAGGTCTGCTTTGGAGGGAATCACCATCAGTTTCTGCACAGCATTTCTGTATGCTCCTTTACACACACAAGCCAATTCACATTATCACCTACTTCATCTTGACATGTTTAATTAAGAAATATGTTTGTTAGTAGGTCATAATTTTTTGTCTTGCATTTCTGCATATCAGGAGTAGTTCCACTGAAGTACAGTTTATTATGGTACATTAAAAACAGCACAACAAAATTCAGATTCTCATTCTTTAGCTGACACCTTTCATTTTGTCTTCTGTCTTATCTTTTATCCCTTATCTTCCTATGTTATGAAGATAAATGTTGTGTAATATTTTGTTTCGACTGTCTTTTGTTTTCAGCTGGTTCTTCTTTCCTCCTCCTCTTCTTCTACCTCTTCTCTTTCTCAAGCCTTGCTTCAGTAAATTGGATCTTCTTTTTTGCTATCTTATTTAGATATCTAAGTCTCAAAATAAATCTGAGATAATCACTTAATCTTCTTTGTACTGATGCTTTTCAGCTGTAGCTCTTTCAGCCACAGCCTGACATTATGAATCATTAAAAACATTCCCACTCATTATCTTTGACATAGAACAAAAAGTAAATGTAAGAGTTTCTAAACTGGATAATGCAATTGATAATAGCAAGAAAGAAAAGCCCACCCTCATACTGTACAATGAACACATTGCAAGCAGTGGGTTAAAATACATTCTGAACTAAAAATAATGAAATATCTTTTTCATACCTCTTATTATTGTGGAAAGTAAGATGTTTTGATGAATTATGGTCATTTACCTTCTGTGAATTCACAAGTTAGACTGATCTTACAAGGATTAGAACTGCTATTTGTTCTAATTAAGTTGCCAAACTAATGAGATGTATTGATATTTAGATATGTAGATACTGGGAATTTCACATGATGATGGCTCATCACTGGTGAAGATTAAAAATATCATAAATACTATGAATTAAGAGAGATCCTAAAGCAAGCTGTTTTGTTTTCCTTGGTCATATTTCTGACCAAGTCAAAAATTGACTGGCAAAGCAGAATCTGATCACTGATCCTGTTCATAATGAAAGACATGCTTCCTTAGAGCCAGATTTCAGGCTCTGATTTTCAGTTTACTACAGTGCAGCAACATCAAAGTAGGATTTTTATAACACCAGTGTTAGACAGCAGGCATTAAAAAATGTAGGAAATGACAGTCATTATATACAGAAGAGACAATTCATCCCCTGATATGAAAAAAAGGTTATGGTGTGGTGTAAAACACTGTTTTTGAAATATCGATATAGTGTCAGACAATAAGTCTCATATGAACTTTTGCACTCAAACCATGAAATATAATCAAAGATTATGAAAGAATGGAGCTCACATGCGACTTCTGTTGATTTGTATTTGTTTTCAAAGTGCTGTTGGTCAAGAAGGTACTGAGTGGGTTTTGTTTACATAGGAGAACTTTCCTAGTCAGACTAATAAAATGCTGTTTGGATACTTTTATTAAAAATGTGACCTTATATAATGTTCATTTAAACTGAATTTTACCTGAAGTAAACCAAGGTGAAAAGAAATATTGATCATATCAGTAAGCTATTTTACATCTAAATCTTGAGGACAGTCCAAACACACCTGCTTACCCACTAGAAGACAGAGCTATCTAAGGCAATGCTCTTTCATTACAAATTTGTCTCGTGAACAATTTTGCATTTGCCATGGAGTAGGAAGGGGCACAATCACAGTCATGCCTAGAGACTCATTTGTGGTGACTTGTTACTCTGTGATACATTTCTTCATGGATCCTCTTAGTTTTAGCATATCTGAAGAAGGGATTAGGTCAGAATTTGGTATGTAGACTAACTTAAGACTTTTACACCTAAAAATCCATTGTATGTATTCTCCCGGGAGAAATGTCTCTTTTAGGACTGTTCAAAACACCTCAAGAAATCTCTAACTTAGATAAAAGTATTCTCCATAGGTACTCTTTCTGTGTATGTAATCAGTAAAGTCGAATTCTGAGTCTAGAAATGTGATATTTTTGTTTCCTCTAATCCTTTCCAATTTCTAAACATATAGATACAAGTTTTGGAGGGTAAGAGAAAGGTCTTTCTATTGTCCTTCACTGCTCTTCCCTTGAACCATTTCAGAAAAAAATGAAGATGGCTGCTGAAGGCCACAAGAGTCCAAATGTAGTCTGCAATGACAGCTGATGGGATGCAACAATGTGCATAGCAGTGATAGAGTACATTGCCCGAAAAAACCAATGTTGTATGTGAAGCTACTGTGTGGAGGAACATTGGCATGTTCACATGCAGTTTCTGCTTCAGTGTCATTTCAAATAAAATATTCAAAACAGTGAAAAAATCCAACCCTTTATGATTTGGAATATTTTTTTATTTAAGACATTGTGTTTTTTATTTCAAAGTGGACATTCCCTATTCAGCAAGATTGGAACTAGTTTAATATTGGATTATTCAGGAAAACAATAACAAATCTATGTATGCTCAGGAGTCCTTCCGATATGTTTGTTTCAGAGAAGCCAGTATATAGCTACCTTCGACTTCATGACAAGGAATATTTTATAAGAATCGTATGCAAAAAAATGCAGAACTGTAGATAGGTAAAAATTCTCCAAAATGAGCAAAAACTTTATGCTGAACTTGTCTTCTCATACAAAGAATCAAACCCAGTCATTTAAGCAAATTTACAAGAAAACCAAGGCCAGGCAATATTTTGACATGGGCTGTAAAACCACCCACTGCTCTCACTGTATCACATGTCCTTGCTGCACTGAATCAGCAGCATCTCTTGTCACTCACTTCAAAACAGGTTTGCTGCTGTGGATATTTTTCAGCAGAGCAGGGTATGAGTAAGGGACAATGGGAGGGAGGCCTTTGAAAAGTTATAAAAAGAAAGAGAAAACAAAAGGGAGAGCAACAAAAGAAGCAAACAGAGAATACAAAAGTGAAGGCACAGGGTGGGCTGGTGGGAAATACAGAAAACTGCACATGGGTGGGAAATGATTAATTTCCTGACAGTTTATAAAAATAGGTAGTGAATCTGGAAAGGATTCATAGTTGAGCCAGCATAGAAAAACTCATGTATCTTTATGCATGTTTTTTGCAAAGGAACATAACAAGAAATTGCTTCACTTCTGATACGGAGGCTCTCTAACCCTGGGCTAGCCTCTCCCATCTGTGAGTAGCACCTCTGTCCAAGATACTGAAAAAGACAAATGAATCCAGAAGCGGTTATTCTCTGTCACTCTGCTATTTTGTTATGAAGTGTTAGATTCTTAGAAATAGTAACACAGATGGGTACTTAAGAAAATGTTTTTATCATTTTGTCTCTAAGGATAGGAACTTGTTTTTTGTTCTTAATAAGAGCTCAGATGCATCCATCTAAATATGTTTGCAACTTAATCACAGAACTGCTACATTAATTTGTTCAATTTGTGTTATCTTCTTCAGTTTCTTAAGTTTTCCTTAAACCAAAAAACTTAAGCTTTAAAGATAATTATGTTCCATCATTCTTCAGTGTTGCTGGTATGTTTGATTTATGTTCTTTTACATTTGTCCCATGTTTGTTTAGTCCTCCCTGAGGAGTTGAATAAGAACCCCAAATAAAATGTGATCTAGTTAAAGGAATGTCAGAATCATAGCTGGACAAAAGATTACAGAAGAGGGGGGACAGTAAGGTGAAAGAGGAATCAACTGAGTCATCATGTCCAGGATTGAGTACTATCTTGGATATAACACTGCAGCACCACATCAGGTGAACTTGTGTTATGGAGACCTCACTTGCGAAATCTGACAGAAAAGAGATACACTTATTTCAGCGAGCAAGGAACACACCGGTCTTGTCTACATGTCCTCTTTCCTCTTGCAACCCACAACTGATTTCATGACACTGTTGAAAACATATCAGACCTTTATGTTACACCAGGAGAAGATAGCACACCCAAGAGCAAGTGTTGAAGTCTATTACATAGACGTATTGCATCCCTAAATTATATCATGGCAGGGATTGACCTTTGTGGTTTTAATTTTAATATAGTGGATTTCAAGGCATCTTGGGAACCTACTCACAGTGAATGCTTCACACACAATCCATTCTTTGACAGTTTGTCTCCCTTTTGAGCTCTGAGGTTTTCTCTTTCATCTTTCTCTAGCTTTTATTGCCACTTGTTTTATTTAAAGTATTTATATGAAAGGACAATGATGTCTTCTGAAAAAGAAAAACATGCAATACCTTCTGTTAACTATGCCCCGTGATCCACAGTTTGCTGTCAGTTTTTATTGTGCATTTTTCATTATACCTGTTGCATTGTTTTTTACCATTGATTCTAGCTCAGGCATGAATTTAAATCACTGCTGATTTAAGAATGTGGTGAGTCCCATTTACTGCAGAATAACAAACATTTGCTTGAAACTAAGTATCTGCTAAGTGCTGTTGTGAAGCTGTGTCTGAGGGTGATCTCTTTGTTATGTTTCTTTTAAATATTGTTTAGGAATTCGAAGACAAACAGTTCTTTTCATGCAGAAATTTATGAAACTAAACTAATAAATTTGGAGTAAGCCAATGTTCCTGGATATCATGTATATTAAAAACAATTGGGGACTAATGGAAGCTATTCAGTATCTTAAATTCTTGATGCTAGAAGTGATAGTTTGATGAATGTTTCTGCTGGGACAAATTTTAAAAAAAATATTTATTTTCTGGAACTCCCAGAATTATGGAATCAAAGGCATCTAAGTATTACATATATTAGTTGAAAGAAATAAAAGCTGAGAACACTTTATTTTTAAAAATAAAAAATAAATTATGAAATTCTTTCCTATGTGAAAATAGCAGAATTTAAATTTGATGCATTGTCCTGTAAAACACCATCATATATCTATGTAATAAGAAGAGCAAGATAACAAGTCTGTTAGTATCATTTATTTTGATCCTACCTAAACTACAGGATGCAAATACCATTATTCCCTTCTTATCTTTGGCTTCAAGACGATCATTCAGGTTTTTATTATGTATTCATTAATTTCTCTGTAAATCAAATCATTCAATTTTGTGACCCCAGTACTCCTTTTATTCAGGCTGTGAACTTCCACTTACCTGTTAGAAAATAGGTAATAAATCAGAAGTCATTTCACCCTTAGAAAAATAAGGTCAGTTCCTTGAGTTCATTTATGACATCTCAGATTTTGAGCAAATTTTAAAGACAATTAGTGTCCTGGCAGCCAAGAATTAATTTGAACAGAGGTTGTTTCCAGTCAACTGGATATCTGAGAAATGCTTCATTATTTTATGGACTCATAAAGCAAGTGATGGTAGTATATTATACTGTAAGGGTGTTATCAGACAGCTATATTTCTATAGTTATTATATGTTATTATATTACAGAAATGTTGATTTAATGATAGCAAATTTAAGCAAGTGTATATTTTTGAAAGGGTGGATTCTTGCTATAACATCTCAGAACCTGTATCTATCTTTAGAGAACTTCCTCAAATAGTATAGGTTATACTCAGCAATCCACTGTGAGATGTTGCTAAAATCTCAAAATCACTCTTTCTGTTCCTTACACATCTGGAAAGGAAGTTTGTTCATTCATTCTCTGCAGAATTAGATTTTAATCTTTTGAGGCAGCGACTATATCTTATTGCACAGTGGGACTGGAACTACCTATCCTGATTACTGTCTGTGAAAGATACTGTGGTACATATAATTTAATAATAAAAATATATTTTTAATTAAAGCAACTCAGTCATACTTACTTGTCCATCATATAAATTGTGGACCTGAACTGTTGTAAAGTGATGTGATGGGAAGCATCTGCTAGCATAAACATTAATCTTACAATACTGAAACTTAATTGCATAGACTGAGTTCTTTATGCAAACCATTTCAAGACACATTGGCTGTTCTCACACTGCCTAATAATAAGATGGAAAGGTATGTAACAAGGGCAAGAAAAGAAGGGGAAACAGCTGGAAATTCAATTTGTGAAGGAAAAATACAATGAAAGAGTGTTAATATGAAAGTGTAATCGAGAAAACTAGAAGGACTGTCATAGTTAATATGACAGCATGTGTATATTTTTGTATATTTTAAAACTTAATTTAAAATCCTTATAATCACTTCTGAAGGAATTATGTGTTCATTACAGTTTCACTCTGAATGTATGTACCAACACCCATGAACAGCAACCAAAGTTCATTTCATCAGGGCATGTGCTGCTTACATTGAAGAATCTTGTATTCAGGAAGTCAGTCATGCTCACAGACAAGGCTCAACAAAAACAAAACCTTTTTCCAGTTCAACACTGGCATATTATTTTATTCCTTACCAATATGTGGTGATACTCCATAAAACAGAGCTGATCAATACATAGATTTTGAGCTGTGTGCTGATCACACGGAGGAAATTTATCATGAGATGGGCATGAGGGCAGTAGAAAAGGAAAATGAAAGCTGCCAGATTGCCAGATTCAGAAGCACATTTATCTCAGCCTCATCTTCCAGTGCAACACACAAATTTATATGTTTTTATAACTTATGGAGCTCCCTCACACACTGTTTAACATGCTGTCTCCTGCCTTCTCTCCTGCCAGATTGCTGAAGTATGATGCACATGTCCTGTGATTCAGGGATATGGAGGTTGGGACCAGTGAGGGAGTGCAGGGATTGTTTTGTGACCATCTTACTACTGGATAATTTCCTTATTCTGGCGAGGTTATGAGATGATGCTGTGTTTAGAGCAAGGTGCGTCTATGACCACAAAGAGGGTGGTCTGTGTGAAGATTATTGACTGTGTAGAAGTGACTTTACCTTGTTATCCTAATAGGGAACCAGAAACATGAGAATGTGTGGAAGGGATAAGGATTCATAAGACCATTATTCTTAAAAGCAAGCAGTTTTTGGCCAAGTTGAGATAAGAGCGAGGAGAGCAGACACAGTTCTTAGATGATTATTAATGAAAAGGATGGCCTATAACTATGTCAGTTAACCTGCACATTGCTATCTTTAGATACCTTGGAGGAAAGGTCTGGGGAAGATAGAAAAGGGTTTTGTACATCCTTCTTTCATAGTGTTGAGCAGTGTCATCTGCATTATTTATTCTGCTGGCTGCCAGTTATTGGTAAGGTAAGCAGCCATAAAGATGCTCTCTGAGGAATATATTGGAACCAGGAGAGCATTGCTGGTTGGGGAAATTCTTTGTGAAGGAAAATGAAGAGATGGGGATAGAACAGAATCTGAGACACATGATGGATGTTGGGGAGGAAACTCTTACATTAAGATTTTATCTCATTTGAAAACGTCAAGTCATGTGAATGAGAGGGTAAAATACCTTCTATGCATTCAGAATAGGGCACAGTTTTAGTTCAAGGCTCCCATTAGGCGAAGCATCTCTACAAGATGACATCTAAAGACATGCTTAAAGTTCACATTCTGTATAAGAATAGACTTAAACATATGGTTTATGTTTTTATTCTGAATAACAATCTAATTCAATAAGTATTTATGCAGAATGGTGGGTTTCTGTTGTTACTTCAGAATAGGTATGCCTTATAGTATAACAGAGGAACTTAAGATGGGAAGTGATGGGCATATACTGTGGAGGTCCCACTGGGGACAAATTCATAAGAAAGCATAGACTTCTGGCTCCTGCATCTTTCTGAGTTCATATTATAGTAGGAGTGAGAAGTCCCTGCCTTTTAGAGAGTTACCACCCTTCCTCTTTCAGAGGCAGCTGCTTTCTCTAGGAAATATTATGGACTTGAACAGGGTGAAACAAATAGATGTCTGGCCTCAGAAGCCACAATGACTTATAGCTCTGATTGTAAATCCCTTTCTCTTTCTCTCCTTTGCCTTCTGGTGCCTCTTTCTCTTCCTTTTGTTTAACATAGAATAGCTTTCAGAAGGAAAATATGGTGTTTCTCAGCTGAAATACCACAATTAGAGTGTGAGTACTGAATGAAAGACATCTTTTCTGATAAATAGTCTAAGGCAGCTCTCATGTAAACAATGAAACCCCTTGTATTTCATTCTGTTTGGAAGGATTCAAGTGAAAGGAAATAACTCTTCTTCAGTCCTCTGAGGTGGCTTTTCTCAATGAAAGGTAAAATGCCAGGTAGGTTTTACTGCTCTCTTATGTTCTTGCACAGGATAAGTTACAGGATGTTTTAAAGAGTATGTTGTATATGGATTTTCTCATACTACATATACCATATGCACATACTACTGTATTAAGCATAAAATAATATATAGTATTATACTCTGTATAACTCTTCTACATCAGAATATATGAAGTATATATTTCAACCTTGGACATACCTTAAAAAATGTCTATACCTGTATTGTGGGTTTTTTTAAAATTTAAATCCATGGTCTATTTGCAAGATGTCACTCATGCAATCATATGTACATCTCATTAAGCAATATTAGATACTATGTAGAAAAAGTTTTTACTTTCACAGCCAGTGGTTTTTATTGAGAATACAGATGTTAATTTGAGAAAGTTTCAGTTTCGGGAGTATTCAGTTTAATTTTTATAGCCTTAGTTACTATTATAAATTATAGATAAGGTATTTGAAATTTCAAATTGCTGTTGTAGTCTTTCCCTCTTTTTTTTTTTTTTTTAAAGGAATACTATGCACAGTTCATTGTTGCATGTAAACTGAAAGATACCCTGGTACTTTTTTGTAACCATATACTAAAAGGAACCACTTATATACATCTAAACAAAATCTATCATAACTAATATTTGTTATGATAGTGGCAATGAACTGCAAGTGGCATGCTGTTGAAAAAAAGATAGCAGGGGTAGGGGAAATGAGCTCCTCAAGATAAAGACTGCAAGGCAAATTCACTATGCAATGCTCTGTTTCTTGTCAAATGTGTTACTAAATGAGGCTTATAGCAGAAAAGCAGAACTATTTGATTACGGGATTTTAGATAGAATTTTTTTAAGAAATAAAGAACAGAGCTAAATTCAAGGAGGTTATGATGGGACTGTGGCAAGTTTATTACACAGCACACTCAGTTGTCCTGTTCCCAAATCACCCCTAGCAAGAATGACCATGCAAGGGCACTGCAGCCCCTTTTCAGCTTTTCAGGCTTTCTTCTGATGGAAATCAAGTTGGGAGGCAAGGTATGGTAGCACATGCATGCATCTTTGCAGACATTGAGCCATGATGCCACTGGATCTCACATCTAAATGTGGGAGCTAGACTTTCTTGGTCCTTGAGTTTAGGCATAATGGGAGCGACTTAGTCGTTGCAACAGTTGGTTTAGATTCTTAACAGAATTCACAGTTGGAGCTACTACTCCTACTCCTGCAGAAGGAACCTGGGGAAATTTGTGCAACTCTGACCTGGATTTACAATATCTATCTGACTGAACAGGGGACCTCTTTTTAACCTGTAAGTAATCACAGATCTTGTTAATAGTTATAGGTATGTTAAATATCTTACATTTAATTTAAATGGAAAAAAAGCGATGAAATTCCCTGTAGAGTAAAATAGCTGAAAAAAAAAAATAGAGCAAAAAGCTTTTCATGGGGAGTGAGAGAGAATGTTTCTGAGGAGTGGAAAAAAGAGTAGTTTTAGTTTGTTGCTGCATTTTCCTGTATGTGTATATAGGACCAAAAGAAGGGAGAAAGAAAGCAGAGACAGTCATTTATGCCAAGAGGGCATAAAAGACAAGATTCCTTAAGTCATAACACTGTTTGGAAAAGTAGCCTTGGAAACCATTTCACCTTTGTTCATCCTCTTCACAGAATGAGGATTTTGTGCTGGTTTTAATAACAATTGAGAGAGCACCAAAAAGGAAATAACAGTAATATTCTTTCTTTTCCTCTCATCTCCAGACTAATTCCCACAGAGAACAGTCCATCAGGATGCTGGTAGGCTGGGCAATATCAGCCAAGGGTGAGTGTTGGAGAACATGATTTCAGACAATACTGTCAGGGCTTTGGTCCTCTTAACATAAAATTCCTGTTAATCTCTAAGAGACTTATTTATTTGACCATGTTGAATGACAGTTTATCATTTATGTGTTCCAAAACACTGCAAAAATTTGACTCATGAGAGAACCAGTTTTATTTCAGAATATTGCAAAAGTTAATGCCCCATTACACAATAAACTATAATACCATTATCTTGTTAGTATTTGCAATAAATGATTTCATTATCCTATTATGAAGCATCTGGTCTCAAGTCAAGAACTTTGTCATAGTGCAAATGTAAGGACTTTTAGAGCTCTGTCACACACTGACATACCAAATGTCCTCATTTTTTATGCTGTTATAGTGAAGTATTAATCATGTGGGTGTCAGAGGCAGTCATGGGAAAAATAAAAATTTGTTTGAATAATTTAGCTGTAGTTTTGCCATGAATTGCATGGGAAAAATAGAGTGAACTCTGAAGGATGTGACAATTATCTGCTACTTGTCATCTAAGGCTAGAAGACTGAAAGAATAATTGGTGTTAGTAAAGGCCAGTATTCTGTAGAAAAATTTGGGTTTGCTTAGAAAAGGAGCTAAATGGAACTGCATTCCAAACAGAAGGAATTCTGAGGGTAAGCCAACAGACTTTGGGTAGGAAGAGCTGAAAATGAGGTCAAAACTTTTCTTGTTTTCTTGGATATTGATGACCAAAAGGTGTAAGATTTTTTGTCTTGTTTGCACTATATATTTTTGTTGGTTTATGACAAAAGTAAGAATAATGTGCATGAAATTAAGTCATTTGCATAGGGTTGAACAGAAGGCTGTCATATGGAGCCAGGGCAAGAAACAGATGGACTTAGATACCAGCTGTTTGGAGGGAACGGGAAGGCAAATTCAAGCTTGAGGAGAATGACTGTAAATCAATGACTAATAGAGTACATTCCTCTCCAGCACTGGAGTGGTCCTGATATGCTTGCGTTAACTAAAGCTGCATATATTAGACTGTCTGATGGTAATCAGCATGAGTTTTTTAGGCAGCTGATTTAATTTTGATGTTTATGAAAATTTCTTTTGTTAGTTCATGAAAATGGACTGCTGGATGTATAAGCACTTGGGTAACAGAGTCTGGTCAATTTTCATATCTTATGCCAGAAGAGCCATTTAATTTAAACTTAATAAAGGTTTGGTTCTGCAAAGTAATTTTGACTATGTTCAGCAAGGGATTTCTTTCTGTGTCACTGGAAAGAAAAGTGTAGTACTTACTTTATGTTTTTATTTTTAAAGTTACCGAAAAACGTCCGTTGTTTTGGACAATAACATGTTTTGGACAATAACAGATATCAAAAGGAAAGGTTAAATTCTGTGGTTCTCTTCCCTCATGTAATTATTGTCTAACTCCAAAGGTGGTGTGTACACTATGCTGTTAGTGGGTTATGGTCCTTTTATAGTCCTAACCAATAGACTGATTCTAGATTGGATCAGATTGATCTTCTGGCCTCTTGGTTGCCTTACTAACAGTAACTAATAATCAGCACTTGATCCCCTTTATTTCCTTGTCAAAAACTCTTGCAGTTACTTTCTCTATTGCTTGTCCACACAGAAGGTAACAACCAGCTATTGCTATCGGATTCCATCAGCAGGTTCACAGAATAAATGTACTAGCTCAGTCATGGTGTTGAATCGTGGGTGTGTAGATGATGCCTATGAGTGGAAAAAGAATCATATTTTCTCTATAAAAATTTAAGAAATTGTACAAAAGATGAAAAAAATGTCTATGTAGTATTGTTTACAAATACAGATTACAGAGTTAACGACTGAAAATTAGGAAATGCCATCATTCCAGGTTCTCTTGATACAGTCTCTTGATATAGCTACATGCCTTATCTTAGAACATAAATTTTAAATGTCCATTGTTGCATTCTGTTTAGATTGACTAACACATGATTTTTCTTTCCTATCTTAGACAACTTCTGTTAAGTCAAATAACCAAAATTTCACCAGTGAAGTTTCTTTTCTTGCTACCATCAGTTAAAGTTTTGCTGCTAATTTAATTCTGAACCTCCTTACTTTTAGTTGAGTTCATTCAAACAAAAAGTGTTCTAGAGATGTCAGGAGCACATCCTTTTGAAATTCCAAAACCATGTATTAGGGGGAGAAAAAAAAAAAAAAAAAAGCTGCTGAAATGGATTGCTCTCCATTATAGAAATTCAAAAATTTAAAAAAAAAAATACTCCCCCACTCAACCTTCCCTAAATGCATGAATGCTTTATTTCATTATGCAGTACTGCAAAATTAATTCATAACAAATAAACTTTCCTTTAATATTACGATTTTGTTCTTGACAAGATTTCTGTAGTAATATTCTGCATTTTCTGCATCATACATCAGAAAACTTTGTAACTAGGATGCAAAGCTCTTTCCTCGCATTCATTATTTTGTTTGTAGCATTATTCCTTTTAATATTTCAAAAAGCTCTTTGCTTAATAATGGAATACAACATACCAATATAGCCTAATTCACTTTAATGCTTCTAAAAATCTGTATCTGTGTAGTTTAGTAATCTTATCAAATATATTATAGATTGTCTCAATACTAATTACTTTCTGCATGTCAGAATGTATGCTATAAATCATCTTTGCTTTTCAAAGTTCCACTTCAGAAGCTATAAAAAGACTATCTTTCAATCAACTGTATAGAAGGATGGTTTCTTCCAATATTATGTCTTCTGCCTTTCAATTCTCCTGGAAGCGATTTGCGTATGTAAATAAACTCCCCTAACTGGGGTGCCATCTGTTAGGTTAGCTAGTGATATGTCAGTGACAATCCATTTATTTATGTTTAATATATCCCAGCTTTTCTGAATATCTGTGGTGAAACAAATATTTCAAGGAACCTGAACAAGATCAGACTGCAATGAATGCTTCTGTTATCAATAAAGAGTTGCCATAGCTCTGCAGACCAAAGTGACTTTTGAGAATTGAAACAATGGCCTGAATGGAGGGGAAATTTATGACAATATCAAAGTTCCCCTTTGCATTTTATTATTGTACTATGACAACAGGCTCTAAGCATAGCCATAGGCAAAATAAGCAGTTGCCTAGGGCAGTAGATAGTAGTCTGGTGGCAGCCAAACGTTCCTTATAGTGATTTTGTTAGTATGAACTGCTTGCCTTGACTCTGGGTCCACTTTCATCTTGGGTACCCACTTAACCTGTTTGCTGCTGGAGCAAGAGACAGAACTGCAGCAATTTGCTGTCAGCACACTGATCCAAGATCATTCCTTATTTTTACCCTTTTTTGCATAGCTAAAGCCAGAGACATATCAAGGAGGTAACAGTTTGTAAAATTCCTGGCTCATTGGGTGAGTCCATGATCTTTCAGCGATGAACTGAAGTCTGCTGACTTCTTACACCCAGCTGTTTGGCTGTCCTATGTGGCCACTTCAGCACATGCATGATCTGTTACTTTGAATTATCTTTAAAAATGTACAAAACATCTCCTATCTTAAGTATGTACGAAAGACTGACCTAAGTGAACATTTCTGCATTTGCGGGAACAGTTTCAACAGACTATAGAAGGTGTCCTATCTATCTACCGTCTGGTCGATTTTGGAGCAGCAAACAGCTGGGGAGTCTTTGGGATAGCCAGATTCTCCATTCAGGATGCTAATTAAAGCATGCAGATAATGCTTACCAGTTAATTTGTCTAGGCACAGCAGGAGCTACCTGGGATAATCTCCAAGACTGTAACATTTAGTCAATGTCTTCATGTGAAGGTGGGGGGGAACTCAGTTAATCCTGTCTCTCAAGTCAGTCCATTGGTTCATCTGTACAGAAAGTAGCTGTGAAGTTCCTGGACCACCCAGGGAACTCATGACTAAATGCACTGTGTGCACACAGGCACAGTCCTGACACTCAGCCACAGCAAGTTATAATGGTAGGACAACTGAATTCTCCTATGTCAATTACAACATGAACTTTGCAGCTTTTGCCACATGGAGTTGAGTACCATAAAGGATGCTAAAGTGACATCCTTCCCCAGGAAATGATTATGTCCTCATTTCTCATGTGAAATAATTGGTTTATTTCTACCCCCCTGAAAAGCCTGGAGATGATTCTGAACATAGTTTTGAGGATTCACTAGGCCTCCTATGAGTATTCATCAGGTTGTTTATCATATATTTTTGTGCTATTTTGAAGACCTGGTTTACATCTTGCATCTATTATAATTCTGTTTTAAATCTGAACTCTAAACTACTGGCACTGTTGGGGCATGGCATATTAAAAAAAAAAAAAAAAAAAAAAAAGTTACTGAGTTGCCCATGTACTAGAAGAAATACTCTCACAAGAGAAGAAAATGTTGTCAGTCATCATTAATTGAAACTGTCTATGAGATTCTGATTTGACAGAAGGGGACAAAAATTGCCCACCTTGAGCATAATTAAACATTGGAATGTGTTGCCCAGAGAGACTGTAGAATCCCTGTCCTTGGAGGTTTTTACAGCCCAGCTGGACAAAGTCCTGGGTAACTGCTCTAATTCAGTGTTAACCTTACTCTGGGTAAAAGATTGGATGTGATTATCTCTTGAAGTCCCTTCACTGATTTATTCTATGATTCTATAATTCTATGAGAATTGGAGAAAGTAAGCAACTGAAGCAAGGAGATAGCAATCTGAAGATATGGAAAAAAAGATTTTTTTAATAGGTTAAATATAAATTTTTTTCCCCTTCTTTTTTGTTTTAAAATGGGAGCAAAGATCTCTGTGGATTCTCTGTTGTAGCCAAAAATGACTATTAACTAGAATATTGTATGCAAGAATTCTTTTATATCACCAGAGCAGAAGAACTGCTTTGGTCCTTTTTAAAGTACATGACATTTGCTCAAGAGGAAAAATAAAAATTAAGGACATCTATCAAAAAGGAAAGAAAATAACCATAGCAAGGGTCAATAATGCTGTGAAAAAGTTTGACCTTTGTTTACTTCACCTACTTCACTATAGCAGTTTTTTCACAAGCAGTTTCCACGTAATAGAGTTACTTCTGCAGAAAATTGGAATAACATTACAGTGAATCTAGTTCAAAGAGGACTTTTTTATCTACTTTACAGGGCAGGATCAGGTCCATAAATCATAGCAACTCTGGTCTGAAGGGAAAAAGATTTTCCAATGTCATACACGTTCCTAACAAAATGAATTGCCTAAGGAAGGTATTTATGAAAACAGTAACCAAAAGTGTAAGCCAGGAGAAATCTTCTGGTGAAATTGGGGTAATATATCAAAGTGACAGAAAAAAGACAGTAGGGTTTCTTTTAATCAGTGAGTTCAGTGTAATTAAATGTGGTGTAACCAAAGAAGACTTTTACTGCAAAGAAATGAAAATATAGATGTATTTACATATTTCTTATCATACATCTTTGGTAAAAGTGAAAAATAAAATTATAAGGGAGGGAAAAATATATTTGTTTTCTTCATGGGTAAAGCATAAAGCCACGGCTTTGTTCAGTACATATTGTTAGGATAAGTCAAAGCTCTTTAAATTAGGAGTTCTCTGATTACAAAGCAAAACAAGGTAGAAAGGCAACACATTTAACTTACTAGGTCATGTAAGTCAGAAGCAGAGCCAGGAATAGTTAGGAATATTCCCATGTATTTGTTAATTATATTGCCATTCACAGGTAACACTCAGTGTGAAAGTAAACAACACACATGGAATATTTCACAGCTACTCTTGAAGTTCAGCAACACATATGAAGAAAAAAATTATTTCCTTCAAAGTGTTAAAAATGCCATGCTTCAAATCATTGCCATTAAAACCTGAACAGTTCAATCATAAGAGCTAAAAGACTGTATGGTAGGATGGCAAGAACTGCAGCAGGTGGGTAAAATAGACGTCTGATTTTTTTATAGCATGCTGTCTTGAAGCAAAAACAGTTATTGAGGATGTTTCAAATATAGCTTCTTGAATTGATTATATGCAGTGCAGAAAGTTGATTTATGTCATGAGTTAGTATGTGATACTCAAGTGTTTGCATTGTTGCTAAAGCTAACAAAAAATACAAAACCATTTCTATATTCAATACAAAGTCAACTTTCATGAGGTGCTAAGGTTAGAAACCACCTTGATGTATGCCTGGCCCTGAAATGCCATCTGATTTCTATGGTCTTCTGAATATATTTCATTTCACATTCTGCTGTTTTTTCAAGGATGATCATTTAACCATCTTTAAAATAATTTTGATCAAAATTCAAAACTCCTTGTTCAGAGTAATTCCCCAAGTCAATAAGAATTTATTCTGAAGACTGAATTCAAGATTGAACTCCTTCCATTTTAGCTTGCTAACCTTGAAGACAATTAGCTTTCTGCAATGCTGCTAAGTAACCTTCTCCTTTCCTGTTTTTCCCTTTGTAGCTGGCTATCTGCCTGGCTCATTTTCTCTCTGTTGACTTGATTTATAGTGGCAAAAGGGAAGGGAGATATGCAACATTTTCATACTGATTCATAGGTAGGAAAGCAAATGTTTTAGTGCCATCTCCCAAGGGTTGAAGTCTTTCACCTTTACTTATCTCTTAGGTTTGTTTGCTGAGTGAGATAACACCTAGGGGAAAGTAATGGTGAGAATGTGAGATAATACAGAAATATAAGCTAGAATTAGTCTGGGAAACTGGTGACAACATTCTCTATTCTGACAGCTGTTTCAGAATACTTTTTCAGAAAGTCAGCAGTGATGGATGCCTCTGTTTAACATGTAGCCTGGTGCTTTCTAGATATATTTATAAAGCTCACTGTGGACATGAATTTAGGATATTATCATCCTTTGGTTGCCTCAAAGCAAGCTACATAGTTCCTGATGAAGGATCTTCAAGTTTACATCACACTGGATTAAAAATGTCTTTGGGAATGCTCAAGAACTTAAAGCAGGTATGTCTGCTATTGTTTGTTCCTTGAAAGCTTCTTTATAGCTGAACAAATCCACTGGCTGGTGTGTGTAATGCACAGATATAGTGCCCAGTCTCTTTGGATTACTATTTGACAGGATTTTTCATGGACTGCAGTTTTAGGAGACTCTTTTTAAAAAGAAATCCTACTTCCTGGAATAAAAACTTACAGTTTTCCTAGTATGATCATCAGTAACCGCTCTCACAAACATAGATATCTGAAGTAACTTCATTAACTCTCTACATTCCCTCTGGGTGTATTTAATGAATGCTGAAATAAAAATTTTACAGCTTTTGTTTAAGAGAATTCTGCCCCATCAGAAAATTCTACCATCAGATTTGGAGCATGTTGCCCTTTACTTTGGGACATATGAAGGAAAAAAACAAACTTTGGGCCTTGATTTGAAGACAATATGGTCAGGTCTATCAAAAGCACTAGGAAAGTTGAGTTTCCAGTTGTATATGAATATTAGTGGGAGTTGAACATTTTAAAATTTATGTTCCGTGCCCAGAAATTACTATAGATTTTATATTATGTTTTGAATCACCACTGTGAATCATTGTAGCTTTTTGTTTTCACGTGTGCACTTCCCACAGCAAGTTTATTATAGCACTCAATGCCTGCATTCAGGTTACTGTGTGAAAGCTTTGTTTGTACTCAGATTTTTTAGTATCAGTATTGAGAAGGTAGGTTTTTAGTATTTCATCTGAAACTTGCATCCTGAGTGGAACTGTCCCAGACAAAAGGACTTAAGCTGAACTTAATTATGATCAGGATGCAATAGCTTATGAAAATCTTTCCCATCATCTTCAGGCTAAAATGATAATGTGATATTTATGGGTCATAATCCACTTTTTCATGAACAGGCACCAAAACTGCCTCACCAGAAATTTAGGTCACCAGAAATGAGGTCACAAGGGAATCAGGATGTCTCTTCTGGATCTCTACTTTGGAATTACCTTCTCTATAAATACAAACCCAATAAAAAGCCACACACCACCTGAAAAATCAAATTCACCATCTGGTCAGAGAAGCCTAGTGACAGGCTCAAGTGAATTGCCTACCAAATCTTGCTGAGACTAGTAAAAATCCAAAGCCCTGTATTATATGATCTGTGTTTAGCTCCTACTGGCAGGAGCAGGAGTGATGCTAGAAATGGGGAAGAGAGAAAAGTAAGAGAAAAGCCAGCATGGTGTTTTATGGGCCTGTTGTGTCAACTGATCTAAAAACATAAATTTCCTTGAATTATTCTGCCGATAACATTCACAACATATTTTTTAGTGTCTAGATTTTCACCACTTCAATCTCTGCATTAAATCTGCAGATTTTTTTTTCTTAAAAGAAGAAGTTTGTCTTAGTGTGTCTACTAGTAGAAGTTTACGCTTAGTTGATTTAAAAAATTTCATATCCATTTTCATAACTGTCCTTTGGATTTAATATCTTATTGATAGGAAAATTCATGACTCCAAGGTACATTTTAGTAGCATATCTGCAGGCTACATTAATGCTTTTAAAACTTAAATCTGAGTATAAACATTTCAAAGATATCAAATATACTGAATGTCTTCAGTGTTGTCTGTTATTTCTCCTGGTAGTAATATTATGTTGACATGTCATGCAAGAAGCATGCATAAGGAGATAGCTTCAGTTAAATAATATTTTTTAAAAATTATTCTCACTAGTCAACAAAGCTTCATCTTAATTTTTTAAAGAAATGTTATTTCACCCTCTGAAAGCCTAGCTGACTTTCACTAAGAAACATAACACACTAAGAAAGTCTTTAAAAGCTTGTTTTTATTAACTGTCACATTCATCAGAAAAGAAAGTGCTTACTGAATATATTTCCATCATAAATTATGTAAGAGGCTCATTGAGTGTTTAAGAAAGGCAAGGTCTTGTTTAGTCACTTATGAAAGCTTATATACATCCTCAAACACAGACCATAAAAAACATAGACAAGGAGAAGGAAACTTACTTCATGGTCTGGCACTTCATGAGCAATTATTCGTTTAGGTAAGTCTCTGTGGTTCCTTAACATATAAGTATTCTTTTTTTTTTTTTTTTTTTTCAGTGTTGCTGTGTTGAGTAAAACAGAGAAGAAACAAAAAATATCAGTGGAGATTCAAGCCCTTTACTTAAAAAAAAAGTTTGCATACCACAATTCAGAGCTTTGATAAAAGGATGATGAGATTAAGTCCCTATGATGTGTCTTGCTCCCATGTGCACCCTAATCTGTTTTAGTATCCCCATGCAGTCTTTTTTTGGAAGTGTGGCATCTTGTGACACAAAGTTGTGGAGATCAGACTTTAGAAGGCTCTTGATGATCATACAGTTAGGACTACCTCAGCAAGGACTGCAACTAGAACTCAACAACAAAATAAAGAGGGAGTGGAAGGATATTAAATGTTCTGACAAAACTCTCCTTTCCTATTTCCTTTCCTCCCAAAATTAAATTTGGGATTTTTCACTAATGTTCCAGGTTTTTAATCAACTCCAAAATTAATTTCTACAACCTATGTTTTTATCAACATTTCAGGATAAATATTCTGACCAGTCCTGTTTGCAGCATACTGACCTCCTCTGTGGCTTGATGTCACTGTAACTTTTTTCTGCCTGACATTGCCCTCCTTGAAATTTTAGGATACAGCTTGTTATTTACAATTACCTGTCAGTTTTTGTGTATCGGAACCATCTTGGTTTGTTCTCCACCTGTGTAGCTTCTGATACAGCTCTCTGTATCAGTGTGGCCTAGTGCAGATATGTAAACCTGGGCAAGGTGGTTAATGTATTTCAGTATGGAGTCTATAGGGTAATATGTGACAGAGCTGCCAACCTTTACTTTCCAACAGCCATGCCTCTGCAAGGACAAGTTCAGACACCTTTTTTCTATGGTTTTCATATCAGCAGCTATTCTCTAATTGGGTCTTCAACACAGTCCCTTTCCAGTCTGCCATTTGTCATCACAAAATCAGGAAAAAAGAGTAGATTAATTGCAGTGTCCTCTCTTGATTTATGGCTTATCCAGTTCATTGCACTGTTAAGTAATTCACACAGAGTATTCCCAAGGTAAAGCTACATATTTTATGAGTCCCCTTTCTGAGATTTCTTTAAAAACTCCTTTTATCAGATTGCTTGCTTATGCTATTTTTGTCAGAGACAACGGTGAAGTCTATATGCTTTATTGTATTCAGGCATAAAAAAATCCCTAAGTACAATCTAAGCACAGAAACATGGCCCATGCAGGTTTTGCACATTCCCTGGTGCTTTATATTCTATTAATATATATAATGCATTACTTCTGTGAACATTGTGTGAGATTCATTTTAAATATAAGTCAATATAGGAATGGCATCAGTGAGGGGTTTTGAGTTTGTTGGGTTTTTTTTTGGTAAAATAGCAGTTTATCATGAATCTTGTTAAATGTTTTGTTCTCATATAACCTTTATTACTCCTTTTTTTCTATGGTAAAATAATGTGTAATCATTTCCCTTCTGTTATTGCCCTCTCTGATCTGACCTTCAAATGTCAGACTTGCTGCTTTTTGACCATGCATATAATATGCACCTTGACTCACTTATGTGAAGCTATATCAGACAAAGGTCCTTTCATGATTCAAGCTTTGAGTGAAGTAATCATATTATATCCATCATTTACACTAAAAGAGCAGGTATTTTAACCAAACTTATCATCTTCCCTATGGATGTAAAATAAAAGTGACAGAAACACAAAAAATGCAGCTTAAAACACAAAACCAAATTTAATATGTGCTCCTTTTCAGATACTAGTGGTTGAGCAAAATCATATTGGATTGTTTAGAAGCTAAAGTAATTGTCTTACAAACATACTTCAGTCTTTAAGCTATATTGTATTTCACGCTACAAGTGTTTTCAGAACTGGTTCAATGCCTGTGTAATATACTTAGCACCATTAATCTCTCCAATTATTACATGTTAGCAAAAAAACCCAAAACATTTTATTCCTTACAGAATTATTTAACCCCAATGTCTGCAAATTATTAAACATCAGGTGTCCTTAATATATGTCATTATCAGTTGTGTTTCTCTTTACCAATGAGAAGTTTTATATAATCCTGTAGGAAATGTTCATTTGTTCCCAGGGTAGGTCAGCATAATGTTTCAAATTTTGAAAACTGGAAGGCATTAAAGATAGATGGCTAACAAAGGAAGCTTATGCATAAAATCCATTTTTATGAGGAATTGAATATTTTCAGAGCCAATGAAGTCTGTATAGAGCTCTCTAAATCAGAAAAAAAAATGAGGGAGAGCTTAGAAGGCCTCATTTTCTTCTCCCATTTAGCTGTCTAGATCAAAAATTGCATGCTGTACTGAAGTCAAATGAGTTACATAGATGTAATAGGGGTGTGAATAAAACTCGGGTCTTGGAAAGATTTAAATTTGTTAGAATTTGAATTATTACTATTATTTTCCTTAAAATTTCTTTACAAATGAAATCTATTCCATGAAAGCTTGGAAGTTATATTTTCTTTTGTCAGGATGGAATATCAAATTCAAGAGCTTTCACAAGAAAGTATTGCCAAGGGGACAAAACAATACCTGAAGGCACATGGTCAGTGTTGCACTTCCTCCTTAGTGACAGAAGAGGAAAGAAAGAAAACTTTTCCAACTCCAGCTGTAGGAAGATTGACCACTTACTTTCTTGATAGAGAAATTGTACTTATTTTACTCTGTACCTTTTTACACAACTCTTCTATAGAAAGTTTCTATCAAATAAAAGTTCTTCAGTATCTCCAAGCTTTACACACTATAAATACCCAACAAATGAAATTACTAAGTAACCAGAAGAATTTTTTTTTTTTAAATTCAGATGTGCTAAGAGATATATTGAAACTGGAGTTCCCTGGGATGAGGCTACATGATGCAATAGAAATACTAGTCCCTGAGTGATTCCAGGTCATTTCCATGTGGGAAGGAATCTGCGCTGTTCACCACTAGATGAAATTATCTTTCTTTTCCAATGAAACCAATACATCCAGGCTGATGCAATGTGCTTCAGGGAATCTCCTACTGAAAATGCTTGGAAGCCAAGGGCTGAGATGAACATCACACAATGCCCATTCACTATTATGTAGTCTCTGGTTTTAATGTAGGTAACTAGTGCAGGACAGGATTTCACAAGGATCTCCCAGCAGTGTAGCCAGCTGATATGATGCAAATGTCCACTGAGGTGTAATACTCTTCACCATCCTTTTTTCCTCCAGTATTATTTGTTGTTGTTGTTTCTCTTTTTACTTGGAACACTCTTATAACCAGAGACTTATTATAGTTGGTTCTTACTGTCTCCCAACCTTTTAAATATGAACTTTTTTAAAAAAGAAAAAAAGCCAAATATTTGTTAATAAGCTAGTTCATTTTGAAACTAGGGTATAATTTTTCACTGTTATAATCTTTATTCATCATAATGTTAAACATTTTTCATTTACATCACTTCAACTAATTATGTTCTTGGATTAATAGCTTTCATTAAGAATTATTGTTAAAGTTTTGTGAATAATGGTTGATTCTTTTTTCTCTCAGGAAGGTAACTCTGATTCATTTTATCTGAATTTTTACAATCTCTTTTCAAACACATGTGGGTGCCCATTATCATAATAAACATAACATTATGTGACATACTTATGCTTGGGGAGGACTATGATACCCCAGTGGTTTAAGATTTCCCTGAATTAATAAATTTGTAATCAAGAAAGGATATGTAATTAGTGCTTTTGCCAGAAAACTTTCTAGTGAAAGGGTAACCTTAAGCTACATGTAGGAGAAAGAAAGTGGAAATGTATGTCTGTAAACTACAGTGAAGATCTAGACTGTTTTAAAAGATTTGTCCTTTCAGGCTACCATGACCGGGACATTTATTTCACCCTGAATTGGAGAACTGAATGTTTGAAATAATAGGTGGAGACTCATCTTTCACAATTTTCAAAATAATTTGTTTTTAAAAAAAAGGGATTTAGGCAATTTACTATGAAAACTTTGCGAAACTTAAAAATCACCTCTTACTTCTGATCATCACTGTAACCAGTTCAGACCTGAGTCTTTAACTGGTTTAACAACTATAAAACTAAAAAAATTATTTGAGTAAAAGACTTTTAACTGCAATTGATTTAATTAATCCACAAACCCCTATTTTATTCACACTGTTTCCTAGGATTTATTAAATGATGGAAAAGGGAATTCAAGTTACACATTGCTGTTCCTTTTAGGAACAGTACTGTGGATCAGTGACCCTTGCACCTGGATAAAGCATAAGGATGCATATTTCTCACTGAAAATTCACTGGCTTGCATTTTTCTTTATGTCATTTGTCATAGCTTTTTGCAAGCAACATTAGGAGAGGCTGATCTGTGCTACAGCTGCTGATTGTTGCGGCTGCCACTCCAAACAAATCTAGAATGGTGCATGCTATAGCAAACAAAGCATTTGAACACTACCACTCACTTGACCAGTGGAAGCAGATACTTTATTAAAGACAAAAGGAATTGAATTGAAGATGCCAATGTTTCCAAGTTTGTTATCACAGATTATAATATACATCTGTGTACAAGCATAGAAAGTCCTGTACAATTGGGAAGGAGCAATAACAAACAAATTAATAGTGTGCCTATCACTCTGGAAATAGTGTGGTTTAATTTCAATAAACCTGGTAATAGTGGATTGCCTTACCTGTAAAGAATAGATCTAAACCCAGTGAAGACACTGAGGTTTATCAAATGTGAAACTGCCATTTTATCTTTTGATGATGTAATTCCACTATTTGAAGAGTAAAACAGATTCATACATAATACATGTAGATTCAGTTCACATTACTAAACCTTCAGATTAATGTGTCACTTCCCTGCAAAATGAATGCTATTTTTAACAATGCTCTGTATCTGTCTGAATGTAAATATCTGACAGGCAAATGATAGCATATAGGCACTTATCTATACACTATTTCATGTGTGTGCCTTGTAGAATGAACAAAAATAACAGAAAGCTGTGAAGGCTTTCTTTGATATTTCTTTACCTCTTCTGGAGTTGCATGGATGGAGAGAGCGTATCTGTAGACTGAGAGACATTTTGCTATGTACCTTAGCAATACTATATGTTACTTTTACCTTCTCATCAACTAAGAGTTTCCTGCTTTCTTGCCATTCGTGTTCTGAAAAACAATGTGCTAATTTCTTGCTCCACCTTTGATAAACTACAGGTTACACCTTATTGGACTTGATCATGGGACCTGTCAAGTCTGGAAGACCATTATACAGCTTCCAGTGCTTCAAGATTACTCATGTGTCAGGAAGAGCAGACCTCTATGTATTAAATAACTGAAGAGAAAAATGATACAACTGACAGAAGCTTATCATGAGAGAAGCCAAGCTTTTTAAGGTGCGAGGTGAAACACACAAGAAAAAAAAATTTGTGATGAAAATATGAAATATTGTATCTGTTTTATCCTGGCAAAAGAAGTACAAGGAAGGTTTACAGTCTCTCTACAGTCAAAAAATAGAAGTAGATTAAAATAAAGGATATCTTGACCCATACAGAACTTCTGCAGGGGGATGCAGCCAGCCAGGTCTGGGACAGCAGGGAGTGATGGGCCTCTCCAGGAGCAGCAGCATCATCAACAGCAGGAGGTGTGAGTTGATCAAGGCCCTGAGTCACAAGGGTAAGGAGCTGCAGGAGGAGTTGAGCAAGTTGTGTGCTATCAGGGAGGATGAACATGAGATTGACAGGGGCTTCACATGAAACCTTGCAGAAGGAAGACCTGAGCCCTGTGATGAAGGGAAAGAGGGACAGGTAAAGGCCATGCTTGAATGGGTGATGGGTAGACACTCACAAGATGGGAGAGGCTTAAAGCTTGTGACCTCTGGCAGCAAAAGAAAGGCTCCTTATCTACCCTCAGATCTGAAGCACAGAATTGATAGTAATATCCTGTGTAAGGGAACAAGCTATGTTAAGGGAGGCCTCAGAGCTGGGCCTTCACAGAGCACTAACACCGAAAGAAAGTGATGGGCAATGGTGGTTGGAAGTCCCCTTTTGCAGGAATGGAAGCACCCCACATCTGACCAGATGTGCTAGGTCACTCTTTACTTGCCAGAAGTTTGCTGTTTGCAGAGGTCCTGGACTGGGGTAGGGAGGATGGTTCCAGAGAGACTGCCAAGGATTTTCCAACTATCAGGCTACCTTTCATTTTGTCCATATGCATCACTGTCTAGGAGACCTGGAAAAAATCAGGAGGGACTACAGAGATTTGGAGATAAAGAGGAAGGACATAGGAGGCCAAGTGGTGTTCCACTCAATCCTAAAACTGAAGGGACAGGTCTCATGTAAGAGTGGATACACCCTGTGAATTAACAACTGCCTGGTGTCATGGGTAGTGCCTTGGCTTTTATGATCATAGGTCCGTCTTTGAGGAATGAGGACTGCTAGCAAGACATGGGAGCCATTTGACAGTGGTGGTGTAAAAGCATCTTTGCCTGCAGTCTTCCTTGGAGAAGGATGTTAAACCGGGTACACTGAGAATGATGATGACAGTTTGCAGGTAAGTGAAAAAATGGACATCAAGGGTGGTAAATACATGGGGCAGGGTGATGGGAGTAAAAGCCTTTGGAAAGGATGAGGTGGGTGGCAAAGGGCACCTGTGAAGTTCCTCTGCATGAATGCACACAGCCTGAGAAACAAACAGGAGGAGCAAGTGTAGTGTGTGTGAATGCAGAACTGAGACCTGATTGCAATAATTGAGATGGGGACAGGTCATGTCTGGAATGCTGTGATAGATTGATGGATGGATACAAGCTCCTTAGGAAAGACAGGCAGTAGGGAAAAGGAAATGTGTTGAGAGCATGCTAAGGAGCAGCTCAAATATATGGAGCTCTTCAGCTCTTCAGACAGGTGACACACCTGTTGAGAATCTGTGAGTCAGGATTAGAGAACAGAACAACAAGGGCAACAGTGTAGCGAGAATTTGTTTCAGACCACCTGTAGTGCTCGGGCCTGAATAATAGGACCTGAAACAAAGTTGACCTCTAGATGAACCTCACAACCAAACATTATCCATTATTAGTATACGCTAATTAGTGAAATCTGTATTACCATTAGCATTTATGAATTAATATCTGATCATTAAGAAAATATGTATGCTCACTAGTGAAAGATGTAGCTTAGACAAAATGTAATCAGTAGTGAGGATGAAATGTTGTGAGAACGTGTATCCAACTTCCCTTGTTTAGCATTGTTCAAGGCTGAGAATCCAAGTGTTTGACCTTGTTAGAAATTCCCTTGGATCTCCACCCTGAGCCCTTGTAAGAGTCTGTCAGAAGATCAGCATTGTCTCAACATTGTCATCGGGGGCATGGACAGTGAGGTACCCGACAACGGTCTGTTTGGAACACAGTTGCCGATCCCTGGAGTGGAATGTGGTGCAAAGGCTCCTGAATGCAGAACTGTGTGACACAGTGAGTGCTGTGCTGTTCTCCTGAGTACTGAACTGTGTGGTGCAGGCAGTGCAGTGCTGTTCTTTGGTGCCTGAGCTGTGTAGTACAGAGAGTGCTATGCTATTGTTCGGTACCTGGGCCCAGCCGGAGCTGTTAGACATGACCGCATAGCTACTGTCAAAAAGATGGATCGCAACTGTTGCCATAACATCGATGAAGAAATCATGAACTTTAGATGAACTTTGATTCATTATAATACCAAAACACACCTCCTGGTCGAAGGCTACCCACCTCCAAGACTGACCACACCTCGGACACTCCCCCCTGCGCATGCGCAATGGCCTCACTCGAGAAGGGCGGAGATATGATAATTGAATTCTGAGAAGGGCGGAGACCCCTGAGGCAGAGGTGGAGCAAGGTGTGTTACTAAGCATAAAAGATGACTTCTGGACAATGAAAATTGGAAGCTTCCCCACCAAGGACCACGACAATTGACGACACAGCATCAGCTGGACTCGGGACCGTTAGGACATCATGAGATCAGCAGTGGTAGCTATAACCTCTCTGCCTCCTCTCTCTAAACTTAACTTTACTTTTCTCCTTCCTTTCACCCATCTCTAACTATAGTGTGCCACTTCACGGGTAACACAATAAAGTTTTACTGTTTGATTACTGCTATCCCCTTTGGTGTTGGTCACCTTAATTTTGCACTTTCGAGATCGTAGCAAATGAACCATCATGATTCCACCGAGTGGACTGTGACAGCCCTGGCCAGGTTTTGGGCGGAATCCAACAGGAGGATGAAACCGGATGTTTCCACTCAAGTCATTGTGACTTGCTGAAATTTGGTAGATAAGGCTGGACCCTCTTGCTGCGACTTTGGATGAGTCACTGGGCCCAAAGTGTTCTGGTGAATGGAGTTATTTCCAGTTGGCAGCCGGTCATGAGTGGTGTCCACCAGGGCTTGGTTTTGGGGCCACTCCTGTTTAACATCTTTATTGATGATCTAGACAAGGGGATCGAGTGCACCCTCAGCAAGTTTGAAGAAAACACCAAGTTGGATGGGAGTGTTGATCGGCTCGAGGGTAGGGAGGCTCTGCAGAGAGACCTGGACAGGCTGGAGCGATGGGCTAAGGCCAACTGTAGGAGTTTCAATAAGGCCAAATGCTGGGTACTGCACTTCGGCCACAACAACCCCCAGCAGCGCTACAGACTTGATTGATAGCCGGCTGAACATGAGCCAGCAGTGTGCCCAGGTGGCCAAGAAGGCCAATGGCATCCTGGCTTGTATCAGAAATAACGTGGCCAGCAGGGACAGGGAAGTGATCTTACCCCTGTACTCGGCACTGGTGAGGCCGCACCTCAATTACTGTGTTCAGTTTTGGGCCCCTCACTACAAAAAGGACATTGAATTACTCGAGCATGTCCAAAGAAGAGCAATGAAGCTGGTGAATGGTATGGAGCAGATGTCTTATGAGGAGTGGCTGAGGGAACTGGGGTTGTTTAGTCTGGAGAGGAGGAGGCTGAGGAGAGACCTCATCGCCCTCTACAGCTACCTGAAAGGAGGTTGCAGAGAGCTGGGGATGAGTCTCTTTAACCAAGTAACAAGTGATAGGACAAGAGGGAATGGCCTCAAGTTGTGCCAGGGAAGGTTTAGACTGGATATTAGGAAGTATTTCTTTACAGAACATGTTGTTAGGTGTTGGAATGGGCTGCCCAGGGCAGTGTTGGAGTCCCTATCCCTGGAGGTGTTTAAGAGTAGGGTTGACATAGCGCTTAGGGATATGGTGTAGTTGGGAACTGTCAGTGTTATGTTAGTGGTTGGACTAGATGATCTTCAAGGTCTTTTCCAACCTAGACGATTCTGTGATTCTGTGACCTATGGATGAATGCATCACATAGGACTTCCCACTTGCTGGGAAAGGCTCTCCAAATCCTTGCTGCAAGTGGGGCTCCCCAGCAACTGCAGATCTGGATGTTGGTAATGTATGCAAATGATGATGTATCTTTCTTAATCACTTTTCTCCCCATTGTGTAGTAATGATTAGATGCATTACCTTGCTTGTTCTTATTTTCTATAATTAACTGTATGTAGTAATAATTAAGTGTACTATTCTGTATTTTTCTTCTTGCTTATTTTCTGTATTACTTGGTTGTATCGTTTAATTATTAACAGTAAAATAAGCCTACTCTTTTTACTCTGGTGTCTGAGTTTAATTGACATCTTCGATCAGCAGCACACCACCTGATCATGGTGAGCAAGTGGACAAAGTAATCTTTAAGCAGCTTGAAGAAGTCTCTAGCTCACAGACCCTTGTTCTTATGGGAGACTCCCTGACACATCCTGGGAAGGCCACAGAGTTGGACTCCTGTAACCCAGTTTCTGGACAGTGTTGGGGCAACTTCTTAACACAAGTGCTAGATGGGTCAACCAGGAGTGGAGCTTTCCTGTAACCCGCTACTCTCAAAAAAGGAAGAACTGTTTAAGGAAGAGATAAACAGGGAGAGCTGTTGCTGCAGCAGCCAGGGAATAAGGAAGTATAAGATGTTAAGGGGAGTGAGGAAAGCAAGTAGTATAGTACAGACCCTAGGATTCTGGAGAGCAGATTTCTGCTTTTCAATGAACTGGTAAGTGGGGCCTGATGGGAGCAAAGGAGCTTAGGACAGGTGACAGGTGTTTAAGGACAATATCATCCAAGTTCAAGAATTGTCCATTCCACCAATACTGGGGAAAATGAGTAGACTTATAAAACTTGTCTAAGCAGGGAAATTATGACTCAGGCTGTAATGCAGTAAGGCTGTATACAGGAGGTGGAAGTGAGGACAGGCTACATGTAGCACTGTAACAACATAGTGCATGGGCATGCAGGAATGGTGTCAGGAAAGCCAGGTTCAGCTGGAGATGATACTTACAAAGCATCTAACATGGAGACCTTCTGCTGCTCCATCATCAGTAAAAGAATAAAAAAAGAAAAGTTAGGCCTACTACAGAGTGTTGTGATTTAGTGACAGCAGGTGAAGATAAAGCTGAAGTAGTCAAGACCTTCTTTGTCTCTGCCTTCACCTACAAGGTCTCCCAGGGCCTCTGTGCATATAGACAGGGCTTAAGGAAAAGCAGGATCAGCAGTGGAAGAAGACTGGTTTGGGGAGCTCTTGAGAAATCTTGATCTACACACATGAGACTTATGAGAGCATCATAGAGTGACTAAAGAGCTTTATTTTTCTTTCTTTTGACTGCTCAAACTTGTAAATTCTGGTTCCTTCCTTTTATCTGTTCCACAATGAAGTCTAAGGCAAACTCAGCCTGCAGTAGCATAGGAAATGAAGTGGCTGAGTTCAATACTTCATCTACTGCCCTTAGATAGGATAGACAGTAAAACTACTAAAACAAAATATGTTAGAATTCTTGGCAAAACTTTAATAGAATTCTTATTTATTCATATAAATATGTTGGCTTTCCTTGGAGGTAGGACACTGACATAAGAGAGTTAATATCATAAAACTGTTTTACTTTATTAAAAACACATCAACATGCTATAAGTACTTTTTACTTCCCATGCCAAATCTTTGTACAGCATTAAGACAAACATTGGACAGTTAAGGCATTCATTATTCTTGTCTCACATCACACTGCTGCAGATGAGAAAAGGTTGGCTTTCTTAAGCCCTGAACTTTCCATTTCCTTCTTAAATAAAGCAGAACCTTCAGTTTTACTAATGCAAGCAATATTTATTGCATTATATTACAGGAGATTTTGCTTAAATGATGACTGACATTTAGAGGTCCTAGCAAGTGGTTAGACCTCAAATTAGATAAGATTAGCTAGTATTAGCTAGAAATGCTGTCATATATTAAGCTCCTATTCCTAAGCATTGAACAAATCAAAACAAAAATATACTAATTTTGAATAATCTGAGAACTACAGGATTATAATACTTATCTGACCACATTTTGCAGGCTTTTTTTGAAGCTTATCCAACAAATGGAATTAATTAACCAGCTATAAAATGTATTATTTTATTAGAAAATTAAATATTTTTTCTCATCTTGACTTCCTCTTGAAATACATACACTATCTGCGAACCACTGATAAAAATCTACTGTTGAAAATTATACTTATTTTACTTATTAATCATCTATATTTTCAGGAAAATACAAACTATGCTGTATATACATATGTTTATTGGACATAAAAAATGGCATGCTGAGGAATTTTTAATTTTAAGAGGATGTCAGTTTGAATCAAACTCTTCAATCTTTTTAACAGTTAAATTTATAAAGGAATGTTTAGATGCTTGCAGGCATATGGTGGCATGGGAAATGGGCTGTAATATAAGGGGCAACAAATGATCATTATGAAAATGCTAGAAATGCCAGCTGAGTCAGAGAAGTGGTGCTTGCCACAGTGCTTGGTCTCCAGCAGCAGTAGTAGGAAATACTGTCTCGATAAAATGCATGAACCTGGCCACCTGTCATTGCCAGTGGCCTTATACTTCCCACTGCCTGAATCAGGCATTATCATTCCCATTGGACAACTCATCTCGCTGAACAAGTGACTGGTGCTGAACCTTGCGAATCATCTCCTGAGCTACTGCAAATACTATGCCCTGGTGTTAAGGCAAACCAGTTTTGGATTACATTAGTATATAATTTCAGCTGTGTTAAATTAGCTGAAAACTGGGGGTTCAGGGACCATTTAACAGTTCAGATATTCCTACCTCGAGGGTGGTACTATCAGTTGAAAGGGTTTGATGATTAAAGGTAATATTAATAATATCCATTAATGTTTCTTGTGGATCTGGGATAAATTGTTTTAAGAATGCATACAATTGTTAATGCATTGGTATTTATCTCCCATAACCTTCATACTAATCTGTTTAATCTGCTGGGCAGGGTAAACAGTTGTTCAGTGAGGATTAATGAGAAAATGACATATACGTGACAAAATTTATAGTCCATATGGAGGATTGTTTTTGTTATTACAGATGCTAAAATAATCTAAAAAAATAATAGCATATAAAAGCAGCAGCAAATAACTATATTGTTGTACGAATATAACGCTACTAAATGAAATATTTAAGTCAAAGGAAGTAATGAAATTTTTTCAAAAACATGCTTCAAATGTGTTCTCACATGTTAATAATACTTTGTGCTCAAATGTTGAGGCTTTTTCTGAGACAGAGTTTGCCTGAAGGTTACTTTGAAATCTGTCTTTTTTACAACTTTGTTATATGCATTTTATTGGGAAATTTCATGTGAAGATGAGTATTTATTTCATGGTTTAATTTTTGATAGTTTTTTGAACAAACCCACTATTTTCTGATGGTTGATGTGTTTTGAATCAATAAGCAGATTAAAACAAAGTTTCGTGATCAAAGTCTTGTGATTTTAAGATGTCAGACAAGTTCTAAACAAAAAACAGAAACAAATTAAACTAGTTTGCAGAAAAAACCTTACAAAACCATCCCAGAATTACTGCTTTTAAAAAGCTGATCAAAAAGTAAGATTTTTCATTAAATGTTTCCATAGTGTAATCTAATTATAACAAACACAGACTTTTCCCAGTCCAGTGCCTCCCCCTGTGAGAGGTTTCCATTTGCTGTATGAATAACCAATTGACACAGGTTAATTTGCAAACATAACTAAACAACATGAACTAAGGATGAAAAATGTTTTCTTTGACATAATGATGAGCATAAAATTTAAGAGAGATTTATTATTAAGTCATGATTCTGTATTAGCTAGGTTATACTAAGGGGGCTGGGGTGAATTTCAGTATGGAAACCTTACTGTTAAGTAGGCAGAAGCACTGAAAATTAGTCGTCATCTAGAAAACAAACCCCTAGTGTCTCAAGTGGCTGTTTCTTGCTGGTTTTAATCTGGATTTTTGAAGTGAGTGGATGTTCAGCTATTTTCTATTATTTCTGTTTTCTGAATTTTTATTTAGTGCTTATTTCTGATGTTACCTCTATGAAAGTCCCCCTTCCGTTTCTGCCTTCTTCTCTCATTCATTAGATGCCCCAGAATAGGTAAACGATTTGCTGTCATTGTCTACAGTAAGACTGCCAGCTAATATGGGGATGATTGCTTTTCAGGATGATGCTGTGCATGTTTCTTAGCATCCTGTGGGAGAGTACACATCTAGGCTTTGTGAAATAAAGCAGTAGTTAATGACTTTTTTTTTTTTTTTTAAATCCAGTCTTTTTTTCTAGTTACATTAGCCCAGCTGCAAAGCTTCAAGTGCATTGATTTGTTTTGTGAGCAGTGTTGTAATTTCAGTGGTGTCCATTTCAGCTGAGATTGTCCTTAGTAGCTGATGGATTTTTAATGTTTTGATGATAAAGCGTTTGTTGGTTACAGTCACAGGTTGCATTTAATAGAGTGCATTTTATCTTTGTATTTGTATGTGATGGAGACCATACAGGTAGGCATTAGCCTTTTGCACTTTGTTCTTCTCTTAAAGGAAATATTATCTATTAAATCACATATTAAAAAGCATTTTATTTCTTTATATGTGCATAAATAGGTTTAAAATTAGAATTTTGAGGCTGACCTTTTCTGCTTCACTGTTTCGTTTATAATCCATCACAATCATATGCTATTTTGTCTAATACTGTTCTTTCTGTTGTTCAAAGTATCGCAAGCAATTGGCCCTTGCTTTCCCCAATAACTTATTTATCTCTGTGAGCTTGCCTTTCTATATTGATGAAGTGCCATTGGGACACTAAACTGCTGTTTCCAGTGGAAGATTTGGATCTACAGAAAAATAAATTCATATGAGCTGGACCTAGACTGGGATTGTGAGCCTGGTAAGAGCATTAGCAGTGACTGACTTTGGCTTAATCTCTGGAGGCTTACTTTACAACTGATGAAGGAAAAAGACACAGACACACACCCCCCGACACTCCCAAGCTCATGTACTCCCTATCTCCATCCTCATTCCTTCTCTCACTTCTAGGAAAACACCTAAATTAGTTCCCTGCTCTGAGTTGCATTTACAGCCACCTCACTGACTGTTCAGAAGGCTGGAAAGCCTCCTCAAGCTGAGGGAGACCTTTTCCCTCACTCCCTCTTCTCTTTGCTCTCCACAGAGGAGCAAAAGCTTATCTCACAGAGGGAATAGGCTTAGACTGTTCCACTTAGGGCCTAAATGCTAAACTCCTTTTTGCCTTTTTTTTTTTTTTTTTAAATCAGTGAGCTGTACCCCTGTGTGCAGTTTCTCCCCATCTTCTTTCTTTCATATCTGAAGGAAGAAAAAAAGAGTTGTTAAATCTATTTCTAATAACTTGGGAGAAACACTGTTTCTACAGCCAAGGAGTCATTAAGTACCCATCTCCCTACTGACCCAAGCTTACATCTCTGGCTGCTTTCTAAAATTCACAGGAGCTTGGCTGTGTTTGATCTTCTAACCTCAGCACTTTTGATGGGGTACTCCTGCCAAGAATCACCTTTTATTTAGATCTGTGTTTGCAATAATTTCCCTTCTTACACTCAAACTCTTGTCATGGGTCAAAGGGAACACACCACATGTATGGAGCTAGGAATGTGTTGGCTGTTTTAAAGTAACAATTTTCTAATTAGATACTAAAAATTGATTGCACTTTACATTACAGTCCTGTCACAAAAGTTACCTTAAGGGATGAATATTTGGGGAATTTTTTCCAAGATTTTGTGTCAAAGTATTATAAAATCTGTTCTGTGGCCATGCTGGCCTCCATGTACCTGGTTTCAGAAGCCACACCATCCTGGACTGGCTAGAACTTGGAACAAAGACTACCAAAGAAAACCAAACAATGTTATTACCAGTGATAAGAAAGACATGAACCACAGAGGCCATGACAAAGCCTTTGCAATTGCAAGCCCACAGAAATCAGTTTAGAGGAAATTTTTCATATAGCTGGCTGGTTTGTCCAGATGAGAATGAAAAATAAAAAATCACCAGAATAAATTTGTGGCTCCTAAGGATGGACTCAGTTAAATATATGGTTGTTTTGGGAGGCGTGGTATTTTTTTAAAAACATCAGTAAACACTAGGCTTTTTAATTTGTCCCATGGGATTTAAATTCTTTATGCTTACTTTTGATTGAACTGGGTATTTCCCTTAACGTTATGAATCAGGAGCTGGGGTTTAAAAGATAAACCAAACAAAATATATCTTAGAAGATTTGAGACAATTCTTGTGTTGATTGTGAGGGGCAATGAGCTGGCTTTCTAGACACAGTTAGCCCTACTATCAGTTGTTCGTACACCTACAGCTGAACAAAACCATTAGGCTCAGCTCTACAGGTATTTTTTTGTTCTCATCTTCCCACCAGTTCTAAAAACAACTCCAGGAACACTTGTTATTCCCTTTCCCCCATGTTCAGAAATATATTTTGAGATACAGACTGGGATTGAAATTATGGGAAGGTTTTACTCCTATGCAACTTCACCCAGAGCCCCGTAAAACAAAACTGTAGTAACAGCAGTAGAGCTGTATACCTGCTTAGGTTTGTCTGCAATGATCTTCAAGCCTGACAGATATGGACTAGTAAAAAAAAAAAAAAAAAAAGAAACTCAAATTTATGTGCATGTTTTTTGAGATATTGACTGAGATATTGAGATATTTTCTGAGATATTGACAGACAGATATTATAATAATAAGCACTTTATTGTAACAACTGTAAAAATAATAGAGGTCCCAAATGGTGCTGCAGTTTTTTGTGCTCTCTATCATGGGAAACATGGCAGCTGAATATTGGACTGAATGTAACGCCATTCTGCTACTTATGTTGATAGTGATAATAACCTTACGGTTGAATAATTGTCACTAGAATGTATTTCACTTTTTCTGTCCTCTTACTGCTTATTTTTTCTGATAAAATAGTAAGCAAAATTGATAGTGATAACATTTATTTCCTACTTGCTTTAAATCACAGTGTGAATGGGACACAACAGGCCAACAACTGCTAAAAATAATAATTGTAAACTGTTACCACTAGCCCGGTCTAAATGCAGGTAAATAAGAAGAGCTGTTGCCAGTTTAATGTTTCTCTTCCGTCTTTGAAAAGAGTTGTGTTGTGATGGCAGCATCTGATTGCTTCTGTCTAGTGTTCAACTAGCTGATAAATGGGTGCAGGTGAAAACTTGGGTGAAATGGTAGTGAAGCTGGGCCAAGATGATGCATGATGTACCTTACAACCTGCTGACTTCTGAGGAAGATCAGCAGCCTCTGTGGTGCCGTCAAAGGGCAATGTAGTTTGCAGTCATCTGGGTGATTGGCTATTTGTCTGGAGTCAGAGGAGATAGACCTTGCAGACAATGACATGTTATAAGAGGTCATGTACTAATAGGAGCTCAGCCAGCTTGGGCATGTGGCCAAGGGAAAAGCAGGGCTTCACAGAGACATCCTTCAGTGAAAGACAGAGGGCATGGCTCTGAAATTCTGGATTTGCAGTCTGGGAGCAGGGGTTGGTTTCCTTCTTTTTTATTCCAAGCTCTCAGGGAAAATACTTTGTTTGCTGGGTTTGGTACTCCATCTAGCAGAAAGAGTGAAATATACTTACAAGGAGGTTAGTGATGCTTTGTGAGCTAAAGGAACTGGCTTCTACATCTATGTTTCACATCTATGGTTGCAGTTAAAGTTTAAGCACTGGCATGTACTTACCCACATTGTTTAATTTGTAACATGTAAATGGGCATGATTTTGGTCGAACTAGCGGTCTTGCAAACAATGTCTGGGCATGGTTTTGTGGATAACATTAACCTAGGATTGTGTAGGGATCCAAAGGCTCAGACTCAGACATGTAGATCAAAAATAAAAATCACTTGAATCCCTCCAAACTTTTCTGTAGCATTCATAGCTTCAGAATTTGTTCAGGGAACCTGTATCAGCTGACACATGGTGACATTTTCCAGTAATTAATGTATTTCCAAATTTGATCATTTGCCTGGAGTTGAAAGCAGTACCTTGATTACTTGTAAGCCACACAAAAATGTTCAGGCTCTGTGAGCTGCTATCATTCCCAATGGTAAACGGAAATTCTGAGTTCTTAAATGTAAAAAAAAAAAAAAAATCATCAGTCTATTGGATTACTATATCCCTCACCTACCATCCAACATTTATATTAATGAAAATTGACAACTTTACTTTAACCCAAGGATATGTTTAAGTAACTTTCAGATAGTGAAAACATATTTTAGGAGTGCAACAGAGAAGAGGAAAAGTCTGGTTCTGGATCTCTAGTTCTTTGAACGGTTCTGCCAATGCCATCTGTGGTTTGTGCATTGGGATTTCAAAACTCAGCAGTGCTGACAGGAATAGCTTTCTTCTCTGTTGACCATCTGCCACAGGTGCAGGAACCAGAACACATATTATTAATTCTATAGATTAAAACTTCAGTTGGACTGGCATGCTGGTTTTTTTACTGTCTGCTTGGGCCCATGCCTCTGAACAAACTATATCCAGTTGAGCCAGAATTTTTTGCATTTTTTTTTTGTGTGACATTCAGAAATGAGTTTGTGGATCTCAGTTGTGTCTCTGTGAAAGAGAAGGGAAAACGTTCCATTAGGTTCTCATTGATTTACAGAGAAGAAATGCTTGCAGGAAGAAGTCTTGAACCGCTTGTTTGTTCAGCTCAGCATCAGGGACAGCCTGCAGATGATTAGTTGTGTTTGTGCCCATATGTGTCATGATAGTAAATACTGATTATTACAAAAGGTTTTGTGGGAGATGAGGTTAATTGAGCAAAAGTTAAAAACAAATGTATACTGATTGTTTTAAAGTGTGTAAATAACAAGGGGTCTGGTTCATGTTTGCATTATTGCCTTTAAAGGGAGCAAAGTTATGCAAATGCATGCAAAAGTCTCTCTAGAGTGCTATTGGCTATCATGTGTCACAGCTTTCCATTTTAATGAGCTGTCTCTTTAAGCCAAGACTTAAGAACCAGATTTCCAAAAGCACTATATACTAGAGAGGCCTTGAGAATGTGACAGATTCATTTCACGGTACTTTGAGGTTTCAAAATTGTGGATTTATTCCATAATGGGACTCAAATCAAATGTGTTCCAATACTTCTATTAAAATGGATGGCTGGGAAGAATGATTTTGTCACCCCTGTATAGGTCCAGTCCCAGTTTCCACTTCACACTATTGTTCTCCATCTTTCTAGAAAGTCCTAAATCAAAACAGATAGGATTTCTTAAGAGAAATGTTTCTTTTCATGATTGCTGTGGCATAGTAAGCAAACAACTGCTTTTTAAATTGTCATCTCAGTCATCATACAATGAAAGCTTAAGTGTGTATGCAATTTCTAAAAGTGTTTACAATGCACAGGCAATACCTGATTTTTAATCTTTTGATTGAGGCTTCACAATGCAGACTGAAATGCATAAACTGTAGAATTTTACATTTAAATATTAATGGTTTTATTAAGTATACTGCTACTCCATTGTTATTAACAGTGATTCTTTATCAAGGACTGAAATACTTGGTAGGAAGTGATATTAACCTTTGCCTTCTCTCCATAATTCTTGATAGTTGCCATCACTTTTGTTAATATGAGGATCTTGCCTTATCACATACTTTGGGAGGATGTCTGCAGTGCAAACAGGCAAGAAGTGTAACACGTTGCCTCTGAAGAAGTCTTTTTTGCACGTATTATCTTGGATAATATCTTTAGAAATAGGTTAAAAGCTGTTTTTTAGAAAGGAACCTTGGAGATCTGAGTGTTTATGTCCTCCCTCACCCTCCTTTAAGCAACAAATTTGACTTGTGTTATTCTGCTTCAGAATTATAGAGGAAAGCATAGACGTAATGTCTGCTTGAGTTTTTGGATAGGTGCATCAAGTTGTTCAGAAATGTATTCCTCCTCTTTCTTCATGAACCTTACCAGAAAATTTAAAGACCAACAATAATAATGGTAAAAGTCAATATTAATTATTTCATTGTGTCTCACTTTCATTGCTGACCTGGCTGAATGACAGGTTGCAAAAAAACTGTCAGCTCTTTAATAAACCTATGAAACGTTAGCAAATGTTATAAGGGTCTGTGGTTTTAGTGGCTAGAATGTAGCAGCCAGTACATAATGATTATGAATATGTGTTAGCTCTATGAAAGATTATCACAGCTGTTAAAAAAAAAAAAAAAAATGTCCCCTGTAACTCTGTTTAATCATATTCAAGGAAAAAAATTCAAACTGTAAATGAGTACAAAGAAGAGTTATTATGGTGAGCAGAGAAATGCAGTGTTTATTTTAAAAGAGGAAACTATAGAAGTTTGTTATGTGAAAGTAGAGAAAGTTGCAGAATTGGCCAGATACCTGAAAGAAAAATTACCTGTTGATTTCAAAGTACTACCCCCTGGTGGAGAGAAAAGGGTTATCTAGAATATTTCTTAATATTGTGTTGGATTGTCTTGTTTGTTTCTAATGGAAGAAACTAATGTTTCATTATTTTGAAAATATTTTAAAAATATGGGAAAAGTTTGCTAGAAGCTTTCTCTCACATTTGCAAATTCTATAAAAAAATTACAAGTACTTCAACAACGCCTGTTTTCTGAGCCTTACTAGAAGTCTGTTTCAGAAATGTAAGCTGAGTTTATAATTCCCGGAAGGCTTTCCTCCCAAATTCCCCACAAGTCACTTTCTCAACCGTGTTCAGTGTTTGACCAAGAGACTTCCAGGAGAAATTTTTTGTATGATGAGGCAAGATGACTACAGAGAAGGATAGGACTTTTTAGTGGAGGGATGTTTGACTGTAGGAGTCTCTTGTGGGGGAGATCAGATGTATATTTGTCTTTTTTCAACTTAAAAGCATGAGATAAAACTCAGTTTGCACTCCTCTTTCCCTCTGCTTAGTATGTGATTGAGTGGTAGGGGAAGTCCACAACTGTATAGCAACACACAAGGGTGAAGCAAAAAAACCTTGCTACTCTGCTAAAGACTAATGTTTCTAACAGTGCTCCAAGATTAGATGATTGATGCAGTTATACATTACCCTTTTATAACTGATATTTCTGAGATGTTGCTTTTTACCATAAAATGAGTGACCTGAATCCTGTATATTAAAAAAGACTTCATTATCAGCTATGTTTTCCCTCAGTTTCAAAGCATCAAACTTTGTGTCCCAGCTATTTTTGGTGATTTAAGGTGGAACATTTTAAATTCTTTGCTTACTATAGTCTAATTAACTAATCTGCTTGTTTGACTGACAGTGGTTATTGAGGGAATTTACTATTTGTTCTTGTGTCTAGATAATCATAGAATCATAGAATATCTTAAATTGGAAGACACCCATAAGGATCCTGCTCCTCACAGAACTACCTAAAACTAAATCATATGACTAAGAGCATCATCCAGATGCTCCTTGAACTCTGGTAAGCTTGGTGCCAATAAAAATTTCATCCCTTTATATTTGTCCACATTGAATTGCATAAGCCAATTATTGGCTTTATACCATATCTGTAATCATGCTGACAATTATTTCCCTTCTTTCTTGCACTACCTACCCCCTATTTTAGAATGGTTTAGAAATGCCATTCTTCTATCTATCCTTTTTACAGAATGAGTTCAATAAGAAGTAAGCCAAGTTAAACAGAACTGTCAGTAGGGAACGGGGCACTGCAGTGTGTCTCAGTAATAAACCTGGGTACTAAACAGGCTGTTTGCTGAATTTCCTCTGTCTCTCAGACGTAGTTAGGTTGCTTCAGAGTTGTGGTACGCTAGCAAAACAGCTTAGAAAAAGGTTTGATGCCTGTTGGTATTCCATAGAAAAACAGTTCAATCAGCATAACTCATTTGGCACTTCGTTTTTACCATTTAATGAAATTAGTCTTCCCTTAAGGAAGAAGCCTGTGTTGTTTTTGCTTTGGTTGAAGATTCTTTCTTTATCTTAACTAATGTAACTACTTTGGGGAAAAAAGTGATACACCTTAACTGTTAGCAAAACTCCCCAACTCTTTTTTGGGTAGGACCAGAATGGTAGTGAATTTTCCATGCAAAGTTTTATGGTGGTTTTTTTTTGTTTTTTTTTTTTTTTTTTTTAAAATCCTCCTTCATAGGAATAAAGGCATTCCAAAAAGTAAAGGCATTCCAAAAAGTATGAACGTCAAATTTTTCCCAAAGGCAGATTCTTTGGATGAAGCACAATGAACTCTTCTTTCATACTTTGTGCTCTGTCAACCTTCCTGGTAACATATATGCAACAATTTACGTCATGTATGAAGCCCATAGGAAGGAGCTTATTCCAGCTTCTGAATACGTAGTGTAAAACCATAAAGCAGAAGCTGCTGTCACCCTCAGCCACACACATGTAGACCACCATCTCCTCTTCATCTCTGCTGTAGTCTTCACCCAGGTCTTCAGCTTGTTTTATTGCTGCATCCATTTTTCTGTTATCCATGCAACTAATAATTTCTAGACTCCTGTGTACCCAGAATATTGCTGTTCATTTTTCTACCAATTCAATTTCACTCATAAAGTAAACATGGGGTCTTGACTAATGTAATCCTCTAGGAAGTTCTCAGAGTATCAGTCCTAAAATAAATTAAGATAAATTTAATAACTGAAACCCTTGGGTTCTATACAGAAACTCCTTAGTGTTTATAAAGTGCCTAACAGGTGATTAACTACTAATGTGTCTACTCACAGCCCTAGATATAGTCTAGTTACAGTAAATTAACAAGAAGTAGTTGTCTATTCCCAACATAGTTGTTTTTTATCCTTTTTTTTTTTTTTTTTTAAGTAAGGTTAAGTGTGTGCCTTCTATGCTTCAAGTGCTGTCCTTTAGATTGGTCAGTTATCCCAACTGTTGGAGAGGCAATGAAGAGTCAGATCTCATGGTTTTTTGAAGTAATAAAAATTATATTATTACTCAGTGTAAAGGTTATGTGAATTTTTGAAAGCACAGTGAACTTTCTTTTATGCAACAGCCTCGGTGATTTCACATCATTAATTGAATTTAATCTGAAAATATATCTTTTGCCTTCCTTCCATTCTTGCTCTTCCTGCTCTTAATTATCATTCTTTAATGTTGGTTTAACTCATAATGATACACTATACAAGAGGTACTTCCAAACTATAAAATAATACTGTCCTGTGTTATGTTTGACAGGATTAATTGCATTTGGGAGAAAAATTGAATATTAGTCCACAGCATATTTCCAAATTTCAGTAATAGATAAATGCATGGTTACTGAAGCTTATTCCTTCCAGACAAGTATATACTTGGATGTTATATTGTCATATGCTTTATAATAAGTATGGGGAGGAAATGCTGGAGGGAAGTTCTCATGTTCACCATACTGTAGAAGTAATTAATTCAATGGAGCATCATTATCACTGAATAGTCCCAACTGTGTTCAAATGATATGTCCCAGTGCAGCATCTCTTTATACTTTTCAGTCTTTGTTCAATCTGAATGGTTAACTTTCCAGTAATACTGCTACTACTATGCATATGAAGTGAATAATCAATCTGAGAGTCGAAACATTACATAATAATTAAGCATCTCATCCAGCAACAGGACATCTGTGCTCTGTGATCTCTGCTGGGATCCAATGGCTGGATCAATTAAATGGTTTACAACTAAATTCTGCCATCTGTGAGTTGCTGTTATCTTCACTGGTGAGGTTTATGGGTTTGTTTAGGGTTTTTTTCTTGGTTGTGAGAAAATGATGAACTGAGAGGTTATCAAGAGATGAATTTTCAAGGTTTATTAGTGTACATGAAATGCTTTAACTACACTTAGCTAACAGCTTATGTAGTAGAAGTTAATGTATTCACACCTATTTCTGACTTCTATCCATATTCTTTTTAAATTGCTGCAAATTGCACACAACTCAGTATCAGCAATGTGTTGTGCAGAGCGACCCTTGTGTTTGATACACCATAATGACTACAAGATCAAATGAACCAAAGCTATAAAATGAATGGTATAATGTACCTCTTTGTTCAGCTCAAACTCTAGAAACCAACTGTGTCATGTATGCAACTTTTCAGCCGAAGCGAAATATCTGTCTGTGTCCAGAATGGAGCTTTAACCCTAATACAATGCTAGGAGGCCAATCTGCTATCAGTCTTAATAATAGAAACAATTGTATTTCATTGTGGAAAATAGCTCAACTCAAAGATCTCCTGCAAAATAGGCTAAAAGAGTATAGGCTCTATATTTTATGTGGAAGTACAATAAAATATAAGACACAGCTGGTTTGAGAATCAGCTCTCATCCTATTTTTTGCATTGCCCTTGTTGGATTAGGAACCTTTCTGCTCAATTTGAGGAATAAGTCTGGAAACATAAAATGTTTTAAAAAACTTTAGCTAGTTTCTTTGTTGATTCATCAGTACCTGAGGCAATCGTTTTCCATAATATCCATCCGTCACTAAAAATATTTTCCAATCCAGAAATACACTAATATTTATTATTGTCTAATCATGTGTAATCATGAGTAAACTGATACTTCTGAATAATCCAATCAGTACTCACTAGAGTAGGAACCGTGTACAGTTCTTCAATACTACTTGCTGGCTTCAGCAGTCGAGGATAACAGGAAATGTTTCTATAAGTACGTCAAAGCAAAAGAAAGACCAGGGAGAGCCTCCATCCCCTGCTAGACACAGGAGGAAACATGGTAATGAGTGATGAGGAAAAAGCTGATGTGCTTAATGCCTTCTTCACCTCAGTCTTTAATTATAAGACTAGTTGTACTGAGGGAATCCAGCCTCCTCAGCCAGAAGACAGAGACTGGGAGAACGACCCCCCCGCATTCCAGGAGACAGTCAGTGACCTACTGCATCACATAGGCACACACAAGTCTATGGGACCGGATGGGATACACGTGAGGGTGCTGAAGGAGCTGGCTGGGGTGTTCGCCAAGCCGCTTTCCATCATTTACCAGCAGTCCTGGCTGACCAGGGAGGTACCGACAGATTGGAAATTGTCCAATGTGATGCCCATCTATAAGAAGGGTTGGAAGGATGATCCAGGAAATTACAGGCCTGTCAGCTTGAGTTCGGTGCCCAGGAAGCTGATGGAGCAGCTCATCCTGAGTACCATCATACAACACATGCAGGACAACCAGATGATCAGGCCCAGTCAGCATGGGTTTAGGAAAGGCAGGTCCTGCTTGACAAACCTGATCTCCTTCTATGACAGGGCGACCTGCTTATTGGATGAAGGAAAGGCTGTAGATGTAGCTTACCTCGACTTTAGTAAGGTCTTTGGCACCATTTCCCACAGCATTCTCCTGGCAAAACTGGCTGCTTGAGGCTTGGATGGGGACACGCGTCACTGGGTAACAAACTGGCTGGATGGCTGGGCCCAAAGGGTTGTGCTGAATGGAGTTAAATCCGGTTGGCGTCTGGTCATGAGTGGTGGGGCTTGGTTTTGGGGCCCCTCCTGTTTAACATCTTTATTGATGATCTAGACGAGGGGATCAAGTGCACCCTCAGTAAGTTTGCAGATGACACCAAGTTGGGTGGGAGTGTTGATCGGCTCGAGGGTAGGGAGGCTCTGCAGAGAGATCTGGACAGGCTGGAGTGATGGGCTAAGGCCAACTGCAGGAATTTCAATAAGGCCAAATGCTGGGTTCTGCACTTCGGCCACAACAACCCCCAGCAGCGCTACAGGCTTGGGGAGGAGTGGCTGGAGAGCTGCCAGTCAGAGAGGGACCTGGGGGTGTTGATTGACAGCCAGCTGAACATGAGCCAGCAGTGTGCCCAGGTGGCCAAGAAGGCCAATGGCATCCTGGCTTGTATCAGAAATAGTGTGGCCAGCAGGGACAGGGAAGTGATCTTACCCCTGTAAGGGGTAAGGCACTGGTGAGACCGCACCTCGATTACTGTGTTCAGTTTTGGGCCCCTCACTACAAAAAAGACATGGAATTACTTGAGTGTGTCCAGAGAAGGGCAACTAAGCTGGTGAAAGGTCTGGAGCACATGTTGTACGAGGAGCGGCTGAGGGAACTGGGGTTGTTTAGTCTGGAGAGGAGGAGGCTGAGGAGAGACCTCATCGCCCTCTACAGCTACCTGAAAGGAGGTTGCAGAGAGCTGTGGATGAGTCTCTTTAACCAAGTAACAAGCGATAGGACAAGAGGTAATAGCCTCAAGTTGTGCCAGGGAAGGTTTAGACTAGACATTAGGAAGTATTTCTTTACAGAACGGGTTGTTAGGCATTGGAATGGGCTGCCCACAGAGGTGGTGGTGTCCCCATCCCTGGAAGTGTTTAAGAGTCAGGTTGACATAGGACTTAGGGATATGATGTATTTGAGAGCTGTCAGTGTTAGGTCAATGGTTGGACTGGATGATCTTCAAGGTCTTTTCCAACCTAGACGATTCTGTTATTCTGTGGAAAAAAAAAAGTAATATCTTTACATCAACAATTTCCACAGTGAATGTAGTGAGTTGTTTGAAGAAAATTAAATAGTTTTCTGGTCATCTTTCAAAGTTTGTTCTATGCTAAATTTATTTTATAGGTGTAGGAAGCTATTGTGAATCCAAGATTTAGCATAAAGTCAATCTATGCATCAGTCCAAAAACCTGGATAACAAGGAAATGTCTTACATATGTTTCTGTGTGGGCGTAGAGAAGTCACTGCCTGGGATGAAGTTCACCTCCTCCTTCATTCTGTATTAAAGCATATTTCTGCCTTTGTTTCTCTGTTGTCCTCTCTGGATTTCCCTGCCTCCTGCCCTTACTCTTCTAACCTCTAATTACTTTACCAGTCCTCTGCTCTGATCCACTTATGACTTGTGCTCAGTTTACCACTCTGTGCTGTTTTTTTCCTGTCAGGCACTTGTTGTGAGTGCAGGAGATGATGACTGTAATAGAGAGCCATGTACCTCTAATGCACAGGAGTGATGGAAAGAGCCAGAGCACAGAGGCTGGTGGAGTCTTGTGCCATGGAAGTGAGGTGTGTGACAGCCAAAGGGCACTGTGGTGGCGTGCATACACTAGGCATATAGAAACATTGTCATGTGGGATGTTGTCAGGGGCATTGGATAGGGTGGGCTGCTAGAGGAGAAGGAGAATGAATTTGGTTAATGTTGGTTGACGTATGGCCAGCCAAAGCTACTAGAAAGTAATAATAGTTTCTTATTAGAAAAAAGAAAAATCCCTCTTGGTCAAGTGGAGCAGATAGAGAGATTAAGACTGGGCAATACTACTCTAATAGTATTTTTTTATTTTATAGAACACTTTACTAACATTAAATATTAGGTCAATATTATGCCAAAGGGAAAAAGTGCACTCCTGGTAATTACTGTCCTATAAACCTAAATGTTAATGTTAATGGGGAAATGTTTAACAAGAAGTCGGTAAGAAGTTAATTTAAATTACTTTTTCTTAAGTAAACAAATACTTGAAACTCAGAATGCCAAAATTCAGTGAATTTGAACACTTCAGGTGAACTGTTTATCCCATTATAGAAAAGGGCAGGAGTCAGCGTGCTTTTGGACAAATATATTTAAAAATAATGACTAAGAAATAGATCTCAAATCACAGTCAGTTTACAGACCTTTGTATAATCCATTGATTCCTATGAGTGATCATTCATTAATAATCATCAAGGAAAACAAATTAATCAGTATATTAATGTAATTGCACAAAAGAGGGAATGCATATCTTGTTTTGATTTACACAAAATTAATGCATCTTTTGAGGTGTTTTAATAAGAAGAAATATTATTTAAGTGATTATTTAATTACTTCATCAGTACATTATTAAGAACATTACGCTTTATTTCAGAATATTTTAATATTTATTCTCAATAAGCAAATTCTACATCCTATACAAAATTAAAACACTGAGGTTGTCATATTTGTATGTGAAATACTCTCAGTATAGAACATAACCATTATATTAGGAAGCTTATTCCCCACAATGTCACTTCTTACTCATGTATTGCATTTCACATCATTTAATAACAGATTCACAGTTTGTTTCTCAACTGAAATTTTGTATTCCTTTTTATACAGCCTTTACTGAGCTATTGGGTGTAGACGTCTTCCATCTGACAGTAATTCTTTGTTTAATTTTTAGAAAAGCCGTACTGTAGGAAGATGGTTTCCAATCATACTGCGACACTTTTGAAAATGTGTTGCAAAGTTTTCCATTTTACATTTTCAGTTTAATTGTATTGTTTTTTTGAGAGAATCAGCTCCAGTCATGTGTTGTAGCTGATCATAAGTATTGTCCTATGTCACGGTCCATTTGGGTCTCTCAACTTTATAGAACGATGTACTCTGTAAATTAAACTTTATATTGTGAGCTTATTAGGAAAGAAAACAAACACGACATCCAAGAGCTCAATTCCCTTTGTACAGAGTAGTCTAATATGTGAGTTAATTCATTCATCACTTAACTTGTGAGGTTTCTAATACATAGGTTCTCTAACCTGCAACTTGCAATTCGTGCACTTACGAACAAAATAGTTGCCTAGCTGATGGTGAGAGTGCTCATCCTTCCTCCCCCATCACAGTGTGGGTGTCCCTTATATCACACTGGGAAGCACAAAAGCCTTGGCATTTCAGCTGCTGTTGGATCTGCTTCAAAAACTTTGTGGGTAAACTGATATATTTATGCCTTTCAGCTTAGAAGTTTGGTCTATACCCTTTTCATTATTTAGCAGATTCTGAAGAAACTGCCAGACAATCAATATGTAAGGATTATAGCTGCAGGAGACAGCAAGCTGCAGGTGATAATGGCTGCATGACCTTTAGCCCTTTCTGGCCACCGTGGCCTGCCTACATGTTGCCCTTACTTTGACCTATGGCACTGCTCCCGGCATACATCAGCTCTTGGCATGAGCTGCATGTTAGCCAAAATCTGAGCATGAGTTGAGTGAGCAATCACACACTAGCCACATGATTTCCAAATTCTTGTCTATGTAACAAATCCAATCACTAGAAGATGAAGCTGTATGTTTTTTACACAAAAGAAAGCCTTCTGGGCCCAAGAACTCACATGCATCTGTCTTGGTTGGTTTTTTTTTTCCAAAGTACACATCACAACACCAAATTCTTTTTTCCTCAGATCACTTTTTTCTTTTTTTTTTTTTTTTTTTAATCTGATAAAAAAATCAGATATTTTGAATAAAATTATTCATTTTTTTAGAATCTGGACTCCTTGAGTACTTCATAATCTTTGTACCATACAAACCTATTAGAATAAAGTTGCTCATGGAATTAAAGTGTTAGTATAGGCAGTCATAAGTTAAAATACTTATAGGTCTTGATTAAGATAGATAATGTCATTCACTTTGTAGGCCACATAGGAAGGAAATGGGAGCTTCTGCTCTCTTTCAAGTTGTATTCACACTAACTTTTACTTTGGGGACCCAAGAAGATATCAGCTTTTCCTTGAGTTGACTGAACAAATGAAAATTAGCTGAAGCCATGGATCTGATTTCCTTCCTCCCCATATACCTTTATTGCAGATGCTAAGCAATCCATTATCCACATATTCAGTTCTATGTCAGATTAATACACAGTTTTGTCAAAATGCCACAAACAATCAAGGCATAAGCAACATGCAGGGGTAATCCCAGAGAATACATCAGATTAGTTCTTTAATTATGAAATCTGTGGGTTGGTTTTGGTGATGTGGGGGTTTTTGGGGTTCTTTTGTAAAGTCATTCTCTTCTTGATGCAAAGCCAGACAGAAGAAAGTATTTGAATAAGATGGCTGTAGAAGTAGGAGCTAGAAGTATTGTGTATCTGGCAGGAAGGGAAAATCTGATTATCTCTCAAAGGTAAATACACAGCTCATACTACTCTGGCAGAAAAAGTCATCTTGATGTTATACCTACATTACCACCTGAGGAAGGAAACATGGTGGAAAAGACATATACTGAGTTGGCCAAGATTTACACGTTAAATCTGTGCTAGAGAAGGGAATTGACCACAAGTTTCCTTGAGTTTCAGATACTCCTCCAGCCCTGATAAATCTTCCCTCCAGAGCTCAGTTTCCTCTCTCTACAATAAAAAGAAGAATGAATTAGTTATACTTTCCTAACTGTCAGTAGGAACTTTGAAGATACACAACTACAGATTAAAATTGCACACTCTGAAAAGGGAACTGAGCAGATCAGAGCTTTTGCAACTATAAAGAAAGAGAAACCTTCCAGAGTACTCTTCAGTATATGTTAATTTGATATTTCACTACTTTACTTTTCATATATAAATGTTAGCCATATGGGATTACTCAGTGATATTTAAAAAGGGAATTCCACCTGAAGCAGTTTAATTCAAACTACTTAATTTCATTTTCAAAACTTTAGAATTCAAGCTTTCAGATGTAGCATTTCATGGATCTGTATGCTTTCTTAGCGAATTTAAAGATAACCATAGTATTTATGAATAGCTTCAACTGCTGCCAGATTTTCTTCTCACTTTATAGTCAGTATTAGCAGTAGATTTACATTTCATTTTCTAGTACAGTGATCTACACCTATCTTTTTTTGTGCTTGATCTTCTATTCATTTGGAAGAGAGTGTCCTTCAAAAAGCAGCTTCAAAGTCTACAAAATGCTACTGGCATGGGGACAAGATTTAACAAGCTGTATCTTTGAGCATGGAATTCAAATGGACTGAAAATTCACCTTTTTGAATGCATAAAGAAAAAGTGCAAGGAAAAAAAGAGCTTTATGCTTTACACAATATTATCATTCATTCAGAGTAGATGTTTCATCAAAATTTCTGTGTTGCCATATGTCAATTGGGAAAGAAAGTTAAGGCATATTTTTTATAAAAAATGTTCTTCAGGACTTTTTTTAAGCTTAAAAGTAAAGTGGTTCCATATGCAGAGTAGTACCACCCACAGAAACCTGTATTAAAAGAAAAGTATTAAAATTGTCATGCCAGGTATTCAAAAGTGGCAAGGAAATATGTCTGTGGCAAAAGTTATTGTGTGATGCTTCAAATACAGGTTATTGTATAACATGTATAAGCAGTATAAGACTGTTTCCTCAGGCAAGCTTTGAGTATTTGACCTCTCAGTCTCAGTATTCATCCACTTATTTAGGTATGTAATTTCCAAGGATGTACTGCCTTTCTATGGCACTAGCTATAATTTATCCATTTGCTTAGAGCCTCTACACCTCTATATAGATTTCTGCTAATGTATACTCATGAAGAAACAAAAGAGACTGTCATCCTCTAGGTGGAACAGGGTACGTATATAATTACATATATATATAAAAACCTCATTTTTATGTAATTATGTATCTAATTCTTTGGTCAAAATGTAAGTTTTAAGACTCACCTCAGCTTTCATTTGGCCAGTTACTGTCCCAGGACTGGGTCTTGTCTGTCCTGGTCATGATTTTCAAAACTTGCTGTCCCCTTGATTGCAACCATTTTAACATTGAGGGTAATGTGGTGCTCAGCTCTTTACTCAGCCACACTGTCCCAGCCTATGACAAATTTATTTCAAGTACTGTCATTCTTGAATTGTTACAGGTTGCTTTTGTTGTGAATTTTCTCTGCTTTTTCTGCTTTTCATTCCACCCTTCCCAATTTACCTCTAGAGAGCCACTAGCTCTCAGTCATGGTAGCACTTATCAGTCATTTCAAATGTTATTGGAGGACCCCTCAACTACCAAAAGGCACAGAGTCTATAGGGTTTTAAAGCCATTATGTAGAGTTTTAAAACCGTTACGCAAAAATCAAGACAAGGGGCCTGATTTTTTTTATGTGCTGGCACACAGCAGTTATACTTTAGCAGTATGCTGAAGGCATTTGTCAGGTACTTGTAATCAATCAGCAATAATTGCAATTAGTTTGTTTTACAGATGGATTTTAAAGGTCAGTTTCTCTAACTCAAATATAAAATCTGTAATTCTGGACTCAATTATTTTGTCATCCATTGTAGTGGGTCAGAGACTTAATATCTGAGCAGGATCACAGAAGAAGTTATAATATATTTCTCCAATAGATTTCACAGATATCTGATGACTGCAAAAGTATGCTAAGGTTTCGTGTTGAGTTTCTGGACTCAACCTCTGGATGAGTATATGTTCTGTTGTGGACAAACCTTCTGCCCATTACCGTTTGAATTCTTGCTTCCCTAGTGCTCATCTCTTCCTTGTTCCTGGCTCCTTTCTCACACATAGGAGTTCCCAATCTCCATTATTTTCTCATGTTTCTCTTTAGCAGTCTTGATCTTAATCATCTCATTTGGGCTGCCTATCTCAGTTCTTGGTTATGGGCCTTGGTTGAAAACATTTGGAATAACCTTTCTGGGTAAATTCTACCTGGGATTTCAAAGATGTTGTGTTGTGCTGGAGAAAAACTACTGATTTTAATCTGTGGGGATGCTCCGTATGCTGTACAGTTGCAGATAGGAGCTGCAAAGGGACAGAGCATGCTCTATGCAGATGACACCTTCTGAGATCTTTAGAGCTTAGCACCTAACATCTGTGATATCCTGCTGAGAAGATCATACCACATATTTCAGACGTTTATATAGAACACAATTTTCAGGGTTGGCAAGAAGCTTATCTTTTTCTGAAAAGGATTTGGCATCCCTTGTATAGTTCAAGTTCTTGCTCCAATATCCCCACCTCCACCTCCCACTATACATACAAATATGCTTTTTTTTTTCCTCAGAAACAACTAAATACTCTTTCACTCCCATTTCCCCCAGACAAAACTCTGACTTACCCAGCTGACCACTGTGGGCAACTGTAGTAAAAATGGCTAATGTGGCAAGGATGTTAACAAGGAATACAAGATTAGCATAAAATGGAAAGTGGATATTTTTCTACCGCTTGTAAGAGCTATACAAGAGAGAAATACTATGATAATATGGACCAAGAATGTCTTAACATTTTTCTATTATTCAAAAAATATAAGGTAGGTGTGTCAGAGAAAGTTTTCTTGTCTTTGATTTTTGTTGTTATCATTAATGACATCATACTCATTACAAATTTCTTGTTACCTTCCCTTTCTTTTCTGAACTTCTGAAATATAAAGCTAGTCTGTTCTTTCCCTCTTCTCTTGTTTCTCTTACACTTAAAAGATCAATGTACTATGCCTAAAGTATTTAGGTTTTTTTCTTAAAGGAGTAAATGTTCTCAGTTTTTCCAGCAGTATTCTAGAAGGATGACAAGTATAAAAATAAGTTTGGTTGTTTTCCCTTCTGCCTTTTGCACTGTTACTCTTCCAGTTTCAAGGGTGTCCTGGTTCAGCTAGGATAGGGTTAAGTTTCCCCAGCAGTGGGGGGGGAAGCTCTAGCCGAGTTATTCAATACCATGCTGAAGTCACCTCCTGGCGCCCAAGTGCAGGAAAGAGAAGGGAAAGAGCAGGGACGGCCTTTGTTCAGTTCGGTCCCCTCACTGCTGCATCCTTGCGGTATACCTCTTGTTCTGTTCATTATTGTTATTGTTATTGTTGTTGTTCGGTTTGTTGCTGTTACACTGTTGTATTAAAACTCTCCTTATCTCAACCCCGGGGTTTGTATTTCACTCCCTGCCCTGTCTGGTACGAGGGTGGGGGAGGGGCAGCGGCAGTGTGGTCTCGGGTCCCGGCAGGGCCTAAACCACCACAAAGGGAGATAAAACTGCAGCTGTCTGACAAGGTTTGGTAAAGAGAACACACATGAGATATGGGCAGCCAGTACCATAATACCCAAACATATGCTTAAGCAAGCACTGTTCAGAGGCAAATACATTCATGGGGGATTGGGATTCCCTTCTTTCAACATCTTTAATAGTGCTGTTTGGATAAATCCAAAGTTACGAATTTGTACTTTGTTACTAGAAACTCTATGGGAGAGCCAGATACAACCGTTGCTTTTAATGATCAAATTTCTGATTTACTGAGAGTGTTTTTAAGTTTATTAAATACCTCAATAAGCATTAGCTGTAGCAAAAAAATCCAAACATTAGCAAAAAATCATCTTAAATTCAATATCTTCTCATATTTTAACTTTCAAAAGCAAGACTTCTGCACTACAGAACTATCCCAGTTTCATCCATTCAATTCTTCTGTAAACCTTTTTAATATCAGAAAATACTCACATCAGTAATAGCAAAGTTTAGGAATATATCTGTTGCTGTCCTGATAACTTTTTGTTTCTGAAATGCTGCAAAATAGTGTGAGAAATCAAAATAATCTGTTGAAATAGCAGGGATAATTGAGATTGTTATTTTGCATTGTAAGGGGTGGGAGGGACAACATTAACAAAATTGAACTAGTGATTTTTTTTTTTCTCTCAAGTCAGCTATCTGACTACCATTCCAGAACTACAGATATAGGAACTTTTAACAGTTCAAAATTAATAATTGTGAATGTAATGTCTTTCTCAAATATCAAGACGAATTATATTTAGAGTGAAGAGCCAGTAAGATTTTGAACTGATTCTCATTTACAGCTGTTTCTAAACATTTTGCATTTCCCTCTGAGGAAAGACTGTGCTTTGTGATTTTTCATTTTGTTTCACATAGTTCTATCCTCTCTGAAAGCAGTGTCATACAGACCAAAGAGAACAGAAGAAGCATAAGAAGAAAAGACTATTGTATATAACAGGGCTTTATGAGTTTGTCTGTGTACTTTCCTCCTCATAGACTGTTGTGATTAAAAGATCAAAAGGTACTGTTTCAGATTCATATCCACTGACAGGCTAGGAAAAATATTCTGCTGTCAGGCAGGTTAAGTTTCTCACTCTCCTGAGCTACCTGAAGAACTGCAAGAAGGCAGACTGGAATCCAAACCCTGTGTGGGCTGATTCCATTTTGGTATCAATACACTTTTGACAGATTTTTCCCATGACCTCTGTATCAGTTAGAGAAGTATTAAATTGATGGTTTAGATTTTGAAATAAAATTGAGCAACAGGTACCTATATTTTTCAGACAGAATTTGGAATTTTAATTTCTAGGATGGCAGAAAACAGCCATGGATATTCAAATACTGACGACTTAATTTTGACATCTGTAACACCAGCATTCATATTTGCACATAACTGATGCATATTCTTTAATATGTAAATTATCTCAGAAATACTAGAAGTCTCCATTATAGAATTTTCTGCACACCTGAATTTTGTTCGTATATCTTAAAGTCTAAAAGTGCAATTTTAAACCAGTTCATTTCAGTGGCTGAAAACTCTTAGGAGCATCCTTACGTTGGGTTTAAAGATTACTGTTTTGTTTCATTATAAAATGATCTTGATCGATACAGATAAAAATTTCTTAAAACCTTACCTTCCACTCAGTTTTATCAATGTCACTAAGAAATCATCTATGATATGGCATCCAGGATAGAGCAAATATCCCTAATTTAGACCCAGCTGGATCAATACCTCCACACAGGGTAGTGCAGCAGTTTTCAGCAGTAGTACTTTAGTCTAGAAATAATAAAACTGTTTTAGTGCAGAAGCTTGACTAAGCTGCTAAACTAGAGACTACTAGGAAAGCTGTCAGAGTATTTTTTCATGTTTCTGGTCCTAGAGAAGACAGTCTGAGCTGGAATATGTTATGTAGTAAACCAAACCTAACAGATGTTTAAAACTATTTAAACTACATTGATATATCATTCCCAAGTGGAGAAGGCCCAACTACTAATTTTAAAAGCGTGTATTTTGAAGTGCCCTTTTTGTACAGGTGTAGTGTATTTAATAACAACAAATTTGGTTTGGTTTGTAGATGGAAGAATTTAACTATCAGCAGATCTACAGATGGCATGAATCTATATATTCTCCATGGAAGATAACGGTGTTCAGATTTGACACCTGCTTCATTTGGGAAAATTTGGTAACTGGCAATATAGTGTAATCTATAGCAAAGCTTGAACGTGACTAGGCATAGTATTCAAACTGGGACTATCTTCATCCCACTTTCTTTCTGTCTACAGTCTTGAAAATAATTAAAGAACTGTGCCTTTTGTGAGTTTTATTTACTTACTCTTTTGACTGCTTAAGAAACAACAATCAACCACACTCTTATCTCTGTATCACTTTGAAAGGCATTTTGTAGGGTCCTTGTGCTTCTTTGTTTCGTGGAGTTTAATACCTACTAAAGTTAAGACTCAAGAATGGAAATTTCATAGTACATCATCTGCTGAGTGAATGTAGCTATCTGCCTTTTGGATTGCATTATCATTGCAGTTAATCTGACACAAATATTTTTTTTTAGATATTTCTGTATTCAAGTGCACTGGAAAAGCACAAACAGGAAGAAGTAGAGAAGTTCTTCCAATGAGACAATAAGAACAATGTATAAGTCTAAGTGAACATTCCCCTAAATTCTGTTACAATACAGTCAACAGACTGACACAAAAACATCAAAAATCCCTATGAAGTCCTGGAACAATGTAAGAAATTACATGTACAGATTTCATGCCTGCCAGCAGAAGAACAAGGACGAGGACCCAGTAGAGCAGTAGGCTTTGAATTTCATATTTACCTGACATCCCTAAAATGTACATGTAAATGGTAACAGTATTACTCCGTGAAGAATTGTTTGTAGTCTGTGTATTTACATAATATGGACAGGACTAAATTAAATTCTACTCTGTATGTGTGTCTTGCCTAGACTAGGAAGATCTGACTCCACCTAGATGGCATTTCTAAGATTTAGAAGGTGATGGAATTAAATTCTCAGGTGCCTCCAACATCCATTATATAGTAAACACAAATTAAGGATGGTGTTTACAATATCTTCTTTATGATGCAATATCTGTTCATGTACAGAATCCTCTTAAAATGGGTGTGAGAGGAAATGATCTACTTATATTCTACGTGGGGGATTCTGCTGTGTTAAAGAACCAATATGATGATGATATGTTTAGAGAGAACTCATGCTGCATATGGTGCCATGCTTCAAAATCTGTGATAAAATTTTTTGTCTCTTAATCTACAGTTTTGTTTGCTGGTACCTCAGGAAAGATTTCAGGATCACATTTTCCCTCCCCTAGACACCCAGAGATGGTTGCAAAGTGGTCATAATACTTCCATCCTGAATTTCATACCACACCCGGGAGTAATAACAATTCAGAAGGAAACATGGAGTAAAGCCAGAAGTTTTGTGTGAATGTTGTGGGGAAAAAAGTTGTGCCACAGGTGTGAGTGGGGAGGAAAGAAGAGAAACAATCTTCAGCTATCAGTGAAGTATTAAAATAAGTAAGTCTGCAGAATGAAAGATTTTTTTTTTTTTTTTTTTTTTTTTAAATTGGGAGATGTAAAACATTAGGGGAACAACTTAGTGGTATATGAGTTTAGAAATCCTGAGGCTTGCAAAGCTAAGTAAATGATAAATTCAGAAAGGAGGTTTCAGTAGGATTTTTCTGAGTTTCAGTGTTGTCCTATTTTTGGAAGAAAATAGATAAGAGGTGGTTATGTTGGCATATGAAATGTAATCCCTTTGGGAAGAAGGGACCTGAATTAACTGCTTATCCCCTCCCCTTCTCCCTTTTTATGAACAGTTGGATTGCAGAGAGAATTGATCTTAAATGACCTGAGCAAAACATGAACACATATTGTTCCTGTATAAGTACATAATGTAGTTTCTATAGCTGATTGTTATATATAACAGTTTTAAGTTTTAAACATGCTAAAATCATACAGGGTTAGAAGAAGAGCTGTGAAGATTATGGAAGTTCTATTTCTCAAGAAACATTCTCAAAAAAAAATCTCAAAGCAAACAAAACAAATATTCTCAAATGGCAAAATGGAAAACTAAAAAAATCATTCTATTGGAGTTGACTGAATATTTCATATTTATTTTCTTTCTATATGTTGTTCCATTGGCCACAGATGGCAAGATCTTTTTTTGTTTGTTTGTTTTTTTCTAGTATCTCATCAATTAATTTTTGCATCCTGTGGGAAGAAGCTTTTAAAGAGCTCAAAGTGGATTCTGAGCAAACTGTTAAATCCTTTACATTTTATCTTAATTACATTACAAATCTAGTTAAGGGTCAAGGGGAAAATCCCAACTTTGCATAGATTTCATTAAAATTTTTCATTTTTTCTGAACTGGCCTGAACTTTGGGGCCTAATAGAGTGGTTGGCTTTCTAAAGAGGTGTCTGTTGGTTTGAAGACTTCACCAGAAAGGAACAATAGTTATCAAAGTAAATGTCAACTGGTATCTTTAAAGATTTTAAACTAAAGTGTGTTTCATGCTTTATTTTATTCTGTAGTGCTAAACATGGAAACCTTCAGCTTCAAAGTGAGGTTTTGGTATTCCCTTCCATACTGCTGGAGGCTGTTTTACCCCTCTTTATTCTTGAAGGTTGCCTGGCAGAAATTCTGTGTGTTGTTGAGTGTACTCTGCATCATGTGAAACCAGCTGTTTGCTACTTCTACAGTCCACTGTAGACTAATCATCACTTTGATAAGTGTTTGCTATCTTTGCTGCTTCCAGACAGAAAACTGAGATGCCAGGAGTTCATAAAGTCATTTAACTTCAGTGTATTTTGAACAATTGTGCCACTGCTGGTAGAAAAGGGAGAGCTTGTGTCCAGGAAATTAACATTAGTAGTGGCAGGCTTATGAGGTGAGTGTAAAGTCAGTGCAGTAACAAGCTTTTAATAAAAAATGTGTGCAGGTGTTTACCATGTCTATATATAAGAAAGAGAGTAAGGACTGATTACATAGCTTGAAGACTCCTCTTGTATTTGCAAATCTTCAATCGATATACTTCCAAAAATCCTTAAAGTGACTTGAGCAGTTATCCTATAATGGTAAAGTGCTATAAAGGTCTATCATGGAATATTTAAAATAAAACCTTCCTTTCCCTTTTTCTGCAGTCCATTATGAAGAAATGGACCTCAAAAGCATGGCATCTTGGAACACTGTTATACGGCTGAAACATTTTGTTCTATGAAGCTCCACAGTAGTTGCTAAGATGGCAACTGGGTCAGCTCTCAAAACATGTTATGGTAGTTCTTCACCCAAAGTTCAGTGGATGTTAATACATATCATTATTTCAGTTTATCTTCCTGAGGACCATTTTGTGTATGAGGTGCAGTAAGCAAAATAACAGATTTGACTATTTTTCACGAGCAAGCCATAATACTCTGCGTGACCCAGGAGAAGTCATGACTTCTCAAAACATTTCTGAAATTACTTCTAACTTTTCTGTTTCTATTTTGGTATCTCCAAGTAGGCTCATAATTATTTAATGCTCTTGCTGGAACCACTTCTAAGCAATTTGAATGTTATGACCTCTATTTGCACACACAGTCAGTTATGTGTCACTTCAATATCTGATATTTGAATCTGGAGACTGAATGTTCTGTGAAGTTGTCTGATGATTTCCTGTATATAGTGCTCTCTCTCCAGACAGTTCCTGGCTTTCTAGGAACTGTCTCTGACAAATTTCAGTTTGAAGACCTCTACGACTAGGTAGAACTGGACTGAAACTTTTGAGAGCCTTGGATATAAGGGTTTAGACCTGTACAATAAGTGTCTTAATTTCCTCCACCAAAGCTGTAAGTTCTTAACATTGGCTCTGCTTTTGTTAGAAATTCTGCAATTTTTTTTCATTTTTCTTTTCAGGTTTCTACCTTTGGCACCTGAAAACCTTCTCTACGCAGAACTTGCAAAAACTCTCTGCTTTCCAGGGATATTGTGATATGCAACATGCCAGTTTCCATTGATGGCTCAGTTTGTGTGAGTATGCAGCAGCTGTGGCACTTGCATCAACATTTGCCATAAATCTGGAAATCCCAGACATAAGCACCATCTGGCTGTACAAGGGACTCTGGCAAGCTGGGCAGTTCCTAAGTAGCTCAGTCACTGTGGATACATGCAAAAAGATCTATGCTTTAGGTAACACTGAGGTTACTGAAGAAGAGATACATAGCTTCTGCCCAAGGCAGTCTTTTCTGACACTAACTTAAGTACATGTTAAATTTTAAACATGAGTGCTCTGGCTATCTTTTTCTATGATGCATTAATACATTGCTAAAGTAGGAAAAATATAAGAAAAGTTTAGCCTGAATGTGGTTCTGTGCTGAAAAGTCCTTGACAAAAAAGGTAACTTGCATTCATTCAGTAAATTTAATAATAATAATAATTATTATTATTATTATAATAATAGGCTTGAAAAGACATCCTGCGGTCAGGCTGATGATTTTTCTGGTTTTGACATCATCATAATGCACTACAGGGGAGTAGCAGGTGCTATGCAGCTATTTCTTACTGTGCTCTGTCTGCTGTTTAAACATATTTATCAATAACTCACTGCATGGATAACTGAAATATTTCTAATGTAGATCAGTTGATAGATGTTCTCATTAACAAAAAGCTGTAGGCCATGTCATTATCATCATCTTCTTTCTTCTTTCCAGCATTACTAAGTGTGTTGGTTTGCTATGCATATGTATTTGTTTGGGAGAGAGGAGGGTTCTGCTCAGTAATTCATTTTATCAGTTCATGTTCATCATGATTTGCCCCTCCTTTCTTTTTGTTTTCCTCTTTTAGATTGTGATAGTAAAGCAGAATTCTAATTAAATTACATTTAGGACAGTAGATTCAGACAGAGATTTTGTGATAGAGAACTGTGTTAAAAGACAGTGTCCCTGAATACAATGATGATAGATTTACTTTGTCTCCCAGTGTTACTCAAATTGGAATAAAAAGCTACAAGGCTAAATCTGGTTTCTTAAAGATGCTGAAGATAGCTAGCTGAATGCTGATGTAAAAATTCTTCATGAATGTTTGCTCAAATTTCAAACAGCTAGTTAGTTTTGTTGCTGTGGGTTTGTTGTTTTGTTTTGTTTTGTTTTGTTTTTTTTTAAATACAGGGTCTTTACTTACCCTTTGTATCTGCTGTTTATGAGAATGTATAAGAATGACTGAATTTTTAAAGAATATATATACTGCTATGCATACAAAACAGGTTCATTATTTATTGTTGACTATTCTTCCAAATAATGTTTAAGTCAAGCAAGACAGAAATCCAAACAATATCACGTTGCCCATAATACATCCTCAGTAATGAGTACTGCATGCTCTTAACATCTTAAGACCTACCCACCCATATATTCTTCTACAATCAATACAGGCAGAACAATTCTGCGCTGAGTACAAAGAAAGCCTGAAGAACAATGAATTTGAAATGACCAGTTTGTAAGGAACTCATAAGCTAAAAGTTACTTTCCAGCTTACTTTGTGGACAGCTTTTGTAGCTCAACAGAACAATAGCTAGAGATGTTCCACATCTTAGTAGTAAAGCAATATGGCCACTTGACATTTGGGAGGGAGGGAGTTTGGCAGAATCAGAAGTCTGTAAACAATTGAACAAGAGGAAAGAGTGGAACACCTTCTGGAATTGTCTTAAAATCTACCAAGTTTCATAAGGACTCGATTTTTTCACAGGGTTTGAACAACCCAGCTTCCCGTTAAATTCAATTTATTTTCTTAAAGAATGTCAGGCCTTAATTACTTCTTTGACTTGAAGGGAAGTTCAGATAAAACATAAAGGTTTTAGGATATTTTTTTCTTTTTTTGGGTGCATCTTTGAAACAGCAAACCCGCTGGAGTTTGTTAGATAATTTTTACATTTGTAAACGCATCAGTAGTAACGAATTTTACTCCAAACTGGTGAATTCCCTATATATTAATATAAGCTATTTGAAAACGTTTATTTGAAACTTGCTAACCAAAAAGGAAAAGCATTTAAAATTTTCTTAAACTGATGTCTTTTCTAAATAATTTAAATCCATAATCATAAAATCCAATTACTTCTGCTAGCTCTTGCTCCTCCAGCTTTTCTTTAACTCTTGTCAAGTCTATTTTAACCATTTCAGTTGCTCAATCAATGTTTTATACTTAACTTAGCAGTAAGACCTACTTCTGTGTTTTGGTAAAGTTCCAGTTTCATATTCTTGAGGCAAATAAGTACTGCTTATGCTAAGGTCCTGTGGCACTGATTTAAATTGGTCTATCTTCAACAGGTCAATATCCTTTACACACATCATTTCCTCTCAAGTAGTGATATAAAAAATGATTGTAAAAAGGATTTTCTTTGTTTTTAAATACAAAGCTGAAATTAAATCCAGGGGGAAAAAAAGCAGATTTGGCATCTCTTGCTAGAGATTAGGTCAAGGTTTCTAAAATAATAAATTCTGCCTTTCTTTGTCTTAAATCAGGGTAAATGCACAGAGGACATGTTATACGTGAAATAATTCAGAACTGTGTATTGAAAACAATATTATTAAGAATTCACCTTTTATTGCTTTGCTGTACTTTTTGGGCTGAGATACACCAATCAGCCTGTAGAAAGCACTAGTAACTCTGATAAATATTTCCAAAGCTTCTGATGAAAGCACTTTTCTACTATTTACAATTTTAAAATTGCCAGTAGTGCTAAAGCAAAAAGAGAACAAGCTATGGGTAAAGGGGCAGAATTATCTCTACAGAATTTTGGTTTTATTTTGCATTTAAGACTTCAACCCTGGGAATCATTTGAATCTCTGCACATAAGTAAATACATATGGGTGATTTATGGGAAAATAATGGAACTATTAACTTTTCAAGCTAAAATGCCAAAAGATTTAAACACCTAATTCTTGATACTGTTTAAATATAAAACATTTGAAACCTATTCATAAATTCTGAATCCATTGCAGTACAATAATATTTTTAGCCCTGCACAACCAATATTAACAATAAAAGGTTTACTATAGTCATGCCTCAGACATTATAACACTTTCAGCTACATCCTTTCCTGTAGAATCACAATGTAGATGGCTTTTTCATGTCATGGATGAAGTTTTCGGAAATGACAAGGTTCTATAGGCGTATTTTTAAAGATATGTGTTTAGCATTTCATACTGTACAAAATGGTAGAGCATATTGGTTTGTTTGCTTTGCTGTGTTGCTTGCTTGCTGTACAGAGCTGATCCCAAGACAAACCTGAGATGTGAGAAAAAACAGCTTTCCCTGCCTTACAGGAGGCACTGTAGAATGACTACAAATATAGAATTTATAAAGAAGGACTGGCAGAATGCAATACTCCTGAAAGAACACAAGAAAACTAGTTTTCAAGTTTTTTTTCTATTTTCCCCACTCCGGAATGATGTGTTTCCTTTGGAAAGCTGCAGTATATGTGACTTCAGTGTTCTAATAAAACATTGATTTAAAATACTTCTTATCTTTTGACATACTGTAAGGAAGAGGAGCACAGCTGATCCTTGTGACCTGTCTGGGACCTCATGACCATTTTTGTAGTCATATTCAGTGAAATGTTTTTGAGCTTATGAGCTATGCAAGCAACGCAAAATCTGTCTTGCAATTCATGATCAGATCATAAATGTAACAACATGAAGCATACAAATTAAATCATTTGGGTTTCAGTTATGAAATAAAAATAACTTTTCCTGATCACTAAAGAAGATTAAATCCCCAGAGAACCAGCCTCCTCTATATTCCCTACAATGCTTTGCTGACAAAGGCCATTACCTGCAGGAATTAATAAACTCTCAAAAACTTTTCCATATGTTACTGATCAGCAACTACTCTATCCTGCTTATGTTAAAGAAAATTACAATAATACAAGTACACTTACAATTTTACAGTACAAATTTGTAACCTAGGTATACCAACATTATATGAATAATAACTTTCAACTTAAACATCTTAGATTCTAGCAGTAGTGCACATGAAAAGAAAGTGTCATGAGTGAAAGCAGCCCCAAGTTTTGACAATTTACTGATTAGAGCTCTCAAGCTCAACAGGTTTGAGAATCACCAATTCAGATCACTGACTACAATTTGGATGAATGAGCTGGTGTCATTATTCTGTCCAAATCACTGCAAAACTAGAAACTTGAATGTGTGAAAAATTATTACATTTTGTGTATGACAGATCTCTGTCCTTCTGTGCAGTCACTCTTGAGAGGGTTGAGTTTTTCTTACTTTGTCATGAAAATAAATTTTTGATGGCATTGAGAAATTAAGTAATCATGAAAGAAATTGTTAATCAAGGAGGAAAGGGCTCATGGAGGCTACATCTCAAAAATCCAAGGAACAGCTCACAACCCCTAGTTTGCTGTCTCATAACACTAACTATGTGGGGATAAATTCACAAAAGAACTTGAGCGTTACAAACTTTTGCAGTAGCTTCTAAGTGATAGATTACTTTTACCATGGTTGTGAGTGAGGTACTGCACGCCTTGTGTAATATTTTTGGATCAGAGTGGGATAAAAGAGTGAAAGCACTCTGACTGGGGGACATAATCAATGACAAATCTTGTGGAAACTGTTATGTCTTGAATTCTATTCCTTTCTGCCCTAGACTTAAGGGAATGTTGCTGTCCTCTTCGGAATCAGACCCTACATCTTGTCCTGGAACTGACGCTTGAAGTTTGTTTGTCATCTTGTTTTCTAGAGGAAGTATGTACTCACTTGTAATGCTGTCACTGGACTGTTTTTATTAAATAGTTTGAGTGTTTGGATGTTTGATTATGATGAATACATACCTACTTATTATCCTTCCCTGAGTAAAACTGGAATAAATCTGTATCACTGTTGCTCTTACAGATCATTTAACCTCAAATAGGTAAGAACACCTTTCCTTCTTTCTGTTGAAACCATCTTCTGGCCCAGAGAGATTTTCCTAGATCTAACAAAGTGGCCAGGCTTGGCACACCCTTTCTCACATCAGGGTTGATTTTTTTTTTTTCAGTCTTCATGTAAAGCTCCCTAGAAGCTCAACATGACAAATCTTGAAAGAAGCTTGTAAATCAGTATTTCTCATGACATTTCATTTGAGAAGTTATATTACTATGTTTTATGTGGCCTGTATGTGGAGGAAAACAGCCTCAGGCCAGATGCCAGGATTAATCTAATTAAGATATAAAATGAAATGTTAAGAGTTCTTGAGGAGTAGAGGACAAGAAAAACAAAATAACAGAATCTCCTCCACTGCCATGTTTTGCATCACTGCCCAATAACACGGTTGTTTTTCCCTATCTCTTGTGAATAGCAAATGAGTTACAATATGTCATTGCTTTTGGGAATAAAGCTGGGACATATCACATAGAGTGGCTCTATGAGGTAGCCTTCTCTCACTATGAGAGCATGAAATATTTAGAACTATTCAGGACATTCCATCTTGGTATGACCTAGAGCTAGTAGTACAGCCTCACAAAACATATCAAGATTAGGAAACTGAAAGGCTTTAAACTTTAAATTTAAATCTTGTTCATATGTTTCTAACTGTTACTACATTATTGTAACTGTTTTACAAACACACGTTTTCTTTAATCCTTTCATTTTGCCTAAGCTAATTCTTAGTAATCTGACAAACTTTGGGTAGTAATTCTTAGTAACCTGACAAACTACAGGTAAATTCATTATGGCAGACTGTACTAGGCAGCTATATGAGTGACTACTATGTACAGAGTTATGGACTGTTCAGCAACTCACCATTGTGTTGCTGAAGACTACATGAGCATGACAGGCTTCCCATATATGAGGTAGCTTTTGTCATTAGTAAGAGTCCTGTGGGCTAGCAGAAAGATAATATGAAAGGAGACCAAAACTTTGACTCTTCAGAAGCTTCTGGCATGCCATTGTCCAGGTATAGCATATTTAAGATTATTTAAGGTCATTAACCTGGATAAAAAGGTGTGAAAAAGATCATGACTTTGAAGACTAGTGATTACAGCACTCATGAAAAGTGTTTACATCTTGCTTGACTGACTATTTAGTATATTAACTAAGGGCTGTTTAATCTATAACTAAGGGCTGTTTAATGTATAATAACAGAAAACTTATTGGAGCAAAGAGTACAACTCAGCTTCCTGGTGAATGTCCTGTCACAAGACTAGATAGTCAAGATCACTCATGTCTCTCTGATCCTCTCAGTCCATTGAATCATTAATTGTTCTCTACAATGTCAAGTAGCTTCAAGTCTCCTCCTCTCATTACAGGGTATGGTCTGAACACAGCTTTTGTTGTAATGCATCTTGAATTTCCTGTTTGAATAGCATAAATCTATTGTGTGGAGAGCCATTAATCCATGACAGCCTAAATTCTGGACAGGAAATTTGAAACTGGGTTTGAGGTGGGGAGGTTGACTCCTTGGAGCTGAAGAGCAAATTAAGGTCAACATTCAAGAACACAGAGGCTGTCCCCAGAGTTAGACATTTAAGTGTAGTTGTAGTTGTGAATATAAAAAAGGGTGTTCCTAAAGTACCTGGTACTAGAGTAAAGAGTACCATGCTGGACTTCAAGTTTGAGGATTTTTTTTAATGGTCTCATTCCTTAGTCCTCAAAACAGAAACCCCCCCACTTTTCCTACCATGAGAATGTGTAAAATTTGCTGCTAACATCAGTGGTGGCTAGTTTGGATCCCATTTTAATCCTGCTGAAACCAACAACAAAATTTCACTGAGTTACATAACATAGGGTGGGTACAAAGGAAGCACATCCTTGCAGACACACTACATAGTTCATCTGTACTCCTGTTCAGCCTTGCCCCGTGACTGGTGTGTGTCCCACTAAGGAGTCATTACTAGCTTATTGAGGTTGCAGTTAAAGGTGCCTAACATTACCCTTTTCATTCTTATTACCATTATTATTAATATTTTACATCAGCTCTTAATACTAATTCAAGAAATGCCTGGCATAATCCAGAAAGAAAATTATAGTATTTGAATCGTATAAGGGTCTGGGTTTCATGGATTAGGACAAGACTGACTGATGAAAAAATGAATTTGTATACACGGTTAGCTTTTACCTGAAGAGAGAGAACCTGAAGAGAGAGAAAGCTCTTTTCTTTTAACAACTGGGGTCAGTATTAGTCTGCACAAAGCATTTTGGCCTCTAGAAGCCAAAATGTTGTTTTCCTCTTGTGCCAGATCCCTGTGGTTGCAACAGTGTGCAACTGTCACTGTGAGAAACAGAGAACAGAGAGTCACACTTGTCTTCGGAGTGCCAAGTTGGCAACTAACTTTGGCTCGTGAGCGTGTTCCTGACAGCATGTGAGAGCCATCTCCAAGCCGAAATGGCACCTGCAGTGCACAGAGAGCCAACTGCTATTAAGAAATGAACAAAGGTGTGCTCTATGATTTTAAATTTACTTTGGCTAATTGGAGGGGTTTTCCTCCATTAAGCACTTACAGAAAAGATGCCTACTTTAATATGCGGCATAGGTTATAAGGGGCTCAAAAAGCATTTGCTTAAGTTGGCCTTGATGATGACAGCTAATCAAACAAACAGTTTAGATGTATATGAAAGTGAACAAAAAGTCAGGAAACTGAGAGCATTAGGTTACCCAAATTTGGAGCTATTGTGAGAAAAGACTTGGGCTGATAGATGGTCCTACTAGGCAGCTCATCTTAGGATCTTTCTTTGCTTTCTGCCAACACTCACTTTCCCTGGGAATTTTACTATTTTAAAGCAATTGTCACATATGTCTCATTCTCTTGTGGTGACAGCATACTATAAACACAAATATTTCACAAATTGGAAAGTTATCAGTTCCCTTTGTAACCACTTTTACTTAAAAGCAGAAAATAAACAAAAAATAATAACAATTGTTTGGATGAAATAATACCTAATCTTCCATAAGAGCTATCCAATTTCCTTCCTCATAGTTGCAAAACAACTTTCTGTAAGTAAGCCACTTCTTGAATTCTTTCTGAATAAAAATCTTTCATCCATATGCCCTTGGTTTCTGAAGTTCAGGACTAGGTCCAGACTGATTACAAACTTGGGCTCCCATCCCATGAAACACTTAATTGCCTGTTTAACTAAGACATGAATAATCTCATCTGAGAGGTATACATAATCAGGGTTTATAAGAAGGTGAAACAAACTAAATTCCTGCCATATATAGAGACATCTAAATCTGGGCTAAAGCCCTAAAGAATTGTCCCTTTCTAATTCTGTAGTACATAAATAAGTGTCTCTCACCTGCACTCCTAAATTTAAGTTTCTGATACAAGGACCAAGTAATGGGAAATATGCTTAGTTTTATGGCATACATGCGAAAAGTTAATAAAATTCCAACTCACATTTGGAGCTTTTAAGGACTAATCCTGTTTTAGCTTGTCTCACCATGAACAGAAGTGACTGAAATACTGTGGCTTTATTGCTCCTTTACCAATACATTACATCATGGCAGCACTGGGGCTTGAGTCCCAGAGCTCTTAGATGTTCTAGGCTCAGCCCAGAGCTTGTTAGGTAAAAAAATCTTGTTTATGGGCAAGGTTAAACTACTTCAACACAGAAAGTTATCAATGATGATGATGATAATAATAATAATAATAATAATAATAATAATAATAATGCAATTAAAATGGTAGCACACACACTTTCTTAGTTTCTATCCCCTTGGGGTTATGTTCACCCTCTCATTATTTCTCTGGGAGCACACAGCTGGAGAAGTTAACAACATAAGTCATTAGTATCTGGAGTCCTTCATTGGGAGCAACATTGTGTTGATGCTGCTGGTATCTTCTTCCAACCCTGAAATCCATCTGAGGTCATTTTCACATTTGCTAGCATGCTTTTACACTTCATTGCTCTGCAGCTCCATGTTATGCCCAAATTCACTGTATATGATCTATGGCTTTTGTGTATGTTAGATTCTACTTTGTTCTGTTACCCAAACAACCAGTTTTGCCTAGATCCAGCTGTTCATTTCGTTAACATGATCACTGGCAAGCTTTTTATAGCCACAGTGTTTCCACTGCAAGCATATACCTCATCTCTTCTCATCCCATGCCTGTACACCTCTGTGTCACATCCTGTTTCTCAGCTTCTCAGTGGAGAGCTGATATCATACCAAGCCTGTACTTCTCTACAGTACATCATTATGTTAGAGTTGCAAGCATCTCCTTCTACATAGAATAACTGTTTGTTCTTGCTATCTCTATGAAAATGTAGCCATAACACACAAAGATAAACAAAAGCAAAACACCTGGTCAACTAGAGAAATTGCTGTCACAGCTAAACCAAGTAAAATCAAGTTGCAGGAAGGTCAAGAATATTCCGGGCAGAACGAGTCTGACAAACCTCAGTCCTGAGGCCTTACAAATTTAGTGCAAAGCTTCTAGCCTGTTACTGTCAATGGCAGTTCTGTATTATAGGGCTATATGATGAGAAGCTTCACTCCATTATTGTATAATACAACCATGAAAAAAATACATGGAGTCCATACCACAGCACTTCATCAGTCTCAGTCCAAAGTCCCTGTGACTTTATCTCCCAGTGAAATATGCATAATTTGTGATAACAGAAAAAACAGTTTAAAGCAGAAGTTTGTAAAGATATAAGAATCCGTCTAGAATAGTATATTTAAAAATAATATCTAATTAATGTCTGTTCCAAATATGGCAATACACCTTCAGAGCATGCACAGAGAGTGTCTGTTACTTTAGATCAGAAAAGTATGTGATCTGCCTGTTTATTATTTATTTAGTTAATTAAGAGCAATTAACTATTTATGTGTTTCTATTACAGAGGTAATAAATTTTCTGCCCCATGTGAGTTTCTGAGATTCCAATTGTTTTTTTCCGAATCATAGCTGAATAGAAACAAAATGTAAAGGCATGTTCAACATACAACAGATGCAAGATATTGTGGGGGGATAATTAATTTTTTTTTTAGCTTTGATAGTTTAAAAATACTTGATCTCATTATACTTTCTAAGATCTTTTAGTTTTATTTTATTTTCAAAGCTAAAGACTAGTTTGACATGAATATCAAAATTATCTAAGTGGAATGTTTTTAAGTTTAACTAAAAGAAAGATGTTGTGAAGTGAGAAGGTAAGTCAAAACCAACCAAGTTTTACTGGCAGATGCCTTTAATGATTCAAAGAATTTCTGAACAGGTTAGTTTACTTGCAAATACTTGATAATAAATAGTGTTCATAATCAGAATATCTGCTTAACTTTTGGGTCTTTGAAAATCATCTGTTCTGTTGTAGATGCACCCCAGAAGCTCACTGACTGTAAATCACCACACTAAGTGTTTTTTTTAGGAGAGATATTACCTGATCCAATTTCAGTCCCTTTTACAGAAGATACCCTACTAAGGTAAAATAAACAGAAACAGTAAATTGCAGTCAAGTGTAGATATAGTATTCTGCACTATGTAAGGTCTGAGTCTCTGGTGAGATGACTAGGGTAATAGCATTGATTTCATTGGAAATATTCAAGTGTAGGAGTGGAACAATACAACGGTCCAGTGCTTTTAGTTGAATAAGTTTGAAATGTAGTTGAATAATTTCTTCTGGACTACTCACAAAATGAGTGTCTAACTATTCAGCAGATATGAGCCGCTACAGTTCAGTGGATATTAATGATTCTTTTCCCCTTTTATACCACTTTAGGACAATCAGTTGGGCCAAATGTAAAAGAAATTACAAAGTCTTGTCTTGCAAAGGACAAAGTGGCATCTAGGATGAAAAGCAACAATAAAGGAATAACTGCTCTTAGTTAGACTTTTAATGTTGTTAGCTCTTAAAGCTTTTTTTTTTTTTTTTTTCCTTTGGATGAAATTTCAAAGAAAATGTCTAACTGGTTGGCTTAAACCAAGTTCTGACTAAAGTATTATACAGTGCAATGCTGCAAATACAACCATTTCAATAACATGCGAAGTAGTTGAAGCTTTCATTAATCCTTATCATTTGATCCTCTCTCGTGCAAAAGAGAATTTTACTAAACAGTACTTGCTAAGAAATACAGACTCTTAAGCTCTTATTTTAAAAAAATCTTTCTTTTCATATATGTTATTCTAAAGGATAACAAAAAGGTTTAAAATAAATCACCTTGTTAATTGGTCAGACTTACTGGATTTCATATCCTCACTGTAATGTTAATATTTTCATCAACTAGAACTATTGGAGTTTTATGGCTGAATCAACTTTGCTATTAAGGCAGGTCATTATAAACACAAAGGTAAATTGTTCCTCTTGAGTAAGTGTACAGCAGGATTTTATAAAGGAGGATTATAGGGAGAAAGTAAAAGGTGATAACTTATTAAGAGCTAAAAGCAAGTGATCCTGATTAAAATTTCTGTTCTAAAGTGGAGGATTTAGTTATTAGAATTACATCCATATTTTCATCCAGAATGAGAAGTAGAATGTATCGTTTAGATACTACTCAATTAGATTTTTTTGTAAAACGTTTTGCCTTCTTTCTTTTTCTCATAAAATGACTACTGTCTTTTTACTCTGGAAAGTCACGTGCAAGAGTCATTATGCCAAAGATTTGGGTTGTTTCCCCTTTTTTTCATGGTACATAATGAACCATATTCTCACCAAGAATACATCAGTTTTGAGCTGTACTGTCAATACATTCTGGTTAATGTGGACACAGATTAATATTTCCAATTCATCAGAATACCTATATTCATGTCAAAATTCATGCATTTTCCTAAGATGATCATTCATTGTTGCCAGGATTGTTCTACCATACAGTCACATATTTCTTTAAAGATCTAGCAGAGATACTGCATCTTGATTGATAAGATGAATGAATAGAAGAGAGGGTATATAGCAGTCATCTCCCAGAACAGCACCAACTCTACATCTGTTTCTATGAGTTGATGTTTCAGTGACAGAGCCATTAGGAAGCATCTTTTCACCTTGATTCTAGTATTGGGAGAGTGCAGCAATTTTATATAAGTATATATACATGTGCCCTAGTGTCTGTTAAATGTTGACTAAGAAAATTTGAGATTAAGCCTGGTGTTAATCCTAGAGTTGAGATATCTGCATGTACTGAGAGGAGTGTTCATCTTCATTATTTTTTAGTCTATATTTCTTTTTCCTGCAATTTATTTTTCCACAAAAAGCTACAGTGGATTTTCACTGTTGTTTCCTTTCTAACAAGTTTGTCTTTTTATCACTTGATGGTACCCAGGCTTGGTGGCTGCTCATTTTATTTTATGTCTCTTCTGTGGCTCTTTAACTCCTCATTTTGAGAAAGGAAAAAAGACCCAAAACCCTGAGCCGAAGAACAGATTGACAGGCACTGCTGTTGTTGTCAGCCATTTTCAAACAACACGGCAGGACAGCATTATTAGACTCAGGTCGACTGAAGTGATTGTGCCTTGCCATCAGTCATTTCTCGACCTTTCCGTTTTTTTCTTGTCTCTTCTTTTATCAAAGACTTGTGGATGACTGCAGCTCTGTGATCTTCTCCCACTATGCTCTTGCAAAATAGGTTGACATGTGTTCATTCTTCTGCTACTTCTTTCTCCTTTTGTAGTGTAGTCAGCAGGGTTTTGTCTTGTCTCTTACTTTTCCTGGGTTTTTTGGGTTCTAATTTTATGTAATTTTTCTTTCTCCATTTCCTTTGTATAGCAAATGTGAGAAGCAGGTGGCCCTTGTTAGTACAACAGGAGATAAGTCCTCAAGATACAGCTTAATAAAAAAGTAAAAAGTGGGGGGGGGGGGGGTGTGTGAAGCAATCAAACAACCTACCCGTATTTCCCCCCAAACAACCATCCCCTACACCCCCACATCCCAAATCCTCACCTTCCATACCTTGCATATTGCACACTTAGGTGGAAGAAAGGCTGAACAATGAAAATGCTGGCCTGTTGCTGAGTGTTGTGGGTCACTTGATGACAGCAGACACAGATAAGACTGAGGTACCACATGTCTTCTTTTCATCTTCAACAACAAGGTCTCTTAAGCCTCTATGTTTAAGAGGCTGGGTTCAGGAAGGAGAAGAACTACCACTAGCAGGTGAGGATCAAGTCAGGGATTAACTGCAAGGATTTGACTCACACAAGTCCTTGGGACCCAATGGACTTCATCCAAGGTGCCGAGAGAGATGGCCAACATCCTTCCAAAGGTGTTTTCTATCATCTTTGACAGGCTGGGAAGATCAGGGGAGGCCACCAACAACTGGAGAATGGTAGATGTTAGACCCATCTTCAAAGAAGGCAAAATAATTAACCCATCAAGCTACATTCTAGTTGCCTGACTTCGGAGTCCTCATGGAGCCGATTTCTGGGCACAAGCAGGAGAAGATGATTGGAAACACATACCATGGATTTACCAAAGGGTAAATCTTGCCTGAACAACCTGATTGCCTTCTGTGATCAAATGATGAAATTTGTAGGTCAGAAAAAACAGTGGCTTTTATTTGGACTACAGCAAGGTTTTTGACATTGTCACTATATCCTCGTATCTGAGTTAGGATGTTATGGACAGGTTAAAAAAATGGGTAGATGATCTGGCTCAGAAGGGTGCACTTAGTAAGCTGTAGTCTAACTGGAGTATGGTGTCAAGCAGAGTACCAGATAAATCTGTCCTGGGACCACTCCTGTTTAACATATTTTTCGGTGGAACGGAGGAAGTGGTGGAGAGAACTCTTTCTGAGTTTGCAGGTGACACCAAACTGGGGGAGAGGGACCAGGTAGTACTCTCAAGAGCAGTTCTGCCATCCAGAGGGACTTAGACAGGCTGGAGGAATGGGCTAACAGGAACCTTGTGAAATTCAACAAGAACAAAGACAAATGTTGCCCCTGGGCAGGAAGCACCAGTGCAAGACATACAAAAGCAATGTCTTTTCATTAGACAATTCCCTTCGTGGGGGGAAGGCTCTGGTTTCTGATAGGACTAACATATCTAACACTGGCATACCACTAAGTAATGGACAGTCACACTAACAGAAGATAAGTGTGTGTCAGTTTTCATAATATAGTTTCAACCCACCTAGAACCAAATTTGATCTCAAACATAGCAGCTCCTCTTCTGCTGTTAAAAAATATGGCCTAATAGATACACATAAATAGGGTGAAATGGAAGGTATTTATAAAATAATACTAAAGGATTTCTTATATGTGAATTACAGAAATAAACAGAATATATTGTTACATAAGCTTTAAATATTTAGGACTGGGGTGGGGGAGAGGGGGTGGGGGGCTTTTTTTAAAAATCTTCTCCCCTCATCCAGAAAAATTCTGGTAATAATATGGTCTTAAGAACTTTTGTTAAACTCTACAATAACAATTTCTGAAAATAAATGTCTTGAAGAACTACTTTGAATTGGCTACTATAAAACACAGTTCCTCTGGCATTCAAACATGTTTTAGTTATCCAAAATGTTAAAAAAATTTGAAATTAAAATTATTTTATGGCTCTTAATACAGAAGTGCTGTGAGGGACTGGATTTCAGACAGGACCTCTCCTGAGTAAACATGAATGAACTTTTTGTTTATCAGCTGTATGTACACAGAGTCAAAAGCTGATGTAGAACAGTAAATTGTGATGGGTAGGAAAAGTTTAGCATGAGAAATGGGTGCAAAAAGTCAGTGGAAGCACATTAACTTTTCTCATATGTGTTAGAGAAAGAAACATTATTTTAACCTTTTTTGTGTAACTAGAAAGACATAGGAAAAAAGCAGGACTTGTGTTTCTATGTGGGGGCAGTGGGAGGAGAAAATTTTTTTCTGTTACATCTTCCTTTCCCCTCTGCTGCCCACATATTTCACAGAGGCATAAATCATGTTAACACATGCATACTTGCTTTAGATTTACAAGCATCTGATATGTGAGAACCTTGTCTTGGTGAAAATCTATAAGTCTAACTGGAGCAAAACTCAAAAAAACCCCAAAAACCCAAAGCAAAACAAAATAAAAAACCTCAAAACCAACCAACAAAGGAACCTTAAACAATATACTTTTTCTTCCAAGTGGGTTGATATAAATGCATTTCAGTGGAATGTAACTGATGCTCAGAATCCAGTATTACACTAAATTTCCTCTTTTTTTTAAAAAACAAAAAAAGCTTAAAGTGTTAGAAAGCATAGAAAAGAAGACCCAGACCATTTTTCCGTATGTTTAATATCACTCTGTAGTACTGAAGATGACTTCCAAAAAGTGTGGCTGACTTTGTAAAACTTGTTGAGATGTTGCCCATTACAAGATGTCACTCATTTCTTACTCTGAAATCATTCTCCTGAGTCTGTGCCACCCTATAATTGCAATAAAACTTTGTAGAATCACCAGAAAGCTTATCCCTTCTGAAGAGAATCTCTCTAGAAAGCAGTTAACACAACCCTCTACCAGCTTCAGCTGGTAAAGGGGAAATGAAAGATTATAGGGTGTGCATCCAGCTGCTAAAACACTGTGGGGTTATCTGGATTGTTGACAAGCCAGTGAAGTCTTGAGGTGGTGGGTTTCTTTTGGAACTGGAGAAATGCTAGATCTTTTGGACTTTATGGTGCACACCCTATCCAGTGTCTAGAAGCACATACTCCTATTTCCCTTTCTTGCCATCTTCTCTTACTACTGATGGACACATTGCTCTAGACTTAGCTGCAAAAGGGAAAAAAATCATTTCTGAGACTATGCCTGCAACATTGGTGAGTATGAACTGCTGTAAATTGATTTTGGTGGAGCAGTGCTAATTTTTTATTCAGGAGTTGGCCCTACATGCTGCTCATAGACATTAGACTAAAAGCTATATCCTGTAACATCTTTTAACGTGGTTAGCTGATAGTGCTTGGCACTTTAGTATGTACAGAGGATTGTGTCACAAATCTTCTCATCTATGGGCACCTGTTTCATAATGTAAATTTGTGTTTGTCTTCTACCATAGTCTGCAATTACTATGAGATTAATTATGCCAGACTTTTTCAATTTAAAATTAGGTTTTAAAACTTAAAATCAATGGTTTATAACTCAGAATTTGATGGTTTTTCAAATAGGTCCTCATTTTTTGTACCCCAGAGAGCTTCTTATTCTTAGAAGCATATTCAAAGCTTGGCCATAAACAAAAAGGTAAACTATATATTTGATCTTTGCAAAGCTCTATTTAGGCAGTAGAAGCCCTTAACTCCTTCTCGTGGTGACACCAGAACTTAGAATATTGCAGACTACCTAACACAAAATTGGCAGCTGTTTACTATCTTTTCAGTTCTTCTTGCAACATAGATTTTTTGATGCCTCACCAGGTCTTCTTTTGTAGCTAAAAACTTAATTTCTATTTGAAAATGCTGTTGCCGTCCTTAAAGCCATTTATAGATTGGCAGCATTCTTTGAAAGTCCCATTTTAACCACGGGAACAGGCTGCCCAGGGAAGTGGTTGAGTCACCATCCCTGGAGGTATTTAAAAGACTAGACATGGTGCTTATGGACATGGTTTAGTGGTAGACTTGGTCATGTTAGGATAACAGTGGGACTCGATAATCTTAAGGATCTTTTCCAACCTAAATTATTCTATGATTCATCTGGTTGTACTTCAACAGACTTCAAGTTAAATATGCCAACATGATTCTAATCGCCCAGGATTATTACACTGGTTTTTTGAAGAAACATTGCTCTTACGGATGATGTATAGTCACAGTCTTCCAGTCACTGGTCTAATAAGCAGCTGCTCCTGATATAGTTCACTGTAACCATAAAAATATGTAATTTAAATGTTACTGCAACATTCAGAAATTCTTCTTTGTGCTCATTCTGTCCTGCACAACAATTGCTCTTACATAATACTTGGTTACTCTTTAATGAAGTATGAGTGGAAAGGGGCCAGAGAAGAATCTGCAAGACATGCTGAAGAAGGCTCCATCATTCTGAGCAACTACTAAGGATGTAAAAATCAGAGTGGCAAAGAAAATGTTAGTATTACCTTTACTCAGAGTTAGAAACCTGTGTTGTTTCCTTCACTTGATCATCTGCTCAGACCCCTCTACAGTGTTTTAAAACTATGAGCAGAATAGCACATAAACTGGAAGGCAGTGAATGAGAATGATTGATAACTTCAAAGTACTTGCTCATTTATGGCTGTGGATTGTGGTTCCACAGCAAACAAACTAGCTCTGCAGTTCCCAAATCTGCCATCTCTCCCCTTCTTGATCAGTGACAAAACTGATGTTAACGCTGAACTGTACTTTGAATATTGACAACAAAAAGACTAAGGGAGTCTCTGGTACTATGACAGTTGCTTGCTTGGAAGACTGAAAGTGAGCAAGAGGGTTAGTAAGCCTTTTAATCACATAGCTGTAGTAACCAAACTGATTAATGAAGATTATGTTCCACTTAAATGAGAATTAATTGGGGTGAATAGAATGTTTGTATATCACACTGCCATCTGGTGTCAAAAGCCTGAAAAACAGGAAAATTAAAGCCTGTTTTCTGAAGATGCTCTTCCACATGAAATAGCATCACATTTACAGATAGATTGAACGTTTCTAACTACATAAGAGTTGATGGGACCCATGGATACTTCCAGATTTGGACATGTTTTTTATCTATATCACACTTACATATGCTGCACTGCTTTTCCAAAATTTTTGGATTTCAAGATACTGTATAACTCAGAAGTCAGTGGAGCTCCTACCTTCAGATAATGTGCACAACAGTTCCTGGAACAGAAGAGACTGATAGCTATAAATTATTATAAAATCTGAAATAAAGAGTACATTTGAGATTTCAAAAACTTTTTTTGAAAGTAAAAAGTTTTTTTGTTCTGCAATGAAGCTCACTAGCATAGCAATATAAAGGACAAGGACTTCAAGGTTAGTTTTCTTTTTAAGATGGCTTTTTCTTTCATCATATTGGAGTCCTAATTCCCTACTAATTTACATTAATGAGTCATTCCTATGACACTACCTGAAAATGTATACTTTGAAGGAAAAATAGTGCTGTGTCTGACTCAATATAATGACTCACCTGTCTCCCTCCCACCTTGACTTCATTATGTGTACATTAATGGATATACAGCTGTATCATATACAAGCTGTAAGCAGAACCTATCTAAAAGTATGTACTTGTGCAAAGGCTACCTAGGAGTATGTGTATTTGTATTATAATACCTTGTGTATGCTTGGCTATTTGCATTAAAATAGCATCCTGTGGCTCCAGGGAAGACTGAGGTTCATTCCACTGACTGAAGCTTATAAAGACGAAGATACTACCCCAAAACATCTCTATATATCTTTATGCACAGGTGCAGATGGTCATGCAACACTTTTGTTCTGCTCTGAGGCAAGCTGATGCAAGCTGGTTGTAACCTGAAGCAGTGCAATGAGTGTGGTGCACTGTGCTGAGCCAGACCCCAGACCACAAGCTGTAACAGTATGGTTGAACAGCTTCCAGCCACCTCTGAGCACAAGCAGAGCAGATGAACAGATGTTTGCAGCTGTCCACCTAGACAGGGCCTCAAAGATGAGTTCTATATCATTTTGTACCTATAGTATTGTAGGCTAACATCCTCAAATAATTAGTGGGTTTAGTGGTTTAGTTTACTCTTAAAACCTTCTAAGACGAGCTTGGGTTGCAGTTCTCTTATAAACTAGTAGTTGAGGAGATTCTGTCTCTTTTAAATGTGCACAATAGTAATAGCTATATAGCATACAATATTGTAGAAGTTTGTAATGGCTGTGTGCTTAAGCTAGAGGAAAGGAGATGAAAGGCTGGACCAAGTAAGAGTTTTCAACAACAAAAAGCTACTGAAAAAGGAAGGGAATAAACTGTTTTTCACATCCTCTAGGAAGAGTCGTGATGGGATTAAACTGCAGCAAAAGAGCTTCAGACCTGACATTAATAATAGGTTTTTAATGGTAAGGCTAAACAAGCACTGTAACAGATCGGCTAGGGGACTGAGAATCTCTTTCTTTTAGAGGTTATTATAAATATGTTGGACAAATATCTCACAGCACTTTTGAGATACAGTTGATCCTGCATTGAAGCAAAAGATATGTACTGACTTGTTGAGCTAACTTCTTTCATCTCAAATGTTCTAAGCTTTTGTGATTCTCAGATCTAAAAGAAAGCAGATAGAATAGTCACTGATAAAGATTTACAGCCTGTGTCAATCTTGCCTTATGAATCATACTCCTCTAGGAGAGATCTAAAGATCCATTTGTGATGGTAGAGTTACTTTCAATGAACTGAGATGCTCAATCTGTTTTATATAGATTCTCATCATCCTGATCACCATCTGTGCAGCTTCAAAAAGCCTGAAATATGTTCTCTAGCATTGTCAGTCTTACTCAGCTTGTTTTTAACTTCCTGCTGCTGCCAAAGGTGAAATGAAAGAAAAAACAAAGGATTGTGTAAAACTGAGTACTGTGTTTCATCAGAGGAGGAATTTGTTGTATTGTATTTATGTGCTGTATTTGCTATAATTAACCACTGATATACAAAAAAAGCTGGGGGTTTTAGAAGACAGACCTGGCTGGGAAATATGTTGTAAAGCAAGATTTCAGCAAAAAGTGCTTCTTGTACAAAACTGAAATGTTTCACAGAACCAGATAGCTTTTAGCCTTCATGACTGTTTTCTGCCTGCTTACTCACTGGAAATTAGGTCAGAAACTCTAATTTTCTAATGTTGTATGTTCACTAACCCATTAGTGAATACTCCCTTGAAATAAGGTTACCAGTGCTTCAGGCTTAGTAGCCTTATTGTAAAAAACCCTGATGTGTGAATGACCTGGAATTCAGAGCTTTCTGGCTCTTTTTCATGGACTCAGCAGTCAATCTGGGAAAAAAGAACATGTTTGAAGAGACTTCAAAGTGCATTACCACTGTGGTGTTAGAAATGCAAATGCTTTGTGGCTTTCAGAGTATGTAGGACCAGAAAGATATCAGATGAATTAGGGTTTGGGGTTTCTTCACTGTAGCTCGTAGGAAAGGAGCTCTACTTCTGCTAAGCTTTACATTTAAATTATTACCAAAGCAGGGAAGAAAAGCTTAAATTTTTATGCATAGTGGTTATGTTCACTTTAATATGTACAGAACTTTTCACAGATTTTACTACCTACTGAACATTCCCTTTCACTGCCATATATACAGAACTACCTTCCTGCTCTGTAGCTGTATCATGATTTTCAAGTTGTGCTAGAAGGCAGAAACACTCTGAATGACTTGCTCTCATTCTTAGCTTCACTTATATCTCCAAGCACCATATGCAAATAACTTCTTAGCTTCTAGAGCAGTATCTTTAATCCTTCTCAGTGTTTTTATGCCCTCTACAGGCCTCTTCAAACTGCTAAATTCTTTAAATATTTTTTCATATCAGACTTGATTGCAGGAAGCTTTATTTTCAAATCAGTTTTCATTATTTTGTAAATCTATGCACCACTTAAATAAATTTCTTTTTTGTAAATTGCTTATTATATGTAAAAACCAGATCAGGGAGGTTGGTTAAAATGACATGAAAGCTTCAAAACCCCTGAAATTTTCAGTGTTTAATTTTTCAGTGCAGAATAATTTTGTTGTGTTTCATGATATAAAAAACTTTGTCTTAAATCTTTATATCAACAATTTTGTTAAAATAGTATTTTTTCTAGGAAAAGTTAATTGTGAAACCTAAGATTTCAGGAAAGATGATTTTTTAAATGTAATCCAATAAATATTATAAATATATCTAAAATATGTACATATGAAATGCTATTTTTATTTAAGAATTAATAGAAAAAGAAGAATAGGCTTTTCAAACAAAAATTTGATTAATGAGAATAATTTTGTATTTAAAAAGATATAAACAACTTTCTTTACCAAAATACCCCACAGTCTGCCTATACATGATCAGACAAGTTGTGGTGACAAGACATAAGGTGGAAATATGGTATAAGGAAGCACAGAGATTTGTGACAACAGGATTACATGCATTTCTTGAAAATTATATGGCCTTTCAATCATTTTTGTGCTGTGTACAGTTAAAGAATCCACTGGTGCCTTTAACTGATGAGAATTCTACATATGCTGTCAAGGACAAAAGTTGTTTTAATACTGTAAACCTCTTCAGCAAGGTTCATTGTCCTCCCTATAGATAAGACAAACCACTTAACACTGACAAAAATGTCACAGTGTACTTCCAGACATTAGTACAAATAAATGAATGCATGAAAATCAAAATACAAGAGAAATGTAAGAGTAAGTGTGAGTAGCTGACTCTTAAATTGAGATTAATCTATGTCATAAATATTCAAGTAAGGCATATTAGGTTATAAAGTATGGTTGAAAAGCATTTTTACTGAGAGATGCTTTTTCCTACAATCCAGACATAATCAGTCATTTTTTTCCCTTGTGTTCCTTCACATGCACGAAAATTCAGTCATGAAAATGAATCTATAAATACTTCACTCATGGTTCACCTAGAGGTACAGTGACAAAAGCTTTTTTACATGCACAGATGATTTGCATTAAACGTGCTGCACAGAACCCCAATCATGGATGCAAGGTATATTTCCACTAAAAAAAGAAACTCTGATGCACAATAACCCCTTCTTGTAGACAGAACGAGTTGTTTTCTCTAAACATTCAAAACACTTCTTTAAGTCTCTTCTACCAAGAAAAAAGAAGTGACCTTAACTGCACTGTTGGATATTTCATTTTTTTTACAAAATGTAATGCCATTTCTGTCTGATATCTGAGGGAGAAGTGTTGAAGTGATCTTGTTTCCCAGTAGCCTTATGATAAGTTTACCACCCAAGAGAAACGGGAGTTCAAAACTACAACAGCAGTTATGCAAACTATGAGTTGCATAGATTGAATGAAATGCTAGGTGAATGACTGACTGATTCCTTGCGGTATTTTAACTTTGAAAAGAGGCCAGTATAGTGCATGTTTACAGGACTGCCAAGGGAAAATGCAGAAGCAGATAGGCTAATTGATTTGCCCAGGCAACGGTGTGGTCTAATATATTAAGTTCAGGCCTGGGCCTCAGAAAACACTTTCTGTCTCACCGAGGTTTTGTGAGGCTTGTAATTTGCTTTGAAAGCAGTTTTCAGACATGCAGTCCAGCTTCAGCCATAAATATATACGTATAGCTGAAAGACACGAAGAAGAAACTTAGGCAATGGAGTTTGTTAATTTGACATAATACCATTGTTTTTCCCAGGTAGCTAATTCTGTATTGACCTATTAGTTATCAAGGTCAATTAGGTATCAGGGTGAACTTCTTACAGTTTATCCTCATCATTAGTATGTACACATTTATCCATCTAAAAAAAAAATAAATATTCCTGTGATTCTTCAAGTTTCAGTTATGTAAGGACTATGTGCTGGGTTTGTGTGGTGGGGTTTTTGGTAGCAGGGGAGGGGATACAGCAGTGGCCCCCTGTGAGAAGCTTCTTGAAGCTCTCCCAACTCCAAGTTGGACCCACCTCTGGCAAAGGCCGAGCCAATTAGCGACAGTGGCTGGGCCTCAGTGATAACATATTTAAGAAAGGGAGCCTGAGAGGAGTTGTGAGGGAGACACCTATGCAAACGCTGAGGTCAATGGAAGAAAGGAATAGGAAGGGAGGGAGGTGCGCCAGAGCAGAGACTCCCCTGCAGCCCATGGTGAGAGGTCAGGCTGTGCCCCTGCAGCCCATGGAGGTCACCAGTGGAGCAGATGCCCACCTGCAGCCCGTGGAGTGAGGAGTCTGGAGAAAGGAGAGCCAGACTGACCATAACCCCCATTCCCTGTCCCCTGCACCACTGAAGCAGAAGTGGTAGAGAAATCAGGAGTAAAGCTAAGTCCAGGAAGAAGGAAAGAGTGGTGGGAGGTGTTTTTAAGATGTGGTAATTATTCTCACTGTCCCACTTTGTCTGTTAACTGTTGGTTTTGTTACTGTTTAAATTACATTGATGTTCTTTTTATTCCCCTAAGAAGTCTGCCTTTTGCCCGTGACCATAATGGGGGAGGCTGTCCTTATCTCAATTCCCAAACCTCTTTATTTTTCTGCTTCCCATTCTTGAGGGGGAAGGGATGAGTGAACAGCTGCGTGGTGCTCAGTTTCCTTCTGGTCTCGACCATCACAGACTATATTCTACCATTTAAAACATCATATTGCTCACATAAGTGAGAAGAATTCCACAAAACAAAGTATAGAAAAAAAAATACTATAAACTTAAGAATATTTTTAAAGAAGCTATTTTTCATGTATTGCTGCCAGTCCAAAGCTTTACCACTTAAATCTTATTCAACAATAGCAATCTTCTTCATGTTACTGATGCAAAAGGACGTCAGAAATAGGAAACAGCTTGACTTGATCACTACTGTATGTTCAGATTTGTAAGCAAGAAGGAGATGAGAACGGAGCCCTGAGCAGAGTCTCTGTTTGCGATTCCCCATTACCACAGCACTTTCTTGGGCACACAGGCAAATTCTACTAGAAACATGACCTGAAGCACTCTCAGAGCTGCCCTAACTGGAAATTACCCCATCACTTTAATAGTCACAAGATCACCAGAATAATATGCAACCATGTGCAAAATAACAGCCTAGACAATAGAAGCAAGTGTTTGTTGTCTTGTTGAATGCTTTTTGAAAGAGCTTTTAAGCTGCTCATGCCCATGTAATCTACTGTATACAAAGGAACCAAATTGCTGCATTACCTTTAAATTTTTTTTTTTTGTTTTCCACAAAACTTTATGAACAATTTGGTATTCTGTATGTCCTTTCATTCTGGCTGACCTTAGGGTCTTTTGTAACCAAGTTGAAAAACATCAATATCTATGATAGAAATGCTGGGTAGAGGAGGTAACTGCTGGATTATGAAGGAAGTTCAATAATGCAGTGCTACTAATCTTACTAATTTAATAGTGGACCAGAAGTTGAATATATACAGAAGTCTACTTCAGTTGAATCAAGTATTGCTACCACCTGCAATTTTTCTGGTAATTTCTAGTAGTTTTTTCTACCACCTGTGTGCATATTGCCTTTATGAAGTACCTTGTAGTTAAAGACTTGTAACACTTGGGTTCCTTTTGCCTAAAAAGAAATTTGACTATTGGAATTCAAGTTATCAAAACTCTGAAGAGCGTATGCAATTTTATGAATGTAAGCAGAACCATAGACTATTGTTGGAGCATCTTACGCTTGTAAGAGCATTCTGTTGTGTGTGATGTATAACTTTGAAGGGGAGAATACTATTAGCATAATTCTTCAAGAAGGAATATTTCTATGAGTTGTTTGAACACCTGTTTAACTAACATAGGATAGGAACAGAAAGGTCTTAGAAAGAAAAACTTCCTCTGACTTGGGAATTTGAATAAAAAAAAATTATAAATGAAGGACTGGCATCTTTATATGTAGAGCAGAATAATCTAAGTGTTATTTGATGCTTTTAATGTTGACTAGTTGTGACCTGTGACTCAATTAACTGTAGTGAAATGGTATCTGGAAATCACACTAAATCATATTTGTAGCTCACTAAGTATAACCTGATGAAGATTAAGGTCTTCTAGCATGTTCCACATAGCTAAAATGAGATACAGAAAAAACACCTTTATCACTCACACATATACACACTTCGTGATTGCAATCAGAACCTTCACCAATAGATGTACTACCCTGTTTAATTAATGTCAGTTATGGTACGGCATATTAATAGAATTTAATAATTCATGTGGAAGCCACAGTATAGATGAAAAAAAAAAAAAAGAGAAATAATTTAATCAACAGAAGAGAAAATATAACTTCTGTGGATTCTTTTTTTTTTTTTATGTGTTTGTAAACAGGATTTACTGGCACAAATATATTGAAAAGATTGCAGTCTTGCTCAGAGTATTTAATAACAGATTCTTGCTAAAACTTGTCAGGTCTATGCACCTGTGAGAGGCTGGATCTAAACCACAATTTTTCCATGATAGACAGCTTTATATAGTGTGGTTTGTTGTTAAGTTTTTGTTTATTTTTTTTCCACAGAGTGGTTATATATGTCCTAAAAATATAGTCATAATTATAAATTGGTTTACATTGCTTATGAGTTTTAATTAATATTTCTGTGAATCAGATTATGTGTCTTAGGTTAGTATTACAGAAAGAAAGCTTTTACTTATACCCTGTATTTTTGGTATGTGGTTAAGTATATTTGGAGCTAACTCTGCAATTATTTTTGTAAATTTAGTAATCCCCTAGAAGGAAAAAAATGTCTTTACTAATTTTCAGATAACTGGAAGTTTAACAGTCTGCAATCTTCAGAGCTACTGCTACCTTCTAGTATCTTTCCTTACCATTTTGTTGTTTTACTGAATAATAATACACATGCCTGACTAGTAATGCCATGTGTTATATTGATTCAAGATACTATAACTGTCAAGATGATTGAAATGCTGTCTCCAATGGTCCTTGACACCTCATATATCCGGATTATGATTTGTATTTATTCCCATGGGATTTAGTGATTGTCTATATCTGTATGCCCTTTGAGACTGATGTACTTTAGATCTCTAAGTAGAAGAAATCTGTGTGGGTGATGAACCATTTTATTCATAGCCCAGTGGGAACCCATAAACATAATTTGTCCTTCGCTGTCAGTTCATTGGCTCCTAAGTACAACTTTCTATGGCTTCCTTCCAGGTCACAACGTATTTTGTGAGAAAATTAAAAAGTAAAAAGCAATGAAGTTTGAAACATCAGTTTAAAAATCACATTCTGAATCAGGTTGTTAATAATGTTCTGAAGTTCTCTATACCATGGGTGTGCTGAAAAGAAAAAAGACTTTTGTTTTCTATTCTGCTTCAGCAGTCATTTGGAAATGTTTCAAGCATTTGATGAGGCAGCAAATTCAGGTTCACATGAAATCAGTAGTTCTCTATTTTTATTTTTAATTAATTTCTGACTTATTCTGTTTCTGCTAATTAATACACAGTTCTGTTTTCTGTTCCTCATGGTTGATTTAAAGTAAGTTGATCAGTGAATGTCCCGTGGTGGTGAGGATTTGTCAATACCTCCAGAAAAGTGTTTAATTTATACACACATATGTATGTATGTATGTGTGCATATATATATACTTTTTTTTTGAGACATCACTTTACCACCTATTTCCCTATTACATTTGACAGCTCATGAAACAAATGGAACTAAAGTGCGAATTGAACCACAATATTACTCAAAACTAGCAGAATTGTTTCCAGTGGACACTATTGGAAAGCATGTGATATTGCTGAGTACTATCCATAAGATTTCAGATCAAGCTGTGTTGATTGTTGATTTGTGATCTGTTCTTAGAAAAAGACCAAGCTTCTATATTATCAACTTTTGGCTGCTTTTGATAAATTTATAGCTATACTTTTGTTACAGAGCTAGTCTCCTTAATAATTTTCATGTTACTATGAAATCAATATGAATTATGTTGAGTAATATATATTGCCCTTTAGATATAAAGAGGTTTATGGGGCTTTTTTCAATATGAGTCTATTAGGAAAATTAGATGACTAGGCACAGTCTGCCCAGAAATACTGATGTCTTTCATCTTGAAAAGATGACCTCATATTTTTTGTTTGATAAAATCCATCCTATACAGGTTTCTTAAATATGTTGTTTGGTTTTCTAAAAACTGGCTATAGTGTAGCTTATTGTCACAAGACCTATATCTCACAAATATTGTTCTAAATTGGGATAAAAATAATTGCGTAAACCAAAACTAACAAAATCAGACTTTGTGAATTATTCTTACAACATACTTCCACTTGTGTAAAAATGCAGATGTCTGTTAGAAAGTTGGAAGCCATATGGATCTCAATCATGCATAACAGTTGCTGAAAAATGCATTTATAGATAGGAACTTTGCTTAGAGGGCAGATTTTTTTCTTATTGTCTAGCACAGCAAAATTTAACTGACTTTGGTACTTTGCTCCACCTGCATAGATTTGTACTGATTTCAGCATGCATGAGCTGTGTCCTCCAGATGTGTATGCTCAGTGTCAAGACCTGTCATGTGAATTTAGGAGAAAAATATATTATTTTTCTGTAGAAAAAATATGTCAGCTTTAGCTGGTACGAGAAGGAAGAGATCCTTGTATCTTTTCAGATGATGTTTGTGCTGCTGGTCTTGCACTAGTTCCTTTGAAGCCCTGAAAAATTTTTCACAGTATCAGCCAAAAGTGTTCTACAGAGGATGTTCTTCCCTCTATTGCATCACATGGATTACATCCTCATTACATCACTGAACATGTTCTTTAAAAACAATGCAACAGTCACACTTTGTAGCATGATTATCATATTTATAAAGGATTAATAATTGTGGTTTAGACATGAAAATTGTTTGATTGCAACATCTATTACTACATAAGAAGAATTGCAGGTTGTTAATAATCTATTAACCCCTTCAAAACTGTAAAAATGGAACCAGATTTCATAAACTGTGAGCAGGCATCACTGTCCTGTTCACACAGAAAATGACTCCATGGGACTCATTTACAATTACGCAGACATTGAAAAATTATTGCAGATGTTCATCATAGAATATTGTTGTCCAAAGAAAATGTCATTGGTGAGTCTCTGAAAACTTGGGTTAATTTGCCAATGATACCAGTGGATGCAAAATACTTCTTCCAAAGGAGTCATGTGTAGGCTTCTTGTTGTTTTGGGTTCTGCTTTTTTTTTCTGCAAAAGTAAATAAGGCCCTTGATCTGTAGAAAAAGCCTTTCAAGGTTTTCATTTCCACAGCTAAATATTTATTCCTTTTCAATCACAAAAAGCCAAAACTGAACAATTTAGAGCATAATCAAGTTTGTTATTTTCTTTTCGTCCCCATTGCATCACTGTAAGGGGGAAACAAGTCCTGTTACAATGAAATTCATCTTTATTATTCTACCACTTCTAATCTGGACTGATTAAGTCAAACATGGTCCTAAAACTAGTATAGATTAATTTTATGCATTTTTGGTTTTATTTCCCAACTCCAGTTTATATTAGGGCATATATGATTTTGGCATTTAACTGCCTGCCATGCAAGACTGTCAGAATTAAGAAAGCTTGAGGCTACACAAAATATTTTCTCTTTTTTTTTTTTTCTAATGCATTTTTTCATGTATTATGATATTACATATCATATTCATGTTATGATGATAACATGATATGATAGAGAATGACTGCTGCTAACAGTGCCTTTTAGGATCAATTACTTTAGTCTTTTATTTCGTGTAGACTGTGTATTAATACAATAAATTTGGGAAGCAGTCTTCCCATAAGGAGAATGCGAAGTGCATAAGAATTCCAGCTAGACTCATGCTTCACATCAAGGATGTCAGTCATAGTATGAGTTAGCTCACTGTTAATCAAAAATATCTGTCTATGAAAACTTAATATTGAAGTGGATTTTGCAGCCTTTACTCTGACTGCTATGAGATAAACCTGTGTTTAATCTTGTTAGAAATATAAATACTACAGAAAATTACAGATGATACTGACTTTCTAGGCAAAACTTAGAGAATAAATGATATTAATAATGATATTAAAATGGTATTAAATTGATTTCAGTTTAAATGAAATGGATACACTAACAAAAGTGAGTCTAACTATTGTACTGAATTTCAAAAGACAAAGAATTATGAACTAGGGAATGTAGATAGGGAAATGAATTAAGCTGCTCAAAAATATGAATGTGGTAGAGGTCTTTAAGTCTATAAAACTCTAAATCAATACCCTAAAGAAGAGGTTTTGTGCAAAAATTTGTAGAAACAGCTTGAAGATCAGGGGATTCTTGTGCATCAAATAGGAGTTCTATTTAAGATAGACTGGTCCCAGTCCAGCAATTGGATTTAACTAGGCAGATACGCTCATACTGAAGTATCTTCACCGACTGCATAAATATAGTATTATGTGCAGCTGAAGAGATTTACCATCCTGATTTGTCGCAGGTTTGAATTCAGAAAGGGAAATTCACCCATCTTCTGAGCACCTAATTCACGTTGTATACAGCTTGTTGCTTACCTAAAATGTGGACTTGTGGAGATGGGGGGAAGCTTTCTTTTCTAGACAGGGAGAAGTAGAAGGAACAGGCAACTTTGTAATATATTCCCTAACCCAACATGTAAAGGGGTCTTTGTAATTATGTGTATTGCCTTATCTATAAAACAAGTTCTGTAGGCATTATTGTGTGCAGCCTCTAAACTCATTGATATATTATGGATTTTAATTGTCAAGTGATTCTGCAGCTAAGACTACAAGGAGGGTCAGGGGAGGGATCAATTTCTATCTGCAGCAATGAGTTGACTCTGAAAGATACCCAAGAGACTAACTTAAGGAACTCTATAGTCAAACCATATTTTCAAAATATTTTGTCCTCTGTCTTGATTTCACAATATTTTAAAAGTAGCTATCTAATATGTTTTTGTTCTTGGCTTTCAATCTTGTCTGTTTGTTTATTTTTTTGGCCTTTTTTTATTATAAAGGCAAAGTACCAAGAACTAATGCTTTCCTTCACATTTTACAGAATAGCAGAATCATTCAGTTTGGAAAAGACCCTTGGGATCATCGAGTCCAATCATCAGCCCTACTCTACAAAGTTCTCCCTTACACCATATTCCACCAACATCTCATCCCAACGACCCTTAAACACATCCAGGGATGGTGACTCCACCACCTCCCTTAGCAGCCTATTCCACTGTCTGACCACTCTTTCTGTGAAAAATTTCTTCCTATTGTCCAGTCTAAACCTCCCCTGTTGCAGTTTAAAGCCGTTCCCTCTTATTCTATCACTAATCACCCATGAGAAGAGATCAGCACCAACCTCTCTACAGTGTCCTTTCAGGTAGTTGTAGAGAGTGATGAGGTCTCCCCTCAGCCTTCTCTTCCTCAAACTGAACAGTCCCAGCTCCCTCAATCTCTCCTCATAGGATCTGTTCTCCAGGCCCTTCACCAGCTTCGTTGCCTTCCTCTGCACTCGCTCCAGCACCTCGATATCTCTCTCATATTGAGGTGCCCAAAACTGGACACAATACTCCAGGTGTGGCCTCACCAGTGCAGAGTACAGGGGGACTATCACCTCCCTACTTCTGCTGGTCACACTGTTTCTAGTACAAGCCAGGATGCCGTTGGCTTTCTTGGCCACCTGGGCACACTGCCTGCTCATGTTCAGCTGCTTGTCAATTAGAACCCCCAGATCCTTCTCTTCCACACAGCTCTCCAGCCACACCTCCCCAAGCCTGTAGCGATGCATGAGGTTGTTGTGGCCCAAGTGCAGGACCTGGCACTTGGCCTTGTTGAAGCTCATCCCGTTAATGTTGGCCCACCAATCCAACCTATCCAAGTCTCTCTGTAGAGCCTCCCTATGTTCATGCAGATCGACACTCCTGCTTAACTTGGTGTCATCTGTGAACTTACTGATGATACACTCTATGTCCTTATTAAGATCATTAATAAAGATGTTGAACAGAAATGGTTCCAACACCGAGCCCTGAGGAACACCACTTGTGACCAGCCACCAGCTGGATTTAGCTCCATTGACCACCACTCTCTGGGACCGTCCATCCAGCCAGTGCTTGATCCAGCAGACCGTTTGCTCATCCAGGCCATGAGCACCCAGTTTTTCTGTGAGAATCCTATGGGGAACTGTGTCGAATGCTTTTTGAAAATCCAGGTAGATAATATCCACAGCCTTTCCCTTGTCCAATAGTTGGGTCATCTTGTCATAGAAGTAGATCAGGTTTGTCAGGCAGGACCTGCCTTTCATAAACCCATGCTGACTAGGCCTGATCCCCTGGTTGTCCATTATATGACTTTTAATGGCACTTGAGATGACCTGCTCCATGACCTTCCCTGGCACCGAGGTCAGACTGACAGGTCAATAGTTTCCTGGATCCTCCTTTCAGCCTCTCTTGTAGATGGGTATCACATTTGCCACCCTCCAGTCCAATGGGACCTCCCCAGTTAGCCATGATTTCAGGTAAATCATGGAAAGCGCCTTGGCAAGCACATCTGATAAATCTTTCAGCACCCTTGGGTGTAACCCATCCGGTCCCACAGACTTGTGTGCATCCAAGTGGTGTAACAGGTCTCTGACCACTTCCTCTTTAATTGTGCTGACCTCAATCTGCTTCCCCTCCCCATCTCCCAGCTCAAGAGGCTGTGTGTCCAGGGAACAGCCAGTTCCACTGCTAAAGACTGAGGCAAAGTAGGCGTTGAGCACCTCAGCCTTTTCCTCATCCTTAGTTACCATGTTTCCCTCTGCATCCAGTAAAGGAGGGAGATTTTCCCTAATCCTCATTTTGCTGTTAATGAATTTATAGAAACATTTTTTATTATCTTTAACAGTTGCTGTATTTTGTATGCATAGCTGTATTTTCTGTGGTGATACTTGATATTTTAATTCAAAGCAAGAGTGCCCCTCAGTCTCCTCTGTCTGTCATGGTGTTTAGCTAAAACTAGTGTTGATCCTTTCCTTGAAGCCTTCTACTGCAGTTCTCTGTGCTTATGAATGCAGGTGTGATTGCTCCCAGAGGGCTCCTTCATACACTGGATGGTAGTGTGCTTTGAGAGGGGTGCCTCTTTTATGTATTTTATTTTCTTTCTGTTTAAATTAACTTTCTCTTTAACTAAAAACCTCAAACGGTATGACACCTTCTCTTCTGTTTTCTCTGACATTGTATTTAAAGCTCCATTTACTTCCTGACTCTTAAACAGGTACTGTGTCTGTATGTGTAATTTTCCCTCAGGCCAGGTTCTAGTACGAGACCATAAGCCTCTTGCATCCCCTGTATCTGTTCCTCTGTAGTATTAAGTAGTACAAATACTTTACACAGGCATTAATTTTACTGAGAGACAGTTTGAAAGCCTAAGGTTTACATCAAAATACATTTTCCTCCCCATATGGTTGGTTGATCCCGGTCAACAGCCAAGTTTTCATATGCCTGCTCACTCCCCACCCTCCAGCAGACCAGGGGAGAGAAAAAGAGCAAAAGTTGAAAACTCATAGGTCAAGATAAAGAAAGTTTAGTAGGCAAAGGAAGGCTGCATACAGAAGCAAAGCAAAATAAGGAATTCATTCATGGCTTCCCATCAGCAAGCAGAAGTCCAGCCACTCCCTGGGAAGCATGGCCTCAGCATGTGTAGCGGTTGCTTGGAAAGACAAGCACCATAACCATGAACATCTTCTCTCCCTTGATGTTTCCCTGAAACTTTATTGCTGATCATGATATCATATGGTATGAAATATCCTTTCGGTACTTTGTAGTCAGCTGTCCTTACTGTGTCCTCTCCTGAACTCTTCCCTGTCCCCCAGCCTACTCACTGTGGGGCAGAGCAGGAAAAAAATCTTGACTCTCTGCATGCACTGTTTAGCAACAGCCAAAACACTGGTATGTTATCAACACTGTGTTAGTCACAAATCTAAAGGACAGCACCATATAGGCTGCTATGAAGAAAGTTAACTCCATCACAGTCAGACCCAGTACACTCTCCTTCAGTTACTAAAGTTTTTGGGGTATCATAGAAAAGTAAGTCAGAGACTTTGAGAAATCACCTTGTGTCTGCCTCTGACAGTACTGATTCCCAATAAATGCTTACCTAAATATTTCTCAAAGGTGACCATGATGAAAATTTCATTATTTCTCAGAAAAAGAATCATAGAATCACAGAATCATCAAGGTTGGAAAAGATCTTGAAGATCATCTCTTCCAACCAAAACAAACTATTCCAGCCCATTTGGGGGCAAAAATAATTGAAAGGAAAATTTAAAACTTTTGATTCTTTTAATTTAACGTTTTACAAATGTTTTGTGGGGATATATTACAGAAGGCTTTTATCTTAATACCACTTTGTCCTTTCTAAGTAATTTCAGCTGTGATAAAATGTTTCAGCAGTATCAGAACATATCTGGATGAAGCAATTGTAAAAGAGACAGTGCAAAATTAAATTCACCCTAAGAATATGATGCATTGCATGGTAGATGATGCATTGGGTAAACCTTTTCTTGACTGTCCCATCTTGAGAGAAATAGGATTTATTTGGCAGTAAAGAAGGCAGTAAGGATGTAGAGGAAGATGAAAATATCAAGGATTCAAGGACTTTTTCAATAGAAGTGTGGAAAAAAACACAAGTGAAATATTGAGATCAGTAAGAGATTTTGTTCTTTGTTATGGTTTGAGGGTCTCATTCACTTCATTGTATATGGCAGGAAATCCTCTAATAGACTCAGTCAGCCTTGTTTTACTGACTTTTAAAATGAAGTCAAGGTCAGGGGTATTACAGTGATATTACACAAATGATTGTAACATCTCTTACCATAGAAACCTAACTGCTGTATTAATGAACCAGTATTTATTAATGGAACTGATTGTTACCACTTTTTTTGGTGTTAAATTTCAGAACTGCAAAAAGTTTAGTTTTTTACACGATTTAAAAGGTGTCCTTTTTCCAGACAAGGTCAGACAAGCCTTCTCAATAAAATAAACTGACTTATTTTCTTTTCTGAACAGGTAGCATTTCTTATGGTACTAGAAAGTTATCTGCAAACACATGCCTAACTTGGGTGAGTAACCCAGCAGTGCTCTAGTATGTAAAGATGCACCTATGTTAGCATCTTAAGTCTTACTATAAGTGTGATTTGGAAGCAAATTTCTTGATTGTCCCTACTAACTGTGTTTTGGCTCACATCATGGAGAAGCCCCAGAGTAGCTGAACTCAATTCCTTTCAGATGAAGCTGTAGCAGAAGATGTACTTAAGAAACACAGATCATGCACCCAGCTGATAACGAACACTGGGACTGCAGGACCTAACTGGGTCTGCAGAACAAAACTGCCTGCAGTATAGATTGTGCAAACATTGTGGCCTCAGCAGCAGCTGTCTGGCTTTACAGCTCTGCTCTTGCTGTTCTGCACTACTTGCTAATGTCGGCATAAGATATGATTCCTTAAATGCAAGAAAACATTACCTACAGCACAATGTAATGTTAAAATTACTAAGCTATCAGAGAAAACCAGGTGTGCTCTCCCAGAATAGTGTAAACAGGCATATCAAATTCTATCTGGGAAAATGAATAGTTGCCTCAATGGGATGCTGCATCCTAGATAATTGGTACACATGCAGCTTCAAACTGCATCAGATTTGACAACTAGTTTGGTCTCAGCTAAGGTATCTCAGGATGGTGCTGCACTGTGCAGTAAAAAAGACCTCCTGGGTTTACAAATAGTGCTGATGAAAGGACAAAAGAACTTCTGGTGTGTTCTTCTCTGACAATACAGAACTTCACCAGCAACACTGTTTTTTTTAAGAAATTACAATAACCATAGTTGGTTCTGGTTTTGTTTTTGGTTTTGTTTTTGTTTTTTAATGTGGCTACTTGTACTCATTAGCTATTAGCAGAACTCTGCCATCTAATCCTTCCATAAGGTCTAGATGGGCAGCAACAAGAGCTGAATTTGAAGTCAAGGAGGTTGCTATTAAGGCATCAGCTCAGAACATCTGATAAGCTAGGAAAATTAACCCAAGCTTTTGGGATTAATAAACTAGTTTTTCCCCATTCATAAATGTGGATTTTATGACTTAGACTGATTTTATTTTAGAAGAAAAATGTAAGAATACAAAGAAACAGAGTAACAGTAACTAATGGTAGAAGTGTAACACTATATTTTATGGGTTTTTTTCTTTGGTGAGGGACCCTCTAGGCAAGATAAGTTTATTTTTTCTGCAGTAAATTTAATTAACGTTTTAATATTGTAAATAGTGAAGTCCTTATTGTATCAGTAGGTCTGGTTTAAGCTGCACTCAGTTTGGTGTGACCTGGTTTTGTCAGTTGCTTCTCGCTCTCCTACACTCCTCTCATCTACCAGCTGTCTTCCCTTGCCAAAGTTAAAGCAGCCTTTCCCTCTCATCAGCCATCCTGCAAAGTACCTTTTACAGCCTTTTCCTACACTAGCTGCTTCCATAGCCTTGAATTGCTCCACTGCCTGCACTTCACCACTCCTTGCTGCCATCTCCAGCAGCATTGCTAGCATTTTCTGTTTTCCAACAGTTGGAAAACTACATGTGGCACTGAAAAAAACCACTACCCTTTAAAGCACAGGACGTCCTTCAACAGCTCCACTTGTTCTTTCTTTATGTGATGAGACATCTTTTGTTGGTGGTGGTTTGTTTTACTTCAGTCTAAATCAAACTCCATCACTCCAGAGCTGGAAAACATTGCTTTAACTCAGCATGACATCTCTCTCTAGGCATATTCAGATGTTGTTGGCCTACAGTTCTCTACACTATTACAAATGGAGAGGTTTTGCCATTTTTAAGTGAAATCTCACTCAAACATAATAAAACAGCATTCACAAACCAAAACTGGTTCCAGATTAGCAATTGGTCTTTTTAATTTATCTCCTGTTTTCATCCTCAGATACCATCCAAGCACACCTGATTTTAGGCTCCTATCACCTCAGGAGTTTTTGGAGAAAAGGCTGCTTTCATAATAGAACTTAGACACCTGCTTTGCACATGTTTACAGCATAAAACCAAATTATCTATTTTTCCATTAGTCAGATTCAGATGCTCAAATTTCAAATGTAGACATCTGAGGTTTTCCCCCTCAACTAAATCCCCCAAGCCCTACCAGTATTATTAGGTATGCAGTTTCATTTTCTGAGGGAAATATGATGAGAAGGGTATAGCACTATAAAGACAAGGACCTCCTTCTTCACCTCCTGCATATCAGAGAACCAATTGTCTTGAAAATAATAAAAACATGATTAAGCTCTAAGGTTAACAGAATGAAACATTTAATTCTAGATAATTAGACAAAGGGATCCAGAAAACACAACACCTATGTTTCTTCCTTTGTCTCCACAGTAAAACTTTATAAAGACAGGAACATGCCAATGTAAAAGTCAGCACTAGAAATGCTACTGTTGGGAAAAAGGAATCAAGCCCACAGAAAAAAAAAGATGCCTGAGATGAAGCTGAGGAGGCAGTGTGTCAGCAGCACTTCATGGTAGTTTACTAAGCAACAGGAACTAAGGGGGGAAAAAAAGCTGCAAGAACGTCATCAGTTAAGTAGAACTTCCACTGTTAATCACAAATATACTTAATTATGACCACAGCCTTACCAATGTCCTGATTATTAAACTGACATATTAAAAAAGTGTATTCTTACAGTTATTTATAAAGTATTGCATGACTTTGAGACTTGTTATGCTCTCAGTACAGCTGAACTTAAGGAAGTCTGAATGCTCTGTTAGATTCCTTTATGGAAGTGAACACAAGAGAATAAAACAAACATTCTTAGTTTGGATAACACGTGCAAGCCTTTTTTTCTTTAACATCTTCCATAGGTGGTATATTTTTAGGATTTTTTTAAACTGTAATATGTCTGTGCTAATATCCTACCAAGAGTAATTTTAAAAATGTGGTAAATGATAGAATGACACTACCATTCGCTTTCACTTTGTACACTTACATAAAAGCTATTCTTAAAAAAAACTTAGGCAGACTTATGTAGGTTGATTTGAATCTGCCAAAGTTACTTGGATTTGCAGTTAGCATGACATACTCTAATACTTTTATTTCAGTAGTCTTAACAAAAATACCTGTTGTAACCTGATCTTTCAAAGGCCATGTTGCAGTGTTAATAGACCTCTCTGGAAGAGCAGAAATATGCTTCTGATCTTCAGAAGAACTATTTGTACACTGTCATGCTCATTTCCATGCTGTTTCCAGCCCAGTCATCCTCCTGCAGAAACATAGGTGCTATAATTTTTCCAGGACACTACAAGTAATTATTGCAGAAGATCTGGAAGAGGGGAGTATTGGGGTAGGAAATAATGAAGATCCTGGTGGAGTTGGATGGGCATCAGGAGAGGAGTTTTCCCTGTAAGAGATGACTCAGAAAATTTGGATTTTGAAATGTTCCTACCTTTAATCAAGCTGACATTTACCAAAATTGCATTAGAAGAATTTTCTTACTGTATGCAATCGGTATAAAGTGCCTTAATTTTCAAACACCTCAGTAATTTACATCCATTTTGATTAAACATTTGTGTTCATGGCAGCAAAGGACAATTGGAATCGCCATCACAGGTCAAACCACTGATCTGCTAATCCAATGTGCTATTTCTGCCAGCAGTCAATACCAGCTGCTTCAGGGAAAGAAAACACATCATAAACAATTATGGAATAACCTGTCCAGAGGCAAACCATCTTCCTAATCTTATCTACCTCTGTGTGTGTATCATTAACTGTGAAATTTAAAATTTAGAGAAACTTAGAGAGATATCTGGAGGAGCAGGAAATTGCTAGGGAGGACTGATTTTATAGCAGGATCAGTAAAATCAGTCTTTAACATACATCATAGTAGTATTTTATAACAATTTTCATATTAATAGTTATAAACAAAATATATACCTGGTCTTACCTTCCCAATCTCTGCCTGCATCTAAACAATGGTCCCTAAAAATCACAAGAACGATTGTATAATCGGCTTTTACTGTCTTTGATTTTAGGATGTTCTGGCTCTCAAGATCAGAATTTTGCTGGGGGACAAGAGAAGGCTCTTTCCTGCCCTCAGGAGGAGAGAGGGATCACATAACAAAACGTAACTTTTCAGTTCATCTCATGTACACTTTTCCTGAATGCTAATGATCACTCCAGACTAAATTTCAGGATTGGGTTTTGGAAAGAATGGTTTTCCCTGACTTCACTCATGTTGAGTAAATATACAGAACAAGATATCTACATATGAAAGAGTAAAGTATATCACTTAACAATACATAGATGGACATATTTTTTGCTCTGCACTAATATTTTGCAGAGATGTGTTTAAATCCATTGTCTTTTAGTATTCTGTACTTGGTGGGTTAGAGAGAGGGAGGTCTGGAGAAAAAGAAGCTGCTACATAAAAGTTATTTCAGCTTGAATAACACCAATGACTGTAATGGGCTCTGGCTAGAGATCATCTGAATTCAGTGAAGTTGCATTTTTAAGAAACTAACACAAAGTTTAAACTTTCATTTCTGTAATATAATACAATAGAAACCAAGCTGCCTGATGAATTTTAGGGTGTCCTACAGAGACAGCATATGGCTCATGCTTGCCTTTGTGCATCAACAGCTCTTTCTTTTTGTTGCTAAGCTGTGACTTTCAGTGCTGCCTAGTAGATTTAATTTTAATAGGAACTGGGCATCCAAATGTCTCAGGTGGCTTTGGAAAAAAAATTTTCTTCCTGATGGCTGAATATTCATCATAAATAGATGTCAAAGCCTTTTCACCTTGCCCAACTAAGGAAAGCCGTTCAAAGGCAAATAGACCTTGGCAACAAGTAAACAGACTTTTTCCCAGTTGTGTAACTGATGCAGCACAGCTATATGTCACCACAGGACTCATTGTATATCAGACCTGGTTGACAAAGCAAAATTTATTACTAAAAGACAAAACTTTTAATGGGTGATTATCACTCTTTGTTCTGGTTTAATTTGTTTTGTGTCACACTGGAAAAAGAACATATTTTGATTAATTACAGAAAATAGATAAAAAGTGGGGAAATAGGTAAAAAGTGGGGGAAAAAATTATCATGATTTTTGATTCTATGTTGAACTTTCTCTGAAACTTTATAGAGCAAAGAATGATTGTTTGAGATCGATGTTGTGCGTTACAACAAGCAAATTCCACTTAGGGTCAGGTTCTGGTTTAATGGTTTTCCAACCTGTTTTCAGTTTGTAGAATCTTAAAAGTTTATAATATAGTGATTTTCTGTTGCCATGGACTGATGAACAACATATGAATTTCTTTTTGGAGTAACCAGCTGGAGAACCTTTAACAATTTTCTGCAAAACCCTCCTTATTGTGTTATGTGCAATTGCTTTATATCAACTTCTACTTATGGTCTTTTAAGCAACTTTCAGTATTCCTGCCTCAGGTTCTTTGAATTAATTTTCAAGTATTTCAGACAATGGGTTATATAGAACAAAGACTGAAGAGATTTCCAGGTTTCCCAGTGCATGGAAGCTTCATAAATCAAACCTTAGTAAATTTGTCTTGGAACATCAGCATGAAGGAGACTATCATTCTCTCTCTTTAGTTCAGCCTTCTACCTTCATGGGGTTTAAGCTAGCTGGTCACTGAGCACTAGGATATAGCATTAGTTGGCTTCCAATCTTGCAGGTTGTAAATAGTCAATTTATAGACAATTATATGTTATGGACTTTTCTAATCTGGGGAAGCCTCAAAGAACACATATTTTAAATGGAACAGCTGGCCATAGCACAACAAAATGAGTCTACTGTGAGCCCCACTATAAGCAGCTTATCACCTTTAGGGGAATAAGATGAAAGTTATTGAGGTACAACCAAAGGAGCAGAAGAGATGAGAAGGAATGCTTTGATTTGTTTGGGATGTGAAAAAGCTGTAAAAAGGCTGCAAGCAGATACGAGGAATAGGGGTAAAAAGTAAAAGCAGGGTTTGCTCAAGTTTATATGCTTTGCAATCCTGTCTCTGGTAATTCAGAAACTTAACTGAAAAGACTGACCTATTGAAATTCTGTTCTCAGCCAATTTTAACTTACTTTCTGTTTCTTTGAAAAAAATATTTTAATGACTGTGGTTACCTTCCTAACTGGATAGTACGAGAAAACTTCCTCTTTTATTAGTGGGATGTAATTAGTGTACTGATGCATCTTGTACCTAAAATTTGGAAGAGACTTGTTGGTCATTCAGGTCATCCTCAGCACAAGCCTGGTTTCCCCTGTGTGTTCAGACAATTGTTATTAAGCCCTTAGACACAATGAAGTTTTATCCATGGCTATCATTCTCATTGGCAGCAATCTATTTCTCATATCCTGTCTACATTTTTCCATCTTAATTTAGTCCACCTTTCCTGCTTGTCCTAATTGCTAAACCATAAATACTTCCTCTGTCTCTAAGCATTAATTTCATATCAGTCACGCCATAAATGTAATACTATTGATATATAAACAGAGTAAGGGATATTTTCTATTACAAAGAATTCACGGTGGAAAGAAAACACAATTATAAGCAAAGTACAAGATCACAGAAGGATTATGTACTTTGTCTAAATAAGACAGGAAATTAGTAAGAGCACTTAGAATTAAAATGAGGTCTTCTGAACGCCATCTCGTTGTTTGTGTTTTTCTCTGCTCCCTTATCCTTCTGTTAGCTAAGAAACATAGTTGGCAGAGTAACAACAGGTGTAACAGGGCTTCATAGAAATTGCTGGCACTATACTGGTGTTGCATGTACTTCAGATGAGGCTCATTGCTTAAAGCTTTCATTCTTTCTGTATAATTTAGTAATTTGAGCTCTCTGAAATGTGTTTTCTTTTGAACTTGCAGACCATCTATATCTTTATGATAGTTTGATGCTCATAATATAATAAAATATCTCCAGTGAAGTAAGAAGAGCCATATAGGAACAATATCCCTGAGCTTAATGGTACGTTATCTTTGTTTTCAGTATTCACACTTGTATTGGACTATTCTTACTGACGTATCATATTAAAACAAATATATAATTTAATATTCATTACCAATTCTTCATCTATCTGCATTTTATTTTCTATAAATTAGAAAGTGGATTAACATGAATGGTGTTTTAGGCAGGGATAAGTAGATATAGTCTATACAGTCCAAACAAGACCTAGGTAAACTGCTTACCTCAATGTATCCTTTGCTAAACACCATTCTCAAAAAAGTACTAGTGTTTATTTCCATAGGTGAGTTTGATTACATTATATTTCCCAAAGTGTATTTGGTTCCCTTACTCCAAGCTGAATATTATTTTACCTTTATTTTCTACTCTCTTTAAATTCCATAGTATTACAGCTTTGTTCTAAGTGTTTTCTGCAGTTCCTCTGTCTAGTGAGTTTTATTTTGAAATATTTCATGAAATTGTTTTTTAAAGTCTAACTCACTACAATTTCCACTTTTGTTTTAGGGGGCTGATTCCCCATTTTTAGAATCTAACCTTATCCAAGACTCTTTTTGTCCCATCTACCTTTCTCATGTTAACAATGGCAGTTATTTCCATACAGAGGAGGGACAGTATCATGGCTTAGCAGTTTACAGAGAAGACTTGTGTTCCAAAATGAGAAACTGGCTCTAGCAAGGTTCAGCTTTGAGGATATACTCCTCACCTGTGTAAGCACTCAGAATATTACTTTGTGGGCTGAAGTATAATGGGTGTGTACTGGATCTGAGAGAAACAGTCTTGATAAAGAATGGGAGACTCCCATCTGGACGTCAATATGTGAGATTTCAGAAAACCTTAATGAGTGTGTGCAAGATCAGAAACTTTAATGAATCCAAATCCATAATCCAAAATCCAAACCTTAATGATGTGCAGAGCAGTGCCAAAATGGTGAACATAGTTGCCTGACGCACTAGTGATCATGCAACTTTTCCTGGGTGAAAAAGTGGTGGATGACCCTCAATGGATCAGTGTTTGGAGATTTCTGATAAATAAGACAGCTTTTTCATTGGCATAAAGTATAGCTGGGTTTAAAAAAAAAAAAAAAAAAACCAACAAAAAAACCCAAAAAGCAAAACAAAAAAGCTGAAGGAAGGATACTTTAAAATTAGAAATATGTTGAAAAGATGTTATATGCAAGTAATTCATCAGAAAACTCAGAGAAATTAAAGCTTCTCAACTTATGTGCAAGTTTTAAACATAAAAGTTCTGCTAACTGGAAAAATTAATGAGAGAAGTTCCATGTCTTGGGCTATTGGTTGGATCTGCAATTGTAATACTTTGTGTCTCTGAGTGCAGTCTACTGCTACCAACACAGAGAAAAAAAAAAAAAAAAAAAAAAAAAAAAAGATCAAAACTTATTAATTTCCTGGATAAATACTCCTTGTTTTCTGGACATGAAAGGCTATAATCTCAGATTTCTAGTAATTCACTTTACCTTGTCAATAACTACATTTTATTTGGATATCTCAGTTTGGAATTGTGTCACTTCTTTGATTTTTCTTATCTAAAGGAAACAGGAACAGGTACAGTTATTAATGTTGAAAGGCCTTAATGCTTGAAGTTGAACAGCAGTAGAACCAAAGTCAATGTTAAGATTTTTATTAGAGAAAGCATCTCTATCTGGAGCATCCTTAAACTGGAATTTTCTAAAAACCTACAGAGGTATTTAAAAAGGTACAAACAAGAATTATGGATTACTAGAGAAAAAGAAAAAGCAGGTAAATTTAGATCAAGTTAAATTAATTGTTTCTTTAGAGAGTGTGTACTCAGTCTTTGGAATGTGTTATCAGAGAAGATTGCAAACTTGAATGTAGAAGAGTGAATGGATTTATAAAAGCAATGAATTTATTATCTGTAGTAATATTCAATTTTGTGCATATAAGCAAGTGGTAATGAAATTTCATAGTTGAAAATTTAAGCTGGTCACACCATCTGTCAGGTTGGACTCTTTCCTGCTATGGAAAATTTCCTAGGTTCTCCTCCTCTTCCTCCCCACCTCATGTTTTGAAGCACTAGGTTTTCCAGTACTTTCAAATGCATACTGAACTTGACGGATCAGCAGTTTTTTCAAGGATGGAAAATTCTGTGTTTTCCTGTAAGCAACATATACCAAGGTTAACAGAATTGGTCCCAGTAACATGTCTGAAATGGGGAAATTTGTAGCAAAAGAGATATAATGCAGTAGAGAGGACAATGAAAATCTGAAAATTGTGATTCTGAGCCTTTAACTGAATAGACTACACACTAGGTTTGTTTACTGACCAGACTGGTAAATCATGAAAAAATAGTAAGGGTGTTCTTCAGCTGCACAAGGATCTCTTGCACAGAGTTGCAGATATCTGGAAAACTAGCTAAGACTCATTCTAATTTGTTACTTTGACAGTTCATTATTGTTTGTTTTGATGCCAATGTATTTTCTAGCAGTTTGTCCGCTATCAGTTTTGAATGGATTTCTGTCACTTTCAAGCATAGAATATTCCAAAGATCTCCAACCTTCTTGTCATCATCATGCCACTGCATTTTGGCTTAATATAATAATGCAAAAAAAAAAAAAAAAAAATTATATGTGAAGAAATCATACAAAAAGAGAATTTCTAAACCAAAATAATCAAATGGAATTTGGACATAGTGCAACACTACAGGATAATGCTACCATTCTTTTTCTTATTTATCAGTAGTATGAAAAACACAGTTCTGACATATCCCAGTTCATTTTATGCTATGGGACACTCCTGTTTATAATCATTACAGTACAAGGGTAGGAAAATTGCATATTTTTTGATAAGAAAATCAGATGTAGAGAAATTTATTTAAGCTTGGAAAGTTGTTATAGGCTGCACCAGTTTGAAACCTATTGCGTAGGTTAGTTCTTGATGGATTTCTATATAATCTATAAGGAAATCCAGTTCTTAAGCTGTGAACATGCTTAGCTTATTTTGAACATATTATAAATGCATGTTGAAAACAGTAGGCCTCAAGGAATGCTTTCACCCATACATACCAATCTGGGGATGCAGTTTAGGTATATTAGTTATTTTTGTAACAATAAGAATGGTTTTACACTTATTTCAACCCAGTAAAATGTGGTAGTGTCTGTTAACTTGCATATGGCAAGTGTGGCCATATGTCACCTAATAGTTTGGTTTAAATTAAAGCATACAAAATCTTTGTTTTTCTTTCTGACAAAAAGGAAAGTTTTTGAATACAGTGCTTCAGTATTTAATGTTAATCATGACCAAATAGTATATAAATTAAATATATACTATCATAGTACTGTATTAAATGTAGATTAGTGAAATTCTGAATTTAGGGCTCATTGGCACAATTAAATTGAAGTTATGTCCATGTGAGTGAGAAATCTAATAAAGTAGCAAAAGGAGTTTCTGAATTGATATGAACAAAAAAGCAAAAGGCTCCAGCTACTAGGCGTTTTGAATCTGGGCAGTGAAAATATAATTGACTATGAAGGGAACCCCATGATCTCTAGCACACTTTCCCTGAAGTTAGGCATTACTCATTGCAGCACAAAGCTCCTTACTACCTTTGAATAGTGAAAGTAGTAATTTCTAATATGGTCCTTAGAACTAAAGGCTCCTTGTGAGTATAACCTTGGGTAAGTAAGTGCATCAAGTATCAATGATACCTGTTTTTTGAGAAAGTAGTTTTCATCCACAGAACCGAACAAAAGTAGCTACCAGTCATCAATAAAACTCAATTTCACCAGACACTACAATGAAAACACCCTGTTTAGTTAAACCTTATGGATTAGACTGTTTATTCAGTGAGTTACTTCCCTCCCTCCCTCCCTCCCTCCCTCCCTCTCCCTAACAGATTCTGGTTACAGATTAGCAACTGGTAATAAATTTAATACATGTTTTAGCTAACACAGGAAAATTTATCTCTAAAATATAAAAAAAGCCCCACAGAATAAAGGATTGTGTTGTATCCTACACTGAGTATATTGTAACCCTTGCCAGAAGCTCAGTTCAGAACATTCCTGATCACAACACTGTCAACAGAAGCAGTGCCACACAATTGAGTCAATTGTTTCAGTCATAGGTCAGTCAAGGTGACTTTATTCCTGTTGTATGTAGTCTTTCACTGCAATGCATTTGTGGACCTTTGTCCTTCAAGGTGGTTACCTCAAAAGACAGCTAAATTAATCTATTGTTACAATGGCTTTCTACCTTTCTAGAAACATACATATAAGCAAACAATGTATCACTGGTATTAGGATTTAATTTTGTCTTTTAGTTTGCTCAATAACACTTCCCTTGGGAGAATTTCAGAATATTTTTATTGTGGATATATGTATAGTTAAGATCTATATCTAAAATGCAGTTTCTATTTCAAAAGCCAATTCACCTTTGGGATAATTTTGTTTCTTTAGTATCAGTTTCAGGCTGATACTGAAGTCCTCATATAGTCAAGTGAAACTCATGGTTAAAAGCATTGTCCTGAACAGAGTCTGAAAAACATTTTTCTTCAGCACTTCAGAGCTGTTATTTAAATAGATACACCACAGAGTCCACACACATTAACACACATCTCACTTAAGCTCCCCACAACAGAGTAAAAACTAGTTTTACCCTGATACGTATTACATAGGCAACTAGCGGGGAAGAACTGAGGCATAGACCAGAGGAAAATTTGACCCCTAGCAGGGCTTTTTTGACTTCTGAGCCCCTCTGAATGGCACACCTTCCGTCAACTGCATCTGACACCTGTAGTCCCAGAATATGCAATATGCTGCCAGCATGTGGGCTTTTGAGGGAAAAGAAGGTGAAGGACATTACTGACTGAAAATCAGACTGGAAGACTTGGTACGTCGCTGGATTACAGCAGGTCTCTGAGGTATTTATGAGCAAAAATGTGATTCATTCATAAGGGGCATGCTGATGCCCCTTGGCAAACGTTGATTTGACACATCAGCCCTTTTTCTTTTTTCAAAATTCATCATCAAAACTAAAAAGCAGATTATTTTTTTGTCTTTAATAGCAGTCATTTTTTTGAGAATGAAGTGTGAGGAGCTGTCAAAAGATAATGTATTCTGTTATAGTTAAGATCTTTCTGCCCTAAGCAGTTTCCTGTGGTGACGGTAGGTCAAGTTTCCTGCCAGATATTTTCTGTCTGATTCAACCGGTGAGTTCCCACTCACTCGGAGTATCATCAGGTAAAGCGAATGAAGCATGAATCAAAGACAATGTGTATGTCAGACACAGAGAATTCCATGGTCCAATTCACAGAAGAGAATAGCGATTGTCAGTGAATCTGCAACGAAGCCAAAGTATGGCCGTCTTTTACCTGCCTGCTAGACAGGCATGAATGAGACAGAAATTCAAATCCTATATTCAGATTCTCCTCCCAGAGGAGTGAATATAAATTTTTTATTTCAGGATACTTAACTGGGACTGGCCTAATATTTTTCAGCCAACAATGTTATGAAATTTTGTGCACCTTAATCATCACAGAGATCCAAACCAAAGAAAGCATTTGGTATTATCCATGGCCACGCTGAACAAATTGCAGCTATCCTATGAGTTCTCCTTTCATTGCTTGGAAGGAAAAATGTTCTTTAAATTGTTAGTTTATTAGATTAAACTTTAGTTTATTTAGCTTTGGAATTCAGAACAAGTTGAGCAACCCACAGCCTTTGGACTGCAAGGAGACCTCTTTTTACTTATCTTTACTTAACTTGATCAATAAAAAACTGGTGATATTGAATTGATAATTTAGGATCTTTTTTAAGGCTAGGAATAGGAAACTGAAGTGTCTGTCAGGCACAAAATGAGGTGAAACAGAGAAAAAAGTGTTTACATAAGAAATGCTGGAGGAAAACAAAGCAAGCCTAAAAAACCCCAGTGTTTTTAATACATGTTGTATAGTGTAATCTTTCCTTCTCATTCTGTAATTGATTTTCTTAGGATATTCACTATGACCAATATGTTTACATTGCAGAAGTAAAGATCTAGTTCAGCCTTGAAACATGAAGGAAGTTATGCTTTCAACTCTGAAATATTTCACTTATTCTGATTCATTTGTGTTAAAGTCTAGCTTTTGGCTTATTAGGTCTGTTGCAGAATGTGCCAGTTCCTCAGTTTGTAGCACATTCGCAGTAGTAAAAGCTTGCAGCAGTGAAGTGGCAGTTCTGGTTTCCTTAAAACTCCACAACATTTATTCATTGAATAAGCACTGTAAATTCAAAGTGTCTGTTGTCATTGTTGATCATGTTCTTGCTAATACTATAACAAACAGTTTGTTAGAGTATTTCTGATAGTTGTAATACATCAGGACTTAACGAGAGGCACACATCTCAGTGTGATAACTCATGGCAAGTTACTGTCTTGCTGCAGCTGGGTTGTGATTTGTCAAGCTACAGGGCAATAGACAGAGTGACTGTGACCTGTACATGCTGTTTCTCAGCTACTCTGCAGAGAGGTCAGCTAAAAACCAGCAGGTGATGCTTGGAGATAACCAGTGCAGCCTTGCTGTCCACAGGTCTGTAGTCTGACAAGAACTACATGCACTTCTGAAATCATGTAATTTGTTTTACTCATCTTTGCACAGCGAAGTAGGAGTCCAAGGCTGGCTCTCTGGCAGTATCATAAGTCAGTCACATATTATTTGTAATGTACTTTGCCAGTGTGGGGATCCCTCAGATGAAAATGTTTTACAGAAAGTAACCATTTAAAAAGATTGTAGTTCTGTGCACTAAGTGGTTAAGAATAGTCCATAGTATCCATAAATGAATAATTAAGACACTGTTAAATTAATAAGTCTAAGGCCTTAAAGAAGAAAAGCAATAGAATACTGACCTGATAAATGAATATACTCTTCATGAATTACACATGAATATATTTCATAAAAACCCTAGGGCCCTCACAGATTAATATCTGTTTAAAGAGTAGATCTGCTAAAAAAAATATAATTCACTGCTACATAAGTATTAGCTTGACAGGTTTTTATATTTAATTTATAAGTTAGAAACCTTATAAATGAAGCTGACACTGACTTTGGGTAGAATAGAAAGGAAATTTGGAAGACTTTGAGGCAAAAAAGAGACAAATCTGCAGAAATGCCTTAAGTGTTTACGAATTCCATCATCTTTAGCCAAACTATGCATGCTTGGCGTATCTGAAAACAAACCCTGGACACTTAAATTTTGCCTTAAATTGCATAACCCTAATTTGGGATAATTGGTGTCGACACAGCATTCCTTTTATTAATTTACTTACACAGAGATCCACATTAAGCTCAGAGCCCCCTTAGGCCAACTAATGGATAAATAAATACATGTTGTAAAACACTCTTTGCCCCAAAAGTTTGCAGTTCAAGTAAAATAGGCAGGAAAACAGATGCTCCGTGTTGAGGTTCATGAGTCTACACAGCACAGCAGAGGTTTCTGGTCTCCTAAATTCCAGTACAGTAGCCTATATATTGGTGTATGTGGTGCTTTCAGAGGCAGTAAAAGCTTGTTACTTGCACAGTGCTGAACTCGCGTCAGGGAAAATATTTAGATCTAAACTCAGAAGTAAGCAGCTAAATAATCCCATTTAACTATTCATGTGCTTAAAAGTGTGGGTGGACATGTGTATGTGAACAGCTTTTTTGGATCAGGACCAAAAGGCTTTGCACTTACCACAATATAAAACAATGCAATACTGCAGAGTGAGCCCCATGGAACAGACTCTGAATTCTGATCAACTTACTCCTCTTCTCAGTTAGATATTTCTCTCTGACTAGATAAAATCTGTTTCTGATGTTTCTATTATTTTCTTAGCTAATATAATATTATTTTAAGTGGTTTTTAATACTGATATTCCCTGCTACCTATTCTTTCTTGTTCCCCCGGATGATACTTGCATGGTAGATACAGAGTGCAAACAGTCAACATTCTTTCTAGCTAAGTGTAAACAACTCCTACACTGTTCTGCTAATATTAATTTCATTGTTACGTTGCCTGAAGGCACACATAACTGGCTCATAAAACCAATGCTGCCAGAAAATACTTGTTATCTCTCTTGCAAAAATCTTTGGTGATCTTCCTATATGGCTTGTCTATTTTTCTATCCCTAGGTTGTTCTTTTTTGAAAAAAATCTGAAGCTAATAACTTTCTCTTGTTCCTTGCTTCCCATCTTTCTAGCTTTTATTCATCAGACTCCATAATGCTGATCTTGTCTGTCTCCACTAAATTATTAGCATACTTGTCATTTAAAGCCTATTCCCAATTATTCAGTTCACCTGGTGAACATATTTTTTTTTTCTTATTCCTGGACTGTGAAGAAAGAAGAATCAAGAAGTGAATGGCAAAAATCCCACTGGAGGAAATAAGGTCAAGTTATATCTGTGACATTGTCCCAATCCAATGTTGGGGGAGGTTTCGATATGATCCCAAGAGCGAGACTAAGACACTAATGAGGTCAAATGCCGTACACCCAAAACAGTTTTTATTATTATAAGTGAAGAGTGGTAGCAATAGGACAGCATGGAAGGAAAAGACAGATATCAAGCAATCCTCCGGAATAGAGTCATAAGAATAGTCACCACCATGGATCCAGAAGCATCTTGTTGGTCCTCAGTCTTCGGTGGTGGGTGCACACAGAGCAAATTTCTCTGTCATCTTTTAAGCTCATTTTATCAGCTGATTTGCATACTAGATAAAGAGAGGCAGGTTTTCCATGAACTCCTTTCCATGACAGATGAGGAAAAGGGTGGAACATGGGTTTTGCGCATACATTGAGGGGGAATGGGGTGCATCACCCATTGTCCGACTGAGTCAGTGGTCGTGCTCGCCCTGCCCGCCTTTAGTTTTGCCTCAATTTCCACAGATCTGCTGACTTCATGCTTCTTGAGCAATCATTCAGCTTCTGGGGCAAAAATGATCACCTCTTATCAGTTCTTATCACCTTCGCACTGGTGAAGTGGCAAAGTCGTTTGCAAGGTGTGCACAGCATCTGGCATACACAATAGAGCCACAAAGTATTGGGCTTACACAATGGAGCCAGTGATCAGCGGTCCTTGTGCTTGATGAGAAACACCTGGTTTCTCTCAGTCCACGTTTCCCCCTTTTTGAGGCTTATCTAAGGACTTTGTCAATACAACTGCAAGGGTGTGGGAGGGTGCATCCTTCCATACACTCCTGTTTGCTTGGGTGACATTCCTTAGAGTAATTACAAAGGCCACAGCTGGTCCTTGATGAATGTTCAAGACATTACTTACACCACCCTGTAACTCAAAGCACACACACAAGAAAGCTTTGAGACAATTATTTAACATTTCAGTCTCTCACAGATGTTCAAAAACAAACTAAATTTTTGCATACTTATTTGTTATTCAGAACTAGTTGGGGCTATTTTATATAAAAATGTTATTTACTGTGCATAGGGCCCATATAGTAAGAAGATCTAACAACTGTAATTTCTGATCCCTCCTAGGAAGAAGGTGAAAATTATATATGAACATCTAAAAAGATTTTTTTTCTTGTTTATGCCATATCCTAAGCCTTTTGAGATTAGAAGAGATTTACATTTTCATGTGTAAAGATCGTAAGTATTTTTACAAAAAAAAAAAAAAAAGCATACAAAAAGTGCATCAAATGTACCTGATACGTGGAACACTTTGATCAAAGAAAGCTGAAACATGGGTACAAAGATATAGCAACTGAAATCACTGTGCATCCTATGGCTTGAACTATTAGAGTTTAAGTGGGGAGTTGTAGTAGCAACATCTGCTCCTAGTGAAGAGTGAGAATGGCCCAGAAAATCCTACCTGAAAATTCCATAACTTTCACAGAGGTGGGAAATCTCTGATGGTGGAAACAGGAAAAACCAAACCAAACCAAAACGAATCAGGGTCTTAATTGTAAGAGTACTTAATAAGAAACAGTGAAGTTTTGAATTTAAGGATAATAAACCCTCATAAACATGAACAGAGAAAACCTTCCCAAGTGTACCCTCAATAAAAGGTCACCTTATCCACAGTGACAAGCCGGCACGGTTCAATAGTAAAGCAAAGTTAAGGGAAATGAGAAGTGTGTTCATTCAGTGGAAATACATCTGAAGATTTAATGCAGTGCCAAGTCATCTTGGTATGAATCTGCAGAGATCAGTGACCTAGTGAGAGACTCATATCGGGGGCTGTTATATGACTGCAAGTTTATGAGCATGTAGTCATGTGTAGATGGTAAAAGCACCACAATAAGCAGCACTTCAATACAAGGCTGGCAACAACATTTTTTGCATTTTGGACTGTGCCAGGCCTGGAAAATGAATGGGCACAGAGCAGGAGGGCTCATTCTAAAGTACTTTGGCTATTTTACCACTGTCAGCACTGACAGGAAAACTGAGACACCTTTGACATCTGTCTGTCAAACATCAGTAAACATGTCTTCTAGTTAACTCTTCTCAGTTTCAATCAATAGACATTTGGATTGTGCAAATGGTGAAATATGTCCTGTCAAAGGAAACTGGGAAACATACTTTGCTTTTCTCGGTTTCATGTAGGGTCTTCAGCATATCTGTACAAGTATAACAGAATTGAGTCTGTTGTTGGCCCCATAAGATCCCTCCATTAATTCATTTCTACTATTGCCACTTTTAGTTGGGGCAGTAGAAGATACTCATTTATAAACAACAGGACTTCCAGATTGGAAGTAAGAACAATCACAACCTTTCGGATTGGTCTTTCTTGCCTTTTAGAAATGTTCCTGTCTCTGCAGACTGTTCCCAAGGTTACTTTCATCACTAGGATTTAAGATCTCATAATCTTCATATCTTTCCTTTCAGAGACTTCCAGTATGTGTCTCTGCAGTTTCTACTATCCCTGGTATACCTCTTGATTTCCCTAGAGTGAAAGCAAACTCCTGGCACCTGGCAGATAACTGAGAAATTTACTTCTCACCTTTTTTGACGGTGCTATAATAGCAGAAAGTAACAAGAATATTCTTGTATTTGTAAAGCTGATTTTGGAATCAGAAGATGTAAAAGAAGAAGGATAGTTGGCTTTTTTGATGGACACCATCTATTTCTTTTTTAATTTCATAATTTCCAGTTTGGGCTTATTTGTATGTTCTTTACATACCAAGAATGACAACCTGAAGACCTGTGTCACAGGAGACTATAGGCACAACAGAAAGACAATACCTTTGCATCAGCTGTAGAGCTCACATCAGATTTTAATTGAAAAAACTTCTCTTTTCCCATTGTTTTTATTTTCTGACAGGATTCAGTGCTGATTTTACACCTTCATTTCACTTTTTCTGGAGAAATTTACATATGGTTGCAACTGTAGGTAGTTCAAAATCTTTTTAAAGTGCAATGTTATTTGAACAGGTTAGTTTTTCTGTGTGCTTTTCCTGGTGTAATTTGATATCTGAAGAAACACTGTTAGTTCTTTTGGTATGAAGTTTTGACATCTAAGCTTCAAAGCTCATGAAAGGTGAGAGACATTTGTACAATAAAGGTGACATGTAAAGGCAGGGAAGTAAAAGTTTTCCATTTAGAGTGTTGAGCTCTTTGATTTATAATACTGACCTAACTGAAGGCTCTGTGGGGACATCAATTAATCCACACAATTCAATTCAGTCTGTTGTGGAAGCTGGGCTGCATAATCCAGTGATGGGGACAGCTACCTCTGACAAGCAGAAACTATGAACAAAATGGAAAGGTAGCTAGAAAAAAGAAGACCTGTGCCAGCCTGCTTGGAGTGTGAGTGTGCTTCTGTAGCATTTTTGAGGCCAACTTCAGCAAATAAAACTTCAAGCTCTTCCACTGCATATATTCCCAAGTGAAGCAAATGTTTTATAGCCTCAAATACTTTTGATTAAGACATCATCTCTTGAGTTTAAAATCAGCTCAAACCATTCAAAGAACTTCATTATACAAACAATCATGACTGAAGCACAGTTTCCTCAGGATTAATAACCAGTGAGAGAAGCTGAAAGTATGAACTACAGTTAGGTCCACTAAATCCAGTTAGTCACTAAACTCCTGGAAATGCCCGATGCTTCAGCCAGTATTTGAGAAAAATAAGAAAACCAGGTTCTGCTTTATTCTGGCATAAATTTTGACTTTGAATTTACTTTGATTTCTCAGACAGTATAAATCAAGCTTCTTCATTATCAGATTCAACTACTTAATTTATCATGCGGGTTGTTTTCGCATGCAATGTACAGCATTGCTACATGAGTAAGTTGTTGAGGTCTATTGTCATTTAGATTATAGGAGGAAATAATATGAAACAAAACCATACTTACAGTTACCTATATAAAATACTAAGATGTTAAATTGCTGCCAATCTTTCAAAAAGATTTTTTGCATTTTCCCTGGAGACAAATGTAAGATAATCAAAAACTTGATCTAAGGAAACCATTGAACCATATGGAAAATATATAACAAAACTTAAATCTTATGTGCAATTAGTTTTTAATTAATTGGCTTTCTGTGTGTGATCAGTCACCTGTAGTTTCATTGTTTAATCTACTGTTGTTAGTTCTAAATTTATATTTCCTGTTAAGATCTATCTCTTCATCCAGTAGTGTGCCTTGTTATTTCATTGTGACAATATGCCAGAAATTGTTGCCTGTCAAAGCAAGAATGCCAAATCCAATTGAAGATCTGGCTGTTATTTCAGAAATGGGTTTAAATATCGGTAGACTAGAAAAGTAGTCTGTAACGATGAATGCCATATTTTCCTACTCTTTCCCTCTTCTCCTGTCAACATTCTATATAAAGGATGACTTGACAAAAATATTACCTTAGATTTGGTTAGGATTTCAATGAAGTAATTTACAGTACTGTAATACAGCAGAAATGGGCTTCATGTCTTTTTAATTCACAAATATGAATCTCTGTCCTTAGGTGACAAGGCAAGTTCTGAATGTTGAGAAGACTTTCAAAAGTATATTATTCATGGATTATATGTTAACACAGAGAAAAAAGGAAAAGTTATGAGCCATTTCAATTATTTTGCCACAAGATTTGTAGAAGGCAAAAAAAAACAAGCCAGAAAATACAGCAAATCTGGTACTCAAGGAAATAGAGAATAATATGACCACTTCAATAATATGCTAACTGAAAGGATTGAGGAAAACAGAAATGTATTTTCTACATGCAATCAGAAAAAAAAAAAAAAAAGTAAGGGAATGAAGGGAACACATGAAGTTAAGGAGGGTTTCATTAGTTAAGTTCAGACAGTGAATTGAAAAACTATCAGCTTTTTTAAAATTTAGTAATAAACAAAATTCACAGAAAATATAAGCAATTACATATAATGAAGGACTTGCAATTACAGATATTGAGTAGTAGAACTAAAAAAGAAGACAAATTGAAAAAATGAGGAAATACATATGGATAAATGAATCCAGCAGCTAGAACCATCACAGTTTAGGCTGTTAAAATGTAACAGCTTTGTAGATAAAAAAGTCGATATCCCTTTTTTTAAGACACTTTATGGAAGATTATATATGAAGATTGTATACTAATTCATTCATTTCATAGAATCCTAGAATGGTTTGGGTTGGAAGGGACCTTAAAGATCATCTAGTTCCACCCCCCCTGCCATGGGCAGGGACACCTTCCACTAGATCAGGTTGCTCAAAGCCCCATCCAACCTGGCCTTGAACACTTCCAGGGAGGGGGCAGCCACAGCTTCTCTGCGCAACCTGTCCCAGGGTCTCCCCAAACTCACAGTAAAGAATCTCTTCCTTGTATCTACTGTAAATCTATCCTCTCTGTTTAAATTCGTTACCCCTTGTCTTATCACTACACTCCCTGATTGTACGAGATGAATTTTAACTCCCTAAAAACAGGACCTGAAAGAAACAGGCCTGTAAGAAAAATCGGCCTCACAGAAATAAGGGAGGAGTGGAGGCCCTCCAAGCCGAGGAATGTCTCAAACACTCACAAGTAGTGAAACTACAGTCACAGGGTGGATAGTGTGGACTCTGGACCTGATAAGGCTGCCTGGATAGCACAGGATGCAGCTCGAGAAGGGACACCTGTGAAGGCAGGATGGTTCTGCTCTGGTGCATCTTGTAAAGTTCCAAGGGCCATCTGTCCGGTGAATGACCTTTGCTTCACTATCCACGAAATTCATATTAAATTTGACATCCCTGAATATGCTAATAAAGATTAACAAGATCATACTAATCACGTCATCCCATGAAGAATCTTACCCCTACATGGGATACATGTGATATGTAAGTATGTGGGTTGACCTAGGGGACAGACCCAAGGAAAGTGTGTATAAATTAAGGGGGGGTGAGGAGTGAAAGGGAGAAAGAAAAAAGACACGAAGTGAAGAAGACAGATGCATCCTTGATGAACTTGTGCAGGACTAGTACAGGAACTGGATCAGTGATCTTTATTTCTCAATTCTCTCTATGTCCCTCCTTTTCTTTGTCCCCTTTTCCCTCACTACCATTAAGTAATGCAAAGCATACTTATGTCTTGCCATAGCTCATTATATACTTAGCCAATATTGTGTATCCAACTAATACATTGTGGAAGTTAATTGACGTCTGGACTTTGAGACTTGTCTCAGCATTGTCCACTCTGTTGGGGATTTACGAATCTAAGTCACTTGTCTCCCTCGTCTGAGCAGGATGTGACACTGACAAAGAGTCCCTCCCCATCTTTAGGCCCCCTTTAAGTACTGGAAGGCCGCTATAAGGTCTTCCCTGAGCCTTTTTTTCTTCAGGCTGAACAACCTCAAGTCTCTCAGCCTGTCCTCATAAAGGAGGTGCTCCAGCCCCCTGATAATCTTCGTGGCCCACTTGAGGAGGTCCATGTCCTCCTGATGTTGGGGCCCCAGAGCTGAACGCAGTACTCCAGGTGGGGTCTCATGATTTACATAATTATATTTTAACACAGTAAATATTTTTGAATTAATATGAATGTCAGCAGGTCATGCTAAATTTCAGTTTTAGCTCATTTATCATCAACAATCTATAAAAGATCTGATTCTAAGATCTTTGTACTGATGAATTGCTGTAGCAGAAAGAAACAGGGATAAATTTATAAAGGTTAACAGGAGAACTAGGTAGAAAGAATAAAGTATCATCCCTTTATCCCAAAAATAACTGAGATAACAAATAAATTACTTATTCTGGTGATTAGATTTTAAATGCCAATAACTGGAGGAAGAAAAGGTGTAAAGAGTTTAAAAATTAGGGACAGTTTGAAACACAGGTTTGAATACACACAGCTTGTCCATAAGACAGTTGGACCTCCAGCCTCATCTCATGTGAGGGATTTAGCCAAGATGCTGTGTAACAGGCTTTATGATGTTGCCTTGACCTGCCGCTGTGTCCCTTAGCTGTAGCAGGAATATCAGATGTGCTAATGCCTCAGCTCATACAACAGTAAAACAGCAGAAGCTGATGAGGAATGAGTTTTAAGGCTCACATTTTGTTGCACTGCAACACATTTACTTCTGTTATATTTCACCGTGCACAGTACTAGCTAAAACTGGAAAAGAGCATGGCTCAGGTGAATGTATTGACTGCAAGCTGCAGCAGCTGAAGAGCCAGCACAATTTGACTCCATCAACACTGCTGTGGTAAATTTCTGATGGAGAGGAAGGGCAGACACCAAGGGTGGCAGTGTTATAAATCAACAAAGCTACACTTGCCAGAGCTTGTGAGTTTGGACTAAAGAAAATATAAACCCCTCAATTTATACCTGGATACTTAAATCATGATGAAAGAGGGAATTCACTCATCTTTGAAAACATTAGTTATCTCTGCTGTAGACCATTTCCTTTGTACATATTCCCAAAAAAGTAGTGTGTCCCCCAATTATCTCAAAAACTTTCAGGTTCTCTGATCTTCCCCCCACCCCCCATTCTGGGGAGAAAAAAAGCTCTAAGTAGCTATAGGTACCTGTTACAGGTAACCGCATTTTGGTGCAGCTCTATTGTAGTAGAGAGGAGCTTTGACTGGCCAACGTTACCTTTCTAAATATCTTGTGCAGACTTATCCTCTCAGTGGCCTTTGTTAATATGATTATTATGCATTCTCCTTGCCTTATTTTGGGGCAATTTCTGCCTCTTAAAGCATACAATGCATTCATACCAGCAGATCAACAGTGGTACTTCCTAACAACTAGGAAGACAAGTTCATAATACCTTTTCTGTTACTTTGACACATTTTCTCCTTCAAGAGAGCAGTGTTTTATACACAAATTACTTCACTGATATTTAAATTCATTTACCTTTGTGGTTGTAGCTGTAAAGACTATAGTAGAAATAATCACATTTACAGCTAGGTTTCACACAAGCTTTCAGAATAAGTTGTAGTTTTACAGAGATCAAATTCTCAAAAATATTACCGATCTAAGATTTTAATATGTTCTTTTCCTATGTAGACTAAATGCAAGCTTTAGAGATAAGTCAATGCTATTAAAGTAATTATCAATATTTTAATGGAGGTTCCTATTAACCTTTTTTTATTGGTCACAAAGCCGCACAGCAGAGGAAGTATTTCAACATTATTCTGAATTCTTTACACAAATTTACAAAATGGCAATTATTAAGCAGAATGCTAATAATTAAGCTGATTTTGCCAGCCTTCTGTTGAGCTAATATAAAGACCACTATCAGATAAAGAAAATATCCTGCCTGTCTTTAAGTAGACCAATTCCTCATCTTATCTTGTTGGCATTTTGTGCTGTTGCAATACTACCTGGAATCAAATGTGAAAATTTCCTCTGGTGTACAGTAAAAAGCTTCCTTTAAGTCTTGCAATACCCATTTCAGAATTAAAGTAGCACTATTAAGCAGTCTGGTCCTGGAAAAGCAATTCCAACAGATAAATAAAAACAGCTGTAGAATACAAAATAGAGGCAATATCTGTTGCTACACACAGAGACCAGCTCAGAATAGGTTACCATATAGCCTTCACTGTTAAATATCTGCTCTGGGGGACCAATTGTGCAGAGCAAGAAATCACATCAGTAGGATCTGTGTTCATATATGGCAAGAGAAGGATAATTTTTTTTCATAAGGATGGACTTCTCTAAAGGATACCAAGTATACTGAATAAAGTGCATTTTTCACGTGTCTGTTTTCTTGATTTATGAAGTGGAAAATACTGAATGCTATCTGGATGCTGACCCAGATAGTGCACTTATGGGCATATGGAGACTTGCTTAGCATCGTCTACCACACATGACACCCACGAATATTTCATTTCTTCTGACCTATCTTAATGTGAGGCATCCCTTTGGACTCTAAAAAGTGAATGTCATGAGCTTTTGTCAGATATAATGTGACATGAAGTGTAATTGTTGCATCCACTAGGAAAGCAGCCAAATGAGCTGTTTCTAGTTATTTCTGTCAAGTTTGCCATTTCTCAGTGTAGTAAGGAAGAGAATATTTTGTCCATCATTTCCTCACCTATAGCAACAGAAAAGGTCTGATAGGATAAATACAGATGGTAGCAAGAACTCAGGAAAAGATAGGTATGGGGAGCCTAACTGGTGAGAGCAAGAGGTTTTGGAGAAGAAGAAAGACAGCAATAAATTATATGCTGGGGAAAGGATGATAACAATTTATAACACTTTTTCCTTCCCCAGTGTCATTTCAGTTGGCCCCAGGTTCCCTTTTGCCCAGCAGCCACAGTCTTTGTATTCTCCTTGGTTTATACCTCACCTGATTTAAACAAATCCCATTTTCAGGGCTGTGGAGTATGTGGTCCATCCACCCAGCAGTTGCTCTCACTGTCTGGAAATTGATGCTAACATTTCTCTGCATTTCATATGCAGTGAATGCTTACCCAAATCATGAACACATGTAGATACAGGATAATTATGAATTCTGGCTTTACCTTTCATAAACTAGCAAAACTACTCTTTTGTCACAGGGTGCTTCTGGGAGCTTAGTATTTGACTATAATGGCAAATTATTAAGAGAGCCTAGGAAAGTCTGTGAGAGTGATAAATGGCACAAGCTGTAACTGTCCCACAAGCAAGCTAACAATAAAAAATTGCTGCAGTTTTGGACAGCTCACAGTCAGGCCCTTCTGAGCTTTCTGGTACAGCACCAGATGTAAATGTGCTCCTTGCTATATTGTGCTTGCCTTGTGTGGAGTGCTTTCCTGGCTACCAGTGCTCACCAAAAGATTCTTCTTCATACTGGAATGATGCTGTGGGCAACTAGACACTTCTAGAGCATCTCAGAATCCATTTTTATGAGTTGCCACTTTCCTCTTCTCACTCTAATAATTACAGGTTCACCAAATTCAAAATACCCAGAATGATTTTGTATAGATAGAAACCTCTACAAAAGGTTAATAAGGACATAAGTTATAAGAATTGAAAATAAATTAATAGTGTTTATCAGTGTTTCAGTTAGATTTAAACTTTTATTTTGGCATATAAGAGTTGGTTAGAAAATTAATAAGGGCTTCACAGTCTTCCTAGCAAAAGACTGGTTCTTCTGCAGCCACTAATCATCAAATTTTCTTCACAAAGCTGCATCTGCACTTGGAGGGGATCTTATTTCACGTTATCCATATCCATATCCATAATCCTCTTAAGGTTGAGGCAATGACTGGAAAGGAAAGAACAGTTTTTCAGACTCCAAATACTTTTCCTTTCTCTCCATGTCTCCTTCCATTGGAATATGTGTAGCTTGCATTCCAGAATAAAACACTCTTTAAATTGATATGTATATTTATATATAAGGGTATAATTTGACAGCTATTCTTTATAAAGAGTATAAAAAAAATGAGTTCATGGGTACACCTCATTACTGATTTTTTGACTGAGACCACAAGAAAGAAATAAGTCATGCTGGGATAATGATGTGTTTGAGGTGTACTGGTGGTCCTGACTTTAAGGAATACTTTTTAATGTATTTAATTGACTATAATAAATACCTGCAGAATGAAAGTTTGAGATCTCAGGTGCTTCAACAAGAACCTCAGGGCAGGGAAGGGAAGGGAGGACATGACAGAGGATGGGGAGATGGGATGTCGGGGGCAGAGATGGAGGCAAGAACCACAGGTTTGGGTTTTTTTTTCCCCCATTTTTTTTTTTCTCTGCAGTGACTTCCTATTCTTTAATGGCCAGGTCATTATTTTATTTCACTGTAGAAATCCTTCTCAGTATCTTTTTCTCAGTAAAAGGGGAAATTTATGTGTGTTAAAGTGGCCATTTAACATCTGGATCCGTGAATGGTACTTCCCATCTACCTGATAGGTATTTTATTTCCATTTAAATTTTCACTGATATGGCACTCTCTTAAATACCTGAGGAAATTGAAAGCCCATACCTTAACATAGCACTTTGTGACTGCTCCAAGAAATTTGACTCCAGGAATGATTTTTAAAAATATTCCTTTCAGACAGAATGTGAAGTGTACTTTTCTTCTGGAATCTAAAAGTGCAGATAAGCCTTTTAAAGATAACATGTCACAATCTGATCAAATATTTACTGGATGATGCATTAAATGAATTAATTTGTTATCAGTGGAATAACCTTGTAATTTTGAAAGAAATTCAGCTTCCTGTGTTTCCTTTACATGGTGAGGCATCTTCAAAATAAAGACATTTGGCAATGTGGTTCAAACCTCTGCTCACTCGGGACTGTGAGTTTTCTCCTTTCAGCACTAACCCCATGCTGACTGGTGTTGGTTTCTCTATTTAATACAATCAGAAATTCTTAGTTTCATATACATGTGAAGTTCTGTTTTCTCTTAACATGAAATGCATAGTAAAGTAAAAACAGCCTGAGTTAAGATCATGTGTTAGAGTATTTGTGGCTTCAGGGAATGAATTAAGCTGCTCTATTCTGTATATTCAAGTAATAAGGATTTACTAATTTAATATAGTAATCAAAGCAAATATTACTTCCCTTCCTCCTTTTTTCTTATGACAGGAGATTGTGCATATTAACTGTGACCTTAGTTTAAGTGATATGCTATCATCTGAGAGAGGTATTCCTGGAATAACAGAGGGACTTTACTTGACACTTTCACCTTTCTACCAAAAAGGCTGACAGTACCACTTTTTCATCACAGACAAGGAGAGATTTCAAATCAGCTTATGTTGGGAGCTTCAGAGTCTTCTAATATGCACAGTTTAGGGTAGTGGAGTTTCTTTCATGTGGTTTCTCATGTATCTTTGCATTTTTACATTTCAGAATGTCAGAGCAACTAGGCTATGCTCACACTGCACGCTCCATCTGTCAAACTAATGCCAAGTCCTAATTATGAGATTTTTGAGGTGATCCCATATGACTGGATTTTCAAAGCACAACAAAGGTAATGGGGTACCAAAGTTCAGCAAATCATTTTCTGATGGTCAAAAAAGAGTAACACAAATGGTTGTTGTTGGAATATAATCTAAAGTCTCTTCCTGTCATCAAGCATTCAGTGTCTGTGCTGTGTACTCCAGAGCATAACACTTAATTCAGAAATTCAAAGATTGCTATTTGCACACTTTATTCTGTTTTGCATAACTTCCTGTATGATTTATTCTCATATTTTAGAAAAGATATGTCTTGTATATATATGAAAATATTATAGTGTTAAAGCAGTTTAGAATCATTTTACTAGTGTATTAGTAAATGTTTCCTGTAGCAATCTAATACAGTTGCTCTATCTATAGACAAATACACATTTTTCTGCATTACATATTCATAAAAAGAGTGCAGAATATTCTCAAGCTTTGTACCTTAGTTCAGCCTACCAAGAGGAGCAAGATAAGCCTCTTCATGTATATCTTAAGTGAACCAAAATCAGTCTTTGGAGGTGACTGCCTCTCTCTCTGACTTAAAGACAGCAGTTTAGACATCTCAAATACTTCAAATTAAGTGGGAAGAATTTGGGCCTGTACCATGGGCTTTGCAGACATGATTTTATTGATGGAAATGAGGGAGGATGGTGAATTTTGAATGTCACATTCCCCAGCAGCCGCCCAGACCTGTGGGTGCTCTTTTGTCATGTAAGCTGGTAAGAGCCTTGCCTCCTGGAACTGCACCTACTCAGAAGGGCTCTTCCTGAAAATGGGCAAGTGAACTGGGTACTGTACATTAGCAGACTCCTAAATTGGCTTGGAAAAGTGTGGGATATCATCCTAATGTAGTTAAGGCAAGAAAACTGCTGCCTGGAAATGTGCACTCATGTGAATCAAAGTTTTAGTTACTCATGAATCAATAGTGCTGCTTTAAGCTTTTATTCACATGTCTCAAGGCAGAGTGCAGAGCATGCTGCTGTCATTCTGATTTTACAAAGCCAGAGGTGTAGACAACAGCGAGCTCTCCAAATGACCTGGCCAGATGCACAAAATTGGCAGAGCTGAGAGGACTCTGACCAGGTCACTCTTGCATGTTATGCTTGGGAAGCCCCTTCCTCGGCCACAGTGCCTCTGCACAGAAGGGGAAGATTATGCACTATGGTAACTATAATCATCTATGCCAATGACAGTTTCATAGCTTGTTTTGCAGATCTGCTGACCTGCTACATCTGCCTCTGTTGGATCACAGAGCAGTAGAACGGTCTGTATCCTGGGCTCCATGCTCAGAGAAACCCAGCAAGAAGTTACATTTTCCTACAGCAGGGATGAGCCACAGCATTGCCTCTGCCATGTGTCCAATGGTCCCCTCTCTCTTTGTATGACCTGCTATTTAAGGTCTCACAAGCTGGTCCAAAAGAAAAATGAGGCATTTATGCATACTGTCAGCATAAATACAGATGACAACAACTGAGAAGATAAATCTCTATTTGTTGAGTGTTTAGATTAATACTTCCAAAATACCTTTGTTTTTAATATATTTTTTAAAAGTCTCAAACTCTGACAAGCTATGAAATACCATATCTTCAACGCAGACAAGCTTTAATAACAATGTATCCTATGAAATACCAAGCCAATAGGGAAGGATTTTTTTTGTTTGATCAGAAACATAGTTCCACCCCAGTCATTTATCCCCAAAAATGTTAGGACTGAGGAATTTTTTTCCTTGCTATGTTACCTTATTTACTTGTCTGGATTTTGTCTGTCAGATTATAATGTTAGGAACTATAAACTACTTGACAACTCCACATGATGAACATACAGTTCAATACAGAGCTGTTCAGTTCTTTCTTCAATACTTGTGAATACAAGGCATGACTGCAGGGAAAAGGACCAGTGTCCTTTGAAGTGTCTTGGCAGCAGGAGGCTGATACTGGTGACAGCTTCAAAACCCCCCTACTAATAACCTCAAGACCCTAACTGCCACTCAGCAATATTTTGTGGCCTTTGGACCCTCAGATTCATTTCATCTTTATTTTTATAATAAAGAATGAATGTCCTTCAATCCATGAGCTATGTCTCAGAGGACAGCCAGGCTTATAAACCATTGGATACAGAAGAAAAAAACCAAACACCACCCCCAAACTCCAATCTTCAAACCCCAAATTCCTTTAAGATAGGAAGTTTTTGTTGTTTTTATTTATTTATTTATTTATTTATTTTTTTAGTAAAGTACATATGCCAGAATAGCTGGGAGATAGGGTTTATAATTCTATCTACTTGATGCATTGCAATCATTCTCTAATTAAGAATATATTTTAAAATATTCTGGTCTTTTTTTTTTTTTTTTTTTTAACTGTTGGAAAAACATCTATGTATTTGTGCTAATCAATATGTAGAAAGTGAGGTTCTGTATTTTTAAGAGGAGATTCTACTCATACAGAACTGTGTCAAATGGTCATCCTACTCATTAATGTGCAAAGGGCAGACACTCAGTGAGGCTGAAAACAATAAAATGACTAAACAGAAATGATGGCAAAATATTGCATAGCTGACAACAACAATTCATTTCATGGGAAGTTCATATATTTTATGCTCTCATGACAGTCATCTGAGTTAGAAGCTGAACCAGAAACATACAGAGTGTAAAATTCAGGAATAACACCACAAACCAAAAGAGCAAAGCAAGAAAGAATCTTGTACAAAATAATCCAACAAGCTTTTTCCAGTTTGATATGAATGGCTAAATTTAAATAAGTTGGAACTATCAAAGACTTAGCCTTAGTGGAGATGCTATGTACTAAACAATCTTTTAGATACTCTTCTTTGATATTAACATCTGAGGCATAATTGTTATGCATCGCTAAACCATTCTAAAGGTTTCAGTTAAGGTCAAGACTCTCTGGGAATGGCTTTCAGATTCTGCAGCATTTCATTGCAACAGATGAAAAATGTAACAAAACTGGTGGAATTTTTATAAGTCATTTATATTTTAGAATCAATAGTTGCTGCATAGATGACTAACTTTTTAGTGAAGTAAAATATAACTATGGTATCAGGTTTTCTGAAGACTTGGGAAAATTATATAGATATGGATTTATCCTTTGCCCCTTTTACTTTTGTTTTTTGTTTCATCACCCATTCATATTATAAAATGTATTTCTTCTCTTTGTGTGTGTTTCTGTCCTATTTCTTTGAAAGCTTTGATTCTCATCTAATCCTACTTCTGGTAAAGAATGGATTTGAAGCAAGTTTTTTACTCATACATGTAATTGAAGGGTACCTTATTTTTCTTTACATATGTTTAGGGAAATATAAACTGATGGAAAAGTTGAGGGTTTTTTTCCAGTTGTTTACTCATTATTCTTTTCCAGCCATAATGTCCATGTTGCCTTAATAGAACAACAGGAACATTTATTGCAATCCTTCAAACCAAAGTTCCCACTGTCTTTGTAACAAGGGATTTCTTAGCCTATTGCTTGGGAGAGATGTAAGTCTGATGTGTCTTACCACATAGTATCTCTTCTGGTGGCAGCTGATTGGGTCACTATACATTGCTTCCATCCTTTGTGTGGAGGCCAGATACCTAAATTAATTTAACCACAGAATAAAAATATGTTCAGTTCTGATGCTTACCCATTATTTACTGTCCATAAGCACCATGCCCTGATTTTGGTTGTGAACACTGGTGAAGAAGTTTTAAAATAAGAGTTAGCTGTAATGGCAGCTTTTCATTAGACATTTTAAGATATCTGAAATGCGGGTCATATCTCCCATTATTTATCGGTTTCGTCTCACCTGCATTCTGTCCTCAGCCCTGGTGGGTTATCTTCATGGCCTTCCATGGAACAGAGCTAAAAAGCAATAGTTTTAAAGGAAAAACGTATATTTGTACAGTCTCTTTCCACTGCATTGCTTATCAATTGTTCCATTTCAATGACAAGGTAATGCAGATTCTAATTAAATGATTTGTCCTCAGTCACTGGTGGTGGATATTAACCTTGCCAAGCAAAAAATTTTTGCCATTGTGTTCTCATCTGTATCCAGTATTCCTGATAACAAGCAAGAATAAGGTATATAATTGGATACGTTTGTTAAACAGTTAAAGCACAGTTTGTGTCCTACAATTATCATGATTTAGATTTTGGGAGGACATAATTAATATTAAAGATCACAAATTGGAGATTTGCCCTGTAAGTGCTTGTAGTACTTGTAAAATTAATACAGCTTTGCACAGAAGAAAGGGTTCTAATCCATGGATTAATGGTTTGAATATAGCTTGGTGAGGGTAAATGATCAGGACACCTATAAAAATAGTATTTTCAGGATTTGAGGAAGCTTCTCAGTCATGAGGAGAGGAAAGAGGCAGTGGAAATATGAGAAGTTTGAGACATGAATGATGCTTACTTGGCCTGCCATTCCCCCCCTGACTCCTCCAACACAAAAGGAAGAATGTAGCACCAAGATTTGGTTCTTAATAGAGCCTTAAGGTGCAGCAATCCCAGTGCAATAAAATTATTTCAAGGCAAAGAAATGAGAAAGAGTAAACTAGTAATTGTATCCACATTTTAAAATATTTGTAGTCTAAAAAGATAGCAAACTATATGGAAAATAACAAGTATGGTAACTATCAGAACTGCATATTAGACAGAAATAGGGTCCTAAGGTATAAAGAGAATGAAAAGGCTGAAGTCTTGAAAATGCTGTATTGCATATTTTCAGGATCAGGCCTAAGGTAAGTATCTGGCAATACTAAAGAAATTTTTATATATATATAATTTTATATATATATATATGTATGTATGTATAAAAATAGCTGTTCCAGGAGGAAGCTGGCTTCTGGATTAATTACAGAAAGTGCCACATCCCACTGAGCTGTGCATGATAAAGTTGGTTCTTGTTGATATATTTCCAGACTGTGATGTCTTATTTGCATGATGACTAGAGAGGGAATACTGTTATACTGCACAAATCAGCAGAATTATATTACTGAGGCTGAGTAATGGTACATAAACTTGTTCAAAAAACGTATTTGAAATCTCCTTTCAGTGGCTATTCCAAGTAGGAGGATTTCTACTTGTAAGTGCCAACATGCTCTAATAGAAAACAGTTCTGATTTATAAAGACAGATTAGTGATGAAGATTATTAATTTACCTTTAATGACTATTTCAGATAGGAACTGGTTATGTTGTAGATGTACTCCAGTTTCTATTTTATTTTAAAATATAACTTGCTGTTCTCTTTGATGAAGATTAAGCTGTTCTTGGTTTTTGTTGTTCTTTTATTTTTTAATTAATGGATGACTGACTCTCTTCAGTGTTTTCCTGATTTCATACAATAGGAGTTTCTTTTTGACATTAGAAATTATATTCTAATTTTAAATAACTTGGTTTAGTCACAGTTTTCTGTACTAACACATGCAATTTCTAGAGCAGAAAAACAATTACTTGAGTATGTTTTATTTTGTATAATCTCTCACTAACGATACATTCAGAAGTCCTGTGCAAAATTTTTGAAAAATAAAGCATAGTCTGTAAAATCATACTGTTGCTCTTTTTTCTTTTTGAACCCATCTACAAAATACACATGATGTTATGAGTGAGTGACAGGGGTTTTTTTGTCAAACCAGGACACATAATAATATGGAAAATTTATTTTGTTTCTTTATTTCATTTTTTTTTCCTCTAAATCAGTAATTAGTTGTACAGTTGAGAGTAAGGCTAGTGTCTTCTCAGTTCTCAGTACCATGTGGTTGCTCGGAGGACAGAGTTACCCAGGTATATATATATATATAACTCTGACCTGCACCATGAAAATATTGTTTGTCACAGTCGTTTGAATGAGGGGCATCAATTCCCCTTTTGTTCATATTCTGTTGTTAAAGTATGATCCTTTATGCCAACATAAGAGACAAGAAACACTCTAAAATCTAGGTCAGAAGTACTATTCACAAAGTGGTGTTATTCCTGAAAAGCAAAATTTCTTTCTCTTATTCAGTGCGAATATTCCCTGAGCCTTTGTTCAAAACTGTTTACTTAAATATGAAAGGTTTTCTCTTTACTTCTGTTTGCTGTGCTGATCCTGGGTCCTGTGCAAAGGGGGTTTCTACTCCCCGAGGCGCCCGCCCGGGGCTGAGGGGCTCAGCTGTGCCCTGCGCTGGGGCCGTTGGAGCCGCCTGGAACCGGCTGTGTCCGGCACGAGGCAGCCCCGGCCGCACCCCACAGGGGCCCACCCGGCAGCCCCAGCACCTGGGCACCTGCACCTGGTACAAAGGCCTGAGATGAGTCTTTCAGCGTGGCCTCTGATTCCAGTAATGGCAAAGTCGTTCCAGGTCGTACCAGTCCTACCACTTCCAGGCCTGTAAATCTCCAATGATTTATTAAGTAAGCTCAGGGTGTGGAAGATGATAGAAAATGGGTTGAAATCTTTTGCCCTGTTGCCGAGGGTGTCAATAACTGATGAAGCATCTGGAACAACCTTCTGCTCAGTGAACAGCACCTGTACACCTTCACGTGTTTCCAAATTCTCCACAGTAATGTGTCTTGGTTTAGTGATTAGTATTAATTTTGTTCACCCACTATTTTTCACAGCTGTTTCACTGGAACACCATGTGAGTCTCCATCTTTGAAGCTGACTGGTGATATGACTAAAATTCATGTATTTTAACTCATTGGTCAACTTGGATTTTTACTTTTTTTTAACTTCTCTTCGAAAATATCTGCTAATGAATATGTTCTTCCTATCAGAACTGACCTTCTTTACTGATAGCTTCCCATTAGTACTCATGCTTTCCTCTCAGGAGTCACCAGCTTTTACTCATTTACTTCCTGGAGAGAGTCAAAATGACTTTTAATCATCTCTGAAACAGTTTCCAAAGCCAGCTCTCTCCATGGACCCGCAGGGAAACACATCAGGTGAAGCTGTCATGTCCCTGGAGTTTCTCCTTGTGGAAATGTTCATTAATGGTGGCAGCACAGGGAAAAGTTAACACTCAATATTTTTTCTAACATATCAAGGACAAACAAGATTAAAAAATAAGTAAACATAATGCAAAATGGAAGAAAACTGAATGACATAGTAGTTGTCTCTCTGAAACATGCCTCCCCCTTGTTTTTTTATTCCTACTGTAATGTTACAAACCAGGGCACTAGTACTGTCTTAACATGCAAAGGTCCCTGCTCCAAATCATGTTCCCAAACCTGCAAAGTTCCTGAAGTCTGCAGGAAGTCAGCCCTGCAGAAATCAGAATCCAAACAAATGGAATTTATGATTCTTCTGGTGTTTTTATTTTTTGACATAATTTTGAAGAGCAAGTCAATGCATCATTACATTTAAACAAAGCTCTAGGTCTGTCTGATTCTTACTAACACTTAAGCACATGTCTAAATGGTGTTCTGAAATCAAGACAGTCTGGAGACTGTGGATTGAATGCAAAACTGATAAGAGCAAATACAGTTCTTATTATATTTTTCAGGAACAAATTAATACCTGACATAAGCAATATTAAAAATTGCATGGTGAGTCTAAGAAGGTCTAAAATGCAAACCAGAGTAATTGTTACTAGTCAGAAGGCATGCAAAACAAATATGTTCTTTTGTTTTAATGTTTACAATCATACAACAAAAAGAAACCTCTTTTTGCTCATGATGCTGTGATAGTTTATAAGGGGCTAGAAAGAAGTCATTAACCAACTATAGTTCTAATCAAAATGGATCAAAATCAATTATCTTTTATTTTTTAACATATGCTTCTGAAATTTCAAAGGCAAACCCCTCAGTGAAAGTCACTACCTAAGCACATTCACCGTGAGTACTAAAGTACCTTTAAGAAACAGTAGCATCTGCTCTATATGGAGAGAATATTTTCTTGATTTCAATTTATTCAGTTAATTTAAATAGATTACTAGGTATTCACAGTTGAAAATAAGTAGGAAAGTCTTTTTCTTCTTCTTCTTCTTCTTTTCAATCTCCATATAGAAGTGAGGTAAAATCTACCAGCCTGAAAATCTTATAGGGTCTTCTGACTAAGAGCAATTAATTTCATCCACTCACTAAAAAAACCTACTTTGTTTAAAGTCAGTTTAAATTAAATTAAAAATATTTTATGATAAATGTAAGTTTGCTCTTTATCAGGAACATCTGAGGTCTTTTTTTCTTTTGTATATCTTAGTATCATCAGTGAGCCCTTAGACTATCAGACAGAGTAGAAGTTAAATTGATACCTGATAATTAGTATTTTACAGTCTTTTTCAACTGTTTCCTATAGTTTCATCTACAAACTAAAATTACTTAAGTCAACACTTTCACTGCCCTTCTCTGAGGTTCTTGCTGCTCATTTCCATTTCTGTGCTATATAAGACATTGTGCTGTCTGGGCAAGGAACAAAGCTGTGCAATGATTTGGATTAAAATAGACTTTTAAATATATGTATGTTTATAAATCTACACACACAGAGAGTGATTATACATATATACGTATATATTTCTGGATTTATCTACACCAACATAAATTCACTGTTTGACCATAGAACTACAGTTAAAAACTCCAAATAAATGTCTGAACCTGTAGGAAAGTAGGTGGGAGACCAGATTACTTATTTTTATAGCAACACCACCTTTCCTGACATGAAAAGTATGTTAAATTGTAACTGTAAGTTATCTCTTCACTGCAAAGACGTGTGTGCTGTTGCATCAAGGTAAAAAATAGAGATCATAAATCTACTATATAGAAAGTCACATGTAGTCTATGTTCTCTAAAACTAATAAATGCTAATAAGATGCAATCTGATTTGGAACTTACTTAGAGTTGCTAATATGAGCAGAAACTAGTGCCTCATTTCCACTAAAATGCTTACTTAGAAGAACATACAGTTAATAACTGATTTATCTTAATGAGATAACTCAGATGATTTTTCTTAAAGTAAAAGTATGTTTTGGTTTTGATTCTGTTGATTCCTGAGGCTGTAGAAAGCTGACCTGGATTTTTCTAGCTTTAGGGGTTTTTTTTTTTAAAAAAAATATTTCCCACTTCACTGTTTTCTAAACAATATTACAAAATTTTCAAAGTATCCTCCTTCTGTTTAAATAACTTCTTAATAACTTCTTAGTTTCAGATGTTAAGGATAATGTCGGGGGGGGGGGGGGGGGGGGGGGGGAAGAGAGAAAACCTGAACTAGAAGTGCAATATGAGAACAATGACCTGAGCTGCATTTTGGGAAGTAAAGTAGGAGAGTTTTCAGTTGACTAAAATTTTCAAGGTATTACCTTTTGTTATCAAATGCAGTGTTCTTGAATAGTTTACATTCTTACAGTATGGGAAGAACCTATTTACGATTCTTTGCATGTTTATGAGAAAGAATGTACATGTGCATCTTATTGCTGAAAAAAACATCAGACACAGCTAAAATATTTAGATATTGTCCCTTTTAGAAGTAGTTTGAAAGCAGAATATTTTACTTTTATTTCATTAGCAATAGCATTTTGCTCTACATATTTCAAAGCAATGGGTATCTATGAGGTGGAAAATGAAGTGTGCCTCCCTGTTTCACATACTAGTGAATATATACACAGGGAGCTCAGCTGCTTATGGCACCTTTTACAGCATGGTTCCTCAAGTTTGTTTTTTTTAGCAGCAAAGCAGACTTGTGCACCTTGAGTTGCTGTCTACTCTGCTTGTTCCCATATCCACCACCACAGGGGTCCTTTAGACTAGACACCACCATGAAGTTTTCTTTTGAACGAACTGTGAACTTTCTGAATTTAAAAGAACACTCCAAGAACTTCACAAGTTATTCCAATATATATTTCCTAATTTCACTAAACCTTTTAAGTTTCTTTAGCGTTTTAAAAATACAGTTGAAAAAGCAATTTGCGTATGTACACAGATACACCGACGTCCATCTTTCTTAACAAATTCTTACCATGTTGAGTCCTGAGTTGCTCAAGGCAATTCAGAAAAGATGCCACAAGGCCATATCAAATGCTCGTTCAGCTCTAAGAATATAATTGGTGGTAATAGTGTATTACACAGTTGCATCACTGTAGTTATAAGCACCTGCACTATCTCTGATCTCTTTAGCTACAGCTGGCAATTTATTTGACGGTCAGTTCACAGTCCCGATTCACTGGTTTTTGTGGGTATGGGATTGTGGCCATTTGTGATTTGTTTAATTCACTGTGGTAAAGCTAAAAAATGAGTGCCATGAAGTATTACAAATTATTATGTTGCTTTTCCTGCATTTACAAATAAGGGATTTAATATTTCAGACAGCTGTAACCCTTATGATCACTGTATTTAAAACAAACCAATGAGATTATGTTGTGGAGATCAAGAAGCAAAATTTCATGCAAGGAATTACATCACAGACAGTAGCTGAGCAGCTAAAACTTCTATATAATTCACATTATACTAACAGTTCAAAGCACTTAGATTAATTTCTTCTTATATTGAATTCCAATTATAAATGGTACTTCAAAATATTTTTAGAAAGCTTTTTAAAAATCACTGGTTTTGCACACCTCCAAATTTATGGACATAAAATTACTGAAGCTATTCATTAAAAAATCATATTAAGGAAAAAAAAGAGCTTCTTATGAGCTTTTGATTCCTCAAAGCACTGAGGTATGCAGCTAACTTCAACTGAAATGGATGGAAATTTAGTATTTATGTAAGAACTGAAGGGTCTCAAGATAAAGGCATGAACTGAGTGCCAGTGCAGACACTCAAACACTGTTGATGGAATAAGTCCAAGTGCTTTGCTCAGCTAGCATCTAACAGAGTGGAGCCCCCTGTGAGGAGGGCAGGATGATTAATTCTGAAATCTATATCAATGTTTTCAAAGTTAGGGACATCAGACAGAAATTTTATTTTGCATAAATTGTTTCACTGGAAATGAAACAACCTTACCCACCTCAGAATCAAAGAATTTTCTTCTCACCCATTCATTTTACTAGATCTCACTATAAGGGGTTTTTTGAGACATATAGTAGGAACATATGGAAATGGATACGATTTGAGGGGGCACGTGCTGTTCCCATTTATACTATTGTATGAGAAATCTGCAGAGAAAGTAACATGGACTGAGTTGGTATGAATCATTATATATACAAGTCTATGGGCCCGGACGGGATCCACCCAAGGGTACTGAGGGAGCTGATGGAAGTGCTCACCAAGCTACTTTCAGTCATTTATCAGCAGTCCTGGGTAACTGGGGAGGTCCCAGTTCACTGGAAGTTAAAAAATGTGATGTCTATCTACAAGAAGGGCCAGAAGTAGGCCTGTCAGTCTGACCTCAGTGCTGTGGAAGGTTATGAAGCAGATCATCCTGAGTGCCATCACACAGCATATACAAGACAACCAGGTGACCAGGCCCAGTCAGCATGGGTTTATGAAAGGCAGGTCCTGCTTGACAAACCTGATCTCCTTCAATGACAAGGTGATCCACCTAGTGAATGTGGGAAAGGCTGTGGATTTTGTTTACCTGGACTTCAGTAAAGCCTTTGACAGTATTTCCCATAGCATTCTCCTGGAGAAACTGGCTGTTCATGGCTTGGACAGATGTACTCTTCACTGGGTAAAAAACATGCTGGATAGCTGGGCCCAAAGAGTTGTGGTGAATGGAGTTAGATCCAGTTGGTGGAGTTAAATCCAGTTGGTCACAAGTGGTGTTCCCCAGGTGTCACATCCTGCTCAGACAAGGGAGAGAAGTGACTTAGATTCATAAATCCCCAACAGAGTGGACAAAGCTGAGACAACTCTCAAAGTCCAGACATTTATTAACTTCCACAATGTACTAATTGGATGCATAATAATTGGATAAGTATATAACAAACTATGGCAAAAAATATAGTATGCCTTGCATTACTTAATGGTAGTGAGGGAAAAGGGGAAAAAGAAAAGGAGGGAGATAGAGAGAATAGAGAAATAGAGATCACCAGCCTGGTTTCCTGTGTTGGTGATGTCTGAGTTCGCCAAGGATGCATCCATCTTCTTCACTTCTTCATGTCTTTTTTCTTTCTCCCTTTGACTCTTTGCCCCTCCCCCCAGTCAGTTTATACACACTTTCCTTGGTCCATCCCTTAGGCTGACCTACATACCAACGTATCCCATGTATGGGGAGGAGTAAGGTGTTTCATGGGATGACGTGATTAGTATGATCTTGTTAATCTTTATTAGCATATTCAGGGATGTCAACTTTAATATGCATTTTGTGGATAATGAAACAAAGGTCATTCACCGGACAGATGGCCCTTGGAACTTTACAAGATGCACCAGAGCAGAACCATCCTGCCTTCACAGGTGTCCCTTCTCCAGCTGCATCCTGTGCTATCCAGGCAGCCTTATCAGGTCCAGACTCCACAGTATCCACCCTGTGACTATAGTTTCGCTACTTGTGTTTGAGAAATTCCTCAACTTAGAGGGCCTCCTCTCCCTCTCATCCCTTATCTCTGTCAGGCTGCTTTTCCTCACAGGCCTGTTTCTTTCAGGGCCTGTTTTGGGGGAGTTACAAGTCAGCTCTCACACCAGGGCTCAGTATTGGGACCAGTTCTCTTTAATATATTTATCAATGATATGGATGGGAGTATTGAGTACACTCTCAGTAAGTTTGCAGAGTTGCTGGAAAGATGCCTGGCAAAAAAGGACCTGGGGGTGTTGGTCAACAGTCAGCTGAATATGAGCCAGCAGTGTGCCCAGGTGGCCAAGGCTTGTGTCAGAAAGTGTGGCCAGCAAGACTAGAGAAGTGATCGTCTCCCTGTACTCAGCACTGGTGAGGCCTCACCTCGAATACTGTGTTCAGTTTTTGGCCTCTCACTACAAGAAAGACATTGAGGTGCTGGAGTGTGTCCAAAGAAGAGCAACAAAGCTGGTGAAGGGTCTGGAGCACAAGATGCAGGAGGAGTAGCTGAGGGACCTGGGGTTGTTTAGCCAAAATAAAAGGAGACTGAGGGGAGACCTTATGATTCTCTACAACTACCTGAAAGGGGAGTGCAGTGAGGTGGCTGTCAGTCTCTTTTCCCAAATAGGAAGTAATAGGACAAGACGAGAAGGCCTCAGATTGTGCTAGGGGAGGTTTAGATTGGATATTAGGAAAAATTTCTGCACTGAAAGTGTTGGCTAACACTGGAACAAGCTGTCCAAGGAAGTGGTTGAATCACCATCCTCGGAGGTATTTAAAAGATGTATAGACATGGTGCCTGGGGACATGGTTTGGTGGTGGACTTGAGTGTGTTGGATTAACAGTTGGACTGGATTATTTTAGGGGTCTTTTCCACCCTAAATGATTCTATGATATGATGATTCAATGATTCTATTTCTATGATGCTGGAAAAGAAGAAAAGGAGCTAGAGTATCTATGGCAACCAGGTTTAACAGAAAGACTTCCATGTTTCTAGTGCTAGCTCTGCTCTGTACCCTATGCCAGCAATTTCACCAGTTTGGGAAAATGAACTTTCTTTTCCCATCTTGCCATAATTGCAAGTTGTAAAATAAGCCAAGACATTCAGTCCTTAAAGAACATTTTCATTAAATTATTTGAGGACAACTTTATAGTTTATTTCCTTTTTTCTCTTCTCCCCTTTCCTCCCCCCATATTTAATCTGGGGGAAGGGAGAAAAAATAATCACAGTCTGCTCCATATGGTGCAAAGAAACAGGTCGTTACTCGGTTCGCTTTAGTGGGTTTTTTTGATACTGGGTAGATTGCTACAAGCAGCAAGGACAAAAGAATTGATTGCAGTAATAATTTTAGAGATGAACCTGTAGAGTTAGTGATGTCCTCTGTCCTTTTTTGTTTTTTAATCAAGGAATCACTAGTGTTTAGTGGCAGTACAAGCTTTTTAGAACTTTGTGCTATTTTTTTAATGGCATTAAATTAGAATATTATAGAGTAGTTGTTATTGTACTTAGCCTAGCTGCACACAGTAGCAAATATAGCCTGCTAGTTATGCTCTCAAAAAGTGTTGGGAGGGAAATTTTCAGACAACTTGCTTTCTGTTCAGTGATGCTAGTTCAATTAAACTAATTGTTGGTATGAATCGTTAAGTTTTGACAAATCTGTCAAACTAATGTTTTCTCAAAAGTCTTGAAATTTTTCATTATTAAATTAAGTTTTTAAGAGGAACAAAATCAATTCTTCCAATTCAAAACCCTTACGCTTAGGTGATTGAACCTATTGTTGTAAAGAATAGTCAGATCAAATACAAGAATTAATTATAGTCAGAATAACAAATTCCGTCTTTTCAAGAGAGAGGAAATATTTGCAACAAAACTGTTTTTAAGATGTTGCATTTTATTCTCAGCTTGTAAAAGATTTAGTTTTAAATATCTTATTTTTAGTGTGCACGTAATCTTCTGTTGGACAAGTAATTTTGCCATTACTGTACCTTGCCATGTATTAATCAGTTCTTTTCCCCATATCAGTGCATGATGAAGGCCGTTCAATATCCTGTCTCTGATACTAGTCTAACAGTCAGATGCAACACTGATTTTCCATCATCATCATCTGTGTCTATCCATATTCAGACTGTCAGTGATTTTAATACACATGTGCAGAAAGAATACATCCCATTGAATTGTCCATGTTGGATGTGACATAATTTGAGATGTTCTCGTCGTACTGCAGGAACTGTTAATGGCTGTTAATCTTTGATATATAAGTAACAAAAACTTTTCATCTATCTTTCATATATCAACTCAGAAAAAAAGGGATAGGAAATTAAAGTTCAAGTGTCTAGCTCAACAGAAAAGTAAGAGTTCTGTATTAGTTTTGTAACATTTGTGTTATATCACTACATCAGGTTTTTACTGGATTTTCTTTTAAGTGACGGCTTTGAAATTGAGTTGTGCTTTGTTGTCATGTATGTAAGTGTGAAGACCCAAGAGAAATTTAAACTTGAAAGTTAAACTCTGAATTAGTAGCTGGGGAGAAAACTAGAGATCTCACAAATGGAGCTTGAATAACCCAGTGTCAGCATTGTGAAAAAAAAATGTGAATTTTAAATTTGTTCCTTCCTCTAGGGAAAAACACAAGAAAGACATAGGCAACCACTCAAAAAGCTTAGTCAGTCTTTTTATTATTAACTTAATATATACATGTAAGTGTGTGTATGTATTACCTTAGTTTAGCTGACAGCTCCAGTTTTGTAATGTTTACCTTAACACACACAGTGCTTTGTTAAACCAAAAAAAATATATTTTTTGCTCTGATGTACTCTACAGATTGTATGAAAATGACATCTGGTGGAGAATTGTTCTTGAAAATAACTGCTTCAAATTGCAAGCTAAGGCAGCCATTTAAGATCACAATTGTATATCACAATATTTCTGTATAAAAGCATCAGCAATCAGAAAAGCAAAGATGAAAGCCTTTTTCTGTGTAAATCAAAATTCATTTTAGCTTTATAGTTCTTCAGGCTTCTTATGCACAATTCTCTCTATATTTTAAATTTCTACACATAAAATTCTATTTTTGTATATCTATATATATAATCCTAACTTGTCATTCTTCAGGCAAGTTCAATATGAGTCAACAGTGTGCCCTGGCAGCCAAAACTGTGTCCAGGGGAGGCTGTGATGCTGTGGGAAGCCCACATTGGAGCAGGCTTCTGGCAGGACCTGTGGACCCGTGTGGAGAGGAGCCCATGCTGGAGCAGGTTTCCTAGCAGGACTTGTGACCCACTGTGGGGCCCACACTGGAGCAGTCTGTTCCTGGAGAACTGCACCCCATGGAAGGGACCCAAGCAAGAGCAGTTTGTGGAGTACTGACTCCTGTGGAAGGAACCCCATGCTGGAGCAGGGGAAGAGTGTGAGGAGGAAGGAGCAGCAGAGACAATGTGTGATGAACTGACTACAACCCCCATTCCCCATCCCCCTGCACTGCTTGGGGGGAGGAGGTAGAAAAATCAGGAGTGAAGTTGAGGCCAGAAAGAAGGGAGGGGTCGGGTGAAGGTGATTTTAAGATTTAGTTTTATTTCTCATTATCCTGCTGTGATTTGATTGATAACAAACTAAACTAATTTCCCCAAGTTGAGTCTGTTTTGCCCATGACAGTAATTGGTGAGTGGTCTCTCCCTGTCCTTATTTTAAACCATGATCCTTTTGTTATATTTTCTCTACCCTGCCTAGCTAAGGAGGGGGAGTGATAGAGCTGCTTGGTGGGCAGCTAGTAGCCAGCCGGGGTCAACTCACCACACTAGTTTTCAGATATTGTCATTTTTCTGTTTATATTTCTAATCATATTTAACCATATATATGATTACTTTCAATTAAGGGCACCTGCAGCTGATTCAGAAATAAACAAAAGCTACCAATATACAACAGTTCTGAAAACCTTTTTACTTTTTTTATGTGTTGAAATATAGGCCTTTGTAGCTAAATCTAGGACAGTTTCATAGGATAAGACTTCTGCTTTTTAAAGAGCAATCACTGAATCTAATCTGTGAAGCCACAGCTGTTAGTTATACTTACAGTTTCTTAAATGAGGAACACCCAAGACACATTACTTTCCAGGAAAAATATATAAAGAACCAAATAAAGTTGCTCTTTTGGGCAGTGTAAGAACATGCAGTTAACTGGTATTTGGAAAAACCTCATAGTAAAATGGAACACATTATAAATATAGCCAGATACTTCAAACTGTGAGTACAACAAAATATTTTAAGTAAAGAAAAAGAAGAAACCAGTTTGTGGTTATTACTTCATCTTATTTTTATTTTCATTATTGCAACTGCTTGCTACATCTATAAATCAGCAACAGCTTTTCCAAGCGATGATACTAAACTTACTTTCCCAATCTATTTACAATAACTGTTTACATACTGTCAGTGTGAATTTATTTTTTATTCTTTTTTGCCTTCCTTTTGTGTAGATCTTCTGTACAATGTGTAAAAGACACAGAAACAACAGATTGGAGAGACATTGTACTGTTATTAGAGAAAGACTCAAGAACACTGTATTTATATGCAGTCAGACTCTGGAAACAGGACAGAACTGGACTACGTAGCATGGCCTCTCTCTTGATGGAATATACGGTGTCTTGGCCCAGTAGTAACTTAATAAGATTTTCAAATTAACATGTACTTCTGTACTGTGGGGGACTGATCCTTCTTAATCTACCACCTTCTTTTTGTTATTCTTCTTTTATGTTTTTAGAGTTTCTTCTCACATAGATTACCTAAACTATCCTGCAAAATTTAAGTACTGACAATGGAAATAAATAAATGGAACACGTGGTGCCAAGGTGCTGATATGGTATTTTCTGACAAAATAACCAACAAGCCTGAAGGTGGCTGACACTGTTTATCAAATCTTCTTGATCCCTGGGTGCATTGGTAGCATAAAAACAAATAAGAAAGAATGCAGGAAGGAAAAATATAAATTATTGTTTACATTTAGAAGAAGCAAAAAAATACCCAGACTACCTAGTCAGTAACAGATGGGAAGAAAAACAGTCTGAACTTATTTTGTGGACATAAACACAAAGTTTGGTATTTAATTAAAGATATGAAAGAGAAGCACAGTCAGTCTTCAGAATGAAAATAAAGTATAATTTAGAGGAGACCATATTATAAGGGGTTTGCAGTTTGGGTATGTTTCGAAGTCCCCAAGGACTCCAGGAACCACAGATGCTTATGGTGGACTTTCAGCCATGTCTGCTCCAGACATCTGTAAATTTCTCTTCTAGATAGGGACTGCCTACAATTGCCTCTGCAGTGGGTTTTGCTCCTCTGGATTACTGTTCCCAGAAGACAATTCAGAAGCTATAGCCATTTTAAATATATAGCTGCTAGTTGATTTAACAGTGTTAGCTTAAAAGGGCTCTATGCTTGCACTTTCAACAACATCGTGGCTTCTTAGCTGCTCTAATGTGTAAAGCATTTTCATTCAAGCTAGGTACATATCTGATCGTGGATCCAGTGGCCTCAGTCAGGAATCAGCTGTATTAGACACCATGCACAGGAGGGTTTTGGCCCTGGAAGATTTAAGAATCTAACCTCTCACGCCAGCAAAGGTCTCTGCAGTTGCGTGGGTGTAGGAATGATGCATAGCATTGTGATGGATATGAAAGAGACAGGAAAGGATGACTGGAGCAATAACACCAGTTAGTTCCACATACATCGCTGATTTCAGACTAATTTAAAAGGTTGAAGAAGAGAGCTGCCTCTTCCTCTGATTATTTTTACTTTTATGTTTTAGTGAGGACTCTGGCTTTACTCCTCTAAATGTTTTTTATTATTTTATTTGCTTTGCTTTTTTTTTTCAAAATTCTTGCTTCTGCTTTTTTCAATTTATATATATATATCATAAATTGTCATTATTGTTTAATATGATAGACATAGTAAAAATACAATGATGGCTGACAGTACAATTATTTCTTCTTCAAAAGTCAGGTTTCTCACTTAAAATTTGATAATTTAAAGGGACTGTAATGGAGATACAGTCCCCTATTATGTTAAGTAAAAAGATGATTATCTTATTAAGAGAAAATTTAAATTCTCATTCATCTTTTAGGTTAACCATATTCATCATAAGTTGCTATTTAACGATAGTGCAATGATGACAATCCTTGAGGAGGGAATAAGATGGAGAGAGGAATTGTAAGCACATTGTTATGTCTCAGACAGCTTCTTATTCTTTTGAACTATTGCTACTCCCCTTCCTTCCAAGACCATACATTAACTTTATAGCTTGTAGGTCTATGGTGTAAAGGGTTGAAAACATAACCATGACCACAGACAGAAAGAGACTTAGAATTAGAAACCCTTTCATGGGAAGGGAATCTTGTAACTCCCTAATTCAGTTTCCATGGTAGGAAACTAAAATTCTTTCAAACACTGAGAGACATAAATATGTGGATATCATGGATTCAAAATAAATATCACAGCTGGTTACAAGGGAATGGAGTGTATGTGATCATTTTGCATTGCTACCTACAGAAGCAATGCCTAAGAGTATTCACTTTTTTTTAAGTGTTAATATAAATGGTCTCAAGCATTAACACGAGCACTCTTTTACACTCTCTCTTGATATCTGCCACCTTTATGGACTTACTTGAAAGAATATGCTATCTGAAAGATGCCACATGTAGCATTGACAGGCAGCTATTCAGAGTATGGCAGACAGCCAGTAAATCACTCAGTAGAGTTTTCTGTCCTTCCAGCCCTATCTTCAAGAATCTACAATTTCTGCCTTCTCATTATACTTCAATGTCAGAGTTTATGTTATCTTTAAATTTTTATATGTGAAAGTGACAAAAAAGATACACATTCTCTTGCTAATTGATTTTTCTTTCCTTTTAGAGCTCAGGTACACAAATCTCACATGTGTTAACAAGTCTTTCACAGTCTTCCCGAGTAGTCTGAGTGTAAACCATGGGGTTTTTTTCTCTGGGAGGGAAAAAAAAGTTATTTTACAAACCAAGTCTTTGAATCATTCATACTACTAACAGTTTGGTCAAAATCTGTAAAAAACCTTCATACCTGAAACAAAATTTTCAGTTCTTGACAGAGTATAGACTGATAGGAAGAAATATGTATCTTTTGCCTATTTCATGTACATTCATTTTTTCAGCTGTTCAAATATTTTTGGCAGTGAACCATCTCTTCTAAGAGAAGCTGCTACAAAGACTTCATTAAATACCTTAGAAAGCTTCTCTGTGTGTTCAAACTTGTAATAAACCACAACTTGTACTACATCTTCTGCCAGAGGTTCGGTCTAGCCTAGAAATTGCATGGATGTACATAAGCATCCAAGGAACAAACATACATACATACAATATACATGAATATCCAAGGAAGAGTAAGAAAAGGACAAGTGCGTATAATACCTACTCTATGAATGTTTATGACCACATAAATTAGTCTCATTAGACAGCATTTTCATGAGTTAACATCAATTATGCCCTTAGATGCTGTGGTGGAACCTGTTTGCAAAAAGCACCAATCTGCCCCTCTGAAATGTCAAATGTCTGTAGGAAGATTCAGATTGACTGTATGCACCCGGTTCTAGAGAATCTAAATTTCTATCACATAACTTCATATTTAAATGTCAGGAATGTAAATGTATTACTGTATAAACATGAATGGACCTGAAACAGAAATGATGGACTTAAATGGGGTGTGTAAACTACGGAAAAGTTTGATCTGCAGCTGTTTCAGAGTCTCACATATACTCTGTAATCCTGGGCTGACCTTAAAACACAGGGTATCGTAGTCCCAGTTCTTCTTCCAATGTCATGTTATGTAAAATAGTACCAGTATGTGACAAAATATTAATTTCTGAGCATCTTTTGTTTTGCACGGTGGTTTCCAATGGATGTTCTGAACTCTAAATGGGATCTGTTTGCTTACCCTTGTCTCAGTTATAGATAGCTTTAGTAAATATTTTTCTTATGCAAACTCAAATTCATTACAGTGAGATCCAGTTTTGTTAATCCTCTTGCCTTCTTCGCTCCTTCAAGGACACAAAGCATCGTGCATATATTCTGGCTGGCCAGAGCCAAGGTTACATAGGGTTACTGATGCATCTCACTCAGGAAGCCTGCACAGTGTCAACCAGCAGACATGGAAAACACACACACTTCACGTGTTCTGGGCCCTAAACCAGATTTTTACTGTGGGATTTCTTTTGTCTTCACTGTAGGAAACACATCAGCCTCAGGGGTGCTGGGAAGTGCTGTGGGTGAGCTCCTGCCCATCAGTCACAGCCTAGTTCCCACCATGGAGTGTGGCCAGGCTGGGATGAGCTGGGGGAGCGGGGGGCACAGGCCCTGGGCAGTAGGGGGTGCTGGGGCCCTGCCATGCACCAGGACCCTGACAGCTGCGATCCCTTTTTCTTTTGGGAAAATGGATTTAGTTAAAGACCAGAGTTGATATCCATTTGCCTTCAGAGTTGGCTATGGAGTTTTAACATCTCCTTGACTGCGTGTGCATGAAGTGTGACCACTCCTATGCATTTTTATACATAAACACTAAAGGTGAGGGACTGGAAATTCTTGTAAAAGTAAAGAAATCAATTGTCTTAATGACTGTAAGAATTGCAGTATAGACTAAACTAAGTCAAATTTTAATGTGTCTTCCATGTTTTGTAAGAAGATACAGAAAGTCTCGTGTATTAGGTCAATTTTACACTGCAGAAGCACAAAAGATTTTGAGGGAAGATGAACATCAAACAGAATGACAGCTCTTTCTATTTGTAGCAGGTCTTCAAGAAAAAAACAAAACAAAACAAAACAAACAACAAAACAAACAACAGCAAAAAGAAAACCAATCAGATGACTACAAGTCATCTGCCTTTAGCAGATTTTTTGGCAGAGAGTAATATGAGTCTAACCAAAAACCTGTCATCATCTAAGTTACATTCAGGAGCTACCACCTGAAATGGTACAGATTCTTTAGCAGACCCATTCTTTTCCTGATTTAATCATTGGTGTGTTGCAGGATGGCAGCAAGTTTCAGCTGTTTTTAACCTGTAACTGTGATCTGGGAAATCTGAACGTGCTGCATTTGGTTATTAATTGTCAAGCATATTGTCTTGAAACAGCTAAAGAGTCCTCATGAGTTTTTTTTCCATATATGAAATTGTCTCCAGCAAGTTTTTCTTCTGAGACTTCAAAAGTAAAATGTTAAACCAAATATTCACAACAAAATAAATAACTCTGTATGGCACAAAAAGTGGAAATGGTCCCAAAGTGATATGCAACAACACTCAGTAAACAAAATTACAATTTCCTTTTGCCAGTTTTATCTGCAACTGTGATTTAATTCTGTTTTGTCATTTTCAGCACTGTTCAGTGTTTTCATTCTGAGATTAATGGATTTAAATAAAATGTGGTTTGAATGAAGGAAATGTTTTCAACAGTGTGTTTTTAGAAGAAACAGGTTTTAGAGAAGGGGGAATTATGCTAGGGGAAGGGATTGACTTCTCCAGGATTTCCCAGAAAGCCGCTGGCAGGACAAGAAATAGGATCTTGGTCTCCTGGGGCTGTGCCTGCTGTTCTGTCCAGCAGCCTCCATGGCTGCTTTTTATAAGTAACAGTCAGAAAAATCAGGGCCAGGAAAATGCCTTCATCGTACACCAGTAAGCAAGATGTATTCAAATGCTTCCAGCAATTGTTGAGCCATTGATTCACAGCCATCCCTCAAAACACTGAGCATGAAGAGCAGCAACTCTTTCCATTCCTGCAGTGCATATCTGCACAGCACAGGCATTAGGCAGAGAAGACGCTACCTAATTAGGAGGGCTTGTCCTGGCTTTAATGCAGCTTAAGAACAGCTGCTTTAAGTTGCTTTATTGGTCTGTGGATGCCACTAAAGATGCTTTCTCCCCTTCAAAATGGATCTGTTCTGTGGCCTTCAGCAAATCAATAAATCTATTTAAATAGAATGGAAATACTCTAATTTGGGAAATGCCTTGTGTAGGGTGTGCCAGCAAGTTACTGGCTGCCTGCTGTTACCTCCTAATCCAAAAGGAGTCATCATCATTTAAAATGACATATTGCACTATTTGTAGCATTTTCTAAAAGGCTTCTTAGCCAGGTGCAACTCTGATCTCACAGGAGCAGGAGCCACAGCTGCAAATGGATGGAAATCCACAATTTTGTAGAGCCAGTGAGAGAAGATCACCAGATGGGAAATTTAGCAGGAAATCTCAGTGTCATTATGAATCTCGCCCTCTGCATTTCCAAGTGAAAATGAACACTTGGATGCTGATAATTATGACATATTAAACATTTAATATGAATTACAGATAGCTGGCTCAGATATACCTGAGGTTCTGGAATTACAGATGGCAAATTTAACAAAGCATTGTGACATGTTTTTGCTGAAGATATTAGGGGACCAGGGAAAAGTGCACAGAATCTCTGACAATGGCTTCCAAGAGTGTTGGGAAACCCAAACAAAGGCAAAGAGGGAATTAATACACAGAAGCTTGTTGATGTACTCTGTTCAAAATAACACAATTTACTGCTTCTGCTGTCAGGTGTTTAGTAATGAAAATTATCCAGCAAATATCAAAGGTCTGTCCTTGTAGCAAAAGAGTTGCACACAAGCATATACGTGTTGTATTAGATTAGTTAGATCACTGCAATGTTTTTAATGAGCATTTCTTTGTGTGTGAAGCATACTGTACAGCAGACAAGTTGGGAAAGGGAAGGACAGAGGGAGGGAGTTATTTGAAATTGTATTTACAGTGGGAATAATCTGGCTTTCTGAGGAATGATGAACAATTTTTCACAAAATTGGCTACTACCGGTGATAATAGGCAAATCTGATCATCACCAAAAATCATATGTAACATATATTGATAGATGATAAAATTTACCCTACTGCACAGGAAGACAGCCAACAGACTGTAGCATTAAACACTTACTGTTTCCATAAGGTTTTCTTTTGCATGTTTGCATGCAAATATCTCAAGGCATGTGGAATTGCATAGAGATATGGCAGGAAAGTTTTTTGTCTTCATATCTTGTAGGACAGTTACACAGGTAAATGCAAAAACTGGTAAAAATAATAGAATATATTTATATCTGCTGTAGTAATAAATTTTTAAAATTGTAACTCTTTAGATAAAATTTTAGTTTCCTGTATTGAGATCACAATGTGATAGCAACATTGAGGGTAGAAAGTACTGGCTTTATCCTTTGCCAAAGGGGTGGAATAAAGATACCTACGCAAACATTTTCTTGCATGTCTTCTGAGAATTCCTCTGACTTGGTCTGAAATGAGCCAAGTTTGCTGAAGCCACTTCAGTAAACATAGAATCAGAGAATGGTTTGGGTTGGAAGGGACCTTAAAGATCACCTAGTTCCAATCCCCCTGCCATGGGCAGGGACACCTTCCACTAGACCAGGTTGCTCAAAGCCCCGTCCAACCTGGCCTTGAACACTTCCAGGAATGGGGCATCCACAGCTTCTCTGGACAACCCGTTCCAGTGTCTCACCACCCACACAGTAAAGAATCTCTTCCTTATAGCTAACCTAAATCTACCCTCTTTCAGTTTAAAACCATTACCCCTTGTCTTATCAGTAGGAATTAACAGGATTTTCAGAATTCCAGATCTTCATTCAAGTTTAACCTGTTATATGAAGACCAAGTCTGAAAATACAAGCTGTGGATTGAACTGAGGGAGATCCCTGCTGCAGAGCATATTTGTCTGTGACTTTGAAACTAGCCCCTCTTTTGCACGAAGAGCACGTCTGTAAAGTGGAGTTAACAGTGTGGTGTTGGAAGGAAAAGAAATTGTAAGTTCTGAGGGGATCTGAAAAAAATAACTTGATAATTAGGAAATAAAAAAGTATAATTTCTAGAATCTGGCATCTTCTTCTAAACTAGTGGGAATATATTTATTTTGTTTTAGATAGTCAATGATCCTGAAAAAATATAGAGAAGGAAATGGAAAATTTGCAACTGTCTAATTTACTAATCAGCCTTCCCTAAAAAAAAAAAAAAAAAAAAAAAAAGCATTTTTGTATAGAAATTATTTTATCACCTTTTTATTCAAATTATAGAAACTGAATACATGTTATGGGATAAACACGGAAAATATGTATCCCTAGTTAGCCTTGCAGATACCATTAAAGTCGCTTAAAATACATGACTGAGATGCAATAAGACAATGCAATGTTGATATTTAGAAACATTATTAATTATTGTGAGAGGTTGAAATAAAAGCAGTGCTATATTTTTTATAAAAAACTTTTAATGAAATGTACTTTTAAAACATGCTTCTCAGAACTGTTCCAGTGAAGCAAGAAAGAAACATTAACACAGTCTAATCTAGTGCTTTTTTGTGTGAGTAGTGCTTACTCCTTGCCAGTAAGTCTTATTAGCATGGTAAATACTGATGTTTTATAAACTTAGTTACCAATACGCACCATGACAGTGAAGAACAAGTAATGAAAATTATAGATCTCAAGAAAACGTTTGCTGGGACAACAGCCTTGCAGTGAAACTAAGAACACAATACAGCTATCTTATTGCTCCATATCATTGTACACATAAATGACTGATGGACATAGAAACTTGAGAGAGTTGATGTATGAACTCAGCATTTTGTGCCACATATAGCATGTACGCATCTATGCAAGAAAGCCAGTGTGTAATACTTGATTGAAAATATTCTGTCAAAACTGACAGAAATTTCTCAGTAACCAGTGAACTTTTAAAGTAAACTGTATCTTTTACAAAACATTCTTATTTTCCCAGACATTTTTTGAATGAAAAACTTACAGTATGTAAACAAGGTCATAGGTGCTGCCATCCCAAGGTAACAAGACTCAGAGTAGTTTATGCCAACATCATGTTTCTAACAGAGGTCTGTAGGCCACTACCAAGCAATGGGGACAAAAGAAGATGTAATAGGGCTAAAAAGAATAGCTGTTTGTTAATCTGTTTCCATGTACTTCTAAACCTATTCTCACTGGAGCTTCATTTTATCCCAAAAACACAGAATCCAGAAATTCTTTTGAACACTGAACATTCTTGAGGTTGCTATTAATACTAAATGACATTAGAAGTCTTGTCAAGTTTTATAGTCAACTTTGCAAGTAAATTAGAGATACAGAAGTTAACAGATATTCCCAGTTAACAGATATTCCCAGTCTAGTTTCTCTAGACTATTTTACTTAATAGCCTCTCTTCATTTTTCTAACATGGTCAGACTCAGACAGTTGGCTGCCTTTGGATAAGACATTCTCCAAGCTCTTCATTTTTTCATATGGCTCATTGCATTGCTTATATATCCTATTCTTTTACTTCCCCATTGCCTATAACTACCCTTAAAGAATTGATAAACAAAGTTATGCAGGTTCATTTAGGAAAACTGTATTATGTATCAATATATACAATAAGTATCAATATATACACTTATCAATATATACAATATATAAAAATGATATATATTCAATATGTATCAATATATACAATAATAAAAAAGAAAAAAGAAAAAGGAAGGGAGAAAGTTTCTGAAGACAACCAATTTCTTCAACATATGGATGAGGAGTAAAAGCCAAGATATGCTTTTGATTGAGACATGTCAGTCACATATAAAGCAAATTTATGTACTTAAAATCTTTGATTTTGTCAAAAGGCAAGACAGGTAATAATTTTACACTGTGTTTTGAACATCAGCTAGTTGGGGAAATAAGGAATGCAGGAAACAAGCTTGAAAGGGCTGGGTTAAGTGTGAGAAATTGCAGGGACCCTCTGCAGCCACTCAGGAGCTCTGACCTTTTCGATCCAAACTTTTACAGATAGAGAAGAACCAGACAGGTCTTCCTGCATATCCAAGAACAGTCAATGCAGCTGCCAGAAAAAAAAGAGCAGCCAAAGCAGAAAAAATGTGGTCTGGCATTGTTTTAACAGCAATCTGAGAAATTACTATAGCACCTACCAAAACTTGCTTTTCTTGGCCTCAAAATTTTTGTTACTACGCAACAAGGGTTGCTTTCAGACACCATGAAAGTGAGTACAATGTTTGAATGATAATTGTTTGTTCAATTTCTGTGCCCTAGCCAAAGACTGGAGAAGGTTATTCTGTCCTCTAAATTGCTTAATTTGCTTATGACAATGTACCTAAAAAAGTAGTCCACAATCACTAGAAAAGATCAATTGGCATCAGCACTTCAGCTTCCAAACCTTAAGATGTCATGCACCTTTATTACCACTATTTATCTTATTTATTATCTGGATCAATTTTATTTAAGACCAAGACTGAATGAGACACTGTCACTTCAGAAAGGCATTTTCTCAGAAAACAAACTTCTGAAAAGGTCAGGTGGACTGAATCACAAAGAATTTGGCTTTATTCCCTACATGACTTACATAAAAAATAATTAGAAATGGCAGCTCTAGATTATTAGGAAACAGCTCCATTCCAGACACAATCAATTCATGTGCATGGTTGTAAATAATAAAACAGCAAAGAGTTGACTGTTTTTTTTGTCTCTGTTTTGTTCTATACTTGTATTATTCCCATTCTTTTCACAGAATTTTGAAACTGAAGAGGGCTGTTGTGATTATCTCATCCAACATGAATGAATTCCTGCATCAGACCTGTAATTCCTTCCTGAGCAAGAGGAGGTGCCATTTAGGCAGACACTTAATCTTGGTTCAACCACTTCAGATGATGGAATGTCCCTCACAATGATGGTAAATTACTCCAGTTTCTAGTCATTCACACTTATTTCTCATTTAAACTTGTCTAGAGTAACTCCCAATATTTTGCTGTGCTTTACCCTGCTAAAGTTTCAAATCTTTTATCTTAAAGTTGTAGGTTTTCAGAAGTGATGGGAAAGCTATCCTTAAACGTTTGATGGATAAAATAAATAGCTTTAGGTCTTTTTTGTGTAAGTCCAATTTTCTAGGTGGTCTGTTCTACCTCTTGGGATTTTTTGCTACAGTGGTCTAGAAAACAGCCTTATTTTGACTAGCTTTACAGTCACTAGTTGTAAATCAATCCCCAAAGATGGCTGGAATTTTTTTTTAAAAATTTGGCTATAAATGTCTGAAGTGCTAAGGTTTGGACAACAGGCCCAAGCCAGAGTTGACCTATAGATGAATCCTGTATATTTTATAACTGATAACCATTGTGCTAGTGGGTATTGTACTAAGTTATAACAAACCACTTATGCTGGTGTAAAAAGTGCTAAAGCATTGAAATACTGCAGCCTGAACAACAGTCCCCAAGCTGAAGCTGCTAACTTAGCATGTAGTCATTAATAAAATATGTAAACTCGCTAGTGAAAGACAAAATATAATCAGTAGTGAGGAAAGAATGTATCCAACTCTCCTTTCGCAGCCTTCTTCAAGGCTGAGAACCCAAGTGTTTGGCCTTGTTAGAAACTCCCTTGGTTTCCCCCCCGAGCCCTGGCCAAGCTTTGGGTGGAATCCAACAGGAGAATGAAACCAGAAACTTTCCGCTCAAAACAAAGGTGCCAGCTATTCTGGCTTGTCGATCTCTGGTATATAAGGCTGGACCCGCTCACAGCGACTTTGGATGCCTCACCTATGGGTGGACGCACCGTGTAGGATTTCCCACTTGCCGGGACGGGCTCTCCAAATCCTCGCTGTAACCGGGGCTCCCCAGCGACTGTGGATATGGATGATGATGATATATGCAAGTGGTGATGTATTTCTCTTAGTCACTATTCTCTCTCTCTCGTGTAGTAATGATTTGATGCATTACCCTGTATTTTCCTGTTTGTTGCTTTAAGTGCACTATTCTGCCTTTTCTTACTGTATGCTTTCTGTATTACTCTGTTACATTATTTAGTTATCACCAGTAAAATACGCCTACTCTTTTCACTCTGGCATCTGAGTTTAATTGGTATCCTTAATCAGCAAAACGATGTCTCAAAAAAATAATTGTGACACTTCTGTATACTCAGTTCTACTAGTAGTTCTTGGTAGCTGCCATAATAAGATTTCTTAAGTGACAATAAGGATCTTCTGCTTTTCATTTGTATTGTTGAAAATACCAGTTATGGTTCATTTATTTTAAATCTGCCTTAAGCAGTACCAAAGACAATAACTTTTCAGTAAACAGGGTCTACTTACCAAGATCAAAAGGAATAGATATTTATCTATTACAAAGAAACAAAATTCTGTGCAATTCAAACTACACTGATTTACATCAGCCCATGGTATGACCTAGAGCTTTTCTTCTCAGTGATAAAGTAGATATGTTCAAACTCACTTTTTTACAGCTGCTGGATTCTCCTGCATTTAATGAAAAGTAGAAATCTTACCATTTTAAATAGAATTCTCATTTAAAATAAGTGCTGATCTGTTTTATAGATCTCAAAGCTATTAAATACTTTTACTGTTCTCAGTTTTGGAATTAAAATCACTCTCTGTATCATAGATAATTAAATGCATATCATCTGATGATACAGCTATATAATTCATCTTAAAAGAGCAATGAATAAAATATAACCAAAAGTAAACCTGAACACTCATGCTAAATTAAATCAGGAAAAGGTTTGAATATGGCATTTATTTCTAAAAAAAAAAAAAAAAAAAAAAAAAAAAAGACTTATGTACATATACATATATTTTTATAAAACCAGGAATTATAATATAAATCTCCAAAATTATGCAGGACCAATTGTTGTCTTTGGTTAGCTGATAAAGTCAGAAGATCATTCTCTTTGTTATGTCCTGCAAAAGGCTTTTTCTTGGTCTCAGAAAGATTATTGCACAAAGGAGACAAACCTCATCATCTTCGAGCTGTAATCTTCTCTGCAGTTTCATCGTGAAGATCTGTGCCTTGAACTAGGGTAAAACATGAAAATGGTATCAAGCTGACCAAGGATGATCAAACTGAGGCAGTTCTGGACATGTAGAGAAGCAGAAACCATAGTTGCCTGAGGAAGTTTCTCAGTTGAGATCGTAGGTATTAGGTGAGAGCTTGGTAGGAGTTTTGAGGCTCGTACCTAGACAATTGAAACTGGAAAATACTTCTGTGCATACAAGTCTAGGACCTTTCACAGCTCTGGAGCATTACAACTGAATCTTCATATGTATGTAAGCAGAAATTATGTAGATATTATGGATATTTTATAATCCTAGCATAATGTACAGTGGCCAGATCAAAACTAGACTTTTTTACAGGAAGTGAAAAAAAATATCTGAAAATGCCAATTAGATTAAAGTATAACTTTTAGACCAAAGTGTATGTACACTTCTGTGAATATTGCATATCTTTATGAAAATGTTTTATAAAACTTACATGAATGTTATACTTGATGTAACATTAATTTGATCCGAATTTAAAAAATAAAGCTATTTAAATGACTGCTTTTTATATGGTTGAAAAATCCAATTTTCTTTATACTAAAATGGGTTATTTTGTTAATAGTTAATGTATCTCATTTCAGTACTAAGGTCTTAAATTTTTTTTTAGAGAGAGTTCTACATTATGATTGACTACGTCATTGGTTATTATTGGTAAGATTGATATTATTGGTTAGTTCATGGTAAAATATATATACTTATATATATGTGTGTATATGTATATTATATATGTAATGTTATTGTATTTCATTAAAATGCAATATATTTGTAATATACAATAGATAGATAGCATGTAATATAAAAATATTCTATATTCTAGTTGTATATTATAGTATACATTTATACTGTATTATGTTATACTAGATTTTTAAGTTATATTTTTATATTACATTTTATATTATGCACGTTACATTTCAATGTAATACAGTTTTAAATAAGTATTTAATGTTTTAGTATATATTCATGTTTCATCTAATACTTAAATAGGAACCAAACTATGCCTTTACCAATTAAAAAAACAAATTATCACTTATAAAACACAGCTATTATAATGTTTTCTGGGAAAATTCTAGTACTATACTAATTAAAATCTAACTTCAAAACCATTTTCCAAATTGCACATGAATTAAAGTTGAAACAAAAAATTAAAATGTTAATATATTTTGAAATTTCAAATTTTTGTTCTAAAATTTTTATTTCATCTCTGTAAGCATTACAAAACAATAACATTTCCCTTTTACTCTTTTACCAAGAATTCCAAATTCCACATTTTTCTCCTTTTTTTGAAAGTTTTGACAATGAAAAGTGTTAGATCATGAATTTTTTGCATGCCCAGAAAAAAAATCCAAACTTCATCTGGGTCAATATAAGTTTTATGAACAGTGGGGAATGACCTGGAAGATAACAATGACTGTTACATGTATTACCGCCGATAATTTATTGCCACAACCTCATCTTTCATGTCTATGGAGCAACAGTGGCTCCTGGTGGTCAACTAGTATTTAACATCAGGCAACTATTTTTCCAGAGTATTAGACTCCATTTCAGTAGATATATATCAAGGTACTATCATAATAAATATAAGACTCTTGTGTAAATTGTTACCCTGAGGAGTGGTTTTATTGAAAATTCATTCAAGTACTTTATATACCTGGCATTAAATATGTACTTGCATACTTTGGAAGTAAATAGTTTCTTTGGGAAAAAATTATTAATAAAAGCAAATTCCCCATGCCTGTGGTCTCACCCCTCCTTGACTATGACTCAAATGTTCCTCCCCTCCCCCTGGCCAAGTATGTACCGATTAGATGAATTAAAGGGAAAAAAAAAAAAAAAAGGAAAAAACTTAGTTGTGCTGAGTCTTTAAACATTTTTCATGTGCATTCACCATATGCACTGCTTGCAGTTAATGGGAAATTTCAGTCCTTTCTGAAAAGCAATGCTTTCTAAATCATTGTAATTCCTTCCATTTTATTTTCTTCGCTACACACACAAAAAGGGAAGAGAGTAAATGTCTCCCTATATTCAAATTCAATCTGAGACATTTTACTTGATGAAATGTATATTTACGTAAACATTTCTCACTGGGGATGGCATCAAAATTTGCACTGTGGAACTTGACAGCAGAGTTTTATAACCTCATATTCCACTAATTGATCTCTAGCTGCTGTGTACTATCTAAGTAATTTCCTATTCATATTTAGCTTAAATTGTAGAAAATATAAGGTTCTAAGCCTTATATACAGAGACTCAGTTGTATGAAAATAGTGTGGACTATATGCTGTTACTTGTCAATATGTCTGACCAGCAAAGTGCAGAGTTGAATGAACTTAGATCTTTCTTCCATGGCAGAGTTACAAACTGAAATGAGGTTTTATTTAGCAACAAATTATTTTGCTATGCAAGAAGAATATGCAATAAAATACTTGAATGCAAGCATGGGAGGTGAGCAAAATATAAAACCGGTGATGTTCCAGCATCTTTGAAGAATATCATACAGAACAGGTAAAGAAGGATGTGCTCCTTCAGAAGTACAAATAAACACAGACTTTTGCCATCAATGGTTAGGAAAGTATTCAGAGAGCTGAACTAATTTTCCAGTTTTATTATATATCAAGGTGCTGGAGTGAGTGCAGAGGAGGACAACGAAGCTGGTGAAGGGCCTGGAGAACAAATCCTATGAGGAGAGATTGAAGGAGCTGGGACTGTTCAGTTTCAGGAGAAGGCTAAGGGGTGACCTCATCACTCTCTACAACTACCTGAAAGGACATTGTAGAGAGGTTGGTGCTGGTCTCTTCTCACAGATAATTAGCAATAGAACAAGAGGGAATGGCTTTAAACTGCAACAGGGGAGGTTTAGACTGGACAATAGGAAGAAATTTTTCACAGAAAGAGTGCTCAGACAGTGGAATAGGCTGCCCAGGGAGGTGGTGGAGTCACCATCCCTGGATGTGTTTAAGGGTCGTTTGGATGAGATGTTGGGGGATATGGTGTAGGGGAGAACTTTGTAGAGTAGGGCTGATGATTGGACTCGATGACCCCAAGGGTCTTTTCCAACCTGAATGATTCTGTGATTCTGAGATATTCCTGTGCCATAACTGTGATACATTTTACACAGGAGGTCCGCATAGAAAATTCATATGCTGGAAAGCACAAATTTGGGGATGGTCAGATCATGAGATTTTGGTTTGATATTGATTCCATTTCTACCAGGGTTATGATTATAAAAACACATTATTTTTGTTATTAAAAGCCTTGTATGAGACTTTATATTTATGAATATTGAAGTGCTTTCTAAAGAAAGAGGTATCAATGTCTCCAGGTTTCAACTGAAACAAATTCTTCTCTAAAAAGTAAATCTTCTAGTGTCTTTGACAGCACAGCTTCTGTACAGCTCCTTTCCCTCTTGCATGCATGAGAGTTTATTCTTATTTTACAGGTAAAGACCCTGTAAAGTGAAGAGATGTGAAATAACTGTGGCCAAGATAACATAACTTGTTGATAGAGCAGAGAATATTATTCAGTGTCTCCAATGTAATTTTTACAAACAGAGTGAGTTACTACAGTAAGAGCCATTTAGCTGCTTTGATGCAAACAAGTGGAATGGTAGAGTCTTTCTTATCTATATATATGTGTCAGCCATTAAACTACTCTCAGAGGGAGCTTGTGCTTTTCTTTCACTCCTCAGCTGCAGCTTTTACCATGAAGGGAATACTGAGAATAATGTTCAGATGGATTTTCCTAACTCTATCACTGCCTAGAATGATTCAAGAAATTTAAAAAAACATTATTAGTTTACAGATGGTGTAAGCTAGATTGTTGTAAAAAAGGTAGAAGAACAAAACTTTCACTTGCACATAAGACAGGTCCATTTCTAATTTGACTGTTAGGAAACCACTTGGTAGTACTGATCAAAAACTTTCTGCACAGCAGATAGGCATTATGTGTCATTCCATTTTTATTAATTTTAGTTGCAAACAGGTAAAGTGCTTATCAATAAAGCTCATGAGGTTTAAGAAATGTCTGTATTTTGGGCATGACTCTAAAGGTATTCAAATTGCCAAACAGGACTATTGCTTATAAGTTGATAGCCTTGTAGAAAATGTGAATGACATATAAAAGTATCTAAAATCAACAAAACTCAAGAGGATGGATTTACCAGGGATTTACCTATAAGTATGTACACAAAACCAGGTTTGTTCCCTTCAATTTTGGAAAGCTAACAAAAGTTTTTCTATTGATTGCAATCTATCTTTAGTTGCATGCACCATCAGTGAGCAAACCAGGTGACACTTCCACTTAAATTTATCTGCAATACCAAAAAGTGAGTGAGAATAAATACAAATCAACAGCAAAGGATATCTGTAGTTCCCAAAAGAGAAGGGAACAAAGAAGAAAAACGAAGTCATGTCTGAAATTATGATTAACTTATCCTAGGAGATACAAATGAACTAAATTAATTCCATCAGTATTTCTATAATTTGGCAAAAAAAACCCCGCATCAAAGCCCTGGAAACAAATGCACTCTCAGAACTAATGTTGCTATAGAGGGAATTATAGTAACAGTGCAGATGCTGAACAGCTGACATTTCAAGAATTTAGTTTCCTCTTCAGTACACATGATGTCCATCTATCTGGTCCAGAAAAATAGACAGTGATGAGCTAAGTCACTACTTTTAGATGGCCTGAGAGAAGACACAGTGACAATTTCCCATCTAATTGTCAGTTGCTGTGACATTGTGAGCCTGAACTGTGCTATTACAACTTATGTACAGATCAGATTTTCAATAAAAAGCTCAACACTTAAAAGATCTCTGTTTCTGAGATACCCATGTAAGTGGCCAGTTGTCTTTGAAAAATATCTGACCATGAGTATTTTACTGAGCATGGCTGCAGCATGATCACACCTGACACTAAGTGCAGAAGATGTTCTCTTGAAAACCTAGACTTTTAAATTCACCTAAATTTTTTTTTTTTTAATATGGCTCTGGAGCTTACAGATGCAAACTGTCTTGTATCTGATCAGACTGGAGAAGGGGTACAGCAAGTGTGTGGTTCTACTGGATAAGATATCCAATATAAGAGACAGAGAACACATAATGGCATCCAGGTTTGCCTCTTATGGTCCCTGCTCAGGTCAAGGGAAGATGAATAGGGACAACCATTTCAACCCTGGGTCAGGGTACAACCCCTCTGTAGCTTGCATGTACTTTACCCTACAAATAGAATCCCCCACTGGTCTAAACTAGCAAACATACCATGGTTTTAGTGGATCTATGCTAGTTGATTTCATTTGAAAGACTGATATGAAACTTTCTTAAGAAAATGTGATTTACAATTTTTTAACAGCTTTAATTGAATTTACAATTCAATTTGTTCATGCTATCTGTAACCTTTAAACAATCAATGGCTATACAATTTCAGTAATGACTCCTTAAAATTAGAGTTATTGAAAAGGCTTACAAGTAGTGATAAACAGAGTAAGGTGGTATTGATTGGCCAGTGGAAGACATTGATTTGAACTGTAAACAGGTATTATGCTAGAAGAATTGTATTGCTGTACGTATTTTTGCCACTCTTATTCTGAGTCACCTGTAAGCAGATTCATGGTATTTATTTGATTACGGTTTTAATAGGCTTTTAATAGCTTGAGCAGGTTGATGGATGAGGAAACATGAAAGTTTGAAAAACATCATGTAAAATGGATTGAAGGCACAAGTTTCCACAGGCTTTTTGCATTTAATAGATTGTGAATGCAACGAAGGTGGTGAATGGTCTGGAGCACATGTCGTATGAGGAGCAGCTGAGGGAACTGGGGTTGTTTAGTCTGGAGAAGAGGAGGCTGAGGGGAGACCTCATCACCCTCTACAGCTACCTGAAAGGAGGTTGCAGAGAGCTGGGAATGAGCCTCTTTAACCAAGTAATGAGCGATAAGACAAGAGGTAATGGCCTCAAGTTGCACCAGGGAAGGTTTAGACTGGATATTAGGAAGTATTTCTTTACAGAACTGGTTGTTAGGCGTTGGAATGGGCTGCCCAGAGCAGTGGTGGAGTCCCCATCCCTGAAGGTGTTTAAGAGTTGGGTCGACATAGCGCTTAGGGATATGGTGTAGTTGGGATCTGTCAGTGCTAGGTTAATGGTTGGACTGGATGATCTTCAAGGTCTTTTCCAACCTAGATGATTCTGTGATTTACTGAACATATATGCTTATCATATAAATGTAAGTGTTATACTGTGCCTGCAAATGAGCTTCCTTAGTATAAAATAAGTTGTATACATTTTTTTCATCTAGAAAAAGAATCCATCCTTACTTTAGCCAAACAATAAATTTTGTACTGACATTTGTGAAGCATGTGGAGTATTTATGCCTATGCACGTGCTCTGTGTGTGCATTATTTCAGAAGAGCAAACCTAAAAATTAGTAGAAATCTTCCAGTTTCAGTCAGGAAATATATAATAATATTCTATCTAATCTACAATTAAATATATAGTTATTATATCAAATGACACAACAATATAAAACAAAAAGCTAAGGAATAAGGACTGCAATAATAATAGGCAGTGTTTAAACACAGAGGATGGTGCTCTGAATCAATGGGTTTTTAATACAAATATGAGAGGTGAAGACACAAAGTGACGGATATTGCAACAGAAAATGGGTTGATAGATATTCTCAGTCTAACTTTAATTGTCAGGTAAGCAATTAAATGGGAATAAAAGGGAAAGTGACAGCAAGAAGATTACACATAAAGGCTAAAACTATGTAGAGAATAAAAAGAGAATGAAAAGAGAGAAAAGATGAACAAACAACAAGTCTACACAAGTTAGAGAAAATTCAGTAAACTTAAGTTCTGCAAAAAGAAGATCAAAAGTTCCTGGCAGACTTAGAACCTTACCCTTCATGTCTGCTACAGCAGTCTTTGCTTTGCCTGTTGTTGTTCATCCCTCCTCTCATCAGCATAGATTTGTGTTGCTAATCCTGTACTAACACTGTGTGCAAGTCTCTTATTGATGCCACTGGAAATGTCAAGTGTGAAATATGTTTAGTATATGCAACAAATTTGTACCAAAAGGAAAATTTTGTCCAGGTTTGTGTTCAGGCTTAACGCAGATCTGTTCTTAGAAAAATATATGCAATACTTGATACTTGCAACAAAGTTTAAGTTATGTGTTTTAAGGAGCTGATTGTCATCTCGCACTGACTATACCCATCAGTTCTGGTGAATTCAGTACAATGACCCCCAATGGACACGTTACTGAGAGGGAGTTTGAGCCCTCACAGTCTGTAATTTGGCAGATGTACAATCTAAAACAGTTCAAAGATATCACAGTTCTATTTTTCACTGGTCTCAGTAGGAGCTGAACACTTTGGAAAATCCAGAAATTGGATATAGATATCTAGATGACAGCTGGCATTTTTGAAAAATTAAGTTACTTATTTAAAAATCTTACATAAAACCTAATGGATGTGAATATGTTTTGATCTAAGATCAAAATTTAAGAAAACTGTATTAATAATACCTGGCAGCTCTATATTTTTCTTTCCTTTCACATCCATTTTTAAAAGATCACAGGGCTTTTTAACTTTTTTCCCAGTCATCTGTATGCTGAATATATACCAATGTAATGCAGCATAATTTCATAATATACCTGTAACTTTGCATGTGTCTGCTGTAAGAGATTCCATTCTGTTGCATTTGCAAAACAGAATGATTTGTCTTTTAAAAGTTCTTCCTCAGCTGTGTTTCTGGAAACCATAGTGAAGAGTTTGTCTTTTGCTGAACCGATTGAGAAATATAACTGATACAAAATTTTAAAGTTTATACTTGCTACAACATTGTATGGAAGGGGTTGAACAATCAAAAAGAACTGCACTACAAAGAAAATAGGGATATTACTCTGATTTGGTATACAGACATGTTTTTTCTCACATGGCTTCAAGTTTCATGTCAGCTTCATACAAAACTATTTCCAGTAAGAGCTACAAACACATCAGTCTAAGTTTCATTGTTTATCCACATCTATCATCCATGCACACACACATTCACAAAAACATATAAAAGGATGAGTATAGTAAGGAATCTGGAGATCTTGATTATTATTTTTTTACAGATATATTTTTGTATTTCTAATTTTACAGCATCTTTATCCAAAAAAAAAATGGTTACTCTTTCAAAATCCCAGATGTGAGAGATGCATGTCGAACAATAACACTATTTCTGCTCTGGTGGGTATTGGTAATGGTTGGACATGCTGGTGAAACATGAGATTTCTCTCTTTTATAAACACATGGAAGAACATATTCTAGAAACACCGAGAATGACAAAATCCTGAGGACAGAAACTTACAAGAGAACCAAGATGTATCTTGGGTGAATGACAGTGATTCAGAAGCTCCAAACAAGACTCTCTAAAGCTCCTTCTCTGAGGGCAGCTGGTTGAAAGGAACAAGGAAGACAGGAGATCAGGGCCCAGAAATATCATCCCACCCACAGACCAGGCAGGCGCCAGGTGAGAAGGAGTCAGAAGAGGCCTTAGTGGGGGCCTTTCTCCATGCTCAGGACTACCTCAGAGCCCCAGCCCTAGACTACAGGCCTTCCCTGGCCATGGTACCTGACCTGACCCAACACCCTGGCATCCACTTCGCCTGGACATTGCCTGGCTCAGTCTCCCCCCAAACCCTGACCTCGCTCAGCTCACTGGGGTGTAGTGGGACTGCACCCACTGGGGCAAAGAGGGGAGGGCATGGACCTGCTGGCCCATGGTCCATGGCTTGTGCTAGCCCCTAAGGTATCTATCTGTCTGTCTGTCTGTCTGTCTATCTATCTATCTATCTATCTATCTATCTATCTATCTATCTATCTATCATAAAGTAGCTACGCTCTTGTTCTTTTGAACCACATTGTTTTCTTTGCTTATGGGTTTTCAAGCAACATCATATTTACTGTCAAAATGACTGAATCTCCACATTTGCCTGAATGCTGTCAAAAATAATAATTCATCTGAACATTTACTTCATAAATGCCTTTACTGGTATTCAGAAATCATACTTTATTACTTCCTGCTTCAGAAGCTTGAGTCATCCAGTCAAGGTCTGGAAGCTATTCTTGATGATCTGGGCGATCAATTATACAGGACTCTAGAAAGCCAAGGCAGAATAACATCTGTAATCAAAGCAAACTTTTAATCCTGCACATGTTATGCACAGACACAAAAGTTTGAATTTCAGAGCCAAAATCTTATATCGCCTTTTCAATGTTTGCTAAAATGATACTCAACGTTCAAGGTTTGGTATGTTTTATGATTGCAGTTTTGTCATCGAAACCTCCTGTTTCCATGGAATTGTTTGCCAGAATCTAGCCTTTCATTTAAATAAAAAATGTTGATATTTATTACATTTGGATACGTGGATACCTACAGACTTCATCTGCATTAGTAGGCTTTTTTCTCTTAGTCAATACAGATGCAGACAGCAAGAGATGTACCCTTCTGTGACCAAAACATCTAAATGCCAACAGCATATAAACAGATGCAGTGCTCTATTCTTCAAATAACCTGAAACAACAGCTCCAGAAGGTGCAATGTGTTCTCTTTATAGCAATAGTACATTAAGTGTGAAATGGAAAGATGTAATCAAGAAAACTGTAAACATTTCACCAAGGCTTATGCAATTTGGATCATAAAGTCAAGGTACTAACTCACACTGTAGCTACTCTCATATTACTAGATGTAGACAAATTTACCATGGGCTGATGTCCACATGCAAAAAACTTAAAGGCAGTCAAGAAAGTAGATTAACAGTTTCTACAAGATTTTGTAACACATTAAGATGTATACAAAACATTAAGTAAATTGAAATTAATACCATTTAATAACATAGGAATGTAATTTTTTAAAAATTTGTGATCATAAAATACATCCTTGGGAGATTTGCAAAGTCTATTATAGAATGACATGTTTTCTTAAATTTCTTTCAATAAATTTTCCTTAATTTTAAAAAATATTGACTTCTCACAGTGGAATAAATCACATTATGAAGGAAATTCCTCCCCTTCTTCACACCCCTCTCTCAGTGTAAGTTACACCGTGGGGTGAGACAAAGCTCCTGGGTTACTCCCCATGGATTGTTACACAGAGCTCCAATTTCAGGGCACTGGTCTCAAAAGTGGGAGTGGGACGTGGAGGTAATTCAGCTCTGAAGCTTGGTCTATGTGGAGTAAAAAGTTAATGCAAATGAATGTGAACTTGAGCAGATGGAAAGGTCACTTCTCACAAAATGTTTTTGACTGGAGCATGAATTCAGAGTGTGCAAGATTGCGACTGAATGGATTGTGTTCAGCCTAAGTGAAGTCCAGGCATTGTTTTGGTTCACATTGAAACACCTGAGGTTTTATGCTAATTGACTGAAACAGTAACTCGGTTTAGGAAGCAGAATTAGTCTCCTCCCAACCTTAACAAATCTTTCTGTTAGGGTAGCTTGTTTTCTATTTTTGCAAAGAGTACAGCTTTAATCAGGAATAACAAAACCCAAGTTGATTCACCACTTTGAATAAATATGTAATGATGCTTAACATAGTACCCCAGCCATTGAAAAATCCTTCATCATCTTGGATGATTTTTCTAATCGCTGTAGTATTGTTGCCAGGGCCCTGAGGACACTAATAGTCCTTAATAACCCAGGCCAGCCTCACCTGGGATCTCCACCCCCATCCTCTGCCTATGGGCCCAGGAGCCCTATTTCAATGCAGGCCTAGGCCTTAATCTCTTTCCTAAACTTAGTGGTAGGTATGCTTGCCTCCAGTTTTGCCTATGGCTGTACTTCTTAAAAAGACCTTGAACCCATGCAGTAAGCAGCCTAACTCCAGTCCAGTTTTCTGGTTGGACCACTTAGACCTGTGCTGTGGCTCCGGTCCTGTCTTTGGCTCTATCTTGTTCTTGTTCACCTTTAGCTCCTGCCTCCTTCTCCATTGTGGGATAGTCCTACTCTTCCTGCTTCTTGAAACTGTAGGAAAGCGGGACACAGCTGCTATGTTTTCATCAGCAGTGCCTGGGGCATGGTGCATGAATCAAACTTGTCTGAAGGAAGTAGGTAGAAGAAGGCTGAGAAATGAAGTGCTGAGCTGCTCAGCCTCACAAACATGGTGATAGTTCTGTTATGTGTGCTGACAAAGATGCCAAGGAGATGTTGAGTTGACTTCACGCTTGAAAGGCATATCTAGAGATCATACTTGGCATGTTTTTAAGTGCCAAAACCTCTCTGTCCTGTTGGGGATCTGTGTCTCCACTGAATAGGCTCATAGCAGTAGCAATTATGCAGTTCGGAGTCTATTTGTCACCATGTTTCTGTCACAACACCATCCACCCTACTAAAGCACCTATCTTAGGGTTTGGAGATGTTATTTTTCTGTATTTTTACTACTAGTGGTACTTCTTAAACTGTAGTTTAGGAGTAGCCATGACACTGACAACCAACACTCTGTCTCTGACTACCACCTATCTGCACAACTTATCTTCAGGCAGCCTGCCCAGATTTGCCTGGCAAAACAATAACAGACAGAGGTATTGAAATATCTTCTACGCATGGGATGGTCTGGCTGGTCTGGAGACTGCTGACAGAACAGAAAGAAAATTTTCTGTTGTGGGGAGACACAGACTGTTCTTTCTGACCTTCCCAGGCAGTACAGACTTTTGACTATTTTAACATAATTAACAAACAAAAAACTCCTTGCATTCCTTTTGTAGTCTTGCCTTCATGCTACCTGAAAACCACATATGAGGTAATTTAACCACAAGTCACTGCAGAAAAAAAACCAAAACCAAAACAAACAAGAAGTTATTTCCCTAATATAATAATTTCAAAACAAATTTTATGCCCACAGTCTCATGGATGAGACATTTCAGTGTAATGGTTAAATCTTAATGGCTTAATCAAACCATTTTTAAGGTTTATGTCATTTCTTATTCATCTGAACTACTTACTGAGTATAAAATATCTGTGCAATTCATTATTGTTTTTATATTTCTGGAGGAGGGGAGTTGGGTTTTTTTAGGACAAGTCTTTGCTGGAAAAGTGAACAGTGTTTTTGAATTCTAGACATAGGATTTAAACTTCAAAGTCTTTTTTTGTTCTTTTATCACTTTGTCTTCCAATAACAGACTATTTTGTGTATATATATATATCTGTACAGAAACAAGCTTCAAAGATCACAGGAAATTATTTTAGCAATATCTCAGAAGGTGGCCTCCAACAGCAATTTTTATTACTGCAAGGGATGCTATCAAATAGATTTTTGCTTTGTGTCTGTTTCCACAATGAATTCAGGCTATTCTCTGTTAAGAACAATTATATTTTTACTTCTTTATCCTCTAACCTACTCCTCACTGGTTCCCTCCTATCTCACAGGATTCATAAGACTTTGGGAGAGAGTATTCTAACAAAATTTAATGGTATCTGCCATTTTTTATGAGCTCAAGTTCATTGTATCATAAAGAATGGAAAAGATGCACCCTTATTATTTGTACCAAAACACTGGGGCAACCCAAATAAGCTTGGGATTAATTGTGCTAAATGATTTATCTGTACTAATGGAGATTGGTCACAGAAGTAAAACTGGGCATATAGTAGGTACCAGGTCTGTCGAGACCTGAGGGGAAAAAGAGTAGTGGTGTTTTCATTTGGGAAACTGCAACCCCAAAACCTTGATTCAGCAAAATATTTTAGTGCTTTAGGCCTATCTTTAATCAATTTGCTTCATCGTTAGTGCTACTGTTAAGAAATATTTGATGCCTAAATCTAGGAACACATTCCCAAATCTATGAAATAAATGGCTTTATCACAGTATCACAGGAAACCTGTTGCAGCCTTAGGCACTGAATTACTGCCTCCTTGTTATGAATCCAATACCATGACCTTAAATTTATTTCTTTTATGGATATTAGGATAACAAAATCTTGGCTTTTGTACATGTATTCTGGCTTCTTAGCTCTATGCTGATGGCAGCATTACAGATTCCAGCAGACAGGTCTATTTTTCTTTTTGTCTGTGCTGTCCTTCAGCATTTGTATCAGAGTCAGTTTACTTTGTTTCTGACTGAGAGCAAGTGATTGCACTGATTGGTTACGGTAGAACTAAAGTAAACATAATGGATATAGACTCTCATAAGCCTACTGAGACACAACAGAAGAATCAAGGAGTTGTAAAAAGATGTTCTTTTACCAGGAAATACTTTGATATACTAGTGATTAGGGAGACAGTTCATGTTAAGTTGTATTTTAGTTGATCTGGATGTACAGAGATATCTTAATGATGCTATTTAATTTTCATGTTAAATAAAACCGTGGGGTTTTTTGGGTTTGTATTTGTGGATTTTGCAACCTGGAAATGAGAGGTGGGAGACCAATTGAAAGAAACTCATCCGTAATGACAGAGATACAATGTTGCTCTTAGTGAGAAAGCTGGGGATGAGTCTCTTTAACCAAGTACTAAGTGATAGGACAAGAGGTAATGGCCTCAAGTTGCACCAGGGAAGGTTTAGACTGGATATTAGGAAGTATTTCTTTACGGAACGGGTTGTTAGGTGTTGGAATGGGCTGCCCAGGGAGGTGGTGGAGTCCCCCTCCCTGGAGGTGTTCAAGAGGCGGGTTGACATAGCACTTAGGAATATGATGTAGTTGGGAACTGTCAGTGCTAGGTTAACGGTTGGACTAGATGATCTTCAAGGTCCCTTCCAACCTAGATGATTCTGTGATTCTGTGAGAACAATCCAGATAAGACATAATGTATTTACCTCATGCTATTAGTGGGGGAAATGAGGGGCATTACTACAAGTTAACCATGCACTTCAGTGGGATAAGTTAATTTTTACCTCCAGAATGATCATATAACTTATCCTAGCAATGTAAGGACCTTACCTGAACAGCTTATCTTTACAAAGGCAGAAAGGCACTTTTTAATGTTACCACAACACCTGTTCTTATTTTGTTGAAGTTTGCAACCGATTATTTGAGGGGAAAATGTTACTTGACGTACTACATTGCTGTTTACAGTGAGGTTTACTATATAAAAAAATATAATTGGAAATATAATTGGAAATTCTGCAAGTACTACTTCTGTTTCAGACTTTAAATTACTCTTCCATAATATCTGTATCGCACATTGTAAGATGCTTTCCCTTTCTTTTTAATAGTGCTTAATAGATTTTGGTGGTATAAAATGCTAATTCATCCCTCTGAATAGAAAGGATTAAAAACAAAACTGTGTTTAGAAATGGTGGGAAGTTCTGTAATATCCTTCCCAATTGAAAATAAGCTCATCCTAAGCATTCTGTTTTGGCTTCACAGATGCTTACTGACAAAAGAAACTCCTCACTCTTTTGTGTTTGAGAAGATATTGATTATAAATGAAGACGCAATATCAGTACTGAGAAAAGCTTTGTGTTCAAGGACATATCTTTTCTATTTCATATTTTATCAAACAATTTAAACACCTCAGTTATTAATAGACCATCCGTTTGCAAATACAAAATAAAGCAAAAATAATGAGTCTTACTCGAAACTGCAGCATCTCATGGTAAAAATCTCTCTTGACTTTAATCTTTATCAGTTGTATGCCTATCTTATTCTGAAAATCCTAAGGACAAAGTACTTCTTTCAGAATGCCCATAGAACTCAGCCAAACATCATGTCCCCTGTGCCCCTGTCTCCTCTGACTGCAAGCTATTTCTGAACCACTTCCTTACTGAGTACTGAGGTGTCAGCTCTTCTAGGATGTGGAAACTGCTAGCTCATGCCTCCTGTTGAGAAGAGAGGTTGTTTTCCAACACAGCCCTGGCTGTGGTATCAGATCAGTCCTCGATGAGCTGACATTGGTGATCCAGCACCTGCAGCCATGCCACTTCCTTCTCAGGATGGTGAGCTCTTCATCACTCAGCTGAGGCTTAGCAGGAGCCACCTCTTGAGAGGCATGAGTTTCTGGGTCTGAAAGTAGCACAATGTTGCCTCTGCATGAAGGAACCTCCTCAAACATCCTCCAAGGTCCAGCAGATATACCCGTGTGTTGCTACTGATATGTGCTGCTGAGCTGCCAGGTGTCTCTGATGGCACCTGTAACGCTGCTGCCTTTTACATCTCCCCTTGGCATGCTGACTTCCAGCTCTGCACTACCCAACAAGGGAACACGGAGCTCTGGAACAGCAGCTGATCTTCAGGAATGTGCAGTTGAGTAACAGACTCTATTTCTAGTACAGAATCTGGTTATTCTAATTCTACCAGGCTTGCAGATTGGTTGCAAACTTTCCCTAGTATGCGGGGGGCTCTTTCTAGAAAACAGTATAACTGTTTGTAATTCTCACATGAAGGCTAAATATCCATTCAAGCAGAATTGTTAGATTATGTAAAGGTTGATATTTTTTTTCTTTACTGCTAAAATCTAGGAGGTTTCATATTCCTTGGCAATCTGCAATGATAAATTCTCAGCCTGATTGGTGACACCATTAAAAACTGTTCATCACTGATGTGCAGAATAAGTAGGCATGTAAATTTACCAGGTTAGAAAGACCTTGTGAAGCGATTAATTATCTCTGAGATATTAAATTGTGATTCTTCTGTTTAAAGGATAGTTATTATTTTTAGAAATAATTTTCCTCAAATGGCTGTTTTTTATACATCTGGAAGACAATTATCACTTGAGGCAAGCCTGACAGATAAAATGTAATAAATACATAGTATAAGTGAGGCCTGCAAAGTTATAAAAGAATATATAAAATGCCTTAAAAATGTTGTTGCATAAACTTATGTTGAAATACATTTTCTAATGCTGGTTGAACTATGATTCATAACGTTATTTAAGAGAACATTTTGAGACAAAGCATGAAAGTTAATATATAATTTTAATTAACACATAATTCAAAGAGCAAGAATTTGATACAGCTTCTAAAAAGTAGAAAACTCATATCTTCCCCCTTAAAATTAATCTTTTTTTCTTAAACCCAGTGGTTTTTTTTTTAAAGGCTGCTAATTTTCTTTGTGTTTGTACTCTACAGCTGGCTAAATGAAGTAAATGGAATTTTTTTTTTTTCTGGCAAGCATAATTAAAACAATTATTTCTCAAGTGTTTCAAAATTAAAATACTTAAATGTCAAAGATCTATCATTCAAAAAATTCCCTTCATTCTGAAAGCATTTATATGGGCATGGTTGTCTGAAACCTTGTAACATCATGGAATAGTAATATTAAGATCATACATTTTGAGAAAATAGAGGAATGTTGCTTGGTATTTTTAAATATAATATTAAAATCCATGCCTAATTAAGTCTAAAGAACACAGCTTTTTCTTACATAAACTGAGAATTTCTTTAAATATTATTTTCAGATAAGCTTGTTTTTATAGTCATGATTTTAAATCAAATTTAAATGTAACACAAAATAAACGTTTGGTTTCACGTAGTGACTCATTACTATATATGAGTATTTTATATCAGTAATGACTTCATTAATTTTTAATTGAATATAATTACTTTAAGAGATAAAAAAGAGTTAAAATAATGTAAAAATGGGGAAGTTGGAAAAAGTTAAGGTTTTTTGGGCATAGTCAGAGTGAACATTGTTATAAGGCCATTTGATATAGAAATATTTTTTTAAACTGGAAAATACTGAATATAAAGAACATCAAATAGGAAATTTACTTAAGTAAATAAGTAAATACATAAATCATTATATGATCTGCACATATACAAAGTTATCTAAAGACAATATTAGAAATAGATAACAAAAGTTTTTTTACTTTATTGATAGTTATACTCAGATTTATTAAGCAAAATTCCATTAGTCACAGCATTTCAACCTTATAAATATAAAATTCCACAAGCCCATGTATCCAAAATAACTTCAAGTTTCTCTAAAGCCAAGAGGGAATATATCTGCAGTTTTCAGAGAAATCAAGTAGAAGACATGGTGCTAGCTGTATCTCAGTTTGAACAAGTTTCATTGTGGAGGAAAGATAAAGGTCATTTTAAGAATCTCTAGCTATATGAAAGCATCTTAGTGATAAGCTAGCAAATTTTTTTCAATTAGAGGTTTTATTGCAACTTATATAAACAGGATGCTCAAGAAATCTTGTATGAAATAGTTAGTTGTCTTTATCCGTAAGTCAGTAGTTCTATTGATTTGATGAAGTCTGAAATATTATTAATTATTCTCTCTAGTCACAGAATCATTTCAAAAGGGAACTTGAGGGTAAATGTAGATGTATACTGAATTTTAAATCTGCTTGCTTGTACTTGTTTAATTTCCATTGTTGTACATTTACCAATACATGTTTTGGGATGTAAATGTGAAGGGGAAAATTCTAATATGTCATATACAAAGGACTAACATTTAAAGGAATGGATATTTAATCTAAGTATCCTCTTATGAATCTGGTATCCTGAAGCACACTGAGGGACTATTGAACATTAAGCAAACTAAAGTTTGAATGTTGAATCATTAATGCGAAGCATACTGCATTAGTGATTATATTGATTGGTAGTTATTATTGAAGTTCATTTTGTTGTTTGACAATGATTGGGTAATTACTTTAGGGTTAATCAATTCACATTAATCAAATGCTGAATGTGGAAATGACCATGGTAAATGAATAAAGACAAGCTGGATAACTTTTATTAGTAATTATTAATTATTAACATTTCTGGTTATTAAAATTTTTCAAAGGTGAGCCAGTAAATTTATCCTAGTCTAGGAATTTCTCTACTCAGTGCCTTTAGCATTGTACTTGGGAAGTGAAATCCAACGTTCTTAATACAAAAAATGTTGAAGTGATTTGACCCAGTTCTCACAGATATGTTTTTATCATTTGAAGAGGGGGTGGAGTGGGGGTGGAAATTTTTTCAACTGTGATACTGGTAGCTTAGGAACTTTGTTCTCTTAAATCTAATTTCCATGAGAAGATCCCCTCAGGTACTAGCAAGTTTTCAGCTGAGAAATAATATAATAGAGGGAAATGAGACAAAACTTAGGTGAAAAAAAACTCCATCTTTTATAAAAACAAAAACCTAAATCATAGTATCTTGGGAACTTATTTTGGGGCTCCAGAAAACTTCCAGTTTATCCTTTCAATTAGTCACAATCACAGAATCACTGGGGTTGGAAGGGACCTCTGGAAGTCATCTGGTCCAATCACCCTCCTCAAGGAAGGACATTTATAGTGGGTTGCCTCAGACTGTGTCTAGTGAAGTGTTGAGTATCTCCAGGGATGGAAACTTCACAACCTGTCTGGGCAAATGGTTCCAGTGTTTGATCCCTCTCACAGTAAGAAAGCTTTTCCTTTTCTTAGAAGTAATTTCTTATATTTCTGTTTGTGCCCATTGTCTTATAATAAAACCAATAATGAAACTGATACTCATTAAGAAGGCTATTTTAGCAGTGTCATTGTCTGTTCTGACTTTTTTTATTCAATCGCTATTGTTTGACATGGGGTGTATATTACAACTTGCTAAGAATGATTTCGGCATGAACACAGAGCTCCATGTTTCAGGAAAATATCCTTCATTTGCAGAAACATTACTGTAACTCTTCTCAGAATTCCAGTCACTGCCAAAAAATAAATATATCACTTCTGGATAATTATTTTAGAGTGCACTCACGGCATAGGTTTTAAATAAATTTTCCTAAAAGACCTTTGTTTATAATAAAATACCTCTCATATCTTGGAAATGTGTCAACTCTCAAGCGTCATGTGGATTGTTACCCTTTTATTTTAGAGACATGTTTGGACATGGGCTTTAACCTAATATGCCAGAACAGGACAAGGCCATGGTAACTACACAGTCTGTAAAAGTTTGAGAATACAAATATTTACTACGTAAGGATCATGAAAGGAGTGTGGTGTTTATTTTAAATTTGTAATTAAATTAACATGTAGTTTTAAAGCTAAGTTCTACTGTAACTTAAATAACTTTAAACATATCCTTTCATGGGAAAACTGGCAGTGTTTCCTCTCACAGAGTTCAGATTGCTCTGCTCTGGCACCTGTTGCAGTCTCCACTGAGCCATATCTGTTGACTCAGAAGCACTTTTGCTTCCTTCTAACATCTCCGTATCCCACACAGGTTAAACTGGTAGCCAAGTAAGCCATGTAGATCATGTAACTTGTGGATTGCTATGGCTCAGCCTCCTTGCTTCTCCTGATACAAGAGTAATGCAAAGAAATTTATATGGGAGTAGTATAGGTCCTGGCAGAACTTTCCTCCCAAACAGTGAAACCCCCATTTTAGAAATACACAGAATAACTATTGCTTGGTCAGTATTAACAGAAGCAGACTTTCCTGTGTTTACATACCTGCTTCTGTGCCAGTGTGCTCAAATATGTTTAAGAATATTAATGGTATTTTTCTTTAAGTTTGAGGTAATTGTTCTCTCTAAATGTTTATTTCCAAGACTATCAGTAAGTAGCGTACAGAGGATTTCTCAAAAAAGAGTGACACAGAATACTGTGATACAGTATTTTTAATGTGTGCAGAAGTCAGTATGGTATGGTAAGACTGAGGCTTTTATGGAGACACTAGTTCTTTCGGAAAAGGGAATTTTCCCTACCTTTATTTTCTATTACAACTTCTCTCTGAAAGAAAAGGGTGACAATTATAAATATCTTGTTTAATTAATACCCACACAGACCAGCATCCTTACTTACATCTTGAATATATTTAGTGTGAGAATTCACACTAGCTGTATTTTATATGCACATGTGCTTCCATGTTTTCTCATTCTAAGTTACTCTGATTTTACAACCATATCCTTAGTTTAGTGTGGTTTGTGCTGACAGTTTCGTGTTGGAATATCAACACATGTGAAAGATCACTTTTAAAAAAGTAAGGTTTTTAAACTGAAATTTTACTTTTTTTTTTTAAGATAGACTGAGGATTAAAAATATATATATATATAAATCTACTGCACAAAGACCATTGTTTCTGTAATCAAGAAGAATTTATCATAAGTGTCATTGTCACCTTCACTTCATCAGACCAATTCATAGCTGATCTGGCACTTGATGTGTTGTTGCATTTGAGCTAGAGCTGTACAAAGCAGGCACCTCTGGAGGTAAGGCTGTGCATGTGCAGAGCAGCTCCACGGCACGTTCAAAACCAGGCCAGCCTTGCCTGGCATGAGAGAAAAGGCAGTGTTATAACCCACGCCTCCGTGGCCAGACATTCATGAGGGTACTTCATGCAGTGACATGGGAAGAGTTCTGAAAGATACTCACAGCAAAAAATAACCCAACTGAAAGAGGATAATTATAGTAAGTCTGTGACTTGAATTTTGTTGTTGAGGAAAGCCCAGGCTCAAGAGTATTTAAGATTTTATGAATTCAATTTGCCTAATGAGGTGCACCAGAGGTGACAGCATCCCTAGTGCAGAGTGTGTGTTTAATTTTGACAAGTTATGCATGGCCAGAAACAGCAGTAATTTCCATTTGACAAGAATTATTACTTATAAATCACGTTAGTGGCACAACAGCATTAATGCAAAAGGATAAGCAGATGAAGCAGAAACTGCTTGATCTGTTTCCCAGCTCTCATGCCACTGAAGCTCATGGAGTGAGCTACAGACAGTCCTTTAGCTTTGGTCCTGTGGCAGATGACACCTGTTTTATCACTTTATTCTCCACTTAGGAGATTCTGCAGCCTGCCCTATGCTGCTGTAACAGGGCACAGCTGGGCAGGGTGAGTGATGGCCGGTGGCACCAAGGGGGGCTCAGGGAGCCTGGAGCCATTCAGCTCAAAGGTCTTTGCAGTATTCAGTGTTGGAGGAGGCTCTGCTGGGGAGACCCTGGTGGAGGAGCCCCTGCTCTTCAGAGAAAGCCTGATTGTGGGAGGGCCCAAGGTGCAGCTTCCAGACAGCATCAGTAACAACATGCAGCTAAGAGACTGTAAATGCACAGGGTATAACTGTGACCTTATTGGTGGCTGGGAATCACACTTTTAAGATGTAGCAAAAAATACTTTAAAACTTGGGAAACATGCCCATCATGGACTTTGAAAATGAATCTTAATATTGTATCTCCTCTTCCTAAAAGTGGGTAATTTACATAAATGTTAGGAGCTAAAGCATTCAACAACTTGAAATACCCCTTTTCATCAAAAGCCAAATGTGTGTAAAACCAGCATCAAGTGGTTGTAGGTGCCTTGCTGCAACTTTGTTGCAATGCCATGGATGCGTTGTAGAAGTTGTACCAGTTTGAATTTCACATAGCATGATCATGTTTACAAGTAAAATTTTGTTGCTCAAGTGTTCAAAAGGCTTGTGTAAATATTGTCAAAATATTCCCCTGACATCACTTCAGGACAAAGTAAGAATTGTGTCAGTGTGTATTTTTATAAGAATAATGAAATGCTGAAATCATATAACGTTAGAGCAGCAGAAGTGTTTATATTTTTGTTGGGAAATGGGGAAGAGGCTTTTTACTCTCTTGGTTTGATTATGTGATTTAGCCAAAGATGGAATTCAATGCAGTTTTTAAACAACTATTTGAATTTTTTTAGATATGTATGTACATACAGTGGTCTGACCCCATCTTGCACCCCCAATATCTCTTCTTGATTGGAAAAAACAGTTGTGGTGTACTGCAGTGAGATCACTATCACTCACTAGTTTTATGACACTTCTCTGACAGCTTTCCTCACCACAAAATGAAGGGGAATACAGAGCACTGAAGTTACTGCACAGAGCTAGTACCTGTCATAAGGAAATAACATTATTAAGTTACTGTTGTAAGAATGTAACACTATTAGTCCCTGAACAGAGTGACCATCTCATGATGATCTTCCTTTCTGAGCAGGGGTTATAAAATTACTGTTACTGGGTGTAGATCTTTAAGGATGTTTCTTATCTTGAAGATGGAGCTGCAATTCTAATCACCTGAATAATATCGCTCATCTCCTTTATTTATTTATCTATATGTGCAAAGGAAGATTTATATGTGTACCCCATCTCTCTCTATATATATGGGAATATGTGTATATATTACTTTGTATTGTTACTCTATCTATTACTCCTGTAAATTTTTGGAGGGTTACTTTGTTGAATTATATTTCTATGTATAACCATAACAGTATTTAGTTATCCTTGTTGAATCACATCATTTAAACCTCAAATCTTTGTCTAATTCTAATGGTACAATGCACTAGATATAATTTAAACTTTGGAAGATACAAATTCTAGCTTGGCTAACTGAGGATTATGAACATAGGAATAGAGTATGTAGCATAAAAATAACCGTGAAGAATCTGCTGAACTTCTGATAAGGAAAAATCAGTGGTACAAGCTCATCAATAATGATCATTACAGAAGGAAAGAAGAATTTGGGCATCTGGGCTAATATTAAAAATAGAAATTAGAATGCTTCATTCATGGAATTGAAGTCCTACAAACAGCTGTGCTCATAAATACAGTAGATAGATGCAAGAATAATTAATAGAATTAATGTAACAAATTTAGTCTTGTGGAGAAAACAATAAATTGAAACTTTCTGTCTGGCTTTAATAGTTTTTATTTTTGTGGCTAGCTAGTAGAAAATCCCTTGAAACAAAATTTTACCAAGTCTACAGGTTGTTTTCCATAGTTTCACCAAGATGTTTTGCTTTTAAATTCAAAACATTTCAATTCAAATTCAATTTTGTGATGTATAACAAGTCGAAATTGAAAGAAACATTTAGGTCAGAGGAAAAGTAGTATGAGAAACTTTATTTTCATGGAACTGATAAAAAACCAAAGAAATCCTACCACTGCTGTGACAAAGTAGTTAATGGGCCTTCCAGACACTGAGAACATCATTTGCAGAATAGAAAAGCAGAAAATTGAAATTAATTCCCACGCTTCTGGCTTTGGGAACTGTAATTCTTCATTTATTCTTTTAGATAATAGTTTCAGTAAAAGATATTTAGATATTCAGAGCTTATGTAGGTCCTTCAAGTTTATATAACATTATGTATGACAGAACTTCTCTTATTATGTAGACAAAAGATATTTTTTTAATATCCACAGAAGTAGTTAATGTAGTGTGCATTTAAGCTGCCTTTTAAAAAGATTTTTTCCAGGAATTATGTGTAAAAGAAACACATGCTACTACTGTTGATTTAGGCCATCAGACATATTAAAGATATTACATCAAAAAAACATCTGAGATGCTGTAGCTGGAAGAACTTGCTCCAGAAATAATATTCTAATACTGTCTCTAGGTATAGGCTGTTGGTACTGACAAAGCATACCTTTTATTTGCCTTGCTTCAACAATTTTTAAGAAATCTTGAAAAGGCTTATCAGCATTTTCTTTTTTTCCCCTCCTGAAAATGGATTTTTAAAGATATCCTTTTATTAGATTGTTTCATTTAATAGCAACCTATTGTTTTCCTGTTGCTACATATGTTTAGCTCAATAGTGGTCTTTTCATTACTGCAAAATGTGGTGTTGATTTACCTTTAGGAAATACAGATCCGAAGGGAATATTAAAGATCATGTAGCCTCAAATATCAATTCAGCTTCATGAAAACTTGGTATTTCTTAAAATGTAGATTTTAGAAACTGTCATTTAAAGTGAATGTACTGGCAAATAATTACATTGTAAAGTCAGATACCACACTGACAGAAGTGACATATCAGTGCAGATCATTTCAAAAAATATACCTTTGGTTCTTACTGCCTGCTTGCTTGTACTGCTGTCTTTTTTTTCTTTTCAGTCTAGCATTCTAAAGCGTGATGCAGAAAATTTTATTTACATTTTTGCATTGCATAATGGTATTCACTAAGAGGTAATGTCATTTGGGGCCTATGGGTAGATAAAATAAAATATTGAACATGTTCAGAGTGTCATCTTTCTACCAAGGTTCACCAGATACTAAATTCTTGAAGGCCATATTTCCATTAGAGAAGAAATCAGTTGGCATACAGTAATATGATTGTTATACAGAAGGGTTTGTAAAGAGTATGTAGATACCATCTTCCATCTATCAGGAGTCTCAGCCTAAATGCGTAATTAAGATTATCAAAAGTCAGCTTTTGCCACAAAGACTGACTCTATGAACAGAAATGAGAAAATCCCTGTAATGAAAACAAGGAGCAAGATATGTGTCCTGTCTTGGAAACTTCCAGTATTGCAGTATTTTCTTCCAACATTTAAAGTTCCTAAGCTTCCTATCATCTGTCTGCAAGTAGTATTTGATAACCAGAGAAGCTAGTCATAGTCTGGTTTTTTTGCTGGGTAATGGTTTTACTCTAAATTCAAGTAACTGTTTATAAAGAAACTCCCAATACCTAAAGTGTCATAGTCTCCTTCCTTTTTCCTCTTGTAATTTATTATACATTGGGTGGTGGTTTAATAATAATGATTCTATTTATTCTAAATCAAGCTGACTGAAATGAAGAAGTGTCCTTTTGACTAAGCAACAAATCTACCATAAAGTATAGGTTCTTTATAGTTGTTCTGTGTCAATTTCTAATACAGTTCTGTGTCTTACAAGATTTCCTGATATCTAGATCTTACTGGAACAGTGATTTCCAACTTTCTTCACGTAAGTGCAATTATTTGGGGGAGTCAGTTGGCTATAGTAGGTACACTGCTACATGTGCTCCTGACTCTCTTCTATATGTGTGAATAGATATATATATAAAAGGATTTTTAATTCTGTTGTGCAACAGTTATTCAGATTATGGTACTGTATTCATGTGTTATGATTCTGTTAATGTAACTGTTTCTTAGAGTACAGTTTTGGTAAATGACCTCTTTAAATCTAAGATGAGAATATTGACATAGCAGCCTGATTCTCAATTAGTCCTTTAATTGCTTATAACTAAGAAGATCAGAGTAAGTCAGCAATAAAATGGTCCTGTCAGGTTAACAGCCAGATGAAAGCTTTGAAAAGTAAATCTGCTTAACGAAGGCGGTAGTGATATGGTTTGTTCAGCCACATTTACTTCAGCATTATAAAGTGGATTTTTGTAGATTTAATAAGTTTTGTCAGAATTCTCATGTTTTGGAGAGACAGTGCGTTGAAAAATGCATTTTTCAATGCACCGTGGCCCAGATACATTGATTTACATGTCAGGCAGTTGCATAGGACATAGGTCCTGAGTTCTCAGTGCACTGATGCTTACTTGGCTTCTGGGAGATTTCAGGAGACTGCAGTGAGCTGCCAGCTCCTGACAGGAATGTAAATCTTCCATGGGTTCCTGGTATCAGGGACAACTTTACACACTACAGGACCTTAATTATAATTTAGAAGTACCAATAAATTATCCTGAAATCCTACTTTGAACCAATAGTCTTCACCTGCTACAATCATTTGAGTTTGTTATATCTGTAAGTACCCATGTGGATCACCTGGAGCTGTTGGTGTATATGGTAAGCAGTTAAAGGCAACAGTCTAGAATTTCTACCTTACATTGCATTTTTGTGTAGGCTTCTGCGTGATTTACATGAGCACTTACTTACAGACACAGTTTTCTGCTTTATGGATTTAAAGAACTCTTTTAAAATCAGATTATAGATAGCTTTAGCAGACAGACATACACCAAAATGTTAAATATAGTTTTAATACCCATTTTCAGGTAAAAAACTAAAATAAGTATTTTAGGATTAAGCACAGTTAAACTAACATTTATAGTAAAACAACACAGGCCAACATCAGGTACAGACAGAATATGGTATTTAAGACACCACTGATAAGTGTTAAAATAAAATGCCTCAATAAATAAACATATGGTGAAATATAAAGCTAATATATTGTTTTGAGCTTGACTGGTTGAGATATACCAGAGGATCTTTTGGCTGCGATGTTTGAAAGGTTTTAGTGTTATTAAGGGCTCACTGGGATTTAAAAGGACTTGACCAGCTCAGAGATTTGTAATCTGAAATTAATTTTTAAAATCTGCATCCTTATTAAAGACTCTCTCTTTAAAAAAACAGAAATGGACCACATGATAAAGGCAAATTTGCAATGTAATTTAAAAGCAATGTTTGTCTGTAAACTAACTGTCCTGGTGCAGTAGGGTTTTTTTGTCCTCCCTTGATAGACATGGTTACTCTGCTCCAGTACAGGTATTACCTCTCTCAAACCACTTAGTTTTCTGTATAGAGTACTTCTGTCTGTCCAGTGCAGCTTAGAAGCAAAAATAATGTATGTTCTTGAAGAAAGCTGCCTGGGAAATATTTCACCGTGATTTTGAAGGTCTTACTGAAATAGAATGCTTGGAAAAATGTTTTAAATTGTAGCCACAGATATATACAATATTTTAAGATCTATTAAAAGATTTTCTCTTTTGCAAAAATAAAAAATACACTAAGAATACCCCACAGCTCTGTAAACATAGGATATGTTAAAGCTAGTAAAGTGTGTAAGATCATAAAATACTAAATTCAGGAAGTTTTATGGCTAAATATACCATATACAAACATATACTGTAGGTAATAGAAGGAAGAATAATTGTCTAAAGAGAGAAGAGAAAGCATAATGCTAGAGACATACAGATTACCAGTTGGGTGGTGTTAAAGTTGCAGTAAACCTAAGATGAAATAAAAAAATACATATTTCAAAACTTTGTTTTATGAAGTTTACAAATGGCCTGTATGTCTAAGCTACACAGAACCAAAAGAACTGCTCCGAACTTGGCATGAAATAGTGGGAACATCTTTCATTACCTATTTTTTTCTTTTTCCCTTCAGAGTTTAAATATTTCAAAATGTTATGTCTACAAAACAAAAGTTAAATGGAGTGCTCCTTACCTATCATGTAGGCTACCATATGTAAACATAGTGGTTTGCAGATCAGTCACTGGTCCACAGTATGTCTCACTGATGTCAGTGTTTACGAGACTGGGTATTTCTTTATGCTTTCATCCAGTTTTGCTGAAACTCAATGAAAGATTATGTAAATAATACCATGGTGGTGTGTAGAAATCAGATTGGGTTGCAGTTGGTAGGTTTGTTCTTTTTCATAGTCCCTCTAACTTCCTATTGCTACCTTTATGTATTCCTATTGTGTTCACAGCTCTGGTGATACTCTTTGCTTTCCCTTTAAGTCAAGTAAATCTAGTCTGCAGTTTGCTGAGGCACTCAAGATAATTAAGTATCACATTTTCGATTGCCACATTAGTTTTATAGATCTTTATGTCACTGTAAAATGAAACAAAATACTGAGATTACATTTCCAGCTGTCAGAGGCTAGGGAGTTTGAACTGGCTGGCTTAGCAGCAGCTGTCTTTGGAGGTAGCCTTACTCACCTGCCATGCCTACCTGGCTCCTTCTAGCAGTCCTCCCTCTGGGGGGCTTCTTTATCCTGTTTTTGTCTTCAGACTTCTGAAAAGAGTTTAACTTCTTTGCTGTGCTGTGAGACTTCCTAACCCCTAGTCAGGTAGCTACCCTGCCCTGTAAAATCATGGTAGACTTCCCTTGACATATTCCCTTTAATGTGCTTCTTTGATATTTTCTTGTCTGGGAAGAGAAAAAAATGTCCAAGCAGAGTGAATCATGATTATAAAACCCCTCATTGTCCTCCTTTGTCACATCATGCATCTAACCATGGATCCTGAGAAGGGAACACAAAGTAATGACATACGTGGGCATTGGCCTCTTGTCTCTGCTCTGGGTCTAGCCTGTTGCCACTCCTGGACAGCAGTTGCTATGTTTGCAGTCATTTTGTAGTGCTGGAACTGACTCAGAGAAACAGCACAGAGAAGAGTACATCTCATGTGGAGTGTCACAGTTTGTTAGGAAATACAACCTGATAAAGGGTCAGAGGCAGGTTCCTTCTTTATTTGGTACTTCATCAATTCAGCAGGCATAGCACATATTTTGACAGTTCTACAGCTTGCTGTTTCTCCTTTCAGAGTGAATTAAACGATCAGTGTATTGTGTGAAAACTCCTAAGCATAATAATCTCATTAATAAAAACTCACTTCATATATTAGGTGCAAAGATATTGCTGTACACCAAGTGAAACAATTTGTTGGGTTAGAACAGCTTCCAGCAGGAGCTTGACGTTTTAAAGAAAGATGAGTTGTGTTCCAGCTATTTTGAGGCATCCCTTCAGTTCTGTTTTGGCAGAAAAAAGATTCTCCCAGAAAGAAAGAGTCCTCCTTTGTATACATAGATGCCTTGCTGACAGTCTCAATCCAGAGACCATCCATGCCATTATTTTCAGTTAATAACAGGAACAGTGATGAAATTATCTAGTACTTTTTTGAAGTCCAGTCATGCTACTGAACTTGATGAAATTCTTGTAATGAATTAACCCTGTGCCTGTCAGTGAAACCAATTTCTGTGACAAGGGGAAGGGACTGAACCATAACTATGGTTAAATCCATAGAACTGGAAGGCACTTCTGTGCCAGTGAGGATGCTGCTTTTTGTTATTACCTGCATCCATGTGTTATAACACCTTTCAGAATGTTGAAGGTAGAAAAGTGTACAAGAACACTATAGGTGGAGCTTCAAGGAAATTACTTGTCTCCCCCTTTCCCCTCTCCTGGCACATCCAAGGATAAAAGCTCTCAAAATAGGAAATACAGATCTGAACTGCTTCCGTTCCTAATGTGGCCTGACTCCACTGTGTTTCGCAATTTTCATTACCACTGACACTGTTCCTTCAGTTCTGAGTAGGGCCTGGTATGCAAATTTTTTCTCTTAATTTTCCTCATGATCATTTCTGGTACATGGCAGCAGATGTCACTATCTGTGTAAGGCAAGAGATCAAGTAGAGGTAAAGAAAGAGATTTTCTGTTCACAGGGTTATTTTGCTTCAGAACTTCACAATTAGCATAACATTCACAAATAACATGTCAATAATATTGCAGCATTAACATGACAGGTATGAGGTAAGGACAAAATAAAATACAAAATCGGGAAATATGAGGTGCCAACTCTTGAAAATTATTTAAATAAAATTGAGATAGAAGATGACTGTTATTATAAACCTATGAGTTTACTTCCTAAACTCAGCTATCTTTTGAACTCAAATTGCCTACTTATGTTTTTATATCCTATTGCTATGGAAAGAACCTAAATGCTGCATGGAGTTACCTATTTTCACATCAAAATGAAAAGAAATAGCAATATTCCAGTTAATTTGATTAAAGCAAGATTAAAAAAGGTTTGGTTTTGTCTAGCTTGTCCCTCAGTTGTGTGCTCTTTACACAGAACACATTTAGTTTTTTACAGTTATTTTAAAAATAATTCTCACCTGTAAAAAGAGCTTTCTGCTTCACTTTATTGCATATCTAATTTTGTAGTAAAGAAAAAACAACTTCAAACAGCTTCTTTGAAAGATACAAGTGTTGGTTGTTTTCTCATAGCTTGACTATAATACTGAAGCTGCAGTAAAGTCTTCCTTAGCTCTGATCATTATCATAGTGAAAGAAATAGTGTTGCTAATGGCAGAGTGAAGATTCTCAGTGGAGTTTACAATGAAATGTGCACAGATTTAAAACAACTTCCTGAGCACAGCTTTTTTCCTTTTTTTCCTGTTGAAATACAGGTGCTCTTGGATCTCAGAAGACAGGCAGACTTGCCCCCTTCAATTTAAGGAGCAGTAATTTCTTGTTAATTATAAATACATTTTTCTGGTTTGTAGCAATCTTCGGTGTAAGGATATCTTCATACAATGTTTAATTTTTAAGTGTATCTTGCTCATGAGTAGGAAAAACTTTGAATAACACTTTTCCAAGGCTAGGTCATTTAATTATGTGGTAGAAATACAATGTAGTATGATCCCAGTGCTCCTTTCTGTGCATGAGGAATGGTTCTTTCCCTTTAACCATTTTTGAAACAGAAATGGTACTTTTTTTTTTTTTTTTTAATCTTCTACTAATCTGGAATTGTTAGTCTGTTTACTTTAAACATTCCTTTGACAACAGGGACCATTTTCAGGAATCTTTTGTTCCTTTCTTATTGAGCCATTATAACATAGACTAGTTTCTGAAGGAAAATAAATTCAGAAGTTTTGAAAATACTTTTCCACACAAGTAGAAAGAAGCCTTGAATTACACTGGTGGTTTGTTAAAATACAACATTCTGCTGTTAAAGAGCATTGTTCAGCAAATTTTCCAGTATCACAGGGAAATATTGTACTGTCCTTCCTCTGCTTCCTTATTTCCACTGAGGTTTGCATGCTAGTGAAAACAGGTTTTGCTACTCTGAGCTTGTAATGATATGAGCACATATGCTTTGTTTAGGTCATCAATGAAATTAAGAAGTATTTAGTTCAGCAACACATTGGGAGTGTATATTATTTAGGGAATAAGAAAGAGTCAAAATTGCTTTGAGGATATCTTTATCCTGTTTCCCATCTGGTGCAGCAAGCTGAAAACGCTTCTGTTACTGAGATTCAGACTCTGCATTTTACTCTTCTCTAATGTTTAAGTACAAACAGCAGCATCAACCTGACCTAAGCACCAATTTTAATACCATGTAGTGTTATTACTTTATTTTTCCCTTTAAATCTATGTATATTATATACATATATCACTTTGGGAAGGCTTACATATATATATAGGTATATGTGTGTGTGTCTGTAGGTACACCTCCAAAACTACACAAGTTTTAATTCTTTTTAGTAACAATCCTGACTGATACTTTGGAGATGTCTTACTAAGTAGAATACTAATTCTTGCACCTAAGTTGGATTCCTAAAATTATCTAGTACATATCTGCATATCTAATTTATCCTTTCTGAAAAAAATAAAATCAGATCTTTGCTAACTTTTTCTCGTGTAAAACCAAAGGTCAAGTTGTGTTTTCATTAATTTATGTGAACTCAGACCAATTTTTCTCAGAATAGTGCTGAATTTTACAATGGTGCAAGTAAGAGCATCTATTGAGAAAATATTTAAAATCTAGTTCTTGAACTAGTTTGGATAGAGTTTATTTTTTATTCACTTGATACTTTGAATTCATTTATTTTACATAGACATAATTAATACTTTCTCAAAGCAAACTTGCTGCTGATACTGTTAGTAAGGGAGAAGTGTTGATATTGTTGCTGACGTCCCATTCACTTTATTTACAAGAACCTATTCCTAGTGACCAATGGCGCAACCTACTCGAATTGTGGAGGTAATGTTCCATTTAATCTCATGTTGCAGACTTCCTCTGTCCACCATAGCTTGTATTCTGCTACTCGAAGAATTGCTTGAGAGCCTCTGTTTTCTGTCAGGCTTGCTATAGAGCTCTCCTCCAGTCTGATTTCCTTCTGGTTTTGTCTGTATCTAGCATTTTTGTTCTTGTTGCAAAATTTGAGTTCTGTGAACACAGTGAGCAAAGAAGAAGTTTCTCTGAAGTACCTGAGATTGCCAGAGCGTAACACTTTAGCACTAAAATTTCTCATATGGCTTGTTTGCATGTCCTGTTTAGAATAGCAAATAATACAAGTTTTAGAGGTGGGGTTTTCCTCAAATGAGATTATCAGGGACCTTTGTTGTTTAACAGAATTGTTTTGCCTGTGCAGCAATAGGCATGCTCTGTTTTTCAGACACCAGAGAGTTTTAACACACTTCTTGCTAACGCAAGCAACTTTGGATGTTGACAATATCCCCAGGCTTTCCTGCTCTCTGAGTCATAGTATAAGTGTGACTTTTGGCTCTTTGTTGGGTCTGAAGCTATTCTTGTATGTTCAGAAGCCATGTAAGTGAAGAAAGTATAAAATAGGTTTTTCACTGACTTTTCAGAAATAATCCTCAATTGAATAGATACCTTTGTCTGTGCCACATGTTTGTTTGTTTGTTTTCAGTTTGTATTCCTAAACAGCTGATACATTCTCCCAGACATGATCAAGTTCAAAACACTGAGGTCCTCCTCTGAGAGGTGGTCATATAAGAAACTCTCCTATTATTGTGCCCACAGGTGGAATTAATGAAGTAGGGTTGTAATCAACATATGCAACATATCCTTAGTCTAAATCTAGGTCAGTGGTATCTCCACAATAGAAATTCTGTGTTGTTCCACTGGAGATCAGTGAGGTACTTTGCAAAATGTTTCTCCTTCTTTGAATGTAACCAGTACGTTGAGAACAGAGCTTGTGGTTGCATTACAACCTTTGATAAGGTTAGAACAGCCTTCTATTTTTGTAATAATAACTGGATATTGCTAAGAGAGGTTTATTGTCTTAAGTCTGCCAATATGGCTGCTCAATATTTATAATTCCCTTTTTTCAGAGTAAGAAAGTGTCAAAGTATTAAACAGCTGACACCCATGTTTGCTTACCTAAGACCAACAATCTTTTCATTGCTCTAAGCAGTGTACCTAACCTTTACATAGACTAATTAGTTTGATTTCCTTCATCTTCCTTTTCCCACCTGCCCTGTTAAAGTGCAGAAATTTTGTATTGTTGTAGTTTGAGATCATCCTGGTTTTACACTGAGTTTCTGAAGATTATTATTCTTAAGCTTTGATTAAATTGCTTTACAGAAAGTCAGTGGGTGGCTAATGACTTTATGGGATCCATAACATGCTTTCACAGTGATAACAAACAGAATCTTAGTGCTTTTTTAAAATAATTTTTTGTTTTAATTGCTTCCATCAAGTATTATTCTTCAGTAACTAGAAACAGGCTTCTAGTCTGGACTCAAGACTGTTCATGTACGTTATCTGCGCAGGCTTTAACATGTATGTTAGCAGCCCATTGATATAATTACTATTATAACCTAATAAAAAACATCTGATATTTTGTGGTGATATTTTACAGAATGAAGATTTTATTCAGTGATTTTTTTTCTCTAGATAGAGTATAATAGGAGATGTAATTAATGCTTCATTCATTTCCAGTGCACCCTTAAGGCAAGCATATGATCCTTTCAGTCCCTGCTTTGCAGTATTTATTTGAGGAAAAGATGGTTTGAACTGAAGCAACACTGATAATACTGATTTTCATTGACCTACTGGTCAATATGTTATTTTAATTTGTTTTTCTGGTGACTAGCAGAAATGAGAATAAAACTGAAAACTAGACAGCTGAGGCAGATGACAGATAAGACAATAGTGATTCTTGGTGTAACATTGGGTAGAAAGGATCTACAGAGGGATTGGGATCAATAGACCAAGGCCAATTGTAGGAGATTCAACAATGCTAAATGCTGAGTCCTGCACTTGGGTTCCAAAAACCCCATGCAATGCTACAGGCTTGGGAAAGAGTTGCTGGAAAGATGCCTGGTAAAAAAGGACCTGGGGGTGTTGGTCAACAGTCAGCTGAATAGGAGTCAACAGTGTGCCCAGGTGGCCAAGGCAGCCAACAGCATCCTGGCTTGTGTCAGTAAGAGTGTGTCCAGCAAGACTAGGGAAGTGATTGTTCCCCTGTACTCAGCACTGGTGAGGCCACACCTCGAATACTGTGTTCAGTTTTGGGACCCTCACTACAAGAAAGACATTGAGGTGCTGGATTGTGTCCAAAGAAGAGCAATGAAGCTGGTGAAGGGTCTGGAGCACGTGTCTTATGAGGAGTGGTTGAGGGAACTGGGTTTTTTTAGTTTGGAGAAAAGGAGACCTCATCGCTCTCTACAACTACCTGAAAGGAGGTTGTAATAAGGTGGGTATTGGTCTCTTTTCAGAAGTAGGAAGTGATAGGATAAGAAGAAACAGCCTCAAGTTGTGTCAGGGGAGGTTTAGATTGGATATTAGGAAAAGTTTCTTCACTGAAAGGGTTGGATAACACTGGAACAGGCTTCCCAGGGAAGTGGTTGAGTCACCATCCTTGAAGGTGTTTAAAAGACGTGTAGATGTGGTGATTAGGGACATGGTTTAGTGGTGGACTTGGCAGTGCTTGGTAAATGGTCAAACTCAATGATCTTAAGGGTCTTTTCCAACTTAAATGATTCTATGATTCTATAGATAAATAAAAACTTTTTAATTTCTGCAATGACTTCTGAGTTTCTTTGTCATAGAGATTCATGATTAAAAGGACTCATATGAATCTGGAGGTTTTTTCTCCTCAGGGAGAGGTAGTGATCAAGAATTGGTTTTATTATCTATATTTTATCAAAAGACCACAGACTTTCAAGCTTTGTATATTTTTGTCCTATGTGCTATATGACCTATACAAAGATTCAGTCTCATCAGTGTCTCTGTCACACTGAGAAACATTGGCTCATTCTCTGATCATCCTGAAAAAATTTCATTTCAGACTTACAGTTGACATTGGTGGAATTCTTGTTCACCCCCTTAATGAACTTTATTCTTAAATAAGGAGTAAGGTAATTGCCTTCCTGATCTTCAACCTATGAAAATTATGTAAATATTTAGTAAAAACATATTTTGAAAAAACACCCTCCCACATGTCCCCCCCCAAAATTCTGATTTGTTTTTAAACCAGTACACAACCCTTTGTTCCTCCCAGGGAGGGGGTGAGGGAATGTGGTCTGAGCTATACAGTGAAGAAAACTGATGTATAATATTGATAACCATGTTCTTTTTTTTTTTTTTTCCTCTACAAGTAGTTTTAATTTCTTGCTAATTTCTTTTATTTCTTTTGTTTCTTCTTATTTACATATTTACTACAACAAATTTCAGATTGAACCAGAAATATTACATTCTGCTGGTTAAACTCTTTGATACTGTCAAACTGCATTAATCTCCTGGTATCAATAAGTCAGGAGATAAAAAGTGATCTAGTTCTTATCAGAAAAACAAATAAAAATCAATTCAGGTCTGTATGTGGAATATTTTTCCATCGTTAAGAAGAATCAATCTGTCAAACTGTATTTTGTTAGTTTTCTGGAAAATGAGTTCAGATGATCTACAGCTTGAGGCATTTAATTTTAAATGGGAAAACAGATAGCATCACATACTGAATCAATTTTCTGGGTACACTTAAGTGCAATATTAACTGCTCCTGTGTGACATTTTTACTCTTTCAGCATGACTTAAAAATTGTTCTTTGAGTGAGTTCTTCAACAGAGGCTCTTCTATGCAGGGATTTTCTGTTCTATAGGGAAGATTGAAGACATTGATCACTCAGAATAAAATATTTAAGAAGACTCTCAGATTGATCAATTGTTTATGTATTTTGCAAATCCCCAAAATCAATAGTTAGAAGAAAATGTTAAAAGAGTTAAACCCAGTAATGGACTAGCTGTATTCCATAGCTTTGCTCCTAGCTTTCTTTAAGACAGTGACTCAGTAAAAACACGTATCAGATTTACCCCATCTTAGATCAATCAGTGACACAGACTTCACAGAATTCCCTTTTTGTATTCCCCCCCCCCCCCCCCCCCTTCTACATAAGAAATATTTTAAAGATGTCCATGGGTTCTGCATAGCTCCGATTCCATTATTAAAAATTCAGTACTAAATATCCTTTTTTTTAAAGTGTGGATAATTCTAACCAGTGGAAGGAATACTCTTCTTCTCCAGCTAGACAACAGTATTTCAAATATGGAACATGTCATAATAAAATAGTAATTTTGATGAAAATTTAATAGAACTGTCTACCACAGTCTGGTAGGCAAATTTTGAAAATCAAGCTTCAGGTTCCTGAAGTCATGCTGCCACCATTCTCACACTGGAAAACTTGCTTTCAGAACTACTAAGGAAAAATCTTCTAGCCCAGGATTCTCATGGCTTCCAGGGATATATTTGTCCAGAGCTATGACCCTCCCTGCTAAAACTAACATAATTTTTACTAGCTTCCTTGCTGCTGACCAGTCATGAACTGACAACAACCAAGTTCAATTTTAGACAGCACTTGTCTGATCTTAGAAGGAACATATTTTCCTTTGGAAAATTTATGTTTCTGTTTCTCTGTGGAGGGCTGGGAAAGGATTTCCATTTATAGAAAACATGAAAGTTTTGGTATTTGGCCTCATTGGCATGAAATGTTTCCCAAAAAATTGAGTTATTGAAAAATGGAAATTGAGTTTCCTGTTGCTGCTGATAAGAGCTGGTTCTTGTTTCAACATAATGCATTCTGGGCTTGACAATATTTCACAAAAACCTGGCGCTCTTTTTCTTGCTAGGGTGGCTTTCGGCAGTTTTGCTAGTTGTAGCCTACAGATCAATTACCTATACTGTATGAGCAGTGACTGTAATTACAGAAATGTACTAATACATCCAAGTACAATCAATATTAAGTCTATTGCAAATAATACTGATTTATAATTTCCACCACAAAATTATGCAATGTGAATTGCAACTTTGGTAATCATAGTTAGTAAGAAGTAGTTACGTACCAAAGCACTACTTATCCCAATTTATATTAATTTTTTAATTGTAAATTCTCAATATATTAAAATACTGGTTTTTGTGAATTAAAATGCTTGCTGTTTGCAAGTCTCATTTTTGAGAAATATAATTTTCTTATTAGAATTCTGAACATGATTTTTAGCATGGGTAATAATGTACTTTAAGATCCATACTAGAAGTGCACTGCCCATTGTGTGATGGTAAATTATCACTTGCTGATCATTGTAAGAAGGAAAAATATTTAATGTCCAGCAAAGAACTCAGCCTTCATTTAGTAATCATTCTCCCTAAATAGCAAATATAAACATTAAGTGATGAAAAATATATAGTATGAAACGATGACATTTAAAAAAAAGGATTGGTTTACAGACAGCTTAATCCTCTAGCATAGGCTAAATTAGCAATGACTTTTAGAGCCAATGTAAATGAGTGAGTAAAAGTCTACAGGAATCAACTATGCAATCATTTAGTAATAAGAGAATTTGGTCTCCATCTCTAATAATATGCCAGGTTTAACATTAAAGTATTCATATCAAATATTAAATTTCCCTTGAAATTACTGAAAACTTCTCAATCATTATGCACTAATACAGAAATTCTAGTAGTACTTTATTGAGTGGTAGCAGTCACATTTCATTGAACCCTAAAATTTTATTGAAAGAATATTCTTGAAAACCTTTACTATTTTTTATTACCAATCTGATACTTAAATGTCTTAGAGGGGTTAGTACAACTTACCTTTGCAAAATAATCTATTTAACAGTCTCACCCTTTCAGTATGTGTCTTCTGAAGTGCAATAGTACATCTAAAAGGCAGTTTGATGCAAATTAACTTTGCCAGTGGGTCAAAATATGTAGATACTTTTCTTCCTCATATATGACATCTGTGCAGCCAACCCATTGTCTACCAGTGGTTTTCCATTAGTTAGCAGCATTGGAAACAGAAAGGCTAAAAGTGCTGAGACAAGGGATAAGTTAAAGATACAGAAACTATAAAATCTGAAATTCCTTCCAAATCCTTCCTGAAGGAGCATTTGTACTTTCATTGGTGAAGTTTATTCCAAGAGTTGAGAAATCCACTATATTGTCAGTGGGTGAGAAATTCTTGTGTTGAATTTTCACTGAAGCCGACAGACTTGTACTAGCTAAGACTGTATTGTACATTCATTAATTCACTTAGTATACATCAGAGCTTTTCACCTACCAGTAGGCAGCTGATGTACTTCTTATTTCAATTAAGTAACCTTAGACCAAGCTATTGGGATAAAACAAAAAAAACACAAAGCAAAACCAACCAACCAAACAAAAAGAACAAAAAACAGAAAACCAAACAAACTCATAAGAGACTTAAAAGGGCTTTTTGAGAGCTGCTCCCACACAGGCAGGTATCAGCCTGTGTCCTTGCACCAGTGCCTCCTGCCCAGTGGCAACACTTGACATTTGTCCTTGCTGAATTTCATAAATATTCTGTTGGCCTGTTCCTTCAGCTTGATTAGGTACATATGAACGGTATATTATGGGCTGGTTCCCCTGGATTTGGTGTCACCTGTGAACTTTGAGAGTGAGCTCTGCCACATCTTCCAGGGCACTAATAAAGAAGTTAAATGGGAGAGGTCCTGCCATGTTGTTGTTATGGTTCATAAACTAAAATTAGCTGGAGAAAATATACTCAGAAAAGTCTCAATTCCATCACATCCATCATAGTCAGCTCATTGTGGTGGTGTCATGGTCTGGGATGCACCAACAGGCCTTAATTGCCCTGACCAGCCTCACCTGGGGCCTCCACCCAGGCACTCCCTGCCTGTTGGTCCAGGAGCTCTGTCTGGGCTCAGGCCTGGCAGGCTGGGGCACTCCAACCGGGCCTGAGTTGAGCTGTGGGTGTCCCTCAGCCCAGTCTTAACTTCTGCTGGTTTTGAGCAAAATCCATGAATGGACCCCAGCCCTGAGTCATTCCCTCGCCTTGTCTGGGACTGTGGATGGATTGCTGTCCCCAGTTCAGCTCTGCTTGGGTCCTGCCAGGCTGCACCCTATCAGGGAGGGCACTGCTTGTGCTGTGAGCATCTGCAGCTCCTACCTCATCCTCCCTTGTGAAGCAGCCTCCCTTTTGCTGCTGTTTAGTAGATGGTTTAACCATTTCACAGCTCTAATATATGTGCCCAAATCAGGCATTTGTTGTAGAACATATAGGATTTTTGTTGACTAAGGCTTCCTTATGTCCAGCTAAACTCTTCTCCAGCCTGTGAAGTAAGTCAGTGTAGAGGAGGGATAGAGACATGGAGAACTCCAGTCTTAATATTATGGTGGAATAAGATAAGAATAGGTTGAAAAGTCAGCCTTGACACCATAAAAATTACTTTCTCTTAGTTAAAATAAACAAGTCTTTTATATAATAGTATTATAATTTTCAGTTTCTTTAAGTGATTTTACTGCTTATTGTGGCACCTACTGCTGGCAATACAAAAATTTCTCAGATCAATAGAGTATCAAAAAATGTAGGAATTCAGTTTATAATTATCATTGTCTGCCCTGAGGCGTGTTCCATGGTCTGTCTTCTTTTCATCAACCTTGCAGTGAGATAAGAGAAAAAAGCCAAGCCTAGTTTTGTCTATACTGTCAACATGCTAAATCCTGGAAAAATGCATAAATGGAAATATTAAAAATACATACTGTAAATAGGATCATTGTATTCACTTTTTTCAACAGTTTTCATAGTTCTGTCACTTACAAATGTTTATTTTCCATTTAATTTAGATCATCCTAAAGAAACCATGCCAAAGGGACCTGGGAGATCACTTCCTAGTTTCAAGACACTAGTGAAAGCTGTGTGAGTCACAAGCACTAAGTCATCTTTTTTTTCTTCACAGTTCAGTTTAGTAAACAATGTACTTCCTTTCCAAGATTTTGCAGTGTGATTAAACCAATTTTCTTTCATATAGAACAGAAGTGATTATATTAGATGGTTTTGTTTCCTGCAGCAAAGTAATTTTCTGCATGACCAGCAGTAATGTAATTTGGGAGATTTTAATAAGGGACAACTATTTTTAAAAGTCAACTTTAAACAGAGTGCATATAGTAATAATACAGCAGAGAAGTGCACAAGATTATCGAGCTCCTTTTAAAACTGTTAACGCTGCAATGAACTCTTTGATGATTCAGAGTAGCACAGGACTGCCAGAATGGCAAAGATTTTTCCACTTTTTTTCTCCTTATTTCTCGCTTTATCCAAACCTTTCTAAAGCTTGGTTACAGAAGGAGTAAATTCCCACATTCATAGAGAAAAATCTAAACATGGTTGGAAGTTTTGTAAAAAAGAATGTGGGAATAGTATAAACATCAGAAAACAAAATGCTTATGTCAGGAACTGTCACATTCCACCCAACTTTCTCATTTAAATAGATTGATGGCAATCTTTAAATATATGATCAAAGCCTCATTCTGCACCAAGAAGCCAGATGCTGTAGAGAACACATTCAGACACTCTGACGAGATCTTAGTCTGGCTGTATATAACTTCTCAAAGGATGGAGCTATGTGGTTTGTTTCGGTTTGTTTTGTTTTTTACTATGTGAGAATGGTGCAAATGCACTATGATCATCATTAGGACTATAGGATGATCTTGATGTCTTCTGTAAGTCTTTAACCCATGCTATCAAAGTTTATGTTATTTTGTACAGTCAGTAATTTCAAAAATGTGTTTAAAATATGCCCAGATACTTTTTATTAGAAGCAGAAAAAGACAGGAACACACCTCTGATAGAAAAAGTCATCTTTTCCAATTTTCTGAGCTTGTTCCAAAGCATGAGTCTACTGCAGTGTAATTTTCCCTCTTTTAGTTATTTTAGATTTGGCAACATTTACCATGTGAAAGAAATTCTATAAACAAGATATATACAGCTGAAGAGTACAAACATTTATTGGTTCATACACACAGAGCAGATAGAAGGAACTAATGAGTTACTAGGGCTTAGCTTAGTTAACGTGCCCATTAATATGCTCATAATGAGTCTTTGCTGGCCAGTCAGTCTTAGATTAGGGGGCATTGGCCTATATTACTCCCTGAAATGGGCCAATGTTCAATGTCAAATCGATGCTCAGCATGGCTGTTTTACTATATTTCAATTTCCCAATTTTTTTTTTTTCTTACCATTGTCTGCCTTTTCATAGCTGTAGTTTTCCTCTTGAATCCTTGAGCTCTCTCACCCCTGTCTTTGTTTTACTTTTCTTACCTTACATGACTCTAGTTTATGTACTTTCTTATGTGTTCCTTTTCAAAATATAGGAGCTTTAGTGGTAAACCTGATCCAAGGTCATGCGCCTGCTGATTTGCTAAGATTGGAGTCTGATGTTACTCAAAGAGTGCAGAGAGGAAGGACCAAAAGAATAATAGCTGTAGTACTATGGGGTGGGTATGTTAGGTAAGAAATTCAGGTAAGTATATTGGAAATTAAAATGACGAAAATTTGGAGTAACTGTGAGCTTAGGAAAAATTGCAGTTTATTTATAGAGAAAATTATATGACTGTGGAAATATTTCTATAAAAATGTAATGGAACACGAGCTACAAGGAGATTTTAAACTATAGTAAGCCAGATGCAAATAGTGGAATAGCAGTGTGGCACTAGCAAAGGTAATAGCACATTTTCATAAGTCTTTTCCCTCTTTGGTGATTCTCTTACAGGGGAATGATAGAGTATTTTACATAACTGAGTAAATACATCGATATTCAAAGTATTACAGCTGCATTCATTACTATTTTACAATAAATTGGTAGTTATAGTTGTAAAGAGAAATTTGTTGGAAATCTTACACTTTATTAGAAGTAGTTTGATACAGGTATTCATACAGATGAATGGGCTTCACATCCAGATGTGCTTCCTGAAGATTTCTCCTACCTGTGTAGGAGCTGATTATCCATCTTCTTAATCTTTCCTGCCAGTAGTTATTTAGAACACATTAATCACACTTGTGAACAAGCAACTATTAATAAACTGAACAGAAAGGTTCAGATACTGTGAATAGTTAAAGATTATTTCCTTTCACACTGTTCTTCAGCTCCTTCCAAACACTTCATTGCAATTTCAGTTTATATGTCTCCTCTACCTGCAGTATAGTTGCATTTGGAGATAATAGCATTTTAAGAAGACAAAGCCTGTTACGTTTTAAGTGAGGATTCCTTCTACCACTTGAGCACAGTTTATAGAAAGGAATAGTTTCTGTTATGCCGGTAGTTTAGGACCTATATATGTGTCACCTATAGAAGTACAATATTATTTGTGTTTGAAGTATAATGATTTCTGTTATTTGAAAAGATCAGAACTTTCAGAAGTTGGTATTAGACTCTAATACTTGTGGATGTCAATGAATGCTGAACGTTCAGCATCATATTAGGGATCAGTGACACATCATATCTGATCATGTGAGTAGTGCTTGTCAGCACTCTTTTTCATGTTGAATCTGACTACATTTTTTTTTCAATATCTTGTATGGTGCCTAATTGCTTCTGGTTTACTGGACATGACATTGTCAAATAAAGTGACAGCAGTTGTGATTGTAAGACATCTGCATAGTTGCTCCCATAGCAGCAAAGAGTATCAGTGGCCAAATACATTCTGTTGCAGTGCCCAGTTGAGCAAGGAAGACAGATCATCCCCAGAAGACTAAAGAAAAAGTTGACCGAATTACACTCGTAAAAAGTCTGGAAATTGTTACTTTGAATGGTATCTTACTATTTTCTTAAACATTTCATAGAAAACACTTTTTTACATATCAAGCTTCATGCCTCCAGAAAATAAGTAAAAAGAAAGGTTCTTCAGAAGTTTCCATTCTCCTTTTGTTATATAGTATTTGCATCACTTCGCTTTGCTTTGCTTTTTGAGATGAAGACATGGCATTTGCAGTTATTCTTCTAGATGCAGGTGAGGAAAGCCAGTGGACTGTTAGTCTTCCACTGGAATGTTTTGAGCAGACTTTGGGAAATTATCAATATTTTACAATTATAAATTAATTTTTCATCTCTGATGGAAAATAAGAGGAAATGATACAACCTTTCACTGCAAGTACAGATTTCTATACCTCTGCATATAGCTTTTCAGTCATGACGGTGATGTTTTGTGTTCTTTTATGTACAACTTTCTCCAAAGAGTTTGAGTTCATGCTATGCTTTTGTGTGCATTTTTCTAGTGTTAGGAAGAGACTTTCATACTGTCTTGATTTCCTTTTTCAGGCATACAGGGAAGATTTTTAACAATAATAATATTTTCCTCAGGAAAAAAAAAAAAAAAGGTATTTAGTAGAAACATGAAAACATAAAATTATGCTGGATTCTGTACTGCAATGAATATATAAATCTGTGAATCCTTTGAGGTTTGTGGAACTGACATACAACAGTGGGAGTCTGTAGCACATTTAGAGCTTTTCATGGAATCACCACAAATAAACCACTACTAAAATTAATTATCAAAATTAAATGAGGTTTTACTGATGACTAAATAATATCACAGTAATAGGTAATGTAATGGTTTCTTTTGGGATTATCTGTTTTAAATTTTTGTGCTGCAACAGAATCAGACATGTTATCCCAACAATGTAATATATTAAAAAAATAAAATTTCCAACCCATCTTTCATAAATTTTTAGTGAAGGAATACTAAGCATTCCTTTAGTAGTCTGCTCCAAAACTTCATGCCTTTAACAGTATCTTTATATAAGCATAGTCACTGCCAAACCCACTTGAAGCTAGTTCATGTCTTGTGTCTGATACTGACCAGCATAATTTCAAAACAAATACTGAAGTCTTCAAAAGAGACAGGTGTGGGATAATAGCCTCCCAGCCACACAACATGTTATTTTAACATTTACTAATTGGAGATGAAATGATAAAGTGGTTTTGTAGCCAAGATATCTTATAATTCTTATTATTTTCCAGATAAATCTTCATAAGCACATATTATTTTACTGTTTGCATCAGTCACATGATAATAGTGTTAGGAACAATACAAGCATGGTGAAGTTCCTTCTTCCAGAATTTAACATACCAGTATAAAACAAGGAACAGACCTTTGATGCAACCAATCTGAACAACGTAACAGATGGTTTGTTTCACTTCCACAAGCTCTATACAGAGAGAAAGCCCATTTGAAAGTTTAATGGAAGTGTTAGTGCCTAAGTGATAACTTGCAGCAGAAATACATAGATGGAAAATGTGGAAATCACTTAGTAAGTGTCAAAAGTATAATTTGCTCCTTCCTCTTGATACACTGCACATAGTTTATCTACTCCACTGCTCTTATGCAGTATAAAGAACAAAAGTTCAGGGTATAACAGATTAATGAGACATTTGTAGCAATATAAATGAGGAGGTTAAGAAATTTACATTACTGTAAGCTACAAGATGGATTAATGTAATTTCTGTTTGCAGCCTCAGATTTAATTTATCAGTGTTTCCAGGACAAAATGCATTATTGGGAACATGCTTCGAGAGAATTTTGGGGTATGGTTATGTTACAAGTGTATAACTGGAGACATTTATTATAAATACAGAGCTTAATTTCATAAAATGTTGAACACTTTCCTAATGGAATATAGGTTTTCTTTGATAACAAGGTGGAGTAATATTAGTTCTGTGTCTAGGTCTAGGAACATATGTGAAACAAAAGTATGAAACTACAAGTGGTAAAAATAGCTTTAAAACTACATTTAATCTCCTTCATAGTATTTATATCACTACCTTGATTGTTTTTCTGAAACATTGATTTGAATGTTTTCTGTCTTAATCTTCTCAAATTATCAAATTAAAGTAAATTAAAATCTAAAAATAAAAAATACATTTTTTATGAGGTACAATAAAATAATCATGACACACTGCTGATACGTAGCTGTCTGATCAGGCCCAATTTATAAAAGGATTTAAGAACAGATTTAAAGAATTTCCTGAATAGGAATGGATTTATATACATGTATAAATGTCATTCTTATTCTTCTCTCTTGATTTTTCAGAATATTAGACCTGAATACTATTACTTTAAGTATTTTGACAATCTCTATGATTATGAGGCAAAACTGCAGTTCAGCACTGTAGAACTTAACTTCTTTTGCCATATGAATACAGTTAAAATGGTAAAAGTGCCCTTATTTTAGGGAGTTCATACTCTTATTAAAGATAGGAAGCAAAATAACCTATCTATGAAGAGAACTAGGCCCTTTCTTGGTTTCTTTCTTTCCATTTGTCTCTACCTCCCAAATTGCAGCTCTGTGGCAGCCCTTGCTGCATTAGCTGTCTCTTTAAACCAGCTCTGTCAGTTTAAGCCCTTTTATATAAATGTCATCTGCAGTAAGGGGGTTACTATCATTCTGTGTTTTTAGCAAATTAAATGGTTAAACAATATAGAGTCAATATAGAATGGTTTGGATTGGAAGGGATTTTAAAGGTCATCTAGCCCCAACCTCCCTGCCATGGGCAGAGACACCTTCTACTACACCAGGTTGCTCAAAGCCCCATCCAACCTGGCCTTGAACACTTCCAGGGAAGGGGCATCCACAACTTCTCTGGGCAACCTGTTCCAGTGTCCCACCACCCTCACAAGAAAGAACTTCCTCATGATATTTAAACTAAATCTACCCTCTTTCCATTAAAAACTGTTACCCCTCATCCTTTCACTGCATTCTCTGATAAAGAGTCCCTCCCCATCTTTCCTGTAGCCCCCATTAGGTAATGGAAGGCTGCTATAAAGTCTCCCCAGAGCCTTCTCTTCTCCAGGCTGAACAACCTCAACTCTCTCAGCCTCTCCTCACAGTGGAGGTGATGCAGCCCCCTGATCATCTTCATGACCATCCTCTGGGCCCACTTGAGCAGGTCCATGTACTACTTATATCGGGAGCCACAGAGCTGAACACAGTACTCCAGGTGGGGTCTCACAAGAGCAGAGTGGAGGGGAAGAATCACTACTCTCAACCTGCTGGTCACAATTCTCTTGATGCAGCCCAAGATATGGTTGGCTTTCTGGGCTGCGAGTGCACATTGCTGGCTCATAGTCAGTTTTCCATCCACTAAAAACCCCAAGTCCTTCTCCACAAGGCTACTCTCAATCCACTCATCACCCAGCCTGTATTTGTGCTTGGGATTGCCTTGACCCACCCATGTGCAGGAACTTGTACTTAGTTCTTATTGAAATTCATGAGTTTTGCATGGGCCCACCTCTCAAGCCTGTCAAGGTCCCTCTGGATGGCATTCCTTCCCTCCAGCGTGTCAACCGCACCACACAGCTTGGTGTCATTGGTGAACTTGCTGAGGGTGCACTCAATCCCCCTGTCCATGTCACCAACAAAGATGTTAAACAACTCTGGTCCCAACACTGACCCCTGAAGTCCAAGTATGTCGCGGTAGAGACGGACACGACAACAATAACTGGTGCAAGCAATGTCTAAAATTTATTATTCACATTCTTCTTATACATCCTTATTACAACACTGTGTGCTGTTTTTATTGGTCACAAAGTTGTTTTTCAACATTACTATTGGCTAGTTCTTTTTCATCCTTGTGGTTTGTGTAGACGTGGAGAACTGCAGCTTTTTCGTGCTGTTTCACAGTTCCTCTTATCTTGCTTGTTCAGCTCTTCTCAGGACTTTCTGGCCCCTCATGGGTACACTGGAATTTTGTTAAGGCTAAATTCTTCTTCAATCAGGCTGGTGGCAGATCCGTTGCCTCCCCCAACACAAGTAGATGGTGTCAGTTGCTCTTCCCTTATAGCCATGTTGGCTGTCACCAATCACCTCGTTATTTTCCATGTGCCCTAGCATAGTTTCCAGCAGGATCTGCTCCATGATCTTGTTAAGCACAGAGATGAGACTGACCGACCTGTAGTTCTCTGGGTCCTCTTTTTTTTCTCTTTTTAGAAACAGGGCTACATTTCCCCTTTTCCAGTCAGTGGGAACTTCAGTGGACTACTACAGATTCTCAAATATGATGGATAGTGGCTTAGACGCTTTATCTGCCAGTTCCCTTAGGACCCACAGATGCATCTCATCAGGTCCCATGGACTTGTGCACCTTCAGGTTCCTTAGATGGTTTCAAACCTGATCTTCTCCAATAGTGGCTGGTTCTTCATTCTCCCAGTCCCTGCCTTTGCCTTCTGCATTTTGGGTGGTGTGGCTGGACCCCTTGCCAGTGAAGACTGAGGAAAAAAAGTTATTAAGTACCTCAGCCTTCTCCATATCCCAGGTGACCAAGTCCCCCTTTTCCTTCCAGACAGGGCCCACATTTTCCCTAGCCTTCCTTTTATCACTAACATACCTGTAAAATCTTTTCTCTTTGCCCTTGACATCCCTGGCCACATTGAATTCTATCAGGGCTTTGGGCTTCCTAGCCTGATCCCTGGCTGCTTGCACAGTTTCTCTGTATTCTTCCCAGGCTACCTGTCCTTGATCCCACCCTCTGTAGGCTTGCTTTTTCTGCCTGAACTTGTCTGTGATCTCCTTGTTCATCCAGGCAGGCCTCCTGACATTCTTACCTGACTTCCTCTTTGACAGGATGCATCACTCCTGAGCTTGGAGGAGGTAATCATTGAATATTAACCAGCTTTCTTGGGCCCCTCTTCCCTCCAGGGCTTTATCCCATTACTCTGTCAAGCAGATCCCTGAGGAGGCCACAGTCTGCTCTCTTGAAGTCCGGAGTAGCGAGCTTGCTGTGTGCCTTTCTTGCTGCCTTAAGGATCCTGAACTCCACCATCCATGGTCCCTGTAGCCAAGGTTGCCCTTGAGCTTCGCACTCCCCCCCAGCCTCTCCTTGTTGGTGAGAACAAGGTCCAGCATAGCACCTCTCCTCACTGGCTCCTCTGTCACTTGGAGAAGGAAGTTGCCATCAACATATTCCAGGAACCTCCCAGGCCGCTTATGCCCTGCTGTGTTGTCCCTCCAATAGATACCAGGGTTGTTGAAGTCCCACATGAAGACCAGGGTTTATGAATGTGAGGTTGCTCCTATCTGTCTGTAGAGGGCCTCATCCACTCTGTCTTCCTGTTCGGTGGGCCTGTAGCAGATCCCCAGTATAACGTCTCCTGTCTCTGCCCTCCCTTTAGTCCTGACACATAAGCTCTTTGTCAGCTCCTCATTCATCCCCAGGCAGAGCTCCATGCTCTCCAGCTGGTCACTGACATAGAGGGAGACACCCCCCCCCTCATCTCCCCTGCCTGTCCTTCCTAAAGAGCCTGTATCCTTCTATTCCAACACTCCAGTCATATGAGTCATCCCACCATGTCTTCGTGATGCCAATAAGATCATGGCCTTGCAGGCATGTGCACGTCTCTAGCTCCTCTTGTTTATTCCTCATGCTATGTGCGTTTGCATAGAGGCAGTTAAGTTGGGCCCCTGATGAAGCTGACTTTCTGGCTGGAATTCCTTTGTGTTGCTCTTGAGGTGCTCTGCTGCTGACCTGTGACTCCTCTCCAGGCATCTATTGCATATTGTCAGACCGTCATAAGATATAAGACAGGCAACGTCAAAAAGTTCAAAGGTGGTGTTTCACTAGAAATGAAAGAATAAATTAGTTCCTGGAGCTTTTCTCATTTCTTCCCAAGCAAAGTTAAGACAACAGCAAAAGTAGAAGCTTGTGATTCTATAGGGAAAGTGAAAACTCTATGCAAAATTTAGATTCATTGTGTTATCTTTCCAGACAGTGAGTGAGGAAAAGAAAATAATACAGAAATCTGGTTTTATTGCCAAGATCTTGAAGTATTATAGCTATGTGCATTTGTATTTGTGAGTAAATTAATGATATATGGGTATAGGAAACCAGACTTCTGAATGTCACTGAGTGTACCTCCCCACATAACCTTTCAAAAATCTGAATTTTGTTTTTTGTTGTTTGTGGTGGCTTTTTTTTTCCTTCATTAAAATGACAGGTTCACATAGTTACTTTTGGTATGCAAAAACATCTAGAAAGATCTAGAAGAAGGAACATGAGTGTTATTATGCACAAAAAGCCTAAATAGCAATTAATTTTTAGCATACTTTTTTCTAGATGAAATACTAAAATATCTTTTTCTAAGACTATCTTAAATAAAAATAGTAGAAAAATCTTTTGGATTATTGTTTTGTATGTTTACAATGTTTTTTCTTCTGTCCCTTTCCCTGTGTTTCTAAAATGAACAAATAAGCAAAAACCCCTGTAAGCATCCAGGTTTTTTAAATTATGAAGTCTTTTATACAATCTAAATCAAAATGTATACTTCTCTAAAATATTGTCTGTTATTACTTTTTATTGCTGCCTTTCAATAAGAAGGGGAGCTGTACAATCTAAAGTATCTGTATAACACTGGTGCTGCTGGCAGTTTTAAGCAGAGATGCTTGTCAGAGGAAACATAGAAAGTTAAAATTTTTCTATAATTTGGAAAAGAATGAAAATGAGATCTTATGCTGGTGACTCATAGGTTTGATTCTAAATTACAATTTCCAAATGAGTAATGTAAGGCAAGGCAAGACTTTGTTATATAATGTAAATATCTTTCCAAGTTTATCCCAATTGTTAAGAAATCCTTTGAAAAGTGGAAGCCCCAATGACATCAAAACTCTTGGAAAGGAGTGGACTGCTTTTGTGGTAAGAATTTAATCAAAATGACAGTGTTTTATCATTGTAGAGATCTTAGCTGATTTCTCTCTACCTATTTGCCTTCAAAATGAACAGAAATAGATACAGCAATGTCTTTGGCAAAGGGTGTGGTACTTCTACAACACTTCTTCCTAAGAGTGAGAAAGGGGAAGATAAATATAAGGGGGGGAAAGAGGCAGACATTTTGCACCATTCTAGAATCACACATAAGACGTGGATGGCTAAGCATCCTGGGACTGTGATTTCAGTACTGAAAAGGGAAAACAATGTGCATTCCTCATAAATGAAGCTGACGTGAATAACTGTCCTATTTTGAAAAACATTGTTCCTAGTGTAGTCTTAGGAGTGAAGTAAGGTAATGTGTCCCTATACTTTTTTTTTATCAGCTAGTTTTGAACAGCCTGGAAGAAATGGTCAGGATTAGGGGATGCCTCTGGCAGAACTGTAGTACTTGTTCTGTCCTTCCATCTGTGGCTATATTTCATTGTAGAGAGCCTTAGTCTAATCATTGAACAAATTTCAACATACAAGAATAAATTTAGCATAGTTAGCTTTGAAATCTTTCATCTGACTGTAGTCATCTACATGTTAAATATACAAATTCTAAGATGACTTCCAGTTACTTATCCTCTTTCCTAAGTATCAGCATGATCCTTCGCAATTCCTGTGAGAAGTTCTAGTAACAAAAATACCCAATACTTGTAATACTTCCAGACAAGGACATAAGTTTTCACTGATTTCCTACGCAGAGGTAATTTCCATCCTTTTTGCATACCCTTTGGGTATTTTTTATTATTTTGGTGTAGTGTTTTAATTTAAAACTTCAAAGATATGGGACTGGCAGCCATATAAGAAAACAATTATATGCCAGCATAAAACTATACTTACTGTTCTATGCCCTCCCATTTCTGTTGTTGATCTGCTCACAGTGGTGTTCAGTTGTTTATTCCCTTGCTCTGTCCCAGATTCCAAGCTAATTTGTGGCCATCTGGTATTGGTAAACCCTGTTTAGAACATCAACATCATGCAGGTCAACAAAGATTTTGCTAACTCTTTTTGAACTATAAAGAACAGCTTATGTCAATGTGGCTCTTTGCAGTTATCCAACAGATGATTACATTCATTTACGGTATGGTTCTATTATCTTTAAATGATCTATAAACTTGTTCTTACTTAAGTCTTTAAGAATCTTGTATGAGTCTTATTTAAACTTCCTGATATTAGTCATTCCATAAAATTATGCAGATGTAAGAAAGGTTGTACTGGGTTAATCAATTCTGTTTTCTAACACTGGCAAATAAGGAGTTTATAGTGAAGAGTACAGCAACTGCAAGAGGTTAACATTCTATTCTTTTTGTAACTTCACAACTTCCATCAGTCAGTGGTAGAAGGATCTCTTGAGTTTCATCCCTGTATTTATTGCTAGGAGACCTAGAAATTTATGTAGGAATCATTGTTGCATATCCCCTGGCAGTTGGCCATATTCAAGACAGCATGTAGAATGAGTTATTTCAGTGAGTGTGGTGGTTTTGCTTGACTTAGAGTAGGTCATGAAACACATAACTTACCAACACCAGGTGGTATCACCAGGCTAATGATGATTTTGGGATAGGTGGCTAGATACCCCTTCAGTCATCTCTTTTCTTTATACACAAGTATTCTATAACCAAAAAACCCCCTTTTTAATTTTTTTTTGAGACTGAGGATCATAACTGCAATATTCAAAACAAGGGCATGTCATAAATATGTATTTATGCACATTCCAGTTTTGACTTTATTCATTTTCTAGTTACCCCTAAAACTGTAATTGCTTTTTTTTTCACTAAAACTAAACCATATTTGATGATCTTCACTCCTAATATATGGTAATATTGAAATCCTCTCTCTTGAATCAGTTGTTTCTTGTCCTGGGTGTGAGAGAGAGTAAAGAATTTAAGAGTAATCCCTCTCCTTCTCATCCTCCCCTTCTCCTCAGACTTTTGTATCATCCTCTTGAGTTTTGATGACTAGCTGTCTGATAATCTCTTGATGTTACTTGCAGTGATTTACATCTCTACCTCTTTAGCAATGACAATTAACAAAATTTAAAATACAGATAGCCTTGTCCATTCGTGGGAAAGACCAAAATAAAATAACATTCTTCTATGTACCGGAGGGAGGGAGGGAGGGAGGGAGGGAGGGAGGGAGGAAGGAAGGAAGGAAGGAAGGAAGGAAGGAAGGAAGGAAGGAAGGAAGGAAGGAAGGAAGGAAGGAAGGAAGGAAGGAAGGAAGGAAGGAAGGAAGGAAGGAAGGAAGGAAGGAAGGAAGGAAGGAAGGAAGGAAGGAAGGAAGGAAGCCTAGCTAAGATGATCTTAATTTTAAGGGTCAAATTTATATAGAGGGGGCATGACTTGTGGTTTGTTTAAAATGCTGTGGAGATGCTAGACTTCAACGATACAGAAACATCTGCTGTAGAGATTTTGTAAAAAGAGGTGCCTTTTGGATGTTGTTTATCTATGTGCATGCTGGCTTCTCCAAAGAATATTGGTAGGTATCCTAGGCATACCTTCCCTTTATAAAGGCTTCTCTGATTATTCCCCCTTATATTCCCACTATACTTTATCTTTTTACAACATGTTACAAATGTAAGTCATATTGCAGAGAAACTCAATCCTCTTTTTCATTTTCTATTTGCATAACTGAATCAACTTATTTTTCTTCATAGATAGCTAATGTTATAGGATTGTCTACATTAGAAAAATAGGTCATATTTTGAAAAAGTTAAATTATTAATGGTTCAAATATCTTGAAAAGCAGAAGGAAAAATGTTAATGAAATCTTGATATGTTTCAATACCAGGAGAAACTAAAGCAAACTCAGCTTAAAGGCATAATACTGCTGGACTCAAAATCATTATAAAAACATAAGCAGAAATAAAAAAATAATTTGAAAATTCAGGAGATAAATTTCAATTAAGAGAAAATTCTGTAAAATAACAGAAAAAAATGCTAGTAATTTGAGCATTTCTCTTTGCATGACTTGTGCATATTTCTCTCTCTTTAAATATATAGTAGAAGAGCAAAAAAGTCCCCAAATTTGTGGCTTCTCCTGAAGAAGGTATTATGCGAAGAGATCAAGAAATAGTAAGCAAAGTACACCAAAAGCAGTGGAAAAGATTGAAGTTCAACAGCCTCTAAAACAAGCTCCATTGCTCTGTGAGTATAATGCTTGGTCAGGGGTAGGAGCATACCATGCTCCTGGATCTGGTTGCTTGGACATAAGCAGCCACTACTTCATGGAAGAGCTAGCTGGGGAAACCACAAGAGGAGAAACAGCCTCACATGGGGTTTTCCTCTTAAAGAGAGTCATGTTGTGAGAGCAGCATAATGTGCTTAAGATTAAACCTCTTTACAACTAACAAAAGCCAAAAGAAAATTAAATAGGCTACAATATGCAGTATTGAGAAGGGGAAAAACTCGTTAAAAAGAAGAAAATGTGGGCAACTAAGAGTTGAATCTCTGTGAGTTTGAGACTGAGAGATACTATATGTGGTGGAGAAAGAAAAAATTGAGAAGAAGCATCTGGCATTGCTAAATAGCTGGTGTCGGGTCCCTGACTGCACCACGAGACTCTAAGTGCCCTGAGGAATTGTGATGGCACCCACAGGGTGGGCCCCTGTGGGGAGCGGCTGGGGCTGCCCCGCGCCGGACACAGCCGGTTCCGGGCGGCTCCAATGGCCCCAGCGCAGGGCACAGCTGAGCCCCTCAGCCCCGAGCGGGCGCCTCGGGGAAAGCCTGGGTAAGGAAGGGCAAAGCGCTGCCCAGCAGCCAGGGCTGAGGGAAACAGGGGGAGAAACAGCCCTGCGAGCCCTGAGGGGAGGGCGGCAAGAGGGGCTCCAGGCACCCCGACAGGTGGACACTTCCTGGGGGAAACTGCAGCCCATGGAGAGCTCACACTGGAGCAAGTTTATCCTGAAGGACTGCAGCCTGTGGGAAGGCCCCACGCAGAAGCAGGGGAACAGCATGAGGAGGAAGGAGCAGCAGAGCAGTTGTGGACTGACCACAGCCCCCCATTCCCCTGAATGGACCAGGAGGAGCAGGTAGAGGAGTGGGCAATGAAGGAGTGAAGTTCAGCCTGGGAAAGCAGGTGGTGTGGGTCAGAGGAAAGTGTTCTAATTTCTTGTCTTTTTTTCTCATTCAATCTGTTTTAATGGGCAATAAATTAATTTTCCCCATTTTGAGTATTTTGCCTATGACAGTAACTGTAAAATGATTTCCCTATCTTTATCTCGACCTATGAGCTTTTCCATCTTATTTTCTCCCCCTGTCCTGTTGAGGAGACAGAGAGAGATTGGTAGTTTGTCCCTTAGCAAAGGTTAACCAGTCACAGCTGAGCATCCTCTCCTAGCACCCTCTAGGCATGCTTCCTCAGCCCACTGAACTGGAAGCTACATTTAAACTCAGGCCTGGCCTTTAGTCCTTGCCTGAACTATATTGTGGTTGTTCCCATTTGTAGTCCTAACTCCTGAAGGGGCCTTGCACCTACATTGTAGTCTTGCTTACAGTTCTGTCTCTAGCCCTTTTTCCTACAGCTCTGACTGGACTCCCTGGGTGGATTCTGGATGTGCTTTATCATCTTGACTGTCTGGGACCATGAGTGGAGCCTGCTATCAGCACCTTGCTTGAATATTGTGGGACTGTGCCCTGGTCAGTAAGAGCAGTACCCTCCTCCCTTTGCTGGAGTCATCTTTGTTTCCTGCTCATTCTCCCTCAGCAGGTAGCCCTACTCTTACAACTCTCTGACACTGGGTGAGTTAAATTACTAAGAGTGCATTGTTCATTAAGCTGGATTTTTGTCCAAATGAGGACAACAACCATATGATTTTGCAAGCTTTATTTTAAAAAGACCAAGGCAAGTTTGAGGGTAAAACCAGAAAGGCACATAAAAAAACCACTAAGAGTTTTTTAAATACCTTATTAGTAGTAGGCTTGTCAGTTGACCTGTAGGGTCAATAGATGATCATGATATAAAAGCATATGAAAGTAAAGCCATAGCATAAAACTAAATGCACTTTTTGCATTCGTGTACACTTAAGAAGTCTGAGAGACACAGCCACCTCTCAGATGTTTTTCTTTTTATAAATGATTCATGAGATTTGTCTTATGAGAGTTGGTAGGGGAACCTACCAAGAAAAAAACTGATAAAATGAACTATAAGAAATCAGTAGGTGTAACCTTATAGCCTAATAAATACAGTATTATCCTTGCTAGTAAGGGACCAGAGGCACCTGTGGTGGGTTGACCTTGGCTGGATGCCAGGTACCCACCAAAGCTGCCCTATGACTCCCCTTCCTCAGTTGGGCAGGGAAGAGAAAATATAATGAAAGGCTTGTGGGTTGAGATAAGGACAGAAAGAGATCACTCACCAACTACCATCACGGGCAAAACAGACTTAACTTGGGGAACATTAGCTTAGTTTATTACCAATCAAATTGGAGTAGGATAATCAGAAATAAAAACTAAATCTTAAAACACCTTTCCCCCACCTCTCCCTTCTTCCTGGGTTTAACTTTATTCCCAATTTCTCTACCTCCTGCCTGCCCAGCAGTGCAGAGGGGCAGGGGATGGCGATTGTGGTCAGTTCACCATCTGTTGTTTCTGCTGCTCCTTCCTCTTCGAGGGGAGGACTCCTCTCATACTCTTCCCCTGCTCCGGTGTGGTGTCCCTTTCATGGCGTGCAGTTCTTCAGGAACAGACTGCTCCTGCATGGGTCCCACAGTGGGTCACAAGTTCTGTCAGCAAACCTGTCCTAGCGTGGGCTCCTCTCTCCATGGGTCCACAGGTCCTGCCAGGAGCCTGCTCCAGTAATGGGCTTCCCATGGGGTCACAGCCTCCTTTGGGTGCATCCATGTGCTCTGGCATGGGGTCCTCTATGGACTGCAGGTGGATATCTGCTCCACCGTTAACTTTCATGGACTGCGGGGGCACAGCCTGTCTCTCCATAGTCTTCATCACGGTCTGCAGGGGATTCTCTGCTCTGGTGCCTGAAGCACCTCCTCCCCCTCCTTCACTGACCTTGGTGTCTGCAGAGTTGTTTCTCTCACATATTCTCACTCCTCTCTGTTCAAAGATTCTAACCACTTCCCACAGGACATGGGGGGTACAGGCTGGGTGCTAGCTGCTCATGGCCTCCCGTGGGGAGGTGTAGGAGTCTGAGCCGCGCTGGGGGAAAGTTAGTGCAGGCAGAAGAATGCAAGGATGAAGACAAGGCCAGCAAAATAAGGCTGACAAAAACACACAAGACAGCAGATAAGTGAGAAACACCTGTGGTCAGCAAAAGCACACAAGTCTGAGCAAAACAGGGTATGAGACAAGGGAGTTTTTGGCAAGTTTTGGGCTTTACGTGCTAATTACAATTAACCAATGCAAATGCTTGTAGAGGCGCATGAACAGAGCGTGTAGATAACCTGTAGCCTATTAGAAGATAGATGAGCGCGTGTACGGAACTTAGTAGAGTATAAATGTAACCAGGATTGGAAAAATAAAGATGGATGATCTGATCATCACATTGGTGTTGTGTCGTTCCTGTTCCCGCACGGAGAAATAAGGACCCCGGCTAATGGTGACCCTGACAGGGAGGTTGTGCTGTTTAGCACAAACGGAGGTTATAGTGCCAGCAGCACGAGTATTGCCGTTTCTACTCTGAGGTATCTTCCTCTTTCTTATAAATTCTTGTTTCTTTTATATTTCTTAGGTAAACTCTTCATTTATTTCCATAGCATGATTGAAATTTCCCAGATAATGTTTAATTTGACTGATGTTTGTCTTCCTCTTTAACAACATCTGAGGCTGATGGCTCTCAGCCATGGCATTTAATATGATCAGTTTTGGGCAAGAACCCTCCTAACAGCTTTGTGCATTGAATCTGTATGCACATATTGTGTACACACATTCTAATCCTGCCTGTGTTGTTATTGAGTGCATTTGCTGAAGGGGGGATGTGTGAGCATGCCCACACCAGCGAAGAATTCAGAATGCTGAAAACTCACCATATTAATATACACATCTATTCTTGAGGAGCAGAATGTTGGTGATCATAACAGAGAGAGAAAGAGGTAGATATAGTGAAACCTGCTGTAAAGGGGTTTTCTAGTCTTATTGTTAAGAACTAACAATACTTGGGGAGTGTTGAGAATTTCTTGTAAAGAGAATAACGAATAGCTCTTTGAACAGATTGTTGATAGTTTAATTAGAGTATCACTACATTTGTGTCTTTGCATGTAAGGTGTGTTTCTTTATCTCACTTAGATTGCATGGTGTGTTTGATATGGTACCACTGTTTGTAGGTGTAATCTGGATGAATCACAGGACTAAAAGCATTTTAAAACACTTTGACCACAGTATTTAAAAAAAAAAAATAATCAGAAACAAAATGGTTTAACTGCTGTTTATGATATCTATAATGTCTCCCTTGGCTCTAGTTCACTTACAGAAGACTGAGTGGTAGAAAAAGTGATGCAGATTTTCACAGAGGATTCTAGGGGAGATTAGTCAGGCAGATAAATGCACTGAGGAAATTAATTGGAAAAGGTACTATACTAAATTCAAAGATACTAAGCAGCCACAGAGCATCTGTGAGTTTTGGATGCCGATACATAATTTCACTAAAAATTACAGTTTGACAACTTTGTAAAAAACTTATTATGTAAATAATAGATTAGAAATATTTTTTTCATACTTTGTATTTGTCTCAATACAAGTGCATGTTAAACTCTTAAGTGTTATTCTCTAATGTGTGTGGGTGCAGAAAGAAATCATTAGATCCATACTATGGCTAGAGCACCTTACTCACAGTCATAAGTAATCAAATCTTAAAAACAATAACTTGAGTTGTGTACTTTAGCAAGTTAGGTCTACTGTAAGAATATTTCTTAGCCTTAAATTCACTGTCAGTGCAGAGGACCAAATGTTCTTGAAAAGTTATTCAGAGGACAAAGATAAAATTCCTAATGAGTATTTTACTTTGTCTCTCTAATCACTCCGGCAGCCTTCGAGAACAACTACTTGTACTCCACTGACGACATACAGGGACTCTAGTAGATTTCAGGCGATTGTCATGGAACATCCTGTGCCTTATCATAGAATCATAGAATGGTTTGGGTTGGAAGGGATCCAAATAATCCAATTCCAACCCCCCTGCCATGTGCAAGGACACCTTCCACTAGTTCACGTTGCTCAAAGCTCCAACCAACCTGGCCTTGAACACTTCCAGGGAGGGGACATGTACAACTTCTCTGGGCAACCTGTTCCAGTGTCCCACTACCCTCACAGGAAAGAATTTCTTTGCTTTATTTAAACTAAATCTACCCTCTTTCCATTAAAAACCGTTACACCTCATCCTTTCACTATACTCCCTGATAAAGAGTCCCTTCCCATCTTTCCTGTAGGGCTCCTTTAAGTACTGGACAGTCACCCTGGAGCCTTCTCTTCTCCAGGCTGAACTATCCCAATTCTCTCAGCCTGTCCTCACAGGGGAGATGTTCCAGCCCCCTGATCATCTTCGTGGCCTCCTCTGGACTTCCTTGAGCAGGTCTATGTCAATCTTATATGGGGAGCCCCAGAGCTGAACACAGTACTCCAGGTGGGGTCTCATAAGAGTGGAGTAGAGGGGGAGAATAACCTCCCTTGACCTGCTGGCCACACTTCTCTTGATGCAGCTCAGGATACGGTTGGCTTTCTGGGCTGTGAATGCACATTGCTCTTCCTATTCTCTTTTTTTATTCACTACTACTCCTAAGTCCTTCTCCGCAGGGCTGCTCTCGATCCACTCGTTGTGCAGCTTGTATCTGTGCATGGGATTGCCTCAACCCACGTGCAGGACCTTGCACTTCACCTTGTTGAACTTCATGAGGTTTGCACGGGCCCACCTCTCAAGCCTGTCAAGTTCCCTCTGGATGGTATCCCTTCCCTCCAGTGTGTTGACCACACCACACAGCTTGGTATCATCAGCAAACTTGTTGAGGGTGCTCTGAATCCCTCTGTCCATGTCACCAACAAAAATGTTAAACAGCACTGGTCCCAACACCAGTCCCTGAGGAACACCACTCATCACTGGCCTCCACCTGGACATCAAGCCGCTGACCACAACTCTTTGAGTGCAACCATCCAGCCAATTCCTTATCCACCAAGTGGTCCATTTGTTAAATCTAATTTAGAGACAAGGATGTTGTGTGGGAAAGTGTCAAATGCTTTGCACAAGTCCAGGTAGATGGTGTCAGTTGCTCTTCACTTATCCAGCAACACCATAACCCCATAGCAGAAGGCCACCAGATTTGTTAGGCATAATTTGCCCTTAGTGAAGCCATATTGGCTTCACCTCCTTATTTTCCATGTGCCCTAGCATAGTTTCCAGCAGGATCCACTCCATGATCTTTCTGTGCATAGAGCTGAGACTGACCTGTAGTTCTCTGGGTCCTCTTTTTTTTCTCTTTTTAGAAACAGGGCTACATTTCCCCTTTTCCAGTCAGTGGGAACTTCAGTAGACTACTACAGATTCTCAAATATAATGGATAGTGGCTTAGACGCTTCATCTGCCAGTTCCCTTAGGACCCACAGATGCATCTCATCAGGTCCCATGGACTTGTGCACCTTCAGGTTCTTTAGGTGGTCTTGAACCTGATCTTCTACAATCAACATTTGTTCCTTCTCCCAGTCCCTGCCTTTGCCTTCTGCATTTTGGGCGGTGTGGCTGGACCCCTTGCCAGTGAAGACTGAGGAAAAAAGTCATTGAGTACCTCAACCTTCTATATATCTCAGGTGACCAAGTCCCCCTTTTCCTTCCAGACAGGGCCCACATTTTCCCTAGCCTTCCTTTTATCACTAACATACCTGTAAAATCTTTTCTCTTTGCCCTTGACATCCCTGGCCACATTGAATTCTATCAGGGCTTTGGGCTTCCTAGCCTGATCCCTGGCTGCTTGCACAGTTTCTCTGTATTCTTCCCAGGCTACCTGTCCTTGCTCCCACCCTCTGTAGGCTTGCTTTTTCTGCCTGAACTTGTCTATGATCTCCTTGTTCATCCAGGCAGGCCTCCTGGCATTCTTACCTGACTTCCTCTTTGACAGGATGCATCACTCCTGAGCTTGGAGGAGGTAATCATTGAATATTAACCAGCTTTCTTGGGCCCCTCTTCCCTCCACGGCCTTATCCCATATTACCCTGCCAAGCAGATCTCCTGAAGTCCAAGGTAGCGAGCTTGCTGCCATAAACCACTACCTATCATCTGAGAAATGTACAGAGACACATAGCATCTCTCTCTCGATGTTCCCACCCTGCAGCCCTTCTTCAGGAATCATTGCATTGGCATATTTACATATAGATATGAGTATAGCACCCTTTTTCTAATAGAGACAGTGAAGAGAAATATCTTGCTTTTGCAACAACAGCCAAGTAGTTCTTTGTTAGTGGAAAAATGAGTTCCGTGGGCTTGGACTGTCCCTACTCCCAGAAGGTTTTGTTTATTCACAGTGCAGCTGTGGGAGCCCCTTCCAACCTATGAATCACGTTGTTGCCGTTGCTTTGTAAGAGGCCACAGGTTTTGTGCCAGTTAGGCTAACAGAACGGGCCTCAGGGCCTGTCAGGCTTTGTCCAGACTTGGCCTGCCTACAGGCTTGTTTTAGCTTGTTTAGCTGTAAGAGCAACAGTGTAATGACTAGGTTACTATTAATTACCTTGGTTTTGTTTAGCTTTGTACTCTTGTGTGGAATAACAGTAATTGCTATTATATGTTTGTAACTAATAGATAATAATAACAAGTTATTATTCTGTGTAAAATGAGCCACATACAGCCTTAGAATAGAATGCAGAGCAGAAGGGTACAGCTATGGGATGACAGCAGAAACCTATAATGTACAGGCAAGGGTGATAAGTGACTATAAGGGCTATAAGTGTCTTGCCAATGCCCAGATGTTGTTCAGAAGGGGAATGTTACCTTGGAAGCTGGGCAAAACCAGTTTCAGGGATAATAAAGGGAACAAAGGACAGGTATCCAACCTAAGCAGCACACAGTAAATCTGGGTGCAATGTGCAGTTACAAACCAGTGGGGAAAAAAAAAAGCAAGGTGGAGCACATTAGCTAGCATATTTTAAATTACTCAAAACATGCTAAAGTGACAAAGAAGAAATCATCAACATCGTTCTGCTGCAGAAGGATTTGTCCCTGAAAACACTTTTGAGTGTAACAAACCGATGGGAATTCAAGCAAACCAGTAATTATTTTGGATGCAGCAAATTAGTAACAATAGTTGAGCTTTGCCCATAAAGTAGGATGTTGTTTTGTACTGCAGAAGTTAGGTTAAAAAGTCCCAGTTCTTATTCTAGAACATTAGTGGTCCTAGCAACACAGAGTATTCTATGGAAAGCAGATGCTGAGTATGAAGGACTGGATAGTAAAATCACATGAGGGAAGGAAAAATACTGTTGCTTTTTCAAGTTTTACTTCTTTTGCTTATTGTGTTTCTATAAAACTGAATGTGGAAAATGATCAGGGGGATATATAATGAACTGCATGATGTTTGCTGTGGTTGTATGCAGGTGAGATTGTCAGTCACCACCCCTGTTTTTTCCCAGGTCCTTAAATTCAATTCTATTCCCCATTGAAATAGAAACTAAAAATTTTATTACGTTTCCTTCCTGCCATGCTGTGGTCTTGTTTATCATTTACTTCTATTAGACAAATAAAGTATTTTTCTTTAGGGTTAATACTGATAATGTATATTGCCAATGCATGGTGGGTGAACTTGCAGGGAATTCATTCACAGGATATACTGACTATATAATCCTTGTAATGAGGCTGTATACTTAATTCCCAAATTTAGTTACTATTCACAGTTTAGTTAACACACATGGATTCTCACCCAATTTCAATGCATGAATGAAACAACATTGAATCTACCTCCTAATGTGAATCCGTGTTATCATTGTAGCTGTAACTAATAACCAGGTCCATTCAGTTCTTGAATAAATACCAAAAAGTCACTGAACTCCCAGAAGTTTGGAACAGTATCCATAGTCATGTCAATATGGTATATGGATGACCGTGATATTTTCTTGAAGTAAATTCTGTTTAATGATTTAAATATTCTTTGTATCTTCATGAGTTCAGCTGTTGCTTTAATGACTGTTTTGCAAATACAGGTATAGATATATATACTATTACAACAGTGTGCACTATGAACAACTATGTTTAAAAATCCAAGCCAAATTCTATCTGTTCTCCAGCAGTATTCATAATCACATTCCAGACTTTCAAAATGAAATGTTCCAAACCAATATTGCGCAATACTATATCACATTGTAAATATCTCATAAAGGTGTTGCGTTTTATAAACTTGAAAGAATAATATTTTGAAAACTAAATATTTGGACAGGGACCTAGGTCTTAGTATTTTCCCAGGAGTAAATCACTATTTTTCCCTAGGATGGAATAAGGTCTAAACCAATTTTTTGAGTACCTCTTCCCTCTCCCCATTTTTTTCCCTGGATGTTAGAGTGGCTTGGAACAAAAATTTTCTTTTGAATTATTTTTTACTTTATTTATGTGTTTTCAAGTTTTGTGATACCATTAGTAGGTGTTAACTGTGAAATACTCTTATGTTTATTGGGAGCTATACATAATGTATTTGTTCCTATAAGATGTTCACAGCATTTTCAAAATATTGACATATATTCAAATGTATTCCTATGATAATTATTGATCATAAATTCAAAGAATTTGGATTTCATTTTTCACATATCCCTTAAAATTTTTAATAATTAAACTGGTAAATTCTTAGACTGCTGATTAGGGAAAATTATTATTTTTAAAGGCTTCCGCAAAACAATAGTATTAGATGGAGCTTGATGAATGCTTTTAAAATCAAATATTCACTGACTCAGTGTCTTGGGAATATTTCTCATGTGCAGGATGGGATCTGACAGAGTGAGCTACTTGAAATTTAAGAGAATTCCAAAAAGCCTGAAGATCAGTGAACAATTCCACAGGAAACATCTAAAAAGAAATCTGCACCCAGATTATATATCCTTTATGTGTTTGGGACTTTGATTTTGATCTCAACTTCGCATAACAACTAATTGTCCAGTTGCAGTTGACTTCAGCAGAACTGTGCCATTATTCTGGATTCATCATCTCTTACATCCCATCTCAAGATCAGTGGAGTAACAGGCTACTTGGACTGGGGTTCAGCAGCTAGTCTCTACCATTATTAGAAATGAGCACCTACTAAACAAGTCTGATTTCAGTCTATTCCTGTGATGCACAAGGATTTGGGATGTTAGACTGCTAGTCTCTAAACAGAAATGTTGGTGGCAGTGTTCATATGCATGTGATAAGGCATTTATAAGAAAAAGCATCTGACACCTGTTGTATCTACGTATGTAAATTCGGTATTTTTTTTTAAAGCAAAAGTGGGTACTAATGATACACTATGTACTGTCCAGATTAAATAGTTGTGGGTTTTTTTTCCCCTGGTTGAATAGGAGATATCTCTGACTTTCTTGTTTTCCAGCTCAGTGTCCTATGATCTCCTGCAGACTGCAGAGCTTGCCCCTTAAATGTGATGTTGCTATAATTTTTATTCAGTAAATTTTATTCAGTAAATTTCTGTGAAAAATTATAAAATTAACATTTACAGGTGGCACCTAGAAGAGACAAAAGCAAGCGGTTTAAAAGCTTTGGCAGAAAATGATAAAATATAACTTTTAAAGAGCTGACAAACATTTTTGTGAGGTTTTTGTGTATGGGAATAAATGTGGACTAGTTGGAGAAAACAACTGGAGAAAATGGGTGATGTAGGATATTCAATATTAATAGTTATTCAAGAGTACTTTGTGGTGACTGCTTTTGGATAATTCATTGTAAAACCTGTCAATAGTGCTGTGAGCTCATGCACGAAGTACTAAAAGCTTTGCAGTTACGGCAAGGATGAATTCCCATATGTGAAAATGATCAGTGAAGGAAAATTTACTTTGCATCTCTGAAAGAAAGTTGAGATACTGAACATAACATTTCAAAATCATCTGTTGCAGCTTCAGTTTACAAGTTCTAGCTCTGGTAGTCAAGGGTATGACAAGTCTTAACTTGCTTTATAAACTTACTGTTGGATACCTACCCTGTACTTCTCTCTGCAGTACCTGATAAAAAAATTATCACTTTTACTGAAAGAACTATTTTTGGTTCAGGGAATCATTAAATCACTGACCTAGTAATCTCAAAATTTTGGAGGAGTTTTAAATTGTCGCTAATTTGTAATATTTAGGAACTAGAAATACAAGCATCCTGATAAAGAAATAGGCCAAGTCTTAACAGGTATTACCTATTGAGTTGTAGAGCTAATTGATGCAGATTCATATCTCAACAGTAGTTGGACAACTGGAGGACTACTTGAATGAGTTCATCATTAGGAAACCAAAATGACAGTATCTTTTCCCACACAGTTTATTGCATCAGAATCCATCTTACCATCACTGGATTGGAGAGGGGTAGAAAAACATCAGGTTAGGAAGTTTCCTCCGTCTGAGGATCCTTAAGCATGTGCTCACAGGCTATTTACTTAGGTCTGATGGGCCCTGGTACATCTGAGTGCCTTGCCCATACTAAAACATAAAAATTGTTTATAGGGACAAACATAAAATTGTTTATAGGGAAATCTTTGTTATTGAAGGACTCAGAGCCAGGAGTTTAAGAACACTGAGGTATCAATGTCTACAAAACAGAAAACGAAAAACTTCTCAAGAAAGGCCCCACCGCATAAATTTCTGAGACTTCCTCATGCTTATGTGTATATGCTAAGCTTTCCAGACCTTACAAAGTGTGGTGGCTCTTCTTCTAGTGTTAAGACAACCATAACTATTCAAAGCAGCATTCATGTTAGTTGTTTCTGAGGAACAGAGAAGCAACATGTTTCTGATCAGACTTTTCTATTTTTAATGCTTATCTACATGGTCTTATTAACCTTACAAAATCTCTTACAGAAAAAAAAAATACGTGCAGACAGAACTGTTTTGTTTTGTAGTTTTCAAAGTCTGTTTTGTAGTTTTCAAAGACATTGGCTTTTATTAGTTCTGCTCAGATATCTTTATTTGTGCTGTCTGGTTTCTAGTTCTTCCCAATAGCTCCGTTTTGCAGTATTAAGATGTAAGCACTTTTCTCCTTTGAAGAAGCTGGGTCTTTTCTGTGGGTCTAACTTATTTAATAATAACAAGAAGTAACAAGTACCATCTTCATGGAAAAGAATTGCCTCATTCCTGTATTATGTCACTGCATACATTGTATGTTGCCTTGTAGCTGAGTTTCAACTCATGTCAAATCTACTCCTGTCCTATGGTTTCTTATTTAGAATTTTCCCCACAATGTTTCTAAAAGTAGGATAACTGTACTCATTAATAGTGGTGATTACACAGTCTTGTTTTAAAATTTGTTTTACATTTTCTGTTAGTGTTTGAGACATTTTAAGAATCCTGTCCTATAATTGAGTAGGTCCCCAAAAGGATCCAGGTTTATACTTCTTTCTCCCTTTCAGAACATTCCTTTGACACTTTTATTATCTCTTTCCACAGATGTACTTGGCTGTATATGTAAGTTCAATTTTCTACAAAACATTTCAATTTAGAGTAGTTCTGAGTTGTTTAATTATCTGTAATTACTATGATTCATGTCCTCTGTCATATTTCCTCTGCCCTCCACATTTATGTTCACCAAGAGTAAAAGTAGAAAATAATTAAGAACCAGCATGTAACTTTTTCCCACATAGTTTTGTACTATTTTTAGGCTATTGATTTTGAGTTTCTTTAAGAATGTTCAGAGTCATAACACAAGACTCTGGTCATTGTTCTACTACTGCTTTATTTTCAAATAGTGCCAACATTATTTCTTACTTTATTTCTGAACTTTGCCTACTTGTAAAGGAAAACACAAGTTACTGCTTCTTTATTTTATTCTTTTATTTCTTGCCACTTATTTTCTGTCTTCATAGACTCCTACTTGACCGTAAAATATTTTTCAATAAAATCTGTGACAAACTAGATGTGTAACTAGTTATTCTTGTTACAGAACATTACATAATAGACTTATTTTTCTTCACAGTAGTTACGGAATTAGCTTGTTTTCCATTTACATCTTTCTCATTCCTGCTGTTATTAAACACTGTGTATGATATGGTCATAGCTGTGTTCAATATGATTAGATTTTTATTTTCATGCCCTTTATTGCAAGTTCAGATGTCACACTAACTTCCAGTTCTAAAGAAATAAGTGTTTCTGTTACATTCAGAGTAGTATCATAGTTAGAATTGATATAGTCAACAGACGTTGTTCCCTGGAAAGATCTCACAAAGTGTTTTTCACTGTGGACATTTATATAACCTCTTTCCTTATACCTTTAGATTTTCAGGCTTTCCTGGCTCCTCTTTCTTAAAAAAAAAACCAAACAAAAAAACCCCAAAACAAACCGAAACAAACAGCTTTTGTCAAAAAGCTGAGCACTTCATACGTCTGTTTCCTTGAAATTAATTCTGATTGCATTGTTCAGTCTTCTCCCTGGTGTAAATTTTATCTTGTCTCTCTGTTTCTATGGTTTTGTGAGTAGTTGCTGGTAAACTGTTTTCCTGCTGTTTTTGTGTGGTAGCTACTCATTCTAGTACCATGGATTTTTTTCTATACCACATGCAAATGCCATGGATGGAAGGAAGCACGGTGCCTTAAAAGGGGAATATATGTATTGAAGTCCTTCATTAGACTGGTCAGCTGGTTTCAGTGAGAAGAGTGTTCTACATCTCACACTGATTGTTGAAATCCCACTCTAGGTCTTTCAGCTACAAGGTTAATTACTGTCATTTGCCACTTTAGCCTGGAATACTGTAGACTTTACTGTTGCTAGACTTCTGCTTCTGCCATCTGTAATGTTTGTCAGGGTATACAACCTACAAGAGTCCTGTCTTTGTGCTTTGATATTGTATAAAAAGCTGCTGACATATTTTTATTGTTGTTATACAGCAGTTGTCATACAAGTCTGACAAGGAACCATGTCTACATTTTCCTAGCAAACTGTAATTTTTTGCTTCTGAGACCATGAGGGGGAGTGGGGCAGGATAGGAAAAAACTATTTTGCTTTGATTTTTCTCTGTCATCTAAATGAATACACATAAAAAACCAAATCCTTTGCACTAGCCTGTTCAGATGTGGTTTTCTCCACTTACTATTTGTGATGCAGATTAATCTCCCCCATGTATGTTCCAGGAAAACATTCTTCTTGAGCTTCTGGTATTTTTCATTCAACATATTAAAGTTCAAAACTCCTTAAAAGAATTTTGTATTTTTCTTGGATCAGAGAGCAAACTTTTTCCTATCAAAAAGATATATGCCACTTTTGGGTTTTTACTTGCCTTCCTATAACCTGTCATTTCTGTCCTACTGAAACAACTAATAGTCACTTTAAATTTAATTCAGTGCTTGCTATTATATCAACAGGACTTTAGGATTTTATTGGTAGCTCCTCCACCTACCACAGTATTACCTACTTTTAAGTTTTATAACTTCTTTGTTACTTTATGAAATGCTACTTATGCCTACTTCTAACAAGAGAAAATAATTCATATTTGAAAAGTATATAAATCTCTTTGGGACAAGGTTGGAAAATATCTGTGAATAATTCTAAGAATGTGATTGTTTCTACCTTCAATTCTGCATTAAAGTAGGCAACAATGCATGGAATTAAATTAAAGGAGACTGGAAAGCTTAAGAAGAACATAAAATACAAATAGGTCAGGAATTTGTTGGAAAAGTTGCCTCTCCTCACTGGGTATCAGAAAATATTTAATGTGTCAAAAGTATAACAAAAGTGAAAAGGTATGACTCAGTAAGGAAACACTATAACTGGAAAAAAATGCTGACAGACTAGGCAGTTACAATAATGAAGAATATATTTCAAATAGTGCAGTCTGTTTCTCCCCACATCAGAGGCAGGACATAAATCAGATCTGTCTAAACTAAAGATAAAGAATACACACTTAGGAAATATACACAGAAGACTCTAAACCTACTCCTTTAAATTCTGTCCATCTTCTATCTTGTCTTGCATTCTTCTTGAGGCTTTCTGGAAAAATAAATAAACAAAACCACATATCAGTAGCTCTTTAAGGTCTTCTCCTGGTACTGACCTGATGGGGGGGGGGGGGGGGGGGGGGGGTAGTGTGTAATTTCCCTTTGTAAGACAGCAAAACCTAAATACAACAGTCAAGGTGTTAATTTGGTGAGAACTTGAGAAAGATTAGTGCTCTAACTAGCTTGGTGGCAGTGGCTCTTGTATCCTGTCCTGTGGTTTATGTGAATGTTTTGTTTTGCTGTAGAGAAAGTTATGAAAGTTCTGTTCTGTGTAAATTTTTGCCATGTCTGGCAAAAACTTCACATTCAGAAAAGCAGTATGGTCTGTATGGATGAATTACTAACTTCATTTTTAAATGTTCATGAATAGAAGTGTTAGAATAGGTGGGATGAATTTGCTTTTTTTTTTAATTCCATTCAATAAACTTTCACTGGCATGACAAGTTTTAAGATCTGGCTAACTGGGTGTAGTATGTAATATGACCCTCCTTTGAATGGAAATTTTTAATTATGTTCAACTGTGAGAGAAACAGCTTACCATATAATTAATACTAGCTCATTTATAGCAGGTATCTTCAGTATTTTGGATTCATGTTTTAACAGTTAGACCAGAACTCTATTCAGTGCTCAACAACTGTTTTGCCTCAGTCTTCACTGTCAACTTCTCTCTTCCTACACCTCTCAAGTGGATGGACTGCAAGACAGGGACTGAGGGAGCAAAATCTCTCCCCCTGTAAGAGCAGTTCAGGTTCATGACCACCTGAGGAACCCAAACATATCAAATCTATAGGACCTGACAATATGCATCCCAGAGTCCTGAAAGAATTGGCTGATGTAGTTGCTAAGCCACTCTCAAGTTATGGATGTCATATATCTGGACTTCTGTAAGGCCTTTGACATAGTCCCCCACAACATCCTTCTCTCTAAATTGGAGACACATGGATTTGATGGAAGGACTTTTCAGTGGATGAGGTATTGATTGGATGGTCACATCCAGAGGGTAGTGGTCAATGACTCAATGTCTGAATGGAGATCAGTGATAAGTGGTGTCCCTCAGGTGTCCGTACTGGGACCAGTACTCTTTAATATCTTCATCAATAGCATAGACAGTGGGATCAAGTGCACCCTCAGCAACTTTGCAGACACCAAGCTGAGTGATGAGGCTGACACACCTGAGAGACAGGATGCCATCCAGAGGGATCTGGAAAAGCTCAAGAAGTGGCCCCATGTGAACCTTATAAGGTTCAACAAGGTCAAGTACAAGGTCCCGCACCTGGGTCAGGGCCACCCTTGGTATCAATACAGGCTGGGGGATGAAGGGATTGAGAGCAGCCCTGCAGAGAAGGGCTTGGGGGTACTGGTGTATGAAAAGCTGGACATGAGCTGTCTATGTGCGCTCACAACCCAGAAAGCCAACCATATCCTGAGCTGCATCAAGAGAAGTGTGACCAGCAGGGTGAGGGAGGTGATTCTCCCCCTCTGCTCTGCTCTTATGAGACCCCACCTGGAGTAACTGTGTTCAGCTCTGGAGCCCTCAGTACAGGAAAGATTCAGACCTGTTGGAGCAGGTCCAGAGGAGGGACACAAAGATGATGAGAGGGCTGGGGCATCTCCCCTATGAGAACAGGCTGAGAGAGTTGGAGTAGTTTGGCCTGGAGAAGAAAAGGCTCCAGGGAGACCTTATAGCAGCCTTCCAGTACTTAAAGGGGACCTACAGGGAAGATGAAGAGGGGCTTTTTATCGGGGAGTGTAGTGATAGGATGAGGGGTAATGGTTTTGAACTGAAAGAGGGTAGATTTATGCTAGATATAAGGAAGAAATTCTTTCCTGAGAGGGTGGTGAGACACTGGAACAGGTTTCCCAGAGAAGTTGTGGATGCTCCCTCCCTGGAAGTGTTCAAGGCCAGGGTGGATGGAGCTTTGAGCAACTTGATCTAGTGGAAGGTGTCCCTGCTCATTGTACAGTGGGTTAGACTAGATGACCTTTAAAGGTCCCTTCCAACCCAAAGTATTCTATGATTCTATTGGCCAGTATAGCTCTTTTTTTTTTTTTCTTTTTTTTTTGTCCCCTTCTCTTTTTTTCTCCAGACTACTGGAGAAAACTCAAAAATACTCTTAGAGCAGTTTTGGTTTGCCAGCCTATGGAGGTACTCACTTAGTGGCAAATCCTAGCACTCAGATATGTCATTTACTGTAGGTTAAATACTCTGCAAGTGTGGCATTTAAAAGGAAAATCAAGAAGGTAGACATTCAACAAAAGATGTGTAGCACAATTACTATTGCTATAGGAAATATTTTACTTTTCCTGACTGTATTTTCTGCTGAAACTCTGAAGTTTGTATAACCCTACCAAAATTCAACACATAAAGCTTTTGATTTTGGCCTCCCTCATAGGATTTCCTGGAAAAAATACCAAACCCAACCAAACACTCTGTCATGACTGTAGATAAAAAAAAGCTTTTATTGTCAGAGAATCAGGTCTTCACTGCATAGTATTGGGTGCTGGGGCCCCACACACCCTTATGGTGTAAAGCATGTTAAATGACTCTTCCCCTTCATCCTTTAAATTTTTATGTGTGTTGAACACTGTTAATAGCTCTCCAAAGAAAGAATGTCAGACTAATCATGTACCTCATTCCCAGATACTACTGAGGTTGCTGAAAATATATTCACCAAGTGTTAGGTTGGGCCTAGTAGTTGCTTTCTTGAACCCTTAAAAGGTATGTCAGATCTTTGTGAAGAAATAATTTTCAGCTGAAGTGTCCTCAAAGTATTCTAGTTTTTACTATTGACAGCTGTGATATCTGTGAAATGCCTGTCAACAGGGAATGACATCCTCAATATCAACTAGAGGCAGAAAACTTTTTTCACGTCGGAAATATTTCAGGTCAACAGACAGCCTAGATTTCACAAAAGCATATAGAAGGTAATGGTGGCATTTGGATATCACACAAAAGACAAATAAAATACATCAGTGAACACTCCTCAAATTAATTTGTTGCAGTGTTTTAACTACAGTGAACCACTAATGCAATGCAGTAGGAAATAGTATATGTTGCTGCAAATATATGCTTTATTATTCCCCTTATATTATGCCCTTGGGCTTATTTTATGTTCCAAAGTTTCTAATAAAGTCATTACTTAAATTTCAATTCTTAAGCTATAATGTCACCTATCTTCTGTCCAATAAATCTGAGTTAATCATGGGATAAACTCTGTATCTCTTGCCTAGGATTACTAATAATAGCTCTTCCTTAAAATGATGCTGGAGTGGTTAAAGAATCTAAGATGATTGTTTGAATTATTCTGGGCATGAACTGCTGCAAGAATGAAAGTTGCTGTTTTTCAAGCATTTGTGTTCTCAAGCAGATAATGAGATGGCTTCTTGAAGCTAAGGATTACAAGGCACAGAAGTGCCAGCAATCGTTAACTGGAAGTGAGTTTATTTTCTCCAACTGAAGAAAATAAAAACAGCTAATATATCTCGTATGCATCATTACATTGACCTCTGGGGGTGTATGGCACTGGCAGATATTTTTTGAAGTGTTCTCGTTATAAGAGAAACTTGTTCTAGCATACGTATTATTGGTCTATATCTCTCTTTGCCTCTTATGATTTCCATTTTCTATCCCTTTGATATGGGATGATTTGGTGCAATAAGTTGCAGTAGAGAGGAGACAAAGAAAGGAAGTTTGATGAAGAAGAGTTCCTAACAAAATTAAGTCATTATCTTTACAGGTAATCCATATGCAAGAACATAAAGAATCATGCAAATGTTTTAAATAAAGACTTTTTTTGAGGGAAAAACATTTTAAGATTTTTATTTGTATTAATCTTTATGACATGAGGATAAACACAAGCAGTAAATTAATTGTGGACAGAAAATAAAGCAAAAAGGGAATGAAAGAAATGTATTTGAATGCCAAAGCTGCAAACTCGATCATCTTAATTTTTTCATTGATTTTCGATACTTTTTAGGTTAGGGTGCTTTAGTCAGGTGCCCTAGTGTGATGGTGTTATCAATATTCCTTTGTTAAATCTTTCATACTTACATTCTGACTGTGGGGGTAGTTGAACACTGGCATAGGATGTCCAGAGAGTTGTGGAGTTTCCATCATTGGAAGTATTCAAAACCTGACAGGACATGGTCATGGGCAAAGTCCTCTAGCTGACCATGCTTGAGCAGTTCCGTTGGAGTAGGTGATCTCAAGAGGTCCCTTCCAATCTCAACTATTTTGTAATTCTGTGACCAAAAACAGACTAGTGTTGCCACTGTTAAAGGGGTTAGGGGCTATTGATGAGTGTGGAATGTCCACAGATAAAACTGAATGCTGGTGAATGGACTGTATGAAGTGAAATTAATGTGTCAAATGAGCACTATGGCAGATAGGGTCTTTTTTGGCTTTTGATTATGATGTCTCTCCCCATTTCACCACCTTCCACTGACTCTAACTATTTGGTTTGTTTAAACCTGACGTGGGGTAAAAGGGAGTTTTCCTATTTCCTATGGTGTCTAAGGTCATGTAGAACCCTTTGGAGGAAAAGGGAAATGCAGCCACCTTGGGAGGCCCATTCAGGCCAAGAAAGCTTCTGTTAGCTTTCTGTCCTGCCTTGGAAGGACACAATAAGCAGAGGAGAGTGTTGTTTCTAGATCTTTTGTTTTTAATCTGTCCCAGCAGATTGGAGTTTTTCCCTCCAAAAAACTAATCTTGTTCTAATAGCGTTTTAATGTTGAGCTGCTTTAGTAACTGGAAATCATCCTGGTTTGCCTACTTTAAGGAAAAGTTGGAGACAACTTCACCTTTGTAGTATTGCTGACCGAGGTTTCCTCCACAAGCATAATGAGTAGGGATGCCAAAAATAAAGAGGATATATTTTCCTTTAATGGCTCACACTGATGGGAGAAACTATTACTTTACTGTGAAATATGTTACCATGTGAAGAGGAACAATATGCTGGTGTTCTGAACTAAGCTGGCCTTGTTAGGATTTTAATGAACAAGATCTGCTAGTGTTCAGCCCATAAGATTAATTTAGACTAAATCATAAATGCTCAAGGAACTTCAATTTGTTAAGTGATGCATGATTGACTTCTATGATGATTACTCTTAAATGGATGCATTTATGCTAATTTTCTCTCTAACTTTGAGGTTGACCAAATTCTTGCAACATCTGGATTCAGTGAGAATAGAAAGAAATTTTTGTTTGTTCTGATTATATCCCATTATGTCAGGCAGCTCCCACATGGCATCACTTATGTATTTTCTTGTATTCCTTTATTGTCATCCATATATAATTTTTTCCTGTATACCTTTCATATATCTCTGAATAGCTTATCCTTGTCAAACATATATCCCTAACACTATCTATGTGCTCTTTGACTGAAGCAAAGTTGCATGCAAAATAATGTCAAGTGTCCTATGTTGCTGATGGAACTTTAGCCCAGATAGAATCATAGAATCTTTTAAGTTGGAAAAGACCCTTAAGATCATTGTGTCTAACCGTTAACCTAGCACTGCCAAGTCCAACACTAAACCATGTCCCTAAGCACCACATCTACACATCTTTTAAATATCTCCAGGGATGCTGACTCCCTGGGCAGCCTTTTCCAGTGCTTGATAACTTTTTCAGTGAAAATTTTTTCTTAATACCCAACCACAACCTCATTTCTTCTTGTCCTATTACTTGTTACTTGGGAGAAGAGAATGACACCCACCTCTCTACAACCTCCTTTCAGGTAGTTGTAGAGAGTGATAAAGTCTCCTCTGGGCCTCCTTTTCTCCAAACTAAAAAACCCCAGTTCCCTCAGCCGCTTCTCACAAGACTTCTGTTCCAGACCTTTCACCAGCTCCATTGCCCTTCTCTGGGTATGCTCCAGCACTTCAATGTCTTTCTTGTAGTGAGGGGCCCAAAACTGAACAAAGTATTCAAGGTGTGGCCTCACCAGTGCCGAGTACAGGGGAACGATCACTTCCCTAGTCCTGCTGGCCACACTATTTCTGATACAAGCCAGGATGCTGTGGCCTTCTTGGCCATGTGGGCATACTGCCAGCTCCTATTCAGCTGGCTGTTGACCAACACTTCTAAGTCCTTTTCTGCTGGGCATCTTTCCAGCCACTCACCCCTAAACCTGTTACATGGGGCTGTTGTGACTGAAGTGCAGGACCCAGCACTTAGCCTTGTTGATCCTCATACAGCTGATCTTGGCCCATCAATCCAGCCTGTCCTGATCCCTCTGTAGAGCCTTTCTACCCTCAAGCAGATCAACACTCCTACTCAACTTGGTGTCACCTGAAAACTTACTGAGGGTGCACCCAATCCCCTTCTTTATCCAGATCATTGATAAAGTTATTAAACAGAACTGGCCCCAGTACTGAGCCCTGGGGAACATCACTTGTGACTGGCCACCAAATGGATTTAACTCCATTCATCACAACTTTTTCGGCCTGGCCATTCAGCCCACTTTTGGGCCTGGCCACCCAGTGAAGTGTACTCCCATCCAAGCCATGAGCAGCCAGTGTCTCCAGAAGAATGAGATGAGACAGGAGATTTCATTTCAAAAATCCACTTAAGTTCCTCAAGTTTCAGTATTTGAATTTAGGAATTGAGAAGGAAGTTGCACAAAACACATGGAGAATACATGGAGTACCGTAAAATTTTTCATGTTGTTTCATATGATAGAGACATTATTTGTTCTTTTAAACATAACATCATCGATGTCCCAGTTCTCCACCAATTAGTTGCATTAATAATTGAGGTAAAAATGAGATATTTTTCTTCCTTATCCTGTGATATAGGATATCAAATCTTACTCACTTTAGATGTTGATATTGTGTTGCCATTACAGCCATATCTTTAACACTTTCCAAAATCTTGTTAACAAACTCTTGTTCCTGCCATACACACCTTAGTAAATCTCATTACATTATCTGCCTTTTAAATCTTCTGTTTTTCCATATACATTTGCCTGTGCAGTCCCTTAGAACACAGGATACACAACAAAAGCCTTCCCATATTTTTGTTACTTAATTGATTAGGAATCATTGTCTTCTCTTTTATACACTCCAGTTTTAGGACACAGTGAAAAATGCAAGTCATATTAGTTATCAGTCCTTGGTAGGAATAAGGAGACAAATAGTTTTGGTTTTGGTTTGTTTTTTTCCTACCTAATAGAAAGGTTATGAAGAATGGTATAAAAAGCTAAACCACATGTAGTCCAAACCTCCTGCTTGAACAGGGTCACCTACAGACACTTGCCTAGGACCATGTCCAGATGGCTTTTGAATATCTCCAGGATGGAGAGTCTTCAACTTCTCTGGGCAACCTGTGCCAGTGCTTGGTCACCCTCACTGTGAAAAAGTTGTTCCTGATATTCAGGTGGAAACAGTTGCAGTTTGTGCACATTGTCTCTGGTCCTGTCACTGTGCACCACTGAAAGGAGCCTGGCTCTATCTTCTTTACTTCCTCCTGTCAGATATTTATAGACATTCATAAGATACATCCTAAGCATTCTCTTCTGTAAGCAGAACAGTCCCAGCTGTTTAAGCCTCTCCTCATAGGAATGATGATCCAGACCTGTGTCCAGTCCTCTAGATTAGGCCTCACCAGTGCTGAGCAGAGAGGAAGGATCAGCAATCTTGACCTGGTGTCAATACTCTTCCTAATGCAGAAAAGGACACTGTTGGCCTTTTTTGCTGTGAGGGTGCACTGTTGCCTCATGTTCAACTTGATGTCCACCAGGACCACCCAGTCCTTTTCTGCACATCTGCTTTCCAGCTAGTCAGCCTGTAGTGTATATTGGTGCATGTGGTTATTCTTTCCCAGGCACAGGACTTAGCTCTTCCCCTTGTGAACTTCATGAGGTTCCTGTCAGCCCAATTCTCCAGCTTCAAGGTCCCCCTAGATGGCAGAACAACCCTCTGGTGCATCAGCCACTCCTCCCAGTTTTGTGTTATCTGCAAACTTGCTGAGTGTATGCTCTGTCATGTCATCTAGATCATGAATGAAGGTGTTGAACAGAATTGGACCCAGTATTGACCCCTGGGGTACACCTGTAATTTCTCATGACTTATAAATGTGTGGTTCTTGTTCTCTGTTGTATGATTGTAATGTTAGTCCAGGTTTATGCAGTCAGTTTGTGTGTGGTAAGTAAAATGAACTGCTGGGAGCTTCCATGTTCAGATGAACAAATTTAACCTAGATCCCCTGTGCCAAGATTTTTTATTCTAAGATGTCTCAAGCAATGTCTGTACTGCCATGTTTGTAGTAACAGGAGCTGGCTGAATTATGGGATACCACACTTAGACTAACTTTTGTGCTTTAATAAGAAGACATCTTTTAGCACAACTGTCTTTCCTGTGGTCACAATGTGTTAAAGGCTGTTCCAACACACAAATATAATGCATTGTGGAAATATTTAATTAAGTGTATATGTTTCCTGAAGATTATATAACATACTAATAATACAGAGAACAGATTTGGTTACTTATTTACATATTTTCTAAATGACTTCTCTATTCACCTTTTCTAAGTCATGAGTCTTTAAAGTATTAAAGAGTTAGTTTTAGTAATTTACTGTGGTAAATTGATTTACTTCCTGTAGGAGTGTCTTAGTTTCACATGGGATAGAGTTAATTTTCTTCCTAGTAGCTGGTAGTGCTGTGTTTAGATTGGTGCTGAAAACAATATAGAAAACAACACAGGGACGTTTTTGTTACTGCTGAGCAGTGCTTACACAGAGTTAAGGCCTTTTCTGCTTCTCACCCCACCCCATGAGCGAGTAGGCTGGGGGTGCACAAGAAGTTGGGAGGGGACACAGCCAGGACAGCTGACCCCAATTGACCAAATGGATATTCCATACCATATGACATCGTGCTCAGCGTATAAAGCTGGGGGAAGAAGAAGGAAGGTGGGGACATTAGCAGTGATGCCATTTGTCTTCCCAAGTTATCGTTATGTGTGATGGAATCCTGCTTTCTTGGAGGTGGCTGAGCACCTGCCTGCTGATGGGAAGTGGTGAATGAATTCTTTGTTTTGCTTTGCTTGTGCTCATGGCTTTTGCTTTCCTTATTAAACTGTCTTTATCTCAACCCATGAGTTTTCTCACTTTTACTCTTGCAATTCTCTCTATTGAGGGGAGTGAGTGAGCAGCTGCATGGTGCTTAGTTGCTGGCTGGGGTTAAACCATGACAAGGAACAAATTGTTTAGTATGAACCAGGTTCTCTTTTGCCTAGTTTCTGAAAACTTTTGACCACAAAAAAAGTGCTGGCTTTTAATTTTGATACCAGTTACTGTTAACTGCTAAGTGCTCATTGTGCGTGTTTTTCAGCCAACATTTTGGCAGCCCTTGACGAGAAATTCACAGAGAAGGCTACAGACAATTTAGTATACTCCACCTGAACTCCAGATCTTTAATATTCAGAATTGGTGTTGTCTATTTCTGTGGATGGCTAAATGTGATATAATGCACACACGTGTAACTAGAATATATATACTTCATGCATAATTAGAGAAAAATAAAAATCATTTAGCAGTCTCTCTTTGATACATGTTACCATTTAGTTACTCTGCACATTGTAGATTTGGTGAAAACTGTACTGTCATGGTGTTATTCTGACAAGAAGTCATGTTCTTACTGAAGTGAAAACATGTCAGTTTTGATTGCATATTGTTATCAACCCATATATTATTAATATAAAATGGACTTTCAAAATGGAATATTTATTTGACTTTTGATACGAGAATAATATTTGAAAGTTGATAATTAATTTATTTTATTTAATCACAGTGACTGCTCAAAACCTGAGAAGTATCATTTTTAAATTATATGTTAGAATAGGTAGAACCTGTAGAAATTCTTGTCGTTAGATTTTTTTCTCATCTACCTCTAGCAAACAAAGCTGGTTTTATACTTTTGGAACTCTTTGTGCATGCTAACATTGCGTTGTGATTAAGTTTATTGCCTTAGGGAAAATGTTTGAATATTGGGTTCAGTGGCTGTAATCAAATGTTTTCTCTTTTTAATTTTTTTTTTCTGTGTGATAATGTTGCTTAGCGTATGGACCTACAGACAATAATTCCAGGTTTTGTGCAGTGTAACACTTCCTTCCTTTTAATTCCAGCTCCCTTGAAATCTGATGAAAAGTGATGTTGCAGGAATTTCAAGTGATGATAAATTAGGATTTTTTCCAAAAATTAGTAGTAAATTTATCAAATTGCAGGGGAAGACCATTTATGCAAGTGACAAGTTACTGAATGCTAAGCTAAGAAAATACCTTTTTCTCCAGAGCTTTTTAATAAAGAAAATCTATACTCTGTTATGTCTCCCTCCCAGATTAGTCTGTAACCATTACCTGTTACAAAATATTGTGTCATGTCTTAATATCTTATCAAAATAAATGTCATTCTTAGTGCAGAAGTATCTGGTACTCTGAAGAAAGATTTTGTCAAAATATATATGACCTTGAGTAAAATCCTGGCAATCACTCCAATAAAGATAAGCTCTGGTTTTTGTCAACTGTATGTCAGGATGGAGTATAACATTCCATGGGGCTATGGAATTCATTCACTAAAACTACATTTTACATTGAGAGGAACCTGAGGGATCAAGTGGATTATGTGGCTGTAAGGGATTTTCTTTTTATTCTAGATTAGTGTTAAACCAGACTGCTTCAGAAATGTGGAGTACCTCCAACTAAGGGTATTTGGAAACCACTAGAAACTTGGAGAGGTGCCTGATTCTGTTGGGCTGCTTGAAATTATATTAATGGCCAAGGCTGCTAGAAGTGTACAAGCTATGTAAGACTTGCACAGAAATAATTAGATTTTTTTTTTTTTTTTAATGAAAACAGCCCATTTACCTGCTCTTACTTCTGCCTTAGCTGCTTTTGTATTGCAATGTATTTATTAATTCTAAGCAATATTTGTTCATTTTCACTGTAAGAAGGCAATTTGTAGCCTTAACCACTGAAGTTCTGGTCACAAAAAGACAATGAAGCTTCTGCTTATCTGGTTCTTACTACAACATGGTCTCCAAACGATGCTCAAATAGAAAAAAAAAATGTGGTTATTCTTCCTGAAAGAATGAATGGCAACTTAGCTTACATGCCTATGCCTTCAACGTTACAAGGAAAGGCAGACCAAAGTGCAGTTGGACACTGAACCTGTCTCATTCACTAGGTTTAATGCACATCTGTGCTCTTAGTATCTTCTTGTTGAAGATGTCTGTGTCATACCCTACATTTTTTATTTATTCATTTAAAGAATGGGAGATTAATTAATTTGGGAATCTTAAATCCAATTGCACATTTTTCTCCCCATTATTTTGTTGTTGTCATGAAGTACTTGACTTCTCTGTAAAGGCAGTAATGTGATTGCTTAAATTCTATTACAAGTCCTAGAACAAGATCTTTTCTGTAAGTGCAAGTGTTCTTTTTGTAAAGGGATAAGTTATCTTCAGTGTATGTATTTTATAGGCATGAAAGGAGATGAGCAATGAGTGTTGGCTTTATGAATACCATTTCAGAACAGTGGCTTCATTAAACTATTACCAGAGTAGGGAAGAAAAATGTTTGGTTTTTTTTTTTTTAATTTTTTTTCCCTGCAGCTCTTAAATTAATTTCTAAATGCTAGATAAAATATAAAGACTTTCCTAATCTTCAGTGTGAAGTTCTTCAGAGGTACAGTAATAGTTTACTTACTAGAGCACTTGCATAAATTATGAAAGCCCAACATCATGTTCTTGATTTGCTTGACCTGCATCAAAGTTTTGCTTATTCTTACATGCCTGGTGATTAGACAACCCTTCTGTGTATTGGTTCTTATATACTTTATTGTGCTTGGAGACCTTGATAGGTATTTTTGAAACTTATACTGGTGCATTTATACGTGTCTGGCTACATTACAGTCCCATTTTATGTTTGTTACACTTACCAGCTTGTGAGTGAATTTTGATATACTTCTCCATATCAAGAGAAAGGTATTCAATCTGTCTCAGTCTGGTTGTATCTAATTTAGATATCTGGTCTCCTAAGTAGTCAACATTAATCTTGTCAGAATGGTGAAAGTCTTCCCTACTATATGATATGGGAGTCCAGGAAGGCTGAACATACTTCAAGAGAGAAGTCTTAAAGGCACAGGAGGGGGCTGTTCCCATGTGCCAAAAAACAAGCAGGCAGGGAAGGAGACCGGCGTGGCTAAACAGGGACCTTTGGCTGGATCTCAAGAACAAAAGGAGAATCTGTGACCTTTGGAAGAGGGGGCAGGTCTCTCATGAAGACTATAAAGATGTAGTGAAGCTATGCAGGGATAATATTAGGAGAGCCAAAGTGCAGCTAGAGCTCAACTTGGCTACAGCTGTTAAGGATAATAAAATTTTTTTCTATAAATTCGTTAACAGCAAAATGAGGATTAGGGAAAATCTCCCTCATTTATTGGATGCAGAGGGAAACATGGTAACTAAGGATGAGGAAAAGGCTGAGGTGCTCAACGCCTACTTTGCCTCAGTCTTTAGCAGTGGAACTGGCTGTTCCCTGGGCACCCAGCCTCATGAGCTGGGAGATGGGGAGGGGAAGCAGAATGAGGTCAGCACAATTAAAGAGGAAGTGGTCAGAGACCTGCCACACCACTTGGATACACACAAGTCTGTGGGACCGGATGGGTTACACCCAAGGGTGCTGAAAGAGTTGGCAGAGTGCTCACCAAGCTGCTTTCCATGATTTACCTGAAATCATGGCTAAGTGGGGAGGTCCCATTGGACTGGAGGGTGGCAAATGTGACACCCATCTTCAAGAGAGGCAGAAAGGAGGATCCAGGAAACTATAGACCTGTCAGTCTGACCTCGGTGCCAGGGAAGGTCATGGAGCAGGTCATCTTGAGTGCCATTAAAAGTCATATAATGGACAACCAGGGGATCAGGCCTAGTCAGCATGGGTTTATGAAAGGCAGGTCCTGCCTGACAAACCTGATCTCCTTCTATGACAAAATGACCCGACTATTGGATGAGGGAAAAGCTGTGGATATTGTCTACCTGGATTTTCAAAAAGCATTCGACAAAGTTCCCCATAGAATTCTCATAGAAAAACTGGTTGCCTATGGCCTGGATGAGCAAACGGTCTGCTGGGTCAAACACTGGCTGGCTGGACGGTCCCAGAGAGTGGTGGTCAATGGAGCTAAATCCAGCTGGTGGCCGGTCACAAGTGGTGTTCCTCAGGGCTCGGTGTTGGGACCATTTCTGTTCAACATCTTTATTGATGATCTTGATAAGTACATAGAGTGTATCATCAATAAGTTCACAGATGACACCAAGTTAAGCGGGAGTGTCGATCTGCATGAGGATAGGGAGGCTCTACAGAGAGACTTGGATAGATTGTATTGGTGGGCCAATGTTAACAGGATGAGCTTCAACAAGGCCAAGTGCCAGGTCCTGCACTTGGTCCACAACAACCCCATGCATCGCTACAGGCTTGGGGAGGTGTGGCTGGAGAGCTGTGTGGAAGAGAAGGATCTGGGGGTTCTAATTGACAAGCAACTGAACATGAGCAGGCAGTGTGCCCAGGTGGCCAAGAAAGCCAACGGCATCCTGGCTTGTATTAGAAACAGTGTGACCAGCAGAAGTAGGGAGGTGATAGTCCCCCTGTACTCTGCACTGGTGAGGCCACACCTGGAGTATTGTGTCCAGTTTTGGGCACCTCAATACAAGAGAGATATCGAGGTGCTGGAGCGAATGCAGAGGAGGGCAACAAAGCTGGTGAAGGGCCTGGAGAACAAATTCTATGAGGAGCAATTGAAGGAGCTGGGACTGTTTAATTTGAGGAAGAGAAGGCTGAGGGGAGACCTCATCACTCTCTACAACTACCTGAAAGGACATTGTAGAGAGACTGGTGCTGGTCTCTTCTCACAGGTGATTAGCAATAGAACAAGAGGGAACGGCTTTAAACTGCAACAGGGGAGGTTCAGACTGGACATTAGGAAAAAAATTTTCACAGAAAGAGTGGTCAGACAGTGGAATAGGCTGCCCAGGGAGGTGGTGGAGTCACCATCCCTGGATGTGTTTAAGGGTCGTTTAGATGAGATGTTGGGAAATATGGTGTAGGGGAGAACTTGTAGAGTAGGGCTGATGGTTGGACTCGATGATCCCAAGGGTCTTTTCCAACCTGAATGATTCTGTGATTCTGTGTGATTCTATGATATAAACTGACAGATCTTCAGCCCCACACATTCTCATCTAGTATGTATTATCTTTTTTCAGAACATTGGAATGTGCTAAACATCATATAGAACAAAAAAAAATAAAAGGTGTCATTTAATTTTTTCTGAATGTCAAGTATTTGCTCAGTTTGTGCTTTTTCTAATCTTGGAACAGTATGTTAACAAACTGACTTATGAGTGTAGTTTAATGAAAATCTTTATTTTGGTGAGTCGCTTCAAAGTCCTGGCAAAAGTCGGGAATTCTAAGACACTGATCATTATAACTTTATAAATTATTAAATTTCATTTTATCCAGTGGAATTACAGATTTACACATACTGAAGATCTTTGCCCCACATTATGTTTAATAACATTCCTCTGTATACTTTTCTCCTCCTACAGATTTTATAAGTTAGGCAACTGCAAATCTTTAAGCAGAGAAAATTACATTTAATAGAGATGAGTCACTGGGAGACCAAAGAATGTAAATAATTTGCTCATAAAACTAAAAAGTGTAATGAAGACTTATTTTGAGACTTCTTTCTTGACTTATTGCCATTCTCTAATCAGTGTGAGTACTTCCAGTGTAAATCAAAGGGCTTGGCTTTTGTAATACGTATGAACGCGGACATTTAACATTGTTATTAATCATGTCAGCAAAGATTACAGACAGAATAGATGATGTAAAAGAATAAGCAGATCAAGGGGGTTTTGGGATATACATCCTGAAATGACTTAGAAGGTGTCCTGGTTTAACCAGGATAGGGTTAAGTTTCCCCAGCAGTGGGGGGGGAGCTCTAGCCGGGTTATTCAGATACCATGCGGACGTCACATCCTGGCAGGTCACATTTTTCCTGGCGCGGGAGTGCAGTGCACACGTGGGTTTGTACATCGTGCTTCCCACTGCTGTATTTGGTAGCTATTTTGCCCTGTTCATTGCTATCACTATTACTGTTATTGTTATTGTTGTTGTTGGTTGTGTTGCTATTGCACTGTTGTATTAAACCTTTCCTTATTTCAGTCTTGGGGCTTTGTATTTCACTCCCTTTGTGGGGGAGGGGCAGCGGCCGCGTGGTCTCAGACCCCGGCAGGGGCTAAACCACCACAGAAGGATATCAGAGCAAAACAGCTTTCAGTTCTGTTAACAATTGTTAACAAAGTTAATCCTGACTGTGCATTTCCATCTGCCTGTTCACCCTATGCCAGCTATTTTAACAGAAGATCAGCTACATAGTGAGGGTCTGGGAGTCTAAAATTCTTCATGTGCTAGTGACCATGGAAGTTAATGTCATAAAGAGAGAAAAAAATACTTAATATTTAGATCACACCTCTTTGTCAGGATCACTTTGCCCATCTTTGCAGTAATATATGAGCTATTAATAAACACTGATATATTCCAGTACAATAATAATAAAGATAGATGTCTATGCCATGGAAATCAGTCTTTCTTCCATGGTTAATACTGATATACAGTTAATTAACACTTACAATTGGAAATAAAGGTGGAAGAAAGGCTGGATGAAGAAGATGAAATGTTGAAATTGAAAGCCAGAGTTGAAGGAGGAATGGAATTTAATGTCAGATACAGTGGAGATAAAAGCACATGCAAGGCAGAAGTATTTTAATAGATGTTATGAAGTAACAAGGTGATACAGTCAAAAGGTTTAGCATATCTGAGACATGTATCTGGAAGAAAATGGCTCTAAGAGGTAAGAAGCTTGCAGTCACAGGGCCAAGTGTAAATCCATACATATAAGGAAAGAACTTGAGTTAGCTATACATAAGACCTGAAATACTGGATGGTATTCTTGTTGTGTGGTTATATAAGCAAGGTATGAAAATGCAATATGAACTAAAATTTGAGAAATTTAGAAACACAGAGTTACTGTCTTTGCTTTTCTGATTGAAGAGAGAGTCTTTTGAGATTAGAGATTTAGCTGTTTTGTAGTCACAAAGTTGTGAGTAGTTGCATCAATTGAGGATGTAAAGAAACAGATTGGATTTTCTGAATTGGCTTATTTTAAGTGTCATTCTTTATACTCTTCAGAATGGACTCAGATGTTATTGTTCAACATACTAAAAATTAATAAAGTCAAGAATTCAAAATTGTAGGATACTACAAAAATGCTGGCTGCAGCTGGATGAATATATTACTGTTCAAAGACAAAATGAAATACAAGTATATAGAAAACTGATAAAGACAGGATTTTTTTCTAGAAGTCTGCATGAAATAAGTAGAAAATACCTGGAAAAAATAATTAAAACAATTAAGTACAAGGGGAAAAGATTTTTAAAAATTATATCTTACCAAAAGTTTCTAAGGTCAGGAACTAGTGTTGTGACTGTTTGTGCCCAACTTTACTTGGAATTCAACATACAAATGAATAAACATAGTTAAGCGCAACTTCTGTGGGTCTGAGTCAGCTAGCTTGTGTGATGGATGATGTACTGCAGCTGCAAATTGCAAATAATCGATGAATGTTGAGCTTTCAGATTTTTCTTCTCTATTGTTTTGTGTATGTAATATCGTGTCCTCACGTTAATGAGACAAGAAAAAATATGCATGGTAATAAAAAGTACATTGTTATACACCAATGCTGGAAGAGGCCAGTTGAGAATAATTAATAAATATATAAATACCTTGTTTACAAAGAAAATAAATTTATGTGTCCATTTGTGGATTTCCATGGAAACTGCCTGAAAAATCATCATTACTACTATCCTCAGAATCAGAAATAGCTTTTTTAAAAAAAGAAATCTGTACCAGTTTTTCAGAGTCATTAATGTAGTCATGACCCTTCCTATGTCAGGCTGATATGTACCTAAATATAATCAGTTTTACATGTTTCAGTCTGATGTTGGAATGCTTTATGACCATTGAAATGTCTTTGTGACATGTGGAATGCATCCAACTGTGAGACAACTGCCATAATAAAGTGCCTGTCAAGGGACATAAACTCTTTCTTCTTCCCTAGAAGACCAAACTGCCATTGATAAAAGGTGTTAGTAAGCAGGGTTGGCTTCTTTTTGTGTGTATTTTTAATTTTCTTGTTTAGTTATAGTTCAGGTATAGTGTTGGCCCTGGGAATACAATCAGAAATCGTTTAATCTTTCTAAAATCTATTCTGTAATGTAATAGAGCTCAGTTACACTTTCCTGAATGATAAATTAAAAACAGAGTTCTAAACATGTTGAAAGCTCCCCCTGTTGTTGAAGAGCCATTAAGAGATGAGTTATCCTTTTGTATTTTGTATTTAAAAGACAAAATCAAATGCTGTAAATGAGTCAATGTTCAGAAAATGTTTATTTGAGTGATGACGTTTTCAGCTGATGAAAGAAAGAAGTTAATATGTTTGCATTGGGATTAAATTACTGTAAGAATCATGACATAAAAGAATATCCATGGTAAGAAAGAAGATATTTCAGTTAAACCAAATGAGAAAAAAGTTAGCCATAAAATCCTTTTTTTAACCTGTACCACTATTTTACATAGGGAGGCATATTCAAGGTATTTATTGAGGTTAAGATCAATTAACAACCTCTGAAGATCACACTTTTGAGAATTTCGGGTAGTTTATTGTAGCAGTGCTGTATTCTGTAAGTAAGGTGCGGTGAGATTGCTTAAATTGAAATGATGTTTGGACATAGCCTGAGTTAAGGTAACTGTCTTCCTGTCTTCACTATTGTACTGAAGAAAAATATATGTTAAGAAAAGCATACATGATAGATGCCTCTATACCATTCTGCATATGAACAATGTGCTCCTATTATCCATAAAAAGCAAAAATCAGTTAATTGGAGTGATACATGCAACTAAATAATATACTTTTGGGAAGTGATTTAGGAGTATATTAACAAATATATTATGCAAAGAGTATACTGTGCTCAGATGAGATTGCAAGTTACACTAGTGCAATAGGACATGCAACAGTGAAATTACATTGATGGGAATGAAAGGAAAGCATCCAGAACGATGAATAGCATCCAAATAGAAGAAACCAATTGGATCTTTAATTTAATTTTATTTTTTTTATTTTCTGTATTGGGCTTCTGCTATCTTTGACAGGGGGAGCAGCATCGTAATTCTCACTTTCCTGTGTTTTATTCTCCTCGGAGTGCTAGTCACACATCACTTGATATATATCAGCCAAATACATAACAGGATATTTAGGGATATCTTGTTCTCAAATTTCATAATCTGCAGCTATCTCTGTGTTTGTGCAGAGTTGACCATGGCTGGTTGCCAGACCTCCACCCAGATGCTCCCTCATGCCCCCTCCTCAACATAACAAGGAGACAAAATAAGATGGAAAAGCTCGTGAGTCAAGACAAAGATGGGCAGATCACTGACCAGTTACCGTCACAGGCAAAACAGACTCGACTTGGGCAAAATTAATTTAATTTATTGCCCATTAAAACTAGAGTAGGATGGTGAGAAACAAAAAAACTAAAACACCTTCCCTCCATCTGACCTCTTAAGCTCCAAGTGTTTGGTTGCTTATCTTCCCCTCTTGATTCTGGATTATGAAACCTTACGTATTTTGACACTTTATCAGATTTCACAGAGAAGGTGTGAAAGTTTTAGAGTTTTTAATATCATTCTCCAGTCACAGGCCTTTCCTGTATTTACAAATGTTTTTTTAACAAAGTCCTGAACTGACATTCCATTCCCAGGCTCCATCTACACAGTGACAGAAATCTTTTTCATTCTGTCAGAATTATTTTAAATAGATCTTTGATTTTCACGTCCCTCTTTTGTAATTGTCTCCTGTTACAAGGTAAAGGAGTTGTCAAGTGTTTACCTGCCCTTTTCTGGATCCTGAGTGTTCACCATGTGTCCTGGTTTAGCCAGGATAGGGTTAAGTTTCCCCAGCAGTGTGGCGGAAGCTCTAGCCAGGTTCTTCAGATACCATGCGGACGTCACATCCTGGCGCTGAAGCGGGACAAGGGGTTACCGCATGTACTGTGGGATTTGCTCTATTCTCACTGCTGTATTGGTAGATATTTTGCTCTGTTCATTGTTATTACTGTTATTCTTATTATTATTGTTGCTGTTTGTTGTGTTGCTGTTGCATTGTTGCTCTTAAACCTTTCCTTATCTCAGCCTCGGGGCTTTGTATTTCACTCCCTTTGTGGAGGAGGGGCAGCGGCCGCGTGGTCTCAGACCCCGGCAGGGGCTAAACCACCAAACCATGTCAGAGGTGCTGCCCAGTACTTTCCATAACATTGAATAATGAATTGGTGTCCTGGTTGGGGCTGTGATAGAGTTACTTTTCTTCCTAGTAGCTGGTACAGTACTGTGTTTTGGATTCAGTGTGAGAGTAATGTTGATACAACACTGATGTTTTAGTTGTTGCTAAGTAGTGCTTATGTAAGTTAAGGACTTTTCAGTTTCCCATGTTCTGCCAGCAAGTAGGTACACAAGAAGCTGGGAGGGAGCATGGCCAGGCAGCTCACCCGAACTAGCCAAAGGGATATTCCATACCATAGAATGTCGCGATCAGTATATAAACTGGGGGGTGTGGGCCAGGAGAAGAAAATTGGGCATCGGTCAGTAGATGGTGAGCAATTACACTCTGCATCACTTGTCTTTTCTTGGGTTTTATTTATCTCTCTTTTTGTTATATTCATCTCTCTTTTTGTTATATTCCTTTTCATTATAATTATTATATTTTTATTATTATTGTTATTATTATATTTTAGTTTAGTTTAGTTATTACACTGTTCTTAACTCATGAGTTTTACTTTTTTCCATTCTCTTTCCCATCCCACTGGGAGTGGAGAGGAGTGAACAAGCAGCTGCGTGGTGTTTAGTTGCTGTCTAAGGTTAAACCATGACAATTGGTAACACCTTATGTTATGACCCAGACTGAGAGCCCAGAAAGTCATAAAGGTTCTGTGATCCCTTTGGGTTAAATTAAGGTGAAATGACACCAACCGACCAGTTAAAATGTTTTACTTGCGGTAGAAATGACTTTGAGTTTGGAAAAGGATAATAAGCAATGTGGTCTCTTATAAATCTATAAGAAAGAAAAGAAAGGAAAGAAGAGAAAAAAAAATGAGAGAAAGCGAGCCAAAGAAATCCTGCCACCACCCCTGGATCCAGTGTTGTCTCAGGTCCAGTAATCTTGGGTGGTGGGTGCACACAGTGCAAAGTTTTCTGTTGGCTTTTAAGTTCATCTTATCAGCTGGTTAGCATACTAGACAAAGAGAGGCAGGTATTCCATGAACTCATTTACATGAGAGATCGGGAAAAGGTGGAGCATGGGTTCTGTTGTGCGTTGAGGGAAAATGGGGTACATTAACCCTTTTGTCCAATTAAGTCAGTGGTCACAACCTTCCCCTACCACCTTTACCTTTTCCTCAGTTTTTGTTTCTTGGGCAAATATCCAGTCATTAGCTCCATCTGGTGTTGGTTGTTTATCTCTCTTATCAATCTTTTAGCTCTTCTTTGAGGCTATATTTTTAGATTAAGGTGTTGGCATTAACCCAAACAATATCGTTTTACTCAGTCTATGTCTCCTCCCTTCGAGGCTTATCTAAGGACTTTGGCTATACAACTGCAAGGGAGAAGAGCTGTGCACTCTTCAATACACTCTGCACTTCCTTAGGCAGATTAATTAATTCCTTAGACTAATCACAAAGGCCACAATTTGTCCTTGAGGTTTTCTGTGTCAATGAATATTTGAGGCATCAATTCTTTCAGTTCCTTACAGCTTACTAATACAAAAAAATACTTATAACTCCCTGTTCAGCACATTTGAACAGTGTATTTGATTTCAACATTTTATTTGGTGACAGCTGTCACATTAATACATCATTTTAATATATCTAGAGTAAAATGTCTTTTTAAAATTTTACTGCTTGTACTAAAAATATTCTCTATTGTTTTGAGAAGGTAAAATATTTCTAAATGAGTCATCCTAGAAATCAGCACTTGGGAATCTTGCATGTAACAAAATTTAATTGAGCTCAATTGACTTAGCTAATAAAACTGTTCAATTTTTATGCTTGTCTAATATTCAAAACAGGATTCAGTGATGAATAACAGCTCAACCCTTTGTCTCTCTGAGGCACAATCTTTTTTTTGAGAATCTTTCGGTAGAATGCTTTTCTTGTTTTTCTCTAGTCCAAAGGGGTCAGTTGAAATGAAAACTGATACAGAATTTCAAATTACTGTTTTTCCTCTGCTGTTTGAGGTCTCTGGTTAAGTTCCGTAACTGTAGTCTGTGGTTTGTGTAGTACGGCAGGTCTATACCAAGGGGTTTTATTGCTGCTTGTATGTGTAATAGTGGTGGGTAAAAGGCCTATTTTACATAAGGATTTATGAAAATGTGAATGGCTTGTGTTAGCAAGTATACATTATCCCAAATACAGGCTCTATAATCCATCCTCTTTATTTATGTATTAACATTACCCTCATCATCAGTGCATCTGACCACTTCATGCTTATCACAATTTTATTTTAAGAAAACTTACAAAGAAGGAAGCTGTTACCATGAAATTATTATAGGGAGGAATGGAACCAGGTTTCAGGAAGAAGTTTTCAAGGGAATAATTGAAAATATAGTCATACATATAATGAATGGAGATGAGTCTCATTATTGTTTCAGAAGGTCATGAGAAGACACCTTTTAGATTTGGCTGTGTTTCTATATGAACACTGGCTAGTGGGTTGTCCATGCTCCCTTCTCTCTATGAGCATCTTCTATTTGCTTCAAGAAAAAAAAATCAGTTAAAAACACTTAAAAAATAAATCTAAGCTGAAACTGATGTCTGTTACCTGGAGCCAATTAGGAAGTGTTCTCAGTAGCTGACACTGTAGAGTACTAACTGGATTAGGAGAGAGCCATAAGACTATGGTTCAGGGGATTTAACAGGAAAAGTGATTGAGACAAGACTAAGATCTGTCTGCCAGCTCAGAATAAGGAAAAATAAGAACATGTTTGTATAGCTAAAAATCGAATCATGCCGATACCAAATTGTTAGTTATTTTTCTTTAAAAATCGTTGCTATCAGAATATAAGCCCTGTAAATTCTCATACAGAAATTCATAACATTTTATTTTCAGTAGAAGGACTTCTGCAAGAGCTTAGCTGAACATAAAATTCTGTTCTGTATAGAGTAGAAGACAGAGGAGAAATAGAAATTTTTTCTGGATTTACTTATTTTTAATACAATTTTAGGTTAAATTCACCTTGGCAACTTAACCCTTTACTCAGTTTGGGGTTTTTTCTGCCATCAGCTAGCCTTTTTATTCTTGCAGCTTTTGAAGTTTTATGTGAACAGAGATGAATAAAGGGCGAGTTAGGGCTAGTCTTTTGATGGATATGCAAGGGAATAAGAATGAAACATCCTACCTTCCACCTTTAACCAGGAGCAAATGCAGCCCTTTCGTTCTCCATAGCGTTCCTTTTTAATTTCTCATTCCTGACTTACAAGGAGTAGAAGGGAAGAGTATTACCACACATTTCATAGGGGGAGACATATTCTTTGGCACCTGAATAGAAGTTTCACTAGGCATTTTTTCCCTTGCATGATAATCTTTCACGAGTGGTGTAGAGCTGAATAGCCCACATTACGTGACCATAGATGAAAAGCTTCTAGATCTTCTAGAAATGCAAATAAACAGTTTCAGATTAGTATTATGTGGAAATTGATTATATATCATATAATGAGTTAGCTTTGAATTATCAAAGGGAAAATCATTGAAGGAAGGATTCAGATGTAGACAAAAGTAAAGTTACATCAAATTGCAACAGTGGCATAACAAATATTTTACATCAATGTTATTTAAATACACCATTTAAAGCTGTTTGCACAGTACTCCTGTCTTTGACTTATTGATCAAAAGAGTGAGATACCAAAAAAGCCAATCATATTACCACTAGTTATGTTTCAGTGCTTAGAACTAATCAGTGCTTAGTTTACCATCTTAAAGGTAAAAAATAAAAATAATTTAAAGCCTATGGAGTTCACAGAAGCTCTGAGGAAGCAACAAGAAAATTATGCACAGCGTTTGAGAATCTGTCTGCCACTGAATTACTTTGGATGATTTTTTTGCTAAGAGTGTGGACAATGTCACTATGTCACTGTCATAACTGATATTACATTAGAAAAATACTTGTTTCCTTTCTTTTTCAGAATATTAAACTGCTATGCACCATTTCAAGACATAATGAGAATCAGTATGTTCCTATTGATGACATATTATGTTAAGATTCAGGAGGCCTAGGTTTTATTGCTGACTGCTGGTGCTTTTACAGAATATAATTTAATGTTCTAGTTTCTGGGGTGCTAGTAAACATTATAAATCATGAAGTATTACTATAATTCTGTTTCCATGGATTAAAAATGAGTTTCTTGCTCAGTCATTACTTTTGTTGTTCCACTTTTACACGCTTAAAGTGTACCTGTACAAGTCTTTGTACTAATTCCTTAAAGTATCCTTAAGTGATTCTAAAAACCCCACATACTGCAGTATGTCCTTGGAAATAAATTATGTAATTTTTTTAGTGCTCCTGAACTCATAATAATAGCAAACTTTTTAATAGTTCCAGTGACCCTCATATCACAGGATGTTTTAACTTACTTTTTTTGGATATATTGTAGGATGGAGAAAAACAAGATGAGCACTCTTGACTTTTGTTGGCAATGTCTAGATAAGGGTAGAAGGGATGGGGGATATGACAGAAGTGATTATTAAGACAGTGTCTGTGTTAATAAAACCAATATTTTCTCAGAAGAAGAGATACAATTAATGACTGTATATTCTACAGTTTTGTTTATTACTAGAGTGATGACCATTGATATAGTACTGCTAGAGGAATTTTTACTATCATCCACTGATAGAGAACTCTAGTACTTCCCAAGGGCCTAGGTGAGCTCTCCACCAACTCAGAGCATACAAAATTTTTATTTTCTAGTAATCAAATGGTATCTTTCTCTTTTTCTGACCCCTGCGATATCAACTCTTAATCCATCTCATATATATCATCTAAAGAAGGATACCCTGTTAATTACCCTTTAGATATGTTGAAATAATATGATGGGGAATATCTGTGCTTATTGAAGCTTTTCAGTGTTTAGTATGTGGTGAATTGACTTTGGCTAGACACCAGGTGTCCACCAAGCTGCCCTATCACTCCCCCTCCTCAACTGGAAAGGGGGAGAAAAATACAACAAAAAAATCATGGATTGAGGTAAGGACAGGGAGATCACTTAGCAATTGCCATCACAGGCAAAACAATCTTGTCTTGGGGAAAAATAATTTCTTTTATTTGTTTAGAATTCACCCACAGTCAAGCTGAGTGAGTTTAGCAGAAATTGGCTGTATTCGTAATGAAGATTTAAAGAGAAAGATTTTTTTTTCATCCTTCTTTGAGCTTTATTTAGACTTTGGAGGGCTGAATTTTTTAGATGTGATTGAGTGTTTCACATTCCCTTTCCTCCCCAAGGTTCTTTCATTACCACTTTTATAGTATACATTAATTACACATGCCTGTCTTCAAGATTCTCATAACAATTGGAATGATCTGAAGATAAACTTAGAGATAAATACTTAGTGCAGTGTCTTATTCCTATCTTAATAAATCATCTTTTGTTACATAAAGACTGAATATAACAGCATGGATAGTGACTGTGGGAATAGGTACTTGATTTGAGAAATGGCATTAGCATTTCTCCCCTGCATTCTTGGTTTTATTTGGTCTCTTCTGGGATCACCCATCACAGCATTCTTGAAAGCTGAGGCAGGGGAAGCTGGCTAAATCTTTCATCATATTGTCATTTGTTACTGTTGTCGTGGTTTAATCCCAGCCAGCATAAGCACCTAAGGATCACAGCGCCACTTGATAAAACCAGCACAGCTGCGCTGCTGCATAACTGAATTGTGAAGCCTGTAAGGCTCCGATTTAGAGCTAAATATACAGTTAAACTCTAAACATTAGAAGTGTTCGCTAATGTTCAGTATGTTCGTAAACTCATAAGGAATAGAGCCGGCTTTTTTTTTTGTTTCGTTCCAATATATCTAGTGACACAAGTTCTGTGGAAGCAATTAGTGTCTACATAAAAGTACAGACATACACAAAGTACAACTCCTTTGAACATGTCTATTCAAGCTACCCCTTCTCGTAAGCTGAAGTTTTAGCCCTAAATAACAACCCTTTTTCATAAACACCTGTAATTATCCTCCACCAAGGAGTAGACATTCAAATGAATATTGGGAACTCAATGTGTGTGTAACTTGAAGTTTTTCAGGTTGTTGCCTGATTTGCTCTTAATATTTTAAGCAGGGTGAAATCTTCATTTTTGTTTTCTTTGGCTTCTTGGGGCTACAAAAAGCTCCATTTGGATGTAGCAAAGTTTAGCAGCTTTGTAAACCAAAAAGATGATAACTGCAGTCTTGCAACATGGATAATGAATTTTTAAATATATCTGTTCTTCTAAATTTATATCAAGATCTATCCTAGACATTTGTTTTCACTATCTTGGTAGTGTAATCCTAGTGCAAAAAGAGGTGTTTTGTTGAAAGGCCTATCTGATTATATGAAAAAACTGTATGAAACACAGATTCTATATGAAATTAGAGTTGGTCAATTTTCTTTGGACCGTTTAAACTAAAATATTTTTTTGACTAAAATTGACTTTTCTAGAAATTTTTATCCATGTTAGAAACATGTTCTTTCCATCTTTCTACTTTTATTTTTCCATACTTCAAACTTTTTTCTGCAGTACAAAGTTCTGGCAGTGATCAAACTGCTGTTTGCACCATCGGCATTTGGTTTTCTGAAAACTGAGGCATTCTCCACTGAGATTCCCATCTGTTAAAATTCTGTGGAGAAATGCATAACTGGGCATCTCTAGACTTTTATCTTCATGGTGTGGATCTTGATCTTTTCCAGTGTAAGTTTGAGTCTGTGCCATACGTTAGGAATGGCAACAGAGTGTGATGGCTATTTAGCTTAATGTTTTCATTAGATCCGATAGTTTCTTCAGATATAACATGTTGTGTTCAGTTAACGACATGTTCTGATATGGAATGAGTGGGACTGATAGCCTCTATAGCTCTGCTAATATTTCATATTTGTGTTTTAGGGAGAAGTAGTGAAGAACAGTCTTCTAACACACAAGATTAGTTTAATAATTGTTGCTTTTGGGTATTTATATAAAATCACTTGGAGAGCTGTCAGTGGGATTCATAAGATGTCAGTACCTAAACCTAGTTCACCTAAAGCTTATCTATGTCTCACTGTTGACTTGCTGCTTTTTCAAAAAAGCAATGATGTAGTGAAATAGTCATTCAAAACTCTATATAGGCTGTACATATTTGTGTGAAGGTGGAAAACAGTTTGAAGCATGGGTGCATGCATTGGAGGACTCACGGTTACTTAGATAGGTTCAATAATGTTGAATGGTTTGGTGGGCTGTGAGCAAGAAAAAAAAAGGGTCATTCATGCCCTAGAATTAAATACAGAAGGTTGTGTTTTAGCAGTGGTCAAGGATAGTTATGTTAATCACTGAAATACTTAGAACATGAAACGTCTTATTCCATCTTATATTCACCTTCCTAGTAAGTGATCCTTGATCTTTAGGTTGTCCTAACAGTTATGCATTTTTATTGCAGTCACATTCCAAAAGCATTCTTGGCTCTTAGCAAGCACTCATGGGAACTTTGATAAAATACCTGTGGAAGCTGGGAAAAAACCTCACTGCAACTGCGGCTGTGGAACTGATAATGCACTTCCATAATACAGTACCTAATCTATTTCATACATAGAGCTTTCAGGATAGCATTTATGAGTCCTTGCATTAGTCACCTGAAACTCCATCAACTCTTTGTGTCTTAAAGACAAATACTATGCTGGATTTTTTTTTTTTTTTCTAAATGCTCCATCTTTGCACTACTCAGTTGCAAAGCTGGGGTATGTAGCTTCTTTTATACTTAACGAACATGTTATTGATTTCTTGTTCTTGTCTTCCTTCTGGCTTCACAAAACAAGCAAAAAGTAACATGATTTTTTTCTTTCCATGATCATATAACTTACTCCTCTGGTGCAGCATTTCCATTATGCTGTCTCTAATAATGTGTTCTCATTTCTTGTGTGCTACCAGGGATGTTATACTGTGTAGTGTAATGACACTTCTCTTTCTTACAAAATTTTACCATTAAGCTTTGTGGGTTTTATGATTCTTTTAAACATAACAGAGGAATTATTTATTAGGCTAAACTATGCATTGGTGTATTTATTCTAGGAATAATTGAGTATTGCTTAATGAAGTCAAGCACTGTTGCTGTTGTTTACATGATCTGAATTTGATTCTGCATGATATAAATGAGCTTATTTCTGCAGCAGTCTGTTCAATGGAAATGTCTAGCTAGAAATTCTGTAAGCTTGGACACTATAATGAAAAGTCTTCACAGTTCCAAAATGCTGGATTTTAATTTTTTGAATGTGCCAGCAGCTCTGAATAAGCATACACAAAATTTAAATATGCATAGCTTACCTCATTGTTATGGTTTTTTTTTTTTAAATCTAGTTCTTTTGCCTGTAGCTTACCTGTTTACATCTGATGTCATTTCTAAACGTGTTTAAATTTGTTGTTAGTTTCTGTATCACATTGCACAGTGTTGCAATGCAAATCTGCAGATTCAGTGATGAATTAAAAGAATTTGGTGTTGATAGCATTAGCATAATTTAAGAATTATTCAACAGAGAGATTAATGTTCTGTAAGATACATGGGAAAGAGTTAACTTGGTTTTGTGCTGTAGAGTGAATATCATACATATAATGGCATTGAAATTGCTGCTTGTCAATAGCTGTTGGGTCACTGTGATTAAGGTATATAGACAGTGATAATTTTTGAAAAAAAACCCTAAAAGTTTTCTTATACATATACATTTGGCATCAATTTGCAATTTCCTACAGTACATTTTATTTACATGTATTTTCTATGTGGCTTGTTTTGCATTTTGTAAGCTTTTAGTTCATGTACCCTGTTAGAAGAAAATGGTTACCTCATCATCTTTGGTTTGTTGTCTGTTTTTCCAGTGGCTCCTGCCAAGCTCAAGCTTTGTGTTTTGTGACTCATCTGTATTAGACTGACACATGTGTTCTGCAGCTCATTGTATAGTCCAGGTATTGCAGTCATCCAGATTGACATTTGCAGGACAGGGCCATGGCACTGAAATCTTCTTATTGAGATGATGCATGTTTGAGATTTGGCACTGCCTATCTGTTTAGGCATCTAGTTCTAGAATTTGCAAAAATAGGGAACAGTTAAACTATCTAAAGCAAATGTTCAAGCCGAAGGTATATTTTAACCATTTGTCATTTGCTGTTTCCTTGAAATGATGTTGTGAAACAAAACAGGTGGGCCTTTCCCATTTACCTTAATCACTCAGTAGTTTGACCAATGACCAAAAATTTCCTTTGTTTGAGAGGAGTTAAACTCAACTCTAGAGCTGTTCTGGTTGCTTCAGTACATGGTTCTTAAAATTCATGATGTTTTATAGCAGAAAAGTTGAACAGAAAACTCAGACTGAATGTGGTCACAGTTTGTAGGAAGCTTAAGGAGATTGAAATGTTGCATTTGACCCAGCTGTATTGTATTCATAGACTCAGGTGTACTCGTCTAATCATACTGAAAAGAAATATCTGGGAGGAAATAGCTGGGAGGTGAGCAAAGCTGAATTTGTGTTGCACAACTCAATTAAATTGAGAAAAAATGAAAAATGGCAACTTTGATCTTCATGAACAACTGGGAAAAGAGAAAGAGGTTCTTAAAAATGCATTGATTTAAAAGGTGTTTATAAATAGACTAATATTTATAGAAAAGTTGCTTTGAAAGAGAATTTTAATATACTTATTGGATTCCTTTCTAACTTTGTCATATGTAGAAGGAAAAGTAGATGCTCAGCAAACAAAAAATCCATTCTGGAATTTGTGATATTTTCTTTGATCTTATGCTTTGCTGATTAACAAGTCTCTACTCCACTTTATTTCCCCTATCTGCTTCCGCAGCTTTCATAAACGTGTAAGCCCAAATTATGCTCCTACTCATCTGAGTTCACAATCTTACAGCTGTTCATATTTTCTTTATCACAGATGTGGTCCTAGAATTTCTAGACAAGTACTTTCCCATTTGAAGTAAAGTAATCTTTCATTATGTTTGGACAAAAAGAAAAAAAAAAACCAACTTATTATCTACTTGCATTTTACTTCCTGAACCATAGTAGGCTACTAAAACATATATTCTGGCATCTTTTATAAGTCTCTTGTAGCCAGAAGTGGATCAAAATAATGCAATAATATTCTTGGGAGTGATACATGACGATCTTATACTCAGCAGCTATATCTGTACATTACAGTTCAGTGACACCAGCAACCACATCCTTGATTCACTTATGATTTTAAAGAGAAAAATCCACTTGATTTTATTTCCTACAAGAGAGGCATGGAGTAACTAGGGAAAAAAGACATATAATTTTTTTTTTCTTCACATAACTTTTGAGGGCTATGAACCATTTATCATCCAAAGAAGTGGCAGTAATGGAGTTTGCCACAGCATTTGGAATATTAGAAATAGAATAGAGAAGAAAAATACCATGGTGTCAGTGAGACATAATATTGGTCATTACACCTGAAATGTTCCTGTATTTACTGTCTTGGTTTACATAATATTATTTGAAGAAGAGACGTAAGAAACCCAGAATTGATGAAAAGGTGCAAAAGTTGTATATTTAATGGAAAGCGACTTAAGCCAGTTTGTACAATGCAGGTAAATATCTTAATTTCTCTCAGTGACATAGATATCAATAAAGTGTTTTGAAATATGTTGTCATTGTCAGGATTTTAATGGCTTCCCATTCATTTTTTTCAAACATGTCACGAATTTGAAAGGAGAAAGAAGTTTTTTGGTAATATTCTCCCTAATTAAAGCTCACATAAAATGTCTCTCAACATTTATAAAAAGAGTTCTGTTTTCTTGTAGACCAGTGATTCATACAACGAGAAGGCTTAATTTTGCTGGCTTTCACTAAATCAAACTATCTTGTTCTGTCTTCTAGAGTGCAGATCTAGAGATTCGAAAAAGCAAGTATGAGTATTTGTTTGTAGATATACTGTGAGCTCCTAACATCACTCGTTTTATTAGCCAGCTGACTCTGCATTGTGCATAAATAAGTGTTGTGGAACACAGAATCTTCCTGTAATCATTTTATATTAAGGTTCAAGGACCACACAAAATGGATCAAATTAAATCTGTGGAGAAACTGGTATAGTCATTTTGATGAACTGCCAGTGGTCTATCTGAAAGGAAATAAAATATGTGCTTAGTTACATTTATATCATAGTTGAGACCATAAAGAAAATACAGCATTTTTTTCCTCTTTTTAAAATAGAGATGCATAGATTGAATATTTCTGTATGTTTAAATATAGGCTATTCTTTCTATTTGAATTATCCTATATTTTAGACTTTATTGTTGAACAGATTTGCTTATTCTGGAACGCAGACACTCTATTTCTTTTCTATTAGCAGAATTAATTTCATAATAAGCAATCTATCAAACAAACATTGACATAATATCTGGGTTATTTTTTAATAGCTGGTTAATATTTTTTTCATTTTTGTCTGAGTTTAAAAGCATTTAAGTATTAAAACAACACCTTTACTAAGTACAGCTGATATTTTAACTTATAAGAAAGCATAAGTCCACAAGCACTCAGTATAAACTAGTAATATGGTCTGCTGTTTTTTTATTAAAAAGTTATTTTTGTTTGGAAATTAAGCTAAAAATACTTCCATACTAGTTCTAGCTATGAAGAACAATTACTTAAAGTAATATCCATGTCAACACTTATTATTATTTTTTTCTTAAAATATTCTAGAATTATATGCGTACTCCTCTTCTGCCTTCCTCTGCAGGCATCCTTATGGACCTGTGTGATTTCCAAACATGCTATAAAACAAGCCCTGTGAAAGAATGTTCTTAACCTTAATAATCTTTTGCTCCAGAAAAGGAAAATACTAAATATCGTTTGAACTATCCATTTGATATAAGTAACAACAACTTGAAAGCCTCATCAGTTTATACTCAAAAGATAAAAAAAGCTGTAGGCAAAGAATTAAAATTTATTTAGTCAATAAAAATGTAGATAGTGATACATTAACCCCTATAACACTGACATCCATTGAAAATAATTTGAATGATCCATTTTCTGTATCAAAACATGAAGCCGCATACGAATTTCTCATTGTGAAGACCATTTCCTTTTAATAACAGCTAAAGTGTATTATCTTAAATTATTTTTCATAATGGGGAACCTATGAGTGTTTCTGAGAAGTGAAATGTTTTTAGATAAGCAGCATGATTCCAGGGGGGACCACTAAAAAGAAGAAGAGTGTTTTACAAAATTATTTCTTCTCTCATTTTCCACAGGAGAATTTGTTTCAAAGGATGTTGGCTGCCTTTTTCTCTTTCTTTTTTCTTTTCTTTTAATTCCCCCGAGAAATTGAAATTCAAAACACTGAGCTACAGGAGTCTTGCTAAAACACTATTGGGCCTTAAATATTTGTAACATAAATACTGATTTATATTTTTGGTGAAACAGTCATAAGACATTACAGACTTTTAAAGCTTCTATATATCATTAAAAAATACCCCATATGTCTCTCTTATAGAAAATTTTAAAGTCTAATATATCTTTACAAATAAAAATTTTCTTTAGAAGTATTTTACATTGGGCCAACTGAAAATAAAGTTTATAACTGGGCATAACAATGTGTTAAACTTGAAATGCCACACTTCCTTAAAGTATTTGTGCTATAAAAACCTGAACTGTTAAAATGGCTAAGTAAACTGACATATATATTATGAAGTTTTTATTGTTGAAATTTGATTATTTTGGCAGTAGATTTGTCCTTGATATCTATTTCCGAACAAAAGCATATCTTTGTCTTAACTAAGCTGTGAATAGAAATTATGAGCTGAAAACTACTCTGACATTCATTAAAAAGTTCTGAAAAGAGTTGGCTATTACACTGAGGCTGTACATGCTTTATATTTTTACACTAGAATTTCAGTGAAAATAGTAGTAATTTTTGTTTCATGAATCTTTCCTTGATCTTATGTCTTTCCCATATCATTTGGCACTTTATGTTCTGAGAAAACTTAATTTTGTGAAGAGCTCCTATGTCACATTTACAGTATGGCAGTTATAGCTGCCACTCTACACCTTTTTGAAAGTGTGAAATTTAACTATGTTGATTTTGATCAACCAAAAAAGCATCTTAACTTTAAGTATATAGATACTATCATGAAATGTCCTTAGGCCTGAAGCGAAGCCAGTATTTTAAATGCTCTTTTGGGTCAAGATTAGAGAGGTCACCTTGTGGGATTAAAATGGTGCTTCTCTCAGCATTTTAGTTAAAAGAGACAGCCAAAAGAAACCCCATCCCAAACCCTAGAATATTCTTTTCAATTATGCTGTGAACTCCGGTCTCAAGTAGAATTAGATAGCAAATTCAGTTTATTGGGCTTTTGACATGGTTGTATTGCTTTGAACAGAATGTAACCTGAGAGAGATTCTTGGGATTCAATGGAGAATATTTAATCAGAACCACAAAAGACAAAAAGCCCTTTTGTAGAATAGTCAAGGGATAGATAAGTACTGAACTTTATAGTTCAGATACTCAAATCCTCGTTCTAGTATTTTATCATTACCTTACCATAAAATTCTTCAGCCATCTCTGTCATATCTGTTGGATTAAGTGAATAATTTTAATATAAAGCAGACACATTTCTGGGAGAGACTAAACTAGTAATCTAGAAATTCCAGTTGGGCATTCAAGTAGACATGACAGCTTACATTTCAAAGCCTGGTTTTCTGTGCAACAGAATAGATACAGAAGTTAATGGGCCTTTTATATCTTAGATGAGTATTCTAACTACTGGACCATCAGGTTCTGAAGTATGAGAAAATATATAAATGCTTGCTTAATTTTCTGGGAATTTTCTGGAAAGCTTCAGTTCTGCAGCTGGATCATTCTGAGGGATACAATTCTACTATTTATCTTTCTCCCATCTTTCAGGGCTTTAAGTTCTTCATCACTGCTGTTTACATTTGCTACTGGCTTTCACATCTTTGACCAGTTCTTCTTTTGGGATTATCCAGTCTAGAAGAGCATCTCCTGTCCTTGGTTTATAGATCACATATGTTAAGAAATCATCTTCAGGACACTCCATATATCTCCTGGATCTATGTGCCAAACCCTAATGTCCTTCCAGCAGATATTAGAATGATTGACATCCTGGTTGAACATCCTGGCTCTGTGTGAGTCATGAATAACATGATCCATTTCAAAAAGCTTTCATAGGAATCATTTAAAGCTTCCCACAATTATCTTTTTGCAGCTATCACATATCTATTAGTCTATCAAAGCACATTTTTTAAATTATTTCAGTTTGATGCATACATAGTCTAGTAACTGTGTTCTAAATGATTTTTGACCACAAGTAATATTCTACATAAAGGAAGATGATAGCTGTTTAATTATTCATTCAGTTCAGTTTATTATGTGTCATTCTAAAATCTTAGCAAGACTTGCAAGCTTTCAACTGAATGAATGCTAGTTGATCATAACCATTGAGTTTAAACAATTAATATTATAAAACATAAATATATAAATAAATTTAAAACATAAATATTTTAGTTATTTTGAGTCTGAACGTCCTATACTTTTTCAGTATAGGTTTCCTTCTGCAAATTTAAGAAAAAAAAATATTGTGGATCAAATGACAAAGAAAACCAGGATCATCTTTGGTTTTTTGATTGTTTGGGTTGAGTTTGCTATGACATTCTGTTGTACAGCTTTTAAGATCAGAAGAAACTATAGGTATGTCTACTTTGATAATCCACAGGAGGTGGTCCCCAATAAAAAAGCAATTTTGCATTGCATCTGTAACTTCCAAAAAGCATTGTTTCATTTTGTCAATTAAAGTGATGCAGACACTATCAAAATATTTCAGCAATGAGGTGTTTTTGCCTCCGTTTCTAGTCTGGAAACAAGGTAATTTCAAATTTTGTTGTGAGTCTCATATTTAGTCTGTCATTAAAATACAGTTTGTCATTCTGAAGACTCATCCTTGGTTAGATACTACTATTAGCTCTTTTCTTAACCTTTGCTTGGATGAACTAAACTGATTAAATTGTTTAGCTCTCTGACTTCAGTGTCAGCTAGATTGCAAATCACTTTTGCACCTCTACTGTAAAGGAATCAGTACTCTATGTATCTACTTCATACGTTTTTTTCACTGTTTTCATGGGAAATTTTTTAAAGTCCTGAGAAGTGTGTTACATGAACTATAGAAACAAGCAGTACAAGTAAAGTAAGTTTCATAGTGTAAGAGGTTGTATTCACATGAATTTCAACTATTTAGGGCTTAATGATTTCAACAATTCTTCTGCTGTAGGTAAAAAAGATAATCTAATTTATGTACAGGATTAAAGACTAGATAAAAATTAGTCTGGCAAGTAATGTACTCAGTAACCAGCCCAGTTTATCTGCAGATTAGTGTCACCATATGTATTCAACATACCCCAGTATTCTCTGGAAAGAGTTAGGTGGCATACAAGAAATGTCTATTGTGAATGAAGACTCAGTCCCACCTTAAAGGTTGTTGTTTGTGATATATTATGCAGTAATTAAATTTATTAACTTATGGCATCATGGAGAATCTCTTGAGCTCTTAAACTGAAATTACTGTCTGCTCATACAACAGGTTTGATTTCAGGTTAGCGATTTGTCAGACATGTATACCTGTTTGCCTGCTTTCTAATGCTTTCTACTTTGAATGTTGAGGAAGTATGAGCAAATTAAACAACTTTTTTAGTCACACACTTAAGAAGTAGGCAAAAGAAACTTTCTGGTTGTACATGTGCTTACACATACATACATATATACACGTGTGTGTTTGTTGTCCAGTAAATTGGATCAATTTCCTTACTGAAATGATAATTTATAAAGTGCTGTTTATCTTATTAGAAGTGAGTTGTAGTCATAGCTGGGAATTTTCTCCTTCTGTACTTTTGAAATTTAGCTCTTAGCCATACCAGTTCTTAAAGAAACATACTTAAATTGACTCCAAGTTACTCTGGTTATACCTGCAGTGCAACAAAGTCGGTGGCTGGGTTATACCACATTATTACTTTACTCTAAAGAATCTCTTAGAGATTACAGGAATTCTGTTTTAGATTGCTACCATTGTAGTTTGAAAAATTTTTCAGATTTCAATTTTTATTATGGTTTATTATTTTATGAAAAGATTACATAAGCTGTATGACAACTTTGTGAAATAATCATTATATCTATGACTTATGAAGAGTACTGAGCTTCTTTGGATGACAGATATGAAGTAAAAATATTCCTATTATTTTTCAGGGTCATAATAATTTTAATTTACTCATCATATTACCTAACTTGAAATATCTATTTTCTGTTCTTCCAGTCAATTTTTATATAATTACAGCCACTGTAAGGGGTAGTATAAGGATTGATGAACCATCACGTAATCTGAAGGGTGGGGAAGAAATCAATGATCTGTTTCACCATTTTTGGTCAGAACAAAATCAAACTATATGTTAAATTTATGCCCATTCTTTAGTAGATGAAAGGAAGTAGCAGTCACCCACAGGAATATGCATTATTTTAGTCAATTATAACAAACTCAGTAAAGCATGACATACTGTAAATCATATTGTCATATATTAACGACCTTTTCTGTGAAAAAATACAATAACTAACTTATACTTGAGTATTGAAATATTTATCTTGTTCATAGAAATAATCAAGTCTTTTCCTTTTGATCTTTCTAAAGCTGCCATTAAAAATACTTTTATAATAGATATATATATTGAAAGAACATGCTTAGACCTATTGTCTGCTTCAAAATTCTAGAAACCAATACCCTATTTAACATCAATAATATTCCATCCTTTTCATGCAAGTATAAGAGATATGTGAACAACAGTACATTATTTCCCACATAATGCACTTTATCAAGGAGCCAGTGAAGACATATAATTTACCAAGAATAGTATGATCAAACCCGTGGCAGAGCTGGAAATGAAGCTTACATCTCTGCATGCTCTGCGTGCATGATTCTGCTGTTGATTTCTGCAATTCCTGAGTCAGGAAAGTCACCTCTAAAATCCCAGGCCTGTAGTAATAAAATATTTTACCCTTTCCTACTGTAATATATGGTGAGGATCCTGTTCTATACTCAGTACTTCTTCTTTCATATGGTGCAACCATATTTTATTTATACCAGAAATGTCTTTAAGAATTGTGGAGGAAGTAGTATGCAGGAATCTTTCTGTAGTGACCTAGAGTAGAAATTATGACTCTTAATAAGAAATGAAGGTAACATCAGTGCAGAGGCACATGACTGTTCTTCACTAGTATGCTTTCACTATTTTTTCCTACCTTATATTGTCCCATGTTAGTTAAGAGGACTCTCGAGGGTTTTTCCACAATTCTTATGCTATAGTAACACTTCCACAGGGCTATAATCTGGCTTTACATCTTAGTTAAGAAGGATGATAATTCAGTATTTTGTGCATGTAAAACAGCCTCCCAACAAATGCAGTTATTCTTAACACAAGGTAGAATCTGACTGATTCAGTGTTTCATGAGTAACAGAAACCATCTAAAGCAATTAGACACCTTCAAAAGTAGTAAGACTCAAGGGGTTTTTTTGCACAAATTCCTTATTTTATAAGGCTTAGCCTTTGGCCCTCTGTCATATAGTGCAATGCAGCTAAGTTTATGTGGGTTATCTGCTTTGTTATATATATATATATATAAATATATATGTTTTATATATATGTTATATATATTTATATGTTATATATATTGTGTGTTTATTTGTTTGTATTTATATAATATGTATATTTATATTATATTTATATTCATATAATATTTATATTGTATATATATTTATATGTTATATATATTATTGTTATTGCTTTTCTAATAGAACTACAGATTCTTACAGTCAGTATTAAGAGATCAGTATTACAGTAGCAACAGTTTACTGACATGCATTAGTAACAGTGCAATCTGGACAGTAGATGTACTGTGTAATCACAGTCATGTAAAAACAAAGCTAACTCCAAAATAAATTACATGCTGTATAACAACACAAGAACTATCAAACCTTAGAGGGAGTATATCCAAAGTGCTGGTGTAACAGGAGTTTTGACTTGGTGGATACTATAAGGTATGACTCTTAGAGGTCTTTTTGTTCAAAGTGAACAAGATTGCTACATCTGACTTATGTAGTCTTTGGGGCTAAAATTGTTGCTAGTTCTGTACTGCTATGCAAGGGCAAAAATAATTTCTTACTGCCATTTTCACTACATTTGGAAAGGAAGAAGGCTCCTTGGGTTCATTCTATCTCTTCTAGGCTAGTAGAAGGAAGATGAACTGAGACCTGACTAGTATTTTCCAGTGCGTAATATGTGGCTCACTGCAGGCAATAAATTAGAACAAAACACAGTTTGCATTCTCCTTTTTGAAAGAGATGTGACTGAGGTGTGAGCCTCTTTGCCTAAAATACAGTAAAAAGAGAACAATCCTGTGAATTAATGGAAGGAGGTTATCTACTCATAGTGATTACAATATAAAATGTTCATATTTCCTTTGTTTGAGAGAAGTAAAACTATTTTCTCTATAATTGGTTCAAATTGCTTTGCAGAGATTTCTGTCTGTATGCTGGTTGTTATCTATAGAAAATGGTGGCGGGTGGGTTTTCTGCCATCTTTTATGTTGAAAGACTTCCATGGAAATGTAGATTCAAAGCCTTTTCCTGAAGACAGAGAAGTGTGTGAGTTGAGTTATCTATCCAAGATACACAAGTTTACCCATGAGTTTAATCCTGGAAAAGATGCTGTTTTGTCAGTGTGTTGTACAGAAGATTCCTTCCAGCTCTAAGCATCAAATTCAGTCTGTTGCTCTTGTGGAAAGCAGTTATATAACAATTCACAAATTTATCAATCTACATCTTACAAATTCCCTCCCAATCCTCACCCCATAATTCCACAGGAAGAATCTTTTGGAATCTCTCACTTAAGGATTCTGAGCTAAATGTATATATTGAGAGTTTTTATGCATTGCTCCTGTGCCAGCCTTACCTCCCTGTGTCCCATCATTTCTGTATTCACAAGAGATGGACAAGGTTTCTAGAGAGAAGGAATGGCTTTTACTAGACCAGTTGAGTTACTGGAATAAAAGATAGGAAAATTCTGTGTATGCATTCATTTTTCAGCTTTTCAGAGTATTATATTCACTCTGTAAACACGTACCAGGCTGTATCCAGTAACCAACGTAACCACATAAGTGGTAACACATAACTGTATCCTTAGTCATCCATGTCCAGGACATGGCTGAAATATATTGTGGCATTCTTCTGGCCATGTGCTTTTTCCTTTCCTCTGAAAACTAGAGAAGAAAGAGAGACAGAGAGATATGTGCCAATGTATGATTTGCAGATTGAGTCAGGGTGCAGTCGAGAGGTGGTGGTTGTTTTTGTTAAGGCTAATTGGCAGCTAAGTACCACACAGCCGCTCACTCACTCTCTCCCCTAACCCTCACCAGGACAGGGGAGAGAACAGGAAAAACAAAAGCAAGACAACTCATGGATCAAGATAAAGGTAGTTTAATAAGCAAAGAAGAAGAAAGAACCCACAAAACAAACAATGCAAAGGCAACAATTCACCACCTCCCATAAGCAGACTGATGTCCAGCCAGTCTCTGAGCAATGGCCACCTTCTAAAAAACCCCCTTCTCCTTTTATTGCTGAACATCACATTATGTGGTACAGAATATCCCTTTGGTCAGTTGCGGTCAGCTGTCCAGGTTGTATGCCCTCCCAACTTTCTTCCCACCCCCAGCCTACTCAGCTGGGGGGCAGAGTTGGAAAAAGAGAAAGTCTTGACTCTGTACAAGCACTGCTCAGCAATAGCCAGAACACTGGTGCGTTATCAACACCATTTTAGTCACAAATCCAAAACCAGATTATGGTTTTCATAACCGGGCTGTTATGAAGAAAGTTAACTCCATCCCAACCAGACCCAGTACAGTGATATAGTGAACGTAATAGCTGGTAATGGTCTTGGGCCCTTCAATATTCTTTCCATTTCCATCGCGAAATTGGTGTCCCAGCTGGGCCTTCATTTTGTTCTTCTGTGCTCATGTCTCAGTAAAGGCTCTGCACTTAGATTGTCTAAATGGTTCTTCACTCCACTGCTCTAGTTGGGATAATTTTATTCTGATCACGAGTGCCTGAGCAATTTAGATGAGGTGTCACTGCTGTCTTTTTAAAACAGTGCTATCACCTATCTTTCTGTACTGTAAAAGTATTGATTCATACATCTTAGGGATGTTGCTTTTTTTCACAGGTTCATTTCAGTGGCAATTTTTTGTTGCTTAGTGTCCTTTCCCTCAGCACTTCTCACTGTTCAAGTTTCATTTCATTGATACCAGGTTGTCCATGTTTTCTTAGAAACAGCTATCTAGCTATCAGTAAAATACTGGCCCACACAGGTTGTCTTTTTTTTTTTTTTTTTTTAGTTTCTAGCCTAAACAGCACAGTTTTCTAAAGTATTGTATTTCTAATTGTACTTACCTAGTTGTGCAAACATGTGTTTATCCTCAGATGGAAATTTAGACATTCTTTGTCATTCAGAGTGGATAGATGCATTGAGATTTTTGTTTTGCCTTGTGAACTTTAGCTTCTGTGAATATATATTTTTTTTTTCTGTAACCAAGGTGTTTCCCTCAAGTGTCCAAGCCAGATCAGAAAAGACAGAGAACAAATTAGAAATAGAAAAAATCACATTAAAAAAGTATATTGCTTTGTATATTTTGATTTTTCATTATCTGATGACTGAAAGTTGTTGTTCGAGTTAATGTTTTGGGGGTTTGTTTGGTTGTTTTGTTTCTCCTTGTCTTTCAGTATTCAACTATATTTTTATTCCAAAACTATGTATCAGACAGATCTGTGGTATAAATCCATTTATTTCAATGCTTATTCTGCAAAGCAGTATTTGGAGGAAAATGCAGATGGCTATTTCTAACTACTCTGATTGTGCAGTATATTAGAAACTGAATTACATGCATTTTAGATCTTGGTAAATTCTTTCATTAAGAGGTACAATTTCATTTATTTTAATTTCCTTGCACACACATTCACACATCCCCTCCCAGGGAGGAAAAAACCAAACAACAAAAACTCAATAGATGTGGGAATGCTCTAACCTTTTCCTATTCTCTCAGAATACAGAGAAAGCCTTATAGACCATCAGAGTTGACTATGTTCCTCCTTCATTTACTGTCATAAACCAAATGTACTGCACGAAGAAAGGAAATTATCTTGAATTTACTCTGAAATACCAGAGAGTAAAATTTAACTAAAGCTGATACTTAGAAGTTAAATGGAATGTTTATCCATTTCATGTTAGATAAATGTGGTCAATGTTCATCAGATGTCTTCTAATCACTTAAATAAGGTATTCTAATAACTCCATAGCAGTCCAAATAGAATTTTTGAATTATTTGAATAGCTCTCCTTAACTTGAATAATTGCTAAATTATTCACCATATATTGTCTTTCAATTATTTAATAAAATCTAATTATCAGGAAATCATTGGAAACAGTTCTTTTTTTTTTTTTTTTTTTTTTTTCTTAAGTAGAGAGGAAATTAGAGCTTTAAAAATTAGAATTTTTACATTTTATGTATGAGGCGGGTTCTGTTTAGCCTTTTATCATTATTAGACTTCCATCTTTTCTTTCTTTTAGTATTGGAGAAGTTCTGAAAGAGAGTAGAAAAAAATGAGCAACACAGAATAATAATAGTTTTGTTACTTCCTCTTGAAAATATGGGGAGGCTAGTATGAAGAGTACAAGAAAAAGCAAAAATCCAACAATTGATTTTGAGGAATTCAGAGCTGGAAAAGAAAAATGATGACACCTGAATTCCATAACAAGTTTCTTTCTCTTATTTTTTCCACCAACTTTCTTTGGTCTAATCAGTTTCTTGGCATAAACATTATTTCTGTTATAATGTCATAATTATAGAAGCAGCAAAATCTGAGGGAAAAAGTAGTGATGCCTTATCTGGCTTGGTTTTTGTTTTATGTCTGCTCTTACTTAACTCTCTTGTGCTGTGGACAGAAATGATGGGATTAAAACCATTTCAGATTTTTAACAAGGAATTAGGGGCAGAAATATCAGAATGTAATATCTTTTCTTACCTGTATTACAGTAGAGAGTTGGAAAAATTATTGCTCACCCTTTGCAGTACTTTGTCCTGCATTATAGTAAGAACCAATTCCTGAGCATAATTCAATCTCTATAGAAGTCAGATGACCTCATGATCAGTCTGCCAATGCGATTAATGTCATATAGGGAATTTGTTCCAGTACCAGACACTGAAAGCTGATCTTCTGTCTCCATCCCACAGTTGTAGGAGAAACAATTCATCCTGGTACCTAAATGGTGAAGATTACCAGGAGTCAATATATTAATACCATCAGTAATACCTGTGGGAGACAGAACATTTTGGTATTTCTCCTTTCTTCCTTTTCTACCAGCTAAAGCTGTGCAATTCTGTGCTGCTTTTCAAAGCAATAGTGAGCATTCCTCTCTTATACTTTCCTTTATCTCCACATTTTCCTATCTTTTACAAAGAAAAGTTTGACATTAAATTAAGATGATGTAGTTATGTCAGAGAGACATGGACAGGCTGGAGCAATGGGCTAAGGCCAACTGTATGAGTTTCAATAAGGCCAAATGCCGGGTGCTGCACTTGGGTCACAACAACCCCCAGCAGCGCTACAGGCTTGGGGAGGAGTGGCTGGAGAGCTGCCAGTCAGAGAGGGACCTGGGGGTGTTGATTGACAGCCAGCTGAACATGAGCCAGCAGTGTGCCCAGGTGGCCAAGAAGGCCAATGGTATCCTGGCCTGTATCAGAAATAGCGTGGCCAGCAGGGACGGGGAAGTGATCTTACCCCTGTACTCAGCACTGGTGAGGCCGCACCTCGATTACTGTGTTCAGTTTTGGGCCCCTCACTACAAAAAAGACATGGAATTACTCGAGTGTGTCCAGAGAAGGGCAACGAAGCTGGTGAAGGGTCTGGAGCACATGTCGTACGAGGAGCAGCTGAGGGAACTGGGGTTGTTTAGTCTGGAGAAGAGGAGGCTGAGGGGAGACCTCATCGCCCTCTACAACCACCTGAAAGGAGGTTGCAGAGAGCTGGGGATGAGTCTCTTTAACCAAGTAATAAGCGATAGGACAAGAGGGAATGGCCTCAAGTTGCAGCAGGGAAGGTTTAGACTAGATATTAGGAAGTATTTCTTTACAGAACGGGTTGTTAGGCGTTGGAATGGATTTCCCAGGGAGGTGGTGGAGTCCCCATCCCTGGAGGTGTTCAAGAGGCCGGTTGACATGGCGCTTGTGGATATGGTGTAGATGGGAACTGTCAGTGCTAGGTTAACGGTTGGACTAGATGATCTTCAAGGTCCTTTTCAACCTACATGATTCTGTGATTCTGTGAAATTTCATTTAAGAGCTCCGATATAATATGTAGAGTTCAGATGGGCATAATTCTTTTTCTTCAAAACACTAGTTATTTGCTGCTGGCCCAAACCAGCGATCTGTTGCCCCACTCTTTTTCACTACTGTTTGTACTGTCGGGGTGTATTTTGAAGAGACAGAATCAAATATATATGAAGTATTTTAGCATTCAGCTTTTCTCAGAAGGCCCTTGTAAGACCTTTGTACGAGACTTGGTAGTCCATTCTTGTGTCTTAGAGTCTAAGAGGTTTATAGATGTTAATGAAAACAGAACTTTATTCAAATAGGTAATAGCACTTTGGCATTTGCCTGTTCTTCCGTATGCAAATTAGCTATGCAAAGAAAAGTCTTTTACAGTCCATAACACCTATGTATTTTTTCCCTGAAGAAAAAAATATAAAACAAAACCTGCTACTGCCCATTCATTAACTTTTTAAGTATGCATTTCCTACTTAAGCTAATTGATCATCTTAAAAAGTAAAAAAAAAAAAAAAAAAAAAAAAGAACTTTTTTTTCTTTAAATTAAAAGATTTTTACTTTGATGAAAAGAAATCAGAAGATAAGGATATATGGACAATTGCTTTGCTCTTAAAAAGAAACATTGAGTCTAATATCCTGCTAAGACTCCATTATGTTCTTTGTAAAACCTTGTTAAGAGGTTCTGGAAGGGAAATAAAAAGTGGGAAAGGTCTAATGCCTCCTTTGATGTGGGTAGTTAAAAATAAGAAGCTGTTTCAGTGGTTTTAAAAGGTCATATTTTACAACTCTTACTAAAACATAGACATTTATGCTTAAGTGATACTTATGAAGACCCCCAGAGTGATAATTTTGGATGCAAAAATAAAGACATTTAAATTCCTCTAACACCTTTAATCCTTTAATTTGATTTGCAACTATTAAGCTTTCAAAGTCTCTTTAAATCTTACTGTTGCAGGATCATATTGTTGATTTCTCTTTACTTTCTGTTCAGTGGGCAAATCATTGTAACTTGAAGTGTTAAAATTTCCATGATTCCTAGGCTTGAAAGTAACTATTTAGCAATTCATTGCAACTCCTTAGGGAAACCAGTGTGAAGACACTAGAGTGACAATTTTTAGTCATTTACTTTTTGAAGATTTTAAAGTTAGGATCTTTTAAGATTTAAATTAACCTTGCTCAGAGTACAGGAGTTTTTGAAGGTATAATCAGTGTGGTCCTGAGCTGTACTGCAATTTTGCTCCAAGTGCATTTTTCTTCTGATTGTAATTACAAAGACAGGTTATTAAGTTCTATTGCCCTAGTGATTACTCTGGCATACTATTTAAATTATTGTTAACAGCTTGGTAATGCAGTCATAGGAAGGCTACAGTCTGACAGGAAAAAAAAGTAAATCCTTAAACTCATCATGTCAATGTGATTAGAAAAAGTTCATGGAGTACGGGAGAGAATAACTGAAAGTAGCTAAGGTACAAAAGTAAAATTCCATGCTTCATTGTCCAGGAGTCTGAAAAACTTGATTAATTAGTAGGTTTTGTTTTGCATTTTGTGTTTTGTGCCTTTAATTGGTGGGTATAGATTAGCATGACATTGGTATCTTCCATGACTTAGAGATTTTCTGTATAAATGGCATCATTCTGATTCATGGAAAGAGACTCTACAACTCAGAGAGAGTTATAAAACAGGCATGTTTACTCCAGCGCCAGGGTGCAAGGGGATTTCTCCACAAAGCTTGCACACCAACAGCACATTTTACCAGGAACTTATAGAATGTGGAAATACATATTCATTGGATTACATAATACAAATATACATATGCATAAGTAAGGCTGGGTTAGTTCAAAAGGCTGGTGTCAGCAGTTTATGTTATCTTTGCACCTGCGCATTGCCTCCTGGTGGGCGTCTTTGGGGTCTTTTGGAGGAAGGCTCATAGTCTTTCTCACCTTGTACTTTTCCTCGGAGCATGTGCAGATTCTCTTAGCCAATTTCTTGAATAACAAGAGTGATTCCAGATGGTTTACCCATTCTATCTTATCTAAACACACCAGTATATTAGTTTCTACTGTCCATATATGGCTATTTATTCACTACAAAGACTCAACTTGTTAAAACACATCTGCTTTCCAAGGACATGTCTCTTATTTTTGCTGAACACTGTAGTTCTTGGTAAGTTTCCACAAAACAGTCAGGGCAAGAAGGATTATTAAGCAATATTCAGAAATCATTATAAGTTGCTATAAGTTGCTATAAGTAAATAAGTTGCAAAGCAGGTGATCATTTCCTTGTATCAATTCTTTTCAATATTATTGCATACACAGCAACAGTTCTCTGCTGACAAGTAACAGAAGTCTCTGATAGAATAGCCAAAGCCAGTGTAGTCAGAATTAGATTTAGTTCTTCATAATAATTTTGGTGACTATTCATCACTTGTTGAAACATATATATATCAAAATACTGACCTATTCATATTGTATTAATGAATTGGCAACGAGTTTGACTACATGATGTTCACTTGCAGCTTCTCTTGGAAACTGAAGAATTTTCTTGCTTTGAGTGGGAGGAATTTGCTAACACTAGTTTGGAGTTTGACACATTTGGTATTCTACCATGCATCAACTCAATTACAATTTTGTATGAATTGAAGAATAAAAACCAAATTTGTATAATGATAAACTCTGCTAATAAGGCAATAACTTGGAAAATTAAGGTACTTTCTCATCAAACTTTGTGATCCTTATAATTTTTGAGGGAATTGCTCCACTCAGCATTTGAAGAAGGTTCATTAATGCTGACATTTCCTTGGAAGATTTTTTAAACCAGTTTGTAAATATTAATATTCTTTAAACTTAAATTTGAGCCAGCAGTTTTAACTGTATAAAAGACATCCAGATTAAGCTCCACACTTACCAGAAGCTCTGAAAATGGGGTGACAGGGTGTGTTCCCATGAGAGCAGTGTAACGCCTTAGCTGCCGCTTGAGATGCCCACACAAATCATGACTTGACCCTTACAAATCAGATTCACGCCTTCCTTTTCATGACCATAATTGCCATTTTGTAGTCAACTTCATGCTTAACCTCTGGTATTTCCTGTCAATTTTTTTGCTGGGAAGGTGGAATGCAAATTCTGAAATACGAATCAGCATAATGGAAACTTGCTCAAAGTATTGCATTTATACTCTGTAATTGCATTCTGAAAGCAGAGTTTTACTGACCTTGGGGAATGCAAGTGAAAAATTGTTTCTGCAGAAATTGAACTTGTATTTTCTAGGAACCTTTAGACAAACCTTATGAGCCTTTGAGAAGTTATTAGATGGGCACAGCTTTCTCATTTTTGAGCTTTATCATCTAGCTGAGGCACTTTGAAATAGCCCTGCTGAAGCACTTTGAAGTAGCCCTACAGATTTGTGTAGCATAGAAAAGTCAATTACAGTCTTGAATTATTAGCCATTAGAAACCAATACATTGTTAGATAAATTTGGAGACCTCCAAATTAGTAACTCATTGCAGAGCCAGAAACGCTCAGCAAATACATGCGTCTAAATTTATTCCATTAGGAGCTCACATTGTTTTTTACATGATAGTGTCCAAGTCATGAAGAGTAAAAAATAGATATTAATTAAACCCAGCTTAAATATACACTGTTGTGGGCAAACTACTCAGTTTTCCACAAGTAGCTGAATATACTTTTAATATCTCAGTAAGTGAATGCTGGAGAACTGATAAACCTATATGGTCAGAATCTTAGGGCATACTTGCATGGTGCACTGACGCTCAACCTAGCTTCAGAGAAGCTGTTATGTCTGCAAAAACAGTGCAGTACAGTTCTGCACAGATCTACTATTTTGGGTTCCAGAATCCCAGCAGATCAAAGGTCTAATAATACCCCCTTACTTCATTGGACGTGTCACAAAGTTAAAAATTGTATGGCACTACCTCTTTGAGTCCTAGAGCAATCTTAGCTGCAAATTAGATTGATTTTCTTTCTAAAATGGGGTACACTGTGATGAGGTGGACACTGCTTTGATTTGCACTGATCAGGAACAAGCTCTTTAGTGAAGGATACTTCAGCTTCCTTAGTGTTCCCGTAAATTGATATAATGCAGTTAATGCACCTTTACTGATTAGAAGGGATTTGGATCTCCTGCTTTTCATAAGAAGTTGGGGGTTAGGCATATTCTTAGTGTTGTTACTGCTAAGAGGGAACAAATAAACTTGTGGTCTATCACTATAGAAAATGTTTCTTCTGAAAGTTAATCATGAACCACATTTCTAACCAAAGTGAATTACTATAGCTTTATTCAGAGGAACTGCATCCCTAAAAGTTTAAATAGAATACAGAAATAAATGCTCAGGAAAACACCAGATTACAGAATTATAGAATCATAGAATCATTTAGTTTGGAAAAGATCTTTAAGATCATCGAGTCCAATTGTAAACCTAACATTGTCAAGCCCACCACTAAACCATGTCCCTATGCACCACATCTACAAGTCTTTTAAATACCTCCAGGGACGATGACTCAAGTTAGGTTCCATAGTTATTGCAGTAGTATAAAGCTGTTTCACTTTCCAAAAAGCTGAAACAATTTGAAATGTTTTGTAGTTGTATTTTCTAAATTAGGAGTCATTCCATTTATTTCTGTGAGTTGCTCAAGATTATACATGGAGCAAGCAGGAAAAAATTTTGACCCTATATTTTGTGCTGGGTTGAACACTGCTGTATGCCTTCAAGCAATTTTCTTTTAATTTAACACTATATGCTACATATCTCTGTAAATTTATAAAAAAGTATTATAGGGTACTTGAAAACTGGTTCTCATTAGACATCCATGGGAATAAAGATGGACTTTGGCATTCATTTCTTCTGAGATTTAGCCAGAATTTCCTTTTACAAGAGGAAAATCTCATTTTCAGAAATATAGCTGTATCAAATAACTCTTTATCTCCATTCTTTGTTCATTTTCCTGAAGATTTTATCCTTACAGTTCTTAAAAGTACTCAGTTCTGAAATGGCAGAATGCATTTTGTGATTATATAGTGAAGCCATTTCAAACACACTGTGTTTTATGTCATGCAGTCCTTGAAAATTCATGTTTATGCACATCCCTTCACATGATGGAGAGTGTCACTTATACACAGAATGAACTATACTGGCATCCATTATTATGATGTATTATTGTTTAGAGAACTGTTATGCTTGGCTGGACTAATGAAAATTTTGGGTTTGCTGGTCACTGCATAAATAATATGAAATGAACTAGTCTCTGCCATGAAAAGTCCACAGCCTGAATAACAAGATACAACAAGAATAACAGGGTCCTATTATGTAGCCATATATTTAACAATGAGAAAACTTCGCATCATCTTGTAAATCAAATGTGTGAACATGTTTAAAAAAAAAATTAGTAGTAATTTCCAAATTTACTTTTTTTCTTGTCAAGACTGGAAAGAAGTTAGGTCCCATAAAAGCTATCTTCTGGTGTATTTTTAAATTTTTGTATTTGTGCTCTGAAAACAGTCAAAGTTATGGATCTGGCTTGGTAGCTGTTGAGCCTGTACGAAGGATGGTGTTAGATGAATCACAGCAGCTTCTTCTAGTACAGTTCAGTATCAGAAAGTTCAGTACCAGTCTAGCCCAGACCTGTCTCTTGCATGGGCCTTGGACGCACACTGTCAGTAGCGCTCTCTGCAGGCCTCTTTCCTGCTGGAGAGACGGACCCTGGTTCTGACTTATCCTCTTACCCCACCTGGGACTGTCACAGGTCTTGTCACAGTCCCTAGCCCAGCCCTGCTTGGGGGCTGTAGGGCTGCACCCAGGTGGTGATGGCCATGCTCCTCCTCCCTTGTAGAGCAGCCCAGCTCTTGCTGCTCCCTAACATAGCCCGGTGGAGCTGATTTGTTCTTACTGGATAAGGTCCCTTTTCCTCCTGGTGGCTGCCAGTTGATGGGCATACATATACCCTGTTTGGAGTGCACTTACTCTTCCAGCATGAAGTTGAAATTAATTTTGTTTCCTTTCCTGTTTTTCTTTCTGTCAGAGAATCAACTATCACTTCTTATACTTTCTGTCAAAGGTTTCCTCTAATACCACTTCTGGTATGTGTATCTTTCTAGTCTGCCACTGGAAAGAGGAACTTTCTGATGGTGGCTACTCCCCTAATTTTGTGAATATAAGTGGCATATCAGAGTTAGCACTGAGATGCCACAGAGTTGTCAATCTTTATAAGTAGGAAGCCTGAACTGTCAGAGAATACATTAGTCTTTAATCTTGCACTGTACTGCTGGCAGTAGGGCAGTCCTTCCCTAGCTAACTCCAAGAAGGTACAAGCGGAAAGAGATGACTTGCAATTTCTGAAGCTTGTGTATGGCTTTCCCTACCTTTGGTTATATTTATAAGCTATAGCTTTGGAGCTCACCTGTGTATTTTCTAAGAAAAAAACCCTTTGTGCATCAGGGCCTTTTGGCCCTTAAAAAAAACAATCCTACCTTCATTTACAGCTTTACTGTCATTTATCTAGGGAAAGGCACAATGTTTTTCTCCTACAAAGCCTATTCTTAAACTTTTTTTCAAAAAAAATCATTCCCATAATGAGTCCACAAGGGCCGTGTGTCCCTTTTCTTAACTGCACATATAAACCATACATTTCTGTTTCACCAGTCAGCTGCAATGCCACCTATTCTAGTTGACAGGGATGAGTTAAGTAAGCCTTTAGGGGATCAAGTTCTTTTCCCATGCCACCCTCAAAAACCACCAAAGTCTCATTGTCCCCAGTACTTTTCTTCATGGTAAATGACAGAAGAAAATCTAATGAGAAAAGTGATCTTGAACCAATGAGAAAACTGAAGGTCTGGATATTTGTCAGCTTTTCATTTTACCCTTTTCTAAGACAAGAAAAAGAAGTAGTTGTGGAAGATGCTGAAGAATTATCAAGAAAATCCTTTATCAGATGCTGTGAAACTGTGGAAGAAAAAAAATCATGTATGTGGTATGAACAGAACCAGGGTAATGATCTAAGAAAGCAGTATGCTTTAGTAGTCTATAGTGCAGAGGAGAGAATTAAAAATTATCTAATTGAGATTTTTAGCTATATGACAAGCATAAAACCAATCTAAAATATTTACAGAAAAATATATTATCTTTACAGCCAGATGAAGTAATTAACAGTGATGAACCCAATTTTCTGTCCAATTTTTGGTGGAGGGGAGTGTTTGTATTTACCTGTATGTGCATGTGTCTTTATAGGAGGAATGTTTTTCTTTTCATGATGAATTTCTGGCTCAGAAAATTCTACTGCCTGCATTTGCAGAGGCAATTCTGTACTGTGCCCTGTGTCTCTCATGGGGGGAAGCTTTTTGGTACCAGAGACTCACTCTTATCTGCCACATCCAAGATATTTCTTCCTTTCACTCTCAGTGCTTAAATTCTGAGACAAGAGGAAATCAATTATTTTTGTAATTGTACAGTAAAATCTTGTGCTGAGAAAGAAGACATTATGTCTTTCTTAATTTGCTATGCCTAGTTGTTACAAATACTGATGTTAAAAAGGCGTGGGGCAGGGCACAGTAGTTTTTGGAAAGTCCAAATAGAAGATTTCTGGTAGAACATTTTCTGAACTTTGGCCAGACTTTAAAATGTGTTTTTGTAACATGTCATGGTTTGACCTCAAAGGGCAACTGAGTACCACGCAGCTGCTTGCTCAGCCCTTCCCCCTCAGGACTGGGAAGAAGAAAATAAAACAAAAGACTTGGGAATTGAGAGAAAGTTTGGGAGGGATGATTCACCCATTATTGTCATGGGCAAAAGACAGATTTGTTAGGGGAAGAGCATAAATTGAATTCAGATACTAACAACAACACTTAATAAACAGAGTAGGACCGTGAGAAGCATTACCACATCTTGAAAACACATTCCCCTCACCACTCCTTTCTTCCTGGGCTCAGCTTTGCTCCTGATATCTCTACCTCTCCTCACCAGCGGTGCAGGGGGGAGGGAATGGGGGTGTGCAGTCAGTTCTGCTGCTTCTTCCTCCTCAGAGGGAGGAGTCCTTTCATTCTTTCCCTGCTCCAGAGGTTCCCCCTTCATGGGAGACAATCCTCTATGAATTTTCTCCAATGTGAGACCTTCCCATGTGCCACAGCCATTCCTGTTCTGCTCCGGCGTGGGTCACCCCTGCGTGTTGCAGTCCTCCCAATGCCAAACTGCAACAACAGGGGCTTCTTCCTACAGAGTCCTGGCATTCTTCAAGTGCAGTCACCTGGCGCAGCATGGGATCCTCCACAGGCTGCACGTCGATATCCACTGCACCATGGACCTCTATGGGTGCAGGGGGGCAGCCCTGCCCTCTCACCACGGGCTGCAGGGGGTGTGCACCTGTCCACCTCCCTCTGCTTCCTCCTCCTTTCTTCCACTGACCTCGATGTTCACACAGATGTCACAACTCCTCCTCACAACTCCAACTCCTTCTCCCAGGTTCCACTTCTTAAGTACGTTATCACAGAGACACAGCCACCATTGCTAGTTGGCCTGGCCTTGGTGCAGAGGCCAGGGGAGGTTTGAGAAACTTCTCACAGGGGCCACTGCTATAGCCCTCTCCCCCATAATCAAAAACCCCCATCACACACACAAACCCAGCACACAAATGAATGTCAATTCAACTTTGAATTTCTAAATATATTGAAATTATACTCCTCTGAATAATACAAAAAAACCTGCTGTATTGACAATACCATACTTCTTTCAGCAAGAGATTCCTTATGTCATCAGGTAAAGGGTGGAGACAAGTTTGGTTTCATAGTCAGCTTGTTCTCATTTCCTTTTGAAGTCTCAAGTTGCTAAGTAGCAGTGCACGATGTGCTTCCATATACAATGACTGAGAAATACAAGGACTTCATTGTCCAGAAAAGAGTATCTGTATGTTAAATTCCTTCTCCATTGCAAGTATTTACACATTATTTCATGCTATTAAACATGAAAGCTTAATTACTTAAAAAAAAAAAAATTATATATTCCATTATGATTTGTTATCTTCCTAAGGAAATCAATACCAACAATAATTTCTACTCAGTAATTTCACAGATTAAGAAAATGTTGGTTACTTCAAAGTTAGGTAAATACTTTATTTAAGTTTGACAAGTCAAGGATGGTTCAATTTTAAAATGCAGGACTATTAATATGAGGTAGCTCTTCATAGGTAGAAAAGTACAATGAAGTTTAAAACAAACAGAACCTAGCCTTATGATATATTATAGCGCCAGATTCTGCTATGGAATAAGAAGGTGCAAATGTAGAACAACTCCAGCTATTTAAACAGATAAATTCCAAATTTACTCTGTCAGTACTGTCAGCCAGGTCTCACTCTGGTTTCCTTCATTATTATGCGTCCTTGGTGACAAGATTTTCTAAAACACTCTAATAAAAGCCTTTGGTTCAGCATGTACTGTGAATATTTAAGGAATCTATAATTGCATTTCTAAAAATGGAGTCTTCGTAATTTAGTACTATGTTTCTTGGGTGAATTCCCCCTAGCAGTTTTAGGTATAACTGAAGAGAACTGGCTTCTGTAGTGGATTAACATTTATAATATATATAAATATAAATTATTTTTAAAATGGTCAACATTTTCATAATCCGTGTGCTTAAATGGTGAAATGAGCATTAGTTCAAATCCTTTTCACTTGCGGTTTATGAACATTTCCAAGTACGATCCAGCAGAAATGTCTCTTGAAACATCCCAGAAACCCCTTAGAGAGTCACATCTCTTGGTTGTGATCCAAAACTCACCCATCATAACCTCAAAAATTTTACTATTTGTAAATTTTTTTTATATATTAAAAGTGCTATCAACCTGCATAGCAACTATAAACAACCTAGTAAAATATATAAAAGCTGTCTTCCCTTCACACTTTAACCCACAGGACTATATTTGTGCAAAAATCCCAGCTAGAATTAAAAGCCTCAATAAAAACATAACCAAAAAGTATATCAGAGACACAGCATCCTTCTTAACAGTTGTCTTTCTAGACCCAGGGAGGGGAGAGAGAAGAAATAAACCCAGAAACAAATGATGGCATATGGATGAGAGGACAAGTGTGAATTTAGTGCTGTAGTTAAAAGCATTCAAGTATTCTTGCTGTATTAGCCATGAAAAAATATTGTGAAATATGGCTGGATGGAACACCTGAAGAGCTCAGTTGTTGATGTAAGGCTCTGCAATATCAACACTTTCTTTCAAAGTAGCTCATCAAAGGTTATAACCTTTACACCAGTTTAAACCTTTCTTTGATACCCCTGCACTGCACAAGATAAGAACATTCTCTTTCCTTGAAAAAGACTACCTAATGAAAAAGAAGGTCACTGGCCACAATTGCACTGGAAGACATCTCTTTAATAGTAAATTACTGAAAAATGTTCTTGCATCATTTCCTCTTTCTGTGCCTTATAAAGAATAGGTGAGTTTGTAATGGCTTTTCTTCATACTGGAAGCATTGCCTCTTGATCTTGTTTTTGTGTTCTTCAGAAGGCAGAAGAGAATCATGAGACTTAGGTTGCATGTCACCATATTGTCCTCTTCCTGCCTATTCTCCTTTTTTTTTTTTTTTTCTTACTTATGGAAGGCTGACAAAGCTGTGCAGTATTGTTTTCATTTACTCTTGTGTTTTCAGTAGGCAAGAATTCAAATTTAGACAAAAGGAAGCACGGAGTAAATGGAAAAATCACGTATAATACCTTGATGAGAAAGCACTGAGAGCCTTTATACCATGCCGTAACAATTACCTGCCAGAATAGCAGCCATAGCATTCACAATGACTAGCTTAGACATTTGAAATCGTTACACTTGTTTAAAGATAACAATTATACAGATGCCTGCACTACAGAATACTTGTGTGTCAGCCTCTTTTGGTTTCATTGTTCTATTCTTCCACAGAATCTCTAGCAATAATAAAAATGAACAATAATAAATCATAGTAAGTAAAAAAAAAAATGTTCTGTTTAATGGAAGAAACAAAGGGTTGGAAGAGAAAAAATACATTTTTATAGAGAACTAGATAAAGAGGGAATTTACTACTCAGGGGTAGCTTTCACAAACTGCATGTCCTCAGGAGAAACTCTTCAGGAAGTTTGTATATGAAGAATTTCGGTGATGGATAGACCTTGTTCTGACCTACAAGAAAAATATAAAATTGGCATGAACACAATTAAAGTTGCAATGGTTCCACACACCACCCCCCCACACCCCCCCACCCCCACCCCCCCCCCCGGCCCCCTGCCCGTCCATTTTCTGTGCATTTTTACAAACAATGCAGCAGGAAATACTGTAAAAAGTATATTTATACAGTTCACTCAAAATTTGCTCATGGTTTGGCTAGATTCTTTCAAACTGTGAGCTTTTTTTACAGCATATATAAAACAATGTAGACTGCAACTCTGTTAGTAATATTCATTGAAGTCACAAGCATTATGTTTTTGTGGATATTGATAGTGGAACAAAGTTAAATAAAGACTGTTAGGTATGTCGAGTCTGGAAAAGCAGCAAGAAAACAAGATCTACATAGCTGGGTGTCAGAAATAGGTCAAAATGGCAGATATCACTGGATCACGTTGCCCAGAGTGGTTGTGAATATCTGTGGAGATATTCAAAACCTGATTGGCCACAGACCTGGACAGCCTGCTGTAGCTGACCCTGTTTGAGCAGCAGGGTTTGACTAGATTGGCAAAACCTCAAAAATTTTGACTAGATTACCTCAAGAAGCCCTTTCCACCCTGACGGGTCCTGTGATTTTGTGTAAATAAACACAGAATACAATTATGTTTTAATTAATTTTATAAATTTATTATATAAGAAAGAACATTGATTTGTACTGTAGGAACTGTAAGCAGCCCTTTAAAAAAAGAAATAGAAAAAAAAATCCCTGCCAGGAATAATTGAAATATATTAAATAATTTTACACTACTGCCTACATCAAAAGTATTCAAAAAAGATGTTTTTTTCATCTCTAACAGTGTGCTATTAGATTTTTGCTATTAGAAATTTGTAACCATATGATCTTTCATTGTCATTTGCACAGTCTACTTCAGTCTATTTTGCGGAGCAAGACCTTTCTATGCCAAATGATCTTTGGCCATAGTCACACATGATTGATAAGACTGTGATATTTTCCATCATCAGTTTTGCTTATTTATTTTTCCTGCAGAGTCTTATATTTGGTGTTACTCAGTTTTGGTAACACTGATCTTTTTTTCTCCTGATAGTTGCATACTTGGATGATCACTGTATAGTTGGGTATTTGCTACTGTCTATAAAAGTGAAGTCATTTCACTAGAAAAAATATTTTGTAGTTTTCCTCCAGAAGTCATGCTTCTGTGACATGTTTGAACATACTCTCTATATTATTTAGTAAGAAACTATGTTAACAACCCTACCCTTGGAATGACACACTTATTTTTTCTTTTTCTTTTACAGTACTGGTTTTCCTGCTAGGACACATAAAAGGAAATGGATACTGGGAAAGGTTAAGCTATAGATATTGCCCACTGCCATCTGACTCCTCTACCACAGAAAATAAGCTGAAACACAAGTACAGTGTACACTGCAGAGCAAGAACATATATATTTTATACTTCAGTTTTATTGTATTATACTTTGGAAATAGTAAGGGTTTTTTCATATTATAAATATATTTTTAGTAAGATAAATCTTACAAAGATAGCCTCTAGTTGCACGAGCAGAACACTGCTAAGAGAAACTTCCTTTATATAGTTTGTATTTACTTCTGAGCAAATAGAGGTAGTGCATTTCTGGCAAAGAGTAAATTCCAGGTGCAGTTCTGTGAAGTTAATTTAAGGAAACTTCATTCTAAAAGAACAAATTTTGGATGCCTGATTGCTGGCAGGATTATGTTTATGTGATGACTGAAAAGAGAAAGCTGGGAATTGAATTCCTGGCAAGAAAAAAATGCAGGTTGCAAACATTTAGTAGGGCATTTTTAATGATCAGAGTGAAGAGAATGTGTACAAGTGAATTCCCAGCTACACAAACCTTGTATGGTGCCAGGCAAAACAATTGTCCTCTTGGCAGGACTAAACTAGAGCATTTATTATGTGAGATAGTATAATAAAAAATTGCGTTCTATAGGAGAAACAAATGTAAAGATTGATAACTGTCATTTGTAAATAGAAGAGGGTTTATTTTTTTTAATACATACTAACTACATGAAAAAAGAAAGGAAAAACTATGTACTCTATTATGATGTTAAACTAGTCTACAAGTGTAATGTAATTTTGAAGTTGCATGCTTACTGTAAATAGCATCATATTATTATTGTGGTAGGGTAATTTGGCTTTACATAGCTAAGAGGAAAAGGATTTGAGTGTTTTTCACTCCATTAGTAGTCTCCATTCCTTTTATTTTTATTTCTGGTTTTGAGAGCTGTTTTTACACGGAGTGAAACTACTGTTGTCATGACACAACATTGTACTTTTAATAACAGCCATTTAGACAGATTCATACTTCTTGCTGTGCACAAATGGCTCAGCAGTGTCACTTCAGGACAGTGTACACTAAGGGCTGTGCAATATCACATCATTCCTTATGGAGAAGAAAGACTTTATGGATGCAAACATCTACTGCGCTGTAGGGATTAGTTTAGTGTCTCACCAGTGTCATTAGTCAATTCACAGAGAGGAGGTAGAACCTGGGCCTAGTATCCTGCTGATACATAATATTGGAATTACTGGGCAAACTGAGAAAAAATTATTTGTGCAATGCTGTCATTTATTGAAAACAGGGCTAGGAGAGATTCTTTTCTGGCCAGTTTGGGGGGTAAGGAAAACTTAGTGTAAAGAAGGGGTTTCTGATGACCTGAAGAAAGGAACAATGATTCTGAGCAGAGAATTTGACTGGGTGATCATGTCTATTCAAGTGTGCTCTAAGATCCTAGCTAGCCATGCATTTCACCCACATCATGTTTGGAAGGGCTAAGCTGAGGATGATGCCTATCCATGTAAATCAGAGGTTCAAATTCTGATACAATAGGAGAGGCTGAAACTAGATTTCTCAACTATCAATATAAAATGAAAGCTAAAATAAAGAGAAAAAGTCAAATGTCTTTAAAGCATTTGCATGGGGAATGAATATGCCCTTAGGTTAAAGGAAGAACTGTGGTTTTTTGGAATCCCGCTGTGGTGCAATTGTTTTTCAAATACGCATTGAATTAATAACAAAAGTATTCGCCTAAGATTCCTTATGAAACTCATTACAGCCATTGTCAAGATCAGAGTGTATCATTGTTTTTCAAAACAGCATATCTAGAAATGCCTGGAAGTTTTTAATGTTTTGGATCTGGCTGCGTGTTTGACTGCTTTCATGATGTGATGTGGAGAAAAATGTAAACGTACAAATCCTTTAGTTCTGAAAATATTTTGCCTGCAATTTTCACCAGATGTATCAAACCAAGTACTGTGCTACATGACAATGCTAAAACACCTTTACTCAGAGATACAGGGTAGCAAACATAAATAACATTAGATGATAATATGCAGTATTGAATAACTTGGTGACAATTTTAAACATAGAAGAAATGTTAAAGTATATTAGACGAAGTTCACCCAGATGGACTTTCCCATTATGCCACTCACAGTGTTCTTTCACTTCTCTCTGAGTGAGTCTCTAATGATTTAATAAGTAGATTTATTTTACTGTTTATCCTTCTGAAGTAGCTTGATCCTTATCAGGTACACTTTGTGATAAACCAAAGGAATTGGAAAAGTTCATAGCAAAGCAAAACAAGTTATTTTGTTTCTATTCAAAATTTAGAACTGAAAGTTGCAAGGAATTTATAAGTGTCCTGGCAGGAAATTCTCTTCTCAGTGATTTATGGAAAAGATTCACAAGTCAATAAGCTCTCACCATAATGTGCAATAATGAGGACAAGGAAATATGACTGAAGACATATTTTGTTAACCTGAATAGAGAAAACAAATATGTTGTGTGCCCAGAAATATTGAGAGAGAGAACGTTTCTCAAAAAAAAACCAAAACAGCCACAAAACCCGCAGTCTTTAATGATTCAAAGCAGCAGTGGCTTTAATGTCACAATTGTAAAACAATAGGGTAAAAACAAATGGTCATGTTGGGGAAGAAAAGCCTCTTTTGCTTTGTCCTCTGTATTGTTTGACCTGATTTAGAGCTGTGGGTTAATTTCTGCCTTGCTTCTCGTTCAGAGGTACACAATTCCCCCCACACACGTCTGCTACAGCTTGAAAGAAGGGGAAGATGTGCAGGGAACTTCAGGTGCTACTTTTTGTTGCTTCCTGGAAGGGACAAGTGCATGGGATATGCAAAGCACAAGAAGAGCCTGAGCTTTCTAATTTACTGGATATCAAGTCTTATGTTACACTTTAGAAGTCATCACTGCAAATGAAACCCTTGCAAATATTTGTGTGTTTTACAAGACAAAGTGCTAAGACCTCCAGAACATTTCTTACTGGGGTGTGATTTCTACACTGCCCTTTATCTTATGCTTTAAAAATACACACAGCAAGATGAGTGTTTCATTGCAGCACAGGCAAAAGTAGCCATCTACGTTTGACCTTGGTGTCATAACCAATTATGTGAACAGCATTCAGGATTCAGCACAAGCTACTAGCTAGAGTACAAGTACATTAGAGACTTTTTAAAGTACAATTTCTGATAACTTAATAGGAAAGATCCTAGATAATGTTTATCTCCTCTTCAGTTCTCAGTACTCAATTTAGTCCAATGATAAGAATACCTTTAAATATTTCCAAGTCATGTTTTCCTTTTGCTCTATATACTTTATAGAAAAATTTGAATGATGCAACAGTTGTTAATGTTGCATTCCTATTGTGCAACAAACATTAATGGCTATATTAAACTCTTGTACTCATAGCACTTACATTTTTCATGCTCAAATGTGGCTTGGGGAAAGAGAAGAAGGGTTGAGAGCTGGTGGAAGACAATAGAGGAAGTCGCAAACTGGCTGAATTTAAGACAGAATACATATGGCATAATTTTACAAAGTAAAGTTCATCTATAATTTTGCTTACCTACTCTTATTTTATGAGCAAATTATCTTTTTTCCTTTTCTTTTTCTTCAGAATCCTTTATCTTTTGAATTTGCATTGTCATATACATACTGTATACAGACCTTCTTCATTCTCTTTCTGGCTGCGGATTTTGTGCACTGACATAAAAACAACTTCAACTTTTCAGAATGCTTCATTTAATAGGATGGTTGAGGATGGGTGAGCTGCTCTGACTGCATATCTGTGGTACAAACTTATCTGGCAGTTTTCATGGGAATGATTGTGGAGTAACATACCAGTGCTCAGACTAAAAAAGTATGAAGGCTGTGGACTTAATTTGTTTTACTTGCCTTTACAGCCTGACAATTTGGTCTGTGACAAAGCTCACCCCTTGAATTTTGTCCAGGTTCACTGTGGTGAGGAAAGAGAAGAAAGGTGGGAAGGAGGAAGACAGCTTGGGGAGCGGGGGGGAGATGTGGCACAGGGAGAGAACTCAAAATACTTAATTTTGACGTTTCAACTTGCTGTTTCAAAATGAAGTCTCAGCCCTAAATTTGGTTAAATTAACAACAAAAAAACCAACCAACCAAACAAAAAAGAAACCCACCAAGAAACAGCCAACAAGAAGAAAACAAAAGAAAAAACCTTTACTTTTTTAGCTCCAGTAGATAATGTTTACTTTGACTAGAATTATGGTTTGAGGAGATAGGGAAAATGCCATTTCTGTAATTAAACAAAAATTCTTTAATTTTCTATCTGCCCTAAATACTAACTTTTTTTCATTGCTTTTTGGTGTAGCAGACAGATCAACAGAATCAGTTATTTGCACAGCTCTACCTGCAAAATTAATTTAGTAATTCTAATGCTAAAAATGTCTTTCTTCCCTAAATAGCACAGTTTAGTTATTCTTAGCAAATTGCATAATTTACTGTAGACGTAAGTTAATGTAGCTACATTACTTAGTCTTGCAGAAATTTATTGTAATTAAAGGTATCACCTGGTGAAACTGTCTTGAGTACCATGACCTTCAGATGAGACACAGAGAATGTGAGGTGAAAAGGTCCTGGTTTTTGTTCAGAAGCAACATTTTATTACATTATCATTAATAAGACTGTGAAACACAAAACTGGTCTGGGTAGTAACATTAAAAATATAAGGCAGCATCTAGAATTTAGCTTAATCAAGTCCTTTATATAATGAAGGATACAAAGTATCCTTTGGCTTGGTTATGAAGTACAGCACAAAAATAGCAAGCTAGCTGTTTTTATCATTGGTGTGGGGGCAAAATTAATTTAGAATGAGGGTGTGCCATAAACTCTTTCCTGCTAAATTATCTATAAAACAATATTAAAGGTGATTTTGTTTGTAGTGTCAGAACACTAGTTTTCATAGCAAGTCATGTCAACGTAAATTAAACATTCAGTTTGAAGTCTGAGGCACAAGGGAAAGCCTTGCTTGACTTCAGACTTTCATCACTGTAGTTGTTGAAACTATAAATTTCCTCGAAACTACATAAATTTATATGGACAGAAACCCTAGAAATTTCAAGCTGACAGTTTTACCTGCCTGAGAAATGCTATTGAAGTTTGTTGCCTTAAGACAATTTCAGTGTAGATCACTTCATCATGATAACTCCTAATGTTTTAATGTTTTTTGGATGGGGATAAAAACCCGATCATTTTCACAAAGGGAATCTAGAAGGCAGTTTATACTGTTGATAGTTAATGTGACTTTGGACGGGCCATTTCTAGGAGTCCAGTCTAGTGCTGAATTAGCAGGCTCTGGTTTTCCAAAACTGGCTGACTCTGGACCTGTCCAGGTATCCAGAGGTGGCCTGCCTACTGCTGCCTCCCCATACATGCTCTCTCAAACAATTAGAATAATGCCCCAAAAGGAATGAGGCAGTGACCCAGTCTTTCCCTTTCTCCTATACTTGCTGTTGTGCCCTGAGAGAATAGAGAAGAACCAGGTTTCTTTCTTGCACTTTTCTAATTCTAAATACCCTTTTCCAGATACCATCTGTCTTCACAACAATGTGACGACAGAAGCCCTAAGGTAACAGAAGCTGCACAGAAGTATTGTCAAAACTCAGGTTTCATTTGGTGGTTTTTAATCGCATTAAAACAGGTACTGTGATTAGTTGTCACAAGGTGCTTCATGAATATTGTAATTAAGGAGAAGAATTCCTGTAAAGGACAGTAGAAAACAGAATGTCCTGTTGAACCACTAAGGCTTGGACAATAGGCCCAAGCCAGAGATGACCCCTAGATGAATCCTGTATATTTTATAACCAATAACCGTTGTGCTAATAGGTATTATAACAAGTTATAACAAACCGCCTATTCTGTTACATTGGAAGTATTGACGCCTGAACAACAGGCCCTGAGCCGAAGCTGCTAACTCAGTATGTAATCAGTAGTGAAATATGTATGGAAGATGTATCTATCTTGAATGTATTTTTATCTTTCTTTGTGTGTGGATAAGATAACAGGGCCATGGAGACCGTTGTCTGGGCCTGTGACCTGATGTGTGACCTTGCTCTTAATCCAATTAGATAAGCAGGGAAACTCCCTTAGCTTCTCCCTTGAGTCCTGGCCAGGCTCTGGGGGAATCTAATGTGAGACTGAAACCAGATATTTCTGCTTAAAACAAAGGTGCTAGATATTCTGGCTTGCTGATTTTTGGGTATATAAGGCTGGTCCCACTTGCAGCAACTTTGGATGCCTCACCTACGGGTGGACACACCATGTAGGATTTCCCACTTGCCGGGACAGGCTCTCCAAATCCTCGCTGTATCCGGGGCTCCCCAGCGTCTGCGGATCTGGATGATGGTAATGTATGCAAGTGGTGATGTATCTTTCTTAATCACTATTCTCTCTCTCGTGTAGTAATGATTTGATGCATTACCCTGTATTTTCCTGTTTGTTTGCTTTAAGTGCACTATTCTCTCTTTTCTTACTGTATGTTTTCTGTATTACTCTGTTACATTATTTAACTATGACCAGTAAAATACACCTACTCTTTTCACTCTGGTGTCCAAGTTTAATTGGTATCCTTAAACAGCAAAACACTTGTTCATCCAGTGATTGTACAGTCTTTTTCATTTCCCTGGTTTACAAAAGTAAATGTATGCAAGGCATAATGTCCCACAGTAGTTGGTGCAACCCCCCACTGCTCACTGTGGGTATCTTGTTGGGACACTTGTTCTCCTCCACAATTCCCACACTGTCTTCCTATTCCACAATGCTTCAGATAACTTTGGCACATATGTTGGTTTACTAACTCCCAGATGGATCCATCTGAGATATTGTCGGGGAGGGTCCCTCTTCCATCCACCACCAACATGACTGTATTTGTTTTGGTTTTCTTGGAAATATATTTGCTGAAACCAAATTGTTGAGCAAAATTGCCAGTTCATTTTTTTATTGGAAACCAGTGTTCTCATATGGTTGCAAAAGTTGCCCTTTGATATTAAAAAAAAAAAAAAAATGTTAAAAATGAATTATTGTTTAGAAAATGTAATTTATGTGTAATATCTTGTTGAAACTAATTTCAGTAATCTAAACAAAGCATAGAAAACTTTTCAGGTTTCTTCCCAGAATTAATTAATGTTGATGTCAAGCAGTTGGAAATTTTTTTTTTAATTTCTCCCACCAATTTAAGATGAGAATAATTTTCAGAATTGTCACAGAATGGGGAAATTTTCTTTCCTCTCTTTTTACACTCCATTAAAGTTCTATCTTTGGAATAAATCATGTGAAGTAGTGAAGACTAAACCAAATAGTAAATGTTAAAAAAAATACCTTGTAACAAATTTCTTCCTTTTTAAAAATTAATTGGGTTTTTAGATTAACAATCTGTAAATGTGAAAGTCATGTTGAGTTTATATTTTTCTCTCTCTAGGTTTGCTGAATGTCTTGCTGTGATCTTCTTCATTGTTCAGCACTTTTTCAAGTGGTGTTGACCAGGTTATTCCTGGGACAAAGCTGATTAATCCCTGAAGCAACAACACAGTGCATCCCAACAGTCAAATCTATAACTGCAGACTGAAAGTTAGCTGGTAAATGAGATTAGATCTTCTGTTATGGGGCCGTAGCTCTACACACTTCTAAGATGTTCATTTTCTCAGCATCCTTCTGTTAGAAAGCCTATTCTTTCTAGCAAATGTGAATGAGCCCTGCTTCTTCTATCAAGAATAATTAAGTACTACATTCTTCAGCTTTATACTTGGCCCTGGGATATTAGTTACGCAAACAATTAGTTATGTTCATCTAAAGTGTTAGTAGTAAAATGAATAATGATTGTTTTAAATGTCAACTAGAACTGAATGAAAACTTTGTTTGTGGATACAAGCTTCCATCTACACAAGGCAAAGACCAATATTTTTATCTTCTACTTTGTCAAATAACTACAGTTCTCACTTAAAGGTCAATTCTTTGAAATAATGGGATAGTTTACATGGAACTATCACCTCTGTAGTGCTTTATTAGAAGCAGTATACTATATTCACTTAGGACCTTATACCCTTTTATGATATCATGCTGCCCTTAATGATATGTTTGAAAAATCCTAATAGGAATCTGGGGACAAGGGAGAAAAAAAATGCCTGTCATTCTTCAGGCTTACCTTAAAGTGGCACAGTCCTTACTATAAGTTAGAACACCCCCAAAGGCAAGCTTTGCAAGCTGCCAGATATCTCCACAGGCTCTTCAGATAGATTGGTGAGATGTGGGAGAGAGCTATCTATGTATTCTATACTTCTATTCTATACTATTCTATACTATACAAGTATAGTCTCTAAACACACTGCGGAAAGGTAGGGCATTGTTTTGTAAAACTCACCAATAATGTCATTAAGAATGGGAGATCTTCAAAAGATTTTACTTAGTTTAGGCTGGCAGCTGATTCAAAAGAACATTTGCCATGAAAAATGATGCTGGAAAGTAATACAGTTAAAAATGTGTTGGCTTAATTTGTTTGTCTGTAATTCTCAAATAAGCAAATGATAAAGCAGAAATTAATCATGGTAGGAACACTCAAAATCCATATTACTTTCCTCAGTAACCTTTAAAAACAAATAAATAAATAATAAGTAAATAAATAAATAAATAAAGTTTAGCAATAGAACTGCTTTAAGATCTTTAAAAGATTCTCCCAAGTTGCTGAGGGACAGAGTAAGCAAACCACTAGATGACTTTTCTAAACCAGAAGATTCCAGACTTTCTGATTTTTGCTATTATTTTGATTTTGATGGTTATTTCATGACATCAGTAAACAGTTAATATTGCTAGTGCTGTATACATGCTGTACGATGATATGTGGTGGAGAAATTAATTTGACCCCTTCTGATGTTTCATAGCTGTGCATTAGTTAAGGATGTGGTCATGTTTTCACCTAGCATCTCAATGAACTGTAACTGTCAGCTTGCTATTTGCTAGAAACATATTAAGTTAATTGTCAGCACAAATGTTAAGTATTGTGATTTCCAAATAAATATTTCATGGTGATTAGTGGCCTCAAGTAAATGGACATATTAATCTCTTGCTTTTAGGACTTAACATGCCAGGAGGAAGAGGAACTATTTAAAGCAGAGCAAAGCCATCCAGAAAATTACTTCATGCATACATCTGCATATAGGCAATTATTTGTCTTGAGATCATAGGCCACATCAATCTCCTCATGGAGATCTAATATTGACAAAGGTTTTAATACAGCGTTTTAATACAGAATGTCCTTCTGGGCATGTTGTCTAGCCGACTTCTTCAGTTTGCCGTTTAGGAAAGCATCACATAATCTCACTGTCTAATTACATCTATAATATGTGTGTAACAGTAATGCTAACTGGGGAAGAAGAGGATTAATAAATATATACCTGTTTAATAAGCTGGTAGGTACCTTGATGGAATTTCTTTAATTAAATAAGTTTTTACAATTATGCCTTATGAAAATGCAGTGTTAAAGGATTACAATGCATGAGGCTTTATTTAAGACCTGCTATCACCAAGATCAGAAACTACAATACAGGATGGGATTTAGAGTCACCATATAAGACTTTAGGGACCTAAAGTGGCAATATTAACATTTTTTGAAAAGTTGGTTCTTAATGTCTACCTAACTGAGATCTACATGATTAGCGAGGTTTGGAAGAAGCATTACATCTTTGACATCGCTCCAGTTTGTAAGAACTAATACAATTAACCATGCCTGAAATAGATCCATTCTTGTTCAATTAGCAAAATAGAAAAGGAAATGATCCTCTGTAACCATTGAAAAAGAGATAACTCTTCAAAAATTGATGTAATTCTAATGTTCTGAGTGTTAATGCAGGTATGGATTTAAAATAAAATAAATCATGTTAAACCATTCTTTAAATGAAAACACCTCATACGCACGTATGAGAACAGAACATGACCCACAATTTTAAATGAGATGGCTTCCTCTAACTTAAAAAAAGAAAAATAGTCATTGCTGTAATAGATGATTACATACCTCTGGGCATTTCTAATAAATACTTCAGTCTGATTGCTCCTTTCATGTTTGAAAGAACCCACTATGGTGATTTAGGTCTGATTCCACAGAACATGTTACCTTCTGAAGGCTGTTGGAGCTAGTTCTGCTAAATGGGAAATCAGTTCAAGAAAAAAAAAAAATGTTGACATTTACTGAACTGTCTGCTTAGTTTTATAAAAACTTAATCATGGAATTTCATTTTAATATTCATAGTGATGATCAGATACATCTACAGTTGTGCTATACCATGGGATTTGATTACCCCAACTGCATGCATAGGTACTATTTGTCATGTATGCAAATTTTGAAGTACAAAACTAGATAATGAAAATTGACACAAAATGCCTCTTTCAAAGTTTATGGTTGTTTCTTGGTAAATTTCTATTAGTACTGAAGGTAAACCAGTTCATAAAAAAAGTACTACATCTTTTGGGAGCCTAAACTACAACAAAACAGTCAAAGTATGAGAGTGTAGGTGTGAGAGTGGGCAAAAAGAAATAACCAGTGTTGGAGATGGATATTGTAGTGGGATTTGGCACTGAGACTAGACCAAGCCACCTAAAGAAGCTGTATAGAAGAAATGAGATATGGTATTTTACACTTAGCACTTTTATAAATAAGTGTACAATAGTAAGATAATATAATATTAATAGTATACTACAGTATAATAGTGACAGAATGGAGAAGGAAGACAGAAAGTGATGAGAGAGATAAAGATACGTGAGAAGACTATCTTGAAAACCTGAGTGATTTAGATACCAAAGATAAGGGACTGGCTACTTTTTCTCAGAGGCTGATTATTTTCCTGTGAATGTATCTTATTGACTAAGAAAATTTTGTGGAAATAAAGGGAAAATTTTAAGTAAACATCCACCCACTTTTTTTTCTAACTCAGAAGTGGAGAGCGTTGTTGTAGTTTATTTTTTGTATCCCCTCAACACCCCACCCCACCCCACCCTGACCCTCCTGCTGGTTACATACTTTTTTTAAAGCTATTTGTTTGATTTTGTCAAAATGGACGAAATTCTTACTGATCCTCAAATATAATTTGAGACAGGGACAAAAAAGGACATTTTTTCACTGGAGATATTTTTCACATAGCTAGAGGGAACCAGAACTAAAGCAAAAAAGAGCATGAGCGTATTGTCTTTAACTGGTTTGGTGAATAAATCTATCAGTGTTAAGTAAGTAAATAGTTTGAGAAAAAAAAAAAAAAACAGATAAAATGTCATGGCATTGAATACAGAAAAAATAGAATATATTAGACTTTGAAATGGATAGCAAACACTTAAGGGGAAAGGGATTAATAAAAGGGGGAGGGTGGGACTTAAGTAGTCTGATAGATATGAAGATAAAGTGATAGACAGTTGGAATACAAGGAAAGTCTTTGTCAGGTAGGGTTTTTTTTGTGGAGTATAATTCCGGTAATGTAGAAACTCTGGACTGCTTAGTGCACAGAATTTCATGTAAAGGCATCCATTATTTTGTTATGCTTTATCCAACAATTTGGAAAAGTATGTTCCCTATGTAGTGGGTATGTGTTCAGGTCATTGAAGATAAGGATGTATGAATCCTAGGGTTAGATATTTGAATGATCCGTATGAGTAATGCATACAGATTACTTAATTTATTCTGAGTGTTACTGATATGCTTGATTAAGACCATGGTCCTACATTATTAAAATTGCATGGATACTTGCAACTGATATCAGTATGTGTGTTTTTAAGTCCCGTAAGGTAGACTCATCAGTATTTGCAGTGCAGAAATAGAAGTACCTAACTTAAATTGTGTTATAGAATGTACATAGCTCAGTCTTCACCACTTTCTGGAAGAAATTATTTTATATCTAAAATATACAGGTAATTTCCAAATATAGCTTAAACTAACAAATAATCCTTAAACTCAGTTAAAGAAACTATTTACATTCCACATATACCTTAAACATTTCTCATCAAAGATATTGTGACTGTGAGGACCTGCTGCTGAACAATTTCTGATATTTGAAACATTTTCACCTTGTACTCTGTTGGCCTTCACACTTTAAATTTGTAAACCTTACTAAAAGCATGTCAAAGGAGTTGGCAATAATGCAGATGCTAGATTTTGTTATTTCTCACTGTTAACATTTTCCTATTAAAGACATACACATTTAAGTGAGTCATGGTATAGACAAACATGAATGAATTAACGCAGTGAAGAGAAAACAAGTTTGTCTAATTAAAGGGTTTAGAGAAATAAAATGTGAACTGCAAGCAGAGCCATATCCTATTTCTCATTCCTGTAGAAATAGTCAAAGTGGAAGTGCTCTTTCTTAGAGAAACTTCAGTGTAAGAACATTTTGTAATTGTGCCCTTATATCTTTCTTCAGAAGAATATTTAAAATCACTTTGTAAACTGCTTTCAAAATTGTTTAAGTTTTTTGGCAGTAGACTGAAATCTGAGATTGTGGAAGTTGTTCTAGACAAATGTATTGTAGTATAGCTATGCATCAATTTATGCCAGCCTAGATTAAGCCCATGGGACTTGTATGATATTCTTGCCTGGATTATTAAAACAGTATTATATGGTTTTTGCATGTGTGTATACACATGCATATTTTTCTTTCATGCACAGAGACAAATAGCCTGTGTATGTTGTAGGAACCCTACTTTTAAAAATATAAGTATTTAAGTTGCTTTAAAATGGAATTTTGTGCTTGTTTGCCAAAAAGTTTTATCTGAAAATTCTTAAAAAAGAAAAGCTTGTTTATATGAAACATGGGAGTGGGCAGGAAGGGCAAAGAGTCATTACATTCGTAATTAAATCATTCTTAAGAAGTAATCTGAAATACTCTAGTATTCCTCTGAAACCAAACAAGACTTTTTTTTCTTTGTTTGTGGAATTGAATTTATAATTGAGAGTAAAAAATAGTGATTGTTCACCAGGAAAAACTAAAAAATAGATTCAGAAAGTATACTTCCACTGATGAGTAGCAGAGTTTCACTTCATTTATGTTCTTTCATATTCTCACTCACTTCAGAAGTTAAGTGCTTCCTAAAAATTAATATATTTTTCCTCTTTCCTCTGAGGTAGGAAGGGTTTTGGTTTTTTTTCCTCATCTTGAAACGAGGAGCATTCTCAGATAGATTTGTATTATTGAACAACTAACAAAAGAAAGGCTTGTCTGAATTTTGTGGCTACTGATGTAGAACCAAGGCTGGTAGATTGATACATATGGTAGGGGGCACTATTGATACTCATAGTAGAAAATTAAAAAAAAAAAAAAAAACAACAAAAAAACACAACAGAGAAAACTGAGAGGCAAAATAATGGAATTATTTCTGCTATTCTGATGGGAGAATTGCAGCAGATAGAGAATTTTAAGAGGGATTAAGGCAATTGGGCATTTCTTTTGGGTGGTATTATTTAGCTGTAATGAACCTTTGAAAATATCCTGAGATATCTAGAATTATTCTTCTTATCTTTAAACACTGAACTGCAACACCTAAACTAGACACCTACTCATTCCAGATTCCCTCTATAATAAATGAAGAGAGCTGGCCTAAGATGAGGCTGCTTTGCTCACTGGAGGATCCTGTCTTGTTTCAGAGTAAAGACTAAATCATCCTGAGAAACTAGAACCAAAGAGGAAAACAGTATGTGTAATTAAATACATTCTTTTTTTTTCTTCTTTTAAATTTATTTTTAAACCAGTTTCTCTTGTATGCTTTTAAAGTCTGCAGGTCATTATTCTTTTAGACACTCATTCTGGCATATTGATGAGCTTGTTTTCCACTGAGAAACAACTTTCTCAGGGATTCATTAATTTCTGAGGTGGAGAATGAAACTGCTCTTGTTAAAGAAAGAGAAAAAGATAGAAATACTTATATGAATATAGTTTTAGAACATATCCATAACAGTTCTATTACAATTTTTAAGTATTTAACGTGCTGCAACAAATAAAATATTCTTGTTTCTTCACACACAGTCATTTCTGATGCAGAAGATATAGACTAATTTATAATTGCACATACAGTGGTGATATCTCCAGCTGGTTTATAAAACTGGATCCTTTCTGCCTAGTGCCACCCAAAAAATCTCTGTATTTCAATACAGGCTGTTAATCCTTATAGTTCCCTGTCCTTCATGTTAAAACAGGCAGCAGGAGAGATTTTCTAGCATACTAAAATGTGTCAAAATCTTGTCTTCCCCATATGTAGCCAGTGACTGTCAGTCCATTACTTATAGTCTCACAGTAGCCAGTAAGACTTCTAAAATGGAGTAGTTTCATGGCCCAACTTATCAGTAGGGTAAATGGAAAACAGTTAAGCTTTGTGAGAGTGTGAGAAAGCTCATTTTCATCTGGTGTTTGCCATCCATTCATGGCCTTAGTTCAGTATGGACAAATTCCTACCTTTAACAACATGATTTTGACTTGGAGAATTGAAGGGATTATTGATGTGCCCACAATGTTTATGTGAAAGTGCTTGTACTGGGTCTGGCTGAGCCGGAATTGGTTTTCCCCTGTAGCAGCCCTCATGGTGCTGTGTTTTATGTTGGGAGCTGGCAGGGTGTTGATAGCACACTGGTGTTGTGGCTACTGCTGAGTAGTGCTTACACAGCACCAAGGCTCTTTCCGACATTTTCCCCCCACAGTGGAATGGGGTGGGCAAGATCTTGGGAGGGGACACAACCAGGACAGCTGACCCAAACTGACCAAAGGGATATTCCATGCCATATGACATCTGCTCAGTATAAAGCTGGGGGAAAGGAGGAAGGGGGTGGGGTCACCCTTGGTCTTCCAAGGCAACCACTACGCGTATTGGAGCCCTGCTTCCTGAGAAGGCCCGACACTGCCTCTTAATGGGAAGTAGAGAATAAATCTGTTTTCTTTTTTTTTTGCTTCCACGCACGGACCTTTGCTTCGCTTTGCTTATATTAAAACTGCTTTTGTTTTACCCACAAGGGTTGGTTTTTTTCCTATCTTATTTTCTTTCCCCTCTTTGCCCTGTTGAGAAAAAAAAGGGGAAAGGGGGGGAAGTGATAGAGCGACTTGGTGGGTACCTGGCATTTAGCCAAGGTCAAACTACCACAGTGCTGTACAAAATCAAGACAAAATGAAGGTTTTACAAAAGCTTTTCTTCTTCTTTGCTCTTGCAAATCATTATTTACAAATACTAGTACAGTAGAAGGGACCAGCAATAACCATCTCTGCCTTTGTCACTACAGGTTATTGATACATATTATTAGCAGCTACATAAAACAACTCAGCTGGAAATCAGAGCTAGAGAAGAATATATCTGCTTAGTAACTTGAGTTCCTTTTAGAAATTATGTAAAACCTGTGCACTGATACCTGCACTGACTTCTCACTGAATTCCAGATAAATTCTTAGACAGCATTTTTTAGTTCATATCCATAATGAGCCAAAACAAATTACATTATCATGGCTTTTGGCCAGCACAGAGAACACTCAAACCAACATCTACAAAATCCCATATGGACAGCTGATGCCATGTTGATGTGCTTTGTTACATTTACAATAATGTTTTGATAATAATTGCGGAGTTTTATTTTCGACAATATAAAAATGCATCAAAACTGCTTAGGCTAGATCCTTCTTTTGTTCACAGTAAGAAAAATTCCAAGGCAAGTTATCATCCTGACTTTCAAATTCTGAGTACTCTGCAGTTACTCTTGCCAAATGAGGGTTCCAGAGAATTTTTTTTTTAATGTTTAGCATAGAAAATACATTACATAGTAAGTAACCTTCAGGGACTGAGTGGTTGAACTTAGCAAATGTGGAACTAACATCTTTGCACCAGGTGGGGTTTCTCAGAAAGTTTTCTGGAAATAGGTTGTGTCTCTTAGTGTGGTGTTTCCTTGAGTTTTGTCTTACTGGGCTGTTTTTGTTTATTTTCTTGTATTCCTAATGAATAGCACAGAACTGGAAAAAAAAAAAAAAAAAAGGAAAAAACGTCTTAAAAAGACAGGAATAGAATTACTTAATCCTTTTGCTTACTTGTCCGTTACATAGAATGAGAATGAAGCATGTTAAGAAAACCACATGAAAATGGTAATTATTAAGGACATTCTGAAGATAAATGCCTTTTGAGTTATTCAACAAAAACCCCATTTATCTCTGAGTATTAATAATAGTGAAGACAAAATGCAGTGCTGAGGATCTTTGAAAGGCCACAGGTAAATTTAAATTGCATCCATAATGTAAAATTTTACATACTGATCACTGAAATTTTGGCACAAATGTCTTCAGAACTGATAGGTCTACAAAATCAGCCTTAAATTAAAAGGGAAAATCACATTTGCACTGCTTCAGCAGCATTTGTCATGTAATTACTCACCAATATGAAAAGGGGCTTATATAACTTCATCATATTCATATTTCTTTAGTAGGAGTTATGATGCAATTCAATTCTTCCATGTTAACACACTGAAGAACACATAGAGTTTTAACAGTATCTATGTCCATTCCACGGAACTCAATAAATGCTATTATTTCAGCATAACAAAATAATGACTTAAGAACATTTTAAATATCTTTGTGTATTGATTCATCAAAATTATTAAATACTGTGAGGAAAATTCCACAAAAAAAAAACCTCAAAACAACAAAAAAAAGTGAAAGAGGGGGTGGGGGGAGTGAGAGGCTGTGTTTGGATTTGCTCTATAGAGGATATCTCTATAAAATAGACTCTTCCTCCTCCCCCCCCCCCGCCCCCCTACTCTAAAAACAAATGTTTTGCTCTCTTCCAAATTGATAAAAGTTTCCCTTAGGACTCCTAACATAAGCCTGGAAAGCTCCTTCTATTCACAATAAAGTATTATGAATGCTGTCCATCAATTGCTTTATAGCTTATAACTAAAAGTCTGTGTTCTCAATGTCTGAATAGAAAATCTGTTATGAGAGTCCTCTTTTCAGTGGAACTCTAAATTGGATCGTGTCATGAGTAGCAAAAACAAAAATATGAGACAAACAATTGTATTTTCTATCATTGTTAAATAATAATCATAAAAATCATAGAATGTTTTAGGTAGGAAGGGACCTTAAAGATCATCTAGTTCCAACCCCCCTGCCATGGGCAGGGACACCTTCCAATAGACCAGGTTGCTCAAAGTCCCGTCCAACCTGGCCTTGAACTCTTCCAGGGAGGGGGCAGCCACAGCTTCTCTGCACAACCTGTTCCAGTGTCTCACCATCCTCACAGTAAAGAATTTCTTCCTGATATCTAATCTAAATCTACCCTCTTTCAGTTTAAAACCATTACCCCTCATCCTATCACTACACTCCCTGATAAAGAGTCCCTCCCCATCTTTCCTGTAGGGCCCCTTCAAATCCTGGAAGGCCGCTATAAGATCTCCCTGGAGCCTTCTCTTCTCCAGGCTGAACAACCCCAACTTTCTCAGACTGTTCTCATAAGGAAGGTGCTCCAACCCTTCTGTTCATGTTCATGGCCTTCCTTTGGACTTGCTGAAACAGGTCCTTTTTATGTGGGGAGCCCCAGAGCTGAACACAGCACTCCAGGTGGGGTCTCACAAGAGTGGAGTAGAGGGGGAGAATCACTTCCCTTGACCTGCTGGCCACACTTCGTGCAGTTCAGGATATACGTGGCTTCCTGGGGTATGAATGTACACTGCTGACTCATATTGAGTTTTTCATCCACTAATACACCCAAGTCCTTCTCCGCAGGGCTGCTCTCAATCCACTACTGCCCTGTCTGTATTCATGCATGGGATTGCCTCGACCTGTGGTCAAGACCTTGCACTTAGTCCTTATTGAATTTAATGAGGTTTGCATGGTCCCACCTCTCAAGTCTGTCGAGGTCCCTCTGGATGGCATCCCTTCCTTCCAGCATGTTGACTGCACCACACAGCTTGGTGTCATTGGCGAACTTGATGAGGGTGAACTCAATGTCACTGTCTGTGTCACCAACAAAGCTGTTAAATAGCACCGGTCCCAACACCAACCCCTGAGGAATGCCACTTGTTGCTGATCTCCACTTGGACATCAAGCTGTTGACCACAACTCTTTGAGTTCAATCATCCAGTCAATTTCTTATCCACTGAGTGGTCCACCTATCAAATCCATGTCTCTTCAATTTACACACCACTATGTTGTGTGGAACAGTGTGAAAAGCTTTACACAAGGCCAGGTTGATCACATCATTTGTTCTTCCCTTATCCACCAGTGCTGTAACCCCCTCATAGAAGACCACCAGATTTGTTAGGCATGATTTGCCCTTAGTGAAGCCATGTTGGCTGTCACCAATCACCTCCTTTTTCTTCCATGTGCCCTAGCACAGTTTCCAGGAGGATCTGCTTCATGATCTTGCCAGGTACAGAGGTGAGACTGACTGGCCTGTAGTTCCCTGAGTATCATGTTTAATTAAAAATTCCTAAACAAACTTAAGAATATTCTGTGCATTATTACTGGAATAAACTGATGTCAGAGAAGGTTGTCTCAACATTTTAAAAAGCAGTTTTGGCATAAAGAAGTGCTAGTCAATCTTACAATATCTGTTCTGTGAGTAATGTTTATGTCTGATTTCATTTTATGAAACAAATTTATGCAACTATTCTGAAAACATTATGAATATGTACCCAAGGATACCAGAAAATTCTAAATTCCTGTATCCTTTGGGCTGCCTAATTCCAACCATATTAGGATCCTGATGTAGCAAGTTCTGGTCCAGAGGCTGTCAAGCAGGACCTGTGAAGAGCTGCTGTTAGAAGTTGATGCACTTCTTGCCTACTTCATTTATGTGCACAATTGCATAGGAGTCTTCTAAGAGACTGGTCCTACAGTGGGCATTTTTACCCTAACAAGAAATCAGTGCTAGAGGTAAGTTTTGAAACTTGACACTTCTGTAAGATGATATGCAACTGTTGCCTTATGTGCAACAGGCTTGCACAATACATACGCTGCCTCCAGCAGTGGTATAGAAGATTCTTCTTCTATCATGATTAAGAAATTTCTTCCTATTTGAGGCCTCTCTGATAATCAAACAGTTAAATTCAGCTCATAAGTAAGCTGTCACAATTCTTGCTGACTTGGAGTGATAGGCACTTTTGTCATAGCTGATTTAGGTTCATTGCTCTTAACAAAGTTGTGAGCACTTAGCAGGAGAAGCATTAGACTAAATACAGAAACTATACAAAGCTACTGTCGGGTACTTGCTATTAATTTCTTTGTGAAGTGCACAGAGCCCTCCACAGTGTTAATATGCACTCTACAGTGTTGTTTTGGTAGGATTCAGGCTTCTCTTTGCAGTAGTCAGTGATACCGCTGAAAAGAGCTCAGATCCTGATGATTTCTAGTTAGCTAGTATTTGATTGCCAAACCATTTTATTTGTTTCTGTCAAGTTTTGGACAGGCTGAAGTGACTTTATTAGAGAAAGAACCATTATCTCTGATGCTAGTATATCACTAGATTATACAACTAGTCTAAACCCCATACACCCTGATACCATGCCTTTTAAAATATTTGCAGATTTGCTGAATAGTACTTTTCTGTAACAGTATTTGAAAAGCTCAGGGCAAGTAAGTAAATGACTGCCTACAAGAAGAACTAGTGCTGGCAAACCTTTGCTTTGTTGAAAGAATAGAAGGAACAACTGGTGTGAGTCAGTGGATTGTTGTTGCAGACTAAATAGGTTAAGAAATTGTACTTAAATGGAATTTAACATTGGCTGTATTAATTTTTTTAAAAATTTCATTCTGAATTAAAACAACTTGACTCTTTTGAAGTTCATGGGGATTTCACTGTTGACAGTAAAATATTCTGGATTTCAGCCTCTGTTTCTGTGATCTATCAACAGATTAAAAGAAAAAAAGAAGGAAATGTAGTGGTATTTACATTGGCATTTTTAGATCTCATTTCTTAATATACATAAGACATTTTTGTTCCTGGTAGTAGCAATTAACTGTACTACTTCAGGATTCATTGACAACATCCAAGATTATTTTTATGATGAAAACAAACGGAAAAATAAGCAGACATACATGTTATATCAAGGAAATATCTTAAAAAATAGAAATAAGAAGTCAAAAAGAAATCCCTAATACTACCTGCTATGATTTGTTTCTTAAGGAGTACTTACTGTTTCTAAGTGTGATTAAACCCCATTGGATACTGCGAAGTTTGAATGTACTGTAACAAAAGTATACCTGTCCAGTGCTTGAACACACCTTTTCTACCTTGAGAGGACTCTTAAATCTACCAGCCACATGAGGGCAGCAGAGACCCAGACTCTAAGAGGGGATTGTGTGAGAGCCATTGAAAAACTAAACATGCCAAAGCCGGTTTTTGGTTCTTCCACATCCCTTTTCCTTTTCCCAGATAAATTTTAAGGAAGGTCACATCAGTGGCAGTGGAAAGTCCATCACTTTTATAAATAGCTGGACAAGCCTCTGATGGTACAAACTTGATAACAATCTTGCCATGAGGAAGGTTAAATAGATTTCAATAGGCATTTCCAACATTAATTTGTAATCCCAAAACAGATTGGTAAAGCCTGTTTTCTCCACGCTATGGATGAAAGGAACTGAATTATGGCATAAAACCCAAAACTCTTCTCCTTTGTTCCTAAGGTGCAGAATATGGAAAGTTTTCCTGTGGTGCATTGCTTTAGTAGTATTTATTCTTCTGAGTAGCACACTTTGCTGTTCATATTCGCACATGCTTTTTCTGTCACGTTGGTTACAAAGCATCTGAATACTGTGATCTTTATTACTGTTTCAATTCTCTATAAATTCCACAAATGGAAACTATGTAACCTGAGCCAAGAGAACCCCCAACTATCTCATGTCCTTTCAGTACAAACTCATTTTAAATGGCAAGAGTATACATTTCAGGTTTCTATATATTTACTTTCTAGTGTTATACTTGTCAGAGAAGAAACTTGAAATAAAAATGCATAAAATTTGACTGAATAAGCATGAATGGCCTGCAGCCCTCTTGGCTTGTGCTAAACAGAAAAATTCACAACTAAACACAGTGAAATGAGTCAAAATTTATATCAAAATTGAGTCAAGTCCCTCTGTTGCAAAATAAAATTCTAAAAACTGCGAGCTGTATGGTTTGGTATGTCACTGGTGCTATGCAGCTGTTGTTAGAAAGTTGATGAAATTCCCATTCTTCAAACTTCTTCACTCAGTAGTTGTCAATCAGTATAGTGCCATTTTTTTAACTCTTACTGCTAACGAAGATGAACATTACCTGGGACATTAAATATTTGTAGTAGAACCTGAGCTATTCCAGGAATGAAACTTGGTCATATATCAAACAGAGCAAGAAACTGATTGTGGTGGTCACCTTCTTAGTCTTCCATTGTTATACTGGTAGAGATGAGAAGTTTGACATCATTACTTCTATTATTCTTGTTAATGCTAATATAAACTTTTTACTGAGTGACTGTAATGCTAATGCTCAAATAGAGCAAGTAGAGATGAATAGTAGACATCCCTCTTCCATGGTACCCTTGCCCTACCCATTAACTCCCAGCCCCCATTAATCATAATCAGAACTCAGTCTTTCAAGCAGATAGCAATGTGGGGCTTTGCTTACGCTAGTGTTGCCTTTTACATGCTGGGAGACTGTAAGTTCTCCTTAGCGGCTCTGTTGAGTGAGGGAATCAAGTCCTTGCAGCAAAAAACTTTTTTGTTTACTCTGTGTGTTATATATCATCTCCCAAACTGCATTCCACACTTTTTTTGTGTGGGAGAGGACTGCATGCCTGTCAAACCTCATTTGAGGCATAATCGTATATGTGACCTGTCTCAAAGATGAAAGATAGAGTGCTTATCAGCAGCTGGTGGCTTTAAGGTGTGTAGTCTATATGTGTATTTATTTCCTGCATGCCTTTCTTCCCTCTAATAAAGTCATCTTCATCTGTTTCTCAGAACAAATTAAATACCTGTAAACATTCTTTCTCCAATACGGAACATATCAAGCAAGAGGAGGGAGGCAAGGGCTAGAGCATACCTGATGCAGTTAGAGCAAAAGAGAATTTCAATGGCTGTGAGTAGTAGCATGAGTATACTACGCCACAACACAGTTATGATAAGAAGCATATTGATTGTGCATCAAGATTTGTAATGATTGAAGGTCTATTGTGAGCACTTCAGCAAACTGTTGCAAAAATGTGAGTTAGTGGACAGACAAGAAATTAATTGCATTAATTAGAGGCTATTTCTGAGACAAAATGATTTCATGATCCCCTTTAAGTGAACAAAAGTAACAGCACAGACCGACATAATAGTAATTCAGGATATTAGTGGGCATCTCCTATAGGAATGATGACATATCACTGCCCATAGATCAAAAGAAGCTTTGGTATCTAAATTATCCATTGTCTGATTTGCTGTAAATGTGGAAATTATTCTAGAGAGGATGCTTTAAATAGATTAGTGAAATAGAGTGAACTTTAGGTCTGGAAGATGAAACTAACTCTAGCTATATTTTAGTCCTGGATTTGTTTTTATTTTCCAATCCATTTACATGTCATTACCATAATTTCTTAGTGGTATAACATTTTTCAGTCAGCCATGCTCACTCAGACATCAGGTATTGTAGGCCCTAAAATATGTTGTGCCTGATTTGTGTGGAAATACATGGAGATAGATTTCTTTGGGGTGCTAACAGACGCTTTAAACCAGCAAAGGCTTTGAAGCCTTTCCAAATTTCTTCTTATTCCCTTTCACCTCATTTTCACAGGGCAGCATAGTTAAGCTTTGAACAGAGGATGTCCCCACCACAGAATCGTTGATTTTGCACCATTTTAACAAACTAAGAAATCTCAATCTGAGCCTTTATACTGGAATGATTTATCCTAATAAAATGGCTAGGTTAATGATGAAATCGTTTCCTTAAGTTCTTTCAGATGCTCAGACATCAATGTATTGAAATGTATTGATCATTAAAAAATTACTTCAGCCAGTTTTCAAAAATTATTAAAAATGCTCAGCATTTAGTTTTAAAACTTCACAATTTAGAATGAAAAAATATTGCCAAATTTGATTAAATACATTTTAAAAATAACTTCTTGATAACTGGGGGAAAGAAAAATCAACAAAGTGCTTAAATACAGCACAATAAAGGAAAATAGACACTATCATATCTACATGAGTAAAGTTATTTCCTCTGTTGTCCTAAATGCAAAATGTAAAAGCCTTAGTTTTAATGTGTGCTCACAGGCCAGAAAGCCAACCTTATCCTGGGCTGCATCAAGAGGAGTGTGGTCAGCAGGTTGACGGAGGTGGTTCTACCCCTCTGCTCTGCTCTCATGAGACATCACCTGGAGTACTCCAGGGCTCCCAACATAAAAAGGACCTGTTTCAGCAGGTCCAGAGGAAGGCCATGAACATGAACAGAAGGGTTGGAGCACCTTCCTTATGAGAACAGTCTGAGAAAGTTGGGGTTGTTCAGCCTGGAGAAGAGAAGGCTCCAGGGAGACCTTATAGCGGCCTTCCAGGACTTAAAGGGGACCTACAGGAGAGGTGGGCAGGGACTTCTTATCAGGGTGTGTAGTGATAGGATGAGGGGTAATGGTTTTAAACTGAAAGAGGGTAGATTTAGATTAGATATCAGGAAGAAATTCTTTACTGTGAGGATGGTGAGACACTGGAACAGGTTGTGCAGAGAAGCTGTGGCTGCCCCCTCCCTGGAAGTGTTCAAGGCCAGGTTGGACGGGACTTTGAGCAACCTGGTCTATTGGAAGGTGTCCCTGCCCATGGCAGGGGGGTTGGAACTAGATGATCTTAACTTACCTTCCTACTTAAACCATTCTATGATTCTATGATTACCATAAGAAATCTGGGGTTAGAAAAAAGGATTTAATTGTCTAGATAGGCAATTTTTTAAACTTTTCATCAGCTTTTTCTATTTTTAATGGGATTTAATTACAAAGATGTTGACTGGTACTAAAAAAAAAATTACTGTATATTTTTCCTAGTATGCTGTACCTCATTTTTTTCAGTGGCTTCTCTTTACTTCTGTTTGTCCTGTGAATCATACTAAAACTTTCTGAAATGCTTTAAAGCCATGTTTGAGTAAGTTCATGTATCTGTTTTGAACACACTTCCTGTTGAAAGTATATTTCTTGTCCCAGTGCCTAGAGATGCCAGACTGCTGTACTTCTGCGTAATTTTTAAAAGAAATTTCATAAATACTGATTAACATAATAAAATATACATGTTTTCAGTGAAATCTTATTCTGTACCCCAGAACAGACTTTGCAACTCAAAATAATTATTATTTGCATATACAAAGCTTGTGTCAGTGTAAATTAGGAGTGTCTCTAGTATAGTTCATAGTGTTACATTACTGTAAAACATGTATGATATCCAAAGTCAAGCATTCAAGAAATATTTTATGACAAAATTATGCAAGTTGAAAAAAAAAAAGAAAAAAAGATTGTTAAGTTTTATTGTTCAAAAAAATTTGTGTCTGTTGTTAACTAGCATATCCAGATGCCCTGTCACATACAGGGAAAACAATGTTCCAATATCTCATTAACTTCATGGTTAGCTGGTATCCAGATTTCCTTTATGCTTCAGAAAGGTGACTCAGAGCAATTTATTAGCCAAACACTGAGAGGGAATCAGCATGTACCTGACTAGATCTAGTTGGACCATCTTCCGTCCCAGTCCTAAGAAGCATTTAAAGATCAGCCTGTATTTATTCTTGATTGATCAAGCCCAATCTTCTAGTAGGATAGGTATTTCAAACTTGCTGTCGAAGGAAGAGAAGTTCCTGGAAGGAATACATGAACAAAGGTTCATTCTTTCTTGAGTCAGGGAAGAGGATTTTGCCAGGGACTTTTTAGAGCCTGTAAAAGGTGCAGGATTAGCAGTGGGGAAAGAACCCAGACATCAGAGTGCCTTGCTTGCAAGTCTAACCTTTCCTATGGAGCATGTTGATTATGTTTTCTGGGTTTGGCTTAATAAATCATGTACTCTCTTGCACAGAATTTTTACATAGCTTCAGCACATGGTGTGAGGAACATAATAGTGGCCTTAATATGCTCTTGGGAGAAGCAAGATGCAGAAGCAAGATGCTTATTTGCTGTAATTTTTAGAGGGCATTATAACTGAGGCTCTTAAAGTTTTTGTGCAGGCTTTAACTGCTGAGCTATTGAATAGAAGGGAGGAATTTTCTTGTCATTTGGCAAGGTTAGTTTTTCCTTTTGTTTTGATTGATTTCTGCAAGTGACTTTTGCAGCCCATGTGATAAAATGGGCCAATTATACATGGGATTGCCATTGATGATTTAGAAGAGGGAGGATTTCCTTCTGCATTTCAGCAGGATGTAGATGTGTTACAGAGCACTGTCAAGGCTGAGTCAGTTAGGCAAATGTAAACAGGAAGAGGCATGAAGTGAGAGGATTTTTAGGATTACACTAAATTCTGATTTGTTCTGCTGCTGGCCTTCTACCTTAACTAAAAATTCTCCATAAAAAAGTTATCTTGTTACTAAAGAAAACTTATTGACAACTTCTCAAAGAACCTGGCATACTGCCTTGGGAGGAAAAGTGCTCTTCAGAACACATTTTCAATTGTGTGTAAATGAGGTCATGCGTGGTATATAGGTGTCTGTGAGAAGGTTTCAGATTGCTTGTTCTTCATCACACCTTTGGAGGCTGTACTGAATCTGGCTGGGATGGAGTTAGCTTTCTTCATAACAACCCTTTGCATCTGTGAACAAAACTGACCCCAGCTGAGCAAAAGGATGTTCCAGACCATATGATGTCATGCTCAGCAACAAAACTGGGGGACGGTTTTTCTTGGAAGGTACTCATTGCTTGGAGATTGATTGAGTATTGGCCTACTTGTAGGAGGTGGTGAGTCCATCACTCGGTTGTGTTTTTTGTTTTTTTCCACCCTTCCTCTTTTCCTCACTTATTAAACTGCCTTTATCTTGACCCATGAGTCATCTGACTTTCAGTCTTCCTATTCTGTCCCCTGTCCCCATGGAGGTGGGGAGTGAGCGAGTGGCTGTGTGGTGCTTAGCTGCTGGCCAGGGCCAACCCACCACAGAGGCTCTGTCACATGCAGAAAAGAAGGCAGATTTTGGAATTCCTGAATACGGGGAGAATAGTAAGCATGATGGATCCTGGTTCAGCTCAGAGACTTCTAGCAAAATAAAAAGTCATGGCTCACAATATTTTATCTGTTTCATGTTATGCTGTTTCATTTAATCCTGCAATGTTTTAGTGCAAATGCATAAATGGTCTCTGAATTACAGATCAGAAGTGATGTGCTATTTCTAGGGAGGCTATTCTGCCCTACAATCCTTTACAGACCATTTCAGTGGGAAGAAAGGGTTTCCTCTGTTACTCAGTGTTTGAAACAGGGGTTTCACTCTGCTTATGACAACAGTTTTTTAGAGATATTACCTAGATGATCTGTCAAAGCAATATGCTGTTTCACAAAATCTGAGCCCTAGCAGGGCACTCTTCTCTCCATAACCATCAAGAAAGAACTCAGGCACCTCTGTCAGCTTGGCTACAGAGCCCTATCTTCCAGATAGGCAACAATTCAGACAAATCCCTGTGCTCAGTAACTGTTGTTGAATATCTCTGGTCAGCAGATAGTTTCATTAAATCACTTTTTGAGTTTACTTACCATGCTCTCTTGACTACATATGATATTAGGTACTTTCAGTCACGTCATCAGGACCAAGCTAAAGCATATCACTACAACTGCAATTATAAAAATTAGTTCTAGAAAGTAAAATAAAACACAGCATTACTAAGAGCAATAATCATTCATTGATAAGGTAAATTCAGCAAACCTGAAAGAAGATAAACTGAATTTCTGTCCTCAAACTTCTCCTTTTAAGAACTGAAGAGTAATATATTGCTGTACTGCATTTGAAACATTTGCATGTATTTCATTTGTCATTGCCAGATATCCCTTAGTTTCATAGAATATATTTTTCATATTTTAAGACTAAGAAATAAAATAAATCTAAGAAATGTTAAAATGTTATTTATATATACAAAGGAAAGCTGAATACAAATACCAGAAAAAAAGAGGACATAATTCCAGAGTCCTTCATCTCCTTTTCTTTGTATCTCCTTCCCTTCACAGAAAGCAGGTGAGTTACATACCGTACAAGAACGGCAGAAAATATACTAAAAGATTTGATATCATGATTAGTTTTTTTCTTTATTAAGTTCATAATCTGCTTTCTGCTGATGTCAGTTTGTGGAACATTAAGTTGATGTTTGGTCATTCTGAAACATCTTATGTAAACCCAAACTATGATTCCGTGCCTGTACTGTTGTGTCATGTATTTTTTGGTCAGACATTTCTGCCATGAAAGTTCAGATGTAATCAGATATGCAGCAAGACCCATAACTGGAAGAGTAATGAACACACAGGAGGATAAAGATCAAACTTCAAAGTAATCTGAAGAGGCTAAAGAAGCAGGGGTTGAAGGCAACAGGAACATTCTGAATAATATTAAATGTATTGCCCTGACTTCACTGACTACAGAGAGAAAATGAATTGTAAGGAGAAAATTAAAAATGTGGTTATTTACTACAGGCATGTGACCAAATAATATAAGACATTCTGTTAAGTCATATTAAGTTTTGATCTCTTCTAATATGATTCTATTTCTTCCCCATGCACCTTGATAACTTCAGAGAAAGGAGGGGATTAATTTATACTTTTTGAATTATCCTTTCTGAAAGAGGCATATAGTAGTAAAGCATGCATTTGGCTAGTAAATGAATCATATTCAACATGTGAGAACAATAAATCACCTCTAACATTACCACACATAGCAGGAGAGCAGTAGGCTGAACTACTGAATAGTGGACTAACACTGGCCACTCGTCCAGCCAGAGTCACTACCTTCCCTCTTTTGTTTCTTCATGTGTTCTCAGGACACGGGGAAGTAACCAGGAAAGCTAATGAACTGACATGCATGCAAAAGATGGCGTGTATTGTAGAGGTTATCATCTTTACACAGTAATGAAATAATTTATTTAAAATATAGACTAAGCCAAACTGAGTCATCATCACTGACAGCAATCAGTGTCCCTGTTAAAGACAAAAGGGCATAAATACCCATAAAGGTGTGCAGAATTGAAGGAAATATGGCAGTTACAATAGTTAAAATCTGAGGGAAATCGTAAAATGTGCATGCAGATATGCATGTGATATGTAATAAGAGAACTAGATTTATCTTTACAATTTGGAAGAGAACTGAGGGAATGGTGATTTGAGGATGAATTAAATTTATTATAAAATCATAATAAGAAAATAAGATTGGTCAAACTGGGGTAGTAATCTTTTCCAGCACTGGCATAAGCTAATATCCCAGCAAAACATCTAGGAACAGACCAGGTTAGCATCCTCCAGATGCTAATCAAGCGCTATTCAGGGACTCCCTGAGCTAGATGTGATTCCTCTGTATTAAGCAACCCCAAAATTATTAACTTTTCATTAATTTGTCCAGCATCTTTTTCAACATTTATAAACTCTGAACCTCCATTACTATCATCTCAGCTACTCTTTACATGAAGAACCACCTCAGGTTTTTTATTTTCATCCTGACTGATACTAGTTTCATGTGATGTTGCTTACTTCTTGTACTGGAAGTGAGAGTAAATAATTTATCCCTCTCCAGACTATCCACATTGCTAGAATTTTGTAGATTGCTATCGTATTCCTCCAGTCCTACCTGAAATGTCTCTCTAAAACAAGTCAGTTACTATGCATGTGTAGTTAGGTCCCTAATGCCATTGAGTTTACTAGAGGTTAGGAGCCTAAGTACACGGGATAGTTTTGGCATAAGTCACAAAATAGCTGAGGTTGGAAGACATCTCTGAAGATCATCTAGTCCAAGCTCCCTGTTTACAGTTGGGTCCATTAGAGCAGGTTGCTCAGGCACAAATGCAGTGGGGTTTTGAATATCTCCAAGGAGGGATACACCACAACTTCTCTGGGCAACATGATCCAATGCTTGACCATTCTGACAGTAAAGAAGCTTTTTTCTTACACTTTAATGGAATTTCCTGCATTTCAATTTGTGCCCATTGCTTCTTGTCCTGTCCCTGAGCAGCACTAAGAAAAAAGTCTGTTTCCACCTTCTTTGCTTCCATCCATCAGGTATTTATACACATTGATAAGATCCTCCTGAGTCCTGAGATGTATTTTGACTGGGACCACAACAATGAAAGCAAGATACAAAAGATATTATCTGGGGATTTTAGTTGCAAACTAAAGTTGAATAAAGGAAGTTTATCAATTAAATAAACATTAAAAAAGTCCAAAGCAAACAAACAAACTTATCTTAGTTTTGCTCAAAATAGGAATTGTTGCTTATGTTTTGGCAACTTTTCTGGTTCCTGATTTAACTAAGAAGATAAAAGAAATGAGGTTATTATAGATTTGCCATTAAGAGAAGGTTGTGAAGCGGTGTATTATAAACTTTGATTTTCATTCACACTTAAATGTCATCTCAGTACAGTTATTAGTAGGGGTCATTTCTATTATTTGTTTTCATGAAGGTTTGTTAAGCTCAAAAATATTCTATACACACAGGATTTGAATGTCTATGTTAATAATAATAAAGGTAGTAAAATAACTGCAAAGAATTTACAAACCCCTAACTCAGCAAGTAAAATCCAGTCACTAATGTCATATGAAATACTTGTAACCAGGTGCATCATTATATTTTCTTCCTGTATTCATTTAATAGAGATTGTTATTCCATAGCAACACAGTCTTAAGAACTCTTTCATAACAATAATGGAGGTAAATCTAAAATGAATATAGCATCTGCAGAACCACATTATTTATTAATGTGAAGGATCAGTTGTGTTTATGTGGGTATGGACATCTTTTCTTAAGGTAAGAATATTTTCAAGGTAGTCTCTAGAATAATATTGTCAGTAATCTGTTGAGTCATTTATTGCTCTCTGTTCCATAATGAACTCTGTTTCCATAACCTAGAGTTAATCCTCAGTAACTATAGTTTTATTTTGAAAAGTAAAATTTAGAGCAAATTTATAAAACTAGTAAAAATGGTGAAAGTATAAAATATTCCAATATATCTTTATGTCATCTACTGTCATTGCTTTCCAAATCCTTGCTATTTACCTCACCGACAACACTGTAAATCTGCATTTCAAGAAAAGCAGCATTTTCAGATTTGTGTGGTAGCATTCTTAAATCCAAATAGTAGCAATTTTATGTTCTGACCCCACAGCAAAATTGTCTGAACTGTCCTAAGTAGTGGCATTTTCAGCTTTCTTGGAAGGGCAGGGAAGACTTTTTCCTTCTTGCCTGAAATTCCTTTCAAACATTCTGTTAAAAATTTGTCTTCAGTTCTATCTGTTCACAATGTAAGCTTATCAGTTAGACTTCCTTAGATAAGTCCCTTTTTAGCTGAATGCTTTACATTTAGACTTTTATTTCAGCACCACTAGTGCATGTCATAACTATTTACCTTAATATGTGGATTTGTTTGTGTCAGTGAAGTGACTTAATGACTTCATGTGCAGAAAGCATTTTACAGAATGTCTTGTGATTTGCAGGGGGGGCACTGCTGAGACATTTAAGATGATGCTAGATGTTTGGAAATTTAAACAAAAGTATTTCTTTCCATTCCATCCCTTCTGTGCCTTTTCAGCATTATCTTAGTTTGCTGTCACTCTGATAGAAATTGAGATTTATAGCTCTTTCCACAATCAAGAGACAAACATCCACTTTAACATCTTGATTGTGCAAGGGTTTGTAGAGATTTTTTGAAACTATAGTGCTTAAAAACTGAAGAAGTTATCCAATATAGTTTACAAATGCTCTGGGATTCCTTAATTCCATTGACTTCACGTCATCTCAGATGCCTTGACATATATTAAATCTTGTAAATTTCATATTTGTCTAATTACCATTTAAAAAATAATGTGTTAAAAACCTGACAAGCATCTTTCAGAAAGAAAATGAGAGAACATGGAATTAAACATAAATTTCCTGGATCCCAGGTTATGCATGAACGAAAAGCAATTCTTCTCCTTAGGTGTATAGAGCTGTTTACAAAAAATACCCCTGTTAAGTTAAAATTGTTTGATCAGTCTTTATAAAAAGGTCTTAAAAATTTTAATTAGGATTTTATAGGACAATTAACTTAGAAATTACTTACCCTTTTTAAAAAAAAAAAAAAATCTTCCTGCATGTTGTTAATTATGTGATAGAAACATCTCAGTTAGAAACCTCTTAAATGTCAAAAGTATGCATTTGATATTCAATTTGGTATTAATTTCTCATACGACAACTCATTCTCAAATATGGATTGTGTGTAGCAGCATGTTTAAGACCACATTTTCTGTCTAACCATTTTGGAAGTCAGGCTCCCATACAGACTGTCCTGCTTAGAGCAAATGCCAACCTATTCAAGAAACCTAATGTTCATCCAGTATGCATGACAAATACAACTTTCTCCGGAGCAAGTATAGCATGTGGTGTCAAAAAGTCAAGCACTCTTCTCACTTACGTTGACTTTACTAGTGAAATACCTGTAAAGGACTAATACAGTTACTAAGAGTTCGGCTACAGGACTGCACATCTGTAAATGAGCAGTGTCAGCTACTTATTTTAGCTGTGGCAGCAAGATAGGAAGCATTGTTATGCATATGCTACATGAGGAAGCATTGCTAAATATCTCCACAAGTGTGTATTTTGTATTAATCAAATCTGTGTTGTAACTAGCAGCAAATATGTTTGTTGGTTTTTTGGTTTTTTTTTTTTTTTTTTCATAGCGCTCTGTTTTAGGCCCACTGAAGTATCAAGTTGCCTTTTTTATGCTGTCAAGACATGTGAGCATTAAAAACATCAGCTTCCACACAAAAATTGCTATGCTGGCAAATGGGCCCCACCACCCTCTGCTTCCCTTTCCTGTAAGAAGAGAGCTTTTGTTGGCTCAGTTCGACTTTCAGGGAACATCGGATACCTTTGTTGATAATGAAAAAAACCCACAAAACTTTCTTGTTACCAAATGCAGTGTCTCTTCCTCAGCACTCTGCTGGTAGAAGCTCTGCCAGTTGTGCTTTTAATGCTTTTAATTGTCCAATTGTACCAAATGATTCTAAACTTACTTAGACTATACACCTTGTAACGTCTCATTGGGATGTTAATTTATACAACTTTGAGAGAGTAAAGGGAACTTATTGTATGTTAATATTAGACTTGTGAGCTAACAATATCTGATAGTTATTAATTCTTCAGCAGTACAAAAAGTAAGCTGTAGACCTGAGGTGAATAAAAGACTTCTGATTCATGAAAGACTTGAGCTGACCTTGCCAATGTCAGTAATGAATAGAGCTCAAGAAGATTGCATAGTACTGCAGAGATTTTAGAAGGAGAATGTAAGGATAGATGCACTTCAGGGGCCATAAACCATTGTCTTACAAAATGTCTATGCCTTAGATCATCAGAAAAAGTCACATGATATAGTCTGTGGCATAATGACTTGTGCATATCTGTACTTCTGTTACCTGCACAGTTACATTTATGCGTGGGTATGTACGTAAAGTGTGGACAAACGTACTGTTTTATATTTTTATTCTGCCTCTATTAATGTTTTGGCAAGAACAAAATTAATAAGGTTTCCATCCTCAAAAGTCTTTCTAAAATGTTTGATGTGGGTCTGACAGCGAAATACAATGATATGCTGAACCGTAGCAGATGGTCAGTTGAAAAATATCTCTCTCTATAATATGTATGTCTATAGTATCTACAGAGTAACAATCTAATTGCAAAGAAAAGTGATATGGAGTTCTTTACATGTACTTCTTTAGTGATACTAAGGAGGGAAAAAATGTCTTGATACTAAAAATACAATAATATTCTTAAAAAACCATCTCCATTTTATGTTCTAATAACAGTCTCATTTTAAAAGAAGAGGGGGAGCCAAGGGAAATTTGCTTTACATAAAGAAAGAGCTGCTTTCATCTTTTTATTATTTTGGAAAAAATTAATATTTGCATGAACATTTTAAATATTCATTGATGAATGATAAGATCTTTCCCTTTTTGATTTGAGCTTTACATCTTCAGAGTGAGCAACAGCATTTTAAATTTAATTTTTCGACCAAATTTTGGAAGAAGAAATATGAAGTCTTGACATAGTGTTTTCTTCTTTTAAAAAACCAAACATAACCCCCAAACACAATGTACACTCCCTCCCCCCCACCCTTAGTTTTCACTCCAGGAAGTGATCTCCATTTTTGTTCTAAAAGAAGTCAGCATGTTGCTATTGCTTCTTGTCTTAAAGTTCTTGTCCAATCTACCATTCAGTTTTATAACACCATCACAGCAGACTCTTTACCACTTAAATGATAAAAGTTTCAATAGGCACTTTAGTGGAATTACGAAAAAGCTACCACTCTTCCACCATGATGCCAGAAAGCTATCTTCTTTCTAAATCAGGCCAGTATACTGTACCTTGTAAGCCTGAGCTTGTCTCAGTGTAATTCCAGAGTAACAAAATAACAACAACAAAAAAACGTGTATATTACAGGATTTATCTTTCCTTTGCAGATCAAACCAAAACTGACAGTATGATAAATGTAGTAACTTGCTGGAAACAGTTGCTGTCTTTTATAATCAAAGAAATCTTGTCCTATATAAAGCTTAGGTTTATATTTTAAATTTGTTATTGGTTTACTTTTCTTTTTATTTTCTGTTGTAGCTGTACTTTAAGTGACTTTGTCAGGGTTATAACTTTCTTCTTCTCCAAACATGTCTGCCAAGATCTTAAAGCGAGGTCCCCAGTCACTCAGATAGTCATAATCCTGGTCTGCTTCTGTAGTAAGGGAGTCTATAGAGCTGAGAGACTCTGCAACAGATCCATTTCCTTCATAAGCATAGGTTGCCAAGGAGTCATAAGGGGGTGCAGTTGGATCTACATCATTTTCCTGCAGCCTTTGATTAATGAAATCTCTTATGTCTGTGTTATCTTCCACTGGTGGTCTCTGACGAGGAAAACGCAAGGTGTCTGGTTTTATGTCCCTGCGTATTTTGTTATCTTCAATCACTTTGGGATTCCTCAGGGCGCCTATGTCGAAAGCCTGGGTGTCCTCTTCTCCACCTCCTTCATCATCATAATGGATAACATTATCTCTGATGTCTTCTTTAGAGGTCATCAGGGTGTCCTTTTTCTTCTGCCTCCGAAGTGCTACATATAGTACCACAATGACTGTAACAAGAGAAAACTGAAGTTAAGACATGCACAGAAATAATTTGGTACTCTGATCACATATCATTATATCCTCCTTTGAAAGTTGCAAGCAATCAAAGGGACTTTTTTCCTTAGAAGATATGCTCCCACTATTCTTTTTAAAATAGCAGTGCTCTAGCCAATGAAAAAGTAATTTGCTGTTTGATCTATGAATCTAACTTTCCTTCATGCTTGCTGTTCTGCTGAAGGAAGTAACAAATAATTTTCCTACTGGCCTGCTTTGCGAACAAATAGAATTGGACAGGACTTCAGCTTTTAAGTTGAGAGAGACAGAGAGATGGGATTTTTTTAAAAAATGTCTTCCACAGCAAAATAGAGAAAAATCCCCAAATTTCCACATTGCAGAGCAAAAAAAAAAAAAAAACAAAACAAAACCAAAAAAACCCAAAAACCAAACCCACGGTATTAAAGAGAAAAAAAAGTAATCTGGAATCTTTGAAAAGGAGAAAAAATAATCCTAATTCATCTTTTTACACAGCACACTTTGGCCTCTTCAGGGATCTGCTTTGAAAATTCCCATGTTCTGGAGAGAAAAGGGATCCAGGAGAGTTGATTGATTTTCAAGTATCACCTCCTCCAAGCTCAACATCAGTCCATCCCAATGAGCAGGAAATCAAGCGAAGGCAGCAGGAGGCCTGCATGGATGAGTAAGGAGCTCCTGATTAAACTCAGAGATAAAAAAGAGGCATATAAGAGGTGAAAATAGAGACAGGTGAGCCAGGAGGAATATATAGCGACTGTGAACATGCAGGAATGTGTTAGGAAATTCAAGGACCATCTGTCATTGAATCTTGCAAGGGACATGAAGGGCAACAAGAAGGGCTTGTACAAGTATGACAGCAACAAAAGAAAAAGTAGAGAAAATGTAGGCCCACTGCTGAATGGGGCAGGGGATCTTTTGACAAAGGACACAGAAAAGGCCAAACTATTCAATGGCATCTTTGCATCTGTCTTTGTTGGTAAGGTTGTTCTTCAGGAATCCCAGATCCCTGAGACCAGAGGGAAATTCTGGAACAAGAAAGACTTATCCTTCGTGGAAGAGTATCAGGTTAGGGAACACTTAAGAAACTGGACACACAAATACATGGGACCTGATGGAATGCACGCGATCTCATTGTGAGGCCACTTGCGATAATTTTTGAAAGGTCACGGTGACTGGGAGAAGTGTGAGGACTGGAGCAAGTGTCACTCCTATCTTCAAGAAAGGCAAGAAGAACAAGCTAAGGGCCAGTCAACCTCATCTTCTTCCTGAGGAAAGTGATGGAGAAAATAATTCTAGAAAACATTTTCAAACATACCGAGAACAGAAAGGGGATCAGGAGTACTCAGAATGTATTTACGAAGGTGAAATTGTGCTTAACTCACCTGATAGCCTTCTACAATGAAGTGACTGGTGGATGAAGGGAGAAAAGTGTACTGTTTTTATCCTAACTTTAGCAAAGCTTTTGAGGATGTCTCCCATAACATCCTTCTCAGAAAAACTGAGAAAGTGTGGACTAGACAAGTAGACAGTAAGGTGGATGGCAAAGCTGGCCAAACTGTCAGGCTGTAAGGGTTGTACTCAACAACCCAAATACCAGATGGAGACCAGTCACTAATGATGTATCCAGGGGTCAACACTGGGACCAGTTTTGTTTAACATCTTCATAAATGATCTGGATCATGGGATTGAGTGCACCCTCAGCAAGTTTGTAGGTAGATACAAAACAGAGGTTGTGTCACTATTCAAAGGGACCTCACCAGGCTAGGGGAATGGGCCAACAGGAAACCCATGGACCTTCAAAGGGAAATGCCAAGTCCCACACATGGAGACGAATAACCACATACTGTAGATGCTATTGACTGGCCAGGAAGCAGCTTGACAGAGAAGGACTTAGGGTTCTGGTGGACGGCAAGGTCACCATGAGCCAGCAGTGTGTCCTTGTAGCAAAGAATGCCAACAGCATTTAGGGCTACATTAGGAAGAGTGTTGTCAGCAGGTCTAGGGAGGTGATCATTCCCCTCTGTTTAGCCCTGGTCAGACACACTTGGAGTTCTGGGCACAATTCCAGTTCTTGGCTCCTCAGTACAAGACAGACATGCACTTCCTGGCATGAATGCAGTGCAGAGCCACAAAGATGATTAAGGGATTAGAACATCTGCCATACAGGGAGAGGCTGAGAGAGCTGTGCTGTTCAGCTTGGGGAAGAGAAGTCTCAGGAGAATCTTATAAATGCGTATAAATACTTGATGGATGGAAGTAAAGAAGATAGAAACAGACTTTTTTCCTAGTGCTGCCCAGGGACAGGACAAGAAGCAATGGGCACAAATTGAAATGCAGGAAATTCCATTAAAGTGTAAGAAAAAAGCTTCTTTACTGTCAGAATGGTCAAGCATTGGATCATGTTGCCCAGAGAAGTTGTGGTGTATCCCTCCTTGGAGATATTCAAAACCCCACTGCATTTGTGCCTGAGCAACCTGCTCTAACTGACCCAACTGTAAGCTGGGAGCTTGGACTAGATGATCTTCAGAGGTGCCTTCCAACTGTGATTTTGTGATTTGATATAATACGTTACAAACTGACTTTTTTTCCAAATGGCAACTCAATGGCAATCAGTTTGTGTTATTTTTTCCAATAGTTTGTCTTTGGAGATATATTTAATTGAATGTAAAATCTGCTTGTAGTAAACTGGCCTTTTTGTAATTTTTAATTCCCTAACCGCCTTTGGTAGACATTATAGTGTTCTAAGCACTGTTGGTGAAGTAAAACAATAATGAATACAGGAGTCGCAATGATTATAAATTCATGATCAGGCTTGTGCAGTCTAAAATAACTCCTGACTCTGGTAATATGTTGACTGTCTTTTGTGTAGAAATGAGTTCGACACGAATGACTTCAACTACAATTTTAATGATTCTGTGTTAGGCCAGGTTCACAGCAAGAAATGAATATCCAAAAGCAGTTTTTAAATTGATCAATGGAATAGTAAGGAGAAAGTCTGGATATAAGATAAATGCCATTCTCTTAGGTTACACACAGCACTGGAGATCTCATTATTTATACATTAATTTTTCTGGGTAATATTGCCAGGCTGATTTGAATGAAGGGAGTTATTAAAGGACCAAAACCTCTTTTCCCAACATAATCTCACTAATTCAGTCTGGCATTCTGTGCAAAGCAGGAATTAAAGTATCTTCATCAGCTTTGTATATGACAAGAGCGTCAGTCAGCAGCAGAGTTGATAACGAGTTCTTTGACATATTTTTTTTTATTGAATATGTTGGGGTTTTTAAATAAAAATTGTATTGATTTCAACAAACCATTAAGGGAACATAAACGCATTTCTGTTGAAAGCCTCCATGATCACCTAGCATATTTGGGGGAAAAAATCAGACTCCAGGTATTCCCACTTCCCCAGATACTTTGCCAATGTGAATGATCTCTCTACCAAGAGCACCAAGCTCTCTGCTGCATACTTCACACTGTCCAGATTACTGGACACAAAGGGAGCAACATGAAAGGCTTTGCTATAGCTATGTGTTTAGAGCTTCTAGGCACTTTGTAACAGAGAGGTTAGATATCCTGGAAGTCCTGCTTTAAAACAGAGATCTAATTGACATATTTCTTCATGTAAAAATAAGTTAAAGTTTTTTTCATAATGGAATTTCTTTGATGCTGAGGCTCACCCCTGGCTGCTTTTACCCAGGAAACCCCTACAAATAAAAAAGTACTCCCAAGGAATTGTGGTAAAGGAGACAGCATTCTTCTTACTTTCGAAAAACTGACCTAAGGTTGTTTTGGTTTGTTTTTAAATTCTTCAGAATGGGTGTATTCGTTATTAATTCCTATTCCATGGGAAGTATGACTGTTTGCCACTCTTCTTCTGATTTGAAACAACATTTTTCTCACAGCATAAAATTTGTACACAGAACAGAAATTCTGAATTTTATGCACTGCTACTCAGAAGCTATTTATGTAACCCTGAGCCTGTACTAATTTAATTAAGTGGTAAATTACTGTATTATTCAAATGCAAAGAGGTGTCCATATGTTATATTCTGTGTCCGCAGCTATTTTTGACCATTAGACCCACATAAGGAGTAGCATGAGATCTAGGAATCCCACTACTACCAAGAAGAGGTATAGGCTAGCATCTGTAAGAATTAGTCTGCTTTCTGCAGCCCACATTGTGACTGTGTAATCTACAAAGTTGGTTTTATTTCATTATCAGTTCATTAAGGCTACATTATAAGTAGGATGCATATGAGTATTGACTGCTTTGGCCATGCTGTAAATAAGGCAATATTCAAATATAATGTAGATCAAATGGCAATGCTACCTTATGGAATCCATGCCTGCCTGAAATTAAAATGTTCCTGTAAAGTTTTACAGTCAGTCAGAGTCTACACTACAGTTATTTTCTCCTCTCTGATTTCTTTGTTCTCCTTTTGCTGAAGATGGCATGAATAATTAAATAAAGGCTCTTACTAAGTCCTTACTGCTGTCACTGTCAGTAGGACTTGTCTATTTTAGGAATAATCTGAAAATATTAATCCTTCAAGAAAGATATTTAAACAAAACTGTTTCAGAGAAAAAAATGTGGCTTGAATTCCACTGAAAACTGGTTCTCTTTATGCAATAAGAAATATGAAGGTGTTAGCAGATTCAAGGTCATGGTCAGTGCTTTGTGATGTTTTTCTAGAAACATAGGAGCATTTTCAGTGGCTTTTGTAAAACAACAGATGAAGCTAATAACAACACAAATCAATGCACAGGTGAATAATCAGAGTAATGCACTTCACATGGTTTCATGAGAACTAACCTAGAAGTATAACAATACACAACAAGATTGCAATCAGTGCTCCCGTGCTGAGGCCTACTGGTAAGAAGATTGCTTCCACATTGCAGGACAGGATGGTGCCATCAGAATCACATCTGCAAACACGGATAGTCATTGTGTTTGTGCTGCTCTGAACAGGGTAACTGCTATCTTCTATTACTACTGGAAGAAAGTACAGCTCTTGCTGCCTTCTGCTGTAGCCATTTCTCCTGGTTTCAATCCCAGCTGTGTTGTCTGTAAAACATACGACATGGTCATTACAGGATTTTTACTGTGTTCTTCAATTCACCATTGTAGTTTGTATCACTTTTAGTAATAGGAAGCTATTTTGTTTTCGAAACTCAGTGAATGACATGCTTTATGCAATTGCCTTGTTTCATCACTACAGAAGGTATTGTATTCTGACTGGTACAGCTATTTTTTGCAGAGAATTAAATAATATTCCATTTCTTGTAAACCTGTTAGCTTGACAGCTGAAATTTCAAAGTCAACATAAATAATAATTAAACAAAGCATTACAGGTATTAGATTAGGAAGGCTTTTCGGTTATTCTTTTCTCTTATCTCCTTATATTCCAAGTCTGTGGTCCAAAGGACTTTGATTGAACATGGATTTAGAATCATGTCTGTATTAGTTAATTAATTAAATTCCCTTTAAAACTGAAAGTAATATGCTTGGCCAAAATGCAAAACTCCTTCAACTTTCCTGCCCCATTAAAAATAAGTACAGAAATGAACTGAGTACTTTATAATCAGTACATTTTCCATCAATTAGTCATGAATGTGTTCAGAACTCCTTGAAGTTATGTTTTGTCATTTCTGCCTGGTAGAAATTCAGTTATCCCTGCTTTTCTTGAATCAAACGGAGTAGCAAGGAAAAGATGAGAAGATTAAAAGAATTACACTGAAAGCAAAACCAAAATGAAATTAGCAGGGAATTAATTAGCTGACAGATCTGAATGAAGGTAGCCTGCAGCAGTCACCATTTTGCCATCTCACTCATGTGCTTTCTTTAGAAGAGGTCACTTGCTGTCCATGTTATGACTTTTATCCTTTCTTGGGGTTTTGTCACTAGGTAGAGGGATTAAGGGCTCTGAATTCCATACTCAAATACTTGTGTGCAGTTCTGATTAAGGACAATAAGAAGGAACCCTAAATATCCAAAATCAGACATGTTATAATCAGACACCATTGAGAAAGCACTTGACTGACAAAACGCTTATTTCAGAAGTCCCTTTTTCATCAAACTCAGACATGGTACATAGACACATCAAGTTCAGTTTTGAAAAAGAAAAAATGTCTCAAAATTGTTTGAATCAAACCACCTTCCATCTTCAGCTTGTTCTTTCTGTGATTAATCATCTGCACTGTATAGAGAGTTTTAGATCTAATTTAAAGTAATAATTTTATCTCCACTCTTATTTCTATTTCTATTAATAGTTATTCATATTCTTTTTCCTTTTTCTTCTAATTGCAATGTTGAAGATCACTTTAATACATGTTACAACGCAACAAAATTACTTTCCATTCTCCTTTGAGAAGAATCAAAGAGATTGAGCTCTCAAGTCTTTGGCTTTGAACAATTTTTGTTGCTCTTCTATGACCCCTTTCAGTTGTTCAAAGGCCTTTTGAAAATATGGACACAGGCATGTGTCTGAACTCTACACAGAGCAGCCTGGAGCTGCAGCCTGAAGCTGACATGGCTTCTGGTTCTTCAGTCTGTTGGCAATAAATTCATTTTCAGGATGTGTGTGACAGTCTGGAGAGAAAGAAAATTCTTGCTCTTACATGAGCAACTGAATGTGCTCAGCAGGGAAGCAGCCCTCTAGGGAGCATGGCGAAGCCAGCAAAGTGGAAAGAAGGTGGTGAGCAGCTCAGCTGGAAGCACCCCAGCTCTGCCAGGGACTCTCACTTCAGTTCACAGTTGGTGGATTGGTCTCAGCACTGCTGAAGGTATAGTCTAGAAACATAGCATTTCCCTGTGTTTATATTTCTGGACACTCCAAATGGCAACCTTGAGCTACTGTCTTGCTTCTGTTCTCATTAAGTTATATTCTGAAGAAGTATGGAACCTGGAAAAGTTTATTCTCTTGGCTACACTACACACATATTGCACATGATGTAATATCACAACACCCATGATGTTTAGCTGTATAGAATAGCACTGGTTATTGGGTTTCTTGATGTGTTTAAAAATGTTAAACAACACCTTAACTTGTAAAAGCATTAATTGTAACACGATGAACAAGATGATTGTTTCCTCAAAAAAATCAAAATCCCTTTCACAAATTACCTGCTTGGTACTGACATAATTGCTAACTCAAAAGATAATGGTATTTATGTTTTTAAAAAAGTTTCTGTAAGGAAAATAAGGTTGTGTTATTATATCTCTGAATTGTGCACAGAGCAGACCTTCCACATTTTTGGCAAACAAAAGGCAGAAGATATTGAAAATATGGTACAGAGTTTCTGTTTGGAAAGATTTTTTCAATAGCTCTGTTAGTCTTCTAAACTTAAAAAGTCTTTTATGGTTGGAAAATATTGCACAAAAACTTTTTTTTTTGTCTCCCTTGTTTTTCAATAAATAATGTATTTCTTTCTTATTTTTTAATAAGAAATGCTTTTAAGAGTGTGTGTATATAGGTACATACACACACAAACATTTATATATGAAAAATTGTGTCTCTTGGTGGTTTCTAATTTAATTTTTTATCAGAATATTGCATTTGTTTTTATACAGTAGAGAAAGTTTGTTAACAGACTACTGAGATCCAAAGTCATCTCGGTGTCAACATTACTGGTTTAAAAGGAGAAATTTAATTATCTAATAATATTTGAGCAATTTCCTCACCAAACTCATATGCTAAGCACACTTCACAAAAGCTGTAAATGAGAAAGGTCATTGAGTTTAATTACTGTATAGCCATTTGAAGTTTAAAGATTATTTTGAGGAATTAAATATATTAAAATGACCCTAGAAGAACTAGAAGAAAACAATAGTTTGTAATTATTTGAAAAAATTAAATCTTGATGAAATTAAAGGATATTTTAGGAAATAGACAAAAAGAAATAAATTAAAGCTCTTACTTTAAAGAAATCTTGAACAAAAGAGCAAAGGTATTTAGAAATACACAGTATTTGTGCTATAAGACTACGTAATCGTGAAGACACTACCCATCTGGGCCTTCAAATGTGTTGAAAAGTGAACAGATGAAAATAATTAATGTAAAATATGAGGAATATCTAAAGAGGTATATTTTCTTTCTTCTATTAAGATATAGAGAACATTTTTTTTTTCTTCTTAATTATAATCATTAGCAAAGTTCCCCATGCTGAGTTTTCCAAGAAAATACTACCAACAGCTAAGCAGGAAACGGGACATAACAGAAGCTACAGTGCAGCATTAAGGGGAAGCAAACTGAAGCATTATCCAAAATTTTAAGTCCAGTGGGACATAGATATAAAACACTTATATTTTACTTGGCATAATTATATAGTTAGATAGTTAAATGCCACAACATTTTTAAATACTAGTAGCTGTTAAAACCATACTGTTTAGACTAAGCACTTCTGGAGAAGAGTAATGACTTAACTGTCCAAGAATAGATGGAAACTTGAATCCAATATAAGGTTGTCCTTCATATTCATTGAGCTGTCTGTCTCAAGAACACTATTTGATAAAATGTTGACCAGCGTATTTTGGGTTTCATAAGATACTATTACTCATGTCTGCAATATTATGAATTATTATGGTTTCATTATATATTGTGTTTACAAATCATTAAATGAAATAATTTGCTCATCTGTAAAATGTTTTTAGCTATCTATGACATACTAAGATAAAAGTCACTAATAAGTTTGGGAATAAACCATTTTTGTCTTGTCATCTTCACAGAGGAGCCATAGAAAAAAGAGAAAATAAGCATAGTTTATTTTTCTGCTGTTTCAAATTTATTTCTTCCTGAACTTTCTTAATGATAAGCATCTTCATGATTAATAGTTGTGCTTATTTTGTTGTCTCTCATTTTGTATCACCTAACATTATTTCTGAGGTGATGAGCTTTTGTTAATGTGGGTCATAAATGGTTTTGAAAAAAGCTAAATAAGTAGCCTCTGCAATTTTTTTCATTCTGTATATTATCCATTTCTAGCCCTTTTTAGGGCTTGGTTTGCTTAATATTTTTTTTTTTTAAATTAAGAATTATATACTTTTTCTTAAAAGTGATACTTATAAGTAATACTTATAACCTACATAGTTAAATAGGAAAAGAATTGTTACTGAACTTTATTGGATGGATTTGGGTGTTCTTTCTTTGCAGAGTAATGTAAACCCTTTTTTATGAAAAATTTTACATAACACAGTTCTTTAAAGATCACCTAATAGTTAATAAACTCATTGTTAAAATTTTTTTCCTTATTTGATTAAAGTAATTAGTGGTTAAAATTTATTACAGTTTATTATGATGTTTTAGCTGTGTCTCTTCCCAAGACTACATGTTTGAAGATGTTTATAAGAGCAAAAAGATCAATTTTTTCATCTTGGGTTGTTCTTTGTCATTCTTTAAAAGCATTCAAGTGAAAAAGAAAAAAAAAAAGATTATAACCTATGACAAAAATTGGGGGTAAAAATCAGAGATGTTAATTATATAAATCTACAAATTATTAAGAGTGTTGTGGGATGTTATACTGCAGCAGTACTGTCCATATTTAGAACTAATTCTTCTGCAGGACTATGCATCCTTGAGGAAGCACAATAGCTGGGTACTTCGAAAACAGCAAAGCGATAGGATTTAAACAAGGCAGCAATAGTGCCTTGTTTAAAGGTATACCTGCATTGACATATGACTTTTTCCTGAGATATTGAACTATAAAAAGAAGAAAATAAAACTGGTAGCAGTGTTTTTGCAGGTTTGTAGGGAAATCTCAGCCTTTTATGTTCTGACAATTCCTGTCCCCTAAAAATGAGAAAAGGTGCGAGACCTGAATTTATATTAATATATGTCCTAGATAGTTTCAAAATTAGAAATGTCAAATAACAAAGTTAGTCTGTAGACATGACTGTAGTACAAAATAATCGTATTTGTCATTATAATCACAGCCTGATGCTCTGAAAGAGAGATATGTATAAGCAACTTACTTCTGTAGTCATGGACTGTGAAATTTGGTTTGTTGGAAGCCTCAGGTGACAGTCGGAAGGAAAACCTTTGCCCAGCTGGTGACAAATCTTTGTCTGCTGCAGTGACAATCTGTATCACCTGAAACCAGATTAAGATTAATTCTGAAGTCAGTTCACTCTTTTAAAAGAAGCAGTTTTGTAGAAGTGCAAAATGAACATCAAATGAAACAATGGAAGTGAAATACTGCCAGATTACTCTCATTCCTCTAATATATTGGACAGTGGAGGCAAAAAGTTTGAATACTATAGCCTCCAGAAAACTCGTGATATCTCAGGTCTCGCTTTGACATATCTGAAGGAAATCAGAAAGATTTACCCTATATTCATAGCAGAAGTATTTAATATTTGTCTTTTGTATCAAAATACTAGTGATTGTTTTCAGGTGAGTGATTACTTAGAGACAGTTCACTTTATCTGCTACTACTATCACTGTTACAACCAGTACATGTTGTAGTACTTCAAAAAGCAGCACCCTAATTTTACAGCTTGAAATGAAGTAGAGAGGGTTGAAAGGTCTGCACCATTTAGGCGTGAAGGAATTTTTGGGTCCAAGTCCTATCTACTACATTTCAGGTAAGCACAGTGCAGTTAAATTGTTTCATAGTAGGATTACCACTGATCTTTTAAAAAGGAAGGCATTTTTTTATGTAACAAGGATCTACATATTTCTAATTTTTGACAGCTCTGTGCTTGTCTCAGCCTTCTCTGTAAAAGGTTCCCCTTTCTACTGTTAGTGCCTGAATAAGAAATTAGAGGTATCTGATAAACTAGAAGTTAAATTAGGTTGTATGGAAGTTATTTAAACATTTTAAAAAAAAAAAAAAAAAGGAAGATGAGATAGGAATATCATATGAAGTCATGGACAAATCTGTAATAAAGGCAATAAAAATCACATGGACTGATTACATATTACGTACATACAAAGAGAAGTCACTGATCACGTAGCAGGATGAATATGTTCCTTCCCTGGCTGGGGCTAGCAGTCACTCTCAAAGTTGAACAGTTGAAGTTACAAGTCTTGTCTTGGAAACAGTATTAGCTGTTAATATGTATGGTGGTTGGCCTTGGTGCTTTGCAGCACTGTGTTTAATTACACAAATTTATGGCAGAAGGAGCACATGCCAACAGCTTCTGGGGCCAGCTCTATTAATATTGGCATCACTCTCGGTAAAAGGTGGTATTTAGAATCTGAAATAGGTTTCACATGCTATGCATATATTTGAAACTGTTTATAAAAACAAGCTTTCAGGAAGATTGTCTTTGGGGCTGTGGGTTCTTTTTCTCAGAATAGGACACAGAAATGTTTGCAATGCATCCTACTCCATTTACTCACTGCAGTTTTTCCTTTATAATTAAGTGTCTTTAAGGAAGGGATTCTTTCTCCTGTCATAGCTAGTAAATGCACACTAAAGGGTGGCTCAAGCCAATATAATCAGGGATAATTAAAACAATAGACCATAAAGGTCAACAAACAGAATTCCAGAAGGTGAGTATTTCCAACACAGACATTTAATTTGTAAAAGAATTCTACCATGATGTCATTTTCAAACCCAGAAATTTCTATTGTTATAAATAATACTAAGGAAACAGAGCAAAATAGCAAGCATTACAAATTTGAAATACCTGTCCTGGCTTGGCATTTTCACATACAGATGTCTCATATGGAACTGAAATTTCAGGAGGAAACTCGTTGACATCCAGGACATTTATTATAACGTTGACTTTGCTGGTTAATAGTGGGTTACCTATAAATGATTTTTAGGAGAAAAGCATTAAGGAATACTATTTATATTTGTTGTCATCACCAGTGTCCATGAGCTGTCATAAACTGTTTTGATCCCAGTACTGTGACTTCTAAAAGCCCTTGACTTCCATTTATTTCTGATTTCTACTAAGGAGGAATCAGAAGCAAAATTCTTATCATTTTGTACCAGACTTTGATCCATTACTCTTCATGGGGTAGGAATCAATCAACATGATTATCAGAGCACAAATTAAAGAATTTGAAGTTGTACTTGTAAATAAACTTTTCTCACAACACTTTTCATGGAGTCTGTGGAAAATGCTTCCAATAATTAAAACTGAAATCTATTTTCCATAATGGAATGCAGAAAATCGATATTTATTAGTTAGCCACTGTTTACATCTTTAAGATATTTAGGAGGTAAGTGGAGCATACCCATTTAGAAAATGGAGAAAAGTAAGAGAGAAAGATATAAATAAAAATCTAGCTGAAAGCCAGAGTCAGTGGTAAATTTAGCAGTGGAACATGTAGAGCTAGCATTCCAGTTGTGGTTACACCATTAGGCTATGTTGTAACAGATATTGCTTTAACTGCATAAGTATTTGCAAGCAGCATATACTTTTATGCAAAAGAAATGCTAAAAACCAGTATACAATATTCTCCTTTCCATTGTTCTATCAATGCAGACAATCTTCATCAGTCACTAGATGCACTTTATAAACAAGTTGAACTGCAAATGCAATGTCTGACAGAAAGGAGACACAAATTCAATACAAAGCAGACAACATTCTCTTTTACTTTATGCTGAGACCTCTTGCAAGATAGCAGATACATAAAAAACAGTTTAGCTGGTGAGTGAAAAGGATAATTATTTTATTCTTTTGTAAGAAGAGTGGTGGCTACTATATAGACACAGGTATCTATTCAAGAAATCTATACTATGAATCAGGGTGGTGTAGGAGTAACAGCGTGGGGTCATGGTACATGGACAAGAACAGCTTTCTTGAATCTTCAGACACAAATGGACCCTTTAAATTATTTGCATTAGCTGCTTACTTCATCCTTGTATAAACCTTTGCATTTCTGTTTATAACTAACACAGCAAGGGACAAAGTCTCTTCATGGTAGCACTGTAGAAATTTTACATGATTTCTTTCTTGTTCTTAGGAACTATTAAATGCAGTGTTTTCAAGAGGCCTCTGTCAAAGCCAAAAGGTATTCCCTAACGATTTCCTAGTTAAGTAGTAACAGCAGCAAGTAGAAGTGTGATTTACCTGTTTACAAGTAGTGGATAAAATGACCATCCTACAAACTTAGCTTGGAATCTAAAAAAAAAATACCCCACAAAAAACCACTACCCTAATCACAAAATATTTGTAGTTCCTTCCTATGAACATATCTAATTAATAGTGAACATATCTAATAATATCTCTTTGAATCCTCATGCATTTTCAGTTGAGCATCATCCCTACTTGCAGCATGTCTCTGTGGAGAAAAGCATTGTGCAGTATGAATGAAGAAGACAGTTTGGTCTAGCAGCTGGGAATTCGGCAGTGATTCTTTAGATGCACAGAGAGCCAGAAGAAATCTAGATTATTTGCTCACAGTTGAATTGGTTCCTTTGTATAATAGGAAACAAAAAAGTACTAAGAAGTTATTTGAGTCAGTAGAGGGCAGGACCCTGACTCTGAAAATACACAGAGATCAAAAAAGCCCCAAGCAAGTCAAGTTCACGCAGTTACTGGCAGACACAACCTAACTTAAAACTTCCCTCCTAGCAGTTTGTTGCAAAAAGCACAGCAACTCACATGGAGCAACTCAGGTTTTTCTTTAGTTTTTGTGTGTTTATTTTAAGGCACAACACTGAACATCAGGAGTTCAGGATACATTCTTCCAACACATTCATGTATTGCCATGAAAGTACAGTCATAGATGTCAGTTCGTTTCCTTTTAGAAATATATTAACAATGCCTTTCCAGTAAAAGAATGAATGTATTCAAAATTTATGCATCATGTACATGGGAGATATTAGCTGATTTAGATAATTTCTATTAAACATAACAGTTTCTATAAGAAGGCTTCTTAGGATATATTTTTTTAAAGTATCTTATATCAGTTATTTTTTCAGCTTTTTGGAATAGTGTACATATTATGGGAGTGTGTGTTTTTAAAACGAACAAAGGAATTTGACATTTTGCCTTCCCTCAAAATCACGATAGCATGCTTTGGAAATATATGTGAATATGAGTATACTTTTTACATTTACTTCTCACTGATGGTCTGTGATTTGTTTTCTATGATTCTTCAAAAGATATATTAGAGGCCAAGATATTTTCTCCCTAAATATTTTAGCAAGGTAGAATTTTATCTTGCATAAATGGTCAGCAAAAATTAAATATTAAAGTAAACAGAATTACTACAGCATAAAATGGACCTATTTCTGGATTTCACTTTATTTATGTGATTAATTTTCCTTCTGGTTTGTGCTGATATCAGTTTAACTACTCATGTATATAAAGGAAGACTGCAAGAAGATTGTGTACAGCTTTGAATTCATATATAATTACAAAGACCTGTAATACTTGATGCAAATGCAGATGATGAATTGCATTTCAAATACCACTTTGCAGACTTGACCTCTATTTTCTCTGTTTTTTATTTGGTTTTCTGTTTGTCTCAAAATGGAATCTTTTGGAGCTCTGTGAGCACAGTAGCGACATGCATGCTTGTATCAGTGAGTGAGACACTGAAAACATCTGCTCACACTTTTTAAACCCAGATTACATAGATAAGAAAACAAATTGGTTAAATCATTAGCATAGGAATTAAGAAACCTATTTCAGGTTTCAATTCTGCCTGTAAGATATAGGCAGATTAATTAACTTCTTCTTTCCTCAGTTTTCCTGTCTGCTCGAGTACCATCATCTGTTAACATCTTTATGGTTCAAGGATATTACAGTAGTAGAAAATATGTAAAATACTTTGACTAATGAATTTATGAAAATGCAAGATATCTGAGAAAATAGATACTGACCATTGAGGAGAACTGGTGATTCCTTAATCCCAGTTATGGTATTCAGGAGAAGATAAACCCCATTTTGAGATTTAAACTGAGGTTTCTTTAGGATTCACAAAATTTGGGCCTAGACTTAGAGGAGTTGGAAAGATGGTTTGGACAGGAAGGATTATGATTACTTTATATTTATTTTCAACGTTAACAAGTGCCTTAAGGACAGGAAAGCAGAAATAAGATCTTACGCATATTATCTATTTACTCTTCTGTAAAACGCAAAAATCATTTCCATACTAGATAATTAAGCAGCACGCTGGGGAACTTTTTGAGCACTGGGCTGTGATTTTTTTATACCATTCTTACAGCAGCCCTTGGCACAGTTTTGGCCTGGGGCAACTAGTGGTCTTGCAGACAATTCACATGCATGTGCTGGGAGTTAGTATGGGCGAGGATCCACTCTCAAAGAATCAATTTACAAGTGGGCATCCTGTTTGGAAGGTGGGAGTTTTTAATGGCATAGAAATAGCCTGCTCAGTGCCAGATGGCCTTTGTGTTTGAAACGAAGGTAAGGCATGTTTAATTTATTAGTTTGGACAGAGTCTGCAGGATCAAAAATGTTTAGGAACAGCAACCACATACACTATTAGGGTGTTAAATTACTCTAAGAAGAAAAAAAAATACAATGAAATATAGTTAGGGAATGAAAAGAAGTTCAGAGAAAATAGGAAGTGAAATGGAGGGGCGGGGGGGGGGAGAGGAATGTGAATCTGAAACATCCTCTCCCTATTCATGCACTTTGTTCTATTTAAAGGCTGATTTTTTATTTCTACAGATGGGTAAAGGACCTTCTGCATTCAGCTGCCTTCATGTCTGTGCCATCATCCATGTGTCGGCAGAACAATCATCCACCTCCCACTTAAAAAGTTCTTTACTTTTGGACAGGCTTCTTTAACAAGGGAAACAATAAAGTTATGGTATCTTGTGTTAAATATGACAGTAGGCTATCTGTCACTCCATGCTGGGTACACCTCTGAGAAGTTCTCAAGAGTCAGTTATGATACTATTTGGAGACAGATTCCCAGACAATGTTTAGATCAGATATCTGGAATTTTTTCAGGGTTCCTACGTGGAACCAGCAGCTACTGTCCGTATGTAAGATATATTGTGTTATTGCTGGGTAACCAGGACTTCTCTGGCTGTGACTGTAGAAGTTGACACAAGTAAGCCTAGGACAAGCAGATTTCATAATTAACTGTTTGCTAAGGGTCCAAGTTCTGCCTCTCTTCAAGCTGCCAACCTGCACCATGTGTGGTTTAGGCAGGGATTAAGGGGCAGGACCTAGAGTTTGGGGAAGAATAACCTCAGTATATATATTTATATGTCAAATAGGTGCAGAATGAGACCACTGGACTTGCAACCATTTACAAATTCCCAAACAACCAGTCTTTTGAACAAGACCTTTTTTTTCCTCCGCAATAGGCAGTCAGCAAAGGTTACTTTAATAAACACAAGGTAATTCTCTTCTGTCTCATTTTTTATGTGTATTCCTTTAAAAATATAACTTCTGGTGTTTTAGTGCTAGTAAGAGTCAGATTTATCAGCTTGCAAGAAAAGTCTAAATGGTACGTTCATATCTACAGTTACATTTATCAATTGCCTGCTGCTATATTTAGCTGTATCTAAACTGCATGCCATTTATGTCATTGTTTGAAAAGTAACTTGATTGCTCAAAAGTTGTAATATTACTTCAAGACTTTAGTGGCTGTGAGAAAAAATGTAACACAAGCATCATCTGTGATTCGTACAGGGTTTCACGTTGAAGCTACAGAAGAACAAAGGGGAACAATCACTTAGAAGGCCCCAGGGCTAAGGTACAGGCAGGGAGTCCATGCAAGCCTGCTCATGACCTCGGCATCATTTTTCACACATAGGGGAATGACAGCAAAGCCAGTTTAATTTATTTTTTCTCTGACCTGATGGGGATAAAGCTGGTGGGCTTCGTTTATAATTTTCTTGTTGAAGAAAAGATAATTTGCAGAATGACCGTTAGGTTGTATCTAAAAGGTGAGGGTTTTTTTGGTTTTGTTATTCTGTCACAGTGAGAAAACAAAATACATATTTTAGCAGTAAAGTTTTTTAAGTAAGAGAACTTAATCTGACTATTACTAGTTTGGAGTCTGTTTATTTAGAGATAAGGTCATGGAGAACTGAAAATACTTAGGTAATAATAGTGTCCATGCCTGAGGCAAGTTTATGCAACGAATTGCAATACTGGGCCACTTTCCTTAGCTAATCATGTGTATGTCAAGGCACTGTTCAGTGTACTTTTTGTCTAATAAGAGATGGCAATTTCAGTGTTTCTATGTCAGCACTGAACAAGTAACATTTTTTTATATATATAGCAGAAATTCTTCAAATATAGTGATTTTTTCCCCCTTTTTCTTCAGATATTTTCTTCTCTTCTAACTTTTTTCGGTTGTGTGCAGTGTGTCATCCCTTAAACCCCAGCCTTTATTTCTGTGCTAGCTCTTAGTCAGACAACTACATATAAAGTTTTGACAGTTACTGTACCTCAAATCCTCAAAAATATTGGCAGTTACTGGTGTAGTACAGGTGTGGCAATTGTTTTTAATGCTATGGATAATAGTAAATACATAAATATTTTTAGGTATGCTGAAATGAGTCACAAATATGTCTTAGGTGTAGATTCTTAACTAGACAATTGCTAAAATTGAGAATTTCATAATATAGTCTACCTGCTCAGCTCTACATAAAGATGATATTACTCTATATGAGCTGGGAAGGTGCACAGACAGGTAAACTTGGAGGTTTTATCTAGCTTTAATTACTCTTGGGAATAATAAACAGATTCCCAGCAAGTTTACTAAAACTGCTGCCTTACTGCAGAAAAAATTTACAAATCTCAAATGTTCTTTGTGCACCAATAAGTCTAAATAGTTAAGCTTTACTGAAACATAGACCATTTCGAGACCACTCCCCTTGGCATCTACCTGCCTTTCAGTTTCTCTGGAAACAAATTACAGTTCTGCTGGATATTCTGTGAATATACACATACAATGTATCTCCATGTATTCAATCACTTGTGATAGCTTATTTTTCTCAGTTACTGTATTCCTTTTCTAAGCTACAGGTAAAATTCAAGTGTTCATTTGACTGGTGAGTTCATTATATTTTCAGGTTCTAGGCAGTGAGCCCATAGCTCTTTTTGAGATAAGTACAACTGAGAATTTATTTATTTATTTTAAATAATGTATACCTTCTCTGCTTCCAAAATCTCCCTCTTCCTGTTAGTAGCATGTATTACTTTTTAAAAACTCAAGCAATACATTGAGGGAAACATTCTTTGCTTTAGAAACTTTCATTTCTGGACATATTAACAATACAGAATGAATAAGAAATACAGCAGGGTCCTGTTCCACAGCTTGTTAACAACAGAAAGACTTCTGTGGCCTTTACACAACCACTAATTGACCTAAAGACTTGTATTCTAAGGGTGGTATATGTCTATGAGAGTTTCAGTTTGACAGGATCAAGAAGGAGGAATGCTACACCGAAGGATGGCAATGAAGAAAGCTGCAGCTACATAATACAGCAGAAGAAGGGATGTCTTATAAAATAAAAACTATGTAGGAGAAGACACAAAGACAAGAAATTAAAAAAAAAACCCACCACAGGTCATATAGGAAAAGAAAACAAGTGGTTAGGCATAAAGTCTTGGGTAGAGAGAAACACAAGAGCAGAGACACAGCACACATTGATTCATTTAGGGCCTTAAATCTTGACTCAATTTCAGTGTATTTTTTTTTTCTGAAAATTGATTGAGTTTTTAAATTTTTCTGCCTTCAAAAAGCAGATTGACACACCTGTTATTTGACTAACATAATTTCATATGGAGTGAATTACAAAACCAGAAATAAGAATTGGGAGGCCTCCATACAGCTCCTCGTGTTCTTCATGCTGACAACATATTTTTCAGCTTCTGAGGGAACTGTGCCTACATGAGGGCTACTAGAAAATCTTTACTATACAGGGATGTTTGAACATCACACTCAGCCTCTCAGTGGGTCTGGCAGAATGATATTTATTGAGCCTTCTTAAATAATCTTGGCAATACATGCACTATTCACAGTATATTTATGCCTGAGCACTACACTCTGAAAAAAATACCACATTAGCATATTAATTCATTTTGTGTCATACTTACTAACTTTACTTGCAATTATAGAGAAATTGTACTGTGCTGTGCTTTCTCTGTCCAGTAATTCATTAGTAGCAATGGTTCCTTCAGTAGCATCTATTGTAAAGTAGCTGTCCACATCATTCTTCCAATCAATGAAGTATCTGTATGTGAAAAATATTAAGCAAAGTAGATGCAAATGTGCAGATTGCTCATTTATCATAACAGCAGTCTAGCTAGCTCAAGCTTTGTTATTTTTCTCTTCCCAGCTATTACCATCCTTGCAGGAAGAAGACAATATAGAATGATTTGTTTATTTCTTTTTTGTAGAGTCAGAATGCTCAAGTGAAAATGGGATATAGTAAAAGATTTAGTACTTCTGGTGTTCAGATTATTTGAAAACTTTCAGCTCCCAAGACGTTGATGCACAGCTTCTGTGACCCTGATCACTTACACCAGTCACTTTGGAAAGCAAAGGCTTAGAGGGAGAAAGAGAAAAGATATGTGAAATAGTGCTTAAGGTATGAATAGCGATGAAGAGTGGATCAGATCTGGTCTCTTTACATCCATTTGTAGCTGCAATAGGCTGGACGTAGCCTCACTGGGGTTGCAAAGAGGTGTCCTAGTGGACATATACAGGTGGTTGGCAGAGTCTACTCAAAGGTCCCTCACCTAAGGAATGTTGGCAGAGTCACAGTACGGGGCATGGAAAAGAGCGTGCTTATTCCCCCACATACATAGGATCAATAAAGGGCTCTTTGCCTTTGGGAAGAATAGGCAACTTTCACTTTCACTGGAGCTGTGAGGAACAGGCAATACCATCATTTTTTTATTCTCCTGAGCCTTTGTTTGTCAGGAAGTATGAACATAGAACAGATTTAAAACTCAGGATGTGTAATTATTTGTATTTTTCCCCAGCAAGAACTTAATAGAAAACAGAGATGCACTTGTAAACATAGCTGCTTAAAAGCAATCTGATAATTATTCCAAACCCATTTCCCTTAAATGCTAATTAACTTGAAAGTCTATTTTCACATTTGATGCTACTGTTTGTAGTCATAACAGAATAATATTTTTTTCTGATGCAGTGCCGCCAGCTACTAATTTCCTTTTCATTGTTAGTCTCTTCATACCTTGATGAAGTTTCTCAAAAACTAGTCAGGATGAAATTGAGAAAGCCATTTGTGAGCAGTAGGCAATAAGGGCAAAATGGCTCTCAACAACAAGTACATTTAGAAGATTATAAAGGCCAGAGGACCATTCCTATGACACCTTATTGCATGTAAACCAGTGAGAATAAGAATAAAAGCTAGTATTTCCTTCTCTGATTAGTGTGATTTATGGAAAGAATATATAGAGAATGTAATGATAAACATTGTGTTTACTGCTGTGGAAGGAAGAAATGGTAGACAGGGATATATAGCATATTCCCAGAGAAAATATCTCAGACTGGGACTCAAGAATGCCAATATCTCAGGAAGACTTGAATAGTAAAAAAATCACAAATAAGGTACCATGCTCCTGATCAAAATCACAAGAAAATTCTATCAGTAGATGAAATAGTTTATTATGATCAATTGACAGGCATCATTACCAGTTCACCACTTTATTTGAAAAGCCTCAGAAATGATTTGCTAAAGGCAGCATGTATCCTTTTACACAGCTGAGCAGGCACATTTTCTTGAATATGAGAATATTGTCTACCCACATTTGTAATTTCAATCTCATTGTTCAAAATTTGGTTGACATAAAAATTATGAAAAATATATAAGCCATTTATTAGAAATATCATTACACTGAGATACTCTTTCAGGAACAGCAAAATTACTCTTTCAGGCTTTGCATGTTTAATAGATTGTAATTTCTTCCAAAATTAAATATGCAGTCACACACAAATAAATGGGATCAAAGCATGAGAAAGTAACTTTGCTTATCTTTCCCCTTAAGAGGATTAGCTTTGTCGAAGTACCCTACACACCACAGTATGAGCCAGAGAAGAAAGTACAGGCCCTAATTAAAAGCACAGTGTAGGTGATAGCCTCCTTCACCAGGAGTTTTTGAAACTATAGAAAACATATCCAGTTTGAACACTGCTGTGTTTGAAGTTCAGTTCAAGCACGAATATTTGTACGATTAGATTCTGATAGTCTATCTGCAAGCTTTCACACAGGTGATTAACTTCACGCACAAGTCCAGTAGGCCGGCTCCTAAATATAAGTATCAACAGGATCAAAGTCCACAGTAAGTACTGCAAGACTAGTACTACTCCTGCTGATATTAACGTCAGAATTCCTCTTGGCTTACATGGAAGTGGGATCAGTGGGAGTTGAACAGTTTGATGAAAACAGAACTGTAGCAGTTCTTCCAAATTCATTGTCTTTGCCTGTGACAGCATTGTTAGAATTGTTAGTCTTTTTTTTTTTTTAACTTTGGCATTATCTTTAAAGACATCCGTTCCTTCTCTCTCCATGTGCTGCATATATAGTAAAATTAGGGGTGGAAGAGCTAGTCATTTCAGCTCCTCTCATCCTAAGAAGCTTTATATTCAATTAGACTACAGAGGGAAGAAGAGTAGGAGGAAGTACTGGAGATATATTGCTCCAAATATATATATTTACAGGAAAAACTGCAAACAAGTCACCATTCTTCCTCCTTTCATTGGTTATCCATGTTCAGTACTCATGAAAACATACCTGGCAGAAGATCCTCTTACAGACAGCTCTTCTGGACATAGTATTGCCCCCAGATACTTCAGTAAATCTGTAAGGCTTAGTAAAAGAATGAATGGGATGGTTTTCAAACGAAAATGGAATATGGCTGCTTTTCAAATGGGAATTTTTGGGACATCCCAAAGGGACGTCACTTCCGGGGGAGGCCTTAAAAGAAATATAGTTTCCTTTTACAGCCCAAAAGCACTCTTTCATACAGTCTGATGCTCAATGTGAGATTTTTTTGTAAGTAGCACAGCAACAGTTAGTCTAAGACCAACAGTATTGCCTGAGCTCTCTTTTACTTGGAATAATAATTTCAAGAACAGAAGAAATGGAAAAAGGGTCTTCAATCAGAAAAATCAGTGACTTTCCAGAGATAAACCCAGATATCTGACATTTCTTGTTAGATTGTGACACAAAGAGGAACACTGGAATACTGGTATTAGGACAGCTATCTAGATCTTCTAGTCATGGTCTAGCAGTTTGAAGAAACTGAGATTGGTTTGTTCAGAGTCCCTGCAAGACAGATCATGGATAACTGCACTAATCCCAAGAGGCAGCTCCCTCCTTGAAAAGTTGGGGATAATTTACTTGTTGACATAGGACACAGCAGTATTATTTTTCAGAAACACCTGAACAGGCCTGCCTGGCAGCTCTGAGTACCAGGACATTGATATATAGTTCATATTCACTGTCAGGGAAGAAACTTTCCTTTATATGCCTCCCTGAATATTATTCCCAGCAGAGGACTGTGTTCCAGATTATATTATTGAAGGCAGGGGGTGTGTGGAATAAGTGTGGAAGGATATACCTTTGCTAACGTTGTCTGAATCTTCTCAAGAATAGGTATATTTGTACATTGAGTAGGATAGAAGAGACAGAATGGAAATATTTGCTTTATAAAATGATATGAGTCAAGTCTGTAGTACTCTCATCCAGAGCATTCACAAAGACACACACTGCCCCCTTAGGAGCTCCAAGAATAGTTTGCATTCATTTTGGCTAAATGGTGAGGCTGTCTGTAGATCATGGGGTCTAGTACTCCCCTGAAAGAGAGCTCATGTTTTTTTGAAGAGCGGAGGAAAATGGGGAAGACTGTGTCGACTCCAGCTGCAGCACAGAAGATAGAGTGCTTGATGGACCGCTGTTGAATACACGAGTGACAGCAGATCACCCTTGTGAGGATAACAGGAACTCTGAGTCATCAAGCAGACAACTGTAGTTGCTTCAGACTGTTAAACCATGAATAAAAGAACTGGACAGCTGTCCTGCTGCTGCTATGGAAACATGCTTGAGAACATGCTCAGGAGAGACAGGATATGGCAGGATGCTAGGGAGGCTGTTAAGCTCAGGACTTGGGGTGCAGTTTTTGGTCTTAAAAATATGGAGGGCAAGACTTCCCCTGCCTGACACAGATGGCCTTGGGAACAGTGGGGGTCCATCCTCACCAAGAATTTATAAACCTTGCCAAAGTCTTTCTTTGTTGTTCTGTTTTGATAGTGACAGCAGTGGTGACACACTGAAACAGAGGAATCATATAACAGCATGTAACAACTTGCAGCATACTACCACCTTTCTTTTTTCTTTTTCTTTTTTTTTTTTTTTTTTTAGCTGATGCTTAAACACAACGCAGAGTGTGCATTTGTGTGTACATGCTTTGGCCCTTAGTGAGGATTTCACCTGCTGCTACCAAACTTGCAGAGGAAGGCATATTGCAGCTTGGACTTAGCTCAAAAAGGGGAGTTTAAGAGAAAGTTATAAGGTCCTTTACAAGGTAATAACCATTTTTTTCTGTTTTCCAAAATTCAACTGAGTATTCTAGTCTTACTAGTATCACCTTGATAATGAATAACCTATACTGTTACAGTTTCATACTCAAATCTCCATTGCATTTCATGTACACACACATACATATACATTTTTCTGTTATTTCCATCAGCTAAAAAACGTTACAGCCACCACTGGTGCTCAGTATCATTTTCTCTTCTCAGCATTCTGTTGATGGGGTTTTACTGCCTCCAAAGAACGGCCACAAAGTACTGGCCTAAGTATTTTGGTGTATGCTCTTCAAGAATATAGTGACACCTTCTTATGAGTTGTTTGTGATTGATGGGATTATTCTAGTGACAGAAACATTCTCAGGTCTTCTTTTGAAGAGGACATCATAAATGTAGAGAAAATAAAACCAACAGAGAACCAAGAGGTACCGGAAAAAATTGCCTGTTGCACAATGTTGGCATGGTGAAAGCTGGGTCATATCAAGGTCTAAGTAAGTGCTCTCTGGTGCATTCCTAGTCCAGAGGCACCCCAGTGTATTTATCCTTGCTTGTACTCTCATTTAGCTATCAGCTACATCCATCCATACTGAAAAGCAGCATCCAGGTCTCAGAAAATCTGCTTTGACATCGTTTTAGACTGAAAGGTCTCAGAGACTAATTAAAGGAGCAGAGTTGCAATACCTTGCCCATATGCATGCACACCTACTAAAAAGTAAGAGCACAAGCAGGAACAGTCTTACGTAGCTCTGCTTTATCACTGCCTGTGAGACACATGTGGGGACATATGAATCTGGAGAAAAAAGATTTGTTTCTAGAAAGTTTTCTTTCTGATACTGGACCTGAAAGATGAATAGATGGAGCACTTGGTAACATGGCTAAACTCTGACCATCTGAAATGGAATATGCAGTTCTTAAAACCATGCAATTCAAGCCAGGAAATGAGCAAGGTAAAACATATAAAGTGTGTGTATTTTAGAGAAAGAGAAGATTCCTTTAAATCTAGACTGGAAGGATTAAGGCCAAATGCCACAGAAGCAAAACTCTAAAGGATTAACATTAAAGAGTGCTAAAACACAGAAGATAGGTATGGTGCAGTGTTCTGACCTGCCCAAGCTGATGAAAGGAACAGTGAATAAAAGATGCTGTCTTCTACATCCTTTGCCCTGTTTGTATAGTAAGCAGGGTAAGGAAGCATAGATCATACCCTTACAGATGCTGTTAAGCTAAAGGCACTCAGACCAAACTTGCTCCAGCTGCAACAGCATGCGTATAGAAAATCGTCTGAAGGAGTAAAACACATTATTCAATTGGAACTGGCACGAAAATAGAAAGGAATCATCCAATTCAGTGAGCAGTAACACATTTAATATTTAATTAATGGCTTTCCCTTTTATTGTGTTGTTCCACAAATAGGGAACAGTAATTGCAACCAGCCTCCTAAAAGAAGAAAAGAAAGAAAGACCAACAAAAGGTGAGGGGGGAAATTCCTTCAATTTTTATATCTGATATGTCAGCATAAATACCCTTGTCGGTATTTCAATTTCTATTGTGAAGTTGTACCTTAAGCAGACCCAGGTGATGAATCTAAGAAAACCCAAACCACAAATTTTATGTGTACACTCTGAATGATTTGGCTGCCAACCACAGTTTAGAAAGCATCTTATTACTCCAACAGCTTGTCAAACCCAAGCACTGGAATGAAGCATTTCAGATGTAAGAAAATTCCTGACATGATGGGATAAAAAGAAGTATAATTTGTAAGAGAAACTATGCTTTCAACTATGCTTTTCCAACCCACAGTTTTTTCCAACTTCAAGTATGTACTTAATACCTTTCCCTGTAACTGAACCATAATGAAAAGAGGAAAGAACCTTCCTTTTCCTTTCTTTAGTTTCTTGACTGGCTGGGCTCTTTTTAAGTTTAATTTCATTGAAGGTCCTCTTCCATTGGGTCACCAGTCCCTTCTGATCTTCCCCAAGCACTGCATCCTTGGCCAGCCACTCTGGAAAGCCCCAATGGCTGCTCAGTGGTGGGAGGAGGAGGTACCTGCAGCTCTCAGGTGGGCTAAGGCACCTCTGAGAGTGCTTGTGTCACCCTGCAGACACCTGAGGAGATGGTTGTGATGCAGGTGTCCATTTAGGCAACTCAGGCAACTGAGATAAAGTCTTTCTCAGTCCAGGCTGAAACATTGGTGTATTTTGGTGCTTGAAATTGGTTTAATATTCCCTGCTTGAGAGGTTTCAGATTGACTGCTTTAAGAGAATTGCTACTGAAAGTAGTTCTGTTGATAAGGAGCAAATGAGCAATATGTGTGAAATGTTAATATATGTAAATTAGCAACTCTGGACTATGAATCTTAAATGATTAATGGTATAAAAGAATTTACAGAAACACAGACCTTTTCTGCTTTGAGGGGGAATGATCATGGGAAGAATGGGAACAACAACCATAAGACAAAGTTAACACAGATCTTCAAAGGGGAAAATGAGAACTGTCCTGGTAATTTCTCTCCTGTAACTGAAGGCTCCATTTTATATCATGTAAAATATCAAATCTGTAAGCCAAGATCCTCAGAGATAGCTAAGCGACTGACTTCAGAAGATATGGACTTAAGTGATTCCTCTTTTTCTTATTACTTGGTGCCTCACTGCAAGGAATATCCTCAAGTTAAAAAAGGCAGTGGCAATATGAGCTCAGCACAACTGGAAATTAGGCATGTGAAGTTTAATAGCTTCTGATCATTGTGCCTTCTTGCAGAATAAACATTACCTCAAAAATACCTGTTGATTTTTGTAGTTTGAGAGGGACAAATGACCTGGTTGATAAAGGTGCTTTATAAAAATATCTCAACTTTTTTCAACTCATACTTTGCTGATGTAAAGCACATTCCTAACTCTGGTACCTAGTGAGATAGAACACTGCTTTTGGGGAGAAAAATGTTGCAAAGAAAAGTGAGGGATGAAATAATAATTTTCTGTAATCTGATAGATCACTGTTTGTGTATGTGACTTTAAATTGTTTAAACTGTATTCACTTGTAAATTTTATTTAAATATTGAACTGCAAATAAATGAAAATTCAGAGTTCATGCCAACTTAGGACAGTTAAATACCACCATCATATCAGAAATAATAGATGGGAACTTAAAAAATTGGAAACATAAATGAAAGATAATAAGATACAGTTGGGAATTGTGATCAGTTAGGATTTTTTGTAGTTCCAATACATATATAATTAAATAGATGAAAGAAATATTAAAGCAGGAGTACCAAAAGGGGTGAGAGACTGGAAGAATATAAATGAGACTTTAGGTGTGATTTGACTACCTGAAAGTCCAAAGGAATTTTCATGAGTAGAATAAACATGTGCTGTGGCTGGAAGGTAATAGAGCCCTGCATGTAACTAAGTGTCTAGAAAATTACACCTCTACAACAGAATTTTATCCTGAGCATCATGTCACTAGGTATATATTAACAAATTGGAGGGACATTAGAGAAGAGCAAGGAAAGCTGTCTTGGGTCTAGGCATTCTGAGTTATAAGTAAAGATTAAAAGTACTAAAATACAGTAATATATTACTACAATACTACTACAATATAGTTTGGATAAGGCATGAAAAAAAGGGAGACATGATTATGGTCTACAGACAGCTGAAGGGCTTAAACACCAAGAAAGGAAAGGTATTATTTTGTTCAGCACAGAGAAGCAGAATTAAGAAAGGGAAAATTTATGTTATGCAGCAAAATCTTTCTGGCAGTAATGTATATTATGCTGCACACAAGAGGAATGATATGGGTTCTGTCACTTAGTACTACAAAGCTAAGCTGGGTAAAGTAATGAAGACTGTGCAGTAAGGGAAATTTCTAGAAAAATGGACTGAATAATCCTATTAGTCCCTGTAATGCTAAACTCTGATACATAACAGGAAACAGTATCATCATGCTTAACATACTCAGTTACAAATCTGCTCTAAGATGTAGTTCCAAATATTTTAAAATATAACCATAAAAGGGTTTTTTTAAGATTGCAGTTATTAAAAAGTAGAGAAACAGAAAAATCACTCCTACAATGCGAAACAAGAAATTCAGACTTCAAGCCTGAGATTAAAATGATGGAGAATGTAATGTGCTGAAGAATGCAAAAAACTTTGTGTCCTCCAAAATTCCAACCTGTCACTGAAATTTCCTTCCTGCAGTCCTTTAGATGATCCATTCACTGAGTTATTGTTGTGTAAAAGTCAAAAAATCGTCACCATGTATACATACCTACATATTTGAAACACTAAGTCAGTTCTTTATTGTTCTCAAATGTAAGTGCTGAACTTTTCTGCTGATTACTGGAAGTATCTTCCATTCCAGTTAAGACTGAAGACTGATTGCCATAATTTTGCTAAGGGCGTAATCAAGAATTTTTAAAATGAGCCCCTGTAGACCATGCATGCCTAGAGAAGCCATTAAGTTCAAACAAGTATAATTAGATGTAACAAAACATTTTATATTCCTGTGCTAAATGATACAGTCATCTGAGTTATCTGCTTTTAGGGCTAAATAGGATAGATTTCCAAAGTCTTCCTCAGGGCTGCAGCACTTGAATCAGTATTAAGTTACTTTAGTTTCTTTTTCATTAAAGATTACCCTTGATTCTGAGTCTTGTGGTTTTCTATTAACTTAAAAATGCTGTCTCATAAGGTTTTATAAGAGCAGCAATGGTGAATATCCTTTTTTCTCCTCTGTGCAGCATGATAATATGAAATAAAGTGTAATGCCTAACAGTAGCAGACAATAGTCTGCGTATCATTCATGTTGTCCTGTGTTAATATAACCACAAGGTTCCCTCTCATATTTTTTAAGCGCCCTTTACACTGTCCAACCCAGCAATCGTTGTGCTGTATACATACAAAGTATTATATATAAAATAGTAGATATATTTAATAAAATAAAAATACTTTTTTTAATAAAACTCTGTTAATATCAAAAGGATTTTTGAAAATAAATTTCTTAATATAATGAAAATAAATAGGACCTCTCTTGTGCAGAACTCCTAGTTTTAATATCCTGGATTTAATAATGCGATATTCTCCTTGGAGGAAGTAAATCCAGTCAATTTTATCTACTTTCACAAAAAAACCATAATCGGATATATTCATAGTAAGAGTTATTAGAAAAATCCAATGCTAATAATAGCAAATTAACATTTGAAGTTTTGCTGTAAAATTTTCCTGTCATTAACTGAAAAATGTAAAGGACATGGTAATGTTCCAAAGTGGCAGATGCTGTTCTGCTAGGTTGCCTTTTTTTGTTTATATGTTTAAATAATTTATTAAGCCACCTCCCTTAATGGGAGCAGAAGCTTTCTGTACCTTTGCTGAATATCTTCAGGACACTGCTGAGGCATTAAGAGGTCAAACCACAGAAACCCTGACTGGTTTGTTGTCAGATCTTATCCTTTGGGTAATCCTGGGGATGCCAGCTGGATCCCAGAAGAACCCTACCCATGTAGATACATAATAATCTCAATACTTAATTCTATTTTTTTTTCTTCAGGGGGATAGTAGGAATGAAAGAAAAAAAGCCCAACAAACAAGCAAACGACAAACTCCAGTTGAAATGTGAAAAGGAACCAGCACTGCCATTCACTACTATCTAAACATTGTCACTAAATCTTAACATAACATCTCTCCTAAGTGCCGGTCTGACAGAATCACAGAAGGGCTTCTGCTGCTGTTCCAAGTTAAGTGGTTAGCTCCTACCTTCACCTTCCTCCCTGCTTCCAGTGAGTATTAGTTCTACAGTTCTCCTACATGCAATTTCCTTTTAAAATGAAATGGACCAGTTTGTAAAGAAATAGTTTGGTTTCAGCTGGCTTCTAATCTAACCTGTTTCACAAATTGGGTTAATGTGCAGTTGGAGTTGCAAAACTGATGCTGATAACCCTCTCATGGGTGATGCCTTGAAATGAACATCTCAAGGCTGCATATTCAGATGCAGACAAAAAATAAGCAGCCAATGTAGTTGGTCTAGCTTGCTGTAAGTGCCTTTACTGCCATTTAATAACAAAAACAGCAAGGTGAGTGTAGGTGGAAAGGTCTTAGTGGCACTGCTTTGTTCAGAGGTAGTAAAAACTAGAGCTGCCTGTGTGGGTGATGCATATCTTTCATATTATACTACATCATACTTACCACACCTAAAAATAAATACACCCTCCCAATTTACTGACATATTAAAATATTTCTGACAGTTTTACCATGACTTTTCTTTCATCATTCTACTCAAAATGCCATATTTCTTTATGATTTTCCAGAGATTTTCAAAGGTGCTTGGCAGTGATGTAAAGATGTTATAATAGTCCAAGCTGAGTGTTTTTGAAGAGCCCACTGAAGTAATGTATCTGCTTTTTTGGGGGAAGGATAGCTCTGTATTTGTTAAAATATTTTGGCTTAAAAAGCAGAGAATTTTTGGATTATTTTGATAGAAACTCAAATAAGTTGTTGTACTTCTCTGTCCCCTTTTCCAAAGGCCTTCAGCAGTGTAATTTCTCAGACTGATATCCTGTGAGCTGTACTGCAGCCTTCCCAGAATAAACCATGTCTGCTGCACATCAGGTAGTGATGCTTTAGAGAAGGACAGATGGAATTGCTACAGTTTGGGAAAAAGAGCAAACACTTCTTGTCAGAATGTCCCATGCCTAGCATTTTCATGTCTTTCATATAACGCATTATCTTCCACAAAAAAAAATAACACAGTTTGTGTCTTCTGCGTACTACATGACTGAGTTCACAGTCCTTCACACATAGCTGCATACATCTGTGTTTTTATCAGGAGTGTGAAGGATTAGTGATTTTAGCAGTCAGTAGTTTACCTGATCTGGAATGAGTAGTATCAATGCAAACAAATTATACTTTGCTCCTTTGGAGAAAATTGACTATTATGCAGAATTAATTGACAGGGAAGAAGTGGCTGCAGGCAGCCAGACTCTAATGATGGGGCAGAATCAAGCAAGGGAAGCTGTTAAACTTTTCATAAGCCTTATAAATCTTACATAAGAATTTTAGTAAAACACACTAGGCAAAATAGGAAATAAAACATGCTGCAGTTCAGTTATCAGCACTTGTGAGCTGCCAGCTCTGCCTGCCTAAAAATTTCCTTCCCCCTCTCTCTTTAAAGATTTTATTCATTTGTTTATCCAGCCCTTCAGTCAGCTCCAGTGTCTGCTCTGCATTTCTCATTACCAGCTGAGTATCTTATCAAAAGCCATTGTCATTTGGAAAATGCATTGTTTTTACTCAGTTTTAACATCATTTTTCCTGCCTTATTGAGCAGACAGAACTGTGAGACAGCCAGGCAGAGGGAAAGCTTTGTCCTGTAGTTTAATTAAGTCTCAGCTGTTTGGACTGTGAGCAGCAGTAGAAGGCATGTTGACTTAAAACCCTCACTCCAGGCTTAGCTGTCAATATTGCTATGGTGAGAAAGCAGTAGAGCACTTTCTCTACTAGCACTACAAATTATAGGCCCTGAACACCATTTCATCCTGATTTTGAAATTTGTATATTTGCCCTCTGCACTGCTGCCCATGGTCTGTTCTCTCCACCTTAATCCTGCCCATAGCATGAAGGACCCACCACTTGCATTCATCGAGGCACCCAGGCACTGGAGGGTACATCTCACATTTGGTGAAGAGGAGAGCAGGGTGGTCATCTGGATGTGTATCTGTATCTCTATCAATGGCACAGTGAGTATAGAAAGACAAGAAACAAATGAGTCTGAGTGGACCCCTCCCAACTCTTAAGAAAGCCGAGAGGGGGAAATCGGCTGCTATGTCTCTGTCTGATACTTAGCCTCAGTAGAAATTATTTGAAGTTATTTTGTACTTGGGTGCATCAGATCTAAACAGCACAGGATAAGGCAGAGATGCTTCCTGGGCCTCTGTTCCCATGCCTGGCCTGAAATGCTTTATCTTACAAAGTGCTAACACAGTAAGTAGCATAGCTGCTATAGAGGAGAGCAGGCCTAGTGGCATAAATTCAACAGGAATAATCTTTGATTGCTTTGCTTTTGTATCATGTAAATATTAGCTCTGTTCTATATCTTTTGGATACTAAAATCTGAACAAATCTCTCATTTTTCCCCAGAAAAAGCTGAAGTAAAATGCCAATGCTGAGACAATCAAAGAAAAAAACAAACAGCAGCAATCATGTTGACTCTAGAGAAAACTGCAGCACACAGTAGAGGATTTATAGCTTACTTAGATCATCAGCTGGGACTCACTTGGACTGTCAGCTGGATCTGCAAGAGGCAACACTCAGTGAACTCAGGAATTGGAGGCTGCAGTGTTGCATTGAAGCTGGTTTGGTGAAGTGCTCATAAAGTAAAAGATTATTCAGGATAGCTCTGACACTGCAGGATTTGTTGCATTTTCCTTTTTTGTTTCTCCTCCTCAATCCTCTGCATGTATAAAGGAACCCAGATTCTGCAGACATCAGTGAAAGTATGGAGTCACCTTTTCAAAGGTTTACAAATTTCATGAGGGTCCGAGGCAAAAGTTGATGGATAAGCACCTCCTTGCTCTCCCTTACATGTTGATGGTCTGGCCTGAATCAAGTCAGGTCCCATCATTTGCCTCTAAAAGTGGTTCTTCTCTCATCCTACCTGAGCTGGCATTTCTGTGCTGTGTTTCCTCCACACTATTTTCAGATTTACTGCCTAAAATAATCTGTTACTATAGATCTGTAGACTTATTATTTCCATGAATGCTGACAGCAGTATTTTTAACTATTTTCCTTTGTGTTTGCACATACTCAACCGCGGCATTGTATTTGTATTATCTTTGTTCCTTTTTCACATCCAGCCACCTTAGATGATTCTGTGCCATTATTTGCCACACTCTCTGATCCAGCTTAGAAGAGATGGAAGTCACAGAATCACAGAAGGGTTGAGGTTAGAAGGGACCTCTGGAAGTCATCTGGTCCAAACTCCCTGCTCAAGCACGGCCACCTAGAGCCAGTTGCCCAGGACCTTGTCTAGATGTTTTTTTAATATCTCCACGGAGGGAGACTCCACAACCTCCTTGGGCAACCTGTGCCCATGCTCAGTCACTCTCACAGTTAATAGTATGTTTCCTGATGTTCAGAGGGAACCTCCTGTGTTTCAGTTTGTGCCTCTGGTCCTGCCACTGGGCACCACCGAGAAGAGCCAGGCTCTGTCCTCTTTGCACCCTCCATTTGGGTATTTATATGGATTGTTAAGACCCTCCTGAACCTTCTCTTCTCCAGGCTGAACAGTCCCAGCTCTCAGACTTTCCTCATAGAGAGGATACTCCAGTTTCTTTATCATCTTTGTCTCCTTTTGCTGGACTCCAGTATGTCCATGTCTCTCTTGTACTGAGGAACCCAGAACTGGACACAATAAAAGCAGAAGTATCTGAAATCTGTCTGCATCTACAGTCAGGATGTGATTGAAACTTCCAAACACATAGATCCCCAAAAGTGTATAACTCTCAAAAACCCTGTTGCTCAAACTACATTAAAAAACCTGAAAGCAAAAAAGTGTTACCAAATATATAAGAAACTCTATATGTAATCATAAATATTTAAACATAATAATAAATTTGACTATTTTGGGGCAGGAAAGTAAAGTCAATGTTTACAAACAGACCTAAAGGAGAAATTCAGATTGAAAGGAATCTGACTAGGTTGTGATGGTTAAAATAGTTATTCTGGAAAAAGATACAAGATCTTTAATTTAAAATGTTGGGAATATACTAGGAAGATGGTTTCAGGTTTGACTTTGTGCAGAATAACCAACTAACATGCTTCCCCATAGCACATAACTTTTTCTTAGTGATTGCTTTAAGTTCTGACCCTTTGTAATTCTCTTAGTGTCAAGCCCTGAGAGGTTCACAGATTGAGGTGATATGGCTGTAGCCATTAAACCTCTGTTTTAATCTCACAATTGCTTTCTAGAACGTTTGAGAAATCCATTGCTGGAGAAATTTGGAATAAGAGCCCTTAATCAAAAATCAGGAAGACTATTATTTGAGCTAAAGTAAAATTACAGTGTATGCCTCTGGGATGCGAACTGGCTTTGTAAAAATCACATCACCAGGTGGTACAAGTGCTGTGAAGTAAACTAGAACTATTATGATCATATTGTTCCCTTCCCCTCACTCTGGCTTTTTAGCTATTCTCAATTAATTTAAAAGCTTTCCCTGCCAAGTTGTTCTTTTCTGCCTTGAAGCTGAATGCACACTTCTTAATTTTCAGCATCCACTTCCCTCACAAACAGGTCATTCACTGAAAGCTGTAGTCCATAATCTTCTTGGACCTACACATACTTTTAGCTCTAAACTCCCGACTGACATTTTATAGCTTAATATGATTGCATGTACCAACTGAAGATCACTTGCTGTTTTTCACAAGCATCAGTAAGTTTATGAATTACTGACTGTAAATAAAGGTTACTGGCCTCTCTTAGTTTTAAACTTTGTTTTCAGTTGCTTTTGATTTGCTGGACTTGGGAAATAATATTTCATGCTGCAGGTGCTTCCAGGAGTCAATCTAGGAAAATTTATGCATGACAAATAAATCCTAGCAAACTTTTATTTGGGAAGGTCTGACTTCCCTCTAGCACAGGCTTTCTGAGTTGTGCCAGAAAGTACTCACCCTTGCTCCATGTTCCTGCCAGTCCTGCAAAAACCCACACAGATCAAAAAGTCAGTCTGCATGTGCTCCAAACTGACAAAGAAGGTTTTTTTCAGCTCAAGCCTCTGGCTGTTTCCAGTGAACATGTTGCAGCATCACAGAGGGCTAATGAGTGACAGCACATTTACATTCCCCACCAAAGAATGGTGTGTGATCCCTTCAGCCTTAAATATATAGATTTAAGATTAAGGTTAAAACAAATCTGCACTTTTTTTGTAGTGGCTACTTGTAGTAGCTCCAAGCTGATCACTGGAACTGAGGTTCCAGAGCTCTTGAATTAATACAACTGAGTCACTTATCAGCTGAGCTCTGGTAACTGTCTGCTTGTGTGCACCCAATCCACTGCAAATGTGAAAAAAAACCATATTAAATTAAACTACCATGAAGGGGATTACCATAATAATTTGTTATACACATCTTGCCTCACAGTAAAGGTAAAGCAGAGAGATACAGTCAGTTGCTGTGACTCTGCTGAAGAGCAGGAATTCATTAAGATGCAAGAAAACAGTTCCTTTTGAAAGTCAGTTTATACACAGAAGAGAAAGATTTTTCTGCCTTGTGTTTGAAGACAAGTCACCTTTCTATTCAGTGTCTTAAAACCACTGGTTGCTGAGGAAGAAGACAGCTCATTTAAACCTAGACAATTACAAAGCAGTAGATGGGATCATATGGGGAGGAACTTACAGGAAGAGGACAATGTAGTGGAGGATGTGATTGTCTGAGGTCATGAAGACAAAGTCTAGGAACCAGAGAAAAAAACAGAGGAAGAGTCAGAATATTGAGGAGATATAGGAGGATGAAGTAGAAGTTTGTTACCCTGTATCATTTCCAGCATTGTTGGAAGGTAGGTAGACGGGAATGTTGTTGTGTATGTGGTAGCTGAGTGTTCACTGAGCCAAATGAGACTGGAATTGAAGAGGCTGGTGGGGAAAGAGCAGATGTGTCGGCCAAATATACCTGTTGAGATTCAGAGAAAATGTTGGGATAGAAACCCAGTTTCTATAGTTCTAGAAAGAAGATCTGGAACAAAGAGAAAAAATACATCAAGCCACTGAGATCAAAAATTATGTCTGTCATCAGCAGAAGAAAGAAAGCCAGTAGAGCAGGACACAAATGAAGCTAATGGGATGTGGTTCAGGAGGAAAAAGGCAGAAACCAACTGTGGGAGAAAGAAAGATGGACTGTGAAATAGTAAACTGGTGTTAGACTGCCAGAGCATAGGAGATCTAAGAAAACAGTGGGCTAGTAGGAGAACTGAAAAAGATAGCAAGAGATCTGCAGCAGGAACTGAGAAGTACTAGTGCAGGGATTTGAACTGGTTAGCCTGGATAAATTAGAACTTGGAACAGAGGACTTAAAAGTGGTCGAGGAGACTGGGACTTCAGTAAAAGGCAAAGGATGGAGTAGAGCTAAAATTGCAACAGAAACAGACAGGAGGTAACAGAGCAAGAAGTGTGCAAAACTCACCAGAGCAGCTAAAAAGGAATCAGTTCCTGAGTCTGGCCATCTTTTATCTGTGCAAAACCAACTGGCTAAGCATCTAGTTCCCCTCCAGCATGATACCATACAGAGAAAAATAGCTATCACTTAATCTGTTATTAAATGAAGAGGCTTGGGGTGCTGGAACTAGATGTCCCAGTCTTTCTATGTATGTATGTAACTATAAGATACATTTTGATGTCATAGGATGGGACTTTTCTTTTTGAAGAAAAAGCAAATTCAAAAAGTGTATGCACAAAAAAAGTCAGAAGAATTATAGAATTGGAAGGTTAAACAATTTCCTGTTACATAAGTAACTTTAATTCATCTTGTTTATGCTTGTACATTAAGTTTAAGAATTCAGGAAGAAACCTACTATTTGTATTTTCTTGACCTTTACATGACAAAGTATTGCACTGGGAAAACACAACCTATCCATAAAAGTTTCTGGACCACTGTGAACTAGTTAGGAAAATAAATAAGGCTTTTCCTTTGGAAGTACATGCAGGGAATAGAGCCTTGTCCCCAGGATACTGAGGGCAGGATTGACCTGTGACTAGTACATGACTTTTTTCTTTCTTTAATACCACAGTTTCGTGACTCTGGACTTGGACAGGAAAATGCACAGTCCCCACAGCTTTTCTGCTTTGAGTGGTACTTGCAGTTCATAAGGCAAAACTACGGAGTCAAGCAGAGAAGATCTGAAGGGCACTGTTGTAGCACGGAATATGAAACTCATTGTAATTGGAGTCATATCTGGGATTCACATCAGGGACAATAATCCTTTCATGCTTTATGACAGAAGATCATCTTCAAGGAAATCTGACAGCTTCAAAGTTGTCAGTGCAAAGTTGTTGAACTTCAGACACAGGGTTACATAAAACTCACTATTCTAGAAAGTACTGCAGATAACTCAGTCTTGCCATCCATTTGCACTTTCTTGTTATTTAGACAGATCTGTCTATAACATTCATGTCGTATGGACACATATAAAAGTGATTTTTAGGAAGTCCTAAAATTCCTTGTACCAGAAGGTACAAGGATTTTTACTAAAAACATTTGTATATCTACAAAATACATTGATTGTAATACACTACAACACAGGTGCTTATTTTTTTCTCCCAGACAGCTTGTAACCATTGTAAACTAGAGGAGTCTGAGAAGAACACAAGATCATTGTTCTTTTCAGAAGTGCTTTAGGATTTTTAATGGCCACAAAGTACATAGGACTTCATCTTAACATTTATGCTGAGCATATCTTCCAGCACTATGGATAAAATAGGAATAGACAAAATAAATCTCCTGAGTCACATAAACTCAAGATTTAACACAGTTTGAAAATTAGGGGCACTGAGGTAATGTTCCAAAACAGCTTCAAAGCCAGTCACCCTTGCAAGTGTTGACAACCTGCGGCCCTCTTTCTCCTTGTGCTTAACTTCCTGCTTCTTACTGAATGTGAGCTCTGTGCCCTTTCATTTCAACATCTCTAACAAATATCACCCCACAAACCAAACCTTTTAAAATTCCTGACTTGTCCAAGCACTTGATTCCAGTAACGAGAAAAAAGAAAAATTATATAAACCTCACCATTTTCAATGGCTTCCAGCAAAATATTTTTCTTTTTCTAATAACTGAATCGAGTCTTCATTCTTAGCTGTTATCTCCCCCTTCCTGATGTGTCTAGCAAAACAGAGCTAAAGTTTTTGTCTGATAACATGGATTTAGTTGCTGTGACTAGTGCTGTTTCCTTTCATGTAAGCTGTTCTAGCCTGCATTGTTCTCCAGAGTTTTGCCTTCTGTTGCATACAGTGCAGATTAGTCTTTTATCCCATTCTCTATTGTTTGGCAGATTGTTGGTTTTGTTGTTGTAATGGACATCTTAATGGCCAAACTGCTCTAGGAAAGCATTTCAGAGAAAATGAATGAATTTCTAGAGAAACTGTGCCACCCAGCAAATTGTATGGGCTGTTGCCTCAATGCCTTATTTGCTTTTCCATGTTTGTTTAGAGGGCATATTTACTCAGAAGATGCAAAGGACTTCTTCTTTAAAATATGATTAAATTGATGGAGCCATTCTTTACATCTATGAGACTAACAGCTTTTAAACAGCTGAAAGAGAATAACTGGTTATGATACATTAAGAAGTTGTAATCACATGCAACTTTCAAACTAATTTATGCTTTTCCAACTTCTGGTCATGTAATTTTTTTTTTTTTTCAGTTAGAGGATATAAAACTTATGGAATATTGAACACACTAATACATCAGTAACTAACAATTGCATATAATTTCTTTTTCTGCTTGGAATAGTCAGCATTTGGATACAGATAGATTCTTCCAGAGCATAGGAGTATCATCAGATCTCCAATAAATTAGTAAGAACCTTATAAAATTCAAAGAGCTGGAGATCAAGCTGAAATCAGAAAATCAAATATATCCTCAGGTAAACAAAAGCCAAGGAAGAGATTTCAGGACAAAAACATGAAAACTGATAGAAATAAGTGATCTTACAAAGCTAGAAGAGAGCTGCACGGAGAGGTTTCCATCTTAATCTTCTCAATATGTCAACTGACTTACTGGAACACATCCCTCTCCTTAAAGCAAAGTATCTCTCTCCAAAGTCCACCGAATTAAATGTGTTGCTTACTTCTGGGTGGGAGCGTCCCTCTGAGAAATTGGTAAGACTGGAACATAGTTCATGTTTTTCTCTGGGCATGAACCAGCTGAATTGCTGCATAAAAAGTGACCCTGGGAGCACTTCCATAGGTTGTTTGTGTAAAGGGTCAGCAAGTAGAACAGTAAGACTAAAAATGTAACGGTATGTTAAAATATTCCTGATCTTTTAAATGTAGATGGGAATTTGGACACCCAATGATTTCAGGGTTAAAAAAGGTAGACATGGACACTAAAATGGGTTAGGATTCAATATTACAGTGAGTGCAGTGTATGGAGAAACCATCGTGAAACGTTTTTTCTTATGTAGATGCAAATGTAGGTTCAGTAACTAAAGCACTTGAGTCTCCTAGGAGGGTTTGTGAAATTAAAAACTGTCACTGAGGAGTAGTTATACACTGAAATGATTTTGCTGTCATATGAAAAACTGTTCAACAATATGATTAAAGGCTTGCTGTCTGGTTGCAAAAGTATATGGTTTTCAACAGAATGTTGACTTCAGTGGGGCTATTTTCATAGACTACCACCAGGGAAAAGGGTTCCCATGTCAGTCTTTGTCAGTGAAGGTTTTGATCCTTTGTCAAGGAAGGAATGTGTCACAGATTCATGCACAAATAAATTTCTGTATTAGAAAAGAATGAAGAATGTATTTAAAAAAAAAGTATTGAAACAAACAACATTAGTAATAGCTTTGAGCGATAACTGAATTGATGAAGCAGGACATAAACAGTCACTGTTACATGTTAAATTTTTGCATATGATTGCAAAATATCTAGCATGTTTATTGTACATTTTGAGAAAATGCTCAAAATACACATAGTTAATAAACATGGATTAAAAGGTCTGAATTAAATTTGTAGTCAAATATGCATGAATGCATATGCACTTGGTAGACACTACTGGCATCTTCCTGTTCCATCATAGTCCCATTTGATACACACTGATATTTAAAGATCAATGACTTCCATTATGTCTGCAGTATTTCTCATTAAAATCCGTGAATAAAAATATTTCCTGAAGTCAGGTAGATCCACCATAAATTGGTAGTGAAAGTATGTGTAATGACTGACTACATCTTAGACCGTGTCTGCACAGGAGCTTTCTTATTGGTAAATGAGTCTGGTTCATTTTATATTTTCTAATGTGGCAGGAAATACATCAGCAAAATCAATATATTACATTTGTATAACAGCTCTCTTGTTCCTTTTATTTCAGGAAAATTAGCTATACTAGTAAATGAGAGGTTTTGCTGGCAGGGGTTTACTTGTGCTGAAGTCTGCTGAACACAGCCATATTGGTCAGCAATCATGTTGCCACAGCCTTAGCCAAGACAGATGTAGCAATTATTTATCAAAGCATTTTTTCTTTGTCAGATGTAGAGAGTGGTTCTTGTAAAAGGGGCAGTGCTCACTGTCACCTGTTGAGGTATAACACAGACAGAACACGTACAACCTCCTTTTTCACTACTGTACTTCAGAGCCGCTTTTGTGGAAGCCCCAGACACCAGGCAAGACAATGTTTTCACTTCCTTAGTCTGAGCACACCATCTCTGAAGTCATGTCAGTGCATGGTAATTTATATGATCTGTATGATAAGAAGCTGTCAGGACTTTATATATTTTTCCAGATAACCCACCCAAACCAGCATCTCTTTTCAATATTTTTCAGAGCATCAGTTATCTGTTACAGTGACAGACTTGGAACATTTTATTTCTTCTTACTGAGCTCTTTGCCACCGAGTCTCACTGTCAGCAGCCCTTTGGGTTGTCTGAGAGTTATTGAAGGAGGAGAAGCTTTCTTACCTAACCGAGCTGCTGCCAGCATCAAGGTCTTGTGCTGTCACTGCACCTATAATGGTCCCCACAGGCGTATCTTCATAAACCTCCATTGTGTACATAGGCTTGCTGAAAACTGGAGGTTCATCCATGTCCAACACATTTATCTTCACAGTGGCAGTATCTTTGAATGGACCCACAGACTGAAATCGATGGTCAAGATGGAGATTGGAGGCCTCGACTTTAAAAGTGTATGCCTTTTTTGTTTCAAAGTCTAATGGCTGTAGAAAGAACAAATGCAAAACATCAGATTTGACTAAAAATTAAACATTGCAAAATCACTTTTGTAGGATTAATCTGACATAAGTTAAGATGCCTTCAGTGTAAACTTCGGCTCCTGAGCTAATAATCTAAGCTTGTTTTGCAGTTCATCTCATGCTAAGGTGGTTTCTGAAATAGGCCAGATGAATCATATCCAGGAAATGACTGTTTCTCCACATCAAAAAAATCAGGTTGACTGGCATGGATGTAAACAGTTACACTGTAGATGTCTGAAGTTAAATGAGTGAGATTCAACTCTTGCAAATGAGCTGTGTGCAGGTTATCCAGAGATTTGCATTCACAACTCCCACACACAGGCAACCAGCTGTCTAGATTCCTTAAATAGAAGATTTCAATTTCTTTTAGCAGGGAAAGCTTTCAGAGCACCATGACAATGATGGAAATGGGCCCAAATGAAAACTCTTATATATACCAATGGGTCAAACCAAACTTCAGGTATGGCTTGGAATGTGAATTCAAACTTGATCTGAACCAGGTTTTTCCTGTAAAATGTCTGTCTTAGCAGTGAACTGCTATTCACGCCATATATTTGAGCCACATGTACATTGAAAAATGCAGACTTTGACTCTGCCTAATGATCCCAGGTGTAATCCACGAGGTCTGGAAGGCAGCATAGCAACTTTTGCATATCTATCTGGGTTTCTGGAGTTTTGATGGAAATGCATCCTTCAATCAGATTGTTTTGGTGTGGGTTTCCGTCAATGTACATCAATTTAGTGCCTTTGGTTTTAGAAAAGTAATCACCTCAAAAAACCTTAATGCACTGTTATTTAGTTAAAAAGTCACAGAAGCTAAATGGTTTAGCTGCATTGACTTTCATGTTGTTTTTAATGCTACTGACAGTCTTTTTCTGATGTCTGGGTAACACTGGCACCTAGTGGTTTCTGCCTATAATTGTCAAATTGCAAATTTTCTAATGGGAAAGGATATGCTATCTGGAAAAGAGAGCAGGATCACAAGTGTATGAGCAAGAATATTTCAATGTCTGGTTTTTTTTGTTTGTTTCTTCAGCCATCATTACTGCAGTGTTTCCAGTCATTTGTCACAGCCAGGATAGATTTAAATTCTGCCATTTTCTGTCCTTATCACAACAGGACATAATTGGCCAGATGACTGGCTGGTGTAAATTGAAGTAGCTCCATTAAAATCAGTTGAGTTACCTTGACTTCCATTAGCTGAACAGCTAGTATAATGATGTTAAATCTTTATGAAAGACTTTATAATTTTAATAGACTAGATGGTCAGTCTTCTCTGAGCTGGGGATTTAAAATTAGCCATCCAAGTCTATATTCCATAGAAATAATCAGGCTTGAAAGCCAAGTACTACTAACCAATCCACTACCACATGCAACCATCCTCCTACAGACAAAATTCCCATTAACACCCAGTATGAGTTGTACCTTCATGACTGGACTGACAGAAAGAAGAAACCAAGGCTAAGAAGAAACAGACAAAATTAAGTGCCGAAGATCTTGTGCCCCAGCAGTGAAACCCTTCAAGTTGCCTTCACTACAAATGGACATGCTGCTTCATTAACCAAACTGCTGTCACACTGTCTTTGAAGTTTCTATGTGGTATATATTTTCTATATAAAGTGAAGTCATGTTCACTGTTATGCATTGCAAAAAAAATCCCCCCCAACCAAACAAAAAACCCCCCACAAACTCTTCTCCAGCTAATTATATAAATTGTTAGTTAACACATTTTCAAAAAAATATATTAAGGGGAGAAAACGTGGAGTTTAAAGAACCAGTCTGGAGTGAAAAAAGTCTATAAGGGGTTAAGCTAGATGTAAATGATTGAGACAGAGAAAGTAAGAAATCTAAGCTCTCAATTAAGTAATAATTTAAACTGATGCCTCGTATATATTTTTCATACCCCCAAAATTGCATTAAACCTGTTCAGACTGGCTTCTGCGATGCATGAGTATATTTGCGGATAGATGTACTAATGGAAAGAGCCATAATCCATGTGGTTCCTGCAGGCTGTCTTTCGCTGAGTTACTCTTCAAGGCAGGAGTACCAGATCACAGTCCTTGGCCAGTGCCCAGTCAAAACTTTCATGATGCAAGGGGAACAGAGTGGTTGTTTGGGGATGGACAGAAAGGAATAAGATTTCAAGAAATTCTGCATATCAGTGTGCTCAGGCTGGCATTTTTTACTGCACAGCTACCCAGAAGATGGATAAAGTGACTGCATTACTTCTCTTCCCCCAGCACAGGGACAACACTATGGTATATACTTGAAAGGACATTTTGACCCCAAGAAAGGATAACGTTTTCCCACTGTAACGCCAGAGCAACACATTCTCTCTTTCTGACCTTCTATGGGTCTGATGATCAATACAGTTAGAGATTAAACAATACACGGCCAATGTAAAGCACAGCTGACCAAATGTCAGAGAAAGAAATCAGTGACAGACTCCCACAAACTAGCAGGATTTAGCCTTTTAATATAAGTGAGGCTAAACTGCAACCGAAACTTCTGTGGAAAAATGGGAAATGTTGCAAATACTAAACCTAGGACTGAATTTTAAAAAGTAAAAGATTAGGTACAACATATATCATGCAGCAAAAGGGTATGGTATTTATGTATTGTGTGTATGGGGGCTCCATGTTACAGTCTCTTGATCAGTTCTGGTCTTCTCAGTTTTGAACAGTTGAGCCATATAGATAGCTACTGACAGTCTCAAATTTTGGCATTTGTCTGATATGCCCTGAGTCTCCTGAAAACAGAAGAATTGAATGTCTGCTTAGCTCTCAGGCAAAACCATTTGGATTTTTAGTTTTAAAGATGTTAAAATAGCATTTCTTTGTGTTTCTGCTTTAGTAATGGTCACTGCCACTAAAATCTGTGAAGAAAATGAGTGGTCCACACAATATTTTAGTTGCTTTTTTTTTTTTAAACATACTTTGCTGCTACATAATAAATGTATGTGCTGAGTCCTATTTCTATTTAAAATCTGGAATGCTGGTAAGGGTACAAACATAGCAGAATGTTTGAATCTTCCAGAAAAATAACCTGTAAGATTATTTAAACATCATTCAGTTAATCAGATTTTGATGGAATGACTTCGGAGAGGTGGGGTTTTTTTATAAATAACCAATAGAAACATTCATTCATTCAAAAAAAAAAAAAATCTGTTCAGAAAGTTAAGTTTGAATAAGGCTTTTATTTTACAAAAGTTACAAGTTATTCCACAGTAAACAGCATTTTTGCTAAAATTAAAGCAATGTCTTATTAACTGTGAACTGCTCAACAATTAGAGGAGTATTTCTAATTGACATTCTAAGTACTAGTGACAGAATAGATGTATTTGGCCCCCCTACTGGTTCTTATCTGCCTTTTCCTATGTTGCTGTTACAAGCGGCTCTATATAGTTGCATAGTAAAGCACTATCAACATACATACAGCTGTGTGCAGCAAAGGCACTCTACAAATCCCAAAAATCAAATAACACATGCTGACAAATCACTTTATTTTGCAACTCTGGAAGTACCATGAACGGACTTATCTAGTATGACTAGGAAAGCACATAAACAGCTCTGTGTTAGAAATAAATATATTTTGATATATTACCATATTCAAGGTAGAAGAAATGCTACTCTAAAGATGTATCTGTATCTAAATTTATAAGATAGATCAATGGATAGATGGATAGATAGATAGATGGATAGATGGATAGTTAGACATAGAATTAAAGAACTGAAAGAAAAAAAATGGGATAAAAGATATAATGAATACTGATGAGAAGCATGGCAAGGGTGGGAAAAGAACTATGCTGTTACTTTGCTCTGCTTCACCGACAGGAAGGACTGGAAACTCCAAAAATTTCTGCTTTGTATCCACATATAAGCGATACAACAGTATTGTTTGTAATACAGGTTTTCATGACTGACATCATCTACTTGGACCTATGCAAAGCTTTTGACACTGTCCTGACCAACATCTTTGTCTCTAAACTGGAGAGACATGAATTTGGTGGATGGACTACTCAGTGGATAAGGAATTGGCTGAATGGTCACACTCAAAGGGTTGTGGTCAATGGCTCAATGTCCAAGTGGAGAGCAGCGACAAGTGGCATTCCTCAGGGGTCGGTGTTGGGACTGGCGCTGTTTAACACCTTTGTTGGTGACATGGACAGTGGGACTGAGTGCACCCTCAGCAAGTTCACCGACGAGACCAAGCTGTGTGGTGCAGTCAACACCCTGGAGGGAAGGGATGCCATCCAGAGGGACCTTGACAGGCTTGAGATATGGGCCTGTGCAAACCTCTTGAGGTTCAACCAGGTCAAGTGCAAGGTCCTGCACATGGGTCAAGGCAATCCCATGCACTAATACAGGCTGGGTGGAGCGGATTGAGAGCAGCCCTGCGGAGAAGGACTTGGGGATAGTAGTAGATGGAAAACTGACTATCAACCAGCGATGTGTGCTCGCAGCCCAAAAGCCAACTGTATCCTGGGCTGCATCAAGAGAAGTGTGGCCAGCATGTCAAGGGAGGTGATTCTCCCCCTCTAGTCCACTCTTGTGAGACCCCACCTGGAGTATGTACTGTGTCCAGCTCTGGGGCCCCCAGTATATGAAGGACATAGACCTGCTTGAGTGGATCCAGAAGAGAGCCACAAAGATGATCAGGGGGGTGGACCACCTTCCTTATGAGGAAGGGCTAAGAGAGTTGGGGTTGTTCACCCTAGAGAAGAGAAGGCTCTGGGGAGACCTTATAGTGGCCTTCCAGTACTTAAAGGGAGCCTACAGGGAAGACGGGGAGGGACTCTTTATCACGAAGTTTAGTGATAGAACAAGGGGTAATGGTTTTAAACTGAAAGAGGGTAGATTTAGTGTAGATAACAGGAATAAATTCTTTACTGTGAGGGTGGTGAGACACTGGAACAGCTTGCCCAGTGAAGTTGTGGATGTCCCCCCACCCTGGAAGTGTTCAAGGCCAACAACCTGATCTAGTGGAAGGTGTCCCTGCCCATGGCAGGGGATTGGAATTAGATGATCTTTCAGGTCCCTTCCAAACCAAACCATTTTCTGATTCTATGATATGATCCATACCTACAATGATGGAAAAGCTGTATTTTGGGATGAGACTGTAAGCCCCAGGGCAGTCGCACTGTATTGAGAAGAAGTGCATGTAAACTTATGCTTGTCTTTATAACAGCACTGTGCAACTGTAGAACAACTGTGTGTCATATGTGCCTGTCTCAAAACCTGACAATACTTTCCCCTTGAAGATGGGTTAAGTATCTGTGTATTTTGTGAAATATTGCCATCAGACTATTCATTGTGCATTGACATGTTTCAGTCACTGCACTTCTAAACTGAATTTTAAATAGCATAAGCAAATAATTGGTATTATAGAGCAGGTTTATTTATTAAAACAAGCTCCTGATCAGCGAGGAATATTCATTAATTACAGACATGAGAATGCACAGTAAAAAATGAGATCTGTAGGCCAAATCTACAAGTGCTGTAGATTTGACCAAATCTGAAGTGAGTGTTTCAAGATTGGTAGGAAGTGGACAAACTATATGTATGTTCTGTATCTGGAGAAGGGCAGAAGCTGACCAATGTCAGTGGTTCAGCTGTTTGCTGCTCTCAAGCTTTTCACCATTTCAGGAAAACAAACAAACCCAACAGCTGTATCTGCAAATTTCAGAGACTAAAGATCTCCCTTTCCTCACCCTTTCTGTTATTCTTCTCTGTGGCTGCCATGGTCTTTATGACTGCATCTGCACCCGGGTCACCACTTTCTACCTGTACTGAATGACTTAATATTGCCTGCTCTTCCCCCTCAATATGTAAAACTACAATTCCCACTCACACAAACTCATGAGTTATGATTATAGGCAGACAGCGCCTATGCACACACCTGCAGAGGGTATTATTCCCTGCCTCTGGAGATTGAAAGGATGGGGCAGGGTGAGCAGCCTGTTAGTAAAGCAGTTAGTAAAACAGTCTTGTTAGTAAAGCAAGTAGTAGCCATAATGCAATTCTGGCTGAGGGGCATCAGAAGTCTGCCTTATGCTCACTGTTGTGGTCTACAGATGCAATAGACCGTTCTCACATTACAGCAATATCCCAGAGCTACATACATGGGCTGTTCCATGATCAAGACAACCCAGCTCAGTCAGCAGTCAAACTTCTACTTGCTGACTCCAATGAAAGGCTTTTTCAGTGACCCCTGAGGTTGCAAGGAAGCATACACTCCAAATACCTCTCTGCAGCTACTGGGTCTGTTCACTGTCCCCCCAGTTGCTGTTATTTTATCATCACAAAGTTACTGTTTCTCATCATGCAGTTCTATGTCCTCTCTGACGTTTTCATGGATACAGCTTTGCCACTTGATCAGTTAGCAGTGGTACACAGTTTACAAAAAACAAGATGCAGATTTTCCCTGAGCTTCCACTGACACACATGAAGAAGCTCACCGAGTATAGTGCAGCAGTGTAGGATCATACCAGGTGAAGCCTAGAAACAGCTTTTTCCTTGGTTTTAATGACACTCTGCACAAATTAGCAATGCCTGAGCCAGACTTAGTGCTTGAACCCTGCTCAATTTCTGGATTAGCTCATGCTGAGCCAATTAAGAGGCTTCTGCACACAATGGGTTTATCCTATGAACTCATTCTTAGCTTAATAAATTTAGTGCCAACTGTTCAGTAAAGATTGGGTCCTTCTGTTTCCCTTTTCTGTTGGGTGTGGTCATTAAAGATTTCTTACCAGTTTCAATAGAGTCAGTAGCTTGCCTGGAACTGACATATTTTCCCTCCATACCTGTGAGCACTACTCCATGCCCCTCCTGAGGCCACTACACTCCAGTACAAAGGAGATGGTCTCTTCTGTCACCCTGCTTCTTGTAGCTTGCACTCACTGTAGTTTGCTGAAGCATTCAGGTAAGGTGACAGATACTATATAAATACAAAACCCAATAAAAGCTGTATTAAATAGCACCAGACAAGGGAAGAAATTGGTATTTATATTCCTAATATAGTAATATTTCTTACTCTTATAGAGAACTGTATGCAGCATTATCCTAAAGCCAGACATATTCCATTCTTTTTCCTGATACTATTTTTTTCCTTTTTTTTTGAGAAAGGGGAAGCTATTACAGTACTAACCACACAGTGGTGCTAAATGGCATTTGGATCATATCTTTAGCAGAATATAGGAAAAGCTATTCCATTTTTAACATATGTAAATAGCACGAGTAGTAGTAATCAAGCTTATATAGGATTATAACACAAAAATAAATTAGCAACCAAAACAGATGGTTTAAGATGTGCACCTTGTACAGCTGTAGCTGTTTGTTGTGCCCATTTAGTGTCTGAGAAGGCGAGAATGGCCTTTTGCCTCTGCCAAAGAACAGTTTGGCTTGTGCAATTTTTTATCATCAAATGTATTTTCCACGAAAAATAAATGTAGTCCAGGAAGGCTTAATTTTTCTCAATTTGATATAGAAATGTCTCCATGTTTTTTGCATAACAACAGAACAAAAAGCATCTATGCAGTGACTGACAGTTTCTGGCTGCAAGAAATTTTTCAGGAAAAATAAAAGCAAACTTTATAAATGGTTTTGAAATGGCTCAGCACTGAATTACTGCAGCACTTATAGCATCAGAATATGCTGTGCATGAGTGCAAACTTGATTTTAAAGTACATGGCACTTTTTATTAGTGGCTTTGACTGTTTATTATTCATAATTCATAATTGAAAGTGTTAGTCCTATTCATTCACCAGATTTGATTTAAAGAAGGACTTAAATGCATACCTGACTTAAATATTTGCGTAATCGCACAAGATCAAATCAGTGTTTTGAACATCATGCAATGTGAAATTGCTTCTCTGGAGGCAAATGAATAGTGCTGTTGCAGGCCTGTACAGTATGGGTAGCAGTAATATTAATAGGTGTCTACTGAATTGTGAATGTCCAGCAGTTCTGAAAACCTGAAAACTGCTACCCATGAAAACACATTTATAGTATTACAAGCATACAGGATATGAAAAGACAACCGAGTTAACAGTATCTTTAAGAATCCACATTGCTCTTGTTTAACCTGGGATCCAGCAAGGAACTTAAGTGGATGGATTTTGGATGATTCCAAACACTTGGATCATTTAAAGCTTAGTGAATTGGACCTTTTCGCTGAGAAAAGTTTTGTGAAGGGCAATGTGTATGCAGGGTCTGTATAATGGCATTCTTTGATAGAGGACCTGCATGTTGGGCTTATCTTTCCACATTCCTGCATAGAACAAAACTGGTATTTCCTGACCTTCACAGCCTGTCACTGTCCCCAGGCTCACTATGACAAAGAAGATTAAGAAGGAATTAGGATTATATTTTTTTCCCTCCTGTTCAGTGACAATGATCTATCATTTACATTAGGCAACATCGACTGATGTTCTGCTGTTTGTAAAAGTGCCCTAAACTTTCAGAAATGTTATATCTTGTTATTGAAAAGACTAAATAAATGCAGCAAAATACAGTGATCAGCTTTAAAGTATCTGGATATAGAATTAGCTGTGTCAGTTTTGTTTGTTTTGTTTTGTTTTTTTTTTTTTTTAATTGGTGGTTCAATTAGATACTGTGTAATTCCCCATATAGCAGTCTCAGAAGTGGCCAGGCATTTTGCCTGTGCTGGTCCTAAGATAACTGCATCAGGCAAATTCATACATGCATGCTCTTCATCAGTAACAAGTATTATATGCATGCTCTTTGAATCTGCATCACTCTATTGAATGTTTTGCCTATACAGTCTAATATATATACACACTTAACCATAAGTATGGAAAAATTCCATTGCTGTGTATAAAAACAAGTAGCACAGCTGAGGCATAGGACTAATCCGGGAGAACTGAATCCTATCAAAAACCTACACTTGATACTCAAACATTCATTTTTCAATGGTTCCTACTGATTGCCATTTCCGACTGGCAGTGCATATGGAGGGGCATGCAGCTGCTAAGCCTGACAGTTCCAGATGGAGCTATTTTTGAGTCATCTCCATAGAGGGAAAAAGGTGATCAAAACAATTTTTTAAAATGAAACGAAGTTTACAAATTCACATAAGGAGTAAGAAGTACATTCAAACTTTTAGTCAGAAAAGAAGGGGGTGTGTGAAGAGCACAAAGAGTTTGTGTCTTATTGACAAATTACTTCCTGTGGGTATCATAGCTTCCATTTTACGTAACTAAAACTAGCAGAAGAGTAAGTGACTTATCATCTGGTCCTTTAATGCACGCATGGATAATTTACCATTTCCCGGGTCAAGAGGTTGAAGCCAGGAATCTCATTGTTAGAATGAATATAATGCAAATATAGATCCATGGTCAGAGCCAGGGAAAATTTAAGTACCTAAATTCTATTGGAACTTAAAATTCTCTTTTCCTAAAGCTTGTCTTAATACACATGTCCAGAACTCTTTCCTTCCCAGACCCTTGAAAAGTGTTCAGCTCATAGATGTGTTTATTTTATAAAAATTACACCTACAAGCATGAACTGTCTATAAAACATAACCTGGCCTTTCAAAATGAGCTGGTGGTTCAGATTTCTTTCTACCAAACAAGTTGATCATTGGTGTACATGTACATGCTTGCGCTCAGAAGGCAACCATTGGTTAAAATGTGACGGTCCCTGGTTTGGCTCTCTCCTACTGAGTGCTTTAAACACTAAATTCCAAATAACACTTATCCTTTCCATCTTCAAAATTCATAAATTCAGTAACCTTGAATTTATTCTAGCACACTAAAGCAACATCAACAGCTGAGATGCAATGTGGTCCCTTGCATGAATATCTGATGACAAGCTATTTGGAACACTATTAAGGGACTGGAAGTAGGACATGTCAATTCGCAATATTTTGGGACTTCTCTACCCTGAGTAAAAACTCTGTTCACCACAGTACTGTACACCAGCTTCAATATTAAAATAACTAACATAAAATAAAAAATTTCAAAATAAAATGCTTATAAGTGCAAATAAAATATATTATCCCAAACAAAAAATATATCTCTTTCATTCCATGCTCAGAACTGGAGCATTTTTCGTATGGTTTTAGGTGGAAAACTTCCCATAAAAGAGAAATTATATTTTCTAGACAGAGATAAAAATTACTCCTCTGCCATTAAAACTGACATTATTTATGAAAAGTCATACCTCATTGTATATGAAATGAAACATCAAACTCCAGTATTCTTTTAAGACTAAGATCAAAACCACAAATTGTAATAAAGATACAAACTACTGTGTGTTACTTATCAGGTATAATTGCACAACATTTATTGTCTTACCTTGTTTCTCACTTGAGCCATAGGTACATACAACCCATCAGTTCCACATACCTTTTTCAGTTTGATGACTCCTTCCTGGGTGTTCTCATCTGTTGTGATGTCAAACAGGTTTCCTCCATCTCCTGGAACTATGCTGTACTCAATTTCTGCATTCTTTCCAAAATCAGGGTCCACAGCTCTGATCCTTCCAATAGCGGAACCAACATGAGAAGACTCAGGTACTTTTAAATGGAAGATACCTGTGACAAAGTAGCAGACAGTCATTCTTGGGATTCCTTGATAATTAACATAGTATGTCTGATTAAAACCATGGAGCCTGTGCAAAATAAACAGACTTAATTTATCCAATTGAAATGATGAGATCACAACAACGAAGGGTTAGAAAAAAAAATGCATGTTTTACCCACTGATTTCCCCTAGGTTCTAGATTTGGTCCAGTGCAACTGTAAGGGCCTTAGCATCTCTGTCTCTTGAGATATCTAGCTATATTTCTATCTTTAATTTTATCCATATGGTTCACTCTTTTAAATTAAATTGTACTTGTAGATAGTACATGTTTATAAGTATTTTCCTCTTATGTTTAACAGTTTTTAGTATCTGAATTTTTATTTTGTTCGAGAAAATATATCTATGCATTTCAAAGGAAAACTTCAGTGGAAAAACGATTTTCACCCATTTCTGTAATATTCAGCATTATAATTACATGTACAGCTCCTCAGGGAGGGAAAGATATTAAAAGGTATTGTTTATATATTAGCCACCAGAGGGTGCTCTTACTAAAAGTTCAGCGCTGAAAAATTTTTAGCTCTGCACACTTTTATTTTCAATTTACTATTCGTGGTAACAAAAGTTTAAAAAAAAAAAAAAAACCACAAAATTTACACACTTTTAAAATAAGCATTACTACTGATATGTGAGTACAAAATGGTTTCATTCAGGGAAGCAGCTATGTTGGAAAAATGTTAGACATAGTTAAAATAGCTAAAAGAAAAGATCCAAAGTACTTTTGAGTCAGCCTTGATTTTAACAACATCAGTAGCATCAGGCCTTAGTTTATAACACCCTGTCCTGGCTTATTACAGCAGTGGTAAAGCACCTGCCCCTCCTGCTCAGCTGCATCTCTGGCTGGAGTTGTTATCTCACAGCTACCATTGAACACCACCATGTTCACATATTTCCAGTGGACAGGTAGCGTTCGCCTTTCTTCACGCAGCAGCCTTTGCTGTCAAAACCGCCAGCAGCTTTTGGAGATGATTTCAGCAGGCCCAGGATGCTTGATTCACTTCAGCCTGGCTCTCAATAAAGGTAGCATTTCGTTTTCCCGGGTCATTCTCCAACAGCTCTCACAGAGCATCCCCTTTAGCGCAGGAAAACATCGACAATGGCCTCCTTTGTTCCTCTGCATGTGAGCACATAGAGGAAATTTGCACCTCTTTTTCAACAGTATAGCAGGACAGGCATCTGTGACTAGTGGGAGGCATATTAGGGAGATGTCTCAGAGATTTCCACCTGGCCGTGGTTCAGTCACGCTTCACAGAATCACAGAATCACAGAATCACAGAATCAACTAGGTTGGAAAGGACCTTGAAGATCATCTAGTCCAACCATTAACCTAGCACTGCCAGTTCCCATTTACACCATATCTCTCAGCGCTATGTCGACCCTACTCTTAAACACCTCCAGAGATGGGGACTCCACCACCTCCCCTTCCACTGCCTAATAACCCGTTCTGTAAAGAAATACTTCCTGACATCTAGTCTAAACCTTCCCTGGCCCAACTTGAGGCCATTCCCTCTTGTCCTATTGCTTATTACTTCGTTAAAGAGACTCATCCCCAGCTCTCTGCAACCTCCTTTCAGGTAGTTGTAGAGGGCGATGAGGTCTCCCCTCAGCCTCCTCTTCTCCACACTAAACAACCCCAGTTCCCTCAGCTGCTCCTCGTACGACATGTGCTCCAGACCCTTCACCAGCTTCATTGCCCTTCTCTGGACACGCTCGAGTAATTCCATGTCCTTTTTGTAGTGAGGGGCCCAAAACTGAACACAGTAATCAAGGTGCGGCCTCACCAGTGCCGAGTACAGGGGTAAGATCACTTCCCTGTCACTGCTGGCCACGCTATTTCTGATACAGGCCAGGATGCCATTGGCCTTCTTGGCCACCTGGGCACACTGCTGGCTCATGTTCAGCCGGCTGTCAATCAACACCCCCAGGTCCCTCTCTGACTGGCAGCTCTCCAGCCACTCCTCCCCAAGCCTGTAGCGCTGCTGGGGGTTGTTGTGACCCAAGTGCAGCACCCGGCATTTGGCCTTATTGAAGCTCATACAGTTGGCCTTAGCCCATCGCTCCAGCCTGTCCAGGTCTCTCTGCAGAGCCACCCTACCCTCAAGCAGATCAACACTCCCACCCAGCTTGGTGTCGTCTGCAAACTTACTGAGGGTGCACTCGATCCCCTCGTCTAGATCATCAATAAAGATGTTAAACAGGAGTGGCCCCAAAACCAAGCCCTGGGGGACACCACTCATGACCGGCCTCCAACCAGATTTAACTCCGTTCACCACAACTCTCTGGGCCCGGCCATCCAGCCAGTGTTTTACCCAGCAAAGCATGCGATCATCTAAGCCTCAAGCAGTCAGTTTCACCAGGAGAATGCTGTGGGAAACGGTGTCAAAGGCCTTGCTAAAGTCGAGGTAAACTACATCCACAGCCTTTCCCTCATCCAATAAGCAGGTCACTCTGTCGTAGAAGGAGATCAGGTTTGTCAAGCAGGACCTGCCTTTCATAAACCCATGCTGACTGGGCCTGATCATCTGGTTGTCCCGCATGTGTTGTAAGATGGTACTCTGGATGAGCTGCTCCATCAGCTTCCCAGGCACCAAAGTCAAGCTGACAGGCCTGTAATTTCCTGGATCATCCTTCTGACCCTTCTTATAGATGGGCGTCACATTGGCCAGTTTCCAATCTGTCGGGACTTCCCCGGTCAGCCAGGACTGCTGGTAAATGATGGAAAGTGGCTTGGTGAGCACCCCAGCCAGCTCCTTCAGCACTCTTGGGTGTATCCCATCCAGTCCCATAGACTTGTGTGTGTCTATGTGATGTAGTAGGTCACTGACTCTCTCCTGGATTGCGGGAGGGTCGTTCTCCCAGTCTCTATCATCTGGCCGAGGGGGCTGGATTCCCTCAATACAACTAGTCTTGTTACTAAAGACTGAGGCAAAGAAGGCATTAAGTACCTCAGCCTTCCCCTCATCACTTGTTACCAAGTTTCCTTCAGCAAAATAAGGATCTGAGAAGTTGTATATCATGTAACAGCTGGATAGATGACTTTTGCATCCAGCCACTGAATGAAACAGCAGACGCTGTTCCCTGTCGTTATCTCCTTACAATGCATGCTGTGTCAGCTTTTTCAGCTTTACAATATTTCCAGGTGAGGAAAAAAAATTGCATTAGCACTGCTAGATTAGGAGCAAACCTACTCTTTTGTGAGCTGGTAGTTTGGGCCACGGTACCTATATAATTGTCTGTTTGATTGCCTCTGAAAAAAAGTGCTTTGTCTGCTTCCTCCCCCTGTCCATCAGTGTGCAAAGTATACCTGTAGGCAAAACTTGCTTTCTTTGAGAAAATCCCTGTAAGTAAAGTCTGCTTGTGTCAGCATCCACATTTGGACATTACCACGTGTAGCTTTGTAGTACTCATTGACTGAGCTACTAGAGGTTGTGCAATTATCATTTAACTATTTCTTCCAAGGGAACATACTAAAGGAACATGTTGTTCTTTTTCCAAGGGAATGTAATAAAGGAAGTTTTGCTTTTTTTTTTTTTTTTCTTGTTGTTTTAACAGCTGGAAAGGTGCACTATGACTCAAACCATTGTCAACACAAGAGTAGCCTCAGCTATTTCTTACTTGTACCTCAATGACTGAGTAAAGAATACAACTTTAGCGTGGTGTACAGGAGACAATCACAAATGCTATTATCTAATGCCACTTACAAATATGTGTATTACTGGGTCTCTGCTATGCAAGTTATTCAGAAGAGGTGGAAGAAAAAGGATCCAAAAGACCTTTGCCTGCACTTGAACTTTATATTACATTTCCACAACACAGTTCTAACCCTGATGCCCAGGTCTTTTACAGACACTTATACCGGATGACAGAAATCATTGCTGCAGTGTTTTCTCTTTATAGCCACAATTTTGGTGAATGTAAAATGTAAGAGCATATGCTAATGGATTTTTCCTTCTTTGCTTAGTTGATCTATTTTTAGTGAACTGAGGAACACTCAGATTCATTAAAACAAACGTTTCTCTATAAAATATTGTACCTGGTTGTAAAGCGTATGGGACTTAGATGAAGTCAAGTAAACACATCGTTACTCATTTCAAATTGTTTAGGCCTTTATCAGTTATTTTCAATGACTTGGCATTTCATCACTTCCAGAAATTCAACAGCCATAAAGATGGGGTCATACAGATTAATTTGAAACTCTGAAGTAATCTTCAACTCTGCCAGAGTCAGATCTCTGAAGATGTAGTATGTAATTACACTGCCATCGTCCTCCTGTAATATTATCTTCACAGCATATGGAAGTTCTTAATGGTGTTACTGTGACAACATACTTTCAGAATAAAATAAATGAAAACAAATAATGTATATTGTTGCCAGCTCAGGGAAAAATTTCAAAATAATATAATGTATAGCATGAAAACTGCCTTTTTTTCTGTCAAAAAATAGTGTTTGTACAGAGGACATCTGAAATGATCAATACATCTGCACATGAAATATAACAGAAAGACAGTTTTGTAGATTTTTATTTTTATGTTTCTAGAAGATGTTACTTCTTGACGTGGGCTTGCTGTGACAGTTTAACGTTATTCAGTTTTTATTGTCCATTTTGCCTGTATACACTATACCTCCATTTGGTATAAAGGTATATTGAAACAGGCCTGAGTAATAGCCTTTTACTCCCAAAGGTCCTGAAAACCTTGTTGTGTGCAGCTTCTAGGAATGATGGAACATGCAGCTCAGACAAACTTATGCAGCAGCTCGTTACGCTGCTCAAACAGTTCTGTCAAATTTTGTAGATTGTCTCCTATGACTTCTTTGCCTACAAAAATCTTTTCTTCTACTTGCATAAATCTTTTAAATGCGTTTTCTAAATTTGTTGCTGGCTTTTGTAAAGGATGAGTTATGTGGGATGTACCAAAGGAGCAAGCCCTTACTTCCCTCAGACTGCACTATGAAACTGGACTCTGCAACTAGTTACTCTTTTGCTAATTTCAGTCATGCATATTGCATGCAAGTTGGAATATTTTCACATATAGGGAAGCTAGTAGCAATGCATATTGCCTGTTCAAGATTTTTCACTCTGTTGTAAGGAATTTTAAGAAAAAAAAATGTTATTTTTAAGGTCAAAAGTTATGTGCCAGTTGAAGTTGCTTAACTTATGCAACACTTTGCACTTAAATTACCCTTAAAATTCAACCCAGAATCCAAAACTAGAAAAAGCCCAGTGATTATGTAGCTTAACATAAGCATTCAGGCATCCCCATATCAAGCCTCTGTAGTGTCTATGTGACTCAAGGTGTGAAACATCCTTGGAGTTTCAGGTTGAGCAGCATCAATGAGGATGATAAAAATAAATGAGTGATGATGCCATTGAAGTGTTTAGGCTGAAATGACTAATAGGGCTTGTTACTCAGCCCCAAAAGCATTCAGGAGACAGAGGTGGAGGTGAGCTAACAACTCATACACACTGCCTCCAAGTTTCTAAAACAAAGATGGTTCCAAAGCGCATAGCAGGAAGAAATCAGAGCTGAGTAAGTGACAGGTAATCAGTCATATTGACTGAAATTCGCACACATTTAGAGTTCTTTTGACATGATTAAATTAGTTTTAGTTTTTAAGGCTCAAAAACTGTTCTGGGATTTGATTTTTACTTACAAGGGTTTTTTTTTTGTTTTATTTCTTCACCCCTGCAGTTTACAGGTACACCATTTGCCAAAAAGGTTTTCGATTCTGATGAGATAAGAAATGAAAACCATCACTACATCTCATCATCAAAACAGCCATTAAGAAATAACCCAGGTTAGCATCTAAGGACTTAAGTTAAATGCATAATGGCCTTCCAGCAAATGGCTGTACATGCTATTTGAGGTTTTTTCTAATCTGTCACCATACATGTAGTGTGTGTATGCAAGATTATCCTCTCCTGCTTTTTCTTTGTCTATATTTTTTTTCAGTTCTCTTTGACAGTTGCCAAAGTATTGCATTGAAGTTAAATGTGATAGCATGAATCTTATAGGCAACAAGACTGAAATAAAATAATTTCTTTCTTTGATCTAAATCTTTAATGTTTTTTCAGGAAAAAAAATAATCAGATTATGTATACTATAGTATTTTTGTTACTTTAAATTACCAAGGCATTTCAGTTTTTATCCTGGACAGGTTATGAGGGCACTGATTTCTGTATGTTTAGGAAGAATCCAAAGACAACAGTTCATATTTACTTGATGGTGTTTTAACAATAGTGTAATAGGCAAAAGAAAGGATACTGTAAATACAAACAGATACTGAGTATACTAAACCTGTTATCTCAGCTACAGCTAATCAGCCTAATAATTAGCAGCTTCTGATGTACATGCTCCTAAAACTGGAAAGATTCAATTTATCACAGCAGTGACATATAATCGTGCATCTCCTAGCTGTGGCTCTGTGCGCTGCAGGGGTTTGGGATCCTGTGCAGGGAAGAGAAATGCCTGGCTTTGTCACCATGTGCTCTGATGCAGGTCATGCATGACCTGGCATAGACTGGTAAAACTTCAGTAATGGCAAGGCTTCTTCCATCCTCAAACCCACTGCTCTGACTTAGGGTTTATGGTCTCATTAGATATAGCATAACCATTCTTAAAAATTCCTGGTTCTCTGCTGTGGACTCCAAAGTCCACACCTAGCAAGGGCTACATTTCCCCAGACTGCAGAGATCCTGGATGTCCAAGGGTCCCCAGTTCTTCAAGGGAAAATGAGCAGAAGCAAAACCCCTTTCGAATTTGATCCTGCCCAAGTTTAGCTCCCACATGATGGAGCTTCCCCAGAGCTGGCAGCTGCTGAGGCAGGACTCGATCAGCCCCTCAGGTGACCTAGCAAACTGAGAAAGAGGCTCTCCTCTCCTCTTTCTTCATTCCTTAGAGGGAAAAAAAAGTTCATCATACCTGCTATAATTTTTGTATACTGACAAATTTCAGTTTAACCATTTGCTGTTTTTACAACCAGTAAGCTGTTGTCAGAAAGCTTTCTAAAATAAAACTCCCCATTGCATGTCAGAGACTAACTCCACAGAGCATAACATCCCCTTGTTGGAGCAAGAGTTCAGGAAATGGGAAATCCCAGTGCATTTTCACAGCTGAAGATATGCACCCACAGCTTCTGTCTCCAAAGAGTCCTGGGTGTAGCAGAGACAATAGAGAATATTCTGTTTAACAGCATAATGTAGAAATAATTCTAGCTGCAGTTGTTTGGTGCCACACACACTCAGATGTGTGTGTCCTAATACCTAGGCAAGAATAACAATATTCTTTGAAGAATTTTAAATTTTATTTTGTATGGTGGTACAGTTTTACTAGGAGGAGAAAAAAATGCTAATTTTTAGAACTTACTTAAGTTTATAATTAAGGATTTCTCCTAGATGATATGAGATTGAATTCTAACAAGCTGGGGAGACCAAATCAAGTTTCTGAGTAACTGATTTAATCATGCTGTTATTACTGTATAGGAAAGATGCTACCATCATCACTTTCACTTCCATTGGTCTTGCTGTATGAAAAAGTGGTGGCTAAATGGTCATTTGTGCAAAGTCTGACTTAGTCAATGCATTCATGTGTTAGACAATGTGCTTCCTGGATCTGAGAGGGCTTCTGTGGAAAACCAGTTCTAGATGATCAGCTTCATTATGTGTCATGACCAATAAAGAACTGTTCTGTTAATATCATTTTTACTGATTAAGAAATTATTACCAAACAAAAAAAGTCAGTAAAAGAAGCCCAAAAAACAATGAGAAAAATAATTTTTAGGGGCCTAGTCTAAAAGCTTGAATTAAATGTTTTTATGTAAGTTACAGAGTGGTTATAAAGAATTATCAAGGTGTAGCATGCCTTATAGATAGAAGAAGAATTATCCTTTCAAGAGAAAATGTCTTTCCTTTTTCAGAATCTCAGGCAGCATGTAATTGGCATTTATCAGATAGGTCTGTTGATAATATTCTGGTGATCACACTGTCACCATGAAATAAATCAATACACTGATTTCCTCTATAAAATTTAAATTGCATGATATATGTGAAACATTAACGTGATAAAAAGTATATTGCCAAGGATGGGACACAGAATTTGTAATGCTCTGCTTAACATCTCTGCTTCTTAAATATCTTGTGTGAGCTTTTTCATATTTTCTTTATTACTCTGGCACAAAATATAATAACACAATTTTACTACAATTCATTCACTCTTAAGAATGTGGTCAAGCCATTTACTTTAGTATCTAAGCCAAGTGCTCTAAATCATCTATATTGGAAGAATCATTTTTCTCTCCATCGACTAAGGAAATTAGGTCCCTATCTTTAGTCCTCTGAGTCACACCTAAGTTGCATGCCTAAAATCATCTAAACAAAGTATGTTCAGCTTCTGTATTACTCAGAAGACTCCCTATGAAGCTTTGTTTTTCACATTCTCATTGGGAACATTTTAGGTAAATGGTTTTCCCTAAAATACATACTACTTTTCTTCACCATGTTGGCACAGTCTGAAGCAGAAAATTTTCATTCTTAAAGATAAAAATGTGAAATCATCAAGTACAAGTGCATAATAGTTTACTGTTCTTTGTTTTAAGTTTTGGTTTCTGTATGCAGTTTCCTTAAAATACTTGTGATTTAGTGTGTGATATAGACCAAAAAATAATGATACTATAAGATGGCAATTGGTCTCACATTTCTAGTCTCTTATACTGAAGGGAAGTTGCTACAAGTATGCTTGAAATTGCTAATGTACAGGGACCTGTAAAGTAGGACATTTAGTTTTAACGTTAACCATCACTTGTGTTTTACTAGCTTTTATTTTTCCTGTATTTTACTGCAATGTATGTAATTTCATTTATACTTTTTTTTCCTAACTACCCTCTGTAGTCATTACCCACTTGTAAGATGTTCTGAAACCTTTAACTCCTTGCCTAGTGAAGATAAGACAGACCTTGGACAGTCTGAAAAACTCCCTGAGTACATCCCTAACAGCAGGAACCTAAAAAACAAGTGTCTAAGAAGATGCCAGTGTCAAGCCACTGGAAGCTGGTCTAAACTAACCTCCTTGGAACAAACAGGAGCTGAAGGATGGATGAGGTAACTCTATGACCATATATGGACAATAGAGACCTAAAGTTCACTAACGGACAGTGTGAGAAAGGCTCTGGGGACCCCTAAGGAGGGGAGAAGACCCTCACTCTATTTTTACTACGCATGCTCAGACTATGTAAATGAATTCTGAGAACCTATTAGCATGACTGCCTTTTCTAGGAAATCTGATGCATATGCATGCTTTCTGTGTATATTAGTCAGAGCGTTTTGTTAGTAAGTGCGGCACTTGTGGTGGAGCGATGCCCAGTGCTGCGAATAAAGAATACCTGCTTAACAGTTATACTCAATTCTGACTGTTGAGTGAAGCTCTTTGTTTCAATACTTTACAGCAAGTATGATCAACTTATCAAAACTAATGTTTATGTCTTCCAATTTAAGCGTTTAAAGGTGAGATTTCTATACAAGTACTGCTTCTTTAGCAGTGAAATCTGTGGGTAGCGAGCGCTTAGTTATTGTTCCTTCTCTTCAGAGCATTGGCAATCACATTTATAAGATCAACTAATTTGCTGTGGAAGTCACTGAGAAAAAAAAAATTGTCATGAATTCAAGAGAATACTTAAAAGAGTTCCTCTAGAATATTTCTGTTATTTTCTTTTTATTTTTTTACTTTTCTTCAACTAAACATGTATTCTGGACTCAGAGAAGACAGTTTCAAAATTGCTTCAAAACTGCTTCAGAACAGCTCCTAATGCTCTCAGAAGGAACCTTTGGATTGTTGCAAGTACTTTTTGGGCATCCCATTTAATGCTTTTACAAGGAGTGGAACACTCCTAAAAATCTGACTACAACTGTGGTTGTTAGGCATTTCTGAAAATCACAAGCCTAAAGTATTGTGACTATAATTAGATAATTACATATGGTCTGTTTCACTTCATGTTGCACTGTAGCCTCTAAATTTTCAGAAAGCAAGTCCACCACTGTCTGAAGCAGAAAGGCTGTGTTGATTTCTTACTTGGACAGAAAGCTTCGGGGAAAAAGGCAGATCCTGCAGGAAATAATAGTGACGCAGCAAAGGACACTGTAGTCTGTGAGTCACACTGCAACCAATTCTCAAGGTGTTTCAAGACAACCCCATGCTGTTAAATCTGCAGCCCTAGCTGCTTTTCAGTATCAGAGAGTAGGTGGGAATGCATAGTGCTTTTTAGCCATCCCAAGGTTACTGTGGATGATTTCACGCGTCCAATCTAAATACTGTCTTTGTTTTGAATGAATAATTTCTTCACCGCTCCCCACAGAAAACACATTGGGGTGGAATGATTGTCATGATTCCTGCCAAAGGTTGTTGAATTTCTATGAACCGTATTTGTTTACATCTTCTATACAGAAGGTAGCAGATTATTAAATACAATTATTAATAATAGTAATCTACTATGATGATGATGTTTAAAAATAATTGACCCATAAATCTTGCTGTTAATGATCAATTACCACTTAAACCTGATGATAGGAGGAAAATTAATTAGATAAGTGCAGACTAACAACATAATTTTATGACCAATAGATAATATTTAACTTCTAATCACTATTGTGTTCATTTGTATTTCTTGGACTATTGCTTACTGTGCACTCAGAGCATTACATTTTACCTAGTGACAAATTACCTGTATTTCTCATTGGTTATGGAATAGTAAGAACTAGCTATATTTAGTAAGAAATAGCTATATTTGTTTTCATGCTTTGCATTGCAGCTGAGGGTTCAGTCTCTCTCAGTTTAGAGCTTTAAAGAGGTTTTTGTTTCATTCCATCAGTACTGCAAACAGTCCTCTAAGAATAGCCTTTGCTAGTTATGCATTCTTGAGAAAGTTAAAAAAATAATGTAAGTGTAGGAGACATAAAATTTACTAAACATTTAGTGTTTTGAGAATCTATGGTAACTGAACTCCCTCCAGTTTATCTCTCAGGTTTTTTCAACATATTATGCTTTAGTTGGGTTTGTGTCATTGTTCAGTCTGAATCAAATGTTTCATTCTTCAAGATGCTTTATGATCAAGATCATGCAACAGTGACAGCTACCAAAAAAAAGAAGCTTCTAGGGACCTTTTACTAAGACTACATCTACTTTTGGGGGCAAATCAGTTCTTACTGAAAGTGCTTGAAAAATTCTGATGTGAAAATGAATAAGAAAAAAGTAAGAGAAAGTTGGCATAAGTCTTCAAAGAAAAATAAAATGAGCCATTGTATATCTTCTTTTAGTCTATGTAAAAATGTCTTTAATGGCACTGATTAAGTGGTGGTGTAGAAAAAAATACAGAGGCTTTTTTATGACTAGCTGTCAAATGTGTAGCTAAGTCAGGTAGGTCAAATAGAAGCAGCAGGCAAGGGTCACTGAGCTGTGTGACAGTGCAGTGGCCAAACCAAGCAAGACAGAGCTGTAAAGTGCTTTTCTGGGATGGTGAAGAATCGTGATCTCAGGATAGCAAAATGTGTAGAGACTCAGAGCTGGAAGAGAATCAACACAGGATAAATTATTTTAACAGTGTTATTACTGGGGAGTAAAAACTACTTGGGGAGGAGAAGGAGGAGATGGCCACACTGTAGTTATAAGATGAAAATGAGATCAGGGATAAATTTGTGCCTCTTTTAGGAGAAGGGAGACAAGAGTGCATGTTGAATATAAGGATAGCCAAGGTGAGGAGGAAAGAGAAGGCCAGAGGAGGGGGAGACAGAGATGCAGATAGTACAGAGGTATGAGACTTGGAAGGAACCTGGATTAAAGAGGAGTTACCCTAAATCCTCCTCTGATTCCTGTAAGAGCACTGTGCAAATACTGCTCTGATACTATTTATTCAGGTACTGATTTGACTATTGTTTTGCTGGTGTTAAAACTGTTGTTATCTAGAGACTCAGTGGTATTACAATCCAAAATTATAATGACCTGCATGGCTGCTGTTCTCATGATTGGCTTAAAATTGCATGGGTCCATTTCTGGAGTCTGCATTCCTGTCTTCCATCTGTCCTGTAAATGGTTTGTTAAAATATATTTTCAACTCAAAAATACAGTTTTAGTTTACCCAAAACTCACAGCTAAACGGAAATCAGACTTACTTAATATTTTCTGACATTAAAAGATAAAAGCTTGGCTTAAAAAGCCAAGCTAGTGCTTTTTTTTCCTTTTATGTCTTATGACATAGTGGTTAGAAAATTAACAAAGATGGAGTAAGAAAATTAACAAAGATGGAGTAGACTAGGATTCAACCTTCCCTCCCTTTCTGATTCAAAGCAAGCTCTGACTCGGGTCTCCCACCTAATTACCGCCTGCAGGCTAGTCTGCAATGAATCTGTCCACCTGTCCTGTGTAAGTATCTCCCATTTGGCATATAATAAGTAATTAGTTGCTTGAACTGAATGAGGGAATCTTGTCTGCCAGGCAAATATTTTAATCAATGAAAGATAGACTCATTTTCATTCTGAGAGCCAATGAAGATACAAGTCCTGTATATAAAGCACAATAACTTTTAACAGGAGTGGCAAGAAAAGTCATACTTCTATCTAAATTGCAGTGGGTAGAATAACTTCCCAGAAAGTTGGGGAGACTTGGTATAATACTTAATTAGGCAGATCAGAGCTCTGCACCTTAATCCCAAATAAATTTTCTACCAAATAGTCCAAGTGGGGAGAGAATAATTCTTCCTTGTGGTGTTTTTTTTTTTTATTATTCTTTTTTATTATTATTTTTTTAATCAAAACCTCTGCTTTTATTATTTTAATTTTTCAGGTTTGTGAACAGAATAATTTCTCAATCACGCAGTCCTTTTATGTAAATGTCAAATTTACTACTGGGTGGGATCTGCATTGTATTCTTCTGAAATCTTTAAAAGCTGATACCATCATCTGAGGAACTTCTCTCTCATAGGCCACTCATCCAAAGCAGGGGGTTAAAAGATTTTTCCTTCTATTTCATGTGGACCAGAAGACCTTTTGCTTGCACTCTGCATCTGAACCCAATTTTGCAATAAAATATGAGCAAGACTGGTTCAAAGCCACATGAATGGAATCAGCCACATTTAGTTTATCGAGTAAACAGAATTGACCTGCTTTTATATAGTAAAACCTATGCTAAATAGCGTGTATGCAATTTCTGTGATGCACTAAGCTTCCCAGAATATATAAATAAACAACTCTGATAAGAGCTTTCGATCCACAGAGTGTGTATGCATAAGTATATATAGGCAGGTTATTCCAAGTTCAGCACTTGGTTGTCTTTTCTTTGAAAATATTTCTACAGATTTCAGTACTTGAAAGTAAACCTATTAAAATATTCTATGAACCAATAAATAATCACTGAAAATAGATGCTACCTTAAGGCTAATAATATGCAAACTGTATTCCTAATATCATAACTGTGAAATAGATAATAGATCTATATAATAGAACATCCTAATAATAGATCATTCAAGTAGCATGCAAAGGTTATATAACTAAGAAAAACAAAAAAAGGTAGCGCTCTTTTATAGAGGTCCTTTTTTACTTGCACTGAAACTCCTGGAATTGCATCAATGAAAGATATTTTTTTCCAGTTTCTGAATTGGCTGTTTTGTTGACTTTTCTTTTTAAGATTGTTACTTCCTCGGCTGTCTCCAGTGGAGGATTTAATACAATGCATTGTACTGGCCACTCTTGAAATCCAAATCCAATTAGCTGCAAACTTCTACAGTATGGGCAGACAGATGATGTGCAAGGTCCTAGGAATAACCCTTCAACCTTGCATTATTTAAAGTGTCATTACCAGAAAGATGAACAGTGGCATTTCTGTTTCCAAGCATGTTAGCATTTCTGTAAATTTGCCATGCTCTTTTATGCAAACTAACTTGATGAATTTCACTGGGATGCTTCTGGAAAGACGATGACACAAAAAAATGGTCCTTGTGATGGCTAGGTATTGCTCCACAGCCATCTGAACATTTTAAATGTGGTTGCAAAACAGCACTGGTATAATGGTTTCTGACCATCAGGTTGCTGCTTCTTTTAAAGCTAAGACACACACAAGTACACAGAATTCAAGTATTGGGTACAAGCCCTACTTCATTTTTCTTGTATTGAAATCATTTTTCAATTATTCCCCTACAGTATTGACTTCTCCTATGAGTTGGAAATGATATGACAAAACATAGCTTTAGCTCAATAGTTCTTTTGAATAAAAAAAGTAAATTCAGGGAGCATCATCTTAAAAATACACACCTTAAAAATAAACCAAATTTACTGATGACTTCATAAGTCATTGAAAATGATCTTTTACTTGCTAATATCAGAATAAAAACTGTATAAATTTTAAAATTCAATTGCATTTCTTCTATATCAAGGCCTTATCCTCTAAAAGTATATTTATGTCATATTAAAATAAAAATACATACTATTCCTTTGACTAAAATGTTTCGCATGTGCTTTTATTGCTCAGCATATAAGGGTTTATTTCTCTAAATTGCTTTCACAGTCACTCTGTCATCAGTGAACAAAAGAAAGAGACAGGAAAACTGAAGCACAATAACCTTAAAAAATATGAATCAACCACTTCACTTAATTGGTTTGATTCTATAAAGTATAATTTGTACCAACTAATTATACAGATTTTGTCATTTAAATGTTGAGGTAAATATAACCCATCCATCCTTTCTTGAAGCTTATTTTAAGATTTGGAAACAAGTCACAGCTCTCCTTCCAGCTATCTCAGACTGGTCTAACGCTTCATGAGTTAAGGGTTAGCCCCATTAGCTTCTAGAAAGGATGTGCTGAACAGTCTTTTTTCACTTAACCAGATATCATGTATGTGAATAGCTGAGAAAGGCCATCAGTTCTGTTCTGGACCAGGATGCACGCCTACAGATAAACAGCTTTTATCCACTCTTCTCTGTTCAAAGGCAATGTTGTGACATAGGAAATTTTCATTTAATTACTTGAACTTTGTTACTATGATAGAAAAAGCACTTTCCCTTTTAGTCTTTGCCTTATTTTTTCTGGTTTTGGCAAGAATCAAACTTTGGTATGAAGCATTTATTTTAATATTTATGAAAAAGTTCTATCTTTAACAATGAAACATACACAGTAATGCAGGAAGTCACTGTACTAATGAAGAGTCAGGCAAGATGTATATAAAACACTTTTGGAAATAAATTTCTACTAATAAAATCATTCAGATTAATTTTTCTTCTAGTTATAAAGAAAATATCGGTTTTCTGAAGTGTCTCAGTTTTCTGAAATGTGGGCCAATAGACACCTGCAGGTCAAACAACTCTGACAGAAATATATAATGTTTAGAGGTTTCCGCTTTGTTACACTCCTCATTACTGTGAGACACATAAGGTGGGAGTTCCCCACTGAATATGTTCAAAAGCACAGGTTCTGAATAAAAAATTCCATGTTCAGCAGGATAGCCAGTGGTTTTTCATCACTGGATGCTGATTTCCAATTCAAACCTGCCTGTCTCCTTAAAGGACCCTTGATAAGATGAAGGTGTTCCATGATACATTTTTTTTTGCAAGCTTATAATGTATTATTTATCAATGTAGCTTCTTCCAAGTATTAATAATATATGTTCTGCCACTTCTGCTGTGAAATCTTTTTTTTTTCCACCTTAACTGAGTTCAGAAAATGAATTTAAACTTTATTTTGTGATAACTAATATTTTCTTATTTGATAAGGATTTCTATAGCATGGCATCTTTGGTATAAGCCCTTTGGGAAACTGTGGTCCCAATTATGTGATGAAAAAACATTTGCCCTGCAGCAGTTAGTGTTAAAGGACCTTCAGTATCTTTTTTCAGTCTGCACTTGAACTTCCTGGCTTGGTTGACCAACGATGAGTATTGCGATACTGGAGGTCTCAAGTCCCAGCAATAGCGAGGGTTCTTTAGGTTTTGCCAGGCCTGAACTTGGCAACTACCTGGACCTGATTTTAAAGGCTTATTTTTCACATAAACTGAAATTCTGCACACGTATATTTTAGCTATGGTAGTCAAGCAAAAGACAAACTCCATTTTCTGGCAGGTAGTTACTCTGAATCATTGCAATGTTTTCAAAGAGCAAAACTGAAAAATGCAGTTACTATATTAGAAATAAGGTTCATAGTCAACTTTTTTTTTCTATAAATTATTTCTGTTTAGCTGTAATTAGCCTTGTGTCTGTGAATTTCAGGCACACTATACATCACCTCACATACCGCTTAACCAAATGGGACTGGCTAAGTAAATCCCCAGTGACCAGGATTTTTGCTTTCACTATTTTGATTAAGCAGAGTTCCTTAGATTATGAGAATATAAACACGTTGCCTGTAACACATCCCCCCCTAAAAAAATGTTTCAAGTAACTGTCTGCCTTGACCAAGCCTGTTCCAATACATTGGAGTCCCCATACTGACATTTTAGCTTGTAAGCCATGCTAAATGTTTATTATTTTCAATATCAACATGAACCTCCAATATTATTTTCTTCTGTTTTGTTGAGTCACTGCTATAATTCAGATTCTGTGACATTTGATATAATAGAAAAGAAAGGTTTTCAACCTTATTAGCGTGCAAAGTACAGAACAAGTTTGGTCTCGTGATTTTTTCTGCTCCTTCATAGCAACAACTGGGCAAAGACATCATAACCACAGTGCATGCATTAAATGAGACCTCAAGGTTATCTTCTTCAAAGAAGATGATATATTCCATGATTTCTCTATGCTGACATTACGTGAGACTTGTGTATTTTTGCAGCATCATAGTAGATGAAGGCATACAATCAAATAGAAAATTTCTAAAGCCCCTAACAGCAAAGAAAGTAAAATATACAACTGAAAATCAGATACAGGAAAGAGCACTGGGCCCAAGGAACTTGCCAATGCAGTGAATTTCTCAATTTCACAGCAGTTACATTATTTCCTCTTGAAACTGTGGTACCCTTTCTGCAGCAGGGATTCCAGATGAAAGGAAGGAGAAGACTGCAGTGGTGGACAGTTTAACAAGCACTAGGAATGTTGGGAATGTTGGTTCAAAGCGACCCTCTGGGATGATTTATTTGCATGTTGACCAGATCTGGAGCATCTCACAAGTGTTTTGACAGTATGTCAGGAAACACAAGGAGGGGCCAATGGCTGTAGTCCATGTGAGCTCTGACAAAATAAGGTAAGACCTCTCCCATTGTATGCAATTTGACTACAAGCCAACCACTTTATCCTGTAAATGTGACAGCCAGAGTGAGTCTTCTTTAACCTCTCCCTCTTAGGCAGCGTGGCTGCATGGCAGTGATCTCCCCTTGACATGGGATGCCCCTCAAGGTTGCTTCTCAAGGTAGAGAGACCTTTTACCAATGATCATTGGAAGAGACTAATTTGAGTTCTCCTTGAATTGCAATTTGACTGCATGACAGGCAACTCTTCCTTTGAGCAGGGACACCTCTCAGGGTTTGAGATTCCTTACCAGTGACCAAGAGGTTCTTCCTTATCAGGGCAGAGAGACACCTTATTTGCAACAGATCCCCAGTAAGTGACTAACAGCATGCTAAATTCATACTAATGAAATACATGTCACTAATTCTATTAGATATAAACCATTGACCAAGTCTGGGACCAAGTCTGGCACCTAGACTCCTCTCTGAGAAGGAATTTAGAAAGCAAGGGGGTCCATTCTGAACCTCATGACCCAACAGGAGGGTTTCCCTTACCTTTTTGCATCTCTGGTCTCTGTGTAAATTATTCTAAATCAGTTCTCCTCTGTATGTTTCTTCCATGTAGGAAGTAAAAGAGTGAACGTTGCCATCGAACTTTGTTAAGTCGCACTTTTGCAACATCATATTAAAATCACTTTTGCTAACACCTTTGACAGTGATTCTTTAAGCAATCTGAAACACTCATCTGCAACACAACCATAATGACTTTAAATGCAATATCTGTGGAGAAGCAATAAGAGACAAAATTACATGATAGCTCTACTCAGTTAAATTAAAAAAAAAAAAAAAGTGAGAATAAATAAAACTGAAGGATATTGCTATAAAAAAATCTGAATGGGATAGCTGAGACAGTGAAATAACTGTGGGTGGTGTGGATGCTATCTAGGGATACCGTTTTGAAGACCCACAACAAATGCACAGCACCTATTAAAACTCAACTCTGTAAGGGTAAACAACATAGCTAATAAAAGCAAGAACACATCTTTCAAAAAAATGAAGTTGTGTCTCAGGAAGGACAATAGAAAAAATCATAAAATCTGCTTTATCTATAAAAACACAATAAAGAGGACAAAACTGAGTTTGAATAAATTGACAAACAAGCCAAAAATAATTGTCTTTTAAAAATATTTGGAGGCAAAAGCGTGAGAGGAACAGTGTAAAGCCAACCCAAAATTGAGACATAGAAGTGATGATAAAATCACAAATGTAAAACTTAATACATTTTTCTCTTTGTTTTCAGCATAGAATAGCTGGGGAATTTTTCTATCCTGGAACCCTTCTTTGTGGGGGACTCATGAGAAGGTTAAATTAACTATAGAACCAGTTGTGGAACAAATAGACACAACAGTAACAAATCATTGGGATTAGCTGTTACATGCCCAAGAGCCTGAAGGATGAAATAAGTGAACTATTATGATGTGTAATATTGTGCTTCAAACCACTGTGGCACAAGAAGGCTTGTAGGTGCTAATATAACACTGATTTTTTTTCCCCCCAAAGATTTCCGGGAAGTTCAAGGGACCTAAAGATAGATATGACTGACACGCACAGAGCAAAACAGTCGAAGCAGGATTAATGGACTCATGGAGGATATCCCATACTGAAAAAAACCTCAACACAGCTTTTCTAACTAAAGGTTATATTTTTGCAGCGCTTTCTGAATTCTTTAAAGAGGTCAACATGCAGGTAGTTATGTAGGGATGGATTCAAAACAAATGAGGGGAAGCTGTTTGTTGAGTGAGATATGATTAATCTGTGCATCTCACTAACATGGGATGTTGTGGACTCTGAGATTTTGCATAAATTTCAAAGCAAAGGGTCTGTAAGAAAAATCCACTGAGGGCTGTTAAATACAAAGACACCATCCGGGCTAAAAATCATTAGAAACTGAAGAAATGTTCTGGAGTACTGTTTAGCTTGTTCTTATGTATACCCTCTAGATGTCAGTGTAAGAGACAGAAGGCAGAGCTAGATGGATATTTGTCTTAATGTGGTCATTCTTACATGCCTGCAGAAATGCAACATATTTTCATACTGAGGAAAAGAAGAAGAGTACTTTTTATATGAGAGAAAACTGAAGTTTCAGGTATGGTTTGGTACCTAAGGAGCATTTATAATACATAAAGTGGGATTATAATTCATGTACAAGAAAGGAGATACAAAGGAAAAAGCTGCCATGATCTTACTGCAAATTCACACAAATGTTCTAATATGAATTTGCCTTACTAACGACTTTTAGCAGCTAATTGTTTTGGCATAGTTATCAAGGTTTATTCTTGGGTAGTTTCTGCATTTCAAAGGTATGGGATATACAAAACTTCAGTAAATTTAAGGAGAGCAGTAAGTGACAATCCTGCTAATCATACACAGACTATGAAACTCTAAATTATCATACTTCTGAAAAGCCTCATTTAAACTAATTGATATGAAAAGTTATAAATTGTCAGTGGATGATCTCTATTTTGAGGCTGTAAGTGTTTTCAAGGACAGATATAATCTTCTGGGCTAAAAAAAATTCTGTGTAAAAAAGTCTGTTCCCAATTATCATAACAATGCTTAGCGTGAGCCAGTTGTGTCTTGGGTACCTGGAAGTCTCAGGTTATAAACTTCTGTCATTTGAAGGGGATCATCCAGTTTCCCTTGACAAAATAGTATTTCCCTAATCATTTTAAAAATGTAAATTAAATGAACTCTCAGGCTCAGGCAGGTCCGGTGGAATGCTGCTGTATTTCCTCTCATTCAAAACTCGTACTTTCAAATTAAGCTTTATATTCTTTAAAAAAACAACAGTATATTCTAAATTTTTTCATCATACATTGTTCTTCTTCCTGGATCTCAATTCCTTATCTAAAGGATTTTTCACATTAATACTTTCAGTCATGCTTATTTGAAAATCAGTGCATTTGGAATACAACATACTCTTAGGAAATCTGGGTGGGTTGTCATTGACATCCGTGAGAGTAATGTTTACAGTGGTAGTACCAGCTAGTCCTCCCAGCTGTCCTCCCATGTCCTTGGCTTGGATTAGAACTTGATATTGTTCTTTCACTTCTCTGTCCATATTTGGCAAAGCTGTTCTTATTACACCTATGAAAAGGAATGGGAAAGAGAAAGAACAAGTAAGCAAAGGGCTGTGAAATGTCTACTATTACATTTTAATACTGGATCTCTTGGACCAGGAATGGAACTCTTCCTAAAGGGTTAATAAGAAAGTAGTTCACACAGAAACAGGCAAATCACTTGGGCTTTTCAAAATCAAGCTCTTCAGCTATTCAACCATTCAAAGTGACTGCGGTGTGACATGAATGGCTGAAAGGGATTGGTGCATTTTCAGGAGGGATGTGAGCAGTGTGAGCACAGGTTTGCCACACTGGGACTGAAGAATGCTGCATGGTGCAGAGTAGGGCAATGTAGGAAGAGGTGACAATGCATTTCAGAGCCTGCATCTTCAGTTGTTTCCAACCAGTCACTTGCCATTACAGTTAAGCTACTGTAGGTCAAGACAATATTCCCTCTATACAAAAGGAGGTCTTTATTAGAAGACTCTCCTTTGCTTGAGAAAGTTTTCTTGATATAGCACATAGATGCAGTGTAAACTTTAGGAGTTTCCTTAAAGAAATTTAATTAAAATATCATGATGAGACATTACTCTTAATCTTCAGTGACTTTGGATAGCTGACGTCTAAATAGGTATGCCATAATCTCCCTTCTGATATGTTAAGAATGTATATGATAAAAGCAAGACTTGTAGAGAGGGGTACTACTGGTCACAGGATTAGCTGTTGAGGTTGTAAAAAGCTATAAGGGTTTGGGCACTCAAGCTTTTCTCTTGAAACCAAATGTATAGGAGAAAATGCACTTATTTGTCAAAATTTGACAAGTTGTATTATATTGCAAAAAGCAATATATTCAACAATAGTTTTCAGAAAATGGCTAGGTGCAGATTGGTGCAGATAGTATGCACAACTGAAAAATAAACCAATTGGAAGCATGCTTCTCATCTAAGTTGCTATTGTTTTAGAAAATATTATTGTCTAGTATTAAACCATTTGGGTGTAAAAGCAGTTTTTTTGCCCTGGTGTTATAATGGGTCTGGAATGACAAGAAACAAGCTTTAAGGGTCACTCTTATCTTTATAGCAACTAACTGCTGCTGTGTTAACAAGTAAGAATAGGAACTGTTAGCTTATAGTGTTTGTTCATAGTCTAGAAATAACTTTGACCTAAATCTGCTATTTCTGGAACCTATTAAAAATTCCAGTTGAATTGAATTGTATACCAATTTCCTTTCTCTCCACTTGTAACACTGATGATGATAACGACAACATTAATAACAACTACTGTTTTCTACCTCAGCATGGCATATACTGTACTGCATAGCTTTGGAATATGACTAGCAAATACTTAAGAACATTTAGATACTGCAACGCTATCCATTTGAGCTTTTGAAAACAGTGTTGTTCAATATTTTATTTGTACCAGACAGAAATCTTGAATTGTAAAACTGTAAAAATTTGTTCATATTCATGTGACATTCATGAAAAAATCTTTTTGTAAAGAGGATGAACATTACTAGGTTTCATCTTGAATCTCTTAATCCATATTTTAGCATTGCGGAGTTACAACATCCTCAGTATGCCCATTCTAAGGAGAAAAGAACTATGAGAATTAAAGACTTCCCTTGTTATACTAGCAAAAGAAGATAACAGTAAGTAGAAAAACATGAAAATGAGCAGATAATAGTTTGTGAGCAGGAGATGCAGTTCATGATTGTTATACCTCTTTTAGGTACAACTGAGCGGCTTTCTCAGTTAGAGATGGTCTTCAGAAAATGAAGAATTGGCTATCACTCTAGTAGTAAAGGTCTCAGTCACCCACTGTTTACTCCTATCTGGAAGTATAAGGGCATTATATATATTTTTCTGTAAAAAACTTTTGTCTCCAGAAAAAAAAAATCAATGAGAATAATTTTCATGTCTAGCAGTTCATAGGCAATTTTCCCTTTTCTACCTACTCTATTTCAAAAACATAGAAAAAACCTTGAAAAATACTATGTCAACCAAAATCATCAGTTCATATGGACAGGACAAGGGTGATTTAAAATTATCTAACCAGCAAAATAGAAAAATAGAATGAAGGTAAAAATCCATGGGAAAGCAGACTATAAATTTTGGTATTGCAGCTTCAGCTTCACAAATATCCAAACTTTAGATTAAAGGTTTATTATAATGTAGAGACCTTACATGCATGTAATGGTGTTCTGAGCATTTTTAAATCCTTCTACCTTAAGATTTTAAAAAAAAGAATATTCAGCTCCAGAACTTTTTTTTTTTTTTTCTTTGCAAATATCATTAATATCAAATGTGTAGAAAAGTATGGTCTCGATGAGGCTACTGAAAATTGAAAATAGTATGTACGGGACCTGGGCCAGAAGATATACTCTGCAAAGTTATTGAGCCTTAATTCAACAGGAGATGATCCACTTATGTGGAAGGGAAAATCCAGGTTCCGTGAAAAACCTCCTGAGTAAGTGTTAACATCAATACTCCTGTTGACACCAATTTGGATTTCAAGACTGTAACTGAGGTCAGAATATGGACTAGAATACTGAGTCTAAGAAAATACTTGAGACATCTAGCCCTAAATAAGAATATTGACCTCACAAACACATCAGAAAATTCGGTGGAAAGAAGTTTATTAAAAGGACATTTTAGTAACAGAACAGACTGCACAGAGGAAAGACAAGGGAGGTTATCTGTCTTAAGAGAAGTGCTCTGTGTTAAAGAAAACTCACATTAACATTAGAAGAGCGATTTCATAGCATCAAAAAGTAACCCCCACATATAAGATCTGAGTCCTTAAAATGTGCCAATCTCCAGCAGGGACTGTAATGCTTTTAACCTTCCTACAAGAACAATAAAAACTAAGTCTCCTGCTTCCATATACTTTGCTTACCTCCAGCAAAGCACTGCAAAAAATTAGGTCAGTAAAGAAAGGAGTAAAGGGGCAGTTGTGACATTCAGACCCATAAAGGTTAAAAACTATTTAAGTGTACTAGATTCATATCAGAGTAAATGTTTATCACCTATCAGGAATGATTTGAGAAAGGAGTATGTGTAAAGTTATGTGCATGCCAACACAATCCTTATTTCACATATAAAGTTATTGTCAGTGGTTTCACCATTACCACTTTGTGATGAGATCTTGAAGTAGTAACAGAAATTTCCACAAACACGCCAGCCTCTGTGTGGTAGAAGCTAAAAAGTAAACAGAACGTTCAGAACTGTTTGTAAAGGAATAAAGAACGGAAGTGTTATGATTAAACCATTTCATATACCCATATGAGCTTCCTTCTTGAATACTGTGTGTTTCTCATCCTGAGAAGGATGATCAGTGTTATGGAATGGTTTCTGTTTAAAGAAGTCTTCAATCTAGAAAAGACACAATGGGGGGAGAATATGGGTCTATAAGGTCATTGAGAACTAATAAAAAGGAATTAACTGTTCACTGTCTTGTGCAATGTAAGTGTGGGGTATAAAATAAGTTAAGAGGTGCACATTTCAAAGAAGCAAAGAGTTGATGGTTCTTAACACAAAAAAAACTTTTGCTGTGGAATGTCTAGTCACTCAGTGTGCAGATACTGCGCTCCTGGACAAGTCAACTCTACTGGGAAGTGGACAAGTTATGCAGGAGAAATTTTTTCAGAGTTTTAGTTACATGGACACTGCTAATCACCCAGGAACTTTGTAAGAACAAGTTGTTGAAGGCTAGAAGAGTATTCAAGGGGTGCATCACTAAACACTTCTTTTATCCTTCACTAGAGCTGAGCAAGCCATCACTTTTGGAAACATGATACAGGGCAGCATGGACCTTTGGTCTGACCTAGTATGGATATTCTTATGTTCTTTAAATAACTACAAGGCAATGTCTCAAAACTGTCACTAGAATGTAAGAGTCAGCAAAAAAAGCCAAAAACAGCAACCCCAAAAATGCTTATCCACCTGCCAGCAGTTCTGAGTTTGTCTGTCATTTTGTGCGCTAACAGTCTTATAAGGCTTTCACCACCAAACTATTGATTGATCAGGGATAAAGGCTCTTTAACACACAATCTAGCATCCAAATAAATCTTCAGTGGAAGGAGAAACTATTTGCTGAAAGGGGCATATGGACAACTATCCCTGTAACACATTCAGGATGACACAATGCATGGCATTCACCATGTAGGTTATTGGCTACTTAACTGAATTGCTAAATAAAGAAACAAGAATGACAGTCAGAAATATAGGACAAGATACCTAATCAACATGTCCACCAACCTCCCAAATACTTCAGTCTCTTTAAACATATTATCCTTTACTGCACACACATCCAGTAACCCCAGAAAAACACTATGCCCCAGGAAAAGAGAAGGGCAGGAGATGATTAGCCATTCCACAGTCTCAGATTAGCTCTATATAGCAAAACAATCATTGCTAGAGAATTTCTGAGTAAATTCAGCAAGTAAAAATGCTGAGAAAAAAAGAATGTACACCTAAGATACAAAACTGAATCATCAGGATTAAAACCAAAAAATAGAATGCATACAGCATATAAAGCTTTAGCTATAGAGAAATGGTAAAGCATAAAAACCCCCAATTGTTCAATGTATACATATTTTAGGTACACCAGGATGACTGAAGGAGCATGTTTGTTTTGTTTCTACAACAGATTGTAATTCATTCAAAAACTAGTCAATACTCAAAACTGAACCATGTGCAAAGTTACTCTACTGGCTTTTGGCCATATCAGCCCAGTCCATATTTATTCATTGATACTGCCCACATGAATCAAAATCCAAAGTTTAAATCTTCCACTGCTGCTGATAAACTATTTACCTGTCTTCGGATCAATGGAGAAATATGGTTGCCCCTGAAGAATACTGTAAACCACTCTAGCACTGTTTCCATAAGTGGGATCATCAGCATCTGTCGCCTTTACTTGAAGCACATATGCTCCTGCAAAGAAACACAAGTAATCACATTTTCAGTATAGAGCAGTGACCAGGGAGATTTCAGACACATTAGTCCTGTTCCTAGTGGATTCTGTTGTAATTCTTGTTCCACTGGAAACAAGACAAGAATAAAACAGTCAGTTCTTCAGCTCCACACTAGCAACCTTCTAGGTAACAGCTAAGGCATAGTGGAAAAAGGGAAGCAGCCCACCATCGGAAGATATTTATAAACAGTTTAGGATGCATTCATTGTTTACAAAAACTTTTTACCCATACATATATGATGGAGGTCTGGGGAAGCACAATACTGGACTTTGAAAAAGGAGTATACCCCACAGTTTTGTGAAAATGTAGACAACTGTGGAAGCAAAATATGTGATATTGCCTTTAAAAAATATTGCCTTTAAAACAAGTGTTTGGTCAAGCAGCTCCTGAATCTGTCAGTGAACCAATCGCTAAGTACCTTGAAAAACTATACTGCAGTCTTCTGAAGGTGGAATTCACATTCCCATTGTAGAATGAAATGAGCTGTTTGTTCAGCCAGTTGTCTTCAAAATCCAGACTTGAGTCATCTTGCCTTTTCAATACAGCTCAGTAGGAAACACAAATACTGTGGAGAAGAACCTCCCCCTAACACTCTGTTTTCAGTCATGGTTATAGACCAGACTTAGTGCTGTTTGCTTTATATTCTGACTTAAGGGGGACCCATGGAGCAAAAAAACTGCACATGAAGACAGAAAACTCACCATAAATGGCAATAGTAGCAGAAATGTCTTGTCCCTCTTGCTGGTTACTAAGAAATTTACCTGCATTTCCCCACTGCTCCATAATGAAAATAGGGTTCAAATTATAGTCTTCAGCAAAACAAACAGACTCATATTTAGACTTTTCCATCAGCTTTGAAGAATTAATAGTTTCCTATGATCTTCTGTGCAAATGAATGTTGGGATTTGCAAAGCTGATTTGGAGTGAGTGAGGGTTAGGACCATGTACATGAGAAACAGCACAGGGAGGAGGGTTATCCCCACTGGTTTTACTTTAAGAAATGTTCCACATTTGGAGGTCATTTGACATTTTTTTCAAGAATACCTGTGGAATACTACAAGTGCTTCAAGACTGGTACTTTTCTGTAACGAAAACTGGCAAGTTTCAAAGGATGTTCACAATCTAAAATTAACCTTAATGGACTTGTCCAGGTTTATTTCTGGGAGTGCTTCACTGTTTGGAGGATTTTTTTTTTCAGTGTGTATCCCCCTCATATCTCTATATGAGAACTGGCAGTGGTGCTGAAGGGTTTGGAATTAACATTGTAAAAATACTTGCTGCATGATGGCTGGTCATACAAGACTGCTTCTGTTACAGTTCTTTATTGAACAATAGAGAATGAAAAGGTACTCCAAGAGATATTCTTTCTATCTCTTGAAGAAGACACAGAACTATGTGTTATTTGACTAACAATCCCTTTTTAAAGTCAATAGGTTGATCATGTTTTTAAGCTGAGGGCAAGTTTCATTAAATTCAATTTCTAAAAGAAAGAAGTTATTAGCAATGAATAAATGAATGAAAATAAACCACTGAGATGTATTCAGTTAACTAAAAGCTTGAGGTTACTCTCTTGATTTTCTGGATGTGAAGGGTGAAGAATGATATGTGTTAGAGAAGACCAAAGTCCAAGTTCAGTATAACAATTGTGGAAGCAGTGCCTACTCAAACACTTGTGCCTTTCTTTATATAACACATAACTATAACTGACTATATATTAAATAGCTTAAAAAAGCCCAGCTGAAGGAATACATTTTCCTACTGGAATGACAGACAGAAGCTATATAATACCTGTAGAGCATTTGATGGCTTTCATCTGTTCCTGACCATAAGGAATATCTTTGTAATAGGATCTTCCACTTTCAGCCCTGTGTTCTGCTCCAGAAATTCAGGGAGGCACAGAAATAGCTTAGTTCTACTCCAGAGACCAAGATGGAGAAGGAAATGGTAGCTTTCATATTTTTCCCCCATTCCCTCAAAAAAAAAGTACGTTCACTGTATGTGCCACCTTTGGGCCCTTACTGTTGTGCAAGAAAAAGCAACATCTGTTCCTTTTGGAGCAATTACATTGACAGAACATGTTCACTCACTGTACAGTACAACATCCTTTCCCAGTATACACACAATTGTCTTCCTTCATTGTTACAGTATCTCACTATCTTTCCAACCTAAAAAGTTCAGTCTATTTTTTCCACTGAAAAATATCAACTCATTTATTTACTATTTTACTTTATTGAATCAATACCTAGAATATGATTTTGACTCCTTATAATTAAATGACATTTCATTATTGTTGTTATAAAAGAGATCAAGAAAGAAAGATGATCTGTATTTAATAGATAAAAAGCTATTTATATTTTATCTTGTTAGGCCTATCTTTTTATGCACATGGTATAGCATTTAAGTTGTATTCAGATCTGCAATAAAAGAACCCACAACAAGTCATATGCTATGAATAACATACATCAGCATGACACTACCTGCTAGCATAAGTAGAATTCATAAATTTACTTCCTCCAGGTGAAATAAAACAGAAAAAAAAAAAACAAATCTAACACCTGTAATTGAGTTTGATACTGTCCCACAAAACAACCTTGTCTCTAAAATGCAGAGACATGGTTTTGATGGGTGGACCACTCAGTGGATGAGGAACTGGCTGAATGGTCACACTCAAAGAGTTGTGGTCAATGGCTCAATGTCCAGGTGGAGACCCGTGATCAGTGGTGTCCCTCAGGGGTCTGCACTGTGGCCAGTATTATTTAATAACTTTGTCGGGGATACGGACAATGGGATTGAGTGCACCCTCAGCAAGTTTGCCCATGACACCAAGCTGTGTGATGTGGTCAACACAGTGGAGGGAAGGGATGCCATCCAGAGAGACCTTGACAGACTTGAGAGGTGAGCCTGTGCAAACCTCATGAAGTTCAACAAGGCCAAGTGCAAGGTCCTGCACATGGGTCGAGGCAATCTCATGCACAGATAAAGGCTGGGTGATGACTGGATTGAGAGCAGCCCTGCAGAGAACTTGGGAGTAGCACAGGATCAAAAACTGACTATGAGCCAGCAATGTGCACTTGCAGCCCAGAAAGCCAACTGTATCCTGGGCTGCTTCAAGAGAAGTGTGGCCAGCAGGTTGAGGGAGGTGATTCTCTCCCTCTACTTCACTCTCATGAAACCCCACCTGGAATACTGCATTCAGCTCTGGGGCCCCCAACATAAGAAATACCTGATTCAGCAGGTCCAGAAGAGGGCCATGAAGATGTTTGGGTGGCTGGAGCACCTCCTGTATGAGGACATGCTGAGAGAGTTGGGGTTGTTCATCCTAGAGAAAAGGAGGCTCCAGGGACACCTTATAGTGGCCTTCCAGGACTTAAAGGAGGCCTACAGAAAAGGTGGGGAGGAACTCTTTGTCAGGGAGTGTAGTGATAAGATGAGGGGTAACAGTTTTAAACTGTAAGACACTGGAACAGGTCGCCCCTCCCTGGAAGTGTTCAAGGCCAGTTTGAATGGGGCTTTGAGCAACCTAATCTAGTGGAAGGTGTCCCTGGCCATGGCAGGGGGGTTGGAACTAGATGATCTTTCAGTTCCTTCCAACCCAAACCATTCTCTGATTCTATGATTTACGAGTAAATGTATGGATTAGTAACACTTCAGAATAAGAGAAACTTTATCAAATATACTAACAACACAAATCAGGAACTACTGACTCAGTATAGTCATCAACTTCTCTTAAGTTCAAACAGGTAAGTAGTGCTAAATTAAGATATTCGAGTAACCTTAATTTTTCCTTGTTATGATGTAAATATTCACATATATTTAAGATGTTGTCATGTGAGGTATTGAATGTGTTAGTGGGGGGATATTTAACAAGCAAAGTTGGTAATTTTTCATAAATGTAATCCATACAGTGTCTCAGAAGACTGAAACAACAGATATAGCAGTAAATGTGTTTATCTATTTTTGCATATTCCAAACAAAGCTACTGTGGCTGGGAATGGATTTTGGAGCTTATCCCCTATTCCATCATTTGTTTTCTAACCTCTAGCAACAGCAGCTTAAAACCAATCTATATCCTTTTTATAGAGCAGTGACCAGCTCCCCTTCCTTCTAAAACCACTATGACCACCAAGTGGCTCCTGATACATCACCAGCAGCAGCTTCCTCCAAACCAGAAATTATTTACCAAAACAAAGCTTTGCTGAAAGAGTGTGAGACAGAATGAGTGCTTTCACAGAGATACTTACAGTGGACTTCATGTCCTACCTACTATTAGACTTCTACCATTGTAGTACCTGCACATGCATGCCAGGAACCTGCAGCTCGCTTTGCAGCCAGGGGCTGGGCACAGGGAGCCTGGTAGCGCTGGTCTGCACGTACTGGTGATGCACAGGTAGGCATGTTAAACACCATAGCTGAATCCATATCTATGTCTAAGTTCTCACACAAAAATGTGACATTACAAGGTGAAGGGAGCAGACAGTGGCCATGAGCATGCCTGGAAATTCTGCCACTGACCCAGGTGCCTGATGATCCCTGCACATACTGATTCTTAGTTGTATAAAAATGTTAGTTTAGATATTCTTAGGTACATGTTCCAGGTAATTCAACCTTATTACACAAAAGAAGGAAGAAATGCTGATTTATAAACTAAGTTTTATTAAGGCAGACATTCAAAGTCATATTTTAGTTTGATAAATAGCAGACTCTGAATATGAAAAATAATCCATTTCACAGTGGCAGCAGTTTCAACTGTATTAATTCATCTGTCAGATCTTTTACAACAAACAGATAGTATGTAAGCTTATATTTTTATGAGAGATCAGGCATGGTTTTTTAATGCGCCTCCAGTCATTTACTAACTTACATACATACCAAATGTTCTAAAGAAGTTTTCTGAAATTGATTTCTTTCAGTATTATCTTTTAGTATTATCAAGCATTGCTCACTGTATCTAACAAGCTTTCTATTTTATTGCAATGCATAAAACCAATATATTTTTAAAAGTAGATTCTAAAATCTAAGTATTTTTTTCCAGGCAATAATACAGGGCACTACAGCTGTAAATCTTTAATGCACAAAGGTAGTGATGGAGGATTACATTTACTATAGCTCATGATAATTTAATTAAAGTATATACTTACCTTACTACATGGAGTAATCAAATGAACAAAAAACCTCATGATATTGTTTGTTGTTTGGAAACACCTTATATAATAGCATTTAAAGCCTTATATTTTTATTTTTGATGTGAAATCAACAAATATTTGATGCAAGGCATTATAAAATGCAGAATAATAGAATGATGTGCTTAAGTATTTATGTTTTAGAAAGAAAAGAAAAATAATGCTAAACCATTCACATGGCTCAAGGAAATGGTATGGAATTTTAATGAAGATTATATTTTCTTTAAAATAATACAGACAGTATTGAAGACTAATATATTGTAAATAGTTGTCACAGTAAGCATACTGGCCTGAATTTTACTCTGGCTGAAGTCCAAAGGCAATCCAACAATACCTGCAAATAGAATGGGACCCAAGATCTCTAACTTCTTGGCCAAACTGACTACACTAGCATTAAAAAAGCCTTGTAGTTTATATTAGATTGACTGGAGGGAACTATAGGAAGCCTGAGTTTATACCACAATGAGAATTTTTATGAAATATGGATTTGATTTCTAGAACTATTACCATTTTTTCTGGCAGTCTTTCATTAGTAAAAATGTTACTTTGCCAAAATCAAAAGAATCTCTGAAAGAAGAGCAGTACTGATTAAATCTCTTCCAATCCAAAGAGTGCTAGAAAGAAATTTCAGAATTTTCTAATGTACCCAGTTTGATATTTTCAAATTCCTTATGAGTGACCAGTTAAAAATTGTTAAAAAAAAATGGTCCAAAATTCAGTCCGTCCCAAATTTCAAACCAGAACATTTAATTTATTGGTTTTCCCCCATTTTTTTCTAATAAAAGACTAAAATATTGACCTTTTGTACTCTTTCAACCTGGAAATAATTTTACACATCACCAAAGCGTAGGTGGGGTATCTTGCTGGCTGTAGAGCTATTGTTGGCTTCCAAAAAAAAAATAAGCAGGAAACCTTAATTTCTTATGTTCAGTTTGTTGAACTCAAGGGCATGACCAAGAATTCACAAAACTCAACTGGGACTAGATAAATTGGTTATTTCACTGTAGAGGAAAATGAGAGGATTCAAGGCTGGGAGAATAAGACAACAAACTTCTTTAGATGATTACTGCAAAAATGTGTAGTCAACGGAATTGCAAACACAAAGAAAAAAAGGAGATGGGGATATGTCAAGCCTTTTCTCATTAAGGTTTCACTAAGCCTGCAAATCCCGTTAAGTTTGTTAATAAATGCCAAAGTTCAGTTAAGTAGTGGTAGTGCATTATTTTCCACAGAAAGTGAAGGGGACCTGCTTTGAGGCTTCGAAGAGGCAATAGAAGGCTAGAAGGGAGCAGTCAGGTTTGGGGGTAACTGAGAGGGGAAGGGATACTGCAAGTGAGAGCAGGACTTCAGCATGTTGAAAGTGTTCCACAGACTCTGGATGGAACCTCTCTCCACTCTGCATAGATCAGAGGTTCATTCAGAGATGGTTGCTCAGGCCCTTGTCCAGCCAAATTTTTAATATCTCCAATGACAGAGATCCCACAGCCTCTTCAGATGCTCCTATGGGATCCTGCCAAACAGATTCCTAAACAAGCTCAAGTCTCCTCTTTGGGAGTCCAGGGCGATGATTTTAGTAGGAAATGAGTATGAGTATGAGACATTGTATGTAAATTGTCATAGAATTTACTTTTTGCAATGGACTATCAAGGTAGTTGCATCTACTCATGGTAAATAAAGATCAAATAGCAGATCTTCTGCCATAAGCTTTCTTTTTGTTTTCTTTTTTTTCCCCAACATGGTTTTCTTGTAGTTAGAAGAGTTGTCATCATCTAGCTGTACAACCTCTCCCCTACCACATGTTCAATTTTCCACTTCTGTCACTGCTGGGAGTTGTTGGTGCCTAGTACTTTTAAAAGAAAACAAGACAATTGTGCAGACATTTTTTAGTGGGCAGGAGGAAAGAGGGACATAACTGCTTGCATAGAAACTCACTATTTTTCACAATATTCTTCATTAACAATTCCAAGCATATCACCTTGGCAACCTGAACATCACCCATCCCCTTTTCAGAATTCAAGTAAAAACCTAACCAACATCTACCTTTCTTTTTGGGAAAAAAAAGGAAAAGTGAATTTATGACTCACTGCAGGACTGCATTGCAATTCAGATCAGGAGATCCCGTCTCAATAAATAATCCCCTGACCTGCCACTAGCAGTTTTAACAAAACTCTAGTACTGGGAGAACATGTGCATCTGTAAAGAGAGATGCTGACATTGCCCTTTTGGGGCTTATCTTTTATAGAAGAAATTACCAATAATATGTTTTGAAGATATACTCCACAAGCTGTCTCCCACAAAAGTAATATGAGGAAGGCATATTTTACTTGGAAAAGCCAGTTTCCAGTTTATGTATTCATGGCTGTTCAGCCCTGATAATAACACAATATCTTGAATACTAGACACAATCAGGGAAACACACTTTTCTCCTGTTTTGCATTCTAGGCATTACACTGAACATATAGATATTTTTCTCTCAGCTGTCAGAAGCAGCCATGTCCACAAAAGCAATACTGCCATTCCCTGTTGTAATTGATGAAGAATGGCAGTTTTTTGCTAATACTTCTGCTGTGCCAGTAGCTAAAAGCAGCTGTTGCGAGTCTCAGCATTTAGTGCATAATCAAACATATTTCTAGTATCCCTAGAATAATGTTTGATTTAGAGTGGCAACAATCCAGGGAGCATGGAAGCTGGCTTTGTTAAGCTGAACCACATGCACACTTCAGTTTCATCTGGAAAACAGTGCTTTAAGTGTTGAGCTTTTTTCCCTGGCAAATTGTAAGACGTGGCATTGTGAAGGGGAAAGACTTTTCTGTTTCTTCTTCCTGTAAATGCTTTATAAAGCATTTTGCCTGTAAATGCTTTATAAAGTAGAACTAAGGTTTTAGAAAGAGTCAGTACATTTTATTGCCCACAGTGTTTTTGTCTCAAAGTCTTTCTTGCAAATGAATTAATAGGTCCCTTTTTCCTGGCTATCCTTGTCTCCCTCATGGATGATGAGGATAAACAGGGGAAACTTACTGCTGTGGTGTTTTTAGATAACTATTTAGCTTGGAAATCAGCAAAGCAATTATTTTCTTTCCCCTTTTTTTTCCTATCCTCATCTTTTGGGGTCGGCCAGAGTTAAGCCACTAAGGGCACACAATCTGGCTAAGCTAATAATGACTCTGTTAGCATTGAATATTTATTTAATTTATTTATTTTTATTAATTTAGGCTATTTATTTATTTATAAAGACATCCAGCTGCTTATACAGTCCCAAGGCTGTGATAATGTTTACAGAGGTTGCACTTCTGAAGCAAATGAGGAGCTTGAAATAGCAGCTAATACTCTATACCCAATACGCATATAAAGGAGTAGCCTGGTAAAGTAACTGCTGGAAATAATGCACAAGAAGAACAGCACAAGAACCAATTAGCAAATACTAAGTCTAACATCCATCTGTTTGAGAAATAGATCTCTTGAGAGTGATTTTTCCTTTCTGTTTTCAAGTCTGTGTATTGTTTTCCCCTTACCAATATGACAGAAGATCCTCTCACATATATGAAATTTAGCAAATAGAAAAACTTAGCTTTGACTTTTGCTTTTATCATCTTGACAACCTGATAACTTTTCAGGCCATGACTCAACAGGGACTTAATTTTGCCAGTATACCCATCACAGCAAGGATGTGGGAGATAAAAATAACTAGTACATCCTCTAATCATGATAGCTATGCTGGTGAAACCCCTACTATAGTTGTCTCTGTGATGATAAAAGCATGCTTCTGTTGGTTTAGTTTATGTTTTGCAGGGAAGTGGTGTGAGCTGTATTAGAATGTTCCTTTCTGATATCAAATGCTATGTCTAAACCAGAGAACTTTGCCAAAAACATCATGAAATTTGATGTGTCCTGGGAAGTAAATATTTTCTTCAATGGAATTGTGAAATAATAGGTGTTAGCCATACCTGATGCACTGAAATTTTAAAGGTTTGAGGAAAAAAGAGTCAACCCCAGAATGATAGCATAAAGAACTGCTATTCATTTATTAATCTGTAAAGTGGTTTCAGTGTGATCAAAATATTTTTCAGAAGCAAATGCTCAAAGAAAAGGGTAAGTATTAAGCTCAGTTTGAGTGAGGAAAGTGATATACTGGAATTGTTTCCTAGCTTTTGAATGCTAATGTAACTTGATGGTTGTCATGATGTTTAGCTGTACAGCACTTGTTAATATCAGCCGCGCGTGCCTTTCAACAACATACCATTCTTCTAGTGCCAGATGAAAGAGTACTGTGAAAAGAAGCATTTGTAAGCAATCCAGCATACGACATTCACTTTTGTTATGGAAGAGATCCTGGAGATTCTTAAGGTGTTGAAATTGTGACACTCCCTTCCCCACCCCACCCCCCCACCCCCCAAAGTACACCAAAAATGGTGGTCATTACATAAAGAATTCAGGAGAAAGCATGTCATAGGGTACTTCCATTATTTTACTGTTTTAAGTTTTCATGAGCTCAAATTTCACACATCAATTCTTCAAATGTCAAATGATTTATTCAGAATGTAGTAATGAGAAAAACTGAGCTTTACACAGGACACAAGAAAAAATTAGTGTGAAATAAATGTCATTCATACTGAATGTCAGTTAAAGGGACTCTGTTTTGATTCTCAGTAGATGTTTGGATGGTATACGGAGGCTGGTTTATTACCAGATGTTGGACCCGGTTAGAAATAATTTAATTCTGTGTTCACCCAGGCATCTTTACCTGAATAAAGTTCATTTCTACACCAGAATTTGGTGAATAAATCTTTTTTAGTTTTGAATGACAGGAAGAAATTTATCAGGATCTTTTGGCCAGTTAATAGAGTCATGCACTTAGGATCAAATTTTGGTAACCAAATTTCATACTGATCTGGTGACATTTCAAGGAAAAGAGATTTGGGAAGGCTGATGACTGAGCAGTTTTAAAGTTTGTTTTGCCTGCATCACATCTCTTCCCACCTACTTAAAGTGTTGTAGCTGAATCTCTCCTGAAGGATGCAGAGCAGTCTTCATGAACAACTTTTCCTTTATGTTTTTTTGTATTTACCTTTAGATCTTTTCTTCTACTTAAAATCTCCTAAGGGCAAACTTGGATTACACAGAGACATGGTAACATGCAAAAGTAACCTCAGAACACAACAGTGACTTCTACACAGTCTAGTATACAATGTGATATTCTGTGAAACGTGCTGATTTTTCTTTAATTATTTAATCAGAATATTGCTTTGAAGGCTTTCCTGGTACTTCAGAATCGAACCACTGAAGGATCCATAGAATTTTACTCTATACATTTGCAATAAAATTTAAAACTGAACCATTCAGTGACTTAATTCATAATTTTTATACTATTCTACATAGCTTCCTACATCAACATCCAACTACACTAGCCTTCAGCAGTGATAGGGGACAGTAACCCCACATACCCATGATAGGAGTCTACCTATATGGGCTTCAGAACTTGGAATGGCATGGTTGTCCTCAGGCCCAACAAAAGGTTCCCCTCCTGCAAACTCATTTGCAAGAGTAAGAAAAATGGTAAAAGAGGCATTGTTACTCCAAGTGACATCAGGCTTAACCTCCATCACAAATGGTATTTCAGAAAAAAGAGTATAAGAAATCCATCATTTGAAAACACTCAGGATAACATGGCTCTATGTAAGTTCTGGTCTGATTCCTAGCAGTGATTGATTTAAACCCTGAAACACAGGCCACCATAACTTCTCCAAACATCTCTTGCCTTTTACCACAATAGTTGGGCCTTCCTAAAACAAAGTTAATGAACTAACTTCCCTTTCTACGGGAACAGGATAAGGAGTAACGTACTGAACATACAGCAAGGGAAACAGAGGTTTCTGATGGATCAACAGAAACAGCTTGCACAGGGCTGACTGTGGTGACTTTTCTCCTCAGCTGGGTTTTCTCTTCCCTCTCAGAAATCCCATCCCTGTTGTAGGAATGACCCAGCCACTAATAAACATACAAACCAAGGTCAACTTTAGATTTCCTTAATAATTCACAGCAGTTTAGTGGACTTTGCAGAAGCAGCTGAATCATCCTTACAGCAGAAACTCCTGAGAGAGAGAAGTGGAAGAAACAGCTGGCAACAGAAAACAGTGCAGGCATTCAGGTTAAGAGCAGTCAGACTTCAAACAGAGCCCTAATGCTAATGGTAAGCACATAATTAAGTTTATTTTATTATTTTACTAGAGGGATTGCGGTGTTACTATCTTTGGAAGTTCTTGAGAACAGATTAGACATTCATTAGGAATGACATATATGTGGTTGATCCTCATGGAAATGCATTAAGTGAATTTGAGATCCCTTCTAACCCTAGCTTTGTGATTCTGTGCACTGTATAAACAGACATCCCTCCCCTTGGAGTATGACTATGTCCTTGTTCTTGTGGATATGACAGAATTGCCTCTGTGTTAATGCTTTAATTTGGTTCAGAAGTGCACTTTTGAAGCTAATCTTTCAATTGTCCCCACTTATTATGCTCTGGTTAATATGTGAAGCACTCTTTAAGTGTGCAAACTGGATCATTTTGGGGTGAAGTTAAGCTGGAAGGTATGCTGTAGGTGTGCACTTGATGCAATGCAGCTGTTAATAGGTAGGTGTTCAGTCCAAGAAGTCAGATGAGACTTTATTTGAGACCATGAGAGTAGCTATACTCTGGATGCCAGGTTCTCAGCACTCACTGTTTCATCACACAGATCTGTTTCTACTGCATCATACTACTGTCTAGTATGTCTTTGTACAGCATCAGGAGTAATACTTCTCCAGTCCTTTGCAGAGCCTTTAGATACTACCATAACAATACATAGGTATCAGTATTATTTCACATAAGGAACAGCTGCAGCTTAATTAGCAAAAATCAATAAAGTTTAACCTGAAGACATAAGATTTCTGGTAATACTACTATACTTATTTAGCCAATTTCATAGCACTGAAAACAGAGTATTTTAGCGATTAGGAGAGAGAAGTTCAAACCACAAGGTCATATTAAGCATATGGAAGTTTTAAATATAACCACGTAAAATTAGCTGTGAGCGTAACTCCTGTCTCAAATATATTAGTGTGACAACTCCCTTCTTTTCATGTGTCCGCATTCTGGGTTTTTTTTCCTAAAATCATATTACAACCCCCTAGTGTACCAGTCTGATTTGTTATTGATCTGAACAGTAAATCCAATTTTGTATTTACTTCATAATTTGGATCACTATAATGCTTTGACAATACAGTATTATTAAACAAAACCTCAAGTGTCCTTCACAGCAGGCAATTTTCTGGACTGTGTGGTGCCAGACTAGGGACTTAAAACCAAACAAACCAAAACAAAAGTTTTCTTAAGAAAAGCCCAGTGAATCAAAGAAAATGTCAGTGTTTCACTGGAGGAATGCACTGTTCAGGCATAATTAGGAGGACGTTCTTTGCCAAAAGGTCACAGAAACATGATTTTCATTCTCTTCTGCCTTACTAACGATGTCACTGTTTCAAGATACTGCAGGCAGAGTTTTTCTCAGCATCAGGAAAGACAATGACTGAAGCAGAAGACTGGAACAGGGAGATCTTGTCTTGTTGTTATTTCTATACCAGGCTGTGGTCAATAAAGTATTTCACTGTTTCTTAGATTCACCATGATAAAATGGAAACATGAGCCTTCACACTTATAGTGGTAGATGCTGTTCTGAGACAGTTTTATATGTGTCAATTTTTGGTGCTCCATAGTTTGGTGATAATAGAGAGGTCTTCTATTGTATCACTGGTGATGACATAGTAATATCATAATTTGGAAATGTAGCATTGGACAGAGCACCAGATCATCCCAATCTAAGACACATAAAGCAGAATATTGCATTCTTCAAATTCCTTAAAGTCATACCTTTGCAAGAATTATGGACTACAGTCAACAAGCAGTCAAATGACAATTTCAACAGCTGACAGAATTACAAAATATTACTTATTTGGGGCAGTATGATATTTTAGAAGGCATTTTGTAACTTACGACTGTGCCAATACCTGTTTTTGTTTGCTTGCTTTGTTAAAAACTGAAAGATAGTGTGGCTTTTGGAAGAAACAAAGAAACCTCTAGCAAAATCATGATTTTAAGTTGATTTCAAGCATTCCAATACATGCAAAACATTTCAGTTTGGACCATGGTAAACACACAAGAGCAAGAAAGCCCTTCTTTCCAGGAGGGCATGAGAAGTGGAAGAGACACTCACATATGCTGTGGGAATTCTCAATTCAGCTGCCATTTTTGGCCTGAGGAAGTTCAAACTTGTAAAGCTGACCTTTCTAGAAAATTTCATATGTGTGACTGCTTATAAACTTTTACATTTCATTTATTTAATTCTTTACAATGTTACATGCCTGTTTTCTAAAACAGCTTCCTGACTCTCATACAATGTCACTCTTTCTTTAATTTTCTTCTGTATGAGAACTCCTGATCAATGAAAATCAAAGTGTTTTTAGCAACATGGAACAATATTAACAACTGAGCCTGAAAGACAGCCATTACCTACAATAGGTAGAATAAGACCACTGCTAGCAGAGAAACAGGAATAAGTTAAATCTGCTACATAAATTGGACTATTGGGTTAAAACCTTTCCTAGAACATTTTTGTGTGTATAATCAGCTAACTAGCAAAGAGTTTCAAGATATCTGGAATTGAGCTTTTAAGTGAATGAACTCTTCAAAAAGCCTTTACCGAATCACAGAATCATCTAGGTTGGAAAAGACCCTGAAGATCATCTAGTCCAACCATTAACCTAACACTGACCGTTTAATAACACTTTTGTCCTTTGTGACTCAGTTTTAATCTCCTGTCCAGCAGCCAAACATCACCTCACTCAGGGAACAGAGCCTCATATTAGTGACTATGAAGAAAATTAACTCTATCCCAACCCAAACCAGCACATCTCCTAAGAGAGATTCAAGGCAATGCTGTGATTCCAGCATAAACTACTATTGTGGCAACTAAGAAACGTGATGGAGGATATGGGGATGAGGAAGGTTTGAAGTATGGGACAAAAACAACTCCTCCTGCTTAGAGAAGACTATTACTCTAAGATTACTCTATTTTAAAATTAGTACTGTTTTCATCAGTGTGTCCTAATTGTGGGTGATGAGGTTTTACTATTTAACTTCAGGCACTCAAGATTTCAATCTCAACACTCTAAAAATTAATGAACCTGCCCATCCCAGAATGCAGACAGTGTTCATTTATCAATTAAATATTCATTCATCCAGTATCTAAAAATAAATTCCTGAATCCTCATGGGATAATCTGCATTACTGACTGCAAGTGTTGTGGCTGGAATTCAAACTAGAATTATGCCAGATCTGGTGATGAGTTAGCCAGCAGTTCTGGGGTTATTCTAGGTGATATTAAAGGCTGTATTCACATATGTGTCACTCTTCCCTGTGTGTCAGAGGTAAATCAAAAGCCCAGACCTCCATTCTCAAAATTCTTTCCTTTAGCCATGACTAACAAACAAAACTGTTCTCATAGCTAGTCAAAGAGTGTATCTTCTAGCAAAATGTAATTAAGTTCCTTATCTTTTTCACAATTAAGAATATTTCAGCTCATGTTATTCTTCCCATTGTAAGGCCCTGTTTGGGAAAGGAGAGATCCTGTTCATCCTACAATTATTGACAAAACTCTCAGTACCTTGGATAGCAAAGGACCATACATTCAGATACCTGTTTTGAAATCATCTAGCTCTACCACTCCAGATAAAACCAGATGCTTCCCACCATGTTGATACTTTCCCAGAGAAATGGGATTAAAATTAAAATCTTCAAACTTGATTTTGTGAGCTATCAATTGATTTTGAGCAGCCTTTCTGGTGGAAATACTGACTCAAAACATTCCTTGAATGATTCTGCAAACATTCTTTTCTTCAAATCATTAACTATGCAGACAATGCATTCTGTATCCAAACTATGTGATGGAACTCTGTGGAAACTCTGAAAATATAAAACCTCCTGTCACCTGTCACAGATACATCTCATTATTAATGCATACAAGAAATCCGATTTAAAAATATTTTGGTCCCTTTTGAAAAGCGGTATGCCTTTAAGAAGTGAAATTAAACATTAAACATCTTTAAAAAAAGATATGTTTAGATTCTAAAGCATTTAAGAAAATTTTATGTGTGTTTTCTTTGTACAGCAATAATTTCTTTAACTTACTAAATCAGCTTTAACTGAAATTCCAAAAACATGGTAGTCAGGGTTTTTTTACTAAATTCAGTTGAAACTGACTCAGACCACTCTCAAAAGCTTTTAGAAATGTACCTTAACCTATAAATGTATCATGAATGCTAGAAGAGAAAAAAAAAAAAAAAACCAAAACAAAAACAACAAAACAAACCTTTAATAAATCATTATTTATGTCCTAAATCTAAACATTTTTGACATCATTTTCTTCCCCAAGAGCCACAATAACATTTGTCAACTTAACTGATCCCTGAAATGAGATCCAAATTATTCAGCAGGGTGATAAAATTAGTAACAAGCCTCAGGTATAAGACAGCAGGGTTTTTTAGCATTCATTTTTGTTTTATTAACTACTAGAGACCTATGGAAAATAAGATCATGCTGAATATTACATAGGAAGATACTGTAGTCCAGTTGAACAGTCCCTTATTCTTGCAGCAGAATAACTTTGCTTTTTTTTTTTTTTTTTACAACTCTGGAACCCTTTAGATTAAGTGGATTTGCAAGTGCAAAGGACAAGTTACTGTCTAATAGCAAAACCAAACCCCAAACAATAAAAATGCCATGTCTTCCATCCAGCCGCTAAAAGCATTCTCTCCTCTTTAGAGAACAGTGATACTTTATGTAGACTGATTGCAGGTCGTCTTGGTTGCTGAGAAGAGTCATACTTTATGCAATTTCCAGAGGCCTAAATCTTTGACTGCCATATTCCTATTCCCATTCCCATTCCTACAGACTTGAGCTGGTGACCCACACAGAGAAAAGTGGGTTTCTGCTCCAAATTCAGCCAATCTAATCTGCACTCTCTCATGTTTGGTTACTACATTCGATTATCCTTGTTTCTCCTGCCATGTGCCCTACTGAGCCTGTTCTGCAACCATCTCCCTTTTCTACCTGCTTCTTTCTCCTCTGGGATTTCCACTCTCAAACCTTGCCCAAGCCCACCTTGATAAAATGTCCTTGAAGCAGCTCCTGCTTTATCTAGATTTCTCCCTACCAAAAAAAAGTGCTCTTTTATACTCTGTCTCCTTCCCAGAAAGCAACGCTTCTGGATACAGCTGACATTCAGCTGCTCAGTCATTTTTCATCCTTTGACTCTAGACAGCCTATTTCTCTTGTTTTCGTCTTCTTTTTAAATTTATTTTATAGTGATATTTGAAATAACTGTATTTGACACATTTCAATCTTTTAAACCAATTATGGGCTGAATAAAAGTGAGATTGTATTTTCTGGAATTATATTGCATATCAAATGACTGACAGTGCTCCACAACTAGTATTTTCCTGGCTCCATTGCTTCTAGTGCCAATAACAGGCTTCATGCCAAGAGGCTGGCAAAAATGAGTGTATGTCACAACCAGCTAAACAATATGGTATTTTAATGAGAAATCTAAGCAGTGTCAAGACACTTCTAATTGTCTGCTTTTTAATTTATTCATTTCACTTTCTCTGTGAGCTTTTATGCTTTTTTTATCATCGAAAGTAAAAAAAATGAAATTAATAATAATTCATGTGAATGAGAGCTAGTTGAGGAGAAATTTATATGAAGACAGTGGAAAAAAACAGGCATATTAATTTGTTATTGCAGCTAAATATAATGCAGAATACAGTCTGGTTTTCTTAAAATTCAGTAGGCATGTGAAGGCTGTATTGAATGAGGGAATGCACTCTTTGACCATTATGTAAAAATGTCTAATTAATTTTCCTTTGTCGCTTTCAATATGTTTCTATTACGTGCTTGGGACTATTGGGGTTCCCAATGGTGACTGAATTTTGCATCCGCAAAATATTGTCTTTATGTAATTCTAAGTATTTTTTTACTGAAAACTCATAAGCACACAGCAGTTGCTGGTTGTGGTCACACAAAGAAAAATCCTGCTTCGCTATACATATTCTTTTGCATTGCCTTGAATATCATTTGTTTATTTCGGATAAACACAAATATTTGGAAAGTGTTCTGGAATATTTTCCTCTACAATATAATGCAGATGATATGGATGTTAATTTTCATAAAGTAATGGTTCCCAAACTTTCTTCTCATGGAACACCATGCAGTAGCAAGGTGTCATATAGACTTCATGCTCTTTAGGCAGAAATGAGCTCTGGGAGTATATCCAGTTCATCCAGTTAACTGATAAGTTACAGGTAGTGTAATGTATCAGGGAGAGTATGATCAGGAGAAGGTGCCAGAATATGCTGTCTTCAAAGACCCCTGTGTTATCTGCAGGAGAGCTACTGAGTGATTAAGCGAGACTTCCACACCACTGGTAACCTACAGAATGCATTTAGCAATGACTGTCATCATATTTGAAAATCAAAAATTATTACTACAGAAGTTCCAAAATCAACTGAGTTGTGCTGTAATTAAAGAGTAAATGAGGGCACTTGTATCCAAAAAAACTCCCCAAAATTTATATATAATTTTGATTTCCTGTACTCCATTATTGTGGTCAGAAAACTTTATTTCATAGAAATATAGAATAATTACTTTACTAGCTGCTCATAGTTCTAAATGGATAGTTCAAGTAAACACTTATTAAGCTGTTTTAGTTTCTGAGTAATTTTCTTTGTTCTCTTAAATATTCAGATAACATTTATTGTGCAAGAAGTAACTAAGCTTCCACAATGGACAACTGTTAGTCACTATTACCTTTTTTCTCCTCTTATTTAATTTTTAGCACTTCTTACAAAATAATCCATTTTATGGTCGATAAACAGCCTCTGAATTATGATTACAATTTCCATTAGAAATTTTCCAAAGAGAATATCCACCAGATGGTGCCATTCTCCCAGCAGGATTCAGAATTTGGTCCATGAAAGCTCTCAAATTCTTATTCACAGATATTGTTTAATAATCACTATCTGCTTGTTCACCATTTTATCTATGTTCTATGCATTTATGAATGCTATGCTGACTTTCATTTAAAGACCTAAACTTGTCAGAGAATCTGTTTCTCAAGGAAGGGTAGATGGGCAGACATGACCCAGCATGTTACTCAGTAGTAGAATTGTCTACTGTCATAATTTGCTCATACCATCCTACTTTTTTTTTTTTTTTTTCTGAAGAAAAAGCCTCATGTTCTAATGTAAAACCTGTATGCAAGCAAGGAAAAAAAAGGGTAAAAAGAAAAGCAAAACCTTATATCTAAGTCCCCTACTTTTTTCCTCAGTATCACTACTTAAGTTTGTCTTCAATAATTGCCAGAATGTCTTAACATGAGCAAATATATTTCCAATTTTTTTAAAATGTTGATCTTATATTTGACACAGGCTTGAGCTGGATCTATCCATTAAATAAAAAAAAAAAATCACAAGTTTATTCTGATTTACTTTAAATGATCACTTCAAATTAGTTATACTTCTTCTCAGAGAAGAATCATTTTACATCTACTGTTTCATTATCAGTCCTTTAGGACTGAAATAGCAAATACAAGTCCAGATTCTCATTTTAGCAAGAACTTTACCCTCTTTTTATCTTCATACCATATCTTAATGTGACTTTAAGTAGTGTCCATGATTTTGTCTGATCCTTCTTTTGAACGCACCAGAAGACAATTGCACAAAGTCTTACACCCTTACCTGGTCTTGACTTAATGAAAGCACATGATTTCTTTCCTCAGTCTTAATGTAGCATTTGTCAGAGAGGGGGTCTTTGTCTGTCTCCATTCCCCAGAATTGACTCCCACCTGTCCTTACTGTTCCCAGTCCAGAAGTGTCAGCAGACCAAATGTACCTGCAGCTGACAGCAAGAAACTTTGAGGTGCCTGAGGAACAAGGCACATATGTAGGCACAAACACTGCACTTACCAAGAAAGCACAGGCAAAACATTAAACAGAAAACACAGATTAAATGGTTTGTTGCTAACTCTGGGCACTCTCCTATATATGGCTATGTGCCAACACGAGGCTAAAAGCCACACAACACAATAGTGCTAATCTACCCACCTAAGATACAGGACATGTTAGTCTCTGCACAAACGTGTGCTCATGAGCACAAACAGTCTTGGGAGCAAATCTGCCTCTCACGCTGCATGTGCAGGGAGAGGTGGTGACTTTGCACTGCTACTACATGCACACAAGCTCTGAGTGGATCCAAACCAAACGTTTCTCTACTTAATGCAATAAATTTATACAATTGAGTCAAAAAAATAAGAATCTTTATGTGATGCCTGGTTTCAGTTTCTTCACAACTTTGGAATGCCCTATAAGCAGAGTCTTCCGAGGAACCGAAGTGCCTCCTTTCTCAAAATGACTTTCCCATTTAAACTTGGAGTCTCTCACACTTTACTCAGGACAACGCTAATGGATATTGGCAGGTCTCTCATCTTTATAAGTGTGCTCTCTGCCTGACATATTCTCAGGACACGTTAGCTTATACTTTCTCACAACCAGTTCTCAGTTTATTTGTTTTTCTATGGATTTTCCTTAAACTAAATGTCCTTTCTACAGACAAATGTAGTCAAACTTGTTTTCAGACTTAGACATCCTCCTTTTGTACATATAAAAGCATACAAATCAGGTTTGTGGCACGAATATAGTGTATATATGTGTGTGTGTGTGTGTGTATATGTCTTCTGTTACTGATCTGAGAAAGCTAAATCTTGTCACATATATAATTTGTAGGATTTTATACTGTATCAAGTTTCTTGGGATTTTGGGGGTTGAGGCTGATGTGATAGTAACGGGCTTTCATATGCAAACTACACAGTGTCAACACTGTACATGGTGAATTACACCAATTGCTAGAAAAGCATTCAGTAACAGTTTCTCAGCTGTTTTAGGCTAATGATTCCCTAGACAGAAAAAGGAAGATTGATAATCACTTCAAATTTTATATTTTAAAAAATAAAACTATTAAGAAAGATAAGTTGTGCTAGTTCTTAAGTATATGGGGATCACGATAAACCTGTTGAACCTGACTAATTTTTTTCAGCCCAGTGCTAGTTTTGACAATAGATTGTATTAGTACACTTCTAGAACAACTCTTGTCTTCTGAAATGGAACTAAAATGACAGGAGCCACAGTGGTGCTGAAAAATTGATAGATATTATGTCACTAATTCAAAATTTGACAGAATCTGACTTCTACCTGCAGCATGCTTGTTCTTATTGACTGTGGTTCTTTTCTATATCTCAGACTGTGGGAAGTATTAATGCATTCAAAGAATTTTTTTTTTTTTTGATTTGTTTTCAATGGAATTAGTTGCTGCTCCTAGTCTGTGTTGCAAGGGCTAACATATGCATTCATTATTCCTCCTTTTCACTGGGGGAATGCGTTTAATTAAAGAACAGTGGCAGTGCCAAAAAGGTTAAGCAGGAGCACCCTTGAAGTAAGTCGTTTGTCAATATAGAAGGAATGAAAGGTGTTAGATAACTTGACTTAAAACATTATGGCCATTATGATATTCTGAACCAGACTCTGTAACTTTGAGAAATACTTTGTTTTATGTATACTGATGCCCTTGTGTCAAGATAACCAGCTCTTTACTCAGAGTTCCTTAAACAAGCAAAAGAAAATTCTATGGTTTAGACCAAAATAAAGCCATTAAAGTTACCTATTTTTGCCTTTTTTCAACTCCATGACTGTTCTTTGCTATGATTAATGAGTGATGTTCATAGGAATTGTGTCACAAACCACCAAAGAATTCTTCTGACCTCATGCCCCACACACTAAGGACCCCCTACGGACATTACTGATGATCTGGGGCAGGACTCACTTAAAAGGATACATCCTTCAACAGCATTGCAAGTAGATATCCGAAATTATATATTTATTTATTCTCTCTTTTTTTTCAGTATTTGTACACTTTATGTTCTTACTTGACTTCAACAATGTGTGGCCATTAGAACATCATTCTAATGTTGTCTCATTTTTCATCCCTTTCACTTCCTGATTATAATGCACTAAAAGAAGCATTTGTATTTCTATCATTACAAGGAAATACCGAAACAAGTATGGAGTAATTTCTCCTTTTTGTTCTCTCATCCCATCGCAATAAGAAACTTGTGCCCTCCTGTATAAGAAGCCATGGAATAAATTAAATTATCCCTTTTTTGGTATAGCAAACAAGAAAGCTATGTCACAGTAGGACAGACTTCCTTATGTGCAAGCGTGGAAAAGAAAGAACTGAAAATTACAGGTGTGCTCTCATTATTACTGTGTGAGTTGTAAGCTAGCTGGAAAAACACTTCTAATCAGAACTGAGCCTTAGTTTGAAAACAGAGGCATGAAATGATGAGCTTTCAAAATCCCTGATCCCTTATACATGAAACACAGGAATTCAACACATTGTACTGTTATTTATTAAACCACATAGGGCTGTTCACCGTTAGTTTTTTGCAAGATAAAAATTTACAAATATCACTGCTCAGAGGCAGCAGCACTAAGGAAACAAGTTCCTGCTCTGACATAAATCCTGTAAAACACAGTCACCTTTGTGAATGCAGTGCACTCCATCCATATTTGCACAAGGCTAGTTTAATTGTATGTTTATAAAACAAGCAATTTAAAGATTTCTTTCTTTTGATACAATTAAGTTTTTTTCTACTGAAGCAATCCCTCTTCACCAAACATGAAATCAGAGGTTCTGTTCTAGATAATTTATTGTAGTTTCTCTGGACCCAGGGTTTGTTAAAGCTAAAGCTAATGCAATTAGCTCCACAAATGATTGTGGCACATTTGCTTTATTTTGCTTGGTGCACAGAAGAGAAAGCTCTTGATTTATCTTTGGCAAGCTACTGGTATCCCACCATATGAGAAAGATTTACTAAATCACACCTTCATGTAAGTATGTTTAATGACACACTTCCATCTCTTTTTACCACAGGAAAAAAGAAAAGCCTCTGTAAGAAGTATTAGGACTGCAGAAAGGCTGGGAAGCCTTTTGTCCCTCCTTTTCAGTATGTACCTAGATCCAATTCCCAATTACTTCCATTCACTTTCCAGGGATAAAGCTTTGGTACTGCTGACAGGTAGCTATTAGCATCTTATTACAGAGGCATCCTGGGGACAGAAAAATAGGCAGCTGCTCAGGACAACAGAGCACAAGGAGTGACAGTCAGGACCTGCAACCTGCTCCACGCATTGCCTGTTTGGCCCACAGTTTCCATCCTCTGCTGTTTCTGTGTGTGCTTTATTGGGTGACACCCCCAATGGTCTCCTGAGCAATACAGGAATTCAACTTGCAGGACATGTAAATCAGCTGGCTACTTGCAAAACAGCTGACTAAATAAAGTCTCCTCAGATGTTATCCAGGAACTAAATGGGCAGGTCTTTTCTTTTTTCCCAGCCCTCTGCAGTCACTAACCAATAAAATAAGTACTGTACAATTTAAACATTGCATTACAAATAGTTACATGATGAATGTGTTTTAAGGTTTAATTTAAAAAGAACAAAGCAATTATAGGAGTATGAGTCTAATTTCATATTAAATTTAGAGATACTTCACTTCTGCACTTGACTTTATTTTTACTTTCTCTTTAATCTGTGCATATCTGAATTTTATCAAACTAAAAGTAAATATGAAAGGACAATCTACCGAACGTGACGTATGCTGTGCCCTCTTCTCTGCTTACTTCACGTTTTGAGAAAGGATTTTGTTCCAGAAAGCTTTCTTTCAATTCTTTGGATTTTTAGGTCATTATATTAACAACCATATGCCACTTCAGTTTCTTTTTATTATTACACATTTGATTTTAAAAATTCTTTAGGCAAAATTCTGTTCTCAGTTACACACATGCAGCCCCACTGAAAACACTAATTGCCATTTAATCAGATAAATAACTTATTCTTAGGGAAAGAAGATAAGAACGAGAGCAAGGGCAGGAAAAGAAAGGACTCGGAACACAAAATAATAGGCAGACTAGCAGAGATAATTTAATAATATAGACATAACTGAGGCTGAATGTGAATATTTTCTCCTTCCTTTGATTTTGTGAGTTAACATTCATTTAAGATCAGTGACATGTACATGTTTTGTCAGTTTCATTTAAAAGACAAAGGGAAAATTTTATTTAGTTATAATTACATTTATAAAGATCATGATGACTTTCAAGTTTTTGCTATTGCTATTTGTCAAAGGTACTAAATACTCTTCAAGTAGACTACCACAACCTCCTTTACCCCTGAACCAAGCTATCTAAAATTACCTAGTTGGATCTATACAGCTTAATGTGGTGCTGTGTTGAGATGAACGAGAGCTTGGTTAGGTTGTGAAAGCAAAAAAACCGCAATGCCAACATAAACTATCCCAGGCAGAGAGCACACTGCTTTGGTTAAACTACTTTTAGTGCCCTTACTAGTTTCTTAATGTTGTCTTGTACTACAGCCAAACAACCACTGCACCACCCTGCTGTTCGCTAGCAGAGTTAACAGCAGGTACAACGTGAACAGCATGGGCTGCACAGCTGTGCATCTACTGTTGCACACTGTAATCAGGAGATGTAGTGCCTTTAGCTGCTCCCACCCATGTACGTCCATACCTACGTTTATCATATTCTCTAGGTCAGACCTTGCCCAGCCGAGCTGCCAGAACATTGGCTGTGAGCTCTCTGCACCTGTACCCAGTGTAATGTTCTCCAGCCTAGCCTGAGCAACCTTCAGTAGATGCTCGAGCCAAGACAAATGATTTGGCCCCGAAACAGATGAAGAGTGTTCATGTAATTTCTGCTTAATCAAACATGGAGATGGCACTTCCGAGGCACAGCAACATTTTAAAGTACCATAATTAGTTTTGCAGCAATTGCCTGATTATGGCTCAAAAAAAAAAAAAAAAATTAAAAAATGCTATCAGAAGCACAAACTGAATTGGCTGTCCAGAATACATTAAAACACTGCCGATTTACACAAAGTTTACTAAACTGTATTGTCAGTAGTTAGCATCACGCATGTGGCTTCAGTGGACATTAAGATTAAAAACTTTAAAAGCTTTTTGCAATACTTACTGTAACTCTGTATAATAATACATCTTCACTAATCTTGGGTGAATTTCAAGAATTTCAGAGTACTGATTTCAATCAGATAAAGACTTGGGAGTCTGAAAGTTAATCCATCCTTTTTTCTAGATCTGTTGAGTCTGTAAAACTGAATTTGAAAACCCATGAGAGGAGACTATTTCAAGAAGGTTTCTAATACTCTGCACGCAATTGACTGGGAAAAACTGCAAAACACTTTTGCTTATGATTTCTCAGAATTTTTGACACCACTCTCCACTAGAAAATGAGGTGAAGCAACATATGAAAATAATCAAATAATGGAAATTAAAGATTAATTACCGAGCATCTTTGAATTTTCAAACTTGAATTGATTCTAGAAATGTTTGAGAATGTTTATTCGTCACTGAATAGGTTTGTCTTTACTTAATTTTAAAGTACATCTAAATACAATGTAGTAGCTGATAAAATTGCTTTTAAAGTGGCTGCATGTATCTTTTTGGATGGTCCCAACAACTCTGTAATGGTCAAATGATGAAAAAGTGAAAATGGTTCTCCTCGTTTAGCTTATAAAATCTCACACTTGCAAATGATTTTGTGGGTTTTGGGGTTCTTTGTTTGTTTTTTTTTCTTTCTTCTTTAAAGCACGGGATATAACTAGCATTTCCCTGCCAAAGCCCTCTGCTATTTCCTCGCTTTTCAGCTGGCTGCAGCATGACTAAGAAGCAGCTCAGTGGACATCCTGTATATTCACCAATTAACAATCAGTGTAATTCTCTCTCATACAAGATATTAAAGATATCACAGTCTGAAAGACTTCCTTCCAAGGAATGTCAAAACAGAGAGCTGTGTACAAGAAGGAACACAGTAAGACTCAAATAGATTGTGAAAATCTATTATCATTCAAGTATCACACAAATAATGACTTAATCATGTTTTAGTTATGTTTCTTGACAGTGAGGTTGTACAGATATGTTCAGAACCTCCTCAAGAAAAGCATTCTGATTCACAAAGGCTGCCTTCAAAGTTTCAAATTTATCTTCAGTTACCAGGTTATATACTTTACGAATTTTTACATCATACACTACCAGGTCTGGTGCACAGCCTCTTTGTGAAGGTTACTTTTAAATAAATTAAATCATTGTATTCAAAAAATGACAATACAGTAGAAAAATGATACCTGAAGATTGTTACATCTCTTGAAACAGGTGATTACAGGACATTTGCTGTACTGCAAATCCAAGAGCTTTCACGTGCTTTGATTATTATTTTTTTATTATTCTGTGTGAGATCAGGCCTAGAAATGTGGAGGAATAATACAGGAACTTTTTAATTTAAATTGTCGTTGTCTCAAATGCTGTGAAAAATACATCAACATTTATGGTAAATGAAGCATGGAACACAGCACTGTGAACACGATGGTCAAATTGCTGGGTAAGTAAGTATTCTGCCTCAAATTGCTGGGTAAGTATTCTGCCTCGAAATCTTTTCAGTGTCAGATGTGGATGAACGTTTAACATATGGTTCTACTGTGAAAAGAATCTGTCAGAAAATAAGTATTTCTTACCCTGGAGATCTGCTTCTTGTGTTTACTCATGTGACTGAAAACATCAGACTCTATTCCAGCTAGTTACATTCATTTGATCTGCAAGGCTGGCTACATAGACATGACTGAGTGTGCTTACTTATGTCCCTGGCAGCATGAATGTAATTGTTAATTAGTTTCCGAGAACAAAATCTTAATTGCTGATAAAGACGCTGTATCAAAGCACAAGTGAGCAGTTTTGTTCATGACAGCATTTGGATAACACGAGTTCAATATGTCTAGGCTTCAGACTACACCAAGCACTGTGAACGTTTAGTACCTTAGATTAGAGCCACAATAAAAATTAGAGTGCTTGAGTTTGCTTCATATTTTAGAAAGTGTGAACAAACATTTCAAATGCTCACTGTGAAGAAAAATCGAGAAAAAACATTAGAAAGACAAACTATAGGGAGCCAAAAGAAAACTTTCTTCCATATCAACCCCAAGCTGGCAGGACATCTGCTCGGTGCCCACCATCTGGGTGTGTCTAATTAGAGACTACCTGCAATAGGCTCTCAGAGAGCTATTACAGAAACAGTTCCGCAGCACATGCAGCTTCAGTCCCTAAGGGCTGAAAGATAAGGCTGCAAGAACAAGGAGACCACTGAGCAATGGGAATATTGTATTGCCTCATGTGGTAGTTCTGCACAGTGAAATGCTTCCAGAAGAGCTAAATATTGCTTGCACTTGGAATTTACATGAAATCCAACAGGGAGTGATGATTACACAGACCAGCAAGCACAAAGACAGTGAAACAACACACTGAGACGTAATAAACACATGCAGTCCCATACTGATACTTCTGATGGATCACAGTTTAGACAGTTGTGGGATGGATTTCTTTCTTTCTTTTTTTTTTTTTTTTCCCTTCTTTTTCTGGAGGGGGGCTTTTTTTTTTGCATTTTTAAACTATTATTTTCAGGTTTTAATATCACGTCCACTTCAAATCATATTCAGCTGAAATTTAACACAGAACTTATCTGTTTAGTTTCCCACACTCTAGCCAAAAAATCCACTTAAAGATAATTTTCAGAGGTTAAACAAGTTACAGTACAGCATCAAGGGGGAAAAAAAGTCATTTTTCTCTTTTTCTAGCTTTTCTTTCCTGCAAAAGTATCATGCTTGCCTAGCATACCACTTAGTGCTTTCCACAGACTGAAACACAGCATTCAGCATCTTTTAACTCATACTGGTGAAAACCAGAAGCAGCTTCAGTTTTACCGGAGATGAGCTTATGTAAAACTGCTGCACGTCAGAGAGCTTCATTCCTTTTTTAACTTTTGATATTGATACTGATCCTAAAACTCCTTCGCTCTGTAGGGTTTGCAACAGGGAAGAAAGAGCTGGGGTCTGGTGGAGTCCCATTTGGGCCAGCCACGTACATGGCATGGGGTGGCTCATAGCTTATGGCACAATGTCAGCCGCAGAGCCACCATCAGCCCTGCTATCTTGTTAAAATATGGCCATGCTTTTGAAAACACAAACCATAACAGGTACAACATGTCACAAAGTTTATTCCTGCTCTCAGAGCTATTTCAGTTACGTTTTGCTTACATAATACCTGCCATTGCCTGGGTCTTCAGGCTATGTTGTCTGTCTCAGGTTCATCATTCTGGCTTGCCTCCACTTTGCACAGCAGAAGGAACAACAACACCTGAAGGGAGCTGACTGCAAGGTCCTTCACAGCCTGGCTCCCTAACACTTCTGATCTTTGGCCTCTGCAACAGCCTGTCTAGTGCCTGGAGCCAGCTGTGAACAGACACTTCCAGAGACTCACCTTTTGGACTGACCCCAGATGTGGACAGCTGAATAAACTCCTCTGTAAACATCTGGAGGAGCTGTGGCCAGTTGCCGTTCCCTTGGCCAGAGAATCATTCACTTATTTTACTTGAATATTTTGCATACAAGCATTACAATTTTCCTGCATGAGGTGATCTGAGTACAGTGTAATATAATCCATTATGGAATTGTAAATATTAATGATGTTTTTACCAACAGCAATGGCAATATTATCTATATTCTTAGGAAGAAAAATATATTCCTCCTTCAGGTTAGGCTAATTTCAATTAGAATTCAATGTAGCTTCTCAGTATTATCACTTGTCTTTTACAGGCTCGGTGGGGTTTTCAAGCATAGAAACGTGATTTGTCAGGTTCTTACTGGTAGCTTAATAAAACTGTGAATTAGTGAGTAAATTTGAAGATGGTTGGAGTTCAGTAACCTCAGCTTTGACTGTACAGTGCATCCACCCAAAGTCATCAGGGTGATCAGAGCTCAGCAGTCTAATGACAAGCACAGGAACGCAATTAAGCTGGTTGGGACTGAAGGCACATAGATGAAATAGTGACTGGCCTGCAAACCGCTTAGTTATGCTTATACTTCTAAAATACTCAAGGCACGTGGAAAAAGGGTGTAATTCTAAGCCTCTTCTAGAGGAAAAGAAACCCTACTTTCTCTGCTATTTGTCACGTGAGAGCGACTAAAAAAATCGGGAGATATCTTTGCAACCACCCCCCCATTCTAGAAATATTTAATATTTATGAACATTTTAACTATGTTTACAGATCTGTAATTACACACCTTTTGCATACTGATATCTGGGATAAAAGGTTGTTTACACTTCTGCTGGGAACTCTACTGCTAAATACACCTTGATACACACAACAGATACTATGCAGTCTCCAAATCGATCTCAGATCTAGTTCTTAGTACACAACTGAGTCTACACAGAAGTTTGAAATAGCCATGTTGCAAAAGAGAACCAATCTTCAGCTAAGATTTTCATTATAAACATTTCAAATGTTAAAAAGTCCTTACAAGGCTATGCAATGGTTTTTGACCTTGAGAACACAATCCTAAATGCTATTTGAATTTTGGAGGGTAGAAAAATCACTGAAAAACTGAGGTTCATCTTAATCAAAGCTATTTCTAAATTTGTGCTGAACAGCTTCACCACAAACTTCTCTGAAATAATACTTAGAAAAGTGAAAGATTTTTGTTTTGAAACTTCATGATTTGATTTTAGGTGATCCTAATCTTCCAGGTCAGTGAATTAAGAAAAAACAGTTATTTGTAGAGACCTACTTGTATGTCATAACTCTTTTTATTTGCACATCACAAAAAGAAATATTAAAAGAAACATAAATAGTTTTTACACACATACATTTTACATTACTCTCTAGTAAGATTAGGTCCTGATGACTCTCCAGGACAACAGTATATGTATTTCAAAACATAAGCATAGATTATGATGTGGAGGAGAGGGGCTCTGAAGCGGAGGATAGCGGCGGGGGACCCTTCCAAAAGCATCAAAAAACCCGCGGCCTTCACAAGTAGACTGAGCTATGGTCTCCACTCAGGTCAAAACCACCACTGAAAAGAACGTGGCGACCCAGACGGAGCTGACACACAAACATGCAGAGGTCCAGGTCCCAGGCTGCAGGGGGTGCCTGAGCCAGTCAATCCTGTCGGAGGGCAGCAGTGACAACACCTGTGTGTGCTGCGATCAGCTGGATGACCTGCTCAGCCTGGTGGCGGAACTCGAAGAAGAGGTTGAGAGATTAAGAAGTATTAGGGAGTGTGAAAGGGAAATTGATTGGTGGAGTACCACCTTAGCACCTCTGAAGCATAAGGAGCAAATGGAGGTTCCAAAAGAGGCAAGCGATCCCTCACCCTCTTGCTACCAGGCAGAAGGAGGGGACCTAAGAGATGGGGGAGACTGGAAACAGGTTCCTGCTCAGGGAGGCAGGAAAATCCCCTCCCGACCTCCCTCACCTTCCATGGTGTCCCTTCACAATAGATTCCGGGCCCTGGAACTTGTGAATGAAGCAGAGAAGGATGAAGAAAATGAGCCAAATAAGGAGGAAGATGAAGGTCCACCAAGGCTGGGTCACTCTAGACCAGGTATTAAAACCAATTCTAAAAAGAACCCCAGAAGGGTCATTGCAGTGGGTGACTCCATTCTGAGGGGTACCAAAGGCCCCATATGCAGACCGGACCCGCTTCATAGGGAAGTCTGCTGCCTCCCTGGGGCCGGGGTGAAGGACCTCATGGCAAAACTCCCCACTCTAGTGAGACCTAAGGACTACTACCCTCTCTTGGTTTTTCAGGTGGGTAGCGATGATATTACCAGGAGAAGTCCAAAATCAATGAAGAGATATTTCAGGGCCTTGGGGAGCCTAGTTAAGGGGTCAGGGGCACAAACAGTGTTCTCCTCCATCCCTTCAGTTGCAGGAATGGATGAGGAAGATTACAGGAGAACTCAACAGATGAACTTGTGGCTCCAAGACTGGTGTTACCAGCAGGGCTTTGGATTTTTCAATCATGGGTTGGTATACAGGATGCCAGACCTTTTGGCATCAGATGGGATGCACCTGTCCCAGAGAGGGAAAAGGATCTTGGGGCAGGAGTTAGCTGGGCTCATTGAGAGAGCTTTAAACTAGATTCAAAGGGGGAACGGAACAAAACTGGAACTCCCAGACATAAGCCCCAGGGTAGATTACCAGAGTTTGTGGGCTGGTGTGCCAGCAACGACCCTCATCCTTCCATCTCAGTGGAGGCAAGGGATAGAGACATGCAGCACGACAAAGATGCAAGGGATATTGATGGATCAGTAACCGTGGTAACACCTGTGAAAGGTCAGGCTGGAATTAGGACCTCTAAATGCAAAAAAGTGCTGGGGATTTCAGCCCATCTGAAGTGCATGTATACCAATGCACATAGCACGAGTAACAAAGAGGAAGAGCTTGAAGCCATGATACAACAGGAAAATTATGATGTAGTGGCTATCACAGAAACATGGCGGGATGTCTCCCATGACTGGAGTGCGCCAATTGATGGCTACAAGCACTTTAGGAGGGATAGACAAGGAAGGAGAAGAGGTGGGGTGGCGCTGTATGTTATGGACTGTTATGATTGCTTTGAGCACAAGTGTAGTGAAGACAGGGTGGAGTGTCTTTGCATTAGAATCAGGGAGAAGGCCAACAGGGCAGATGTCATAGTAGGAGTCTATTATAGGCCACCCTAACAGGACTGAGAGGTGGATGAAATATTCTATAGGCACTTAGGAGAAATCTCACAATCACTTGCCCTTGTTCTTGTGGGAGACTTTAACTTCCCAGACATCTGCTGGAAATACAACACACCAAAGAGGGACCAATCCCAGAGATTCCTAGAATGTGTGGGAGACAACTTCCTGACGCAGCTGGTGAGTGAACCGACCAGAGAGGTGCCCTGCTGGACCTCATCTTTGTGAACAGAGAAGGACTGGTGGAGGATGTGGTGGTTGGAGGCCGACTAGGGCACAGTGATCATGAAATAATAGAGTTCTCTATGCTTAGAGAGGCCAGGAGAGAGGGCAGCAGAACTGACATCGTGGACTGCCAAAGGGCTGACTTTGACTTGTTCAGGCAACTGCTTGACAGAATCCCTTGGTAGATGGTCCGAAGGGTATAGGGGTCCAGGAAGGCTGGGCACTCTTTAAGAAGGAAGTCTTAATGGCACAGGTGCAGGCTGTATCCAGGTGCTGTAAGAGAAGCTGGCAACAGAGAAGATCACCCTAGCTGAACAGGGAGCTTTGGCTGCAATTCAGGGAGAAAAGGAGAGTTTACAGCCTTTGGAACAAGGGGCTAGCCACTCACAATGATTACAAAGATGCTGTGAGGCTATGCAGGGCAGAAATCAGGAGGTCTAAAGCCCAGCTAGAAATTAATCTGGCTTCAGCTATCAAGGATAACAAGAAATGTTTCTATAAGTACGTCAACAGCAAAAGAAAAACCAGGGAGAGCCTCCATCCCCTGCTAGATGCAGGAGGAAACATGGCAACGAGTGATGAGGAAAAGGCTGAGGTGCTTAATGCCTGCTTTGCCTCAGTCTTTAATAAAAAACTGAGGGAATCCAGCCTCCTCAGCCAGAAGACAGAGACTGGGAGAACGACCCCCCCACATTCCAGGAGGAGATAGTCAGATATTGCATCACATAGACATACACAAGTCTATGGGACTGGATGGGAATCACCCAAGGCTGCTTAAGGAGCTGGCTGGGGTGCTCACCAAGCCACTTTCCATCATTTACCAGCAGTCCTGGCTGACCGGGGAGGTCCCAACAGATCGGAAATCGGCCAATGTGATGCCCATACATCAGAAGGGTCGGAAGGATGATGAGGGAAATTACAGGCCTGTCAGCTTGACTTCAGTGCCTGGGAAGCTGATGGAGCAGCTCATCCTGAGTACCATCACACAACAGATGTGGGACAGCCAGATGATCAGGCCCAGTCAGCATGGGTTTATGAAAGGCAGGTCCTGCTTGACAAACCTGATCTCCTTCTACGACAGGGCGACCTGCTTATTGGATGAGGAAAAGGCTGTGGATGTTGTCTACCTTGACTTCAGTAAGGCCTTTGACACCGTTTCCCACAGCATTCTCCTGGCGAAACTGGCTGCTCGTGGCTTGGATGGGCACACGCTTTGCTGGGTAAAAAACTGGCTGGATGGCCGGGCCCAAAGAGTTGTGGTGAACAGAGTTAAATCCAGTTGGCGGCCGGTCACAAGTGGTGTCCCCCAGGGCTCGGTTTTGGGACCACTCATGTTTAACATCTTTATTGATGATCTAGATGAGGGGATCGAATGCACCCTCAGTAAGTTTGCAGATGACACCAAGTTGGGTGGGAGTGTTGATCTGCTCGAGGGTAGGGAGGCTCTGCAGAGAGACCTGGACAGGCTGGAGCGATGGGCTAAGGCCAACTGCAGGAGTTTCAATAAAGCCAAATGCTGGGTGCTGCACTTGGGCCACAACAACCCCCAGCAACGTTACAGGCCTGGGGAGGAGTGGCTGGAGAGCTGCCAGTCAGAGAGGGACCTGGGGGGGTTGATTGACAGCCAGATGAACATGAGCCAGCAGTGTGCCCAGGTGGCCAAGAAGGCCAATGACATCCTGGCTTGTATCAGATATAGCGTGACCAGCAGGGACAGGGAAGTGATCTTGCCCCTGTACTCAGCACTGGTGAGGCCGCACCTCGATTCCTGTGTTCAGTTTTGGGCCCCTCACTACAAAAAGGACATGGAATTACTCGAGTGGGTCCAGAGAAGGGCAACAAAGCTGGTGAAGGGTCTGGAGCACATGTCGTATGAGGAGCGGCTGAGGGAACTGGGGTTGTTTAGTGTGGAGAAGAGGAGGCTGAGGGGATACCTCATCGCCCTCTACAACTACCTGAAAGGAGGTTGCAGAGAGCTGGGGATGAGTCTCTTTAACCAACTAACAAGTGATAGGACAAGAGGTAATGGCCTCAAGTTGCGCCAGGGAAGGTTTAGACTAGATGTCAGGAAGTATTTCTTTACAGAACATGTTATTAGGCAGTGGAATGGATTGCCCAGGGAGGTGGTGGAGTCCCCATCCCTGGAGGTGTTTAAGAATAGGGTCGACATAGTGCTTAGGGATCTGGTGTAGTTGAGATCTGTCAATGTTAGGTAAATGGTTGGACTAGATGATCTTCAAGGTCTTTTCCAACCTAGAAGATTCTGTGATTCTCTAATTGTGTGATTTGTGAAACAAGAAAATATAATGTCAGAGTATGGTCACCAGATGAAAAATGGTCAAGAAAGAAAAATGAAATTTCTGCTCGTAAATTAAAGATCTGCTTTAGGAAAGGGACCAGTGGAAACAGAGAATATATTGTACATTACCAAGGTGTGACATGCTATTTCTTATTGTACGAATGTAAAAGAAAGGCACAGCGAGCGTCTTCTGAAAAAAACAAGTGTATGAAAAAAAGCATCTTTAAAGGTCATCAGCCTTTCATATGGCCTGTGGCCAAAAAAAAAGGACAGCACTGAATGCTCTATGTCACCACAATGCGTAATTTAAAATTGCATTGTACCAAAATACAGGTGAGAAAATATCCCTTAAGACAGATTTCTGACAGAAAATGTCTCATATGTTTATATTATTTCCCTATAAAAACTACTAGCAGAATTTTCCTCGGTAATCTTAGTTTAATAAGCATGTAATGAGTTTGGTTCATCTGTTATTCTACATATAGTATGGATATTTTAGACAAGCGGTAGTTTAAAATTAAAACCTATATGCTTTAAATCTACTTTAAAGAAGTATTTCAATATGTTTGAAATAAATGTTAAGATTAAATGGTACATTGCAGAATTGGATCATAAGATCTGTAGGAATACTGGGGAATTTGCTGAAATGTAGAACTAATTTACAAAGGCAGTTGAAAAACATTCAGAACTGATGTGAACACCTACAAAAATAAAAGTTCATGGGAATTCATCAGCCTAGTAGAAGATACGCTCTTGGTAACTTTTCCAATTGTATTTTCAAAATACACTGCTACATGCAATACTCCTGTTGGTTTTACAACAGCTAGTCTCACAAAATTATCTGGACTGGAGAAATCCTGTTCCTTCTAAAGATATGGTGAGTTTTTTCAGAAAGTGAGATTTTTTATTTCCCATAGGTAAATAATAAAAAAAATTATATTTATTAATGTACACAGATAAAATCATATGTCTCGTGGAATTGGAGAAAGAAAACATGGAACAGCAAACAAAATAAATAAGCAGCATTAATATGGGCCTGGGAGTTCTGGCTGGACTCCATTTCTCATATTTCAGTACTACTTCATTGTCAGAAGGGAGTCTCTAAATGTAGATGGAAGAAAAATTGCCAATGAGAAGAATGAGGTTCTGAGTTGCTCAGATTCCTAAATCTATCCAAGAGCTTGAGTTTTTTTCTTTCTGCACGTGGGAATACAGTTGCAGTTCTGCAAATCTGACATTGTTTTACCTTAAAATTGAAATCCTGTCAGATTCTGTTTTGAATGAAAAATCTGAAAATTGCCATGGAAAATATTAGTTCATCACTGTAGACTTTCAGTAGATAATATTTGGTGTTCTGCAAATTGGAATACAGTATCAGACTATATGTAGCTCAGGTACCTATGAAACAACGAAAAAAAAAATCAAACCACCAGGACATGAATTTTTTCCCCCGGATGTTAGAAAGGAAACACATATCCAGGTATCAAGCAATTACGATTAAATATTGGTACCAAGAGAAATAATTCCATATGGCATTTTATTTGTCTAGTTTGGATGAGACGGAGTACAGTATAAATGAGCATATAGTACAGATCAGATTTTAAAGGCATGCCTATGGTTTAACTTCCTGATGATAAAAATGAAGGTATTTTTAACAGTGAAAATAGTGTTTGTTATTCTCTATCAGATAAACTTTATGACAGGGATTAAGTATTTGCTAGCACAATGTGTGAAGGGAAAAAACAAGTATGCATGACCTGTGAAACATGCCAGTCACCAAGGAGGGCTGCCATGCTCCTGTATGTACATCTGCTTGTTACCACTTGAGAGAGCTGAAATGTGCTGAGACAGATGTGTGCGCAATATCAGAAACATAGGGGCACATCAGCTCTAGGTTATGCCAAAGAAAACACCCAAATGTGTGAAGTTCTGCCTTATTTAAAAGCTAATGTTGAAAAAACCTCTCAGCCTACATGATATTCTCACTTCACATCTACATGGTCCTCACGAATGTGTTATCTCAGCCATTCCGGTACAGGAATTATATATATCCAAAACATCTTACTTTCCCAGACATTTTGTCAGAGGACTTCTAAGCAGTTTCATTGGAAGCTCTGCACCAAACCTCACCTGCACGAGGGCATCAGGGTGTCTTTTCCTGGTTTCTTCCTCCCTGTCCTGAGTTCCCCCTGCCACCCTGGGTGGCTCTCTCTCCATCTCTCCCTGCTGCTTGAGCATTGTCAAAAGCTTACACTGATCAAACAGTGGCAGTAGAAATTATTCCCTCTTCATGGAGAGTTATCCTTGGGCAAAATGATTAATAACAGGACAGGTCAGGATTTCCACTCATGAATCCTATTACATTGTTCCACGGCCCAAATATTTTGGGTAAGCACAGCCTTGGATCCATCTAAAACATGAATGAAAACGTGGCTTCAGGCAAAACCTTTAAGAACATAACTACTCAGCAAATCACTTAGGCATATGCTTAATTTAAGAACCCTTTTAAAAGTACTGAAGCTGATGAGACCAAATAATTATACATAAAAGAAGGTAATTGGGATTTATTGTTGGAGTGACTGAAGGATGTATGGTAATATAGTACGTAGTTTAATTTCCTTTATTCATGGTCATTCCTTCATCATGTTCTGTTCCTTAACTGTAACCAAAAATTTAGGGCCATAACTGGTAGCCAGAAAGCTCTGAGGAAAAATCTAAGCTGTAACACAGTAACTGTCCTTACCTGCTCATTTTCTCAGCTGTAAAATGTAAGCAGAAAACATTTATTTGCCTTCCCCTGCTGTCACTGCACTATGGACAGATAAATCTTTTTTACAACATTTAAAACAATTCTTCTTTGAGAAGAATTTCTCTTATTTGAGAATTCTGTGGCATCACCCCACTTACTAAGTCAACATCAGTGACTACAACACAGCTTTCTCCTGATGTCGGACAAGATGTACATGGCTATATATACACACTTTCCAAATATTTCACTTGAAATCTGTTTTTTTAAAAAAAGAAACATGTTAGAAAATGATTGTTTCCTTAATGAAAATACCCGAACTTTGTAAAAGAAGGAGTAAAATCAGACACTGATGCCAAATTCTCTCCCTAGCAAGGCTGCAGCATTCTTTTTATTAATTTTAATTTTAAGCTCTTATAGCTTATTTGAGGGCTTCTTTAATACCTTAATTTTATTGCAACGCATGATGTTCTTTAAACAAGACAAAAGACCAGTACAATATGAAAATGAATTGTGACCATATATACATGCATAAATACAGGTATTTCGATATTTGTATGACACAGAAAATTCTAGTTAAGGATGATACAAAATGCCTAACTCTGTACTTCATGCTGTTGAACTGATCAAGGTAGAAACTCCACAATTCTTACCAGATAGGAATTTGAATTAGTTACTTGTTGGAGTTATTCTGAGCCTGCTCTGGGATTTTTTTTTCCCGTGATTTGCATTTCTCTCTCTGTTTTGATGATCAAAATCACTTGTCTCTGGAGACCTGATAAAAAGCAGTGCTTAAGTTGGCACCACTGGCCCAAAACAAGTAGAAAAAAAAAATTTCAAATGGTGAAGACAGATCATATTTGACTGTTGTCCAGGCTGAAGTGCAGTTTCACCCTTTTTCAACTGTAGTGAGGATTCTGTTCTAGAAATTTGCCTTTCTATGCCAGCCCCCTCCCCCCCCCAACTTCTTTATGTTTTTTCATAAATTATAAAACCTGTGAGATAAGCAAGCCTTGATATACATAAAATTCTGAACTTGTGAAATACTGAAGCTAAAATTAAATGCACCTAAATATGGCCCAGATATCTTGCAACTTATTGTTTAGCTCCTAAAAAAGTTTTATATTTCTTAGGAAAATATTTGCCTAACCTTTGTTGTGTTATTGTTTTACAGATGAATCTAAGTCTGTTAAAATCCAAATGCAGATCTACATATCAACTTTCTAAAATTTGAATGTATTCAATATTCAGGGACTCTTGTCTTTCCCCTGAAATTTCTAAATAATTTCAATCCAAGGTGTTGATTTTGCCCAAAGATCAAGAGTGGTAAGATCTGCAAAACAAAATTCTATCTTAATCCTAAATAAAATAAAATATTTTTTTTTAAAAAAAAGAAAGATGTGGACTATAAAATCATTATTAGCCAGCTGGACCTTCATCACTTTAATCACTGAGGTGAACTGTAGTCTTTTTGCAGATGCAAGTTGAATCATGCCACTAGAGTTCTACCTATAGTTTCTCAAACCATTCCATCTTTAACCCTGTTTCAAAATTAAAATAAAACAAAATACTGGAACACATTATGTTGCTGACTTTCTATAACTTCATTATTTCCTGACTGGTTGCTCAGGACAAAGTTACAGCAAACAAGTATGTCTTCTTCCTGCAAAATGTCAATAAGATAACAAGAAGAAGGACCACAACAACAAACAACAACAATAATAATAATATTAATAATGAAAATAATCATAATAAAACTCCAGACCCTAAATGCCACTCCTTTGGACACACATACATGTAGTTAACAGTAGGAGTAGTTTTTCCAAGTATCACAGCCCATCAGGCTTTCAGCGCTACCTCAGTTGGAGGCTGGATACAGATCACTATTTACTGGATGACAACGAGGCACTTTTCAGCCATTGTAATTTAGGTCTGAGAGTCAGACAGTGGACAGCCACACAACTGCGAAGGTTTGTTAAGAAAGCTATCAAGTGTATTTTAATAATCCACTCACAGTCCTTCCCACATACATAAGACAGTCAACATGGTTATCATCTTACCTCACTGAACTAATCATGCTCAGATTTTTTAATGAGCATTAAACTCTCATTCTCTTGTTCACCTATGAGATGCTTCCTAGCTTTTTATTCCATTTTTTTTCTATTCCTCAACTTATTTTTTTCCCGACTCCTTCACAAACATATTAAAAAAGACATACTATTTTTTAAGGTGAATTTCCCTCAGTTCACTTGCACATACACTCTCATTTGTGGTTTGTCAGTTCTGGTAACATATAGGCATTAAGAAACAAGCTCTGCAATGAATATTCCTTCTCAGTTTTCACCATCTTCAAGACTACACCTATAAAACAGAGAAGTAACATTACAAGGTGCTTTTTTACATAACAATTCCAGCGCAGAGATACTGAGGGCATGAATCATAAAAAGAGCCGCTGCAAAATGCAATAAGCCCAGATGCAGTTTATTCTACCTGGTGTTATTTAGATGTCTAACAATAAGATCCATACAAGTCAGTTTATTAGTGAAAAGGTGCTGTAGCCTGTAAGAAACACCAGTGAGAAAAGTTTTATCCTAGATACCAATTATTTACCAGGGAAAAACAATTTTGAACTCTTTTCTGTATTAACAGCTTAAACTAACCTTATTCTGACAAAATGCAGAAGCAGATGATGTTCCTTCCTGAATGCCCAGTGGATGCATGAGATGCAGATTATTTTAAGTCACTGTTCTGTTATATGGTGGTTGAATGCTTATTTCCTACCTCTTAGGAATGCTCAGACCATCACTCTCTTGAAAAAGGAGGAAGCTGCTCTATTTTATATAGGATCATTAAATATTCATCAGGTCAAAAAAAAAGGGAGAAGGGAGAAAGACTAAGAAAGTCTCTCTGGCCCCTGGTGGTTAAAACATGAGGAGCGGGTATTCAAAAAAAGAAAGAATTGAAGCTGCATCTGCAGCATCGTGTGTGAGTTTTCTACCTACCTCACTGCAAAATCAAAAACATCTAACCTCTCCTGCAGCCACATTTTGCATGGGATGTAACTCTGAACTCTGAAAATGTCACTGACTGGTTTCTGAAAAAGAATTAAGTATATCTACCTTATGATTTCTGACAGTGCTTAGGCATTAATTGGTATCTAGCTGCTCAGCAGTGTAAAGTTCATATGGTTCTGTGTGCAAGCAGATTGAGGGCAGGCTTAGGTGACATTTTATGCACCCATGGAACAATTTTACGGAAATTTACTTTCTTCCAGGTTCAGGCAGGTACTAAGATACTTCATTTAGAATCAGACAAATAAATCCATGTGGGCATCTAACCCTGCATGGCATACCCCAAATCACCTACTGTAGTAGTACTGAATTTGATCTGTGTCTCATCTGGTTGGGCTCCAAAGACATTGCTGCAAATGCCTGGCCAAATTTCTGGAACATTTTTGTTCCCATTTGTAATTTATGCCATCAAAATTTAGGTGCCTATACATTAGGGATGCTCAGCATTTCTTGAGGAACCTGATGGTACAGCTCAAGCTATTAAAAGCTATTTGGGAGTCTAAAGACTGACTAGGATTTTCAAAACCATTTACATGCCCTGCACTTAATGCTATCAAGAAAAAAAAAAAAAAAACCAACACGAGATACTTATAAAACACTTTCAGTGCCAAGTTACCTTTACAAATCTGGCTTGAGAATATACTGATGAAAAACATTCACTAACGCGGTCTTACTAACAAGTGTAAAACCTTTACTGCTGATAAGAGCAGTACTGATGTGACACACACTGTGTCCACAAGTAAGCCAATACTCAAATCATAAAACACATTTGCAGTGTGGGCAGGGAGGCTCATGTGGGCTTTAATGTAGGCAGTCCAGGTAACAGTAGCACTGGAAATGAACCATTAGGACATATCTGCAAGGTAGCTGGTGAGTTAGTATCCTGAAGTCCCTTGTAGTACGCTGCCATAAAACCTGTCCTGTTGTCACTGTTACTGTCCCCTTGTGCTACCCAAAGTAAATTGATAAAGGTGGCTAAAATATAAACCATCCAGATTGCAGTATAGGTATTACTGAACTGCCACAACTTCAGCTCTACAGTAAATCAGTAGGATGTGTTGGTGCAGTTCTTATCCCATATCTTTCCTTTAAATCAGCAGTTCAGAGATCTCTTATTGCTGTGCAGTGGCCCAAAGAAAGGATTCCTTCTTTACAACTTGCCAGTTCAATTACCAGCTTCATAACGGATTTTGGAATTTAAGGAGCTGATGCCTTGCTGCCATCTTTTCATTCAGACAGGCAGTCTGACATCTTCGCACCTTTCAGGTCATTTATGATTTTCTTCAGAAGGAAAGGCTAGAATTTGGTTTTGTTTATTTTTTACAAAGAAAAGCTGATGTAGGAACTGATTATCCAACATTTTATGTTGGAGCAATTCTTAGTACACTGGTGTTTGAATCTGGGTTGTGGCAAATAAAAGCATCAGTTTGCATGTGTTCAGTCATTGCCTCTCCCTCCATAAGCGTTAACACTTCCCCTCCTTATTGCCCCACCAGTATTGCAAATAAAACTATCAAACACAGTTTTTTAATATATCATGGTAAAGCTATCTTTTCTACTCAACCAGGGAAAGATTTCCCCCCCCCCTCCATATTAGCAACTGGATGATCGTTTGAAGGCACACAGGATCATCCACTGTTTGAACAGCAAGATGCTATGTCTCACTGGATTATGCTCAGTGATTATTATTGGTTTAGGACTTAAAATCTGCGAACAGAGGATTCATTCAGAATCACATGAAAGAGCCATGAAAGAATCCCAGGACTATCAAACATCTGCTGAAAACTGTCTGACAGGGTTTGGTATGTGTTCAGGCATGAGGTGATATGGAGTGAAAGCAACAAGAAAAAGTGGATAAATTTGGAGCTACTGAACCAGAGAAGTAGCAAGTAGGCCTGATAATTTGAGCATCTGTGTCCCTATCATCTCTTGCAAGACCATAAATTGCAGGCCTGAGCACTTGAACCAGTCCTTCAGGCATCTTTCTCATCTGAATTCTCTCAAGACTTGAAAATATTGATTACCATTGCCCTATCACTAAAAGAACAGCAGAAATAAAGGGGGCTCAGAGACAAACAGTGAAAGTGATGGAGACATGAAAAGTTTTCCACATAGAACTTTAAAGATTCCATCTGTTTAATTTATAAATAAGACAAAAAGACGTGGCAGGATAAAGATGCATACAGTAGTCAGGACTATACCAAAGTTAAATCATTTGTTCCTATTTATCTTCCAGAATGAAAGTCAAAAATGTTAAAAATAGGAAAAGAAAATGCTTTGTATAATGACATGATCAATCTAGGGAATGTACAGTCACTAAACCTAACAAAATGGGGATTAGAGAAGTGTTTGACATGCACATGAACCCAAACAACAATCCTTTTTAACAGAGTTAGAAAATAAATAAGTAAACCGTACTTGGATGAAACCTACTCTCAAATAGACTGTGACATGGTAATCTGTCTAAATGTGTGTTTATCTTTCTCCTACCCTCTACTGGCCATTTACAGAGACAGGAGGATAGATAGGCTTCTAAGGTGATGTTCCTACAATATGGGAATCCTAGCTATATCATTATCTTATGTTTCAGATATGTTAGTTACTCCTTTAGATCAGAACAAATGGTAAAATGGATGCTTGCTGTACTAACAGCAGTAAACACAGATGGAAGATGAAGGATATGATTGAATAGATACCCTCTAGCTGTAGATTTCCTGACCTGGTTATTATTGGATTGACTGTTGGGATTCATATCATCCTTTAGCAGTCAGAATCTCTATCCCCAAAACATCATGCCAACCTTAGTGAGTGGGATGACTAGCAGTCAACAAACTATTTCCATTGAAAATCATCAGTTGTGAACAATTGTGTACCAAGATGCAAATGGTTAGTTGAAATTACATCTCTGAGAGCATTTGCAACAACAGTCTCCATCAATGACTGGTGCAGATTGGTGTGTCAGGCAGTCCTTGCTGGAGGTTCCCTTGCATGCTGTTTCCGTGCCCCCTCAAGACTACTCCATAGGAATACTCATACGGTGAGTTCCAGGTATTTATGCATTAATATCCTTTAAGCTTCTTATGAAAATAAAAGGATGGTCCTGAGGTTTGTTAACAGAAATGACAGCAGCCTCTTTAGCAGTGCAAATATGAATCAAGTCCAAGGCAGTATTAAAGGTGTCACATTTCTTTCCAGTAGCTCCTGAAATCTGAACAGTCTGTAAAGCTTTTCCTCTTCCTCTGCTGTCACTTTATTTTCACACCTGCCTGAAATCAGCACCCCCTCTACTCCCAGTCTTCACCTCTCTAACCCTCAATGATTTCACTTTTACTGCTGGCTTCTGCACAAAAGGTCCCCAGACATAACTGGCAAGTAAGGATGTCTGGACAGTGGAATTTTGCTTTACTGGGATATTTCAGATAGTTTGGGCCTTTCACTTCATCCTGCTTCACTCCAGAAAAAAAATATTGGCACAGTCCAGAAAACAATATTGGCACTGCTGAGTTTTTAGCAGAGAGGACACGTTGTTTCATTTCCACTGGTCTTCTTCCTACTTAGTTATGACCTCTTTAGCTTGCAGGTTGACTAACTTGTCTGGGAAGCATGACAACCTGCCTTGTCATCAACTGCACAGCAGAGAAATCAGGGAATAGACAAACTTGCCAGGTTCCCAGCTCTAGAGAAGACTGCCAGGCCTACAGGTTCCCAGCCAGCCAGTGCTTGGCCTGTCAGGTTGATATAAAGAATGCTTCTCTACTAATTTGGGAACCACCTGTTTAATTTGCCAGTCACTAGCTAACCTGGGGGATGACTCACCAGGCAGCCATCTGGTTTTCATAAAAAGTTTTGACAGAATTATATGTTTGAATCTTTCAGTTCTACAGAAACTTAGCAAAAATGGCTCTTGTGGAAAGGTTTCAACAAGCTCTGTCAGGACCCTTGTTGATCAAAGGCTGGAGAGACATCAGGTTTATGTTCCCATAAGATCTTTAATGGTTACTTAGTTAAGAAAAACCTACAGTGTATAGAATAGACATTGGGCTGGATTGCCCATCTATGCTGTTTCTTACTACAAATAAGGACAATCATTAAATCCAAGGTCGACAGACAGATATACTTACTAATTGGCTGACGTGCCATTTAAAGATATTCTAGTATGTGCTGTTCCTCATTCTGCAGATATTTTTAGACCTCTGTTTTATGTAGATTTCCTTTTCCTAAGGTATTATTTTTATCTGCAGTGTCTTTGCTGTAGACTTTAAGCCTTATGGGATTCTCTAAACAGAGAATAATTTGTCCTTAACAAAATATTTGTGATCAGTGATTTTTTTCTCTTAGCTCTTGTTAAGCCAGATTCTCATGAACACTTTTCTTATCACTCCAGGCCTTCCTAGGATTACATCTAATTTGCCACATGGAGTTATTTCTGCACACAGAATTAAAGCCCTTAATCATATTTGGTTTAGTGGCTCCCATTTGCTTAGCAATCTTGAGACTATTTTGCATTCTGTTTTGTCCTTCTCTAGGGCTGATGATGACTTGATTGATTCACACAATCCATCAGCGACTGATTTCTTAGACTAGTTATCTTAGTACAGAATATCACTCACGTCTGCTTTTATTATTTTGGTTTACTGCAGAGTTGTACACAAAAATGGGGGAGAAGAACACTAGATATGCACACACTGTCCACGCAAAACATCCATAAAAATCCATTTAAATTTTGGCTTGTTCTCATTATCTGCAGTGTCTTTATGAGAAGATGGCTAGGACATGATTACTTGTCATAAATGAAGTGCTGCCTTGTGCCAGTGAAACCTTGCACTTGTTTCTTCTGTGAGAAATTATAAATAGAACTGAGCCTATAAAAAAAAAAATAGCTCAGTGGCTGGAAAGCAACTTTAAAGAAAAATGATGTTCATAGCCATGCAGGCAGTAGCTTGAAAAGCAGCTTTTATAAAACATATTTAATGTTTACAGTCACTCAGCGGCTGAGAACAGTAATACTTTTAAAATATGTTTAATGTTTAAAACCACTTGGTGGCCAAAAGAACAGCTCTTACTGAAAAGATACTTAACGTTCAGAGTCATTTTGTGGTAAGGAAAAGGCAACTTCTTGTTAATTTTTAACATTTACAGCTGATCAGTGGCTACTAAACCAACTATCAATACAACATGTTTTATGTTTTAGAGATGTTATGTGCCTGTATAAAAACAACTCCTACACCTCTCAATACTACACTAAAACATGCCAATACCTTTCCCCCAGCAATAGTATCATTGACAGAAAAATAACACATGATCCCAACAACTTTAATGAAATATTTCTTGAACCTGAAGATGATTATGCAAACCACAAGACTACAAATAATTACAAAGCTTTTCCTTATAGACTAAAAGAACTAATACTCAGCACCACTAACACGACCAACATATACATTTAGAACAAACCCAAATAGCTTAATTTTAATACTGAAAGTATTGGTTGATTAACCTAACAGAGGGGTCTGCATCAAAAGACTTGGGTGTGATGAAATATGAAATGTTATTTGATTAATGCTACTGAGCTGGAGTAAAGTCAGTGTGTGGATAGGAACATAATAGCTTTATCTACTGTGACATGAGTTTTTAACTTTGCCCAGTTCCAGATAAACACAATAAAGTAGGCCTGGATGTACATGAAGTAAGACTCAAATGCTTTGCATGAATTTGGCACTGACATTTTAGGACTGTGAAACTTGCTAGGAGGAAACATTTATCCACCATCTCATCTTTTTAACAGCAAAAGCTTTTCAGATGTTTTGCTGTGTGCACATTTGTAGGGTCCTGTCTGTCACAGCTTTCATTTTACATAGATTCTCCCAGCTAACAGTATTTGCCAAATTTCCATGTTTTGCTGACAATTTCCAACAGCCAGAGTGTATGCAATGAAACTCACAGTGAGTATGACAATAGCCATAATCCTTTAACAAGCAAGCCTTGATTCTCTGCATTGTTTTCTTCCTCCCTTTTGATCTAAAAGGGTTTTGTCTGTAAGGTTTTTCACAGTAGTTGAAGCTGACTAGGTTGCCTAGTGATCTATCATAATGTCAATAAACACTTTTGGTTCAAAAGCTTTTACTTCCTACTTGTAATTTTCTCTCAACATCTGTGTTGTTTTATTTTTATTTTGTTTTGTATTTTTGTGCAATACCCCTTATACATGTGAAAAAACTCTAACAAAAGGCTAAGCAGCCATAACCTGTCTTTCCTTCTGCTCCTTCCTTAAAACTCACCTTTCTCTACAGTGACTATAAAACTGATGATCAGTGCAGTAGCTGATTCTTTTCACAATTAAAAAAATGAATCAAAAAGACAAAATTTGTAATTAACAAAGCAGTTCTAAACAAGCAACCACAGAAAATATGAACTATGATGGGTAAACTGCCATCTGACAGACACTGAAAGACAGTGGTGGGACATGCATTTTTCTGAAAAGTGGTCTGTATGACCTAGGGCACCAGGTCTGACCCAGGCGATGAAGAGATTTATACATTCTGTAACAAAGTACCAAATCAGAGTACCTGTGGATATAACCCTCTAAGGGGGGAGTCAGTACAGTTTTGTGAAGGAAAGCTACTCTTCATAAAACCTGTTAAAATTATTGGTTGAATCAGTGAGTATATAGAGCTAGATTACTTGCATAGTGTATCTAAGTTTCCAAAAAGCTTTCAGCAAGGTTCCTAAGCAAAGGATCTTGAAAAACCTAAAAAGGTAGATTAAGAGAGTACAGTCTTTTCTAAGGTAATATCAAAATAAAAATAGGAATCAAATGGTAGAAATAAATTGACAATCTTTACAGGAAAGGGGGGTTGCCACTGGCATCTCACTTGGATCTGAACTCAGGTTGCCTGTAAAAGAGAATATATAAGCAGGTGACAGCTTGACAAAACGAAAGCTTGACTGCAAAGTGTTACAGGGGAATCTTAACATAACAAGTAACTGGGTATAGGGGATTTCACACTGAGAAATACAAAGTAAGAGGAATGGGAAAATAATACCTTATCAGTACTTTCACAGAAGTAGGTTGTATCTCAGTTACCTATTAACTCTTGATCTTGGGATCACTGTGGGAAATCCTCCAAAGTTTTCATATCAATGATCAACAGTGGACAAAAAAAAAAAAAAAGGAAAATGATTGATGGGAATTACCGACAAGGAAAAGAGAATAAACAAGAATTTTCAAGATATTTGTATCTTGAATATGACATCCCATTCCCATCACTGTCTCTAAGGACTCAATAACACCAGAAAAAAGGCAGGGAGACCAAGGTGGAGCTGGAGGGGTTGCAGACAGGGGCTAACAGATTATACAGCCAATTATTTCTCCATGAGTATGTGTAAACCATTCAAAAATCTCTCTGGCCTCCACAGATTCCCAAAGTAATATCTTCCACAACAGCTTGGGTACGCTTTTGCAAGTGCTTAAAAATATATCGCCAGAAGCTAGGAATCTATATCAAGGGAAAGATCGCTCAGTATTTGCTCCAGTGCCTTATAGTCCTTCCTTCCCCAGCCTCTGCTCAGTGTAAGCTTCAGGCTAAACTCAGGCACAGGTACTAAGCTATGCCCAACCAGAGTACAGTTTCCTACCCACCAGTTCATCAGGCTAGTTTTCTACACACTGTAATACTTTCACATGAAACTACATAGATGGATATATTAACCATATGTTCCATTTGTGAATGTATATATACAAGCCTTTGTCAATGTTTAAACATAAGACAATGTTTAAATATAAGTCAATTAAGTATTCACTTCAGAAGTAAAACTGCCATAAAATTTATAGAGACTATTTTTAGGTTGTCAGTATCATGGGAAGCAAACCCATAACACTCTTCAGGCAGCTGCCTTGCACCATGGAGGATACTTAGCAAAAATAACCTGATATCAACTTTCTAGTATCATTGACAATTTTAATATTACAATGTAGTGTTACAATTGAGACAGTTTCAAATCCAATATTCAAGCCTAATCAGTAATACAGCTATTTAGTGTGAGCATATTCCATTACTCATTAATTAATAACCAAAAAGGCAGAATAATTGCCATGGTGAACTGGAGTTTGTAAAGTCCCCATAAGCAATAAAGAGTTAATCTAGTGGAAAGTTACGAAATGAAATTGCCTGGGAAAGAACATATAGAATCTATATGTTATGGCATTGATGGGTTTAGTACAGCCCTAGCTGGTCTGTGTATAAGCATAGAAGAATAATGGAAAGAACTTAAAAAACAATTAGGAGACTGTGACAGTAGAAGTTATAAATTTGTCATGTGTAATACATATGATCAATGAAAATCAGTGTAGTCAGTGAAAGAAATGTATGAGAAATGAAGTTGCATTTCTGTGCACATTTTTATGTATAAATATATAAAAAATATGTAATAAGATCTTTCCCTGAAAGTGCATTTAACACTGGTATGCCCCTACTCTCAGTCATCTGGACTGATAGCTTCGGTAAGGGGATAACCTTGGTTTAAACTCACCATACATTTGCATGCTTACATGAGCTATATCACAACAGAAGCTGGCAAAGGTGCCAGAAGCAACAACACAGCTGATTAAACTATACTTAAGGACAACATATTTTGCTAATACTAACTTACAAATGGGGAAATTACAGTCCCCTTTTCAGTCCTCATACATAAATTTCCATTTCTGGTTTGTTCTACATTTTGGAACTCTTATTAAATCAAGACAATATTTTCATAAAAAGATATTGATAAAACCATTCCAATATCAGAAAAAACATATTAGGAGTCCAGCCCTTAAGGTTTTATAAGTCTCTTAATAGGCGTAAGACAACAGCATAGCAATCTCTGTTCTTAAAATATTAGTTCTGAGTTGTAATCTGACTAAAACTGCTGAATTTCTCTGCAGAGAATTTCACATCATTATCCTTTCCAAAATAAATTCTTCACCATAAAGTATTTTGCACCCCACTTATTATGTGAACAATCCACTGTCAACTTTGGAGGTACCAATATCCTTCCACAACAATACAGAAACTATGCAAATTTAGGAAGTATCAGAAAAAATGGAAGTCATAGATGGGTACAGTAGCCTGTATGTCACACCAGTTGGTAACCAAGGGGCTTTTCAAGGTACTATCTTTTTTGTTTATATCTGTGATTGACTGTCCTCTCCATCATACATGATCAGATTACAGTGCATGTATGGAAAGAGCAAGGCTAGCTGGCCATTCAAGCCTTTGGCATAAAACAGGTAGGTGTCCTAGTTTGTAGTGGGCTTAAATTAGAGTTTTAGAACACAGTAAACATCTTGCTAACTTTTTTTTTTTTTTCCTTAATAAAAAGCATATGAAGGAATTTGGCTCCCAGTAAGGAATGTACCATTAAGTAAAAATGGCAATCCTAAAACTATCTCTTCAAAAAAAAAGCTAAAAGATATGCATTACCATAATCTTTTTTTAAGGAGTGGTATTGATTAGAGGGAGAAACAAACAAACCTCAGTGTACAGAAACTGTGCAAGAAACTTTATTACAACCTCAAAATGAATTTGAAGGGAAAAAATAAATTTCCACCTAAAACATACATGGAAAATAACACAACAACGTTCTTAGAAAACCTACTGTGAACAATTTGGATATGACAGATATGTCTAAATCATAGGTATGTGCAGAAAACCGGATATTGAGGATCCTACAAATTTCCATCTTTTTGTACCTTTTCCAGTAAAAAATCACAATGGTCCAGGATAAAGTTGATGTGCAATTTTATTATAAGGCTGTGTCTGGAACTCTGAATCCAGGGCTGTATGCTATGGCATTTTTTTCAGCCACCAGAGCTTCAGCAACAGCAATTAGTATGAAGGCCAGAGATGTTACAAAACTGAGAATGGTGCAGCCATGACAATTTCCAAAATGTGTGTAAGGGGTCTGAAGGACACTTTTTTTCCGAAGAATTCCCTGCCCCGTGCAATCCTTTCTTATGACTGCAGACTGTGGTACCTCAAAGATGTTTTATACAATTCACTTTATTTCACTGTCCAAATGGAATACATACTGTGCATTTACAGTGGGTGTTAAGTCTTGAGGCTTTTATTAGCTACTTCTCTACCCCTCTATTCCCCTTTCAACATGAACTCTGGCATCCATATTTTGCTCCTTATTACTGATATTCTTAGTATAAACTACCAAACTGAGTAAACCTTTGCAAGTGAGTGTAGTGCAACAGTAAAAGACAGCAAGTCACTAGTCACAGAAGTTTGACAGGCTCTTAGAAATGACTAAGGGGAGAAAAAGTCATGTTGTATTGCATTTCCCACAATGAAAATAGTGTGCATGAGTGCAGTTCATAATAAATACTGTTGCAAAAATAGAGTAAGTGAAGTTTAGGACATTTGGGAATTGAAAACTGGCAACTAGAAAATGAAAATGTAAAAAAATAGATGAGAGGAAGAGTTTATCAGGTTCTTTGCCTAAGCCAAAACAACCATATGCTGCACCAGCTAAAAAATCAAAGTGATTTTCAGTGTCAGCCTCAGGCAGCAGTAGGTCTAGGCATCTCTATAGGTGCAACTAAATGGTACTGATGATAGGGAGCAGCAGTTTTAGATCCTCTGAGAATTCTGTGCTTGCATAAGGTAGCAAAAGCATAGATAAGAGAGAGCAAAAGAGTAGAGAGGCCTACATCAGAGAAGGGACAATCTCCTGGAACATCACAGGTGACATAAGGCATTTCTGGATATTTTTGCTGCAAGACAACCCAACAGCAAAAATTGTTATCTGCTTAGTAACCACTAATTGGAGTTTAGGCCTCCATTTAGGGCACTATTTCCTTGCCTTGACTTTTCTGATCAATTTTCATCCATCTTTTATTTTTTTTTATAGAGGAAAATAAAAACTGTCATGACTAAATCTTTTAGAGGTACTGAATGTGACTGAATAAAGTGAAGATCAAGAGGATGCATTTTTGCCATGTCATCTACTGCTGTTTTTACAAAAGAGAATAAATTGAAAAGCATCTCTTTTAAAACATTGTATGCATGACACAGCATACTCAGTTGTATCTCATTTAGTCATGCAACTCCCAGTCAACATAAAAGTCACAATGCATGGCACATCTTGAAGAGATCTTCCCATGAAATAAAACCACTGTTAGCATTTTGTCTGCTACTGCACACACATATTTAAGAAAATAAGAAAGGAAGATGAAGGAAGAGCAACAGAGTGAGAGAAGGAACGCATGCACTCCATTCCACTGTCTAAATAGTATTATTCATTATTATTTTGATCATTTCTCTCTGATCAAGTCTTAAAAAAAAATTAACAACTAACCATACATTCACTGTTAAGAAATTTTATTCTGAACTTGCCACAGATATAGACTTGAAAATATAACGAATGTTTTCCATGTACAAATAATATAACTGTAAGTAATATTACTAGGCATCTCTATAGGGGCAACAAAATGGTGTACCTACATAGTGAATCTACAGATGCACCTCTACAGGTGAGTATAGTGAACTCGTTTCTACACTTGTATGAGATTAACGTGATCTCTACACGTCTACTCAAATCACATTTTATCACATTCTACCACTCTCCATCACAAAATTTTAAATACTACCTCATTAATTCCATATAGTAACTTGTGTAGATAGCTAGTTGCCTCCCAGATTGTCTTTCAAAACATCACTATCTGAGCTGCACAGCTGAAGGGGCAACAAGATTCCTCTGCACAATTCAGTCAGAAAACTTCCAAAACTTTTAGCAACTACAGGGAATATTAAATGACTAGTACTGGCTTGTGAAGTAGTTGGAAAAGACAACTTAGGAGACAACATTGCAATACACTGCAACTAGCACTGGAAAGTTAAAGGCTTCCCAGCCCAGAATGAATAAATTTCTGGTAACCTCAGGGAAGCCCAACATGCCTTCTGGCAGCAGGACACAAGCAGCATGCTTGTGTTGCAAACACACTGCTTGGGACCGGGACCACTGCAGAATCAGCATCAGGCAGAGACCTGAAGGTCCCATTTAGTCTATTCCCCTGCTCCAAAGAAGGATTAAAGCTCTTTATGTCTTTCCTGGCAAATGTCTATCATGTTGTGAAAATTCTTCAAACAAAAACCTATTTCAGTGCTTCAGTATCCTTACTATAGTCCACCTTTCTTTGGAGAGAAAGTTATTCTCTCCCCTATACAGCAGCTTTTTGAAAACTTACCATGTTTCCAGTCAATCTACTCTTTTTTTTTTTTTTTTTTGGACATAAGAATCCAATGCACTCAATATTTTCTTGGACATTAGGTGTTCAAGACCTTGAGTCAGCCTTGCTGAGCCTCTCTGACTCTTGTTCTTGCATTGTGGAGAGCCAGGTGAGGGCAATCATTACTTTCAGCATCCACAGCATAGCAGGACTTGGATAAAGAATTGTTACCTAATTCATAATTACAGGATCATGCAAGTGCTGTAGGAGTTCAACAGCCACAAAGACAAGAACAGTAAATGGCAAGATGCTGTTGCACCATCTAATTCTGTACAGCAAACAGTCAGCGTAAACTATGAAGAGAGAAGAATGAACTTCGTCATGTGAAATAATACGTTTGGGGGTACACAGACCCCTGAACCTTAGCATACCTGCCTTGAATATCTTTTTTTTTTTTTTTTTGTCCTCCTGTTATCAGAGACTTACAGTCAAAGGCACTCATTTTGCAGAAGAATGAGTTTCTAAATAAGCAAATAAAGCTAAAAAAACCCTGTAATCTGTATATTTCTAAGCATAGAGTGAAACATTTCTAATAATAAGTTTTAGAAGTTATATTTTCATTTCAGCTGTCGCTTTCTTTCCTCAGCAGGAAGTGCACATTGAGACAATTAAGTAATATGCAATTAGTTATCAAGTGTTTAAAGCTTCTTACTCACCCACTGGAGACATTTCTGGGACACTGGCAACATAAGGCCCATCCAGGAACTTTGGCTCATTATCATTAATGTCCTGCACTTTGATGATGAACTCTGATTCAGGCTCTAATGGTTTCTTGGTGTCAACATCCACAGCCTGAGCCCGGAGTGTGTAGAAAGGTTTTTCTTCTCGATCTAGGCTCCTTATGGCATGAATGTCTCCTGTGGTCTCATCAATGGTAAAAACTGTTCCAGCACCATCTCCTGAAAGGGTATATTTAACAGTGCCCACTCCTTTGTCCAAGTCAGAATGAAGCTTGACAACAAAAACAAAAACAAAAAAAAAAGAAAAAAAAAAGAAAAAAAAGAGGAAAAGAACATTAATGGCTTTTTCTAGGCTGGAAGGCAATTATTATTTTTATTTTTCTTCTTATATAATAAAAGGCATTAGAGGAACCGATTTTATAAGACCTAACTGTCTCTAAGTGCATGAGAAAAATGTGGGCAGCATGTTGTCTAGTATGTTTACCCCCATCTAGTACCCAGCAGAGAGAACATTTCAAAATTCTACCTGCTTTCTTGTATGAATATTGTTCACTACTAAAACTGCAATGAAGCAAGGCTTTGGAATTGTTATAAACTGAAATTTAAAACCAAGGATGAAAAACCACCAATAACCACATCAAAAAAACATAAGATGACATGAGAGTGTCAAAAGCTTTCACAGGCATTTGGCTTTCAGAGAAGTAGAAAGAAAATACCTAATTTTAATTTAACACACAAGAGCTTGATGGAATCCTAAACTCAAAGTCAAATCTGGTTTTAAAAAGACAATATACACCTCTTAATCACAGTAAATGCTAACCAGAACTAAAAATACTACCTTTTACACAAATATTTGATTGTTTCTGTCCTTTCTGAGATAGTCACATTGTGGACAGTGTGAAGCTAGGAGTTATCTTGCTCACTGGAAGAATACAGATCTCAATCATTTATGCCTTAACTCAATTATTTCTGCCTTAAATACCAGTATATACATTTTTCCAGACTATTAGTATGTTAAATCTCTCTTTCTAATTTGAAAAAATACTTGAATACAAGCTCTTGGACGTTTTTGCCCATTTGATCCGTGTCTATACTACTATAATGTGGCCTTAAACACTATTTCAAATGCAGGAATTTTAAAAATCAAAATACAGTATGATGAGCTTCTTTCTCAAATGCTTTTATCTGTTTCATGCTCATCCTTTAAATACATTTAAAGTTTTGAATAGATACTCAAGGTTACATCACTGACGCTGAAATAGCCTTTAAAATATTCGCCCACTTGTTCCATCTAATGAGGACTAAAGAAATCTGCTATAATGGACACAGGTTGGAATGGAGTTTTCAAGAGTGAATTCCTTTAAGCAATATAGTAAAGCGATTATGGATATAGGAATTATTTACATGATGTACTGCCCAAGGTGAAACACAATAGAGGAAACATGGGACATGAAAGGAGATTATGTAGAAAATGAATTACTGAGAAACTAAACGGTTTTGGTAATGGGGCAAGAAGCTAAGCTACGGAGAAAGAGGTAAAGGCAATTATTAACATTTATAGCTATTGCCTTGAAATTGAAAATAGGTCCTTGTGACTGTGGAAGAGGTCATGGTTTGTGGGACAGAGCGAACATGGTCTCTTCTTTGTCTACTTTTTCATCTCATCATTCCTGCTCAGTGAATATACTAGATTCTGATCTTTCATCTAGCTGCCCCCTGCACGCAATTTTAAATTATCTCTCCAGTCCAAAGTAAAGCATTTTGCTTCTTGAGCACTGGTTCTCTGTGGAAAGATTCAAAGGAAGTTAATTCTTTTCCTCCTGGGGTGTTAAATATTTCCTTGCTTGCAAAATGAAAAGATAATGCAGCCTGAGATAATTAATGTCTATTTCTTCTCATCACTTTCATTTAAGTGGCTCACAAGCTTCCTGCTGTTCCATTATACCTTGCTAAGTTAAAACTTAGTATTTTCCTTCCATTATCATATAGAAGCTTACAGAGACACATGGAGTGAAAAAAAAAAAAATCAAAATGATGGTGAGAAAGCTCAAAGAAAAAATGTTAGAACTTTATAGAGGGAACCACGACATTTTCTTACTTGTGTCCCTGTATTAAATAAAATATGTCTGGCCTTTATTGTGAAGTCTACGTTGTTCCATACTCCTGCAAGTAAGAATACCACAGAGCAAAAGAATGTGGTTTTGAAGCAAGGATTTGTAAACAGGGAAGCGTGCAAAGAATATTGTCTCCACTCCCATCTCCTGTCATCGGATTTGGCACTAAAGCTGAGATGGTTGCATGTCTTTCTGATTGCCAGCTGAAGGGTTGATGTTCAGCTAGTAACAAATCAGGCTGCATTGCATGTGTTATCTGAGCACTTGGATTATACTAGAGAGAAATAGCTATAGTTGCTTCCCCTAGTTGGGGAAAAAGGTAAAAAGTGTAACAAGAAAAAAGCAAAACAAGTACTCCTAAGAGAAAGGAAGAGTAAAATGCAAAGGCAAGCAGAAGCAGAGCTTTTTTTCAAATGTACTGGAGCAAAAAAGCTTTATAACTGGCAGCATTAGCAATTCTACAGTTATGGACGTGTTTACTGTGCTTCACAAATATCACTTAGCTAGTATAACCTAGGAACCATTCCATTGATTTAAGCAGAATTGTATTGCTTTGGATTAGCTGGGATCTGTCACATTGTATTTATTCATCAAATCATGCTAATCTGACAATTTCAATATAGGCTTCTTAGATGCCATTGCTGGACAAAGGATATATAAATGCTTATTTGTAGCCAACATTGACCTATGCAATTTGTGGGGCAATTCAACATTACAAAGTGTCTAATTACTGTAGGGGAATAGCTGATTGATTTAATTTAAAATGAACTAAACTCTCCACAATAAAAGACACACAATATTGAGATTCAAACGCAAGGATTGAGAGAGAGGAGCTAGCATTGGCTGGACTTGCACAATACTAGAAAATAATCCTGGTATTCAATGCCTGAAATTTTCCAGAAAGAAGTTTAGGCTAAAGAGTAAGTGCTTGCTAGTATATCTCTACTCAATATCTCTATATATGTGTTACAAGCTGTATTGTACTGGAAGAAAAGACATTTATTTTTTTGTGCTGAAAAACATACAGAAGATTTGTGAGAGACTAGGTTTTTTGACACTGTGTCCAGCAGCAGTTTTGGGTTTGTATCCCATTTCTCCTTGCTTGTACTTATTTTCTAATTCTTGCTCTTCTGCTATTTGAGTGAAGATACAGGGCAAGAGAACAAGTGTTCAAATCTCACCTACCTCCCTCCCAATGTGTTTATATTTCAGAATTACTTGAATTTGCTGCAACAGGGTCATACAAGTTGGTTGTATTCACATGGATTTTTCTTATTGTTATGTCTTCTCTGTAAATCCTGAATATTAAAAATGCCACAAAGGTTTGGAAATGCAAGGGATTCATTTCTACTTTTGCTCAAATCTGTGCTGCTATTCTCACTACCTAAGCAACACAGAGTTTAGCGTCAGGTATTTGGGCAAATCTGCCCCAAGTGTAAAATTAATGATTTCTTGCAGCAAACTCTGTTAGTGCAGAAAATCATGAATATTTTTCTGTGATGGCAGTTAAAGACATATTCCATAATTCTTGCTAATGTGTGCAAACAATAACACATATGGCAAAGGAAATGACTGATAAAAAAATCAAGTATGACTAATAAGATGGAGACTATTGCGAAATATATTGCATAAATCTATGCAGAAACTATGACAGTGTTCTTGAATCATATCCAATACCAGATGCCAGACTGAGTCAGTCTACAAGTCCATGTGATCTAGCAATCTGCTTCAGCCTACAACTAGCTGAAAGATACTTTGCTTCGGAGAGAATGAAAAAGTTGGTAACAACTTGTTACAAGCACATCTGGGAGAAATTATTTATTCAGTTCTTCAGGCAGTTATGTCCAATTCCTAGCAAGCAGTATGTTTATTTGTATTTTAGCAATAAATTAAGACCTTACTGCTTCAACAACTCAGTGTTATAAACTCCATGTCACTTCGAGAATTCATACACCTGCACAAGTTATTTGATATTACATATGAAAACACATGAAAAATCAAGAAATGCATTAGCTAACGTACTTCAAGAACTGTTGTATAGTCCCAGCTAAATTCAACATGGCAGCGGTATGGATCAGAAGTATTTGTTCCTTGGTGCTGATTTGCTCCTCAGTATCCTATGCTCAACTGTTCATCTTTTCTTTTCTTAAACACTTCAATGACTTGCATTAATAAACTTACAGTGGTTTGGAAAGTCGAATTTGTAAATTCACAGACATAGATAAAGAAATCAGAAGCAAAAGAAACTTAACAAATTTGCAAGATAGTCTAGCCTTAAAATGAAGTAATCACTATACCCTCACAGATGATGCAAGAACAAGGTCTATGACACATTCACTAGGATTGTTGTGATCTTAATTTCATAGCAATACAGGCATTGAAAAGCTGTTTTATGACTTGACTGGTTCCTTTTCTGAATTTCTCATCCATATACAATAAGAAAAAATAGAGAAAGAAAAGAGAAAGAAGTAAAAAAGTTTTAAATGTTAAGGAATGTTTAATATCCCTAAACTGATATATTAACCCTGTGATATACTCAGATTCTAGGTCTTATTCCATTGCCAATTTCACAGGCTGAAAAAAAATGTCACTGTTCAATTTATTTATTACTAGATCAATTTATATGCAATTTATGCAATTTATATATTGCAGTGCATATCTGGACTGAAAACATTACTTAATGTTCCAAGATATTAACGCTTCCTTGCATACACAACGGTCCTTTTTATTCATCCCACATCTGTATCTTTACATCATTTTTCATTATGCAATATATTTTAGGACTTTATTCCATTATTTCCTCTGCCTGTATCTACTTCTACATATCTCCATTTGCTCTGTAGCCACCAGCTCCTCCCCCTGCCCTTTCTTGGGTAATATGCTGTTCTTGGGTAATAAACTGTTCGAGAAGTCAAAATAGCCAGTCAACTCCAGTATAACCTAAGACTGCAAACACAGAATGATGTGCTGAACTGAGGAAAGGAAGAAGGTTCATTGTTGTATGGAAAACATATATGCAAGCAGAGCTATTTTGGCAATCCTCTACTGCAAAAGTCTGTGTGTGGGAACAGGGATACGTACTACAGCAGAGGAGGGGTAAATGAGCCTAGAGAAACTTTTGATACTAACCATATAAGAAGACTTTCTATCTGGAACATCAGCCTTTCAAAAGATACTTATTCTACACATATTTTCTATTGGCAAGAACTCTGTCTACAGAGATTGCATAGTTCCTTTTAAAAAGTGATAATTAGATTCTAATGTACTGCTTTTATACAAACATATTTTTTTCTTCCCTCTAAAATATATAAAAGTAGAAAATTTTCCTGAGTTAAAAGTGGGATGGGGGAGTTGTCTTTAAGAGACCTTAATTCAGGAAATTGAGTAATAAAAACAACAATGCAATTGCTGCTAATCAATCCAATCAAATATTTTCCTTTTCCTTCCCTCTCCATCACCCACCCCACCCTCCAGAGAATGTTTAGGGACAAGGCAAAATCTTCTCACAACACACCCAGTGCAAATGTTTCTTGATCCTAAAAATCTGGATTACCTAGGGCATCTTCTTAGTAGTTAACATGCATTAATCAGGCAAGACAGCTGTCTAAAGCCTGTGTTGGGAAGAGTTAGGACACTACTACAAAATGGGTCAGATGAACAACAATCTGCAAAATAGGCATATGGAAAGAAGTAGCAACTAAAATCATAGAATCAATCATTTAGGTTTGAAAAGACCTTTAAGATCATCGAATCTGACTACAAAAGAAAGATGAATAAAAAAAGAAAATAATTATGTTTTTTAAAGGTCATTTGGAAAAGATTGTTTTGTTTCCTTTTAAGACTGAAAATTATTTTGAATAGGAAGGGGTGTCTTTGTACAGGGCTTTTACAAGAGACCCCCATCCATGACTAGGCTTTCTTAGCGCTATGAAAATTTTTAAAAAGAATTAAAAATATCAATTAAAGGATGTGTATATATAAAAAAACATATAAAAATATGTATAAAAATATACCATGGATAAAAAAATTATTATTTGAAGCAGAAATCTGTGTGTATCTTATCACCATGACTAATTTTCTTAGGGATGTATTGCTATGGGTTCTTTTCTTATGTTTAATAAAATATTTACTTCCAAGTATTGGCATTTTTCTGCCTAACTTTTGTAAAAATGGTAATAGACAACATGGTTCTGCATTTTGAAGTATCTTTAGTACACTCTCCAAATCAGATTAGAATGCTTTCTTATTCAAGAGGAATTAAATAAAAAGGTTTATACTCTTTTTCTAGTGATTCCTGTTTGACAAATAAAGCTGAGCTTTATTTGAATTAAAACACCGATTATCCAATTAAATAAAACATTATCTCCTGTCACAGGGATTTAGTTTAAGCATACTAAATCAGACCAGACTTTTCTAATAATAAATGTGGTTGCTGGTTACTAATACGATGGCAAATAAGTCATTAGCAAGGAATAAAACCAGTACCTGACCTGGTCAGTTCAAATGAATCATCATCCCTATCGACAACACTGACTTGAGGGGTCAGGGATTGTTATTCTTCTGATTCTGCTCTACCAGAAAATTGCAGTATTCAATAATAACACTTGCAAAAGCATATTCTAAAATAAATATATTTTTTATTTCATGAAATGAAATTGACCATAGACAGAAAAAAATAGTGCTAAATGAAAAAAAATATGCACTAGTAAAATATTGAAAGAATAAAAATCTATCATTAATATTGCAGTATAACTTGATTATACAAATAATTATATATGTAATTTACAAGTTGCATCATCATTTCTCATGATGACTTTTACATCACCATTTCAGCTGGGGTTGATACATATAGAAACACTGTGTCCTGGTCCTCTCTCTTAAACTTTAATGTAAGAATCATATTGGAAGTCATATTTTTATTAAATTAGTCTTACTGAACTCATATAACTCTGTGTTACAATGTGATCTGTGTATTTAGGTTGATAGGTTTAAGTCCACAGTCATGTTGAATTCCATTTGAGACAACTGTTCTGATGGTAACAGCTGATGTGACCACGAATCTGCTGAGGCCTCTACATATTATCACGGTAAAGTAACAACATAATCACAGGTTCCAACAACAATTCCAGTACTGGCCATTAGACAATAACAGAAGACAAAATTTGAGGACATTTATCAACTTCCAATTTCTTCTTTCTCCACTGCAATTTTATACATCCTGCTGCAGTAACATCAGCTACAATGAAACGTGCAGCTGCTGAAGACAGCTCAGTGGAAAATGATTTCACCATCTCAGTAATTTTTTATAATTTCAGAATTTTTCAATGTATTTAATAGGAACAGAGCAGGGAACTGAATCTGAAACTCTCGCAGTCCAAAGACCTTAATGCATCAGTTGGGAATGGTGAGGTTGTGCCATGTATCCTCATGGATAGATGTGGCCCACTCCTTTGGTAAACTATCTTCTCATTCACAGGAGCCTGTGCAAAACATCACCTGTTACAAATGATTGCATTTCAGTTGGCACCAGTGGAGCTGGTTTGATTTACACCTGTGAAAGGACTGGCTCTCCCTCTGTACCAGTGCCTGACTGGCGTCCCGATGGCTAAGTGAGAGTATAATGTTGATGCCTGAAACTGAGAAATGAGGGAAGGGAATCTGAAACAAACAGGGGTCTAGGGAAAAATCATCACAGGCTTCAGCAGCAGATATTCGCATTCCTTTTCGAGGCAATACTTATTTTTTAACTCTGAAAACTAAATGAAGATAACAATACAATCAAATTCTACATTCTTGCTATTTCATTATGCAAGATCTTCAAAACACATAACGGCATTGCTGTAGTTTATTAAAATGGTAAGTACAGAGGGGTGGTGCTCTTTTTAGATAGCATATACGATTGTAGCATTTCCTTTCTGAAACAGGAATCACTGTAAGAATATCAAAAAGACCTGCATTTCTCTGGATGCCACATACTGACAGAAATATACTATTTTGCCCTGTGTTCCCTGATGTATCTCTTCCACAACATATATAAAAGATCAATGCATGAAAATATGAATTATGCTGTATGAATAAATATAATAAAAATAGATACTAGAGACTTAAGAAGCCTTTTGTTTGATGATGACACACTAGAACAGGTAGGGAATGACAAAGTAGAAAGATTTTACCTCAACCTGCTTATCCCTATGACAAGTCATACTATCATAAACTATTTGACCACTTATTTTTTCTAAATAGGAAAAAAAAAAAATTCTAGTTTTTATCACAGAGTTGAAAAATACTAATTTTAACACATCTATTAAAGGGATAATTTTATGGCATTTACAGTCACAGAATTTTATGAGTGAAATAGAATATATTCTGAGATTTTAATCTCTTTATTTTAACTTAAATTGACCCAAAAAACCCAGGCAAACAAGCACACCACAATCTGAAATAAAATCCAAATAATTCAGCAATCATGAATCAATAACGCTTAATGTATATGAGATATAGAATAGAAGGTACAGCAGAGAAGCTGAAAGTCTTCCTCTGTGCCCACATGTCTCAATTCCAAGAAAGCGCAATCATGTGAACCATGTTCCAACTGCAAGATTTCCTCAAAAAAATATTTTTAAAGGCTGTACTGAAATCGCCTTTTCATGCAGCAACTGTTGATTTTCCTCTGGTCGCAGAAGCAGCATAGGAAAGGGTTGCGTTGTATGTTTTTCTTGTATTTTGCTGAAACATTCAAAATGGTTGCAGGTTAAATATTCTTTGGGTATGAAACTGTAACTTGCTGTGCATTTGCTACAGTGTTGAAATAAATTTCCTGCAACAGATTGAGGTCTAGGTATAGTTGAAACAATAATGCAATAAACAGCAGTCCCTGCATTTTTTAAAACTACTTGCTGAAGCTGGTTTCTGGTCTGAACAACTTATATTCTTTGTCTAAAGGACCAACAAGAAATTGGTAAAATACAAGCAGTGATTACTTAACAGCAGAGTAGCAACTTACAAAATGTTGTTATCTCAATGTAAGTAGGTTCAACAAATTAAGAAGATAATGAAATTAATGAAATTAATCTCATTAATTACAGAAAGAGGAGCAGAAACATGTTTTTGAGTTGGCTGAGTAAATGTGGTCACTGTGGAGGAAGATGAATGAAAATGCTTAAGGACCATATGCCTTGCAGGCCTGCTTGTGCACCACCATCATGATGTTTGTACTGCAGCATGACACCATTTCATATTCAGAATGACAACTGATACCAGTGGTGGAAGCCAGGACATACTGGCAGAGGGAGAAGGCCTACTTGACAAAAAGGTTGTATTCCTTTCAAGCTCCCTTAGAAACAGGAAAATTTTATTGGTATCGTTGGCAGGGATATGAGCTGCATTTCCAATTTCAGAGTTTTAGAAATAATAAGGAAGGGGTCATATTTACAACTTTTTACTCAATTGAATATAATTAGGGTCTTCAGGAATAGTACCAGTCATAGCAATAGAATATATATGAGGTGGTATTCATGATATTAAAATGTAATAAATTACAGAATATAATAAATAAAACAAGAAAATTGGTACAATACAGATAAGTGACACACTGAGTAGTTTGCATTTTCTTCTAACGACTTACAGGAAAAACTTCGGCAGTTTTGCAAAAAAAAAAAAAATTTCTCATTCAGTAGAGTCTTAATTAATTGACCTTTAGATGGGAGAAAAGTAGGTTCTTATGACACAGGTAAAGTGTCAAAATTTATTCTTCAGGCTTGGATTATTTAAAACAAGCAGCATTTATATGGCACTGTGCAGAACTGAAGCAAATCATGAGAATCCTGTATATAATGTAAGTTATGGACACATTCATATTTCACATATCATTAAGCTGCCCTGCGTGTAAGAATATTGGTATGCCTTCTTTTTAATAAAAACGTCACACCTATGTACTAACAAGCAAAATAAAAATATTTCCACAGCTCAAGCCTAAATAATTTCTGCTCAGATGGAGTAGTTTCATTATAAATCTGAAAGGTGATTGTCTCTGCTGGATTGTCCCAATGTAATTTTTAAAAAAATGTGTCGAGTTTACATGAAGTTACATTCTAGCTATGGCATTTACTTGCAAAATTTACTCATGTTTTTAATGGATAAAGAAAAGTGATTTAAGAATCAGTGGAGAATACAGTGTAATAGATGAAGAAATTAAGGAGTTTTATAATTTGGAACAGAAATGATTGTATGGCTGCTGTAAGATCTCTGTTTTCTATAGCTGTGGCTGTACTTCTTTTTTATACTGATGAGATGAAAGAACAGCCACCTCTGCTGCTGCTAGTGGGGATGGAGAAGGAAGAGAAGAGCATAGAGTCTTTTTACCCTAGAGACAGAGGGCAGCAAGGTTATTGCTACAGAGACCTTGGAAGAGGGAAGAAGCAGGAAGCAAGGTAGAAGAGTTGTGTCTGGGTGAGTTTATATTCCCTCCCTTTTCTGATAGAGCTGCTCAGTGAAACAACAGAGGTGTTAATTTGTTCCTAATCTTCTGCATATGGTTCTTCCAGAAGTCCTGGGGAAAATAATTTACAACAGCAAAATCTCTCCAGGTTCCAGGGAAGCCTAATTGTGTCCATAAAGCTTAAATCTTGGCCTCCGAGAAAGTCAATGGCAAAACTCCCATTGTCTCCAATTTTATTCAATAATAATTAGGGCCTTGCAAGTACTAGCAGAATACTCTCCTGCAGAGTAGTAGCAGGGTACTCTCCTGCAGAGTGAGAGTAAACATTTTCTTTTGTTTAAATTCACACACTTAGGTAAATTTTCTTTCTACTTTTAAGTTTTAATGAACTGAAGATCTCAAAACAGAAACCACAAAATTATTTTCTTTTCTTGTGAGGAAATCATTCACCATCTCCCTCTTCCTCCCTTGTCTCTGATTTTCCAGAACTTCAAATAATACTATTTGATTGCTTCAAGATTCAAGAGATGGTATAAACTTAATCACACAGAATCACAGAATTGTCTAGGTTGGAAAAGACCTTGAAGATCATCCAGTCCAACCATTGACCTAACACTGACAGTTCCCAACTGCACCATATCCCTCAGCGCTAAGTCAACTTTACTCTTAAACACCTCCAGGGATGGGGACTCCACCACCTCCCTGGGCAGCCCATTCCAACGCCTAACAACCAGTTCTGTAAAGAAATACTTCCTAATATCCAGTCTAAACCTTCCCTGGCACAATTTGAGGCCATTACCTCTTGTCCTATCACTTGTTACTTGGTTAAAGAGACTCAGATAATGCTTTTTGCAATGTTAACAATAAACTTCCAGTTAGACAGAAATAACTGTGAAATCCTTCCACTGGTGCAGGAGTTACTTGTTATGTGACAGGGGTTTTAGCCTTTTATTAATGTTCACAGAAGTAAGGCTTCTTTCACTGACAAACGATGCAGCTATTGATAGCTAAATTCACCTGAATTTGCAGTAGCTGCTAATTATGATCAAAGGAAGTCATATTCACAAAGGGAAGCATTTTTTAGCAATTTTCCTAAGAAATATTCCTTTGGTGTGATAGGTGATTTGCACATGCCCTTTTTGAACATAAGAACAGACTTAGCTATGAAATAATAATAAATTCATTGGCTGGAGACCTTCTAAGCATCAAACACTTGCTGTCTGCCCTTAAGTTTTCATGGATTTGCAACGCAGTTCTCAAGTTCATCATCTTATAACACTTGCTCCAAATATAGACACCAGGATTGAGAAACATGTTTGTGCCTCTCTAAAAAGACAATGTAAACATGACCTATAATAAAGAACAAATTTCTACTTTGTTCTGACAAATATTTTTACTCATGGATTAATAGAGAATCTCTACTGTGCATAAGGCACTTCAAGAAAACATACAATTTAGTGACAGATTAATTTCAACTATACCTGAAAGACGTATCTGTAGAAACTACATATTTGTTAAGATCACAGAACACTAGTACCCATTTAGAATTAGATCAGTTAATCCTGAACTAATTAGCATCTGTTTGTTAATAAAACTCTTACTCTAGCAATATTTGCACCATAAATTGAACTAAATTTAACAATATAGGATAATGTAGTCTAATTTACATAGGACAATAATTCAGTTACTGAAAGAATCCAATTCATTCAGGAAGGTAATATATAAACAGAGTGCTTTTGCTTAAACCAAATCAAAGAATGAACAGGTAATTACACTTATTGACTAATGAATTTTTCAAAAATGAGTAAGCCAGAAAACAGTGGTTATTTCTGTTGCTCATCTTTTTGGAGGGGAAAATACTCTAGATATACAAATTACCGAATCTGTGGAAAGATAGTGTTTCTAATTCTATTAACAAATTGATTATTAAAACACTTATTTTCATTGCAAAGTTATTTATTTGAAGATCTCATTTCTTTCAAGGATATCAGATGTATAGTTTCAATGCAGTGAAAACTGCCTTACAAGAGTATTCTCTTGTAAGTATTGCTTACAGTAATCAAAGAGTATTTCTCTGTAGCATTGAGGCAAGCTATATTTTCCTATCTCATTCAGGAGGCAAGATCTACCTTCTGGACAATGATCATAGTGTGTGACTATATGAACGTAGCAGGTGCAGCCTCTGAAAACACAACATGCAAGCCACCCGTGGAAAGACATGCAAGGCTGTACTCTGTAGTATTGCACTTTATTTACGTATAGGGAATAACATGTAACTGCCAAAACTCATATCCACAGCAAGGCACAGGTCTATTTGTACCAGCCACATGCCCCATAGAGCTTGTTCTGTTAAAGTAACAATAGGGAGTTTGACTCAATAAGAACAGAAAAAGTAAAAGGCTTTATGCAGAGCTTCCCACTCCTACCTTCACCTTCTACACCTGCATGGGGAAATAGCCATTCTTGTTGAGCTGCTATAAGATCCAATTTAGAGATACATCCTTTACTCTAAAACTAAGTCTTTTGAGAGGCTGGCTTAGGGGTATGAAAAGAATATAGCATTCACTTGTAGTGGGCCTTTTTAAGCTTTCAGAATAGATTCATCCCTTGCTGGCATCCAGCTGGCCTTGTTTTGAGTGCTGCAAAATATGCTTTGAAAAATCATCTAGCACAGACAAAAGAAAATATTTAAGTAAAAATGGGCTTTTGATTTACAATATGTGTTCCTTAAAAGTGCATATTTTTCATTTTAATGGTACCTTTACAGGAAGCATGAATTGGTGTTGTGGGATGCCAAACACCTGTCACAATGAAATTTTATGCTAAGAAATCATGAATAAACTATGTCTCAACACACTTATAGCCTTAACAGGATGATGTTCTTCTGTAAGAATTCAAGTGAATACTAACTTTTCTATAAATATTATTTTAAAATAGATAAAATTAGTGAGATACCCCTGCCAAAGATTTTAAAATTCATAAATACATCAAGATTTCTTTGCTAATTTGTTCACTAATTTAATGACTTAGTTAGATTGGGCTTAGCCATCATGATTAACAAGACATTATAACACCAATCTCCCATAAGATGAAAATAATATTTAAATTAGTTTGTTTTAAACAGTACTTCTACACTACAACTAAGTAGTGGATTTTTCCTTACTGGAAGAGCTGGTACCTGAAGAAACAGTAATTTACTTTCTTCCTGATTTGCTATACCAGCTGCAGCTACTAGTAATGTAGCATTTTTGACTTCCTGAAGCATCTGTTTTGTAGTCAACTCTGTTAGTACTGTGGAGCCCTGGTGACAATTTGGGGGCTTGCGTGACTCCTTTATTATCAGCACCATGGAACTGATCATGGAATATGGGATTCCTTGGGATTTTTCTTTTTCATATAAACTCTAATCTTTACCTTTGTAAAGATAAACCTACACGAATTCATTTTTAAGTGTGAGATGAATGTGAAATGGAATCTGTATTTTAGAAAACAATGGGATAATCTGAAGACCTTTCTTTATCCCACAAATAAAAAATTGTTTGTCCATACATGTGAAAGAACCTCAGAAATGCTGATTAACCTCCCCCTCAAAAAAAAATCTGATAAATTCCCTCTTTATTGAAGGAAGTTTGCCCTCAAAAGGCACTGTTTTCATTTTTAAGAAAGAGCAAGAAACAGTTTCGGATGACAGAAAAAAATTACACAGAGTGGCTCTCCAACTTGTCCGTGATCTGTGAATGTCAGGGCTTTGATAGGCACATGAATAGGTGTTTCAGTCAGGCTGGGCTGTACAAAGAACAGCTAAGAAGAGATACTTGCCTATCTCTAAAGAGGTTATAGAGGAGACATTATGTATCTCATCTGGAGGATATTTCTCCCCATGACCACAGTGCAGCATTCTAACATACGTCCCTCCTCAGCACAGCAACACAGAAGCACCAGAACCACTGAGGGAAGATTGTAAGGTGCTTCCGGATGACTTCCCAAAAGTGCAAATAAACCTTTGTTCTCCCAGTATTATCGACTATGCTTTGTGTGCTGATCCTGCTGCTACACCTACCTCTCTCCCACAGCAGAAGTATTTGTGTCGTGCTGCCAGGGCATCAGACACCATCTCTTTCTCTACTTGGTCCACAAGGGCTCCTACATCTCCTTGCTGAGCAGTACTGCCTGCTGTGAAAAGGATGGAAAAGCACTTTTTCCTGTGGATAAGCAAAGTAATAAACTAGTCATGGCAACAGCAAATTAGCAGCACATATCAGTACTACAGGGCGTACGTAGGATCTGAGTAGCAATACCCCGCCAAGGTCCTGGAGGTATTATGGGCGTTGACACAAGAAATGTAATGATGTTCAGGTTCTAGAAATCCACGTTCATGTAAGAGCTACTGATGATACCTGTACATCAATTAACAGAGGGTATTATCAACCCTACTTACAGGGAGGGAAACACAAAGAAATAGAAGGGTACAAAGTAGCCCAATGGTACAATCTGTAAACAGAACTCAGTGGAAATGTAGTGACTTTAATGGCAGTAGTCTCTCTTTTAGCTGCCTTCCAGCACAATAACAGCTGTTGATGAGCATTAAGTTAGCTTTTCATTCAAGCCACAGAATGGCAAAGAAAGATCAGAGAAGTGAAGCACAATAATCTAACTTTACAACTTCAGCCAGGAACACCGAAGAAATTATGAAACCCAGTAACTCCAACTGATTCTGAAGAAGAGTAGAGATGATGATCTCGACAGAGAACATCAACTAAAGCAAACTTGTCCTCCCATATGACACTGGGTCAGTTCAATGAAGGTTTAAGCATAAAAACACTAAAGGTCAAGATAGTAGAACCAGAAGGCCTATGAGAAGAAAATTTGGATCATTTACCAGCACAAAAGTAAACAAACAAACATACACCCACATATTTTCCATAAACCTGTTTTAGAGTAGTTCTTTTCCTGCTTGGACATGGAAGACAAAAAAGAAAAAAGAGAAAAGAAGAAAATAAAAAGTAATATGATCAAAAATGTGTAAATCATATGCATTACTAATGGCTGTTGCAAAACAGCTAGCAAATGTTTCCAAAAGAATGGGCAAATTAATTTTACATAGCCAAGTATTTTAAAAATATGCATTTTATGAGAATCTTAAAGGAAAAAACAGATGGCATTTTAGACTGCATTCTACATACAAGATTTCTCTATCACAAATTGTGAATAATGTATGCATCCTTTCTCATCTCTTTCCTACATAACAAGTTTTGAAATATTAATTTTTGTGTTTAGAAAAAATTACAGTGAATATTTTAATGAGCACATTCAGGAGAAAGTACAGGACTTCACAGGAGTAGATATATTGTTAAGAGCATAAACCCATGTTTAGAAAATTACTTCTGTTCTTCATAACTTCTTTTACCCTTTTTTCACACCAAAATTTTTCTCTCGAAAAATTCATTTTTGAGTTGGACTATTCTATATTTCTTTCCTTTTTTTAAAAAAAAATAACTAGACTTCATGTTATCTTACATTATTGCAGTGAAAAAATCTATTTAAATAGACCATATTTCCTAAACCAAATACATCAACAAATAATTTTTCATTTCTCTGTCATGATTCTTATAACTTTGCATTGCTTGTTTCATGCTTTGTTTTATCAATTAGGATCAAGTCAAAATTTATTAAAATGGAAATATCTCAGTGACTTCAACATAAATTTGATCTGTCTCATAATTTTTATTGTTTGTATGCTTTTTTCACCTTGTGAAAAGTAACAGCTGAACATGTTCTAACACAAATCAGACAGAGAACTAACTAAAAAAGAAGGCGTATGGGCAAATGTAACTTTTACTTGGGCTTTATTTTGTACTTGTAGTCCCTCTGTAGACCTCACGTGCAAGTCAGACATTTTTGGGAATATATATGTGTATATATACATACACACATACACATATATGTACTAGACACACATACATAAATATACATTAGACTCCATGAATATAATTTGGGGGTTATTTGTTTAAAAAGCGATTCAACAACACAGCAGGATACACACATGAGCAAGCAATGGAAATTTTTGCTCAGGCACCTCTCTTGCCTTTGCACCTTGGAAGCTCATTTCTTCTAACTCAATAGCGTGTCTCTGCTCTGATTTTGTGCAAACCATGTAAAGACCTATTTTCTAGTACCTAGATTTTTCAAGGATTATAGACTATGAGAGGTGTACATTACAAGCATGAAAATATGGCATATTTGTGCATATAAATTGTATAAATATAGATCTTAATATAAATACCACAAAGAGCTACTCCAAAACTGAGACCATACTCTCCTACTTTATACTCCTATTCTGCATAATTTATTCCTTAACTTTTGGACACTTAACTGTATAAATCACTTTGTTTCTTCTTAAAAGGATTGGAAAATTTGACTATAATTTAGGGGAAGAGGCTGACTAAACATGCCAGCACTCACCTAGCCTTGGTAGTGTTTCCATATCTATTTTTTATTAGACACGAGCTGTACCTATGCTAGCAAGTAACATGAACCAGTAAGAGTGGATCTAAAGCAGCTGATGCTCAGGAACAATGCCCACAATAAATGCACCTCAGGGGTTTTTTGCTGTGGACAAGATCTCATCTGGTTTGATGGACTAAGTGTCAATTCATGTGGTGCATCCTCTCAGCTTATTTTTATCCAGAAGTGATCTAGTTTGTACTCTTCAAGACCTCTCCTGATGTGAACAAAAGTACAGTAAATCCGAATGATCAAGAGATTTGCCTCAGAAGTGCACTTTAGATCACAACGAAAATGCTCATGGAGGTTTGCCAGCTGTCAGGTAATGCACAAATGCCATGATTCTGAAACATGGTCAGGAATTCAGTATTTAAGAAGGATAATATCCCCATCTCTATTTTGAGAGAATCAAAAAGAATTTTTTAGGGAAGTTCCAATTTATTTTATGGACACAGCTCAAAATGGAAGTGGGCTTTAGTTTATGTTTGTATTGTAAACAAAGGCGATTTCTCTTTAAGTAAAGATACAGCTCATGTCAGCTGATTATAAGTAGCAGTGGCATAATGTGAAGTAAACTGGATTTTAACAGGAAAGAATTTAAATTTACTTTCAAATCCCTGAATCTGAAGATAAATTTTCTGAAAAGGATTTGTGTTAATAAAGTCTGTCAAAATGTGTGTGGTATTGGCAGCATTTTGACAAATGTCACCATTGTCTTTCTTAGTAAGCACTGTTTTAGATCCTTGTTCATCTTGTCCTTTACTTATTAACACCCATGAATATTAAGACTATAAATGACCTTCAGCTGTTTAAATACATGATACAATGTCAATGGTTTTGTAAAGTCCTTGCATAATTTTACCTCTATTTATCTTTGTAACTTACTTTTTTTCCCACAGTTTGAGCTACTTACTGGAAAGTTAACACTGAAGATAAACTACTGAAGCAAATAACTTCTGCGTATTTATCTAACTCATAGCATACCATATGTCCACTATTAACAAACATGGCAATAGAACCCACACAAAGACACCAAATGAAAGAATCTTTGGTTCCTGTCTTGTGGATATTGGGCAGAGGGGTTGCAGTTTTATTTTCCTCCAAATAATACCATTTTATATTTTCACCAATAATACAAAATTATCTGTATAATGCATGAAATGTGATCAAATTCAGTATATATTTCTTATTATCTTGTAGGCTAATTATACCATTATTTTTTACAAGTTTTTAACTACTGATATTTGGAGATAATTAAAGAAAATGAGCAGCCTGTCAGAATTATTTAATACACTAAGGAAGCCATTACTTCAGAATCAGTCTCTGGGGCTGGGCTCCCCAAAGAAACATGTTAATCCATTCCAAGGAACACAACTGGAGAAGCATAAAGCATAATGCAGATAGATTATTATGAGCACAATACTTTTGATTGCCTGTTTCTCTGTTATTTTAATAATTTTGTCATCTAGTCTGATGATCTATGAATACAGTAGGGTAATGAGGAATTGACAGCATTGCCCCTTTCTCCCTTTCCATCTTTCCCTTGAGCTTACTTCACCTCGCAGTCACAAATTTGACATTATTAATGTTAAGACAAGGAATGGACTTGGAAGCTAACTATTTAATCTAAAGAGCACTGCACTGACTGGATGTAGAGAAATTTATTCAGTAATCCTTTATTTCATTTCCAGGTAGGCAGATCTGCCCAGATCTCTGAGTTACTGTGTTATTCAGCGTAGTCAGAACTCTACTTATCAACTCAGACAATATCAAACTGTAGACCAGTATCTCAGATCATTATAAAAAAACCCCACATGTAAAAATAATTAAAAAATCAGAAGGATAGACTTTATTGTCGCTAGGGTTTCAATATAATCTTGATAATTTCTCTGACAAGTAATTTAGTCATTCCTCTGCTTCAGCTCCCTACTTATGGAAGAGACATAATACCTTCTTGCCTCACAGATGCCTTAGTCACTGTGATGTTCAGATGCCTTAGTGATGACGTCCATAAAAGCACTTCTTTGAATCACAGTACTTTATAGAGATGATAATAAGTGTAGAGGACAGAACAATTCATTTTTTGTAGAATCAATTACAATTTCTTAAAAAAAAAAAAATCCTCCAAAACAAATGAATAAGTTACACATTTATTTATTTTTTAATTGACAATATATCTAATTTTAATACCCTGGGTAATAAAATTATGCTATAGTTGCTAGCAGGCTCATCTGGCAGAATTTTACACTCAGCTTGTCAAAGAGGGAATGATGTAACAAGCACAGTACAGAACCAGGCCTTACAATAGCTTTCAGACATGGCAAATGAAGCATTGCAATGAACATGTCAAAATGGTAAATAAAGTAAACCAATCTTGTTTATATCCTACATGAAACAACTTATTTTTGGTTTTGTGTTTTGCGAAAAAGCCAGAATTATTGTTTCTAACATAGATAACAAGCATGTTATTGCCCTTTAACTTCTCAATAGTACCAAATTAGTCTATCAGCATAGAAATTGCTCAAAATAAATAAATAAATACTGTAGTTTTTAAAAATGCCACAGTAACACATACCTTTGCTGAAAAGAAATTCTCAGTAAAACTGGTTAGTGTTTCAAGTTTTCAGCATCTTTATTACAGTTCTTAAACTGCGCAAATGCTGCCTGCCAAAATTCATTAAGCTTACACTGGAATGTCCTGATTCTGCAAACACTCATTGATTTTTTTCTTGGACTCTACTGCTGGCATCAATTAGGGCTAAACTAGAAGCAGGTACCTGCTGTTGGACTGATACAGCTGGATTTGACAAGCAGGAGCTATTAATTGGTTTATATGATAGTGCCGAAAAAGTGGTCTCAGATTCTAGAAGATATACATTGCACTAATAACTTCAATGAGATTTTTTTTCTTGGCTTGCTCTTTGACAGTTTATGCTTCATTTCTCACAATAAGGAAAAACATGTTAGAGCAGTTAAACTGCCCTGCACTTTTAAAATTGTAATCCTTGACTCACATCAGCCATAATACATAGGTATCTATAAACTGATGGGTTTTGACACAATAACTTTTGTTAACTATTCAAATCTGTATTTTGACACCCCAAAGGAAATGTCTTTAGTTCCTGCATTATGAAACACTAAAAAACTGTAGTCTCTTCAACAGAGTAATTCTACATCAACAACAAGATACAAGAAAAAAAAGACTCATAATCAGCTGTGGTCAACAGCTTACTCAGACATCACTGCTGAAAAGCAGCGACACCAGAAAAATTTGAATAGAACAATCTCTGCTGAATGGCACAGAGTTGTCGCCAGGGACTATGGTTTACACACTGCCATAGTCACAGGGAGAAAAGGCTTTACTATTTAAAACACATTTATTGACGTTATCCTCTAAGATATTGGAACAGAAAATTCTCTCTCATCTTGCCTCACCTTAAGCTTCTTTAAAGGCCAAGTGGAACTGAGCATCAGAAAAGTGCTTTTGAAGACCCAGCGAAGTAAATAAAAATCAAAAGGCTGGTGTACACATCCCTGACAGGCTTAAATTCTAATTATTCAACCAGCACATAAAACATCTACTCTGCTTCAATTTACGCAGTATTAATTTTGTATGTAAAGACTGTATGCAAACATATAAAGAACTCTGAAGTTTTTTGAGTTTGCAAGATAAACAAGGACTCCTTCCACAGAAGTAAAGCAGAAGGTAAGCTTCCTTTCATTTACTTTTTGCTTTTCAGCTTATCAGGCAGTCAGACTAACATGGCATGATTTCAACTCTTATCCACTTCAAGAGATCACTTTAGTTTCATGAAGTAGACTGCGAAGTATGATTTAAATGACCTATTGTATTTTCAAAGAATGGCATAAGATTTGTATAAAAAGATAAAAACATCACAGCAAGATGACATATGGGAATATTTGCACTTTGTATTTGTCTGTCCTTTGCAGCCATGTTTGAGTTTGGGCTTGAGTGCAGGTACCACTGCAGTTCAAGGGCTGTCACATTCGTGCTGCATGTAGATGACAAGCTTGCTTGGGAGGTTTAATTGCACCTGATCAAGTCCCCTTCTATCCCCAAGCTGGCCTGAGCAAGACTGAGCTGATTCCCTCTCACCTGGAAGCAGAGAGAGAATCACACAGGCAGCATGGAAAACTTGAGTGTGCAGGCTGCAGCACAAGCTCAGTCCCTCAGCTAACTGGACAGTAAGTATAGCCGCAGCCAGGTGTAAGGTAAGTGTTCAGCGCTTAGGCCAAATTTAGAGTTAAGAGTTCCTCTGAGGGGCCTGTAGAGGGCCTAAGCAGGCTCAGCTCTTTTTAAGAAAGATCCTCTGCCAGCTACTTGGATTAGAAAACTAAAGAAACAGTTACTGTGAAATGGAAGGTAGTATGAGAACTTGAAAGGCACTAATATTAGCAACAATATCACAAACCTATTGCTAACTGGACATTTTTCTCAACATTACATTAGGATGCTGACCTGCACGACTGTCTTAAATCTCCTGGATCTAATATTATTACTAAGATAGCCATATTCACTAAACAATTAGTACATTGTTACATAAAGTACTGCAGATGTTTGCATTTAACATGTAAGGAGTAATGTTTATATTTTCACTAGGAGAAATAATATTTAAGGAAATATAGCTTTTATTTAGAACTGACTTGTTCCTTGATCATATTCCAGCCCATCAAACTGTCCAAACAATTTTCAGCAAAGTTAAGTGAGTCACTTTTGGGGAAAAGACCAATACAAACACTTCTCATTATTTTCTCCTAGGTGGAGGAGAACATCTGCTACTGTCAGTGGTCCCCACAGAAGAATGGTGTGCTGCGCTGCATGCAAGTGGCCTCCAACACAGAATTCTGTCTCTGGCAACGGCCAAAAGTGGATATGTGGAGGAAAGCGCAGTTCATCACATAATTTCAAGCCTCCAGAAATTTTTGGAGACATTGGTGGTGACTCTGTAGTTATTAGCCTTTAGCAGATTGAATTTTCATTAACTTCTTCACTCTCTTCTTACACACATGAAAAATTCTATATTTCCACAGCACGCTGTGGCATGGAGATACCTATTTTGGGTTTATACATTTTGTGAAGAATCACTTCCTTTTCTTTGCTCTGAATGTGCCACCTGTTGGCTTCATTTGATGCCCCCCTTCTTGCACTGGTGAAGGAGAAATTCCTTCCCATTAACCTCACCACTCTGTTCTAGTTATTATGGAGACCTGTCATATCTGCACCCCTTTGTCTTTTTTCCAGGCTAAGGTAACCCATCTTAGTCATTCCTTGCCAAGGAGTCAGTCCAAAGGTGCTGATTGACTTTGTGTTCTCTGTATTTTTTCCAGTTCTTTGGGGCACATGTCCTCTTTGAGACCAGAGATAAATAATTCATACAATGTGGAAGATACAGGCTCACCAGAAATTTAGATACAAAGCTGTATTAATGACATTTATTTTTTTCTGCTGCTGCTATGAAATTTTAACATTCCCTTTGCTTTTCTGGCACTCACTGCACACTAAGCAAATGTGCATACAGCTATTATAAAACAAGATCTCATTTGAGAGAGCTTATGGTTTCCTCAGATCACAACATTTTATTAATGAAGCTAGAATTATTCCCCTCCTCTCCCAGTATGTAACACTTTCTATCAAATTTAATATCTTATTTTAATCCCGTTTCACATGGTCCTTTTCCCATTTTTGCTATTCGGCCTTTGTCTTTACCAATTTGAATAGCTCAGTATGACCAGCAGACACTGTCACCTGGATATTCACTCCCCTTCCCAGATCATTTATGTCGATGTTAAACAACATAGGCCCCAGCTCAATCCATAATGTTTTGGCTACCATCACTGGAGCAAATAATTTCAGAATACAATGAAGTACAGGTATGTGAACCTAGAGGAAGAAAAACATCATCATTTAACTAGCCAATGGGAAATATTAGCACAGTGAAAGAACAGCTTGCAGACTGTGATGTCATAGACGGGGCATCCTTTGCAATCCTGCTTTCTTGCTGCAGCGGCAGGAGTCCCGCTGTTGTCCGAAAAGCGGATTCATCACCCGGTGTGCAACAGGTCAATAATCACACACTCAGGAGAGACATTGCTTATTTATTTTAGGGTTGTGCAAGCCTAGGTGCTTGGTGGTTTCCCACAAATCAAGCACACCAACGGGACTTTTCATGCTGTATTTATACACAAAACTTGCAGAGTTAGTAATCTGCCAAGTCCATCCTCTCTACGATGACTGGTTAGTAATTTACATACAATTATAACACTGCTGACACAATACTTCTACTACTATGCATGCTCCGGGGAAGGGTCTTCACCTGGGCAAGGGTATTATTGACTTACAGGCATGATTTTTAGTATTATAATGAGGGTAGTTCAGCTAAGGATACATGGACCTTCAGTTTCCTTGCCAAGTTGGCAATGTATACTCTTCAAGGTCTAATGGCTCCGCGATGTCCTTGCTCAAAGGTGGCTATCTACCTGTTCTTCTGATTAGGGATGCCTTTCTCTTTAACATATACAAAGAACATCTTTCTTGACCTAAGCATAATATTGCTACATTGTTCTAAAAATTTAACCTTCAACACAGCCAGTTCTAAAAGGACCAGGATCAAAACTGCCTGCATTACTATCTACACCTTTATTGGTACAATTTCTGAATTTCTATAAAACTGCTCTCTCTTGCCATTTTATTTCACCAGTATTTCTCTGAATCTTATTCCACCTATTCTATTTTAACCTATTTTTCTCCTATCCTTTTTATATTTTGTAGTGCAGCAAGAATCAACAGGGTCTTTTTTTTGTTTTTTTCTTACATGTATTTATGAAACAAAACCTTCTCCAGAAGAAAATTAAATTTAAGCTACTAAGTAATAATTAGAACTACATTATGTTTACTTTCAGCCTGTGTCAATGCTGGTGGGCATTTTCTTCACTCATTATTATGTCCTTCAGCACTTTTCCTCCCTTTTTCACCTTGTATGAGATATCAGCCCCCAGGCTGGGTGGGAGAGAGAAATGACATCCAGCAGTGTCAGCTAAGTGCCTTTCTCCTTAGTCATCCTCTGTTGCCTATATAGCACTATAACATATATATTACTGCCATACAGTGGTCATGGAATACATGTTTCTGGAATCACACAGTTAACTAAAGCAAGGAATCTACTGGAGTTTAAAAATAATCCTAGAAAGAAAAGGGCAATTTTTAACCAAATTATTTTTATGCTTGAGATCACCTTCTAGCCTTAGAAACAGCATAATCTCTACAATATTATTGGATTATTTAGGATTTTATAATCTATATTTAGATTGAATAAATGTTCAGGAATAAATTGCAACAGAGAGAGAACTACACAATAGTGTTCCTATAACAAAAATATTTTCCACTACTGAGACAACTGAATAATATTTATTTTTATGTAATATTATTTCCTCAGCTTTAGTTTTGTCACATTCTACTTTTCTTTGTTATGGCCTTTTTTGACTTTTCATTCATGTTGGGTTTTTTGCAGGGTTTTTCCCAGGTGGAAAAAATGTAATTAAATCTGGTTTCCATATAAATTAGCAAATACAGTGATCATTTATGAAAAGTTACTTTCATTAGACTTCTACTAACACATGTGGAAAACATAAGCAAGTTTTTGGGTACACAAAGTCAATTTCAAATCAGAAAAGCTGTGGAGTTCAAAGTTAACTATAAACTGGGTTCATTGCTCAGAATTTAACTGGATATATAACAGACCCTCTGTAAGGAGTAAAGCAATTGTAACTTTTGCAGCAGAGTGGATGTCAGGTACAGGGAGACAGAAGGAGGGATTAGGGGATGGTTATCTCTAGAGAGAGAAGAGAGACAGGTCATTTACAGCCTGTGGGACATGGAGGTGGATGAGGGAGAGGGAAACAGCACATGCCGTAAAACCAATACCTGCTCAGAGTCCTTTGCTTTCCATATCAAATAAGAGTTACAAATTGTGGTTTGATATATATACTTTTGAAGCACAGGGGTTTTCACACTTTAGGATGTCTGCTGTGAGAAAACTCTCAGGTCCCTGACTCACAAACCATGAAAGTGTAACTGCAGAACCTGACAACACTGTCAATCCCAATCATCTTCATTTCTGTTTATAAGTTACATACAGGGATATTAACTGCAGTGGCTGAAAATGGGATAATCTTCTAACTCTTTTGCTTCTCTTATAGGTTGGTACTAGACACCTGATAGTAATTTTCTTTTTCTTTTTATTGAAGAGCATGCTTAATTAATAATTGATTGATTCTTGCTGTTAAAATGTTTTTGTTTCAGGATATTTAGCATTTTATTTGAAAACAATAATTTAAGTTTGAAGTTTGTTTAAATTTTATTTTATACTTATACATCAGTTTTGAATTTCAGTGGTGATTTTTCATTATAAATTTTCAAAAAATGTAAATATTTCAGTGTATTTTATTAAAATAATGAATTTAAATTATGTAAATATTCACATTCTAACATCTATTTTTTAAAATTTTAAGAGGAATTACGAAACAAATTTTATAAACTCAAATTTCTGAAACTTGCTGCTCTAATTTTTTTCAAAGTGTTTTTACAGCAAATAAGCATCCCTCCAAAATGAGCAAAAGAAACAAAAAGTCCACATTATGAAAAAAACCAACCTGTCTCATAGATATGAAATCCTGAGCTTTACACTTGTCTCCTATGATTTGGCAATTCTTTCATTAATATTTCTATAATTTTACTTTTTCTACTGAGAATTTATATTTTTGTAGCATGTTTGAGTGAGGTATTATGCTCTCCCTTGTTTTTTTAACATATGTTTCAGCAGTCATAATTTTTATTTCATTTCTGAACCTTCTTGTCACTTTGGTTTACACATTGTTACCCAGATACAGGAATGACTACATGTATTTAATACTTTTCTACACTGTGCTGTCTGGCGAATTCTATTTAATTTCTTACGTGGCATTCTGATGAGCTTCCAGAAAGGACATCTTGTGATCTCAACTAGTTCATCCTTCACTTCAATTATAATTGATGATCTAATGTTTCACTAATTATAAATTCAGTTTTGAGTTGCTGACATACATAATATATGCCTGTGTCTGATCTGAGTATTGGAAACACTAAGCCTAAGGGTGCCAGCTGAGTCAGCAATTCTTAGCCAAACTCCAGATTTAGATTAAACAAATTTAAAATCTTCAAATTCACTTGGATGAAAAGAGGACACTATGTTTTGGTTTGTCTGTCTGCCCCAAGTCCTTCATTTAATAAATCTTTTTTTAAACTACCCTTTTACATATGTCCTGGTTCATATGAACTTCCTGCCCAGATGAAGCCCTTTATAAAAAACATTCCAAATAAACCTACAATAGGTATAAGGCTTTTCTTTAGCAGTTTAATTTCTACAAGCTCCATCTGTGTTGACAACATAAACTTCAGACACAGGCTAGCATGATTAGCACTATCCACTCAGAAGTGTCCAGAGGTCTTGTGAGAGCCGGTGACTTCATGCTAACAGGACCATTGCTGCAGGCTTTCAGTCTCCTACACTGATCACTGAATTCTCGGGCAATGCATCCTGCTGAGTTTTAGAGTTTTAAATATTTCATTTTGTGACCTCCTTAGCAGTCCAGAACAATGACCACAACCTTTTACATCACCTAAAATGTGGGTTACAGCTCAAGAAGTTGATCCTTCATTTTTATTTTGACTTCATTCTGAACTCATTCTTTCTCTCTCTCATGCAATCAATGAAAACATAGTTCTTATCTTTGTTTCATCTCCAAATATCTCATATAATTTTCATGAATGTAAGGACCACAGGCAAAAAGTGTTTCTACTATCAGCATTTTGCTTCTAATTTTCCCTCTATGAGCTACCTAATTAAATCAATAAAAAAGTGAAGCCACTAAACCAATAAGAAACGTTCTGTTGTGTGTAAGTTGCTCACCTCTACCACACATGACAATAAAACCAGCTCTTTATACACCTTGTAAAAGGATAAGCTTGCAAAAGTAAACAGTAAATGTAAATCTGTCTTGCTCATGGGGGTTTTGTGTTTCCATTGTTCCACTTCCTTCTCACACTTTCACATGCAGCTGTCAAAATTGCTTTGTGTCTCACATACATTGTGTAATATACAGGATGCAAAGCTTTTAAAGTCATCGCTTTTTTCACCAGTCAGATATAAGTAAGAGACAAAGGTCTCATCTCAACCCAGCAAGATAAATCCAGAGTTCTGCCCCTGGTTCTGATTCCTCTTACACTTTTATTACAATTTCATTTCTCCTCATCAATTTTCTTACCTGTAATAAATTGTGACAATGCTTTTACCTGAAAATGTGCATGACATAAACTCAGTCAGTCAGTTTAGCAAGCCAGGCTAACGTGATCATGCCTGACCACACTTTAAATTATCGTCTAAGGACCACTAAGGTCCAACAAGAATTGCACTGTGATGTCTGCAGACAGAGGTGGGTATATGAATTTCTGTGGGGGCTAAAGATGTACTGAACAAGCTCATTCTTATAAATACTCTTTGAAAGATCTTTCATATTAAAATAATTCAGAAATGAGTAACAATATGTCCTGCATCATAGGAGTCAATTAACACATTACTAGCAGCTGTCCGTGAAACAACCCTCATCTCCTTGAAGATGGCACTGTGCAAATGTCTAATGGAAATGATATACCAGCCTCTCTCTAATACTGTTACTTCAGTTGTGGGCACATGAATCTGATAAGCTAGGAAAAACTCTTATGACAGCTTTAAATGAAATATTATTGTGACCTTCTTAGTTGAAATCTAGTAGAAATATAATTTTTTAAAAAATCAGTTTGATCAGGGTACAATTATAAACAGACACTTAAGCTTTTTTTATTTTTCTTTACAGGGCAGTAGCTTTCAAATTCACTGCATGTATTTTTTTTTTTTTTTAGTTTTATTTTTTCTTTCTGGTTAATTCAGTGCTTGTGAATAACACCAAAATCATAGGCACCGCACTGTAAATCTGTTTGTCTGAGAACAGATTTTGCACAAGCAGTGCAAAATTTCCTTCATAGACTGCCCTGTCATTGAGACACTCACCTGAGAGGGAAAACAACTGTAAAATCTGAGCATGCATTCAGAAAGAGGTGTTGATTTAAAGCCTGATAGAAGGTGGTCAACATTAATTCCATTATATTAAAAACTATCCACTATAAAACGCATAAATGAATTCTATGCTCATATTTCAGATGCAGAGGGTAAATTATTTGGTTTCAAAAAAGCACTCTGTTCTAGTCACAGATATAGAGCTCTGCTTTCTCCAAATCAGCACTGTTTCTGCCTTGATATATGGGGAAACATCTGAAGATGATGAGGTTTTCTCAGGACCGAGTCAGATGAAAAATACTATATTGTTACACGCACCCTGTACTGCCATAGGGCAGTCGTGACTTACAATTTTCAGCTGGTGGGGATCATAACAAAAAAATGTCTGTAGTAGTTTGCATGTGAGCATGTATAACATAACAGAGGTTTAAAGAACAAAATGTTGCAAACCACGTAGGTTACTCATTAGCAAGGTAATATCTGGCAAGCTGAGAATATTCAGTTTTTTGCACACTGGAAAACAGAAGAGAAATGGCCATAATCTCAAAGACGACTTTGGAATCTTTTCCCATGCACCCAGTCTGTGTTCAGTACAAATTGAAACATGTCTGTCTCTGCAAGTTTGAGGACAGCCAGCAAAAATCCTTACTAAGAGCAACTGTGGAGGTGTACAACACAAGAAAGATGTAATGCATGTACACACTAGAAACACTAAGACACACATATAAATGGAAGCATGCTACATGTATAACAACTAAAAATTTTTGTTAGTATTGTCTTGATGATGAAGAACCTATACTGTTCTCGTCTATTTTGATCTCTTGAACTCTCATTTTATTATTCTGCCTCTGCATGTCACTGTTGAAAAGCAACAATAAAGAAAGGTTACAGCAAGATTTATAATGTCCTGGTGGGGTTGCACCCCCTTGAGCTAACCCTGCATAAGGGCAATTAAAACTGCTACCTTGTTGGTGGTTATAAACTGTCGGGACATGGCCATCCTTGAGGATCTGATACTTGGATGATTCCTGTCACCATTCAGTGAGGACTGAGTTTTGGCACTGAGTTTATATACTACTGCTTTGATTCTGGGGTGTTAAGGAATGCAGCTTGAAAATGTTTAACTTGTTTTGACAGCAAGATTGCTTACTTACTAATACCACCAGTACCACCTTAAACTATTCTACAAGTGATTTTTTTTTTTTTTTTTTTTTTTTGGGGGGGGGGGGGGATAAAAGTATGGATATGTAATAGAACAGCTGTTAGGCTTGAAGAATCATGAATTTTTTTAATGACATGTGCTGTTTTACCTGGCCTTTTAGAGCTTCATAGTAGCAGGAAAACATGTAAAGCACAGCAAAGTACATGAGCAAGCCTTATTTTACAGCAAGTATTACAGCATTTCTTCAATTTTCATGGGTCACAGGGCAACACTGTATTCCAATTTTACTTTTTAGCCTGAGTCTGCTTACACGGATCTCTACTAAAGGGGGCTATCTTGGATAATCTGGTGGATTTTTATGACTCTTCCATGTTATGCAAGCAGAGGATTTCCAAACATTGATTTAATATTCAGGTTAAATATTTTTAATGTGTCAACATGAAGCACTATTTCAAGATCTCTAACTGTGAGCTAGAGTAATCCTCATCAGTTTCTAAACTATATTTTGATTTGCAACCTGACATTCTTAAGATAGTTGCCTAAAAACACACATGAAATGAATTAAGCGTATTGGCCAATAAGAGCTGATATTTTTGCTGTAAATCTGTGTTCTCTTACAGGTGGTTTCCAAAATTAACTAGTCACCCCTAAATGTTTAATGAAATTGTCACCTGATTTAATAGACACATTAAACTCCTATTTATAAATTACTGTGACATTATTAGTGCAACACTCTGTAATAAGTGATATAAATGCCAATGCATACATCACTATATTGTGTCTAGCTATCATGCCTGGAAGAAGATAAAAACCCTGTGATTTCAGGTCACATGAAATATCCTGCACTTTATCATATAATTAATATCACTTTAAATATAGCACAGTAGTATTAAAATAAGCATTACTTTGAAAACATACCATTTTGGAATAAAGCTAAATTTTGGTAAATATAAACCAAATTTATTTTTGCAAACAATCAAGAACTAAAATGTCATACCTTAAAAATGTTTTGTGATTTTTAAAAATTACATAAGATCCAAAGATAATGATTAGCCACCATTGAGTGTATTTCGGTATGTTGACAATGGTTTGAATTTATATTAAGCATTTTAATATCTGGATTTAAAAGCACAATTTCTGTAAAGAACTTCTCCCATTCAGTGCTCTACCATCTTTGAGAGCTTTGCAGAAAATAAGGTGAAAACACTAACATTTCTATCTTGGGTTTTTTTGGTTTTGTTTTGTTTTAAAGAGATTAGGCAAAGAAGACCTATCCATAAAAACAGAAGGTTCTTTTATCAGGTATATTGAAGGAAAGAGTTAATATAGATAAAATAAGTTGCAATAAGCATCAAAAGGATGCTTAGCAGGTAATAACATTGTTGGAAAAAAAGATCATCTGGAATGAATTGCATTATTCTAGAAGCAGATTTTTTGACTTAATGTTATTGATGTACTACTAAAACACCCTAATTTATTTTGTTTTTCACCACCAAAATCCTTCCATGTTTTATTTTATATATTTATTAAGTAACAGTGGTAAATGATATTCTGTCAAGAAACATCACTATAGCGTGTGCTACACTGCAATTAGATCTTTCTTCATTTTTGAAGTGCCTTTTCTGCAACTTGTAACAGTTCAGAAAAGTCCTAAGAGTTAAAACCATGCCATGTAAATTTGTGATAAGCGTTACTCTTAATGAAAATATCCCATTAGTTCTGAAGTTGCTTAAATAGATAATATTTTGTCCAAAATGAATATTATTTTGGCAGCTTAGACCTGACCCTAAATGACTACCCAGACTATCTCACATAAAGGAATAAAGACTAATGAATTACAGTGGTGCAGCAATAACATCTCTGTCCTCTGCAGTAAAAAGCACAGCAATCGTGTTGCCTGTGCTACAGCATCAAATGTGATTAGAGTCCTCGTTTGCATCTTTAGCGAGTGGCCAGAACAAAGATATGTGTTAGAGAAAGTGTAATTTGTATCTATTGGGCATCACAAATATGCAGTTTTTCATTATGTGAGCCCTCTCTCTTCAGACTGTAAAACAAACTCATTTATTATCTTTGTGATATTAACATACTGTTTTGTAAATCGTTTTGACTAATATTTTTAGTGTTTAACATCAACGCCTATACGTGTAATATCCAAGTACATTTTTGTCAAATCATCTAGTGAACCACATGTAGTCTTTTGCTGTTTTATTTATGCATCCTCTACTTAGAATAGCTTCCTGGAAGGGCAGGAGGGAAAATTAATTTTCTGTGAATTTTATTTATATTTAGGAAAAAAACCCACATTCCCAGCTTTTACATTAAAAAAAAAGTTAAAACATGGTATTAAAGTAAAAACTGAAGCATGATACCTCATTTTTATGGTAGGTGAATTTGAACTTCATTGTCTAGGGAAGTGGCATTTCGAGACCCAGGAAATGAATCCCTGACCTCTTTTTTGCATTGAGTAAGGGCCTTTACTTAAACTGAAAATTATACATAGCATCCAATTATACAGTGTGCTATTATTTTTTTCACAATTTGTTCTCATCTTTATTTTCTGAAAACTCCATTATCGAATTCCCACACACACACTCCTTGAACAGTTGACTATCGAATTACTTATGCCCTATTACACAAACAGTGGTCATATAATGAGAGAATTGCATAAATTCTCTGCATGTGTCTGTACACAGAGCTATAATGCAAGAGTTTGAATTATGAAGCAGTAAAACATATTAGAAGTACTTGAAAACATTCTGAACAATCAGAAACAAAAGCAAATGATACTGAGGCATAAGATAACAGAGGGTATCTTCGTTAATGGAAAACTGACTGAAAACTGACTTGGAGTAACCATACTTACCACAGAAATGACTGCATTCTGGGCTAGAGATTTCTGCTTTAAATCTTATCTCTGATATCAGTCTGACATTTGTTGCTAAAAATCAAGTATGACATTACAGTAGATTCAGTTAAAGTTAGTTGTACACCACAAACTTACCTCAGAACTCCCTCTTTTTTTGTTGTTTTATCCCAAAACCAAGGATAAGGAAATAAGAGAAACATACAAAGGTAGAAAGTAAAAGTTATAAACTTGTTCTCTAAAAATAATAATAACATCTATAGTGGCTGTATGAGAGGCTGAATGGTGAAGGGAATGAACAGTAGGAACTACTGTCAGTTGAAGAAGACTTGCCCCACCAGAAACAGGTACACATTTATAGTCCATTTTACTATTTTTTTGTGTCATTTTAACTTTTAAAGAAAGAGTAAAAAATTACCTTTCCCACATACTGAGGTTCGGAGCCCATGTACTCTTCCAGCACGAAAAATTGATTCCACACCCAGCCTCGTTTGACTCGCTGAGCAGACGACCTCCTCCCTGACACTGGGACAACATTTTCTCTTGGCTCTGCTTCTAAAGTCTGTTGTGGTTGTGAATGCAGCGGTGTTAGGAGAGCTCCATCAAACAGGACCCAGAGAAGCAGGGATAAGCAGTTCCTTGTAAGCATTGGCAACAGCTTCCCTATAGCAAGTAATAAAAACTCCAGCACTTAATGCAGAGCAGAGGAATCCAGGTTTGAGGTGTCTGTGGCCTCCACCACTTCGCTTCTGATTTTACAGCGGAAATGCTAATGCAAGCATTAATCCTTCTGATGACAAGGTTTTTGCCGCATTAAATTCCATCTAAAGGGACCTATAAAAGAGATTTACATGGCAACATCAAATTACATAAAATTACATTGAAGCGTTCATCAAAATTCTCACACCTAGTTAGTTTCTAGAGACAGAGAAAAAAATTAGGAATCACAGTTTTAAAAGAGATTGCTATTTTGATTGTAGCACTGAGCTGCTCTAGAACATTGTACAGTTATTACAGGAATAGTTTATTCTTGATCTGCTTAGCATTACCTTTGTGTCTGTCTGAGGACAGGCCTGTAGCTTTTGCTTTATGACTCAGTTATCAGACAAAACAGTTACCCATCAGTGATGTCAAAATTATTTACTCTGGATTGACACAGAAAATATTGGAGAAGAGAGGACCCACTCTTCCATCCTACTGTCCAGAGCAGGAATGCTTTGCTTGTTGTCTCTGACAGAAAAGCATGTTGGAAGCATCCCCTTCTGTCTCTGGGTGGACTTGGACAAAGTTTATACTGAACCTTGGGAGTCTGGAGGATAGATCTGTATGAATTCCATGGGAAATAAAAAATGGGAAATACTGCCCATTCAGCTAAATGCCACAAAGCTGTCAACACACAATATGAAGTCTATGACTGGCATTCTCTTCTCACAACAAGCCTTGTATCAAAATGATAGCTGTGTTGTTCTTCAGGTCTACTGTAAAGTACATTAAAAAATGCAGGCCTGATACATGGCGAAAATGTTAGAACTGCAGTCAGTGTAGAAAATGAAACAACATGGAAGATAAGACAGTGACACTCATTTACACTGACAAATGCCAGATACACAGATTAAAAATAAATCAGTGCTAACTAACTACAGGGCTGAGACAGAACTATCACATCAAGGTGACAATTAAAACTCTGGTGATCCTTGTAGCAGCCAAATGTCATCAGCAAACAAGGAGAAAAAAAAAACAACCTGAAGGAATTGTTATTCTCTCACATTGCTCTGCTTATACCAGCACAGACCATTTTAACAGAAAGACGGGAAAATATACTATTTTCTAGCCACAGTATAATTAACAGACATCCTTTCTTTTTGTATTTATGATATGTTCTGATTCATTATCTACAATTAATAAAACGACGGTGCTAAAGGATCTTAATATTTAAATATTAGCGGTGTAAATATTTAAAAATTATGGAATATGAAACAAGTTCAATAAAATGTAGCTCTAGCTGTCATTTGCAACTTTATGCCAAATTCAGCAGCAATAAAAACTGGTGAAAATGAGCACTCATGCTATCTAAAAATGCTGTGACCCAGCCATCAATAAAGACACCGTGAAGACTGCTAAATCTATGGAATCCATGCTGAAACAAATGGAGCTATTCTAGAATTTAGAATTAGACAATAAACAATAACACAACATATACATTCATTTTCAGGTCAGCAGTAGTAAGTACTAAGGCAACATGAAGACTTTAGTATTTATTTTCCCCCACGCTTCCAAGCTATTGATCTTTCTTTTAATAGAATGAATTAATGGATTCCATGAAGCTCTCCTTGCCTATGCTGGCCCTGATGCAGGTGTTATAACTGAACCGTCACACTTCCATAAGGCCCAGGACATCTGTTTAACAAATACACTTTCCCTTCCATGGCTCTTCTTCATTAGGGGTGTATGACTGGCAGGCTGCATGTTGCACTAACTTGAATAGAAGGGGATCAAAGTTGTTTTCTGACAACTAACATTTCCATAAACCACAGTTCTATGCTAACAAATTTTAAATCCCACTGTGGATTGAAGACATAAGAATAAATTAATAATCTTTTCTCATTAAGACCTACAACCTAGAAATGAAGTGCCAGCCTACTCTATAGTCTGCTGGTTGTCAGGTACAAGAAATACTGCTTGAGGATTTAAAGATGGATGCATTTTACATTTTAAAAACAAAATACAATTTATATCACTGTGGAATTCACCACTTGGTTAAGGCCATATTTTGTCATTGATTTTTAAACAGAAGTGTCTACCAAATCAATGAAGAGTTCTGCTTAAAAATCAATGACACAATATGGACCTCAGAAAAGAAGAAACAGTAAAGTACCTAACCATATATATTTTTAGTTTTCAAACACTGCCAAAGGTTATATTTTCCTTCTGAATAATATTATTACTATCCATAACAATAAATAATGTAGAAATTACATGCTGAAGTATCTAAATAGAAAGGATTTGCAATTGGGAGCCTGGAAAACCTAACACATTTTGAAGAAGATAAAAAAAAAAATCCTAGAAAAATAAAGGCACTTCCTATTCTAAGTTTAGGGTAAGATTTTCTGTTCTGATTAGAAAGGCTATGTTTTAGGTCTTAATAAAGAAAAAAATGTGGTGAAAAGATATATAGTGCAAGTGAGTGTTTTAATTCTACCTTCAGAAAAGATTAAAAATGAGGGAGGAACTATCTGCTCATGATCTTTTTTTTAAAAAAAAAAGTTTTTCTAAGTTGTGCTCAGGACATTTCAATTTTTTCCATCCAAAGCAAAATATCCCTAGGTAAAATGGGGACAAACTTCCCACCTGCACTATCATTTGTATTTTATGGATTTTATTCCAGCAAAGAAACTTTAAGACAGGACCCTATCACACTAGAGAACTGTACTCAATATTATTATTATATTTGGTATGTATTTCTATTGGCAGGGTTTTTTTATTTAACATGACTTTTTGTACTTCTCCTTTCAATGCATTCAGTGGTATCTATCAGGTTCAGACTGTGTTCATCCATAATTCAGTTTCAAGACTTCCAAATTCCTGATCCTCTCCTGATCCATGGTTGCAGGGTGCAGGCCTAGTTTTTATGGCAAAATCATATTAACCATGAAACATAACAAAAAAATAAAAACAAACAACTCAAAGTATCCTTTTGAACTGTGCAGCCATAGATGGGAACTGGAAATAAAAAACATAAAAAAGTGGTGGGGTAGTCTGCATTGCTTCAGAAACCCCAAAATCATGCTGTATTCAATTTAACAGCTATACCGCTGCTCTTTGCTGAGGAGGCTCTGTACATTACAGTTCTCCCAGCAGAGCTTTGCCTCCGGCCATGTCTGTCAGTCAGGGAGCTTTTAAAATGTTATACAGCACCAAAAGTAACTAAAAGAGATTGAAGGACTTCAATGAAAGGAGAACAATTCCCCCTTGGCTGGAAGGTTAGTAATGAAGTGCAAAACACAGAACACTTTAACCCCTTCTCTGTCAGTCTCCCAGACTGCCTTCCAGAATGCATGCTGCAGAGTCAGGAAAGAGCAATGCCAGCACTTGCTTCATTCCCTACAGCTGATGAATGGGAGGCTCAGAGAAAAATGGGAGGCTAATAGGTGTTGCAGTACAGGATTGCAGCACAGATTCCCTCATCAGCTGCAAAAGAGTTCACCATGAAGAATTTTCTTCTTTTTTAATTTAAAGCTCAGCAGTTGGAAGGCCAATAATTGAGAATGTACTGGGTCTGGCTGAGCCAGAATTGTTTTTCCCTTGTAGCAGCCCTCATGGTGCTGTGTTTTATGTTGGGAGCTGGCAGGGTGTTGATAGCACACTGGTGTTGTGGCTACTGCTGAGTAGTGCTTACACAGCACCAAGGCTCTTTCCAACACTTTCCCCCCCACAGTGGGACAGGGTGGGCAAAATCTTGGGAGGGGACACAACCAGGACAGCTGACCCGAACTGACCAAAGGGATATTCCATACCATATGACGTCTGCTCAGTATAAAGCTGGGAGAAAGGAGGAAGGGGGTGGGGTCACCCTTGGTCCTCCGGGGCAACCACTACGCGTATTGGAGCCCTGCTTCCTGAGAAGGCCCGACATCGCCTGTTCATGGGAAGTAGAGAATAAATCTGTTTTCTTTTTTTGCTTCCGCGCGCGGACCTTTGCTTCGCTTTGCTTATATTAAAACTGCTTTTGTTTTACCCACAAGGGTTGGTTATTTTCTTTCCCCTCTTTGCCCTATTGAGAAAAAAAAGGGGAAAGGGGGGGAAGTGATAGAGCGACTTGGTGGGTACCTGGCATTTAGCCAAGGTCAAACCACCACAGAGAGTCTAGTACTTTGGCACTCAAGAAAACAACTAAAGCTTGATGCTGTGTAACACTTCAACAGTAGGAAACTGAGGCAGAGGGAAGCCTAGTGGAAGTGGCCTGATAGAATATATTTAATAACACAGATGCAACTTGTACAGCAATTCAAAGGCTAAGACTGATATTTCTTTTAGTCTGTGTTTATTGTTTTGCATTTTCTTTTTAAGCTATGTGTTATTCTTCCAGTCAGGATGCCTAAACCTGTTTTGGTGCTTTTATGTTGTCATATGCTCATTAGATGTTTAAATCTAGCACCCTTATATACCTCTGCCTGGAAAACTGCAATTAGGGCTAGGAGATGAGGATTTAGAAATCCAATCAGAACATTTAGCCATAAGTAAGGTACTATATTTCCTAAATTTTTTAAAGAATTATTTCCTCTGATGTTCATGAAGAGATACTTAACTAGTAAGAGAGTTGTGCACAGACATGCACCCTCAATGTATCTCTTCCTCATACAATATGAAAGTACATAAGGCCAAATTTTTCTTGGATCTTGCTTTTTTTCAAGATTAGTTGTTGCTAGTAATTTCTTCAGACTATTTTATATGGATTTAAGTACCATTATGGATTACATATTTAACCCATAAAGAGAGCTACAGAGGGGGAGCCTGTATGAACTTAGCCCCACACATGCTCGTGAAATGCAAATGATGAATTAAATTTCACTACTAAGATTATTTATTGAGAATAACAAAATACAGTACAAATGGTGCTTCTGCAAGAATTCTGATACTCACCTGGGTTATACTGCCATTAATCTAAACAGCCTGAGCAAAAGAATGCTTTCAGAATAGCAAAACTGATGCATGCCATTACTGCTGCAATAACTCTTAATCAAGGGAGCCATGGCACTGCAGATACAAATCACCTCACTAAGTTTGGCAAAGGTTATCCTTTCTGGAGAGGACACCCATACATCCTCTACAATCACTAGTATGCACATAAGGCCTGATTTAGAGAAGTCTTTGAAAGGAAACACTAAATGATATTTGATCTTGTCATGGTTTAATCCCAGCAGGCACCTCAGCCCCACCCAGACACACGCTCCACTCCCCCTGCGGTGAGATGAGGAAGAGAATCAGAAGGGTAAAAGTGAGAAAACTCATGGGTTGAGATAAAGACAATTTAATAGGGAAAGCAAAAGCTTCATATGCAGGCAAAGCAAAAGAAGTTCATTCAGTACTTCCCATCGGCAGTCAAGCCTTACCCAGGTAAGCAGGGCTTCATCACACGAAACTGTTACTTGGGAAGACAAATGCCATAACTCCAAACATTCCCCCTTTCCTCCTTCTCCCTCCTCAGTTTTATTGATGAGCACAATGTCATATGGTATGGAATATCCCTTTGATCAGCTGGGGTCAGCTGTCCCAGCTGTGTCCCCTCCCAGCTTCTTGTCCATCCCCAGCCTACTCACTGGTGGGGTGGGGTGAGAAGCAGAAAAGGCCTTGACTCTGTGTAAGCACTGCTCAGCAGTAACTAAAACATCCCTGTGTTATCAACACTGGTTCCATCACAAATCCAAAACACAGCCCCATACTAGCTACTGTGAAGAAAATTAACTCTATCCTAGCCAAAACCATTGCAGATCTGTGTGAAGTATCTACTTGGATCAGACTGCAGATGCTCTACTGTCACATGCAGACAAGCAAGAAACACTAAAGCTCCATGAAGCACTCAAAACTGTCTTCAGTCCAGCAAAGCTGGTAATTGCACCTCCATGAATGGAGGCAAATTGCTTACTGACAAAATATCAATTATGCACTAATGGTGGGAATGTTTCTGCAGCCACCCTAATCATAAATCTATCAGTATAGCTTTTGCTTATGTGAAACAACAGCTAATGTAGAGCAACCATCTTTCTACCCATAAAGAGCTTCGAAAAAACTTGGCAGTACTGTAAAATGGTTGATCTATGCCAGATGGAAAGCCAGCTAAAATCTATAACTGTGGATATGCTGTAATAGCTGACCATCTAACCTCGCTTCTCTGAGATATCTTGAAATAAGGAAATGCAACAGAAAAAAAGTCTATGCTGACAGTATCTATTAAAATTAACTGCTAAAGTATTTGTGATGATATATCTTGTGGTTAAAGGAACAGTAAAAGGATATGGAGAACCTCAGTTCATCTCTCACCTTGATATGTTTTCTTTCTCTGACCTTAGGCAAATCAGTTAGACTGATATTCTCAAAGGTATTTAGTTAAAGAGTTCCCATTTGATTAGGCTCTCGATGTCCATAACTCTGTGAGTTTGACTTTCTTGAGACTCACAGCCTATCTAGCCACTTTGGAAAAATAGTAATTCTTCCTTTTTTCCACCTTTTTCCACCTTGTCTTTTTTAGTTAGGCTAGGAACTACTTGGTAAAAACAGAGGTTAGGAGGGAGATTACAAGTGAACAGATTAGAAACCTCAAACTACCAAGGAGAGTAATTCTCAATCCATCCTACAAGTCAGAAGAGTTTCAACAGAGTGATTGAGCAAGTCCCACCTCTGCAGCCACAAAACCCATTTGGCAAGTGTAATATCTGGAATCCATGCCAAGTAACTCTCATGGGGCAGAAAAAAAATAAAAAAATCAGTGTTTCTACCTACTAAGAAAACATCCAATTTACTGGAGTCTCAACATGATCCAAAACAGTTACTCCTTTATCTGCCTTTGTGTGGGACACAATAAGTCTAGAAACTGTTGTGGTTTAACCCCAGCTGGCAACTAAGCACCACACAGCCGCTTGCTCACTCCCCACCAGCAGGATGGGGGGAAGTGTTAAAGTGAGAAAACTCGTGGGTTGAGATAAGGACGGTTTAATAACTGAACTAAAATATAATAATAGCAATAATAACAATAATAGTAAAAATAGTAATTAAAAGGAAAATAGCAGAGAGAAATAAAACCCAAGAAAGACAAGTGATGCAAATAAAAACAATTGCCGATGCCCAGCCAAAACCGATGCCTAGCCAACCCCTGAGCAGGAGACTCCCAGCCAACCTTCCCCATAGTTTTATTGCTCAGCATGACATCACATGGTGTGGAATATCCCTTTGATCAGCTGGGGTCAGCTGTCTCAGCTGTGTCCCCTCCCAGCTTCTTGTGCACCCCCAGCCTACTCGCTGGTGGGTGGTGTGAGGAGCAGAAAAGGCCTTGACTCTGTGTGAGCACTGCTCAGCAGTAACAAAAACATCTCTGTGTTATCAACACTGTTTCCAGCACAAATCCAAAACATAGCCCCATAGTAGCTACTATGATGAAAATTAACCCTATCCCAGCCAAAACCAGCACAGAAATCTAGAATGGCTGTCTAGCTATATAGATTGACCCCACATGAAGCTGAACACCTGAATCTCTGTGGCTGTTTATATGAAGTTGGTGATGAAAAGGAGGAACAGAAACCCAATACCCTGAGCCAACCCCAAATATTCTGTAGCTTAGTGATGAGAGCACTCAGATAAAATGTGAGAAATATGGGTAGAAAATGCACAAATGGAAGATGAATCTTAGTATTTCTGAAAGATATATGTCATCTTCTGGAGGAGAACTGTACCGACTGAACTACTGCACAACTAGCAGATGACGGCCTTTCTCCTGCAGTAAGATGACTTTAGGTCTCCTTTTGTTAAATTCTATTACAAAAGCCCCCAAATCCTAATATTTCATGTCAAATATTCTGCTCGATATAAAGGTACTAATTATTCAACTTGTCAAGAAAAATATGAGTTTGATTAAGGCTGTGATTCTTGGATTTGACTGGCAAAGACACACCCTCTTTCTAATCAATGGTTATTTGCAGAGTTGTATTTTCTATACTGAGTTAAAAGTTCAATTCTAATGCCAGTTATGCCTATAGATATCAGGAGTGACACTAATATGAATCTGGAATACTCTATTAAGTTTTTACTGGCATAAAACCAAAGTGAGACAAGAATGATGTCCCTGATCTTCGAGTATAACTGCCCTTGTAGCACATTCATAGGAAGGTTGCCACAAAGATATATTATAGCACAAAAAACATGTAATACACTATACCAGTATCCAATAAACATATTTATGACGTGTCTAACATTGGAGAGGATTCTAATTATGGATGGCATTTCTAAGCACTGCAATAATAAAAGTATTATAGCTCCACAGACATGCTTTAATAATTGACTTTCCAGCATATAAAAAAGTGATTACTTAAGAGAGTTTGGTAACATAACAAAATCAAATGATATATGCTTCCAAAAAAAATGTAGCTGTACAGTGCTGAATGTTATAGAAAAAATAATGAAAAAAGCAATATAAAAATATTTGGTGTGAGTGCAAAACAATAAAATGTTTCTGTATGCAAGTATTTATACATATTGTATCAGTTTTGTCATCATTAGCAATACTTACAGGAGATCATTTATGACTTAATATAAGCTACTGAGACATCATTCTCTACATGGGAAATTATCATGTCTAACTCACAAAGATGCATAAGAATATCAGGGAAATAATTGTTAGAAAAAAGAGACTGAAACTTTCATTATAAAACTGAAAATACATCAGTCAATGCACAAGGGTCCACGGTTAATTGAACTCTTGAAAGTTAATGCAGGTAAAATGAAATTTTCACTACAGGTTAAAAATTAATGTTTATTTTGATGGGATTCAAATCCAGGACAGTACTACTCTGTAAATATGTAACGCAGCTCTACAGTTTAATCATTAGTTAAAATTAAGAAACAAAGTGCCTCAGAATAGCACAAAGTTTCCTTTACTTTAGGAAGACAGATGATGAAGTAACATTATAAATTTTATTTTTATTCTGTCTTCTATCATGTTATGTTGGTCTTGTCTCAGAAAAGTACTATGGTGAAGCTATACCTGCTTTGTCAATGATCTAGAATTTTTATTTTTGATAAATTATAACATTTTCATTTCTGGTAGGAATATGTGAATGTCAATGCTAAAGCATGGACAATCACGAAACCATCCTTCATTCTACTGTCCTATGTTTTTTTTGAGTGAATACATGAGATGGGGGGAAAGGAGAAAAAGGCAAACAAATCAAAACCTTTCAACACATTAGCAATATATGTAAAGGAAGAATTGACAAATCTCAGGCTGCAACTCATATATATTTATAATTTTGTAAGTAACACAGAATACTGGAATGAATGTTAGAACATTTTAATGTGCTCTATAACATACAATTTTATTATTCCTTAGGGTATTTATGATTTTCCCAACCTGTAAAGAATTCTATCAATTACTTAATATTGCAGACATACTTTAGTTAAGATCCCATTATTAAAAGACTTTCTGCTATTGGTCAGGCTCTGATTATGATAAATTTGATACAATCCATTATAGTTTCTTATGTTAGAAGGACTACATAAATATACTAAATTACAAAACTAACTCAAGGATAGATATTTTGAAATGAATCCTTGCAGGCATTTGTTTGTGTACTGTGTATATAGTGGCACAATTATTGCTTAATACAAACTTGGTGAATAACCTTAGACACTTGAAAATACGGGTCTCCTATTGCCAATTATTGCAATTTGGATAAAATAGATTTAAATGTGTCTGTCTCTCTCACCATAGTATTAAGAAGTATTTAATCCTTAATATTCCTTTGCATAATATGGAAATGGATTATGGAAATCCATAGCTCAACTTGTGCTTTCAGCCCAACTCTTACATTTTTTGGTCTTCTGAAAGGTTAATAGATATGTGTTAACAGTACTGAATTATCTAATTTCAGAGAATGGTAGCCTCCTTAGGAAAAAATGACAGACAGCAGTTTTGCCCAACAAATTTCAAGCCATTAATCTCATGAATATTAACAAGTAGTCCCAGAGACAACAGGACTGAGAGATAACCCATCAATTTCCTTAACTGTGAGAACATTCAGCTCAGGTGTCTCAATATTCTGGAATCACCTAGTTTACACTGGGCTTACTCTAATGCTCAATAATAAATAACTCTTATGCTTAGTAATATATCTCTTTTCACAACTTGTTTTGAGTTTTCTCGCTCTACCTACATATGCTGTTAGGACTGGCAGTTATGATGAGCCTATGGCTCTTTTGTGATCATTGATGAACTAACAAAAAACCCCCAACATTCATGTGTTTTAAAACATCAGAAATAGTAACTCTAGGGTTTCTATTTCTATTCTTTAAAACAGTTTGCTTTGTTTTGCCCACCATTACAGCATGGGAATATAAGGTCATCACAGCAACTGAAACAGGCTGTAGTTACACTGACAACACCTATTCTAAGCAGAGAGTACAGCCATCTATAAATAACTTCAGACAAAGTAATCCTCATCTATCTTTTGTTGTTCAGAACCAGATGTGTTTCATGAAAACTCACCAAATATCAGAGATATCTGTGAATAGGTAGTCTCTCCTGAAGAAACCTTCCACCCTCCAGTCAATGTGGAAACAAATGTTCCCAACCTAAGTCAGTGATTAAACTCAGAGATACTAAAAGCAACCACGAGGTATTTTGCGTAGTCTCTAAAAAAGATAAAACAATATTCTTGCATTTCATCTTTGTAAATCCTCATGTCTCTAGTGTGCAACTGTTCATCTCCCAAATTCAAGACTAAAAAATTGAGTAATTTTATAACACATACCTACTGTGAATTTTAGCAGTTATGGCCCAACATAGACAATAGATGAGGTCGTACAGGAGAAAATAGAGGGCTCATTTCGGTGACACTACTGCAGCCTTATCTGTCTTGTCCAGAGAAACAAATGCAAATCTTATTTGTGAAAATAATTTTCCTTTCAGATTCCTTTCTGCCCTTCTAAATTTTAAATTAAAAGGACAAGAAAACAATATATTAGAAGAGAATAGGTCTTGTCATCTGTATAACAATCACATTCAGCAACATAAATTACTGGACCTCATTTTTTCTATATGGTACGCAAGTGAGCCTCTGTCAACTGGTGTGAATATATTTTAATAGTTTCAGTCACGTAAGTATCTGGTTTAATAAATTAAAGGCAAGTATTCTTTTGTCTCTGTTTTGTTGTTTGTACATACATGCCCCATCTTCCAGCATTACAAACAAAAAAAGAGAAGGAAATTGACAACTTTAAATGTGAAATGCAAAATCTCATCAAACTTTGAAAGCTTATTTCCGATTTCAAAACCACCTTTTTTTTGAAACAGAAATGTCCATAAAGAGCCATAAGCCACTTTCAGTTACCACTGATTTAACTTACAACAGAAATCATACAATCTCATGAAGCCTTTCACCTAACATCTTGTTTTGATTTAATAGTCAGAAAAAACAGTATTAATTATAATAAAACACATATTTTCAGAAACTATTACACCCAATACCTTCAGTCTTCATAAAAGGAAGTGGTTTGCTTTTCTTTTGTTTGCAATTTAAGCAAAGTTTTTCCCTTACATTTGTCTGAGCTCTCTCCATGCTACAGTAAAAATGCAACTGTATAGTGGATAGGTGGTTTATGATTTATATAACTTAGTTCAAGACATGTAACGAGCAGCTTGTTTATTGCATAGATATCTTTTATTTTTTATAATAAGCATAAATTTGTCTAGTTACTGCAGTTTGCAAAACTGTGGTTTAGATAGGAAATCAATAATGCCTTTTTAAGGTTAAGCTCAGTGAAACAAAGTGCTGAAATAGTCCCTGATGAAACTGCACCTCAGCTGAACTCACAAAGAACAGCATTATGGGGAGAGGATAATGTCATACCTGCAGTATTATAGATTGCAGCCAATAAATCAGATACACTGTAATCACTAAGGGCACAGTCCTATTGTACTAAAAAAAATACCTTCAGGCCTCAAGGTAGAAAGACTCACACGTTTAGTCTGAAGCAACCTAAATCAAATACTTCACTAAAATGAGTGAACTAACCTTACTAGAGGACACAGTCCAAAGAGATACACAGATGTTGTCCAGGTAGAAATGGATCACTGGGCCAAAGACAGCTAAAAGGAAGGCTAATAATCTGCACTGAAAAGCCACAGAGGGAGCTATTGCTTTGGTGGAAATAAACATATACTTCCTCTCATGTAACTTCTGGTGTGTGGTCAGCTGTGACTCACTGCGTGGTTCCACTCATCACAGAAACACAGAATGGTTGAAGTTGGAAGGGACTTCTGGAGTGCATCTAGTCCAACCTCCCAGCTCAGTCAGGGACAGCTACAGGAAGCTGCCCAGGACAATGTCCAGTCAGGTTCTGAATTTCTCCACAGATGGAGACTCCACAACCTCTCTGGGCAACCTGTTCCAGTGGCCTGGTCATTCTGCAAGTTTTTAATCCACCTTACTGTCCACTTGTCTAATCAGTACTTCATCAGCTTCTCTATGAGAATGTTTGACAGACAGTGTAAAAAGCTCTTTTAAAGTCAAGGTAAACAACATTCACTACTCTTCCCTCATCCACCAAGCTAGTCACCTCATTACAGGAGGCTACCAGATTGGTTAAGCATGATTTCCTCTTTGTAAATCCATATTGACTACTCCCAGCTACTTTCTTGTCCTTCACGGAAATGGTTTCCAGGGCTTCATTACTTTCCCAGGGACTTAGGTGAGGCTGACTGGCTGGTAGTTCCCCAGATCTTCCTTCTTACCCGTCTTGAAAATACAGATGACATTTGCTGTCCCCCAGTCCTCGGGAACCTCTCCTGATTGTCATGACTTTTCAAAGATAACTGAGAGTAGCCTTGAAGTGACATCAGCCAGCTCTCTCCGCATTCATAGATGCAACCCATCAGGCCCCATGGACTTGTGTATGTACAGATTGTTAAAGTGCTTCCAACCTGGTCCTCCTCCACTGAGGGTAAATTTTCCTTGGTCCATTCATTAACAGCAGGTACTTCCCTGGTTTTCTGGAGTTTCAAACCCTCACCCACAAGCACTATGACCAAGTATCTTCATGAAGATAGCTTTTGTTGTTCATGCCAAGCCATGAGACAAAACTCCCTCATTTGTCAAACCCTCTTTTCTTCCTCCTAAGAAAGGAGTCTTTGAAAGTCCCAAGGAATTTTAGAGACAGTTATAGTTTACTTTTCAATTAATTTCCCAATTCCTTCTTTATAAATTCATTAGCCTCTATTTATTATTACTAGTAGTTGGATTTGTTAACATAGGAGACCAAAATATAGGTGTATGTTCTATGCTTCTAAATAAAGTAGTCTGATTTTTTAGAGCCACTATAGACTTCAAGAGCCTAGTGAAATACTTAGAATGCTTTCAAGGAACAAGATATGCTCCGTACTCTAAAGACTTACAAATTAATAGCCATAAACATGCAGATACTTAATAGATATTAAATCCACTAAATAAATGCTGTTTGGAAGACAACATTTTAATCTAGTAAATAAAAAGATTAGCTCACCTATGATACCTAAAATATTTATATGAAAAATATTTTTTTTTCATACATGGATCTAAACTTTAACGCTTTATGGCCATGCTTTATCATAAACATAATAAAAAAACTTGGTTTGGTGACACAATTGTTATCTGGTATAAGGGACTGTGTCAGCTGTTTTGTCTTGGCACTGCTGTTGTGCCATTACCATCTCCCGAGCTGCAGGGTGTTGTAAGACTGTCGGACTGTGTCAACTGCCTGTTTCAGCACTGCACCACTGCCTAAACTGGGCCTCAACATCCCGTTGCCATGAAGAAGTACTCCCCGAAGAGGACAAAAATATCCCCGAAAAACCCAAAGTGTCTGCCCAAAGCTGAAACAACTACATCTTTCGTAACATCTACCAAGCTGTGCTTCTGTGCAGGGCTGAGGGAAGAAGTTGGGATGAGGAGGATGTGCGGAGGCTGAAGGCGTCGCTGGCCGACACACCCCCCCCCCTCCCAGTACAATCACCATGAACACCTGGGCATGCGCGCATGGAGGAACACAGGGCGGCGAATATGATAATAAGCTCTGTGGAAATGGGCGGGCTGATTGTGGGGACTGGGATGACAAAAGGACTGTGTACACTTCTCTCGGGGGATTCCCCATCACCTGCAGGGACCCCCATCACCTGAACCAAGACTGAACGGGACACCGCTGGATTCATGGTGGTGGTAACTAATCTTGCTGCATCTCTTTCGTTTGCTTGTTTAGCTGTTCTGACTTTCTTTCTTCTTCTCTCTGTCCTATCACTATTATCAGTTGTTACAGGAAATAAAGCTTACAATGTTTGTGTGGCATCTGACCTCGTTTGTGTCTTAATCTCACTCTTGGGAACATTTAAGAACTCTCCCCGATATTGGATCAGGACATCTGGATAATCTCCATGTGTAAGTAAAGGATTTGCACAGTAAGATTTATAAAATATATCTGTAAATTAATTTATTTATATCTCCAATATTCTTTAAAAAGGTACTCCGTTTCTTGCCTTTCTCTAACAGAGACGGTAAAATTATTTCTCATAGTTTTATGACAGATTATTCAGAAATATAAAGTGAACAATTAATTTCCCATAAAAACAAGTATTTGCTTTGCTGGGTGTTAGTAAGGGGTTAAAAGCAATTGATAATATGTAAGACAGTAAAAGCTTATTGCTTAGAGAAATTCCAAGTGAACTGCTTTTATGACTTTGCCTCACTTTAGCTAAAATTTTCTCTGATGTTACAGCTTTTGAAATTCCTGGGAGGGTTTATCCCCAGGAAGAGTCTTATTTTTCATTTCAAAAAGATCAAAAACAATTCTTTGGTTTTACCCCTTTTGATACACATACACATTTTTATATGGTTTGTGGCACTAAAGAACATTAAAACCCAAACCTGCAACTTAGAAATGGAATAAAGTTTTACTTTTGAGATTATGTCAACTGTTACTGGCTTTACTACTCCTTTGGTTTTGCACACAAAACATAATGGAACAAACTCATGTTATCAATGAGAACTTTTCATTGATTCACCACTTGCAACCCTGTATACCTCAGCATCTGCTAAACTGTCAGATATGTTTCCACCTATTTACCTGCTAGCTTCATTCAGACACAGAGACAGAAAGGAATTTCTGGTGAGGACCGAAGCAATGGAGAGACCAGAGAGGAGCCCAGCAGACACACCTCTAGCCTGACATGCGTGAAACAGAATCCCTATTGAGCAGTTCAAAATCTGGACTAGCACTAAGGTCCTCCACTTGAGAGCCCTAACTATATTTTTATAATACTGGGGAAGGAGGCTATCCCTGTATTTTTCCTCTCTGTTTTTCCAAATGTTTGGAAAGTCTCATTTTTTACCTCAGAGTGACTGAAATCTCATATGTTTATGTACGAGTATTTATGATGATGTTTCTGTTACAGTTGTTTGTGGAATTATGGGAAACTCAGAAACAAATCTATTGTCACCAAAGGAAACAAAAAGAAGAAACAAGATTCCAAGATTTAGGTTTGCCATTAGTACGGAATAAGCAATTCATCCTCTAGGATATATACCCTCCAATACAGAAACTACTATGCCTTCTGAAGGCCCTTCTCAGCCTGGTAGAAAAGGCTCTACATCTCTGTTACCTGTGTTAGTCATCATTACGGTATTCAAGCATCACTAATGATAATTAAATAATTAACTAGTTAGCATCTGGGGTAATAGTTGGTAGCCTGCCTGGGCAGTAGCTCCTGTGAGCAGCAGACAATCAGAGCAGAAAGAATTATTGTGATTATTTCTTAATAAGATGGCTAAAATGGCTCTCAGCTAATCAATGAAAAAGACTTACCTACTCAGCCCTTGTTCAGGAACAACCTGAATAATAGTTATGAAAATAAGATCTTTCAGCCAGATTACAGAGACTTTAATATTTTACTATTACTGAGAAATAACCACACCACAATTATGTAAGTGAACCTGCAGACAATGTTCAGGGAATTACTAATAGCCCCATAAATACACAGATGAGTGTAAGCAACTGTGCAGCATCCCAGTTGTCTAACTGGCTCAAGTTACATAAATTAAGAACAAAATACAGCACCAGCGTTCCAGCTTGTCAACCCATTGATCAACTCTCCCCTTTACTGCTCACTTGCTAATTGCCTTCCCCACCTCCCTCTCTTATCTACTGTAGCAAATTTTAGAACTAGTATTTAGAGGAGGAGAAAGGGAAGAGAGAGGAAATAAGACTGTCTTATTCATTAAAATGCAACAGCTAACACAAGACATTAAGTTTATAGTGAGACACCTGAATTAAAGAGGTCTCCAGAGGTTGTGTGTGCAGAGTACTCTGGAAAATGAGGACAAGTTTTTAGACACATATTAGCATAGGGAACAATATATCTTTTTATGATCAGTTTGTATAGGAGGCTGGACTATACACCATGTTAAAACTTCGGGTTTGTTTACTTGTGCAAGTACTGGAAAAATTTACAACATCCTCAATGATGCTTTAGTTCACATGCTTGCTGTCTGAAGGGATCTTTGAAACAGAGAGACCAAACTGTGACCAATCTGATTCTGAAGAACACTAGAGTATTTTCAAGTATTTGCAGCAAAACTGTGACTTTTTTTTTTAATTGCCTTTCAGAGTTGATGTCCCTTTCAGCCTAAGAAAGATAGCAAAGTTTCACCTCTCAGATGTCCTTTTTGTTATGCAAAGATTAAGCATTCCATCTCCCAAAGAAAAAAACGAAAAAAGACGAAAGCCAAAGCCAAATATTACAAATTCTCCTACCAAGCTCTTATTGATTTCTTTTTCTCCTAGGAAATCAAGGGAAAGCCCTCAGTTCTCTAATTTCCTTCGACTTATTTCAAAAATCAAATAATTCTCAGTCATTCATATGATACAATCTCCCCATTAAGCAGGACAAAGATTTTATGACAACTACATTTACTCTGGTCTTTAGGCCAGAAATTTCAAGACAACAAATTTTCCTTTATTTTGTGTTGTTTCTATCTGTATACATAAATACTAAAACACACACACACATACACATATACACACAAATATTTGTGTATATGCCTCATGAGGAAAAATGAAATTGAATCCCTTACAGGTATGCCTAAGAGTGGTAAATTGTCAGAAAAAACACCAAATATATTGACTGTTGTCTAACATAAATTAACCTTCCCAATATAGTGTAAAAATCCTTCCCAGTTCCAAATTTATAAAAGAGTAAACATTTCTGAGGAACACCACCAATGATATGAATTCCTCAGATTTTTTTAAGGTGCAGGTTTCCCTTCCCATACCATATAGACTCCAACAAAGACTCTCAACAAGAGTTGCTGTACTCCACCGGAAAAAAAAAAAAAAAGCAGTCACTTAGTACGTCTTCCACTTTCCATGAAGTGCAGTGGTCCAGTGCCTAGGTGTGGAAATAAGAAAATGAAATGTATTCTTCCACTGAAAAAAACCCTGAATATAATTCATTATCCCGAAGAGTATAATCTCCCTGTTCAAAACTAACATGAACTTTCTATTATTTTGACTGTATGCCAGTAACATTTCTTTTGAAATTTAAAGCACTTACTGTAGCACTTTTACATTCCATGATTCATTTTTAAATTTCCTCTTGTCAAAACTGGAACTATAGATTTAATTTTGACATAGAAAAGAAATAAAATTAATCCTAATGTGGCCCAGAAGTTTCTTGAGGTTACAGAGGGTGGTGCAGGAGGAATAATGTGATGAAAAATTAAGACTGAATGCATAAATTGCAAACACTCACAATAGATGCTAATACACATTTTGCATTCTTGCGAAGTAAGCTATTAATGGAAGAAATAGTCCTTGTTTATCAAATTCTTACTGTGGTACTCAAAAAGTACAGCACAACTAAGAAGGCCAGAAAACTTTAAAGCTTTGAAAAGTAGAATTGGATGCTTACTGAGATTTAAAGAAGATGAGAGATTTCAAAAGAAAACACAACAGTAAAAAAGACAAGTAACAATTTTAAATGGCCAATCTTTTCATATACTCTTCTGTGATATTTTATTTTTCTTCTGATACTGCTTTAGTAAGGTTATCATATTACTGCAATGAGAAATAAAATAAAAAATCTACCACTTTTAAAGGCAAGTTTGGTATATCTCCTTCACTGGAGAAAAAAAAAAAAAAAAGATGAGATTTATCTTTTAACACCCAAGTGGTGATGCAGTAGAAAAGATTACTTTTGTTAACCATATGGATGTGTTAGATATACATGCCAGGAGATGCACATCTGCTGTTTCCACAAACAGGAGATAGCCAGAATGCCCAAGAGCTGACGTGCCTCCTGGAGCCAGAAGCTTTCTGCCCATAAAAAATCTCAGCCCTTAAAACAATCCATCAGCAGCTATGGTGGTGTCAGTCTGGATTTCAGAAGATGGTTATTCACAGGGAAATTTTAGCAGTGGAATTGCTGCTTTGATTTCTGGTCACAGCAGAGAAGCTTAAGGCTCACCATTATGGTGGACTGTCAATTAACCCAATGGAAGTCCACATACATGTAAAATTTAATCACTAGCATCAGGATTTCGGGAGGGGGTGGGATGGGTGGGAGGGAGGTACCTCCCACACAACACTGCATCTTATTGATAGTGTAGGATGAAGAGGCTAGGTCTGTACTATGGGATTCTGGGACTCACTAGAAGAGTTAATCTGATAGGTCTTCACAGGAAAATCCACAAATGTAACTTTAAAAACTTCCTTTTCAGTTTGTAGAAAATAGAGGCAAAGAAAGGCTGTATGCATACACTAGCAAAAATTATGAAATTAGATTTAATGTAAAATTACTAGGATTATGTGAAGTAGGAAACCTCGTAAGGTGGAAAGCTCTCTCTTTTTGACCTTCTAGATCTGAACTGTCAATTTGTTGAAAAGTAAATATGACTGACAATTTACATCAAAAACTTCCTATCAGAAACAGTAATGTTGGTTAAACTAAGTTAAACCACATAAAATTTAAAAAAAAAAATTTAGAAACAAAATGAGGAAATATTTTTTAAAATGTTGTTTCCTTTCAGAGTTTTTCAAAATAGATTTTTTCAGACATAATACACCTTTTAAAACCAAAGCATTTTGAAATTAAAATAGTCAACATTGAAAAAAAAAAAAAGTCTATTCCTTCCCTTTTAGGATTATCAGCTTTTTGGGTCAACACTAAATTGAATCGAGAACATTTGTAAAAAAAGATTTGTTTCCAAAGGTATTTTTAAATAGAAAAGAGAAATAACCCCCCTATTTTTTAATACAATAAAGCATTCTAGGCTAAGTTCTCTTGTAGAAACAGTAGTAGCAGCGTTATATAACAATTGTTTTCCATTCTCTCTTAATATCAGAAACTCTGCAAACCTTTATGAACAAAAACACCAGAAAAAAAATTAAATAAAACCAAATACAGCAGTAGCCCTGTATCCTGAAGTCACTGCTATCGTAAATTAAATGGAGTACAGTCCAATCGGAGCTATCAGCTGTGGGAGGTAAAAGCAAAAGAGGAATAGAGAAGATTACAAGATGCCATCCGACAAAGAAAAGGCAGAAAATTATAAAAGTAATTTTCAATATAGAACACAAGCTGGAAGTCTGCCCATATGGTTTAATATGTCATATGATCACAGAGATAAAATCTACGTCCCCATGATGGGCAATGGCCTTACGAGTTGGAGACTCCAGAAATTCAGCAGCTATGTGCACAGGAGATTCAGCAGCAGAGTTATGCAAAGGAGGCTACAGTATTCCTGAAACCCGGCAGGAAGATCAAGCACTTGGAAGGAAAGATTTCGAAGCCAGCCTGTACTTATGTTCATATGATTGAATACTGTAACACAGCAGCTCTAAATATTTCTCTCCATAAAATGACAGCTTAATTTTATAAAATCAGCATAATTTTCATGTACCAAATGCTGAGTTGTGACATGAAACACTTATTTGCATGAATCTCCATCATGTTGTCAACACAACGTTTCTTGGCAAACCTGTATGCTTGCACCTGCTCTAGCTATCAAGGCTAGCAAACCAACCTTCATGGGGCCCATAAGCTTGGCTTTGCTTTCTTCACCCACTTTTGTCACTTGTGTTCTCCTCTCATCTTTTGCCATTACATACAGCAACAGAAAGTCCCTGCTTTGTGTCAAAGGCCACTAAGTCAATTAAGATTTCTGTCTTACAAAATCACTGCCACACAAAACCTGGTGTTTCTGATTTAAGAAAGGGAAACAATAAAGATAATTGGGTTAAGCGGATTATACTTCATTCCGTACCAAAAAATAGTGAAAAATGTTTAACACAATTTAGTTTTTATTGCATTTGAAAAATAAATATTTTGCATATATGCTTTATTTTTTTTCCATTGTGTGAATTAGGAATATCATTCTATATTTCATTCTTTATCCACTAAGGTAATAAATAATGACTTTAATTAAAAAATGTAAAGAGCTGAAAAGTGTGAATTTCCAATGTCGGTTTTGTGATGCAAGGAAAATCAGTCATGTTATTCTGCATTTTAATGTAGCCTTAGTGTAGATTAGAATCTGACTCTATATTCTTATTCTATATTTTAATTATATTCTGTAGTCATTCACAAAACTTTTAAAGCCTAAATAATACCTCCACAGTCCCACAGCTACTAACCAACAACTTTGAGGAATGATGAATAAAGTGCCAACTTCATATACCAAACCCATTTAGTTCAAGTACTTGTGGAGTTCTACAAAATTACTTTGGCTTTTTATAATGTTAAATTAATTCTGAATTTGGCCGCAAATGTTTATTTACCAGCTATCAACTTTATAATGAACTAGATTCTTGTAAAGAAAACTATTAATAGTTTTGAAAGAAAAAAAGGGAAGAAAGAGATTTTGCATTTAAATGATAAACTCAAATGGCTGAAAAGATTTTAAAGTCCATTATGTCTATTCATATAATTTTGTAATTGTTCTTTACAATATCGTGATGCAGTCAAGTTTTAAACATTAACTGAGTTAGCAGATTACTTTCCACTTCTGTCAAGAGACAATCCACAAGTTCACAGATGCCAATATATTCCTTTTTATTCAATTAACCATTATCTGTTTGCAGATATCTCTTTAAGATAAGGATCTATTTGTCTATTTCAGACTTAATGATTATACATTGGAATGGATAAAAGAGACTGTTGCAGAATACAGTACATGCACATAGTATAGGGATGATTTTGATCCTAAACTTTATTTTTTGTTCCTGACAGACTTACATGACCAAATAATTGTGATGGAGGGTTTTTTCATAGTTTAGGGTTTTTTAAAGCAAAAAATAAATCAACCATAAAAGTAGTAACATCCTTGTAAGTAGGTTCAGCATTTCAGGGCTGCATAAATTACAGATTCCTTAGCAAGGTCTGCTCTTGGCCTCATTCAGATTCCACAAACTGAAGCTTGGCAGGATACTTGCACATCATCTTTATTCAGTAGAGAAAGACAAGCTTCTTGAGCACTGTCTAGAATGAAAAGCATGATCACTAACCCTGCAGTTGCTTACACTCCACTCATTCTGATTGTAGCAATAGAACAGATTTACCCTGTTGAATAGAAACTGCTTAAATAAGTACTTTCCCCTGCTTTAGTCTCTCTTATCCAATAGTGTCTAAGGTTAAAGATGTGATTTGACATTACTGAGACTAGTAATTTTTTACTGTCTACATAAACAAGCATGAGAATTATAGTACCTATTCATACCTTCAAGTACTCATACATAAACATTTTATCAATTTAATATAAAATTTATTATAATTATTGCTCTGTAATACTGTCAGTACTCTGAATCATTTAAGTCAGAAAAGTATTAAAAAGTAAATTGTTCACAATGTATCATCCAGGCTTTATTTCATTCTGAGAGCATCCTTTGGCATCCGTATGCCTACTGGGATTCAGAAATCTTCTGTAAGATCATTTTACTACAAAAAAAGATTCACTTGGATATAAACAGCCTGCCACTGAGCTGACAGCAGACTTTTCATCAGTCACAAATCTCTCTACCTCTATCTCCAACTTTTTCAGAAGTGAAAATTTGACTACTTAATGGGTTGTGTGAGAACAATTACTATTTTGAGACTCCATATGAGATAGCCAGCTCTTTCCCTTAGGAGGAGGGGTTCCCTGTGATTATCATATGTCACTCCAGAGAGCTGGTCTGAAAGGGCTGACCTTGTGCCTCTTTCCAATTCTGTGAGAAGCCTGACAGGACACTTACCCATCACCATTAATAATCAGAGAAAGCCAGGCTCCTGGAGCACTGGCTTGGATGAAGAACAAGATTAAAGATGGTTACAGAGTTCCACATGAGTTATTAGCTGTTAGCCTGATGTAAACATGACTAACAGATAATGGAATTAGTTTGGCTGAGCAGAAATCACCCAGAGGAGCCTAACACTTCTCTTCCATCATGAAATATTTCATAGAGGAGGGAGAAAGGTAGGGAAAGTCTTGCATGTTACTTTGAGAGCCTGGGTGGGCTATGACATTGCTTGAAACAGAATCCTCTCAAGGAGGCAGATGTGCTTTTTGTCTTTACTCGGGCACTCTGGAGCTCAGAGGAAAATAAAACTAACGTGGGGAATGAGACAAAATTATAGAAAATGTTTCTGATCTCAAATCACTTTGTTATAGACCCAACTTCTTCAGTAAATATATTTCAGTAAGCTACTGAGTATTTTTGTCATTATGGATTTTTTCTCTAAATTTGTACATTTATTTTTTACTAAATTTGTAGCCACATAAAAGCCAATGGTGTGGGTCTTTTTGTTTTGCTGGGTTTTTTCCTTCCTTTTTTTTTTCCTTTTTTTGTAACACCATTTAACTCAATAAACAGCAACAGACCTGACACTCCATTGCTAAGCAGGCACTAAGCAAACTGAATTTGGGATCTATCAAACTTGCCTGCAGGAGTTGACAAGCAATTTTCTCCTGAGCAATCAGTGATTAGATGTTAAAAATAAAAGATAAAAGATTCTGGATTTCAGGTACACAGATAGACATCTAGACAAGCACCAAGGACAAGCGAGATATTGTTACAGATTTTTATCAATGTAACTGACATAAAAATCTGTTTAGGCTTATTAAAAAGGCTAGAAACACACAGTTGAAAAGTATAGCATTCACACAGCCTGCAACAACAACATCAAAAAAAAAGGAAAAAAAAGAAAGAATCACAGGCTAAACTGTAACTCCACCTTCCACACCTATTTTTTCTTATGAAGAACAAAGAAAGAGGATGGGGAAACATCAGGAAAAAGAAGCACAGGGAGGACTGGGTGCTAGTGAAAAATCTTAATTTCTTTTGTATCCCCATAAGTCATGAAGTCAATGACATGTCAGTTGTTTATCTCTCTGAGTTCACTATCCCCCTTTTGTTTTGCTAAAGTTGATCAGAAAAAAAAGGAAAAGGAGAAGAGAAAGGAAACATTTGTAAAAATGATGCTGAAAAAAGCCCAACAAATAATTTACCACTTTTCTTTACACTTTTGTAAAATTCATTTTAGAGCAATGATATGAATGACAAAACAAGCTTTTATAATCACAGGATCTGGAGACATTTTGAAATGGCATTTCAGAAGAAGAGAAAGTAGCTTGCGGGGAAAAAAATCAGTACACATCAGTTTCACCTGAAATGAACTCCTCAAGTCCCTAGTATCCTGAAAAACTGATTCCTGAGTTTCCTGATTCTTATGCCAGAAAGACTGAAAAACATTATACATACTCAGTGCTTCAAATTTCAGTAATTTAATCAAGGATTTGGGAGAAATTTGCTTCAAGGATGTAGTGCAATTGCAATTCTGTGAATGCTTCTTATAAAGCCTATAAATTTCTTACGGCTCCTTTTTCTGCATATGGTCACTGTAGATAACATGTTCTAGGACACCCAGTACTTCTATTCAGAACAGCTGCAAAGCACGGTGGGATGTGAGTACACAGTTCCTTAGGTAAACAGCATGACCTTCCTTTGGTCACCGTGGACAATTTTTCCTGATGATGCTTTTGGTTCTGCTCATTTCTCTGTTCAAAATCATGTGCTCACTCATTCCACAAACTCATTTCTCAGCTCAGAAGCTGAAACACTGGAAACAGGCTCTTCCAAGCACTGAGTAAACCAGGGAAAAGATAAGTAAAAATGGGAAGAGAGAAAAAAAGGTAAAAACATTATTCTTTTAAAAAATCTGTAAATCACAAGGCAACTAAAACTTCATTCTTTGACATTTACACTATAGTCTTTTGCATCCACTACAAATAATAATATATTAAAGGAGAATTTTTTCTTTTATCTTTTCAGCTGAGGGAAAAAAAATGCATAATGCTCCATGCAATTTTGCATTGGAAGATGTAGGCAGAATTTTTTCATGTTCCACATACGGAGGTAGTTTCTTTTCTGTGTGGTATAATGTCCTTTGATGGACCTCCTCAATACCCTGTTCATTAAAAGCAGGTTGGTAATATCTAACATAAAAGTTTTTGGCAGAGCTTCCATTATAGAGAAAGCAAAGTTTGTGTGCCTTGCATCTAACACACTTAGTATGCACCTTCTGAAAATACTGATGTGAGTGAAATTCTACTGTAAACTTTATGGGTAAATGTTAATAGAGACGTTACTACTGTTATCCTGAACTCTATTCCTGAACTTTTCAGAAAAGAAAAACTTGATACAGCATGATAACTGTAATGTGGGCAAACCAAGAAAATATACATTTCCACAAAACAAAATGGATTTTCAATTTTTTCTGTCCTGTTTGGGAAGAAAAAAACAAATAACTCCACCAAAACCAGCAAACATCTTTGTGGAACTAATAACTAATATAAAGAAAACACAAATAAAAGAGGTTTATAACAGAACAGTATATTTATTTACAGCACAGTTTGATGGTGGTGAACATGAAGCACATCAAACTTTTTAAAGATTAAAGAAAATACATATTTACTACATAAAAAGTTTCTTTCATAATCCTCCAAAGACCAAAAAACTAAATAGTGATACATAAAATACTAAGCAGTGTATATAGCAGGACTGCTCATTTATATGCCCATATATACCATTTTAATAAACGATTCAGAATGTAGCACATGACTTTCTAAGCATTAATGAATAAAACATCTTGACAGAATATCCTCACAGAATATGAATAACAGCAACTATATTTCACACAGAGAGAATCGAAGGTAGAGAGGTGATCTGAAAAAATCCATTAGGGGCAAGAAACAGACTATACCAGAGCTGGGATCTGAACTAGATCCAACCCTGTATCTTCAACATTGACTTGGTCCTTCTCAGCTTTAAGTGATAGTGTAAAAAAACAAAAGGCTCATAACTAAAAGGTTCTTTCTGCCATTTTTGAAAACTGCATTCTGAGAACACAAAATTGGATTAATAGTTGACAGTGCTACTTAAAAACTACGTGACCTGGCACAGCAAGTGCTTTCCTCAGCTTCTGAGATTTGCCTTCTAAGACTGTCTTGTTGATGCCTTCATGTTGCAGGAAGTCACATGCACAGAGCATGCAACATGCATATAGTTTTATGATTTATCACACACGGAAACATGAAATGCCCATACTTAATCAAAAAGAAAGCATCTGAAACACTACCAGTTTCTTGACTAGTTTAGAAGCTCCATGAGAGCACAAACCAATGAGTTTTTGGTGAACAAAAGCCATCCAGGGGAAAAAAAAAAAGGAAAAAAAGGAAAAAAAAAAATAAAAGCTACACTTCATTTCAATTTTCCAGGCTGATTACAATCTATAAAAAAAGCACAGCAATTTATTTGTTAAGTTATAACTTATAGTATTCTAAATTGTGTATAGTGTTCAAAGGCAAGTTATTCTGTGTATAAAAGAGCAAGAAACTTGATTATTCAGGTGCACTGTGTCATGAATACTATTGAACTCTTCTCTCTCCTACAGAGAGTGGATGACTATCCTCTATAAAACATGTTTATAACAATTACATTTTAATAGCACTGTGTGTAATTCGCTGCTTTTGTTTAATATATGCTACTCTTCTGTATCCTACAGAAGCTTGCTGTAGGATACCATTATTTTCAAGATGAATTGGTTATATTTTTTTAGTATTACTTATTCATGATAGTACAGCATTATCTTGAATTTGATTTCTACACATTGATCAAAAAGTGGTTTTCTTATTCAATTCACAAGCTATCTACACATTTAAGATGCTTAAGTTGATCTTAAACTCCGCATATTTTAACTACCAATAACATGATCATCACTAAGAAGTGCATACAGCTGAAAGAAAAAAAAATGGTTTCTAGGCATTGAAGTAAATTTCTTGTATGAGAAGTTCACATTTGCTCTGCTGATCTTTATTGTGCCTGATCTATGCAGATGAAATGGGGATTTACTTTATTATCTTCTGGATGCCTCAAACACTGGGTTGCAGAGAGGTTTGGGTTCATCCTATCCTTATGTTCACAAAATCTTAGTGGTAAACAGTTACCAACACATTTAAAAATCACTTTAACTGAATTCAAGTTAAAGTAAAATGCACATTTCCTGACCCCCCAGCTTTCAAAATAGTATGTTTTTCTCTCTCTTCAACTCTACTACTTATAAATGTGTTCAAAAGGGACACTTGGTCTATTCAGCTAAGGTTAAACAGAATGTTCTTTTTTCCCCCCTCTCAAAAACAGATATAGCTGCTATGCTCTTGCAGAGAAGATGGCAGTAAGGCATTCACAACCTTTTCCTTACTTTATACCCCAGACAGCAGTCTTGGAGAGAACCTCTGCTTTACTGCCTCCATCAAAAATCATTACCTTTTGGTGAAATATTACATTCCTATAGCCATGCTGCCCCATCAAGTCTCCCAAAGCAACCAGGCAGAATCAATCTTTCTTCTGGAAAATTACTGTTTGCTACCTACACAGGAAATCAGCTGACTCTGCTTTTTGAATAAAATAAGTACTTTTCTGCTTCCGTATATATGTGTGGGTTTTATATGCTGTGCCTGACTGACCAATTAACAACTTTTTACTCAGTCAGAGAGAAATTTTATCCCCTCTTTTTTCGTGAACCACTAATACATTACGCTGTGACATACAATCATTAAACACTACTAATTTTTTATCTTTTTTTCTTTTATATTAAGAAACATACCTGACAAATATTTCAACATTATATAGATATGTAGCTCATTATTATTATTAAGACAAAATATGGTAGTAATTAGTCACTCTCAGATGACTGATCTTCAACGTCTTTTTCTGAGCCACTGCAAACTTCTCATGACTCAACCTAGCTTTTACCTGTATAACGATAAGCAGACCTGGATCTTTTGCCTTCATCAGTGCATGCTGACGATCACTGACACTTTATTTTTTGCATGAATTATATGGATTACTGAACTTCCACAGAAGCCTACTGTCAATTTTTATTTTTCTATAGAGTACCTTTAGTACTTTACTGCATGAAATCTCAAACTGAGGTGTTGAAATAATTTTTTCATTCCTGTATTACTAAATGGAAAAGCAATATAGAAGTGTGTGCTGGTTTTGGCTGGTGTAGAGTTGATTTTCTTCATAGTAGCTACTATGGGGCTATGTTTTGGATTTGTGCTGGAAACAGTGTTGATAACACAGGGATGTTTTTGTTACTGCTGAGCAGTGCTCACACTGAGTCAAGGCCTTTTCTGCTCCTCACACCGCCCACCAGCGAGTAGGCTGGGGGTGCACAAGAAGTTGGGAGGGGACACAGCCAGGACAGCTGACCCCAACTGACCAAAGGGATATTCTATACCATATGATGTCATGATCATCAATAAAACTAGGGGTAAGGTTGGCTGGAGGACCGCTGCTCAAGAGTTGGCTGGGCATCGGTCAGTTGGTGGTGAGCAATTATTTCATTTGCATCACTCATCTTTCTTGGGTTTTATTTCTCTCTCTTTGTTATTTTCCTTTTAATGATTATTATTAATGTTAATATTACTATCAATACTATTAATATTTATTTCAATTATTAAACTGTCCTAATCTCAACCCACAAGTTTTCTGACTTCTACGCTTCTAATTCTCTTCCCTGCATCTTGCTGGCGGGGAGTGAGCAAGCAGCTGTGTGGTGCTTAGGTGCTGGCTGAGGTTAAACCATGACAGAGCATGAGAGTAATTTTTTTCAGATGAAGAAGGTGGTGATTAAAATCCTACATTTTGAGCATTACATTTCTTGTCTACTTGCCATCAGCCTTTCAAAGTACTCAGGTTTCTATAATGTATTCTTAGCTAACTGGGCACACCCAGCATAGACACTAAATCAAGGTCATATTATCATAAAATGTAACTAGCTAGCTTTTTTTTTTCTTTTTTAATGAGGATCCAGCTAGTACACACTTCCATTACTAGCAGAAGACACAGCCCAACAAATGGATTACATCTTTCTTCATATTGCTCATGCTGTCCTAGAATGTGATTATTTCAGTTTTATTGGCAATCTGGCTGTTGTTTTAACATGGCAGGCAGTTAAACACCACATAGCCATTTGCTCATAGTGGGATGGGGATGAGAATCAGAAAAAAGGTAAAACTCATGGGCTAAGATAAAGACAGCTTAATAGGACAGAAAAGGAAGGGGAAAAAAAAAATAATGATTAAAGAATTAGAATATACAAAACATGTAATGCACAATGCAATTGCTCACCACCCGCTGTCCAATGCCCAGCAGTTCCTCAGCCAGCTTTCCCCCTAGTTCATATACTGAGCATGATGTCATATGGTATGAAATATCCCTTTGGCAAGTTTGGATCAGCTGTCCTGGCTGTGTCCCCTCCCAGCTTCTTGTGGCACCCTCCCAGCCTCCTTGCTGGCAAGGTAGTATGAGAAGCTGAAGAGTTCTTGACTTAGTGTAAGCACTGCTCTGCAACAACTAAAACATCAGGGTGTTATCAACATTATTCTCATCCTAAATCCAAAACACAGCATTATACCAGCTAATTTTGCTAATTCAGTATATATTAATATTAATTCAGTATAATTCAGCAGCTGAAAACTCTGCATGACTTTCATTCCTTGCAGGTTGCTGGATTTGTTTTTACACCTCTGTGATTCTCTGCTTGTGAATGCCATAAAGCAAAAAACTGTATCTTGTCTTTTATGAGATCTCATTTCAGAATGATTCTTCCATACTCTGACTGAAAGTGAAAAGGTTTCAAGCAAGTTGGCAAGAAAAGTTTTTTACAAATTTAAGACAGTCACTGTTCCTTTGGAAGGAAGGAGTGTTACAATTGTCGAGGAAAGGTATTATTTGGTTTACTAACCACCACTTCAGGCTCTGTAATCTATAGCTTGCACTGTTGGCCTATGCTACGGGCTTTCACAGCTTGTTCTATTTGCTTGTGCACCTGAGGTTCATATAAATAGGTCAAACTATTTCTTTTTGTAATTCAAATAACCTTCATGCACTGTTATGAAAATACGTTTTTCTGCAGTGACAAAGATTCATGTCTGCTGTCTTTGTTTAAAATTCTAGATTGTAGTAACAATGATATATAGGGTAACTTTGAATGGGAATATACATAAAGTCCCAGGCTCTAATGACTTAACTACAACGGGCAGTGTCTCATGCTCAGTTGCTTCTGGACTGCAATGTACTGACTGACAGGTCTGTAATCAAGCTTCCATCTTTTCTCCATGAGCACCTAAAGTGTTTTAAAGAGTGGTTTCTACGATTTGTGCAAAATCTCACACTCAGAAAGATCTTTTCACCAAGCTACTACTGAAAGATCAGTAACAGTCAGCTTCAGCAATCCTTAATATCCTTATATAAAAATATATATTTATACATTCTTGTGGATCATGGCTGACATCTCTTTCTTATTTTGAAAAGGTTTAAGTTTTTGTTCACATTTTAATTACCAAAGCAAAGGCATCTCTTTGATGTTATTACTGAAAAATACCAGAGTATCTGTGCCAATATCCTACTTGGAAGAATCAGCAGAAGACAATCTGAATGTTTGCTTCCTATAAAAATATTTCAGAACTTGACCTCTCTAATAAAAGCTCCTTAATTTTCTCAGAATGCTTACTGAAAGTTACATTTTGTGTCCCATGTATCTTCCAGAATCAAAATTTTTTTTCCCTGTATTTACCAATCCATGGATGTGTTGTACCCATATACTGTTAAAGCAGGTGTTCCAGAGATAGACTTAAAATATCTTGAGATATATTTGTATATTTATTTACCATTTTCCTTCTTACTTTTTCCTGTACTTTCCCTACATACTATTTCCCTATTTACTATTTTCCCTGTTTGTGTTTCATATAGGCTAAATTTCTGGCTCTTCCCAGTGTTGTTCAGGATCTCTGGTCATCCTCCGCCATTTCTTTCTTCTTTTCAGATTAAATGTCCAATATGTTCTCTATTATATCAAAAAAGTATATCTTCCTAAAAAATATTCTAGATGCCAAAGGCAACGGAAAAAGTAATCTGAGGATTGTTTTTTAAAAGTGAAAGCGCTTTTGAAAAACCATGTCTCCTAGAATTTCTTCTTTCTTGGTAGTAAAAAAATCTTCCTTTTTGACATTTCTTTAATTATTTAGCTATATAGGTATGGAAGGAATTCAATCATAATTTTGTTTTGGAGGTACAGGTGATCTGGTGTTTGGTTTTGTTTGTTGGGGTTTTTTTTTAGAAAAGGTTAAGAATATATACTTACTACATGTCATCTGCTCATTAGTCAAAAAAATCATGGAATTCTACTTCTCCTCAGGGAAAGGGGAACTCCCTAGTTATGTGAATCATGGGTAGGGTTGAAGTCTTGATTTGACTCTGAACTCTGAAGTACTCACATCTCCTAAAATGCAATAAAACCAGTCCCTTGACAATTCCAGGTTTTTACGAAGATATTATTGCAAGCTGTCACTCTTTCTCCAATTTATTAACTTACATATGTAGATTCAATACTTTAATAATATGGGTAAAAATGCCACTACATACAATGAATTTTAGCTTCTTACTCCCTTGCCTCCTGTTTGGTTACTATTTAACTATTTCTGAAGTAGAAGTGCCTAATCTGAAATTAATAAGTGTTTTCCCCATGCAGATTATCTATTCCTTTTTAGCTGCAATATTGATCACATAATCACAGAATCACAGCATCATCTAGGTAGAAAAAGACCTTGAAGATCATCCAGTCCGACCATGAACCTAACACTGACAGTTCCCAACTACAACAGATCCCTAAGAGCTATGTCAACCCGACTCTTAAACACCTCCAGGGATGGGGACTCCACCACTGCCCTGGGCAGCCCATTCCAACGCCTAACAACCTGTTCTGTAAAGAAATGCTTCCTAATACCCAGTCTAAACCTTCCCTGGTGCAACTTGAGGCCATAACCTCTTGTCCTATAGCTTATTACTTGTTAAAGTGATTCATCCCCAGCTCTCTGCAACCTCCTTTCAGGTAGCTGTAGAGGGCAATGAGGTCTCCCCTCAGCCTCCTCTTCTCTACACTAAACAACCCCAGTTCCCTCAGATGCTCCTTGTACGACATGTGCTACAGACCCTTCACCAGCTTTGTGGCCCTTCTCTGGACACACTCGAGTAATTCCATGTCCTTTTTGTAGTGAGGGGCCCAAAACTGAACACAGTAATTGAGGTGCGGCCTCACCAGTGCTGAGTACAGGGGTAAGATCACTTCCCTGTCCCTGCTGGCCACGCTATTTCTGATGCAAGCCAGGATGCCATTGGCCTTCTTGGCCACCTGGGCACACTGCTGGCTCATGTTCAGCCGGCTGTCAATCAACACCCCCAGGTCCCTCTCTGACTGGCAGCTCTCCAGCCACTCCTCCCAAAGCCTGTAGCGCTGCTGGGGGTTGTTGTGACCCAAGTGCAGCACCCGGCATTTGGCCTTATTGAAACTCATACAGCTGGCCTTAGCCCATCGCTCCAGCCTGTCCAGGTCTCTCTGCAGAGCCTCCCTACCCTCAAGCAGATCAACACTCCCACCCAACTTGGTGTCATCTGCAAACTTACTGAGGGTGCACTCGATCCCCTCGTCTAGATCATCAATAAAGATGTTAAACAGGAGTGGCCCCAAAACCGAGCCCTGGGGGACACCACTCGTGACTGGCCGCCAACTGGATTTAACTCCATTCACCACAACTCTTTGGGCCCGGCCATCCAGACAGTTTTTTACCCAGCAAAGCGTGTGCCCATCCAAGCCACGAGCAGCCAGTTTCGCCAGGAGAATGCTGTGGGAAACGGTGTCAAAGGCCTTGCTAAAGTCAAGGTAAACTACATCCACAGCCTTTCCCTCATCCAATAAGCAGGTCGCCCTGTCGTAGAAGGAGATCAGGTTTGTCAAGCAGGACCTGCCTTTCATAAACCCATGCTGACTGGGCCTGATCATCTGGTTGTCCTGCATGTGTTGTGTGATGGTACTCAGGATGAGCTGCTCCATCAGCTTCCCAGGCACTGAAGTCAAGCTGACAGGCCTGTAATTTCCTGGATCATCCGTCCGACCCTTCTTATATATGGGCATCACACTGGCCAGTTTCCAATCTGTCGGGACCTCCCCGGTCAACCAGGACTGCTGGTAAATGATGGAAAGCAGCTTGGCGAGCACCCCAGCCAGCTCCTTCAGCACCCTTGGGTGTATCCCATCTGGTCCCATAGACTTGTGTGTGTCTATGTGATGTAGTAGGTCACTGACTATCTCCTCCTGGAATCTGGGGGGGTCGTTCTCCCAGTCTCTGTCTTCTGGCTGAGGAGGCTGGATTCCCTCGGTACAACTAGGTTTTTTTATTAAAGACTGAGGCAAAGAAGGCATTAAGCACCTCAGCCTTTTCCTCATCACTCGTTGCCATGTTTCCTCCCGCATCTAGCAGGGGATGGAGGCTCTCCCTGGTCTTTCTTTTGCTGTTGACATACTTATAGAAACATTTCTTGTTATCTTTGACTGCTGAAGTCAGATTAATTTCTAGCTGGGCTTTAGACCTCCTGATTTCTGCCCTGCATAGCCTCACAGCGTCTTTGTAATCATTGTGAGTGGCTAGCCCCTTGTTCCAAAGGCCATAAACTCTCCTTTTCTTCCTGAGTTGCAGCCAAAGCTCCCTGTTCAGCCAGGGTGGTCTTCTCTGTCGCCGGCTTCTCTTACAGCACCTGGATACAGCCTGCACCTGTGCCATTAAGACTTCCTTTTTGAAGAGTGCCCAGCCTTCCTGGACCCCTATACCCTTCAGGATCGTCTTGCAAGGGATTCTGTCAAGCAGTTGCCTAAACAAGACAACATCCTGGAAGTCCACGATGTCAGTTCTGCTGCCCTCTCTCCTGGCCTCTCTAAGAATAGAGAACTCTATTATTTCGTGATTGCTGTGCCCTAGTCGGCCTCCAACCGCCACATCCTCCACCAGTCCTTCTCTGTTCACAAAGAGGAGGTCCAGCAGGGCACCTCTCTGGTCGGTTCACTCACCAGCTGCATCAGGAAGTTGTCTCCCAAACATTTCAGGAATCTCTGGGACTGGTCCCTCTCTGCTGTGTTGTATTTCCAGCAGATGTCTGGGAAGTTAAAGTCTCCCACAAGAACAAGGGCAAGTGATCGTGAGATTTCTCCTAAGTGCCTGTAGAATATTTCATCCACCTCTCTGTCCCAGTTGGGTGGCCTATAATAGACTCCCACTATGACATCTGCCCTGTTGACCTTCTCCCTGATTCTAGCACAAAGACACTCCACCCTGTCTTCACTATATTTGTGTTCGAAGCAATCATAACAGTTCAGATCAGTTGCAGCTCAGCAGAATTCTCCTCTTGTCAAAGTATTCAGGCCTTTATGGTTTCCAGTTCTGAACTGCCTGTGCACTTCTGCCTCAGGTGTTTTGTCTCGGGTTGTTGGTAGTGTTCTGAATTCTGTTTGATGGTTTCCTAGCCATCATTTTCACTTTTTGAGAAAAATATAACAAATATCATGGCCAGGTGCATATAACATGATTATGTTTAAAATAGCCTGTAGGAACAAGCAAGGAACAAGTGATACAAATGTTTCTGAAATCCAAGCAGAGGACTCTTGCACATGTATTTAATAAGTTTAGACAGTGTCTCAAAGTGTCTTGCTTATTCTTTTGTATCTCTTCCATACACTTATGGATTCATTTAAATTGTCATTAATCCATCCCAACCCCTTGGGCCTTGAAGTCATATATCTGAGAACAGAACTAAACATGGCATTTTTCAAGTTCTGCACAAAGAAGTCACATCAGACTAACATGAGGACACTTAAAAGCAACTTCAGGTAAGCATGCTTTTCTACCTCAGAAATGCCCAGGCCATTAATGTTTATAGCTACCTTTAGTCTATTGAGATGCAGCAATGACACAAATTCAAAAACTGATCATAAGTAGTTTCTACTTTTCATTCTGTTTTAAATGTTTAGTTAAAGCTATCAGCCCAAAGTCAGATGCAGATGGAGCAGAACAGAAATTCCTACATGTTCCTTTTTTATCTCATTTCTCTGTGGTAAGAATCTACTTTGTCATTTTTGCACAGTCAGTATCATAATGCGGCATCTCTCTCAAACTCTATTCTTTCAGTTTTGCACACAATACAATACGTATTGAAAAGTGACCTAGTTTTGTATCAGTACATAAAGTTACAGATCATAAATCAGATGATTTATGACTAGGTAGACTATCCCTGAAAATGTTTCTGAATGCATGTTGATAGGAAGGGGGCATTAAAACAAAAAGAAGCAGCTCTGGATTTAACTACACATGGATGAAATGAGAAGGTTCAAATTTCAAGTCATATTCGTATGATTTCTTTGATATACACTACTGAACTATACAGTCAGGAACCGGATTATTCTTTCGGCCATTTTTTTCATGTCTTCTGATGTTTTCCCCATTATCCATGTTAGACTCTGCTGCAAAATTCCTCATACACAGACCTTCACATGACTCAGGAAGCCACACAGCCTCTTATGTTAATATTCAAGGAAATATTTCTTGACCTTTTACTTGACAGGAAGACCAACTTTATAAGACCAAAAATCAGGTTGCCCTGTCCCTCACATGATGGATATACAGATAATGTATCTGCTTATGTGATTGGATGCACAGAAATTGCACTATATGACACGATGTAATTACATCTGTGTGATGCTATTGCTCAGCCAAATGTGAACTTGCACATGACAGACATACTGCTAGTCATATGAGAGGCAAGAGGCAAAAGTAGGCAAAAGAAGACATAGAAGAAAAGGCCATAAGGAGTAGACCACCATGATAATGAAATCAACACTGCTCATGTCTAAGGGGCCACTAAGTAAAGAAGGCCACAGACAACACATTAGACATGTCTATCCATACAGGGGGTATTATTGCTTTGCTTTATAGCTTTAATAAATATATGGGACTTCCCATTATATACAACAATGTAGAGAAAAGGTAGCAAGAAGGAGAGGTAAGCATAAACACCTCAGAATGCATTGGTTGAAAAAACTAAATGTTATGTTATGACTTACATTTTGTAGAGTATGTAAGTGGTAAGGACATTAAAATATATATGTGAATCAGAGTGCTAACATCAGAAGTAGCTAGGAAGTGGTCTATATGTTTTTCCAGAGATTTTTAGTTAAATTTTGAAAGTTAAACAATTGTTAAGAAAAACAAATGGGGCTGTAGGCTATAAATTCAAAGCTACATTACACAAAAAGAAACATGTTTGCCAACAACTGGTGTACATCAACTGTTCAGTTTTCACTGTTACCTCTCATGCTCACAAAAGGATTTAAGATCTGTTCTAACAATCTCTTTTACCAACAATGTTAAATGAATGCATATATGCATGTACAGTTGTCCTATTAACACACTAAAGATAAAACTCTATCAGTCCACTTCTGATACCATCAAGTCATGGTAGGTAGCTAATTTCTAGTTAATTAAATATGCAGCAAGTAGCTAATACAGTGTGTAAAACTCTTATCTTCTTTGAACTGCACACCTCCTTAAACCTGAAATTTCCCTCTAAAGAAAATACAATGAAAAAGAAACATTGAAAAGGGATGAGGAGGACAGAAAGCTACTGAATAGCTGAGCCTGGACCTATCTGCTTTTTTTAATATATTCATGGTGTTTTATTCCTTTTACCTTCAGAGACTGAGTTTATTAAATTAAAGATGTGCAGTACTTCATTTAGTCAGTGTTAAGTGTTAGAAGCATGAGAAAAGCAAAACAGTGAGAAATCTGTAAAACACATTTCCTTGACACAGGGTAACCAGAACAAGCACAGAATGGGATGGAGGCCCAGTGATTTGTGTTTGTCATGGCGCCAAGGAGAAATGCGAAGCGAGGTGTAGGCCGCGCGGTCCCGTTCTTTCACTTATCTCAAGGATTTTGCAGTAGCCAGCTGGCCTTGCTTTTCATCGTCCCTCTTTTTCCCACAAAAACCAGCTGTACACCTCACCCCAAGGAATGTGCTGTGTCGTTACTCAAAAGATAATGGCTTGACTACAGTCCCACTCACTCACACATACATACTAAAATAAATACTACTGCGACTTTGTGTCTAACTTGGGAGGACAATAATCTGACACCAAATCAGAGGGACAGATTGATGGGTTTGTGCTCCTTACTGCCCCCCACTCCACCCCCCCACCCCCAAGAAGGGATGCCTTTTGGTAAGATTTGAGCCCTTGACTATGCTGAGTGATTACCCAGGAATTAAGTGTGTGTGATTGCAATCATTTTTCTTTTGTGTAGTGCTATGTAGCCAACCTGCAGTTTGTGCATTTATCACAGGCAATCTCAAAGAATCTGTAGATGTTGCATAAGAATAAACTGTACTATTCATGAACCTGACTGCTTCTTTTGAATGCAACCGGACCTACAGCACATGGGTTGTTCATGCATCTGGGTCAGACCTATAGTTATGGCCATAATTGGCATACCTATTAAGAGATAAATCCAGCTGCCCCTAGCCCCTCTAATCTCTGAGGACTGGCTAGAATGCAAGGGGATTCATCTCTTACCAAATTTAATTCATCACCATAAATGCAACAGTCAGCATTACAACATTTCCAGTGTTCTTAATCAGTCATCACAGTGCTATGCATCTCCAACCTTCTAACTTTGGACCCTGGCTGTATGATGGAAACTGAGCTCAGATTAGAAAGAATATAAAGATTATTTAAATATTTATTTAAAATGTTTGTGAATCTGTGTTTATATTACAAGATTTCATAAAAACACCATTGAAATGAAAATCATCATCTACCAGAGCATTTTATTTACTCAGCTGTAACTGCCAGAATCATGTCCTATTTCACTTTTTTGTTTTTTTGAAAAGGGTACTGGTGGCTTCTGATGTTCTCCCAATACACTCCCTTTGCTGATAAATGAAATGGACAATAGAAAATAACTAAACTATGCGACTGAACATTTTAGTGACTGAGAAGGGGATCACAGTTTATACACAATTTGCTTCACCTCTTCTACAAGAAGCTTCAAACATTTACATTCAGGTCTCGAAATATAGTAAATTTCCATCAATCTCATTGCATTTTGGAGGGGCAGGGGGTGGGGATGCATTCAGAGCACTTCAAAGAAGCCTGGATCTGCTGTACTGTAACTGCTCTGATCCACATATAGGGGGTACCTTATTTTGTAACGCTTTCTAGTTCACTAAAGCCACAACCTAAACCTCATTTTGAAGACTGTGTATATATTTAATGATGTATCCATATATACTATATCTATTGTTATATTATATGAATACATTCAATAATAATGAAAATCAACATATGTAGCCTAATAGTTAGCTTCACTCAGATGAGACCTGTAACTTCAAGAGAAGTACAAAGAAATGTCCTGCTGGAGTTGAATTGTTGACAGCAGTGGTTTTAATTAGGCTTCACTCCGGTTCATGTCATCACTACTGCTCTTTCTGGCTGTATACAGCTCTTTCAGAAGAACTATAGAGAACTGTCTAGCCAGTCTTAAAACCTAAAGTCAACTGTCATTCATTCTTCCCAGAGCCATGGATCTCTGAATTGCATCTGACACATATTTCTGTATCGAGGCTGTCATTATTGATAAGAAAAGTGCTGATAACTTTTTCTTTCGTAAGAAAATGCTGCTCTGGTGGAACACAGACTCTTCAGCATATCGTAAAAGAATCTTCTGAGAAAGAGAAAATACTTTGTTATCAGAAACAGAAAAAGACTCAACACACAAAATAATTAATCCAGCACTAACCAATGGAGCAATATGGAAATTAGTATTAGGAATTCAAACTTATCATCTTAGCATCAATAAAAATTGGTTTAAACTTATGAGACTTACCTATTCACCTTTAAGTCATACCTACTCCTATAATCTCTCCCTGAAAAAGTTAAACTCAAAAGCATGTTGATAGTTTTCTGTGGGATTTTTTCTGCTCTGTGGTGGTTTTCTTTTCCTTTACAGATGATTTCTTCATACATGGTGGTGTCAAACAAATCCTAGTTGCTTCTGTAATTATGTTTCATACCTATTGTTGACAATATTTTCACAGTATTTTAACTTTCAAGTTTAATTTTATTGTGTACATTGGAGTAGTCCAACACTACTATCTAGGGCTAATTAATTACAAATGCTCATTTTAAAAGGTTTCAGGAAACTAGGATTTACTTTTTCTGTAACAGAATGTACCTTTCAAATACTCTACCTCCCCTTGTTCCTAAGTATTGGCAAAACAGACCTTGCTTTTAACCTAAGGATTGCATGCCTTTTTCTATTGTTTCATTACAAAGCCGAATAAAAACCTTCTGTCTTAAACTTCTGAAATCTAAATGAATTAAAAAAAACAAAGAACCCCTCACCTTTTCTAGGAATTAGATTTGTGCTCTTGTATTATGCAACCATTTGACCGTATGAATGTTGGAACTGTCTAACTTGAAATCCTGCTGGAGTACTTGGAGTTGAAAACAGAGCCATAAGTCATTGAAAATTTAATTTCCCCTAGATTTACAGTGAAAGCTCAGCTTTGATCTATGACATCTATGTCCCAACAAACTGGCTATTCTTAATGTTATCATGCTTCAGACACATGCTTCCATCACTGAAATATAAGGTATAATTTTTGGATCACTGATACAGGACTACAATAATGAATTAATAAACTGAAAGTGACAGAGAATTCTTTGAAGAATGTAGCTATGATGAACAGACATCAATCAGCATGCTAAGCCTCTGATTCAGCAAATTGCTTCTGTCCCAGCCCTGACTTCAAGCATGCGAGCAGTCCCATTGATTTGAGCCACTCTCAGCCCTGGCACAGTGGGGTGCACTGAGGGACCAGGACACTGTTCCAAAAGCACAAGCCTGCCACAGCTTTGTTTCCATTAGGGACAAGTCAGACTTGTGTGGTGGCAGTAGCAGCAGCAGAAGACCAGGGCACAGTTGTCCTGGAGAGTGGGGGCTTCCAGGAAGGTGATGACTGAGTTTCCTGATGCTTTCAAACCCACAGACACCTTGACCTTGCGAACAGCCTGTGCAACCAAACAGTCACCCTTCCTCAACACTTCTTCCCTATTCAAATCTCACAGCAGTTTGTTTGTTTGTTTAGGGTTTTTTTGATTGTATTTGCTGTGCCCATAAAAGGAAACTTTAGAAATGCACAGGTATGTTGATGAGTCCATCATGTGCATAGCTAATAGATTTGCTGCTCAGATCATGGTTGTTTATATATCAAATTCTACAAGGACTGTGAACTCTCCCTGTCCTGAGCAAGTCACTAGTAGCTGGAGTTATAAAACAGAAAACAAAGAAACAAAAGTTTTATGTGGCAATATCCAATTCTGAGGCATTGAAAGCAAGGCTTCTGTATTTTAGATATGCAAAAATGAGGAAAGATGCAGCAAAATAAAGAATCAAAATTTAGTCTCAGGATATGAATAAGGGAGCAGGTTATAGGGAATTATACTACAAAAATGGAAAAAAGTGGGAGAAAGAGGGGGAGAAAGAGGAGGACAGTGAAAGAGAGAGAAGGAAAGAAGAGAGGAAGGGAAGGACGGAAGACACGCCCCCCAGAAACAATGGAATTTGAAGTTCCTAGCAGAACAGGAAATGCCATTTTGTCTCATCATTGGGAAGACCAGATCTACAAAGACTGAACCTAGAGTTTCTACTGCCCTGACTACAAGCCTGGCCTTGGACCAGGAGTTGTGACAAGACAGAGCTTTTGCTGACTCCAGTCCAAAGGGTAGCACTCAGCTTACCTACAAAACCACTCACTTCAGGCAAATTCCAGCTATCCCCCTCAACTAAGGCCTGCAGCAAGACTTTGAGAGAATTTTATATGCATTTCTAGTCCTTAAAAAATGTCTCATGAAGTCTTTGCCAAAATTACTAGCCTTCCTCTTCTTCCAACCCAATATTATTTTAGAATAAAGCAGCCTGCATTTCTTTTTTTTTTTCTTTTCTCTTTTCTTTTCTCATTTTATCTCTTCCTTTCCTTTCCTTTCCTTTCCTTTCCTTTCCTTTCCTTTCCTTTCCTTTCCTTTCCTTTCCTTTCCTTTCCTTTCCTTTCCTTTCCTTTCCTTTCCTTTCCTTTCCTTTCCTTTCCTTTCCTTTCCTTTCCTTTCCTTTCCTTTCCTTTCCTTTCCTTTCCTTTCCTTTCCTTTCCTTTCCTTTCCTTTCCTTCCCTTCCCTTCCCTTCCCTTCCCTTCCCTTCCCTTCCCTTCCCTTCCCTTCCCTTCCCTTCCCTTCCCTTCCCTTCCCTTCCCTTCCCTTCCCTTCCCTTCCCTTCCCTTCCCTTCCCTTCCCTTCCCTTCCCTTCCCTTCCCTCCCCTCCCCTCCCCTCCCCTCCCCTCCCCTCCCCTCCCCTCCCCTCCCCTCCCCTCCCCTCCCCTCCCCTCCCCTCCCCTCCCCTCCCCTTCCCTTCCCTTCCCTTCCCTTCCCTTCCCTTCCCTTCCCTTCCCTTCCCTTCCCTTCCCTTCCCTTCCCTTCCCTTCCCTTCCCTTCCCTTCCCTTCCCTTCCCTTCCCTTCCCTTCCCTTCCCTTCCCTTCCCTTCCCTTCCCTTCCCTTCCCCTCCCCTCCCCTCCCCTCCCTTCCCCCCCTCCCTCTCCCCCTCCCCCTCCCCCTTCTGTAAGAGTAGGTCAGAAGATCAGCATTGTCTGAACATCGTCATCAGGGACATGGACAGTGAGGTACCCGACAACGGCCTGTTTGGAACACAGTTGCCGATCCCAAGAGTGGAATGTGGTGCAAAGGCTCCTGAATACAGAACTGTGTGGTACAGAGAGTGCTGTGCTGCTCTTTGGTACCTGGACCTGGCCAGAGCTGTTAGAGATGACCACATAGCTGCTGTCAAAAGGGATGGATTGCAACTGTTGTCATAACATCGATGAAGAAATCATGAACTTTAGACAAACTTTGCTTCATTATAATACCAAAACACACCTCCTGGTCGAAGGCTACCCACCTCCAAGACTGACCACACCTCGGACACTCCCCCCTGCGCACGCACGATGGCCTCACTCGAGAAGGGCGGAGATATGATAATTGAATTCTGAGAAGGGCGGAGACCCCTGAGGCAGAGGTGGAGCAAGGTGTGTTACTAAGCATAAAATATGACTTCTGGACAACAAAAATTGGAAGCTTCCCCACCAAGGACCACGACGATCGATGATGCAGCATCAGCTGGACTCGGGACTGTTAGGATGTCGTGAGATCAGCAGTGGTAGCTATAACCTCTCTCCCTCCTCTCTCTAAACTTAACTTTACTTTTCTCCTTTCTTTCACCCACCTCTAACTATTGTGTGCCACTTCATGGGCAACACAATAAAGTTTTACTGTTTGATTACTGCTATCCCCTTTGGTGTTGATCACCTTAATTTTGCACTTTTGAGATCGTATCAAATAAACCATCACAAGTCCACCGAGTGGACCATGACACCTTCCCCTTCCCCTTCCCCTTCCCCTTTCAAAACTCTGGTCTCTATCCCTGCCTGATATATGTAAGACCATAACTCACTATACCACTGGGAGACTCCTGACTTCTCATACAGCAAAACAGTTTCACTTACTTCATGAAGAATTGTTTAAAAAAAATCTTTCAAGCATCACAGTACTTCAAATAAATCATAAAATCTATTAAACAACCCAAAGAAATTTAAAAAAGCTAAAGTGCAAGTTTTTGCTTTTTCTCAGAAACCAAAGCAATCCAACAGAATAGTTGATAAGAACTAAAAACATTTCTCTTATTTTCTCTCTCCCTGAAACTAGGGAAAACAATCACCCATCTAAGTAACTGAAATCAGTGCAAGGATTTAGCAATTTGAACCACAGTGTCAATTATAAACCTAGTTTCAAGTTAAGAAATTGCCCATAATATTATTGTGAAGGTTCTGTATTACCTCTTTCACAAATTCATGTTAATTATATCCTAATATAGCTCTGAACTTTGTCTGAAGACTTCAGATTTCCTTTCAAACTTTATATAACATTCTGATATACAAAAGTTGTCTTGTCCATCTTTTTCAAATAGCATACCAAAGAATTATATGATTAAGTACTTCATTTATAAATACTTAAGTACCTAAATGTAGGCAATCCAAATTATATCACTTAAAAAGAACTGGGTATTGAAAAGGACATCCTCACAATGAAGTACCTTTTAGACTGAGGAAAAGAAAGATATATATTGGCTCCTAGACTTCGTGTCAATCATAGGTCGAATTATTCTGTTCAGTGCTATTTTTGTGGAATTTTTTTTATATATAAAGAGCTAAAGGAATAATGCTGAATGAAAAATAACCCTACCATTTAAAAAGCTCATCCTATTGCCATCACTGAAGCAGCAGGAAATTCAGCTGCTAATGAACACCTCTAACCTTAACTACATCTATGAAAAAATTTTCTTTGCCTCACTGAGTATAAGTGAGAGGAAAGAGCAGGCTTACAGAAAAATTACATCTTCAAAAATATTATAGCCAAATGATCTAATTCCACAAAAGAAGTTTGCACAAACATTTTTTGTACTACCCATAAGAAGGTTGAAGCTTATCTGCTTTTATGTGAGCAAAAGGGATTAATGGATCTGATTGCAGAATAGTAATTAAAGCATTAATGCAAGATTAGGAAATGATAACATTTCAATCAAATCTAAACCAGTGTATATCATATAGTCCAGAAAAAAAAAAAAAAAATCTGAAAATCCTCTCTCCTGCCTTTCTAAAGGCTTACTCTCAATTAAAAGTATAACCAATTATTAAGCCTGTCACAAGTCTTCATACTGATCTAAACATCCATCTTCATTTGAATACAACCAACCCTAAATGTTGTATTCTTGAATTTTTGATATTCTTCAATGACATCCGACATTACTGTGGATGCATAAGAATGACTACAAAACATTCTGTAGCTCATCTTGTTAGCAGCATGCTCTTCTTGTAAGCACAAATACTCAAATGCACCAGCATTCAACAGAAATGCAGCCCTCAGGTTCTATCTCAAAAAAGATCAATTCATCATCTCCCGTATTAACCTCTCTCATTCTGTTTTTGTTTGTCCTTTTTTTTTCCTTATTAAAGGAAAACTGCAAAAGCTACATTTTTGCCACTGATTTACTTTGGTCAATTAATGAAGCATGCATATTTTTAAAGAGATAAGATTAAGGGCTGTAGTTTTAATAAATCATACGAGTAGTTGGATAAGAATTGTAGTTTTCTAGAATCTACAGCTCATTTGCAGATTGGTCTGAGTTAAATTCCTAGAAGACAGGTTTCCACAGTATATAGATAAATGTTTGAGAAGAGAATTAGAATATGAGAAGCAGACTACATAATCAAAAGAAAAATAAAACATTATACTCTAAACACATGGAGAGTAGTTTCAGTTTTGTTTGTTGTTTTTGTGTGGTTTTTTTTTTCCCCAGCAAGGCAGCAGGAAAAGGACTCATGTGTCTTTACAGTCTAACTTGGCTTTAAACTCTCTTCTGCCCTGTAATTCCCAGACAAAACCAGCTCCATCATAGTCTTTCCTTAACCCTAAATAGAAATCTGCAGAAGCTGGCTACAGGCAGCCTTCAGGAATACAATAGCACAGAGTTGGAACTACCTAAAAACAGCCCTAAAGTAGAAAGTGAGGGAAGATGTTGACAACCCACCGGCCTGGTATGCATATTTAACCAGAGGAAATGCTCCTGAGATGTTCCTGGGACAGGAGGTGTGGTGTTCCATGCCTGGCATTCAGCAGCACAGCACATGTCTCATTCACAAAGCAAATGGAAGTACCTCATGTCTCTTCTTCATATTAAATAATTCCTCTTCTTATAATTTTTATGCATTAATTACTTTGGCAACCCACCTTCCTCTGCTCCAAAAGTCAGGGACTGGCTGACCTTGTACAACAAAACTCTGTCACTCTTTATCTGTGTCATTCTAGTTCTTGATAAACCTGAATGGCTTTAAAGATCTATGCTCTAAGCCACAACGAGGTCTGACACATTTGCAGGACATACACAGCATAAAAGCTGCAATTTTAATCAGTGGGTTTTTTTAACTAAAGATAAATTCCCTAACATGGTATTCGCATCCCTTCATGTGAGCACTTTCCAAAGCACTGAACTTTTTAAGGAGCTCTACTGTTCTTATGTTTGTACATACAGAACTGTCTTCCAACACACTGCTGGAAGTAACTGTCTAAAAGATTATTTATTCATTTTAGTTATCCAGGAAAATATTTTATCTTATGTGTGTGCTTAAATAAAATTTATACACATGAAAAGCAATTTCTATATGGAACTTTATTTGTCAGTATTTATTGTTGTATATATTTGCACAAGGTGATACCATTTTAACTCTTCTGATGCTTTACTACATAGGTCTGATTTAAAAAAAAAAATTAAAAAACTACATTTCTTTTGCTACACATCTGTTCTGCTTATACTTTTCACAATGTAAAGAGCCTTAGGCATCTTCTATTTTAAGCCTATTTCTTACAAGGTTTCCTTTTTTTTTTTGTCTTTCTTCTGGCAGAACACATTCTGAACTGCTGTAGAAAAGTAGCTAATTCATTTTTGGGTCATGCACTATTGAAGCAATTATTGACTATGTTTCAAAACCATATTATTCGCTTCTTACTGCACAAGCATTAACTTCAGTTTTTTAAGTGAATAAGATTGACAGTAACCTCCTCAAGTGACCATGAAGCACTGTACAGAACAGAACTCTCTTTCAAAGGCTCCACTGCCACTCAAACGCACTGTTATTACTTTTGTTAATTCATGGGAGTTGGTACCTTTGTAGACTAATGCAAGACAAACAAAATAATTCTGTCCCTAACCTTAATGAGGAACTCAATATCCCAAACCTTTCAAAAATTGTCTAGATGACTCTGGTGATGCTGTATAACAAATTATATCTTTTCAAGATACAAGTTGGGCTAAGTTAAAGGAAGCAGGGAAGTGGAGACGTATCACTTCATCGTGTATCTTTCTAATCAGAAACACATGAAAGACCCCACTCCGTCATTGGCAAGTTCAGAGTATGCTCGCAAGGCATGGTAATTGCCAAAGGGTAAGGTGTACCTGAAAGTACCACTAAAGTAATTGAGACCTTGACTACATCTGCCAAGTGACCAGGCTGAACTGTTACATGATGGTGGTATGTACCATGAAAACAAACTATGCACAAATAATTGTTATGGAGGGACTTTATCCAAAGCTCTGGGCTACACCTGACCTGCTCTAATGATTAGATAAGCACAGAAAAGAAACATAGAATCATATATGAACTCATAACAAATTTGTGCTCAGGTAACACATTTGGAGCAGGAAGCCAGGAGGTGATAGTAACCCAGATAACAACATCCAAATGGCTTTAGATATGGAGAAAGTAAAAGAAATTGGCCTGGGGTGATGTGACCAATGAAGCTACTGACTGTTTATAACAAACAGCTTTGTTAGAAAGCAATAAACAGTGAAAACCATAGCCCCTCATGGAGAACATCCTTGCACAGAGATTCCATTCTCCTTATAAATACTTTTTCTATTATATGCCACTAAGCAGTGTGGTTCTGTCCCTCTGGCTACCTCACCCATCACAACTAATCTAAAATATTCAGTTCTGTAAGCCTCCATCATATCCTGTGGTTAGTTTTCCACTAAGATCCTAAGCTTAGATGGCCAGTAGCATACCCAGAGACCCTTCGCATTGTGCCTAGGAGGGGAACAGAAATGCACATAGTCATTTTTTGCACCCTTCCATCAAGGAATGTCTGGGCCAGAACAGATCCTGAGCTTTCCAAGGTTTCCACTGCACCTAAAGCAGCTACCTAGGTACCAGCATTGCCAAAAATCTGTGATTGGTCTGTTTCAGTACTCATGAATAAATCAATTCTTGCTTAGCAATTCTTAGAATTCAAACAATCCAGACCAGTCTCTCCCAGTGGTACTCGTTTTAAAGACCCTGCTCCCAGAAAACAAACTCCCTTGAGTCCTCAGAACTTGTACTGTGAACCTCCCCTTCCCTATCCCAGTGTAGCTCAGGCTGTTAAGAATGCTAATTAAGCTCCTTCTGTCTGGTAACATATGCACAACACTATTTTTACAGTATTATACAAATATTTAAAATGTTTTGACAGAGTGTGTTCTGAGAACATTTAATTAAATATCAAATGACTAAATCACAGGAGTTCTTTAGATGACACTGCGGCTGATATGCTGTATGTAGCACAGGCACATGCTCAAATACAGTAAATGGTATTTCTAGTTTGTAAAATTATGAAGATGGAATTAAGAGATTCAATATAAATCAATGTTTCACTGTTTTGGGAGGATGAAACTTTGTAACATTATTACTTCCGGTGTTTTCCTTATTTCTGTCTGAAAACACAGGCATATAAATCTGAATTTGTTAGTAGATACTATAAAAATCTAGTAGCAGGTAAAAAATACTACTTGCCTCCAGCTTACAAGAGATAGGATATATTGGTTTATGTTTATCATAGAGTAAGGTACAAGAAAAGGTACTTTTATCTTTACATTACTTTTTACATTATTGACCTTTCTCCCCTTTGATCTTTCTCTAAATTATTGAAGCACCTAACACTAAATGTTTTGTTGCCATTGTAGAAAATAAACCAAACTGAACAGTCAGCCTCAGACGTCTGTTCTCCCATCCATGTATGCACACACCCTCCATTAGCATTAATGAGAATTACTCATGCATATGGATGAGAGATCAGACCCCTTAATTTGTTTAGATGAGACCAATTTTAATCAGTGTGAGCTAATGCATACTTTTGTAGCATGCTTGTGTGGTTGGTGAGTCAACATGCTTGAGGTTTTCACTTTACATTACAGGAACACCTGTGTAGGCTGAGAATTTTGAAACAGAAGAATATCAAAATATTAGTCAGGAATATTATTCTCAGGGTACTTGTCCCCTGGTGAGTAGAAGAGGAGTCATAGTGACATTGAGTGACCTCGCAAAAGCAAACCAGGGCAGACAGTGACTGTTGAATGCCAGAAGCATGATTTTGCATTGAATCCCTATCATTAAAAAAAGTCCTACAGCCGTCACTGAGGTCTGTTGTAATAAATCATTGCTCTTGTTTATCAAACACAGGTCAGTAAACTTATATTGCTAGTGAAGCTTCAAAATTTGCATTACCTCCTAACCTCACAGCAACCTCACACTAAGCTCAGTAAGTATGTTTATTCAAACAAAACATGCATCAAGAAAAATTATTTAAATGCATTATACAAATAAAACCAATACACAAATAAAACCAAAAAAACACCGTACAAGGTGAGATCAAAGACTCATTCAGGGAAAATCATATGATACTCTGACCTCCATTTGAAAATTAGTTTCAGTCTCATAAACACACCTTCACTTTTATGTCGGATACACCATCTTTCCACTGCTTCATTTTTTACTGGTAATCATTTTCCTAACTGACTTCCATCAGTCCTGCTCCACAGAGATCAGACTTATTTTTGAGATGCATAACTCTGAAGGCATTGACTTTTTCTAAAATTAAAAAGAATGTACAGACAGATAAATGTAATTTTTTTTTTTCTCAGAGAAAATACTCAAGAAATCTCCCAAAATTGAAGACACGTATCTGCAGGTAAAGGACAAGAACATGCACCTGTAAAAATGTATATCTAAAAGAGACCAGTAGTGCAGACCCATTTGGAAGATGATGATCCATAGCTGTGATTAGGCCTTTTTCTTAATCTTTCCTTTAAGGTTTTGCATTATTGGCTCTTCAAACCATCTATTTGACAAATATAACTTTAGTTTTTAAAAGAGCTTTTGGCTATTCTCTTGTGCTTTTGGAGGTTCCATGTGAAGACATAAGTAACTTGTACGGGTCATCTGAAATAAAGATCGGTGTAACCTTGCACTACACCCCACAATTAGCCAGTTTGAAAGCAACTAAAAATGTATAAAAAGCTTAAAGAGTTCTAAAAATAACCTCATCTTACATTTTTTCTACCTCGTTCTCACAAAGAACAAAGAGATTTTCATACTGAATTCTGCATGAGGCCAGCGGGATCTAACCAGTAACTGACAGAGATACACAATGCTTCAGTTTCAAGAGATTATATTTTTACCCCATTGAGTGACAGAAAGGTGAGCTGTCCACCCAGAAAGCTGTATTCTTCCACTCCACTACATTGCATCACTCTCAATATCTCCGTGAGGAAGAGAGAGAAATGGTATAAATAGACATGTAATCATAAACACTATGCTGTGTATGTATAAAATGCCACACACTTGGAGATTTGCAATTTAAGATGCAGTCTTAGGAAAATTTATGAAAGGAATCATAAGCATGTGGCAGAAGGCACATTATAAAGGCAATTAACACATGTATTTCACAGGAGGGTGCATTGTCTTCTTATATATACACACAGTAATTAATTTATTTATTTATTCCAAATGTACCATTCCGCCAAAATCATAATAAGCAAGATGAGAAAGAGAATTATAGTATTGAGTGTATTTTTCATCCTGGTAAAGACTGTATTTTTTTAAGGCAGACAACACATTGCACCGCTGATTTCTTCATGTGAAAATATTTTTTGTAAAGTCAATACTGAGATTCACATTAAATCTTAAAGACAAGTAATAAGATAAATTCCTATGAGATATCTGTTTGGACTAACTTGTTTAAAAACATGTTGTAGAGTGCGGATAGGGAAAAGAACAATTGGATAGTGAAGCTAAGTATTTGCATCAGAGATGATACTTGGTAAATTATTAGCACATTATTATTATTACAGATGTATTCCACAATTCACAAAAGTATTAAAATAAAAGATTGTTATGAGTTTTCTAAGTGAATCATATTTTACTGCTACCTAAATTCATGTAATATTTATGAGATAAGAACTTATTTACATGAGTCTGAGAGTATGAGGGGCAAACATGCGTATAGTTACTAAAAGGACTCCATAGCTTATCTTAAGTGAGGATAAAGAACTCAAATTGTCAAATCCTGAAAACTGATCCCAGTTGGATATCATGTTATATATTCGGGAAGTTAAATAACCTCTATCTCAGATAATCTCCAAATAAAATCTATGCACAAATAAATTAATCTCAGGGTCTCAAAGTAACTTCTAATATGTTTTTATTTCCTTTCCAAGTCCAAACTCTGTTCCAGATCCAATTCACCACATCTGCCCAACATTCTACCAATCTTCCTGAGCTAGAAGTATCCAAGACAGATACTGTTGTATCCAAGCAGTATCTTCAAATTGTATCTATTTACACAGTATCTCTGGACACAGTGAGAGGAATCTCACTATGTTTAGTTCTCTGGACAATTAAAACAGAGCTCCAATAAAACATATCAAGATTAAAATTCTTTGGAGTGAAAATCTCACTGCCAGCAACAACTTGTAAATTAAATAAACTAATCTTTCTAGTACCTCATCTGGACTCCATCTTTTATTTGAGTTATTGAAGGAATTAACACTATACAAGGTAAAAACTAAGTTCCTACTCTGTTCTGCAGAAACAGAAGCAAATAAAAACAAACAAGAGAAGTTTCAATGTTTACTGACCAAGTGTGTAATCACAGGCCTATTAAGCAGAAAATTCTGCACACAGAACCATGCATTTTCTTTCCAGTGTGCTCCTGTATTATGTAAAACTCTTAAAGAGAGAGAGATGTCACTATAACTCCCTTCCCCAGCATTGTATATTTTCTATAGAATAGATCTAAAAAATGGTAGTCTATTGTAGAGGGAGCAATTTGAGTAGAATCCAACAGTCATTACTATAAAAAAAAAAAAAAAAAAAAAAAAAAATTGTCCCTCTCTGAACAACTTGGTTTGGATTGTGCTCTATTGATTCAAATAAAGTACAAAGTATTTTTGTTTTTATACCTTTAGAAAGTCACTGTCAAGAAGGCCTTCATCTGGTCAGTAAATTATTTTTTCTAAATCTTTAAGAAACTTTTCTGGGTGCATTCACTTTTTTGTGAATTCCTATTGTAACAAAGACTTTTAAAAAATATTTTTACAAAAATACATATGGGTAATAATCCATGGAATTTTACTTATAGTTTCATTTCCATCTGTTTTACTTACACCACTCTGTAAATGATTTAGAGTTGTGACCATCCCTCTGTAATTTAATTTATCCATAATTGCGTAAAAATTATTAAGACAATAGAAGTAGCACAGTTACCTGATGAAAATTAAAAAAAAAAAAAAAAAAATCAATCAAGAAAGTGAAAAAAGTTATTGTGGTTACAATCCAAGTGTATAGATATATCAAAATTAACAAGCAATCCAATGGCAGAATCTTAATGAGAAAAAACTATTCACTGAGCGGAAAGCATACAACACCAAAAAAGTTCATAAACATTGCACCCTCTCCACAGAGAATTCACATCAGGGCAAAACTAATGATTATATTTTTCTAAATTCTGGGAAGAGATTTATTCCTTTCCCATCAATTTCTATAAATGCCTTAATGGCTTAAGTAGATCAATTAAATATTCTCACACACAGAAAGAACTGACTGAGCCTCTCTCATACTTGATGCAAAGGAAACACGTCCCATACAACTTTTCTTTCTGTCTTTCTGTCTATCACCATTTGAAAAACTTTATCTCTACTTGTAAACTAAGTTAAAATTACAGACTTTGCCTTCAGGAAGCTGGAAGCACCTCTACAAAATCGATGTCTAATGAAGTTTAAAGGAGGGTATGAGGGCCTGAGAAAGACTTTGGGGTCAGAGATCCGCTATCACATGGCACAGAGCCACAATAGCACCTACCAAAGGTAATGGAAAAAAAAGAGGTTAAAACCTTCTGGGTCCTGGATCCTTTTCCACTCTCTCTAGAAACCTATTACTGAGTAATTAATATGCCCTTCAAAAATTGTAGACATAGGAGTTCATGTCCCCAGTGTACAGTGAAAAACACACGGCCTAGAATTGCAATTTGGTACATAGATTTGTGATGGTCTTCAGTAAATGAATTTAAATTCAGTCAGGCTGGCAAAAAATAACTGTCTGAATTCTCAGCCAAAATTTTGCCTTGTTATTCTGCATATTCATTGTCTTTTCCAGCTGCTCCTTTCTATATCAAATAAAGTAAAATATCCGAAATCAGAGTGCCCTTTAATTTTATGACTTTGGTCATTTTTGTCTTGAATTTTACAGCTATTTTACACAGGCTAGTTTTATTATAACTTTTATGAAGAAAAAGACAAAAACAGTAAATAAAAAAGCACTAATGCAAAGAGGTATTTGGTTCTGAGTTACAAAACAGACTTCAAAGAAAGGTGCAGCTGCTCATCACCTATTGGAGCCATGCTGTGATGGCACAAGACAGAAAAGGAAATCTGTTTAGACCCATTTTTTCCTCTTTCAACAGAGAACACTTTTTTTGAGAGCTGCTTCAATTCAAAATAGTAAACCAGAAAATTATGCAGTTCCATATCCTCCCGTGACTTCTTACTAGCAAATCACTTACATGTTGCTTTAAATTAAGCATGTCAGTAGTTTTATTGTACTCATCACCATTAATCACATGCTTAAATATGTTTGGAAATTTTTTTTGTTGAAGATCCTAACTATCTCACACCACCAGCAGAAGTAATAGTTTATGAACAATTATACAACTATTAATCATGAAAACGAAAACCATGAATTTCATGTATGAAAAATTCTTCACCAATTTCAATTAAAGCAATTATGGATAAAATAATGTAATAAAACAATTTCTGATGTAAATAACTTTCTAAATTTACATTTGAACACATTCATGTTTGTGATCTACTATTTCTCAGTTCTTACTCATTACTATCTTCTAATCTCTACATCACTAGACCTTTGCTATTTAATATTTAATAGCATTTGTTATTCAAGAACAGTTACACACATACAAACATACTCACGCAAAGATCTGTTGATACTAATTGAAAAAAATTCAGAATCTTTCATCACAGTGTAAGAGAGCTTGGTAGTGAACTGTAACTTAATTGCTACCAATACCTATCATACCTCTGATAGAAACTGCTGATTGCCAGGTAACTGCTTACCATGTCTCTTGTTAACTGTGCATGAATGCATAGAATTTCTAGGGTTCTGACCTTTGAAGAAGGGGCAGGCAACTCAGGAGGACTATAGGGATGTTATGAGGTTATGCACAGAGAAAATTAGAAGCCCAACTAGAACTTAATCTGGTTACTGTGGAAAAAGACTATAAAAATTGTTTTTATAAATACTTTAACAACAAAAGGAGTTCTAAGGAGAAACACCATCCTTTATTGGATGTGGGTGCAAACATAGTGTCAAAGGCTGAGAAAAAGGCTAAGGTACTTAATGCCTTCTTTGCTGCAGTCTTTAATGGTAATACCAATTGTTCTCGGGGTACCCAGCCCCCTGAGCTGGAAGACAGGGATTGGGAGCAGAATGAAGCCCCCATAATCCAAGGGGAAATAGTTATCAACCTTCTACACCACTTAGACACCATGAGGCCAGATGTGATCCACCCAGGGGTACTGAGGGAGCTGGCAGAAGTGCTCACCAAGACACTTTATATCATTTATCAGCAACCCTGGAGAACCAGAGAGGTCCCAGCTGACTGGCAGTTAGCAAATGTGACTCCCATCTACAAGAAGGGACAGAAGGAGGATCTGGGAAACTGTAGGCCTGTCAGTCTGACCTCGGTGATGGGGAAGGTTATGGAGCAGATCATCCTGAATGCTATCACGCAGCACAAAAAGGTGATCAAGCCCAGTCAGCGCGTGTTTATGAAAGGCAGGTCCTGCTTGACTAACCTCATCTCATTCTATGACAAGGTGACCCACTTAGTGAATGACGGAAAGGCTGAGGATGTTGTTTATCTGGACTTCAGTAAAGCCTTTGACACTGTTTCCCACCGCATTCTCCTGGAGTAACTGGCTGCTCATGGCTTGGATGGGTGTACTCCTTACTGGGTAAAAACCAGGCTGGATGGCCAGGCCCACATAGCTGTGGTGAATGGAGTTAAATCCAGTTGGCAGCTGGTAACAAGTGATGTTCCCCAGGGCTCAGTATTGGGGCCAGTTCTCTTTAATATCTTTATCAATGATCTGGACAAGGATATTGAGTACACCTTCAGTAAGTTTGCAGATGACACCAAGCTGGGCAGGAGTGTTGATCTGCTTGAGGGTAGAAAGGCTCTACAGAGGGATTGGAACAGGCTGGATCGATGGGCCGAGGCTGGTTGTGTGAGGTTCAACAAGTCTAAGTGCTGGGTCCTGCACTTGGTCAGAACAACCCCATGCAATGCTTACAAGCTCATGCATTTTGTCTTGCTTTGGAAAGGCATGGATATGTTCTTGACTAGCTCTTTTATGCAGCTACACTTCTACACACACAAAAAAATCTTCCAAATTTAGGAATCAGAAAAGTCAAATAGAAAATTCTAAAATATTTGGCCAGCCTAAAAACTTGCCTTCTATTCAGAGTTGGTCTCAGAGACCCTGCTTGGACTCCAAATGCTCAACGTTATTTTCAGGGAGAGACAGCATTGCAGTCCATACTTTTCACAGCAGCACATCCTTTCTTGACATCTCAGCTGTCCTGACTTGGTCATTTTGAGATACCTCTAACAGAAACTCCCTATTAAGCACTGGAAAGCTCTAAGTTCCTGAATTCTCAATCCAAAAGGCAGTTGGAAGAAATGATATGTCATTTCTCATGCAAAACAAACTTTTTGTTTCTTTTTTTAGTCTTTTAGATGAAGTGTTCCAAAACTGTATGGGCAATCATTACAACACGTTTCAGAAAAAGAGTCCTACTTTTTTTTTTTTTTAACCTTTCCTTTATGAAAGCCTATAAATCTCCAAAAAATTTTGGGATGTGGGTCTGATCCTCCTTCTGCTCCATTGAGATAATGTGGGAAGCTCATTAATGAATCCAGCTTAGCATAACACTTAACTGGTGAATAAAAGAAACATAATGATTTTTGTTTTCCTTTGTATATTCCTTGAAGAAGAAAGATATGGCAATACAGCAGATGCCTTGAGTAGAATCACAGAGGTATAGGGGGGGTGGTTCATAGAACTTCTTTGTTTGCCTTTCTAAATCTGAACTGAGTCATCACCACTTTCATAGGATGTTTCAGCTTTCAGTATTCTCATTTTTGGTAATGGTTTTCCAAATATAACTGCGACATAAGTAGTGAATTCTGTTATCAGACTAAGAGATTCAGCCTTCCCCTGAAAATACTGTCATATTACACTTCAAATACACCTCTGTACTGTATACAAAAACCACTTAAACCCCATCACTATCGTCTGAAACACTGAAAGAGGCAGCTACTGAACTAGCTGCTTCATATAGTCTTTTTATTTTATATTTATTAAGGATGGGTGATCCATGGTGGCAACTTAGAAATGAATTTTTAAAGTTAAAATGCACTAAGGAAATTCACTTTTGATAATTGCTAAAAATAACAACCAGCATAATATCCTACTCTTCCCACTTTTTTTTTTTTTTTTCAACTATGTATTTCTCACAGGATTCTGCTCTTGAGGTTAAGTGTGAATCATTTTCTGGCTATCTGGAAGATGGAGTTTGAGCAGTCTGCATGGAAGTGACATACACAGTCATTTCATTAAGAATCTTACTCATCTCTTTCTTCCTCAGCCTCAGCAAGAAGAAAGAACATCAGTACTGACAGGAATTATTAGTTATATCAAAATAAGGGAACATTGTGGGATTTCAAGTTTAGCAGGTCTAAAATTCAGAAAGACTTAAAGGTGGGTAGTATAAAGGAGTATGGATTTGTACCTTGATTTTTTCTATTTATCTCTTATGATGACTGCTAATTTCATTTATAGAATTTCATATAAAATTAGCAGAGGAATAATGCTAGATTATTTACAAGTTTTACTCATACAGAATTTGGGGTTTTTTTCATTATGAAAGGGGGAATCATGAGATGTAATTACTATCTCCTCCCTCTTCAATGACACATTTGCAGTTACTCCCCCTGCATGTTGTTAAAGAGGTTGATAACTGAGATATGCTTTAGTTCTTCCTAGTTGCTGCATTAGCGTTTAGTGAACCAGAGTTGGAAGGACTGCCTAAGGGCTCAATCCACCTCACAGGGAAGTCAATAAGAAAAATCTGATTCACATCACTGGGACTTGAATTAGTTCTAAATACACAGAAGAAAATCCAGCTGGTAGTATAGTTCTTACATTCAGTTTACAATTCAAACAGAATCCTTATGGGCAAGTTAGAACTACCAATAGGAATTCTCTATAATTTATTATGAACTTAAAGTTACTTTAAGCAAGTAGGAGAAGCTAGAAACTGAAAAGATACTATGAATAATAAGGACTTGTATTAATAACAACACAATTAAAGTTATGGCCAGCTATTACCACAAGCATTACATACACCATCTGATTTGCAATATCAGTAAATTATTTCTTTAAATTAAGTTACAAAAATGAATGTTTATAGGAACTGTGGAATAAACATATTTATGTCCAGTATGTTATTTTTATGACTCCTTGAAAGAAGGTTAAGAAGGTCTCTTACCATAACAGCTTCACAAATTAAATCAAGTCAAGTTCTTAAAGTTAGTGCAGGTATAGTAGTGCAGTTAGGAGGGAGAGTCTTGACTTCATGTACAGAAAGTTATAGGAGTATAAAAAGAACCATCAGTATCCTTCACACTATGTTCAGAACAACTGTTATCCTTGATTTTTGTACAGGCAAGAATAGTGCCTGCTTCCTCATGTCTTCTGGAATATAATGTGTCTCAGGGAGAATAAGCACTGTAATTTTCTTCCTCTGTGAAACTGAATTGATGGTATCTCATGTCTGACTTGTTCCTGTCCTGAAGGAGACTGGAGGAACAATTCAACTCACCAAAGCAAAACTCCAAAGAGAATCTTTGCTGGGGTATGGCATACAGGGTGACTGGTCTGTACTGTCTTCATCCTAGCCTACTGGGTAAATCACTACCTGACCTTTACTCTAAGTTTTCTGTTCACCCTCTATATTTTAATACAGGTTACGTGAGAATTACATGGCTACTGAACTTTGGTGCAGGACACTATAAAATCAGTTTCTTCTTAGTGATCACACATTGTAGAAGTTGAAGTTAATTGACATAAAAGAGTACACTGATTAACATAGCAGCATATTACTCTGCCACAGTTAGCATCACATTTTTTTTTCCCTGGAAAATGATATTTTACATTAAAAGCTTCATGCTGCCTTTAACACTCTGTGCTTTCTGCACTGGTGTGCTGATGACTTAAGGTTGTCAGTGGAAAAATTCAACTACAGAGCAATACAAGACGACATTTGTCGTAAACAAAGGGCACACACAGCCTCCTGATACCTTTGCATTTTCAAGAATCCATAGCTATTTTCTTATGATTGCTTTTGCTTCAAAGGAGTGATTGCGACATTGATGAACATAACATTAGATGTGATGCTGTCAAGATATACTACAAAGACAAAACCTCCTGTGTTCTTAAGACTTGGTTCTGTTTTCTTTCCCTTTTGAAAAACAGAGTATTGGATCTTGATCCAGTACCACTGAAATCAACATGACAGATGTTTCACTGAATCAAGATTTGATATTCTTTTTCTTCCGCATACTGTAAAATTTAATCGTTTCTCTAAAGTCAGTACAGTTGATGAAACTTATTTAAGGAATTGTCCCAGCAAATGTGTCATTGACCTCAGTCTGAATAGCTTTTAGTGATGAGATATAAACAGTAACACGAGTAGACACCTAGGCATATGACCTTTATAATTTCTTTCATTTACATGACAATAGCAATAACAACCTCAAACAGCAAAAAATGCTGATGTGATTCTATCAGACAGATACTGCCAGTATCTGTTCTTATGGTAAGTAATAGTATTCTAGAATAACCTCACTGAAGTCACTTGATTTAGTTGGTATGTTTGAGACATGGTATACTGTATTTACTTGAAAGAAGAGTTTACATACTGCATGCAGTTTCAAGGTGCACTTTCAAACCACAACTGCTAATGTGACCTAGGTGGTTTTCATAGAGAAAGTTTTCAAAGAAAGGACAATTTGAACATAACAGAGTAAAATTATGAGAGAGCAATCCTTTGGTTTTGGAACAAATGACTTAAAGAAATACCATCTTTCTTACATGAGATAGATTAAATACTCTGTCTATTCTATTTTACCTCATTAGTTTTAGCTGAACATGAGTCTTTTATTGCAAAGAAAAATGTGAAATAGTTGATACACATTGAACATAAGGTGTTAGATTTTAAGTCAAGCTCTAACTTGGCACAATTTTACCCACAAATGTGGTAGCATTATTTATGTACACATATGTCACAGGAAGTTGTACAGGGCAGGGAGTTAGATAGAGTTATTCCAGCCTGGTTCGTATATGACTGAGGCTTTACCATTGTTCTAGTATGTAGAATGAAACAGCAGCAAAGGAAACATTATCTCCCTTTGTGATCAGAGGTGCACAGGTTTGATTTTTTTCAGGCCCCAAGAGAGCTTCAAAAGAGATGAACTAGTCTTACAGACACTCTATAGCCAGTCATCTGCATGATTAATGATTAGACATTTTAAAAATTTGTTCTTATCATAGGCAAATGTCAAGTCATCTTCAGGATAATCATTGCTACTCACCTTTATCATGTTTCCTGGATTAGCAAAGGATAGGATGGGCAATGAATGAAAAAATTGTATTATTTCTAGTGCTTATTGCTGGAATACTTCCGCTATTTTAAAGGTGTCTGCAGATACAAAAAACGACAATCAGTTTTCAGAGATTCTAACATCACAGCAACAACTTCCACTCATCTTTAATTACATGCAGTCAAGGGAGTTAAACAAAAGATAGGGAAAATATTTCCTTTACTTACTGATAGGCTGAAATATTTACTTTCAAAATCATTCATAATAAGCCCCTAGTAAAGATTTGCAGTCTGATCATCTGACATTCAGTCACTGTTTGCCTTTATGGGGTGACTGGGAACACCATTTCTCAGGTGCTGTTCTGCTGCATTCAGGAGTCCAATTTGACCCCCAAAACATTAACCCAGCCAGCCTGCATTTCTTCCTGTACTGTCATGTAAGATGTACTCTACACAAAATAAAGAACATTGACCTTGAAAGGAAAGGTGGGGGGAGAAGAATAATAAATCCCACAACCAAACCCATTCAACAGCCCAGACCGAGATCTAAGCTCTGTCAAAATGATTTCTTATTCCATTTTACTGAAGCAGTGCCATGCTTTATCACTTCTGAGTTCATGTCTGACAGCTGAGGCAGCCCACTTGAATTGGTAAGTTGTTTAGTTAAAGTATACACGTGCTATTCACATTGTCAGAATGATTTAAAAGGAAGGAACATTTTTCAGGTGAAATACAGCCACAACTGTGACACAAAGCTGAAAGCCAAAATACTAAAGCACATGTAACTAATTGCTGTGTGTCTCACTATGCTTCTTCTCTTTCCCATTTACAGAAATACTATAGTCAGACTCATGACACTGGTGACTCAGTGGTGGAGGTGGCAGCTTTAGATCTTCCAGAAACTTCTGCTGAAGTCTCACAATCATAAGTAAAATTGGTCAGGTAATCTTAGCTAAACCTACTGTACTACATTTGTCTATATCATTATATTGCTGCACACACATTTATACACAAAGTGCAATACAATGTGGAGAAATGATGAATTTGCCCTGTGACTATGAAATGTGCAGATGTTGAAACACCTAAATAAAATGTGACTATAAAAAAGGTGCTTTCCAAGTCACCAAAGTCCTCAGTTTACAACTTAAAGTTTACACTTCATTACACCTGCTAAAAATTAATTGTGTTTATTTATATGTATTTTTATAGAGATGGGTTGAGTCACTTAGCTTCTTTGGTCCAGTCAGGGTGCTGCTTTAATAGGATAGATCAAGTATTGCCCTACAGACATAGACAGATTTTTTTAAAGCAAAAAGCTCTGTAATAAAGTGCAAAACCTAAGAAGGGCTATTTGCTCAAACAGCAAAGAAATCAAAGGCTTTCTCTCCTTGTAATTTACGATTAAGGAAACCCGGATCCAGTATGCTAGAAATGCCTTGTAACTCTGTTTAATTTTATTTTAATGTAACTGAAAAATCTTGTGAAAGCAATACTGAAAGTTGAGCTCATTTTCTATTGCACTGCAGTACAGTGCCAAACTCTATGTATCTCATGTAAATTAACAACATTATCAGACTACAATGAATCTAAACACTCCTCCATCTGTACTTTGTGAAATGTGAATAAATAAAAACTTGAAAGTAATGCAAATGAAGTCACTGCCAAAAGATCCATAAAATTCAGAACTAGGTCAAAAGTGAATGCATTAAGTGTTCAATATAATTCTGTCTTAGGTTTTAATGTTCACCTTCTTCTTTTGTTCTTGCTGCCAATTGATTATCTTTCAGTGAAGTTTACACATTACCATTAAATGTTAATAATGCATAAATATTAAACACACCATTGTAAAGTTAGCAACACTATTAATATCCTCAATCTCTGTAGGCGATACTGGAAATTACTAAAATCAGTATCAATTGTCAGAATCATAAAAATCCTGCTTTCTGAAATTGATAGCAATAAACAATGGACAAGGTACAAGTGATATTTAACACAGCCATCTCTCCCTACAGAATTGTAGAGAATGGGGAAACTGGTGTTAGGAAAGAAAAGCCAACACTTAAAATAAGACATTCCTCTTAATATTACACTATTTCCATCCTTTTTTTTTTTTCTGTATGTAATACTTATAAAACACTGTAACCACCTTATTCTGAACAGTTTAGCAATATTTTGTTCTCTAGTTTGCTCAAGAAAAAACAAAACAAAACAAAACCAACCCTCTGCAGCACTGACGGGCAGAAATGTCAGTCAGATTCCCCACTGCAGATCCCTGACAGGCAAGGCATTGTTAAAAAAGCAGGCAAAGACTTAAATGTGCATAGTTGCTCTAGATTTCAGTCCCACTAGGTGACAACTGCTAGCTAAAGTATACATGTGCAATAAGCTTTACACTCCCCAAAGTGTGCTAAATCATTTTGTTGGCTCAAATTTGTTTTTTAAGAGCTTTGTTGACTTCACAGCTGGTGAGTTGACACTTTCCATCACTCCACCACTTGGCAACAGATGCCTCTTACTTATGCACAGATGCTGAGTATCCACCCAACCCTAACATTAGCCTTGTGTTTTGAACTAATTGGGCCAACACAGTTGTAATTAAGATTTGAATAATTAGAAAACTAACATGATTACTTTCACAATTAATCCTTATATTGTACCATTACATTCTCTTTAGGACTTTCCAGCATAGCTCTCATTTCTTTGGGTCCTGTAAATCAGCTTCTAAATAGTGGAATAAAAACATAATTTGAAAATAATGTCATTTTAAAAGGCTGGTTTCGCTCTGATTTTAGAGGTACAATGTATGATTAGACTGATATTTCCTCTCATTCTGTATGCCCATTATGTGGATCCCTTTACAACAACCACACAGGAAGAAAAACCATACACAAGAATGAACAAAGATTTTTCAAACCAGTATGTGAATATACCTGTACCCAGTATAATATAAAAGATCTTTAAGATGAGCTGATCTGACATATCCTGTTTTATTCCTTTGACTTGGTGTCTGTTTTAAAATGATGGGTGCCGGGGAGTAACTGTTAAGCAAAGGAATATAGCTGAGGGAAAGAGTCTTGTTTAAGTGGCGAGTCTGTCCCAGGGAAACTGCAACTGTAGTACTTGCAAAGAATAGCAGATGGTCTGATTTTAGAGACGACATAATTAAGAGAAGAAATAGGAAATAAACAATTAAAAATTGAATGTGATTAGGAAACATCCATTCAAAACATGCGGGGTGTATTGCTTTCAGCACCCAAAGTATGTAAGGACTGGATGAACATGTAAACATCTCATGCTTTGGGTACTAAACTAATTTTAAACAATGCTCAAGATTTATCTGCCAGTAATATGCAAAACTAAGGTGTTCATGCATGTATATGCTCACAGAAATGCCACTTCTTTTCTCAGATGCATTTACTAACATATACACACAATAGGAACTCTCATCTGCCAATAAAAATCACCTCTAGTTAAATTTTCATTCTTTGGCATTAGAAAGACTGAGAACAATATAGCTGTACAGGAATATTAATAAGAAGCATAATTTAGCAAAGGTATATTCTGTTTATAGAAAGTAAAAGCTAAATATTTTTTTTCTTTGGTGTTCTAGATAATCTACACAGTTCTTGGCACAATGCAGGAAGCCTGGTATTTTTGTGTTAAAGTGATCACTCTTAAAGGTAAGAATATTGTTTCACATGATATATTTAAGAAATAGCTGTAATCTCAATTGTGCATTAGAAAGAAACAAGTTAAAAATTAAATCCATATTATCTGCAGTTGCAATAAAGTGCATCCAGTTATGGGGACGAGGAAGAATTTGTTGCAGGTAGACTCTCTCAAACTAAAAATTTATGTTTGCTAGTCTCCTCCAGGTGTTTAAACCACATTATTTGCACAGATATCTAAACTTGCTTTAAAGGGCATTTCAGGAACATATTTATCGGGGAAAGCAAAGAAACAGACACAGGGAAGTAGGAGGAGTTCAGAAACAGGTTCAAAGGAGAATAGTAAGTGTTAAATGGCAGCAGCCAGTAGCAGCTCAGCCTCCCTTGAGATAGCAGCAGTACAGTTCCCCTGAGGCAAGAGACTGAGAAAAGGCTGTAATTACTGGCTACCATTGTTGGTGAAAAGAAATATACTGCTTCCATATTCAAGAAGAAATATAGCCTCAATCCCTCTTCCCCCAACAATTCCTTAATCCAAACTACAAATGCTCCGTTTATGGCTATGATAATCCCCGGGGTTAATATCTGACATTAGGGCAATTTGTGATCACAAGTCAATCTCATGGAAAAGTTAGGTGTTAGGTGCTGTCGAGGCAGTGACTCATTATTTCCTTAAGGCACAGAAAAGGGAACATGATGTTAAGAAGCTGTGGAGGGAGACATGACTCCCAGAAAGCAGTTATACCAGCCTGTTACCCTTGGTTTGCTAGGTGTGGACAAATCAAAGAAAACAATCTTTTGACCTTCAAGTTGGGCAGATGGAGCACTTTTCAAATGTTGGGAAGAGAAACCTTTCTGTGGGAAATGTGGGGGGAAAAGGAGACAAACCAGTTAAATATTAAATGGCAAAGGAATATCGGCAGAGAACAAAAATCATTTCAGTACTGATAAACTTCAAATCCAAGAGAAAGCTGAACAAGTGCTGATGGCATCACACAAATAATCCCATCCTCGCCTAGTCTCAAATGGTCAGAGCTGCTGTACTGTCCAGCACATGGCACTTCTTTGTCTTAACAGCCACTGAAAGAAGAAACTTGTCCCTTATTTAACATCCTGGACACTGAATGACACTTCAACCCCAGACATAACAGTACAGAAGAAATCAAGATGTAATAGCTGTGAGAATTCGGCTTTGTTTAGACAGTCCACGAAACTGCGAAACTCTCATGAGTGCCTATCAAACCTAACTGCCCAGTTAGATTTTCTAATTCTATCAATCATATCCAGTGTACCTCACAGCCATACCCTGATTCAGCTCCTGTTGAGTCAGAGAAGGTTATATCAATTTTTCATCCAGGTTTGACTGATCTCAAGTATTTTTTGCCTTTTCTGTAAAACAGGTTTTGCCAGTTACTACTGTTGCTGTAGGTTTTTTAACTGTGAAGCAATATACTGAGCAGACTCCATTGTGTAGTTGGTAAACATGAAATCCATGTTTACCTTCTTTCCATTGTGTGGTTGGTAAACATTAAATCCATTTTAATGAAATTAAATCTAGGTTATAGCTTTACTGCAGTAGAGCTGTTGTCACAATACCTTCCATAAATCATAGTGTATTGTCTCAAAGAGGGATTAATAAAATTATCTGATTATAAATCTCTTGTCAATGATTATCAAATAACATTTGGTTTCACAGAGAGCTTGAGAATTTTTACAATTTTAGAACACCAAATTCCAACATACATGTGATCATATTCTTATATAGAATTATAAAGTCATACTTCAAATGATTACTTAGAATTATTTTCCCTTCTGTGGCTGTGTTTTGCTTCAGTATCTGAGCTCTACATTTTTGCATAATAAAGAAAATAAGTATTAATATTTTCATTTGTATGCCTAATTATTTTTGGAATAAAACTAAAGATTTAACAATATTTTAAAAGTAATTACAGGAAAAAAACCTTAATATTAGAAAAGTCCAATACTTCATTAGATACTTGCAAAGAAACTGAAAACTAGAACAATAATTTTGATTACAAATACTTTCTTTTTTGACAGGAAATATTTCTCTATTTCCTTGTACTATATTTTGCCTTATATCCTACTCACAACATTTATCTTGGCGTTATAGTGCTCTCTGCCTTTTCAGGTGTTTGCCTTCAGGGGTATTGATGCTACTGAAGAATATTATATTTGGTAGATCTGCATTAAATATCACTTCTTCTTTCTGACAATCTATTTTAAGCATCACATTTATGCCTCATGAATTGCACTTTAAAAAATATGTCTATATATCCCATGAAACGTAAACCCATCTGACCCAAGTTTGTTTTTTCCAGAAGTGCAATTTCTATTTGGGGACATTACTGCTAAAGAGGTATGAATGAGGCATTTTCCAATACAAACACTATTGTTTACTTTTATGGGGAGGGGGGAAAATACCCTACCAGAAAATTTAGAACAACTCCTAAAATAGCTAGTTAACTATGGACATCAGTAATATCAGACCATTATTCTTCAGAATTGAAATCTGAAAACAAGAAGGGCAGGAAACCATACAACACCAACAGATATAACCTTCAGCACTTGCATGTTTTATAATTTTAGGTGGGACAAGATCTCTAGTTCTGTTTCCTTAATCATTTCTGCACAACACAGAGACACAGAGAGTTAAAGAATGAAATATGCTACAGTATGCTTTGAAATGATAATAAACTATTTCTTTACTATGGTATCTGTCCAAAGAAAACCTAAAGAATAGCTGGTAGAAAGAGAAGTGCCTGATACATCTAAACAGTACATTCAAAAATTTTTAGGTAGGTCAGTTTGTGTTTTGCCTGGTACAACCTGCACTGATGGAAACAACTGAGGTAGGCTGCATGGTAACCAGCTCCACTTGTTCTTTATCAAATAAGTAAGATTATATCAAATTCTGTTTATTAAATCTCTGCTCTTAGTTAAAATCATCATCTATAACTAGGTATCTGAACAACATGAACCCAGTTATTACCTAGACTAGGCAGAAGACATGCATATATTTAGAAACAGTTGTGAAAATTTCCGTTCAAGAGAAAATTAAGACATAGCATCTTGCCATTTTTACCTGAACTAGCATCCCTAGGCATGTATCACAGAAAAGGCTGTATAGCCACCAGACAATAAGAAGTGAATGGCAGTTCTGGATGTTCAGCATCCCCTTTCCAACCCCTCCACAGAACTGTAACAGCAACATTTAGACAGATAGTTAAGTGTGTGAGATTTCTATTTAAAATATTCATGCTCATTGATCACAAACAGGGCAAAAAATGTCATACCGTTATTACAGAAAAAGTGAGTTGATTAAAAAAGAGTGACCTTTAGAAAACATTTGCAACAAAATGCCCATTGTTTGTTGGACGGACTCCAGGGAGTTCCAGGCAGAGTAAAAAAATACATTTAACCAAATAAACAAATAAAGCCCTCCAGTTTAAATAACAAGCTTAGAGAAAAATAATTCTACAGGGAGGGGGGAAAGTTTCTAATATTTCCTGTGTTGTTGTGTTTGGGTTTTTTTTTTTTTAAATTTACCTATTAGAAATATCCAGATGCTTGCCCTGATGGCTCCGCTCCATTCTACCATACATAGTTCTCCTCTACACCCAGCCTAGGATAACTCACATTCTTGTCTGCTGGAACTCAAATTTGTCCTTGACTGATACATTTTGGCTCTCAGGGTGAGAAAGAGTGACAGGTAATTGCTATGTGCTACATCTGATGGGTAATTCAGAGTGGGACTGAAGTCCACTGATGGACCTGAATTTAGTTGCTTACATGTTCTGTGCATCAGACAAAGGACATTTCCATTTCAAACAATAGTAAATGAGAGGAGGGGGGGAAGGAGATGAGGTGACATGAGGACAAATGCAGAAGAAAGTGATGGTGTCTGAAAATTTCTATCGATTTATATGTAGTGAGGACCAAAAAATGGGATAGAAGTCTCTATGCTGAATCACAAAACCATCAGATAAGTAATACTCTTCAAAAAGCATTTTAATTAGCAAATTCATTTGAGTGTTTTACTTATCAGCACTTACCTTCTCAACACCACCTCTTAATCTCTGACAAGCACACTCTTTCAAGCATAAGCCAGGTATATCACATTTTGTCTCTTTATTTATTTGACACGTGTTCTCCTTCAAGTAAGAGTTCAGAGGTAGAAGGGCCAAATTACCAAAAGATCTGTTTTATAGAAAACCTGAGTCCCACTGCCTAAGAGGTCAGAAAAAAACCCAGTATTTAAAGATGAGAATATGAAACACAGCTGCATCCTGAGAGGATTGCTCATCACATCGTGATAGAAAAAAGAGGATTTTTATTGAAAGGCATGGGGCTTTTTTTTCTTCTTTTTCTTCTACCAGTGTAAATCAGGACTTCTGTAACATCTGTTTAGAGTTACAGTGAGGTAGATCTACACTAGATAGGTTTCCTTACACGCTAAGTTATTACTATTTATTCAGAAAAGGAATAAAAAGTGTTACTTGTGACAGGGAATGCAATGAATTTATATTCCATTTAACATTTTCAAAAGATATAGTTAAATATTTAAAATTATGGTAAACAAGTACCAAGATTGCTATTAATATTTCAGGAAGAAATGAAAAGACAGTTAACAAGGAAAGATACAAGTTTCCTAAATGGAAATAAAATGGCTTTTCATTTTGTTGTATCATTAATACTCCAGTTTAATAATTGAAATATTACTTGAACTTGAAGAGTTTTTACAGAAAACTTGTTACAACTAAATTTGAGTGAACTCAGATTTGGCAGAATGACTTCATCATCAAATCCCTAGCAAAAATACTGAGTAAAAGTCTGCTCAGACTGTTCAAGACAATGGAAATCTAGTCAAGAAATACCAGTTTTTAGCTTTTCCTCATGCTACAAATATTCTTAGAAAACTGTCATTAATTATATTATCAGATTCCATTTAACAATATTGGTTTATTTAAAGTATTTTCTTAAATAGAAAAAATGAACCATGGGATGGAGCCTTTTTTTTTTCCTTTTAGTTTATATATATATATATATATATGAAAGTGTGTAACATGCACAGAGTCAGTATGCCTGAGTACAGAATGCCAAGAAGGTAATTTTTAATAAATATACTTTGTGATTTTCATATAGGCTTTTAAGAGAGTTGCTTAAACAGCCATCACAACTCCATATACAGAAACACTATACTATATGTATATATATAGGGTCCAAGGAGACTGAAGAACATAAAGGAGTGCTAAGGGAACTCAGAACCTAGGTCACCAGTTCAAACCAAGCCCTGTGGGTAGTGGTTGAATTGCGTAAACCAGCCGATATCTTTGTGAACTGAATAAATGGCCACAGACAAGCGTTTAGCAAATGTGTGTCTGCATTTACAATTACATTTAGCACTTGCTGTCAGTCTTCAGAGAACAGCAGCCAAGAACCTACCTAATGCTTATAGACTCTAAATGACCTAGATCAAAAAGCTGGATTTTGGGATATGTGCTGGAGCACATTGTTGATCAAGAAAGGTCAAAAGTCTCATCTGTCTTCTGGAAAATGAGTGGATTTCCATCCTTATTTACCTTCACTTGAAAAAAAAAAAAAAATCAAATGTTTTTCTAACCAAGTCAGCCACAACTGTATTTTGTAAGTATGTTTGGTATGCTGGACATTGTACTAATGTGGTCAGTGAGTAAATGCATGCATGAAAAGAATAATAAATCTGATCTAAATTTGGAAACAAAAACTACTCATCCGAGTAATTTAACTGAATATTTATCATCTGCTTTGGAGACTGTTCTGAATATACTCTACTCTGAAAGTTGAAGGACAACATAATTCTGGTACCTAAATATACAACTTTTAAACTTAAGTGCAAGACAGTACTTTATTATGATGCTTAGTGCTTAGATACTTTCTTATTTTGAAACTCAAACCTATATGTTTCTCGTGAATGTCTCCATAAAGGTTTCCAGTCTGAGCTGTGATTACAGGTCTGGGCCATTCAGCAAAACAGCACAGAGATGGACTTCAGCGCCCACAGACTCCAAATCACACTCTGCTGGAGCACAGGACAGTAAACATAGCTTACATTACACATATGTCAACCAAGGCAGTCATTGCCTTAAAAAATATTGACAGCTGAGACATCTGCAGCAGAAAGATGCCCCTCCAGCCCCAGAACTGTCTGGTGTACATCAATGAGTCTGGTCTTGACCGGAAGACTCTCTTCACCCTCAAAACTGAAGTGATACATTTGACAGAGACTGAACCACAGCTGCTCCTAAAGTAATCTGACCAAGTCTCATGATGCAGCATCTTAGCTCCCATCTGGTTGGGAGAAAAGGAAACTTCTTTAAATGACCCATTGCAATATTAGCATTGTAAAACATGTCTTTGACTTCTGCTAAATACCAAGTCCGGTAATAAATATGGTGATGTAGGTTTGTATTTTACTTTGATATAGAATTTATGCACATGAAAGAATCTTTTTTCCCCCCTCAAACTACCAGGCCTGAAGGTTCAGTAAGAGAGCAGACTGAAGCTTTCTCCCTCTCAAAACACCACTGCAGTTTAAAAGATTTGCTACAAAATTATTGCCTCAACAAATACTCATCCAGTGACACATGCCAAAACCAATGCCTTCAGTGAGTTACATCTCTGAAACACAAGTGGACCTTAGTGAAAATTTCTATTAATACAAAGAAAATAAGGCTTGAAACTCATTCTTTAATATGATGCATCTATGACAAAGAGCAATAAAAAGAGAAGCCAGGAAAAAGTAGTAGCAAACACTACATTTGCCTCTAAATCAACTAATTATGAGTCTGAGAGTCGTTCAGAAGGTGCAACTTTCACTGTGGCTTGAAAACAACAACCCTGAAAATATGCTGAAAACTTAAATATTTGCAAGCATATATATAAATATATATACTGCAATATATGTTTAACTGTAAGGTATACTTTTGCAAGAACAATGACATCCTGAGGTATCCAAGTTAAACCTTGCAGAGCTTTGTTTCCATGAACCTGTTAAGAACATGCGACTTCTTCAATGTAGACGCACACATAGACTCCAAAGCTGGAAACAGAACTGACTCTTACTGTGCTAGCTACTTACTGTACACTGAGGTACAGCCTCTGACACAAAGAATGTAGTACTAAAATTAATTAAAAATACAGGAAAAGGGGGTAAAGAGATAGTGGAGTATTAGAGCACATATATCCCGTTCATGAGAGTACTGGAGTGTTTTCAGAGAGTTTTCTGTTTTAATTAAAAAGAAAAATTTACAGAGGTGGACCAAATGAGAAAAGTGATGTTCCTGCAGCATCAAAGAAATGAAGAGAATGGATGTGAAGGTGATGAAGCATTAAATCGTGGTACATGAAGAAAAGCAAAAGAAAGAAAAAGGGAGAATGCTAAGAGGAACAGAATGAAAAGAAACACAAATCATTAGGGAGAAAAAGAAGCTATATGAAGAGGAAAGTGCTACCCAGAGGTGAAAGAATAAGTGCCCAGGAAACAGACTATGAAAATAACAGAAGGAGGAGGGATAACAAGAGTTTGGTGGCAGACAATGGTCTTGCTAGGAAAGCTAATGTTAGTTCTCCAGTGCATGTTAATAACACAGGGCTTGAAAAGCCTCCCTTTCTGGTAAAGCAAATTCCCATATATCTTTGAGAAAGGAAAACTGGGGAAACTCATTAACCCCTGATGCTTATTCTATCTCACTCTCACCTTATCCTCTTGAGGTGACATAATAAATCCCTCTTCCTTAAATTATCTGGATTATTAACTATAGTCATTAACAGTTGTTTTCTTTTTCGTATGTCACTATATACAGTTTTAGCAAGATTGTTCCTTGCTGTTCTATGGTTGGTTTTCTGTCAGCTTTCAGAGCGCTTCCTTTGATTTACCCCTTTCCAAACCTCAACTTAATAAATTTCCTTAAAACACTCCTAAAACATTAAAGCATTATCATCAAACGCCAATTTTCAGTGGAGTTGGGCCAGATAGCAATCATACTCTTTTGTCAGTAATAAGGAGACGTGGCTTGAGGCAAAAAAATTTAACACTGGCCTCATTCAAAGAACTTGAAATATCTGAAATAAAGCTGAACACCGCATATTTAATTCTATTTGATATGGCCTAAGAGTAAAAAAAAAAAAAGGCTCAAGAGAGGGAACTAGGCTATACTGACATGTCTTCCACTGCCTTCTTGTGTAACCTGTGTTGCTATGTTTACCAAATCTGAAAAGCTTCAGTGAGTCAGATGCCCCAAATTATTTGTTTAATGAGGAATGATATTTCCCATATTGCTGAGGTCACTTTTGGACCATCACCAGGTATGAAGAAGCCCACAATCCACCAATGGAAAAGACCAGAAAATAATTGTAGCATTATTGCCTATTTTTATCAAAACATGAGGAAAACCAGCATTTCCCCATGTTTGGTGAACTGTCATCTCATACAATCTCTGAGGCTAGCATACCGGAAAGTAAGTGCTTTTCACTTAGAAGCAGATAGAACATCTCATCTTGTAAAATAATAATAGAGATGTAAGTGCATTTGTAAGAGTTGTTTAGAAACCCACAGACCCACTGCTATGAAAGCGTGATTTATTTCTTTTTTACTTACAGCAACAACTTTGTGAGACAAAAGGGGAACAGAGCCATCATGTCAAACAATGTCTGTAGTCAGTCCTTGTGAAAGACTGGAATGGAAGTTCCTGCTATTTGTATGTAACCTGGATGTCTGCAACTGCATAGGAATTGTTAACAGAAATTTTTCCATGCAGCACATTAAGTTATTGTCTTTTGCTTTTTTTAATGAGTACTCTGATGCATATTAATGAATATTAATTATTCTGAGAAACCAGTGGCTATTCATGAAAGAAAAAAAGACAGGTATAATGGAAGCTGGTTTGTGCATTCAAATATTACTACCCTGGTCAAGACTTTTATCTCTGGGTGGAAAAAGCACAAAACTTAGTAAATGTCATATAAATGTAACATGAAAAAAGAAGTCAGCTATACACTACACCAAATGAGGATCAGTGTCTGTAACTACTTCCAAAACCAACTTCCTTTCCAAGAAAACAGTGGACATATTGAGTCACCATTATAAAAACCATTACTTTCAGAAATAATTTTCAAGGAGAATATACCGATAGACAGTTAAAACTGTCAGTATTCTTAGTACATTCCCCCCAAACCCCAGGTCATTTTCCCATATGCTTATGTTTTTGTGAGAAAGAGAACTTGGTATTTCTCACTGAAAAAGCTAATGGAATAAGTAATAAACCTGCAGGTAATCAATATTTCCCTGATTTTTTTGGGGGGGTGGGGTGGGGGTGGGGAGTAGTGAAGCGGGGCAGGGGCTTGGGAGATATTTTTGGACAAAAAAGTGTATCTCATATTGAGTAGCTGAGCTTTTAATGAAAGATATGGTGCTGTGAATTTTATTACCAACATTGGATGATAACCAACGATACAGATATTTAATGACACCAGACAGTATTGGCTGAAAAAGCAGTGAAATTAATTCACACTTTTATAAACTGCTTAGGAGTTATACATCTGGTTAAGAAAGGAAGATTTGAAATGAGTTAACTTTCCATTGATCTTTTCTCCCAATTATGACAGATTTTTAAGCACAATGTGTTAATTTTTGTGGGCAACAGAAAGGACATGGACATGTTTAATACAACAGACCTTAATTTGGTCCCTTACAGTATTAAAAAGTTTGGACTGTTTACTAGCTCCTTAATTATGTCCCCTGACAGCATAGCTATTAAGTGTGGACTTGACTAAGACTATCAAATTCAGTTCACTTTAGACGTTTTAGGGTGGATACGCCATAGGTACACCAGGTCATCTTACTAACTCCAGGCTCCGTAAGCATCTCTGACTTTTTCTTATTAATCATTTAATCTTTCAAGACAGCCTCCCTCATCCACTCTTTTTTTCTTTCCAGATAAAGACCTTCAATCATCAGTCTGTTTCTTTTGATATGCCACACTTTCTATCACCCCATGAAAAATACGTCCTCTCCCTCTTCAATCAAACACTATTTCCTCCCCCCGCAAGTACCAATTTAATTTTCTGGCCACTTGTATTGAACCAGCACCTTCACTCACCCTTGTGCCACCACAAAACTACGAAAGCAACTATCCAAACCCCACCAGCCTCTGAGTATTACATGACACACGCTAGTCACAGCCCTCAGTCTGACAGTAACCTGGAAAGCTGCATGCATATTCTTGATTCACATTTCAAAAATCCCTTTCTGTCTCGTTTAAATCCCATGGGACTTTGAAGCCTTGCATCTACGAGTTCCTGCTTGCGAAGGAACGACATTGCTTATAGAGAATGAAGTTTTACCATTACGTACTTCTGCTTTCCAGCTGCTGTGCTTCCTCAAATAAATGTACTAAGCACAAAGGGGGAGAGTGCGCTTGCCTTTCCTCCTCCCTTCTCCACCCCTGCACGTTTCTAACATTTTTTTTTTTTTTTTTTCAAGCTGCAGAGAAGCACCGAATCAGAAATAACTGCAGCCATTCATAAGAAGCTGCTTAAAACCTGAATCCTTCCAGAGAGGAGTTCCGGGCTGGGACATCTGCCTCTGCCCCCAGCTCTCTCCTGACACACGGCACGGGCTCCCTTGCTGCAGTGCAGGCTGTCAGTTTACTCAGTTTGAACTTTCAATGCAGAAATTCGGCACTATGCAGTCAGCCAGATAAAGCAGCACTTACCTTAATTGAAATCTTTTCTCTGGTAAAGCTGGAGCATCAGTCAAATCAACAGTGATTTGGGGTAATCTAAGTTTCAATCAACACCCTCCGGGTAGCTGCATACTGCTCTGCCTTTTTTTCGTTGATGTTGAACTCTTCACTGTCTAAAGGAGAGAGAGAAAGATAAGCTGAAATCCTCAGAGGCTCCTAGGGAGTGAGAGAAGAGGCACCAAAGCAATGTTTCTTAACATGAGATTCTCAGCAAGCGTGCTCAGGTCTAGAAGATCGTGTAACTGCTGTGATAGGCTCCTGTCATGTCCCCTGAGCCGTGAGATGATCATTGACCTGATTAGCTCTGAACACTCCCTACATGCAGAGAAAGCACTGAGAGGATTGGTGGGTCGCAAGGGAATTGGGAAAGGCACCAGGGCCACTTGGGAATCTTCATTCTTCCAGACTAATGGATGTGCTGCAGCTGAGGCTGTAATTTGTGAGGAGGTTATGCACAGTGTTAACCATCTGAGGACTTAAACAAATGTGCTTTTGCATGCTGTTTCTCAAGGTGCGCCAGCATTCAACACAGAGTAGAGCTGAGTAATTAGAGGCTGATGTAGCTGCTTCGTAATACAAGGCTCACTGTATGAGATGTTCTGTAAGCTGAGAGATAAAGTGGATTCATACATTTGTCTCTGACCCTGGAGACAATAGCAGTTAATGGGTAGAGTAAGGGAAATTAGCATGGTGGGCTCCTGTTAGCCCCCAGATGGCAATCAATCACCATGGAAAGAAAAAGAACAAAACCCAAACAGACTAGAATTATTTAACAAGCTTATATGGCAATTTAAATAAAATGTTGAGAAAGAATGCCAAATTAGTACAGAAAGGACTCTTCAACATAGAGATAAAATCAGTAGCAAAGCACAACAATACAAGTTCTCTTCTATGGTTGCAATAGAGAGTAAAAACCAACAAGGAATGCATTTAAAGGACCTAATTTGCCTTTCACTTATACTGATACAAATAATTCTATTAAAGATGACAGTTTAAATTTAGACAGAAAAAAAAAAAAAAAGCAGTGTGAAAGAAGAATGAGATTTATTTTTACCCATTTTTGGTTCTAGGGTATTACAAAACTAGATTTTTGTGTACCAAGTATTCAGGCTTATGGGGTCAAATGAGTTCAGCTGAAGTATGTCAACTTTTATGGCTATCCTTATCTGCTGTTTTCTTGCTTCTTGGACAATTATGGCACTAGCCGGTTGACTCAATTTTCCATTCAGATTTATCCATGGAAATATCAGTTTGTGACTAAGAGAGAAGTTCATCGAATAACATATTTAGTAATGGTGGTCTGATGCACCAATATAAAATGAATAAAATTTAATTTTGATAGTAACTAAAGAAGATTTGGAATCTATAGTAGCAATGTTAGTTCATATGTAGTTACCATAAGTTACGCTATTAATGCTGAAACAAAGATAATCATAAACGTATACTGTAATTCTTAATCACATTTATTTACTTTGGGTCTGTTCATATCCATTTTTCAGGTAAATTAGTATAATTGTATCTTAGTAGGATAAGAAGTCAAGAAAGCAATTTTTAAGTTGTTAAGTAAGTGACAGAGGAAATGGATTACATATTTATTTTTTGAAGGCATTCACATCAGAAATATTATTATTACAGAACAAACAGTATCATGTCACTTAGATCACTCAGAAGTAACCAGAAAAATGTGAATCTCCAATTTATTTAGCAAGACACAGAAGACAATGATTTCTTAACCAAACTGCAGTCACCCTAACTGTAATGCCTGAGAAACAGGAAATAAATCTAAGGTAAGTGCCCCATGTTACCACTACACAGTCAGTAAGAAAAGATCAACTTTTCTACCATAAGAGTGGTAGCTATATAATTTTCATGATCCTCCTCTGGAACGATCCTCTCTCTTTCCACCCATCAAAAGCTCCTCCATGTGCAAAATCTGGATAATAAGATTGTCTTTAGCAATATTTCATATTCAAATTTACAGAATGTGTATCAGCCAGGGACTCCCATTTCACCTGGGACTAAAGGTAACAAAATAATAATTAATCAAATAAGAAGCCTTTTACACACATTAATATAAAATATGAACGCATTCTTGAGCTTGACTAAATGGGTTTCGTGTGTCAAGACTAACGTGATGTCTACATGTAGACATCACCTCAGCTGACTTATAACCCTCACTGAAAATGAGGTTGCTTTCCTTACCCATAAATTTGTACCACAGAATGAGCAGGAAGTCATCCCAACACATGATCTTATCTGTTCTGACATGGCATCGCTCATGAAACAGGTAATCCACAGACACACACTGTATTATTTATGATTTCAAATACAATGAAAGAAATTAAATACGAATTTATTTGCCATTCCTGAAAGCTTCCAATTTCAGGTTTCTGCTGTTTTGTTTAGTTGAGTCCTAACTCTCACCAGCCCTGGAATTTTCCACACCTCTTAAACTACTGTTCCACAACCTACAAGATCTCCATGTCAGGAATACTTTTCCTGTTACTACCCCCTTTCAAATCTCTTTCTTTTTACGACAAATTCCACTCTTACAATATAAATTGTAATCTTTCTCACTTACTGTTCTGGTTGTCCTTTTAATGTTTAAAAGTCAACATTCACCAGAAGTTCACAGTATATAAACAAATTATTTTAATTGTTTCTCATTACAAGTAAAGGTCCAGAAAAGGGACTGAAGCATGAAGGGACAAAATTTGAAGTGATAACATGATTTAAGTTTGTGCAGAAACAACTGGGAATTACTGTTGGCTTGGACATTTGAGTGAGAAACTGGCATTTTAAATTCAGTGTTAATAAAAGGAAACAATAGTTTGAGTCACTCATAAATCTTGCTGCAGTCTAAATAAGAGAAGTCAGTTGTCTTAGGTCCTATTCCCAAACCTAAATACATCTTAAAATTTTGAATTCAGTTCCTATCAGTCATCTAAATTAATGGACGGAAGTTGTTCAGATCAAGGAGATCAGAAAAGTAATGCATCTTCAACAGGAGATAATATAATCACTCATACAGATAAAAAAAATTAGACACCACCTCAGCTCATCATTCTTATACAAAGGGGACAGTACATTAAACCAAAGGGAAAAAAAAAAAAAAAAAGAGGAAGAAAAAGGAATAATTTTCTATGCAATCCATAATTAACCTTCTGAATTCACTGCCACAAGCCATGACTGTAGCAAAGAATTAAAATATACATGTGCGAGAAAATTTTAAAATCACAACAAGATTTAAAATTCATGCACAAGAAAAATTTCTTTGTTTCAGGACTGTTCCTCAATGAGAAGAAAAATATTACCTCATGAACAAGACAAGATACTAAAAATGGGAAAAAATCCTCTACTAACTAACATCATTTAATAGTAAAATTTAGAAGACCTTTACAGTATGATTACATAAGCCATGGTATTTTTACTGTCAAAGGTCATTAGATACTCATGTTTCATTAAAAGAATAATTTAGTTGGTTCGGGGTATATTTTAACAGATGAACAGCATTTTTAAAAAGAGCTATATTTTCCAAATTTGTCATTTGAATAGACTGAATGCCAAAATAAATACCGAAAACTATATTAGTGTAAGTTTCTTAATATTCACCTAAAGATCTTCAGTTCAGAGACATGAAGTACTGCAGCACAACACTTCACCATGCATCAATATAAATTCAATACAGAATAAAAGGCCACAGAGGAACAGTAAGAAAAGCAATGGAATCACCTATATGCTAATATATTCACAACTTTTCTGCTGGCCCAAATCACACACAGTCAGTTGCTTCAGATCTGATGATGCTCAGGAACCCAGTGAATGAGAAGGGAATCGTGTCTATACCCATAGCTTCAACATACAGAATTATTCTTTTTCTACAGTTAAAAAGATCCTTTGGTATGAAAAATATATACTATACAAGATGTACTGAGAGTGTCAATTTGCTCAATATTTTTTTCTTTTTTAATAAGTAATCAACAAAAAGAGGTATTGTCTTCTTCATTTTGGCTGAAAGACCAGTAACTAGAAATCAGGTGTGGGAATACTCTAGGATAGCAGCAAAACCAGCAGAATAAAAGACTTTATAGAAGAGACCTCATAAAACCATCTTTATCCTTCATCTCTGCAGAGAAAAACATATAAATAATAAACCACTTAAAGACATTAAAAATGCTTTGAAGAAAAAGAAAACCATTTGAACCAATCGAACTTTCACAACCATCATATTTTCTGCATTTTGGCAACCATTATCTCCCCATGGCAGCCAGGGACAACCAGACTAGATAACTCTCAGTAGTACATGACAATTGCTATGCATTTTAGCACTGAAACTTTACTCTTATCCCCATTCATTTCAAAAGAACAAACCGATCAGATTGAACTCCAAATTTTCATCTAGCTTACATCAGCATAGCTGCATTGATTTAAGTAGATCTGTACAGCAGATTTATAAATTAGTGAGATCTCATGTAAAAGCAATACAATTTGTCATCAATTAATGTTACACCGGAATTCAAATGTCAACCTTCCTGCAACATCATCCTATATTTTATTTTTGATATGGATCATTTTTTTCCAAACTTTTTGGCTGCAGTGAGTACAGACAACACAGGAAACTTATTTGCATCTAACAAAAAGTGTAATCTTGAACATTCAGTGCTTTAGTTCAGCACCTTGTTCTACAGGTTCTTGATGTTCAGGTAAAGATGTGATCTGGATGGAAAGAAACAACTGAATCCTAGCTGTACTCAGTGGAAAACTGCTCACATCATCAGACTTCTCCTCCTGGTATCTGTAGGGGCTCAAATCCAAAGCACTCCTGCTCTTATCTGATCACTGTTCTCACTCCCAGTTTAACAATAACAGTTAGTACCATTCTTTTTACTTATGCCAAACTTCCAAAGATAAGGTAAGTCGTACAGTATATTGTTTTAAGATATTTCTGATTATGTTATGCAATGTACAGTTTGACCTTTGTTGCACACTTTTATTAATGTGTGGTAGACTGAGACATTTCAATGTTAGTGCTCTCTATTTCCTTGGAGGCATCCCCACAATGTTGGAGATATTTAGGAGGCACAGGTAACCCTGGATTTAAGTAAAGGTCCACAAAATGCATAAAGAAACAAATGCAAATTTTGGAGCATCCTAATATCACAGTGGAACAGTTCCAAAAGTACAATGACAGTGGGAAGGCTGGTGGTGACTAAATACTCCATGATTCAGTTCTGGAAGGTATTAAAGAACATTGTTCTTCCCAAGAGTAGGGAACTTATGGGTAGAGAAGATACAGAGCCCTGTGAGTGAAAGGAAACATGGAAGGACAAGGGAAATAAAGACAGAAAGAAGATGTGAAATGAAAACAGGCCACCACTGTTTTGATTATGCCTCTTCAGTTTTACTACTATCTGAGAAAAATATACTTTGTATCACAGAGGAATATAGCTTATGTTCAAGCACCAAGTGAATTATGGTTGTCCATAATTACAAAGAAAGAAACAGAATGGATAAGTATTTGAATATGATATGTGCCTGCAATACTATTTATTTACAGATATGTATTATAAAGGCAGTTTTGTTAAAACATGGAATCCAAATTCTGTTCAGTCTGTTTGGTATGTCTTTCTGTATGAATTGAGAACCTCAGAACTACTAGAACGTACTCTACAGGACAGAGGAAATTTTATATCTGAAGTTAGTTTGTCTCTGCTGAAAATTTCTGTCAGCAATACACCTATACAGTTAAACTGAAAACAAGTTACACAACTGTAACCAAGGGCATGGTTTTGTAGCAAAGTGTGACATGTAATTTCTGGTCTGGGTCTCCTTTTTGCTGGGTGACATAGACCTCCTTTAGACATAACAGCAAAAACAGGAGACCCCTGCACGTTGTGCCACAGGAGCAGTGTGGGAGACAGAATGACTCAGGGACATCCTTCCTAAAGTACAATTCCTCCCTCACATCCTTCTTGTTCAGGTGAAGGGAACAGTGTGATTTGTGGTATGACCTGTCTCAGCAGCAATTTACAACTTCCCAGTAAAATCTCTGCTCACTCCCTTTTACCATCCACTTGCTTTAGCATGCAGGGATAGGGGAGAGAGGGTAGTGCAGAAAATAGTGTGCAGGGATGCAATATACTGCTTGTAACCACATAAATATCTTATACCTATTCATTAGCCTCCCTGTTCCCATCTCTCTGAACAAGGAGGGGTTGCTTGTCCCCTTGAAGGGGACAAAACTGAACTGCAATTTAGTCTTGGGATTCTTCCTGGCATTTTTATAGCTGAAGCCTGCTCTGCTACTTATTCAGACTAATACTATAAATCTAATACACTTTAAGGGCCACATTTTCAGTGTCATAAACCATCATATCTGTCCATTTTTCAGGGGAACCACAGGGCTTTTATAACACCTAGAGAAAATCAGATCTTAGGAGGTGACAATATCTCTGTCTGAGATTGGTCAGACATAATTGGTTTCTGGAAAAGCTCAGAAAAATATAGTAACAAATATAACCATTAATTAAACCAAACTTTCCAGCAGTCCTAACTTGCATGTCTCTGATCAGTTTTCAGTCTTCTAACTTTGGGGAATTTATTTCTTGTTTGTTATGTTTTGTTGTTTATTTTTAATTTTACCCTTGACTGTTTTTCCTTACATGATATTGAACTTCTCTTTTTCAGTTTGTCTGTTTCAGAGTCATTTCAGAGTCATCTTTTAATCTGTTTTTTAAATTCTTAAAAAAGTTCTGCTTTTTCTCTTCATTTTAATGTACTTGTTCTCTAGGCATAGGAAATATCCTGTTTCTTACCTTAATCTGCTCTCTTTCCACTTACTAATTCCCTATTAATGTTTCTTCCTCCACAATTCCAGTACCACAAGCACTTCCCATCTTTCTTCTCCAAGGATTATTTTCCCCAGCTCTTGTAATGTTCCTTCTTCCTCATTTTCTTGCTCTCTTTTGTGTGTGTGTTTTTTTTTTGTTTTTTTTTTTTTTGTCAGTCTTAGAAGGATTTCTTTTTGCCTTTTCTGGCAGTGCTAGAATGGATAGGTATAGAAGGAGAAAATAGAGGGGGAACAACAGCCTCATTTTTTCCATATACACATAAAAAATTCTTACGTAGGAAAAGGAATTAAGTGCTGACAAAATTGCTTTTAGCATCACTGCTATTCAGGAGGACCTGGAAATGTTGTAAAGGAGCATGACTGGAAAGGTTTTAATTCCTAGTTCTCTCTCATTCATCATGGTTTGAAGCAAGTTTTCTCTCAGGTAATAGACACCAGCTCCTTGGCTGTAAAGGACAACTTCCTTCTGTACAGCAAACAGGAAAGAAGGTTGGACTATTACTATAGAGTATCTGTAACATTATTTTGATGCCAAGCCTTGAAAGAACAAGCTGATGTGAACAGTGGCCAGTAAGACAAGCTCTCATTCAGGGTTAGCACTCTCCCCTAACATGTGACCATGCTGGTTAGCACTTAGGCTAGATACTGCTCTGGGAATACTGAAGCTACACCACACCAAGCTGGCAGCAGACAGGAGGGTAAGGCCTCACCCCAGTCTTCTGAGCAGAGCAGAACTTTCAGAACCTTTCCTTCCATGTGCCTAATAGCAAGACCATTACTTCCAAAAGTATTGTACTGCACCCAAGTGTCTAATAAGTTAAGTGGTTTTCATGACGTAAAGAAGCTGAACTGCGTAATGTATATAGATCTTATTTCTGGATACCAAGGAACATGAAGATTTCAATCTAGTACACAGACACTGACACTGATTAGCAGGGCCTGACTCTGTAGTTTTCTTCTTGCTTGCACCACTCATATCATTAGCCCTTCCAATGCCCTCATATTACAGAGAGCATGCTATGTATTACTATCCCATTAGTTTGCTTATTTATAGTCCATAACAAAATTCTGAACAAAATTATTGCTTGCTTCTGCAGAGCTGCATGTTATTTCTCATCTGCCTGTTTTTGATTCTGTCCTGCACTTCAAAAACATCAGTCTCATGGGTCTTTGTGATTATCAGGTTTCCTAAGATTTGCCTTAGATATCAGCAGAGATAGAAGAATGAAAAGGCAATAATGTACAAAACTGTCTTCTTAATTTTTTCATCCTGTAGTGATTATTTCCAATGGGATCTATCAATACTAACATTTTAAAAGCTCAGAAGACAGAGAATCAGATCATGATATGAAATGTGACACTCAGTTCTAGCCAGCATGAAACTGAAGCGGGCAGGAAGAGAACGGAACAAAAAACCAGCCTCCTTAGCTCAGGGACATGAAGCAAAAGCCATGTCTCAGCTGCAGCCCCTTCAATCAGGGAAGCAGAGGCAATGGTCCGGCAACATAATCTTGGGCATCATATCCCACAGAGAGAATAAAGAAGTATCATTTTAACTCTACTTCACTGCAGCTTGCTACCAAGAAACATTACAGAGCATGCTGGATCAGTTTCTTTAATACGGTCTTGCTGTGGAAACATGTTGGAAGAGAACATGCTTCCACAAAGCACAGCGACCCTTTATCTCCTTTGAAGTCAACATGGTCTGAGACAGTTGGCTAAGTAATAAAATTTGTCCTCCAGTGGTTAAATGGAATAGAATAGCCATGGAAGACAGATGAATCATACGATACATTAAAAAAAAATTGGTCAGGTTAATAATTATATACTTTTTGGACAGGAAGTATCATTATGTGATCATACTAATTTTGGGCCATTAGCTTCTCTTTCCCCTTTTTCTGAATATAGAGGAATGAAAGATGGCTTAATTATAGCACTAGGAAATTACCTCTTTTTTGGAGGGGGGGAGAAGATGGTCTTATAATCACAATACAAAGTTGAGACTGTAAGATATTACCTTAAAATATTTATTCTCAGTTACTCTCCCAGTTCCATTTGCATCTGTAATAAGTAGCATGTTTAAAAGACAGTCACGTATATAGCATGAGAGTAGAAGAATTTGGAAGCCAGAAGGTACAGGCCTTGCTTCCAAACTTCACAGAGTTTCATTTTCTCTCATGGTTGCAAGTTGTGATTTGTGATTGATGTGAAAATGTGTAATATTAATATTGTCTGTTAAAAATGGTGGGTAAGAAATGTAAATGCTACATATTCATTCATGTTAATTTGTCTCTTTAGAAGCATAGCCAACTAGATGGTGTTCAGCTATCTCCAGAACCATCTATACTGATTATTAATCAGAGCTTGCAGAAACCCTGTATCTTTTTTTTTCCCCTATTCATGAAGGCACTTCTGAGAATAATAATTACACTACTTAGCCTTTATCTAGTGCTTCTCATCTTTCAAGTGCTTCACAAATATTAATTCACTAATTAATCTTCCCAACAACTCAGATTACTCCCATTTTACAGATGGAGAAGCATTAGAAGAGAGGGCAAGTGACCTGCCTGAGGCCATGGAGAGTAAAGAAAGGGAAGAGGACTAAGGGGAGAGATGCTTATAACTAGAAAGAAATGGAGGCAGATGGGACAATTATGGTGATGGTTCAGCAAATAATCATAAGATTCCAGTGAAGAATTTAACATACCACCGGAGGGCAGGTAGTGCTAGCCCTACTGTGTATTATACAGTCCTTCAGTATGCCAAAGGATCCACAAATAAAAAAAATTGAACTGACAAATAAAACATATTGTGCACTTTCACATTTATATTTTTTTTTAACAAAACACAGTCTGTTCTTAGATACTGGCAAAATTTTAAAAGTAATCATGAGCACAAAACTAAGGACAAGAAACTAGAAAATTCTAATTTATTTGGCATCTTGTTTCATGTAGAGCTATCTATACTCAACATGGGATCAATTACATGCAAAGACTGCCCAATACTAGTGGCATAAACTGAGTAAACTGAGTTAGGATTTTTATGCCTGGTTCATTTTGCATGTAGGGAGGCTGATAGAAAGCATATTGTCTATAAGACTAGATCTAGATCTCAGATTTAGTTCAAACCCTATGTAACAAAATAGACTTGCCTCTTAAACCTTGCCTTTCTGCTTTCCAAATAACCTCTGTTTAATCCTCTAAGTACCCCACTTACTTTTTTTTCTTTTTTTTTTTTTTTTTTTAGTTTTACAATATAAACTTCCTTTTAATCCAGATCTCCCAAATGATTTCAGGAAAACAGACACTTCTACATTAGGACTACAGGAGAACCTGGGTTAATATTATTGTATGGTACTGATGCCAGGAAGACTTTTTCACTAAGGCTGTAAGAGATATATCATTGCCCAGAATTTAGGACAGCGACTGGGGATGGGAGATTTCCAAGCTAAATCCATGAACTGAATGACTGAGTGATCTAAGAGCAAAAACTGTTCTCTGTGTCACAGATGATAGCAACTTGAGGATTGGTTTTGGACTGTGATAGAATCCTAACAAGTATACTACACATACTTACGCAAATCAAAAAGCTCCAAATGGTTAAAAAGTATTCAAAGTACGTTATGCTCCATGCAGACTGGGAACAAACTAAAAAATAAATTGAGACCTGTACAAAATCTACCAGATGTATAAACAATTGGGTTGAGTTGAGATCATGTTTGTCCCTGTTTGAAAAGTTTTGCTTTCTGTTCCATTGATATGGTAAATGTTTGTTCCAGTTGCACTTTTTGCAGACATTGACATTTTGTATATAATACTGCATTGTGCTGATTGTTGATGATAGAAGGTGGTAACAATCTATATACTCTCATATTCAAAACTCTCACACTACACTGATAAACAAGAGTACAGAGAGTCCCAATAAGAATGGAAAGAGGAGGAATGCAAAAAAGTCCCTGTTAATTTCAACTACTACAGTAAGATATGTGCTGCAAGGTTCAGTGCTGAAAGGGGAGCTCCCACTTCTGTACCCTGTGCATTTCTCTGTCAAGTTATCCCCTTGCCTGAAGATGCCCTTAGAATGAAATATATTTATCTACAGGATAGATACATCTGTTCCATATCCTGGAAAATTATCTGCTTCCCAAGCTATAAGAACTTGAGAGAAAACTATTATTCCAAAAAAGAACAATCAAAATATAACTTTCTTTGCTTCTGCAAGATTTTGAAAGTAAAGATCATAGTTTTCTCTACATCCTCTTCAAATGAATTCTCCCTATATAATTTAAGACACATATTCAGGAAAAGTTTTCCTGCAAATAAGAAGGTGGAATAAAGTCTTTATTGGCACTATATGTTACTAACACAACTTTATCACAGTTTCAGCATTTGTAATGTTTGCAGCCACTGCACATGCTCACCAATCCAATCACTGACAACAGCAAGCAACTTTCCACTTTGATCTCAAATTTTGTAGCAGTGAGAAAAAAATTGACTGGGAAGAGCTTCTACAGCCGCTCTAATCAGAATGACACTATTAAATTTATGATTTCATCCAGTGATTAAATTTTTATTTAGCTTCTGTGATATAATGGTTTTTATGTTACTACAAAAAGTAATGATCACAAAACTTTCATAACAGATCACAGACACAGGTAGAGGACTGATGAGAAGGATGCTCGAAAATGACAGGAGGGTGGCATGCCAGAAACAAGTACAGCATTTTGTCAGTGAAGTTTAGTTAGATTTGCTTTCTTTAGGCCAGACTGTCAGAAGACTGGGTAAGGCCACAGACCACTCTTGCTGAAATTTGGAGCACCTTTTGATGCAGAAAGGACTTTAGCAGACAGGAGAAGTGCCAAAGAAAACAAAGCGCCTGGCTCAGTTGTGATGTGGCTCAGCATGGAGGAGAAAAACCTTGTTTATGCAACAGACCAGAAGTTCTGAGTTTCTTCCCACGTGAGTGTTGTAGCTGCCAGACTACACATAAACCGCTGCAGCTTCATCTTGTGTTCTCTTCAACATATTTCAACTCTAAAAGGAAGATATGGATTCTATTTACATGTCTCCAGAATTGTATTTGGAGGATGCTAAGCTCAGAAATGCTGGTTATAGAAACTTAATTACTGTTTTAAGAACCGAGTTATTTTAAAAAATGATTATATTTATTTAGTTTACCTAAATTTGTATCAAAAACTAGGCAGTGCTATGCAGTTCAATGTTGTAAGTTAAATGAGTATTTATCAAGGTAAGGCCTCTACTGGTCTTAGATGTTGGGACGTACAAGTAAGCTAGCTTTAGATATCAGCTCATCTTTAATTAAAATTTGTTAATACAGTCTGAGTGTTGCTGATGCTAATATTTTGAAGTACTTAAGGTTATTCTAGGCTAAGCAGGAAAGCGTCATGTTTCTTTTTCTAGTGCTCTTTCTGTTTGCATAGGGTTTAGCTTTGTATTCTTCAACCAGGAAACAGTATGTAATTATTCTGGATGTCTTCCTTTATTGCTTAATTAAAACTATAGAAAATGGCAGAAAGTAAACTCTCTCTGTCACACTGACATTTGCACAGCAGCACATTTGCAATCAACCAAAAGCATATTTTTCCTATTTCATTAATGATATAAAAGATACAAATTATTTATTTATGATTATATTAATAATAAAATATTAATTTGCTGAAGAAAACACTGTATTAATAATAAATAATCCTGATCTCTATGAACATGATACTAGAATGAAATTGCTTTAATTTGGTTTAGAAAATAATTAAATATAGACTTACACTCATAGAAAAGAATTCTACTGCCTTGTAAACAATGGTAAAATACACACCCCAGAACAACCTCTAAGTAAGTACCTGCATAAGAAGTGTGTTGTAATAATGATTAATTTACTGTGCTGTATCATCGAGTATTAATTCTGAAAGTGCTACTTTTTCAGAGAAAAAGTTCTATATTAATAAAAGACATGTAAAGTCTAGAATTCAAAATCAACACCTGAAAGCAAAATAGAAGAAAGTGTCTGTACTTTGCATCATTTATTTTCTAATTCAAGAAGGTATATGTGTGGGTTTAACAATCAATCCACACATATCACTTCTTGAAAACCCTAATTCTTCAAAACAAAGAGTAATGAAATAATGGGTCAGAAAAAAATCCTGTATCTCAGTATAACTATGGATCTAACGCAACAGATTCATAGGCAATGTCGGTTGCAACTGACAATCACTAAAAGTAAGTATATGTTGTTGGTCTTCCAACAGATTTTTACAGTGTTTCAGTCAGTCTCCCAATAAGTGAAATACTTATGAAAGTGGCCTTTCTAAATAGATGTGCTGGTTTTCAAGCGTTTGGGGCTTTTGTATCGTTTAGGTCTACCTCCACCTCAACTTTTCATCCTTTATATCTAAACTTATTCAGATGGTAAATTATCTTCCTTTTTGTGTGCATCTTTTTCCAAACTTTTTTTTTTTTTTTTTTGACATCTGTACCCTTTAATTTGTAGCACAATGCTGTCTGTTTCTATGCTTCATTCTCAATACTAATAGGCATATTTCCAGTCCACTTCCACTTGGTATTATACACATTAGCAATATTCTCATGCAGGTCTCATACCACAAAGCTCAAGAGTATCATGTTTTGTAAACATCAGACACAAGTATTCATGTTCCAGAACGTATGAGTGATTTTATCCTCAACAGCAAGCAGACTGGGAATGGTTGCAACTCACACAGATGTATCTGAGTTAGTCTTAATTAGCTCAAATACCACTAACAGCATAGCAGGGCACAAAGAACTAACTGCAACATAGCTGCCCAAATACATTCTTTACAGTTTTACACCCAGCAAACAGTAAGTTTGAGACCAAAAGAACAATGCAGGACATATCCCTCACATCCCACCAAAAAAATCCATCCCATGTTTTGACTTCACTATGGTTTCAAAGGAAGTTCTTCCAGTGAGTCAAGAGAGGTAATTTACACGAAATTTATAGTCCAATAGATTGTCGGCCAGACCTTGTATACATTTCTTCAAGAGACTATTCTTATTTGTGCAGATAAGAGCAACAAAAATGTCAATAAACTTATTAAATTGCATTTAAATGTTTCCAAGAATGACTTCTAATGTCATAATCTTGTTCATAACCACAGTTTACTCAAAATATTAATGAATTATAACTCTTGAACAAGTGAAAAAGTCATTGGTAATATACATACATGTAATTAAAAAGTTAAACTTCTTAATAACTCACTGCTAAAATGTGATATACATATGTAGATGAAATTATTCACAAGAAAAGGTGGTATACAACATTTTAACCAAAACCAAAGTATCCATAAGTTTTTAGAAGTTCTGCTTTGGTGCAAATGTGTTACTTTTTACAACCAAGAGTCCCATTGTAAAGAATTCTCCAACATTCCTGTATGACTTGCAATATCATTAAAACTGCACAAGGTGCTCATGAGTGATTTATTTCATTGAGTTTGCACCATCATAACTAATCATCTAATTTAAACTAGTCATTTAGGCTACTGATAGTCCATTATTAGAGAAGAATGTCAATAACTTTTCTTCCACCTAAACACAGACATCTTTCTCAAAATGAGATTTATCTTTCTTGGCTAGCATCTAGCTCTTTCCCCTTTGATTATGAAAAGATCATAGAAATTTTGCTAAGATCAGATGCAAAAATTTTAGACAGTTAATATTACGTGAACAGAATCCCAGCATTACTTGACACAAGCTTCCTTTAGTAGAAGTGTTCAGAAAAAAATACTTTTTTTTTTTTTTTTTTTAAAGATACATTCTGGTCAAGTGTTTTTTCTTTCCCTGTCAAGCTTTTACAGCTACATTCCCTAGTTTATTGAATAGACATTCCCACAGAGTCTTACGAGCTAATATTATGCCATGATACTTTACTACAAAAATGATCAGGTAATACATCTACAGTGCAAACTAACTTCAGCTAACCTGGTAAATAATAAAGCAATACCTGGTAAATAAATTTTTAAAAATGCAAAGCATAAGTATTCTTTAAAATCCCTGTGCAGGTTGCAAACTATCAACACACTCAGAGCACATTTAGTTAGACAGATACGAATCTTCTACAGAGCAGAACTTTAGTGTTACGTTTCTTTACTTAGTTAATGCTATCTAAATATATGGTTGAACTTTTAAGTAAATACTCTCCTGCTATTATTTATTCTTTAAAGAATTTTTATCAAAAGTGTCTTACACATATTTTGACCTTTGTGTAAATATTTTTCCTCTATGATCCAGGTTGGGGGAAGGAGTAGAAGAAGATGGGGAATAAAATTGCATAAATTTACTTTCATGTCTAAGGTATTGTATTTTACTAGTCATTATGTCTTTTTCCATAGGTATGCTTTTGTTACAGGGTACATTTGCAATGTAAGAAATTCAGTCCCTATTATTTCTGTCTCTAAATAGCCATGAAGTCCTGCTATGTGTGAGGTGAACCAAAAGGTAGGACTGATATCAGTGGGAAGAGAACAGACATAGCCTGGGTCAGTTGCTGTGTTCCTTACCAAAAAGAGGTTTATGCTGCAATACAATCATCACAGGATAAATATGTTCATTTCATAAATGAGAGAAGAGCTGTGAAAGATACTATCGTAATTTCAGAGCTAAAAGTTCACATCAGCCAGAGATAGATGTATGATAGCTGTTCCTGTAAACAGTATGGGTATTCCATGTTCATTTTTAAAATCACACTGTAAACACCTTATCCTCAATTAGGTATGCAGTGCAACTCCTGTAATTTATCATTTAACACAACTGTTATACAACAAGTAATTTCCTTCCAAGATCATGGTATTTGTGTACTCCACTTTCAAGGAAATAGTAGGTAAATGTTGTTAGATCATATTCTTTCACTGACAAAACAAGGAAACCAGACCTTTCCACTGAACACAATGTCTTTTTCTGCTAAAAAAAATTAAGATCTATTCTCTAACACAATACCAGCTATGACTTAGTGAGGCACAGAGGCCTCCTACAAAGCAAATACTTCCATTAACTACAACACCTTTACACTTGGGATTCGGAAATCTTCCAAACAACACAATTTTTTTCAAAAAAATTGAAAGGTATCTTCACTATAATACACACAGACGCACGTGTCCACATTCATACATTGTACACTTTCCATAACTAATACACTCTCCACAGCTAGCTTTGACTTTATGCATACTTCTCTATCAATGTACAAGGAGATTTCTTCCCAAACATATTATGGAGGTACATGTGAAAAGAACACTTCACTTAGAGAACAGCACAAAAAGCCATGTACTGTGATATGAACATCTGATATTGCAACTTGCATGCAAAGGTGTAATTCTGTCAAAACCTAAGATGATAAGTAGTTCATATTTAATGATTTTCTCTTCAGATAAAACTGAAAAAATGCCCTGAATATTGTGAAATAAATTATTTTTTCATTTTTTTTTTCCTGAGATCACAAACTGCTGCAAAGATGAGACATTTTGAGGTTGAAACAGAACCTAATTCTGAAATCTTGAAACCCTGAAATAAAACTGAATTTGTCTTGCATGCCAGTGTACAGACAATTAAAATAAATAAATAAGTCCCCACAATTTGATTGTCAAATATATATTGAGTAGCTACCTAAATGAAAACTGTTTGATACACAGGTTCTGAGCATCTATACAGTAATCTAAAACACAGAATGGTGTTTTGAATTGAAGTAATTTTTAGGTGTAGACTATGGGCCTTAACTTTATATAGTTCCAAGGAAAAAGTCTAGTATATAACTTCATTATTTTCTGTTGTCAATGTAGGATATATAAATAGGGGAAGGAAATTTATTTTTTTTGTTTTTTTTGTTTTTTTTAAAAGGCAAGTAACTCCTCTTGAATTTTTCAATGAACACTCAGCAAAGAAGCAATGCAGAGCCTCTGTGTGAAATAACCAAGGCACATGGCATAATTCTTCATTACTCAAGAGTTAGGAAGGATGGGCAAGACAAGGTAGCAAAGACAGGGAAAGACCTGTTTAAACAATATCTTGTCAATATCTTATTTTCTTAGCAAATTATCCATGCCAGTTATGTGAAAAAGCAGCTACAGACAATAAGTGGTATGTCTGGCTTGTCACTATATAAACTGTTACGTTTTCTGAAACTAACATAATTTATTTTTATGCCATTCATATAGTAAATATTGTCATCCCAGAGAATTCAGGTTACATGCAAATTTTTAATAAATACATTAATAAGAGCTTTTCTGTCAGAAAACATAAGCCTAAATTAAAATGTTTTGAAATTTGATTTTTTTATACTTTGTTCTGACAAGTTAAAGGTGTACCTAAATCTCCAATATTCCCATCTTAATATTTTTATTTTTTTATACCTGATGTATTTTAATTGTATTTATTGTATTTTTATTGTAATTTGTATTGTATTTTAATTGTATATTGTATTATATATTACAATATATTATATATATTGTAATATTGTATAATATTGTATTTTAATTGTAATTATATATAATTTAAGAAGGTAAAATCAAAATAAATTTGGTTTAGGGTTTGGGGTTTTTTACAGTTTATTTTAAAAATTATTTCAAAGTTTGGCCGATTAATTCATTCCTAAGTAGGTGTAATACAAATTCAAAACAGTTTTCAGCTTGTTTTCAGTTAAGATTTTTCCCTTTGTATCTGCATTGTCTTGAAGTAACATAAGAAATTTCAACTACAAAGACACCCATGGCTAAATTCCCATTCACTTAAATAAGGTCAGACTTTCACCTTCTGGTGCTTATGCTATTTTATTTTTTTATGACCTTCACTGTAAGCACTAGGCACTGAGCAAATGAAGACAGTGGAATTAAACAGAGATGGAATTGGCATTAACATGGTTTGCTATTGTTTACCCGAACAATACAGTATGGTTATGCGGAAATAAAAAGGTTATAATGAGCACAGAGTATGGAACAACATGAATTCATTCTCGTAACAGTGACTGTAATGTTAATGGGACAGTGTGCAAACACAACCCACCCCATTACAATTTAAAGGAATTTAATCGTACGTCCATTTCCAGTTGCAATTTACTTTTCTTCTTACTGTAATAAATAAATTCATATATTATGTGTAAATTAAAAACAAAGAGAAAACACCTCACACTGATCACTATCTCTAATCTCCCCATCTGTCACTGTGCAATGTGTGAAGCAGAAGATACATAATATCATCTGTGTATATAACTCCAGCTCAATACCTGTAACTCCATTTCCAATTCCTGATGTTCCATTTCCAGATACATGAAGGACAAGAAGGTGATCGGGAATAGTCATCAGGGATTCATTAAGAGGAGGTCATGCTTGATCAACTTGATAAACATCTGTGGTGAAATGATTGGCTTGACAGATGAGAGGAGAGCAGTGGATACTGTCTACCCTGACTTCAGTAAAGATCCTGTAAGATCCTCATAGAGAAGCTGCTGAACTACAGGTTGGATGAGCAGACAGTGGGGTGGATCAAAAACTTGCAGAACAGCCAGACCCAAATGTTGGTGATCAGTGGTACAAAGACTAGCTGGAGGCCAGTAACTAGCGGTGTACCCCAGGGGTCAATACTGGGTCCAATCTTGATCAACACCTTCATTCGTGATCTGGATTATTCAGCTGAGTGTACTCTCAGCAAGTTTGCTGATGACACAAAACTAGGAGAAGTGGCTGACACACCATAGGGTCATTCTGCCATCCAGAGGGACCTCAACAGGCTGGAGAAATGGGCAGGCAGGAGTCTCACAAAGTTCAATGAAAGGAAATGCAAGTTCTGAACCTGGGGAGGAACAACCCCATGCAGCAGTATATGCTGGTGACCAACCAGCTTTGCAGAAATGACAGCTGGGGAAAGCAGCTTGGCTAAAAATGACCTGGGGTCCTGGTGGACACCAAACGAAACATGAGCCAGCAGCGTGTACTTTGCAGGCAAGACAAATAATGGTATCCTGGGATGCATTAGACAAAATATTGCTAGCAGGTAGAAGGAGGGGATCCTTCCCCTCTACTCATCACTGGTAAGGCCACACCTGGAGTCCTATGTCCACTTCTGAGCTCCCCAGCACAGAAGAAATATGGAGCTATTAGAGAGAGTTCAGTGAAGGGCCACAAAGATGATTAAGGGACTGGAGCATTTTTCATATGAGGAGATGCTAAGAGAACTAGGATGGAAGGCGCAGGGACATCTTACCAATGTGTATAAATACCTGAAGGGAGGGTATAAATAAGATGGAGCCAGGCTCTTCTCAGTGGTGCCAAATGACAGGACCAGAAGTAATGGGCACAAATAGAAACACAGGAGATTCCTTCTGAACATAGGAAAAAATGTTTTCACTGTGAGAGTGACAGCACTGGCACAGGTTGCTCAGAGATGTTGTGGGGTCTCCATACTTGGAGATATTCAAAAGCCATCCAGACACAGTCCTGGACAACTGGCTCTAGATGGCACTGCCTGAGCAGGGGATTGGACCAGATGACCTCCAGAGGTTCCTTCCACCTCAAGCATTCTACAGTTCTATGAATTTTAGGTATCAATGACAATCTCTCCATAGGTGTGACCTAAGAAAACTGAAGATCAGAATGCCAAAATGCTCCCATTTTGCTGACACACACCAAAAAAAAATTACATTCTGTACACTTCACTTAATGTTGATTTTGGCAGAATGAAGGGCCTCAGGTTTTGGTCCTATAAAGACTGAGATTTAACAAGAGCATTTCATGCCAATACAGTCAGTTCCAACAAAGGGATACAGCAGTTACGAAAAGTAATACTTCAGGATATGTACATTTATAAGTACAGTTATATGTAAAACTATATAACCAAAGAATTTCATTTTTATATATCTACAAAGCAGGGATATCTTAAAGCAGGGATTTCTTACAGGGTTAAAATACAACAGCGTTAAAATACTAGGAGCCGGCTGAAGAAGATTAATCTAAACTCAAAGATCCTCCCAGCTGTGGCCCAGGAACAATACCTGAATTACATAATTCAGTTTTGTGACTTTCCACAGCAGCAAGAGATGACAACATGACATTTTTTAATAACACTGCAAAAGTGTCAAGCATAAAGCATTCAAATACAGGAATGGTTTAGGTCTTGAGGCAGCAGCATAACTAAAAACAAGGACAAGATGCTGTTTGAACACATATTCAATGTACTCCAAACCCATCATTTCTTAAAGCAAATACGATGTCTGTGCCAGTCTCCTTGCAGTCTTATTGTGTCATTTTGTTATGTTTCAAATGTTCCAAAAAATTGTTGTGCAGTAAACAAAACCCCCAAAATGTATGTGTATCCTATAAAATCTATCCATGTATAATACAAAGACATTTGATTCGATACAGTCTTTATTTTTGATACAGTCTTTCTACTCAATAATCTGTCAAATAATCAGCATTAAGCCTTTCTTTTGCTTATTGAACTTTCTTAAGAAAGGCAGCTGAAGAGGAGAGCTGGCCAAACTGAGCTCTGTAGTTCTGCAGTTACATCACTACCAGCTTCCCAGCTAGTGAGTTCAGAGCTAGCTTTGGTTTATTTGTGAAGAGATGCATTTACATCTCTGACCTATAAAGGTACTACGGCTCAGCTTTCCATACAAAGACATACATCATTTTCTATATCCCACTTAGGTGGTCTCAGGAGCAAGCACTAGCTTTTCTTTACTAAGCATCATTTTAATTGTATTACACTTCACCTTTGGTGGATTCAACTGACTTGATGCTACTCCTAGTATTAACATTGTGATTGGTTTCAATCTTCCATCTTTAAGATACTTCTAGATGAGGGGACAGGTGAGCACTCTATCATGTTACACCTGAAGTTGGGGTCCACTGATGATCCAGACAGGGAAGTGTCCTGACACCATTTTCCAACCTCTATGTTAAATGGAGTCCTACAATTTAAAAATATAGTAAGCACTTGAAATTAACTTAAAACCTTTCAGCAATCTCAAAAGATATGTGTATGCTATTAAATTACCTGTCTGTGAATGTTCCTGGGCACTGGGATCAATCATTCATACCGCAAAATTATTAGAATAGTTTCTGGCACACTTGCAGCCTCAGTGTTTTCTTGCAAGCTATTCCCATGCATGGCTTAGGAGGTAGCAAAGAACAACAGGGAGTTGCATGAAACCATCTTGTTTTGGAAACTAAGGGAGTTTACTTACGTTACTGTTCTCTGTTCTTTTGTTTTTAGCCACAGTGCCAGAGATTCATAGAATCATGGAATGGTTTGGGTTTGGAAGGGACCTTTAAAGGTCATCTAGTCCAACGCCCCCTGCAGTGAGCAGGTACAGCTTCAACTAGATCAGATTGCTCAGAGCCCCGTCCAACCTGACCTTGAATGTTTCCAGGGATGGGGCATCTACCACATGTCTAGGCAACCTGTTCCAGTGTTTCACCACCCTCATCATAATGATCCTGGTGTGTTTCATTTGTTGATACAGACATAGACAAAGTGACCAAGATCTGTAAGGAAGACTTCTCCTAATGATGTTCCATCAGGATTTCAAGTTAGGTAAAAGGAAGCTATCATGGAAAATGCATTATCCATGTTATATAAACTTAGAAGAAAATGTAAAAAACTCTGCCTTTCAGGGCTGTCAGTCAGGCACATATCTAAAGCCCTAGTATTACTCATGAAGACAGGGAGACACAATCAAAAGAAATTCTCAGGAATCCTGAATATATAAAAAGATCACCACTAGACACAGATGCAAGACATCATGATTGAAAAACTAATCCTTGTAGTAAGTAGCAAATTTGCATACTGTTTAATATAAGAAATCCACCAGACAGTGGAAGACTGACATTTAAATACAAAGGAGAACCAAGTGGTTTGTAATATTCACACCATATTTCTTGCATATATTCTCAGGCTGCTGAAGAGCGCTTTACACTGTTCAGGCACCTTTTGCATTAATGATCTCCAGTTCTGACTGGTCTTTCTGGAGGTAGACATCCTCAACATATGATGGCTCAGGGCTGCCAAATCCTGCATTTGTCTTCCATATAAACAAGTGCAGAGGTACCATTTAGTCTTAAGTTCAGCTCCCAGAATAGCTCATTTCCACAGTGGAATAACAGCTTGTTGTTTTGTTTTGTTTTGTTTTGTTTTTCCTCATGATTCACAAAAAATCTATTTTATAGATGGCAAGCCCTGTGTCTGTTAGTCATTTAGGGGAAAATTACTAAAAAGATCAATTCTCTCTCTGGGTTTGTTGTTGTTGTTGTTGTTGTTTGTTTTGACATCTTCAAAGAATGTTACTTACTTGTTAACTGCTATTATTACTTATTTCCATCTCATTACTCAAGAGAGATGCCATGTCTCATAATGAAACAGAGAAAAGCACAAAACCCTGCAACTGTTTAGTGTTTCAGTGTGACAGTATTGTGGAAAATGATAGAACATTTTTAGATGAGTAAGAGCCAGATCCAACTCTCCTTAACATTGGTCAGAAAACCGCCATTGATAGCAATTGATTTTGGATCTGATTCAAAACAAGTTAAGAATACAATGGAGTGTCAACAGCCAAGCTGTATTCACCATTTGCTAACTAGTCTAAATGGGAAATAACCAGATGCATCACTGAAATAATAGCTATCACAGAACATTTGATTAACTTCTGGGTTTGCACTAAGAATACTTCCAATGCTATTTATGCATTCTTAATCATTTGGGAACAGCACTTTTCATAAAAAAGACATTACTTACAGTTTTTTGATTACAGCCATAACCTTGGTATCAGTAAGTACTCAACTAAGTATTGCTGGAAAATTGGTGGTAAAATTGGTTTTTTCCATAATATATGTTGAAAACATTTCAATCCCAAACAATTTGAGGGACTCATATTTCATGATGAAAATGTTTTTTAATACACACTTTCACCTCACTCGAGAAATTGCTTGGGCCTTCATGGTGGGATAAGTATTGATTCCTTTCACAAAAGCCTTTTTACCTTCTAGAGTAATAGACATGATAGAATTAGAATTATGCAAACCTCATTTTTTCTGTTTCATAGGAGATACGATGATTCAACATTTACTTTTTCTACCAAGACAGAGAAAGAAATTGAAAGTTCCATTTTGTGAAACATTAAAATAAAAATTGAATATGTAACAAACTACAATATTCTAAAGTTCCTTAAATTCAAAAACTTCAGTCTAATTCAAGTATACCCCAAATACTTAATTTTAAATCTGTTCATAAGTAAATTTATTCTCCCTTTGTACTATATTTTTTCCAAAAGAAGTAAAGTTTGGGAGTTTAATGACCTTACCTTTTTTAAAAAGTAACCAAGATCAAATGACCAAAAGCACACATAAAGAGAGAGAACAGAATTAAATGATCTTGTTTAAATGAACTGCTTAGAATGCAATATTTTATTTAGATTTTTCTGATATATGTTTGTGTCAAAATGCAAAGCAGTATGTATGTGGAAAATCTTCAGTGACAAATTTATTCTAATACAAATAGAAATTATTCTAATAGAAAATTTGCTCTGCAGAAAGTGATTTTTTTTTTTTTTTCATTCCTAACAATATATTTTTCAGAACTAGACTTTTAGAATGAGATGCTAGAAAGTCAGATTCTATTCCTGGATCTCCCATTGGCTCCTTGGATAGTGTGGATGAGCTTTTTTGTATTTCTGACTCAGTTTCTTTAACATAAAGAATATTTTGTATAAGAATTACACAAATTTTAAAATTAAAAAAATTGTGTTAAAATTGAGGTGGTGTTATGTAGTGAGGTCTATATATTTACATCTTATTAATAATCATAGAATGCTTTGGGAAGGAATGAACCATCTAGTTCCAACCCCCCTGCCATTGACAGGGACACCTTCCACTAGATCAGGTTGCTCAGAGCCCCATCCAGCCTGGCCTTGAACGTTTCCAGGGAGGGGGCAGCCACAATTTCTCTGCACAAGCTGTTCCAGGGTCTCACCACCCTCATTGTAAAGAATTTCTTCCTTATATATAATCTAAATCTACCCTCTTTCAGTTTAAAAACATTACCCCTCATCCTATCCCGACACTCCCTGATAAAGTGTCCCTCCCCATCTTTTCTGTAGGCTCCCTTTAAGTACTAGAAGGCCACTATAAGGTCTCCCTGGAGACTTCACTTCTCCAGGCTGGACAACCCCAACTCTCTCAGCCTGTCCTCACAGGGGAGGTGCTCCAGCCCCCGATTATCTTTGTGGCCCTCCTCTGGACTTGCTCCAACATGTCTATGTCCTTCTTATTGGGGGCCCCAGAGCTGAACACAGTAATAATAATAGATAATATAATAATAGATTGTTGCTCGTGAGAATATTTTAAAAAATATATTTACTTCAAGCAGTTTTGTTTAACATTTGACAAGACTCTTCCAACTAACAGAAAAGGTTGCTTAAAGAAAAGAAATACTAATATGAGTGACCGCTATCACCCTTCAGATTCTATATTCAAAGTATCACCCTCCCTGTCAGTCTAAAACTAACATCTCTAACTGCAGACTGCTCCTTTGGAATCAGGCTGCACTTTGAACAGCTAACTCCCTGTTCAGGTTCACTGCCTACCAAAATAGCCAATCTTCTGTGGGAAACACTATCAACAGCCTGTTGATTATTTTCAGGAAATTCATGAAAGCATCACACTAACAGTTTATAGAAAAAAATTCTTCCTTGTATGCCCCTGGGGATATATGTATAGAGCAGTAGTTTCACAGCAACAGCTTTATTTCCAAAACACAACATCCCCATCATGTCAGACAAATTTGTCCACTAAGCTTTCTGAAATCCTTTTCTTTGATGACATTCCTCTTCCAACTGATAACTTAGTTTAAAATATTTATCAAGACATAGAAAAAAACCCCAACATTTCCAGTGTAAAAGAAATAATAGGAACATTATATAAGTGTGAACTTTATTCTGCCCTCTGTTACATGATTACATCTTTATTCTAATTTATGCTAGCTAAATCGCAATGGCTGATGTCCTGCAACACCATTTTCAACTGCACAGTTTCACAGAATCAACTCTTACACACAACACAAAAATAACACAACTGCACAAAAATATACATAATATAAAACCACTTAGAAACATATTTCTTGAATTAACATCTAAAATGGAGCAGATATGAAAAAAGTTTAAATGAAAGAAGAATGTTTCCAATCTACACATAGGTATACCCTATTCAGTGAAAGACTCCTAATAAAAGTCTGTTCCAGAAGTTTTTAAAATTCATTTGTACTGTGTTTGCCTTCAAGCAAGATTAGGAGGGTCTTGATATGATGTGGAGTCACAAGGATTCTTGTAATCCTGAGTGCTACCTGCTATGAATTGCTCAAACCTCTCTGCTTTAAAAGGAAAGGTAAAATAAAATTTAGAAACTAAACAAGGAACATACAGTGTAGATTTCTTCTCATGGATATTTCTTATCCTTCTGCTCTTGGCAACACTCTGTCTTGAAATAAATGTGAACCCTGAATTTTACTGATAGTTTGCACATTCACTACTCCAGATAGAAGAAAGACACTTCTGTCCTATCTCAGAGACTTACAGACCTGTGATTCAGGAAAGAACTGAATTACATGCTTACATCTTCTCTTGTCCTGGATGCAATGAGCTGAAAAGTGGTTTTGAATGAAATATTTGTCAACCAAATCAAATATTTGCCTCCAAACATCTTAATAAAAACTCAGATAAATTAATACCTTGAAAGTAATCTTTCAAATAAAAGTAGACCTAGAAGCATCATAAACCAGTAGTAAGTAATGATTTTAGGTGACCAACCAGAGTTATTACAGTGAGCAAAAATTTCCTCAAGGGGCATAATTGTGTTCTGGAATTTAGTGGTCTTAAAAGCATCCCAAATTAGAAAAAGTGAAAAAAACCAAACAAGCCATAAACAGTGAATTTTACCCCATATGTCAGTCAGCCTGAATAGTCATACTATGAAAATTATGGGATCATGCTAACCTCCTTAATGAAGTACAGTCTTATGTTTACTCTTATTGTAAATTCATAAAAGTTTCAAAGCAACCATTCAAAATCTTACCCATCATGCCTTTGAAACAAACCTACAACAGTATAAGGAAAACATTACATGGATGTTGGTATGGAGAGATGAAAGTATTAGCACTACGATCAATTGGATTTGACAAAACACAAGATGTAGGATTATCTTTGATAGTTCAGAGCATCTTAAAAGGATTCAGTAGGAAGATATATTAGGCTAACAGAGCTATAGAAAAGCAGAGGATATGAGCAAACCCCTAAATAAATACAGTAGCTCCTTTTGCTTTAATAGGCTTTTATCCTAAAAGTATTTACAGTCTAGAGCATGAAGTACATGATCATTGTACTCATGCACCGATGAGAAGAAAATGTGAAAGTCTGAAGACTGAGTAGTAACTACACCAGTCCTTGAGCAATCTCAGCTTTAAATACTACGTTAAAGGTGTGCAGCCCTTTAAGGATACAGTCCTGGATATTTGCTGTGAACAAAAATCAAATGAAAGCTACTTCAAAATCCCCAAAAGGACAGATTAAATAGATATACAATCAGTCCAAATAGCAAACTGGGATATTCAAGAACAATTCTTGACATGCAGATAATGTATTCAGCTGTGGGGTTTTTTGTGGATTCACAGCTGAGAACAGAAGAAATGAGTCCATACATCCTGCGCAAGTATGTTTCCCTCCCTTGTCTTGCAACATGCTCGCTGACTTATATTACCTCTTTTTATCTTTTTTAAAAAATTTCTACCTGCCCATGGGAGAGCTCACTCATGGAAGATGATCAAAAGTCTAATGTGGAATATGGAGTGTGGATATCTAACAAAATTGAACTAATAATACACAAAGTTTATGGAATTCAATATGTTGTATTTTGTATCTGGATGAAAGGAGAATACAACTGCATTCAATGCAGGACAGTGATTGAAGAGATGGATTCATCCATGATAAGAAAACACCAAAATTCAGAGATCTGTAGAAATTAAAATAGATGTAAAGTTCATGTAAGTTGCATTCTTTGCCTTCCCCCAACACACAGACTGTATCAGAGTAACACTGACAGAGCCCCAACTAAGACAATACTCTGAAGCCAAACAAAGATCACATTGATCATACAATACAAGATGTATGCCAACCCTCACAGTGCAAGCAGCTCAAGTAAAGCTATGTTAGCTCTCTAGAAAATACATTCAAGCCTGCATGTGCTTTAGATTTAACCTGTGTCTGCAAATCATCAGTCTGTGCATTCCTCGAGGAGATCATATGAAAAACAATTAACTGAAAGATGCAGAGAAGTATTATCATAAAATATGGTATTTCATGTATTTTTTTATATTCTATTCCACCTCCTTCATTTGTCATTTGCATCAACTTTGACACCTTATCATTTAACTTCAGGTAGGCAAACAGTTCTGAAAAACTCAATGAATGTAAGGGAGTATGAGAGCACAATTTTCAGTTTACACATCTCTGAGTTTTGGAGATAATGTGTTGTATTGAGCATGTATTTGGTAGTTAAAGGAGGTTTCCTTATAACATTAAAATCTCCTTGAACTCAGAGATGTAGGTTCAAATGAGAACAAAGGGATTAATTGCTTGGTTCCACAACCCCATTCAGTGTCTTAGAAAAAGTGTCATTGTATTCTCCTCTGTGCAATTAATTGTGAAGGAGCAAGGGTGGAGGGAAGGCATTTTCTGCTAGTCCAAACAGTTGGACCACTTCAAGCTGGAATGTCCAGAATATACCATCCAGGAGGGAAGTCAATGGATTGGATTCCTTGAGTTCTGAGATCTAAGTAGCTCACAAAGTGACCCAACGAGTTTCTGCATATAACTAATTTAGACATGGATCAGATTTCCAGCTGAATTCAGGCAAAATGAAAGTACGATCTACTTTGTTTTCAGATTGATTTGTGATGTCCAGCACTAACAGTCTGATCATAATCTAGGTAAAATTGCCTCTACAGACAGAGAAGATGGAGCTCAAGGCATCCATCTCTGGGCTGTTACACTCAAAGTAGTGTTATGGAAAAAAGAACACAATATATATATAGGGAGCATAACAAACAGTCTAATTACAGTAACAATAACACTTCTAATCCAAATTAATACAGAAAAAACACTTTAAACTGTGCCTGTGTTCTCTCTTGGCGCATATTTTTCTTATGGTTTTAACTTCAGCCATGAAAACTGACCTCAGGAGAAAAGTATCCTAGCTTTTGTTTTTCCCATATTGAGATATGGTAATAAAAAAACAAACCAAACCAAAATCCAGTCAGAGCAAAGCTATGCATTGCACAGCTAACAATACCCATAGAAGTGAAATAGATTGTTCATCCTTCTGTTCTATGCATGAAAAAAAAAAAAAAAAACCAACCCAAAACACAAAAAACCTGCAGCCAAGACTGCTATGAAGAGCTATCTTTGTCTACCCAACCAAAGGATCTCCTTCCGGAGGAGTTTCTGGTGATATTCCAGCTAATTAGCAGCATTGCTACTTTCTCGATGCATTTTGCAGTATCTCTTATGAATGACTCTGCTACCAGGTAAGAAAATTTTACTTGGTGTACTTAAAGAGCTGTTAGCGACAATAGCCTTGTTTCTTACCCTTGGGTTTCATCTCTTTTTTAGAACAAACATGTAAAGCTTGGTATTTTAACTGAAAAAAATCATGTACTTGTACCTAAACTTTTACTTTTCTCTTTTTCTCCTTTCCTTTCAAAATAAATGTCTATTTAAATGTATCAACTACAGTCATCCCTTACAGGTTTATATACTGGTTTATACAGTTAGCTCTACCTCACTTCACTGAGAGCTACTTAAGTACAGAGAGCACTTAGTCAACGATACCGTGTTTTAAAGCTTTTTTCCTCATATTTTTTTTCCTTCTTTTACTGTGCTATACTCCCCTCTCCCCTTTGGACGTCACTTTTCCAGAGGAAGCTCTGGAGAGTTACACTGCAGGAACCCCTGTGCCAGAAGCTCAGCCGCAGGGCTTTCGTTCCCAATGTATAACCCTTTACTCAGCTCTGCTCTGAGAGCTCACGTAGCAGCAAAGCAGGCATCTAGCATGGGGTCAGGAGAGTGGGGGAATTTGCTCTTCTCTTTCTTGTCTCCTCTACAGGTAAGTCTGCCCTTCTGCCCTTTCCCTCAGCTCACAGAAAAACCTGCCAAAAAGACTGAACACATGGACTCAACCAGGTCACAAAAAATAACAGAAAACAGAGACTTCTGATCTCCTCAGACTATGACCAGAGACTGAAACCACACTGCAGCAACCCTGAGTTTTTAAGCTGGGTCCCACCTCTTCACAGACTGATTCAGGGGCTGCCTCTTTTCGTTCTCTCTCTGAGGTTTTGGGCTAACAATGTGAGCCACCAGCACCTCAGCTGTCTCCTCTACATACCAAAGTTTGCCCAGTTGGAGTTGCAGCCTGACAGCAAGACCATGGCAAAAACATATCTCTTTCCTTTCCTCAGGTTTTCAGTGAGCCTCCATCAGCGGAACTGCTTATACAATCAAATCAAATCAAGTCAAATCAAATCACACAATCAGCTGGCAGACTTCACACAAGCTCTACCTTCCTAGTCTTCTTCTATCACCCCTGGCCACCCGCAGAGATGCATTCACAGGAGGTAGCTCATCATGTCACTTTGCCTGGAATCATTGAGAGGTTTGTCCACCTTTCCCACTACTGGTTACCCTCAAAAGCCTGTCAGGGGCAAAAGGGACCTTTTCAAGCCTGTGGTACTAATGAAGCACTTCTGGTGCAGTTGATGTGCTCCCAGTTTTTATAGTTCACGTTCTCAAATACAAAAAAAACCTTAACAACCCTGCAGTTGAAATAGTTATAAAAATCACACACTTCCTACCCCCTCTTATTGTCCACCCTTCCAGGGCTCCTGAGGGCCTGGACATGGGCTGTGTCCGGCTTCATCCAGAGGACTGGTGTGTGTGTGCACAGAAGGGCAGGTGGGGTTGGCCGGGGGACTTACAGCACATGGCCATGCTCAGACCTTCATCAGGGAGCACCCCATGTTCATGAAGGGGATTTCTTCCTCCTCAGTCTCAGGCCCATTTAAGATTATTTCCATACATTCCCTCAGCATAGTCCACACCACTGATGGTGCTGTGCGGGCCCAGCTCTCCCCAGGGAAAGGGAGAGTCACGCACCCCCAGGCAGTGGGTTGGCCAGCACAGGGCCCCATGAGGCTTCCGCTAGTAATGGCAAAATTACATGTAGTGGGCTTCACAGTCTCTCTCTGTTGGCTAGCCAGCAGTAAGGTGCAGAGAGGAGAAAGAGAGAACAATGAAAGAGAGAGAATGAAGGGTTGTAGTACAAAGCATGAATTAAAATAAAATTTCTAAATGACAGCAGGTGCATTTTTCTTATTGTAACACCATTGTGCTGCTTTGGAAACTGAAAATTTGATAATGTATTATGAAATACACTGGAATTGATAATTGCTATCTTGTGTTACAGTTCCAGCATTCTCCACCTTAGAATGTTTTTAATGACAACAAAACATTGCAGGATTTTCCATATGGAAATCCTGTGGAGAGACAGTCCCATCATGTGAAAGGTGGCCGATATCCTACAGTCCTTATTTTTCTAACTTTCCCACCAAGGTGTTTTGGAGAAGGTGGGGAGAAATGGATTTTTTTATTTTTCTCCACTGGACCAACAGAAGTTTAAAGCTTTCATTTCCTTCACAACATTGTGGAAACTTAGTATGTTTTGTCTACAAACTTATTACTGCACAAAATACAAGGATGCTTTCTCGTAAAGTCTGCCTGATGTACTGTGTAAATAAAGAGTAAAGACCCAGCAAGAGACTGATTAACCCCCAGGTCAACATAGAGAAAGAAGAATCTTAAGCCTCTAGTATACATGTGTATCTTATATCTTTTTATCCTCTTCAAGGAGGAGGACCAAATAATTGAAATAGGAACAGGGTCCTATATAAGAAGCTAAAGATAATTTAATAAATAGATAGCTGTGCATGACATGGAATCTTGCTCTGTCCCCAGTCATCTGTCTTTTCTGAGGTTAAATGATTTCCCCTCAACTCTTAGAAAAGTTGTACACTAAATCCATCTCTTGATCAGTTTTTAATCACTTGCTTCTTCTGATCCATGTTATTTTCTGTCACAATGAACTTTTAAAAAGCTCTCTCTTTTTTAAAAAGTTCTTCTAAAAGTTCTCATTCTGAGAACTAGCAGCACATATGAAATTTCAAAGACCACATCTATTTCCTCAGTCTCAATTTATTTTGACAATATGCAAACAACAATAATTCTTTGTTTTTTTCCTGGATTAAAAAGAATAAAACACTTTAATTATATGAGAAGGAACTTTAATGTTGAATGAAATATTACAATTATTAGTGGGTTTTGCTCTGAATTTCTGACTCTTTTAGTCACTTCAAGGAACGGTATTTAGCAAGAAGATCAAGAAATAAGCTATTACAGAAGTTGAACAAGGACATCAGAATGCAGTTTTAGTTTAGGAACAGGCTAATCTCTGTATATTTACATCCTGGAATTTTGTTGCTGTTAGATCACTCAGGTTTGATTAATGAATTATGAATATTTTAATATGCTTTGCAAGACCAGTCCAAATTCTCTCAGTTAATAAAGTCAGAACTACCTCAGACATATCACAGAAGTATCATTTCACAGAACATCCCTTTAACAGATTAATGAAAGAAACTGAGCTGAAAATCTACTTTCGTACTGAAACCTTGTTTTTCAAAAGCACCTTGATGCTCACCAAAGATCTTTAAAGAAAAAAACTATTTGTAGAAAATAGGAAGGAAAAAAGTCAATGGAAGACTTGAATTTTTTGCTGAACTGACCCCGCGTTTAAAAAACAACTCGATACTGTGTATGGGATTTTGGTTTTTTAAAGGTGTAAGTTAATCTAACTCAAGTGTACATAAAAAAAAAAACCTTTTTTTTTTTTTTTTTTTTTTTGTGAGCAAATAGAACAATTAAAACCAGAAAGGCTATTATTTGTATAGCAAATTATTTTACTGTATAGTATTGAATGTTTTCTATTTTAGAGTAATTTTTTAACTGAGCTAACTTTTTGGTTTCTGGATTTAGGCAAGAAAGCATGTTCAAATGCTTCAAATTAATATATAGCTTTCCTAAAAAATATGAAACTAATGTCAAATCAAGAATACAATCATCCCTGCTCCAGAGTCAATGAACATTAGGACATGCAATGCCATTACTTTAGTTTAATTTTTACAGAAAATAGTCCTATGAAGTACTGTGGGATGAGTAAGACTTAGTGGGATCAAAACCAAACTTTATACAGAAATAATCATATATGTGGAAACATCATATATATGGAAATAATCAGAAACAAACTATATACGGAAATAATCCCTGAAAAATGAGTTAGAAAGTTAAATAAAATAAAAAGCCATTGATTACTGCAATCTGCTGTAGTGCTTTATGCAGCCTTGGTCATTGGCACATAACAATACAACATATCAAAGAATGATCAGATTGACTGTATCAGATGTTGTGGATCCTGGTTAAGTGGTTGCTGTCCCACTGCTTGGTTCTACTGTTTCAGTTCTGCTGGTTTTATTTACCTGACAACTCTCCATCTCAGTTCATGAAATGATCTAAGGTAAGGACAAAAATCAAACTGAAAACCAGAAGCACCGTTTGTGCTGAGTGCAATATGGCTATGTGCAAATAATACAAGTCTATTTTAGCTAACAAGGTAAAGAGAATCTATTCAAAACTATCATAAAAACAACCCTTTTACAGTAAATCAATTTTCTGACCATAACTGCCCCTTAGGGTTCAAAGAGAGTTTCAAAGGTTTTTTCTTTTTTCTTTTTTGCTTTTGGTTAATCAATAAAGATATATTACTAAGAAGAAAATACATCTTTGAGAGGTTTGCACATGGCTTCTGGCTTAAATGGAAAAATACCATTTTTTAATTACATCAATTCAAAGTGTAAATTTATGTTTATAAATTAAAATACTTAATACATTTCTTACGTATTGCCTAATCTGTGTGTCAAGATTAAATCAAATTCACTATTTTTGAATTTCATACATGCTGCTGACTATCATATATTTTTCTCTACACCTTTTTACATAGGAATGTAACCCAAGGAACTAATCGTCCTCTAAGCCTTTCAAAGAAGCCTGTTCCTGTGGATGACTTCCTCTGAAGAGAAATTTTTTCTGCACATTGATGTGTGCTGGTTAGTGTTAGATGGGGAAAGGGTGGAAAAAAGCTGAGTTGCAGAGCACAACAGCATGATATGTAAGTGGAATTTATTTCACCAGGGAAATGGGTAGCTGCAATTATTCATGTGTCAGTCTTGCAAGATAAATTACATTATTTGTACACTTCAAACAAGATTTATCTCTTTACTACTATATTTAAAAAGCCTAGTTTAATTCTTCATTTTTTAATTCTTCATGTTTCATTCCAGCTCCATACACCAACCAGATGGATATAAAATGTAATTCATTCTATAGCCAGTCAGGCTCCTTCAACCAGAAATATCAAATTTAGAGTACTTATGAACCATGAATTCTTTTGTAATAATATGTAAACATCCTATCATCTACTCTGGCAACTGTCAGAAAATGCTTCACATTAAACTGAAACATAAAATTGATGCTAAAACAGGCTTTAACTACTGGAATCTTTATCAGGGCTAATTTCATACTAGTCTTTGCATGTACGTATGACTTTTGCTCTCTTCATTCTCTGAGGATTGTATTCTAATAAAGTCTGCATTTCTGAGCAGCACAGTCAAAAAGTAAGGAGTAATCCGTGCATTCACACACACAAACAAACTATATTCCTAGCAGAACCTCAGACCTTTCTGGTTTCCACAGAATCCTACTGTCTCTTCCACATGATTTTCACTGGAGATTTTTCCCAAGATATTCAGCACAGGCATCCACACCACATCAATTCAAGCAAAACTCATTTACAAGTGAGACATTAGTTTTGATATTTATTAGGTCCAAATACACATAGCACCAAATTATCAGATGCTTTCTTAGGCTGCTCCTAAGAAATTTCAAGAATCAATAAAAGGGCTGAACTGCTTCGTTTAATTTCTTATAGATCAAGCCATGTCCATAAAACTTGACTCAGAAAAGTCCTTCAAGTCTCAACCTCTCTTGGCCACTGAATACCTACCCGAAACCAGGAACATGGATCAGGTAGTCTAAGCAGACACTGTAGACAATATTATTCTTACAACTCTTTACCATTGCTCATAAGCAGATCCATCTCTTTGCTTTCTTAAGCTTAAACAAAATCAGTAAATCATGGCAATCTATTCAGTAAAATGAAACTTCACTAAAAAAAGCCACAATAGTGAGATGTAAAAGCACTCAGAATAATTCACACCACTCCGTCCATAGTCTTCTCTCAGATCACCTAGACTGAGATTAGAAAGTAGATACACATCCTTCACATGCATTAAGTTTTCTCCAGAATATCTCTAAACATAATTTATCTGTGACCAACCAAGATGGTGCCTTAACACAAAGGACAATGCCCTAGCCAAGGTGTGTCATACAGCAGAGACACAAGATGTAGATTATCCTGATCTCTTATATAAATATGATCTGCCATGGACTGCCACCCATTAACTGAAGAATGCAATTCTTCAGTTCAGGCAATTTTCAATTTACTTTCTCATGACAAGGTAAATTTTACTCTTTGCCCTTGTTTGACTCAGAGGCAGCTTCTCCTGAAAGATGAAGTTTTACCAGAATTTAGTTTGTATATTTCCATATACCTTTGGAGATTGAACAGATGAGAAATGAAAGATGTACCTAATTTCCAAATGCATTCTGTAAAATGTATTTAATATCTGCTATTAATGTTTTTAATTACATTTAAAGAAGGTGCTCCATTTTACAGTGCCTGAAATCTTTCTTTGCAACACAACTCTTCCTGAGGTATCAAGAATAGGAAATATCTGCTGAAATGAAACCAAAAGTCTTTTATATGACTTTCTGTAAAAAGGAAGAAAATGACAGAGAGAAAAGAATAAAACAGAGAGTCAGAGGAATTTTCACCACAGACAAGGTGAGAATATTCACCTAGTATGTGGCAAATGTCAGCTTCAGGTCCCTTAATCTATTGGTCTTTCACATCTCCTAAGTGAGAGCTCCCTTACAGCCACTGAAATATTTTGGGGTCAGTGTCTCTCAGTTGCCCTCACTGAAGCAGCTCAGAACATTCTATTCATATAGCAGACCATTTTTGAGTGATTTAAAATATGATGAATCATTATAACAATGTAGTTTTTTAAAGAGCAAATCATTATATTTAATAACAATTGAAAAGAGAACCTGATCTTGCATCTCCCACAGAGCAGGGGAGTGAGGCTGTTCTATTTTGATCAAAACACTACAACCTAAATTTCAGAAAAATCCTCAAGATAGATAGGCTGGCATGCAAAAGGATTTTGCTTTGATGAAAAGCATATTTTCCAAGAAGAAAAAGCATGCAAAACTCACAAATGTACATTTAAAAAGAAAAAAAAAAAAAAAAAAGGGAGAGACCAGCTGTTTAACTGATTCAATGAATATTTATAAACTGCTATGTTAGATGTTTCAGCACATATAATTAGGAACCCAGGCATCAGAAACAGAGTTACACTGTTTGATGTTGTCTTATAATTTGGCAATACTTCAGATTACACAATTGAATGTGATGGATAAACATAGTAGTAGTAGTATTTTAATGTAACATCTAAAAAGCATTCACTCTGAACTAATGTGTGTCTATCCATCTCCTTCTTTATGATTTCCAGAGTAGCCATTTTAAAAATAATTTACTGTAGGTAAAGGAAAAATAAATACTATAATCATCTTCACAAAATAAAGTCCACTTGAACAAGAATTAAACTAGATGAAACGCACAGACTTGTCCTCCACATTGAAAAAAATTCCATTTCTAGAGGCTTCAGATATCATTTAACATATTCTGATCTGTGGTAAATTTTTGAAATGATTTCTGAAACATCAGAGTGGTAAATAACATGCATTAACTAAAGTCCTCTAACTGAGCACCATAATAAATGTTTATAATTAGGAATTTTGTTTTGCAATGAAATAAGTGATTGCAATCCAATCTTATTTCACCAGTGCAATGTTTGTATGAGATAAGAATTGACTTTTAGAGAAGGCTGTTTCTGTTTTACTTAAACATTTAAACCTTCCTGTATTCAGAGATCAGACTTGGATACACAAGGAGGTCTTTTTCATACTATGTCATGTGTGTTTTCAATTACTTCAGGGGAATTCTTCTGCACCAACACAATTAGTGCAGAGCATCTACACAAGTAGTAACAACTGAACTTGAGAGTTAAAACAATTTCAGATTTCTAAATTAAAGATGTGCAGTCTATACTGGAGGAGGGGGGAGGAGGAGAAGAATATTGTGTTCTGGGATGTAGCATTTGCTGTCCACTTGGGACACTGAGCTAAAAATAAGGAGTCTGGAATTACTTTCCTAGTAAGAGTTCCTATGGAAGTCAAAGAAGGCACCTTGATGTATTCTGGATTGGAAGAATAAACTTCTCTTTTGACTGAAATGGAAACTAACTTATTTTAATTCAATTTTCCCCAATGAAACATTCCCTCAAACCATTTTTCAGTAAAATCTATATCTTGACTTTACGGTTCTGTGAAAATGATAAGAAACAACACTTCCAAGTTTTCTAACTGATTATATGCACGCAACTTACAGATCTGTAGAAAAGAGGGACAGTCTGTTGAACAGAGTGAATCATTGCACTGTAATGTCACAGGGATAAAGTTTTGACAGAATTTCTAAGTGCACTAGGTACTAGAAAGACATAAAAAGTGTCTTCACACTTAGCAAGGCCTTTTTTGTCCTGTAATATTGGGTTCCCTAAAGTGGGCACTTCTTAGTGAATTGACTGAGACATTACGACAAACTTAAGTTGAGGCACTTTCCTCAGCATTCTAGGGAGCTACTTGGAGTCAAAGTAGGGTGAACAAGCCCCTGAGTGCTCTTGAGTTTGCTGCCATTAATCCCCATTAGATTTGCACTGAAGAGCAAGTCAAACAATATGCTGCTGAGCTGACAGAATATATCAAACTGCCTCAAGCAGAGAATTCAGTGGAGCTGATGATACTATAAGTTGTACGTAAATGTTGTAGGATGCTCACTTCCCAGACCAATGGAACCTTAAAGCTGTGATTTAAAAGATTTGTTAGCTTGCTGTGTTATCAACACAGTGTTAGGAAGTAAGAACAGTTCTCTTTTTACCATTTAGTGGTCACTAAGGACACAAAAAGCTCAAGAATTCCGCTTGTGTTCTGCTGTACAAGGTCAATAGCAAGGCCAAAAGACCATGGAAACAGAAGAAGAAAATAAAGGGAATTATTAAAGAGAAAGAAGGCATGATGATGAAAAGGTGTCAGGGAGGCTATGAAAACAGTTTTGTGAAGTTGCTATGAGACACCACAAAAAGAAAGGTAAGATGCTAGAACAGAATTTGATATGGTCTAAAGGCTAAACAGGCCAGAATTTGCTGAAGCATGTGCAGAAATATAAATACAGAGAGATTCTCACCATGGCAAACCCTCCAATTTCACTCCTGACTACAATCAAGAAAGTGCAGATACAGGGAAAGAGCAGAAACCAGCAATTAAGAGGGCATCTTGTAAACGTTACCTTGTTGTGGCTATTCACAGAACAGTTCATCAGGTAGGCTTCTTGTTCATATACTCCCTCAGAAGTCCATACACTTCAAAAGTACAGAAATGCCAGACCATTAGATTTAGATATAAAAGCTAAACCACTTTGGAAAAAGATGGTTTAGAAAAAAACCTGGACCCAGCTACAAACACAAACCAGTTTTACCAAATATTCATATTAATTACTGTATTTCTGGAAAAAATATTGAGCCTACCCTCAAGACGAGTCTGAGATTACACATTAAATAAGAGTGTGGCTAATACAGAAAGCTTGTCCCTTATCCTTCATAATCTTCTAGTACTTTTGAAGAGGTGAAAAATCACGAAATATTTTCATTTATTTGGCCTTAAATTTCCAGTGATAGAAAATTTGCCTCTAAAATGTTCTCCTATTTTCACATAAAAATATCACTCAATAAATCATGACTTTGGAATGCTTACAAACTTACGGATTTGACATTAACAAAGAGAACAATCTCAATGCATATGCTTGTTTCTTTCCTAGGTTTTTAAAGAATCTCATCCTGTCATTTTTCATTTAAAATGTAGGCCCACTGGAAGAAGACATAATGTAACTTGGTTCTTTTTATGTCAACATAAGATCTTACTTACCTCAGCTCTTATGAATGTTTATGGAGAATTTATCTGAGTATCACAAAGGTACATCTTTATTAAGTAATAATGTGCACTTGCTAGGAACTTTAGCTTAAATTATTTTTTAATTAATTAAGTTTAAAAAGAAAGTTATTGAATGAAAACATGAATGTAACATAAATCTCAGCTTTGCCCAGTGTGTTTAAATGTGAACTAAATTACATCCAAAAATATCTGTGACTCTTAAGAGAATGCATCACAGGTGAAAACAAGTATTTGCCCTAAGCCGATAATGCAGGATCAGACATCTTTGTAGCTTTATGCTACCTGCGATAACCAGCACTTCCTATGTTTCTTCAAAAACAGGCAGAGCATTTTTTTTCAAGCACAGGTACAGTGTAGTACATAGTAAAATTGTACTCAAATTCTATTTTAAGTCAATGATTCCTTTCATCACCTTCTATAATCTTACAGATTACAAAATTAGAGTGCCGTTGTAGTCTCTGAACAAAACTGAGTCTTGAAATACAGAGTAAATTCACTATATGCTCCATAAACGTCCGTGTATGAATATCTCCACATATACTTTTAACAATTTCAGATGTCAAAATAATTTTTATCCTGGGTCACTCCCACAGTAATTTTTTGTCCTTTCATTATTTCCTCACATCAATCACTTACTAGTTTTTGTCACTGCAGTTTTTTCTTTGGCTTCTCTGTTCAACATCTACTATTTGAGAAATATTAGTTAACGTAGCTAGCAATACACATACCTATTGTTTAACAAAATTACAGCCACACTGTTATAGTTAAAGCTGTGTCCATACTTCTGCAATAAAAATTGCTTTTCCAAGATTTATAATTCAAACATAAAGAAAAATACTTCTGGGATGAAGTTGGCATATAAGGTCATAGCCCACAACAAATTTGTTTTACCAATTTTCAAGCAAATTGATTCTGCCATTTTGAGTGCTGCAAGCATAAATCAGAACAGAGATTTACCTGTTTAAAGCTAAACACTGTTGACCATATACTTATCTGTGGCAGCATCAAGATTTCTATGGCCTTTCATTAGGGACAAACTTGACCTTCAACCTAGATTGCATTTTACTGATTTTATATATAAATATATATACACATATATTCACATGCATAATAGAGGGATTACTCCATTATAGAACATCTCCACTGATGCACACTGGCTTATATGAATTACAGACATGACTCATATTTTATGTCTGTCCTGCTGTGAAGGTGCAATTTTCCAAAGGAATCTTAAGCACAAGAAGCTCCACCACCTTTGCTCCAATCATACAGCTGTGACCAGCTGTGGCCAGCTGTGGCCACTCTGCCCTTGAGTGTCAGTGTGCTACCTGGCTGAAAATCTTTATGCTTGCTGGGCTTTGTATGCTCAGAAAACTGTAAATGGGCTCATCCTTCAGGCTGCACTTGCAGACTCTGCACAGCAGGCCCATTAGGATCTCCATGAGGACTCCCACTTATCTTGCACACATTTAAAAAACTAAAAGCAGATATTTATAATCAGTCTAGTTTACTTCTGACAACACACAGTATTAAGTTGTACAAATGTAAATGTCAAATAAATGCTTGTTCCAAATATAATTTTCTCATTTTCTAAACTGCTACATATTAATATTCCGTTAAGTGCTGGGAAGATGAGCCCTTGTACTACTGCAAAGGATTTAATAATATCCTTGACCTAATTCAGCAGTTGCCACTGACAGCAAGGCTAACTCAGTTTCTTATCTTATTTCAACTGAGAAAATTCTTGTCTTGAAAACAGAGTTGACCCATATTATTAATTTCTAGTATTGAAGAAGGATTTGTCAAGAGTCCTTCAAGGGGTCAAATTTCCTTCTAGTGGAAATTTGCATAGGATGGCTTTCCAGCAACTGTATGCCTTTGGAGAAATTTCTGCATCAGACTGAGAATGAAATGGCATCTTAAGCTCCTTAAGACAGTGCAACCTTATTCTTCTACAATACCATTTAAGTAAAAATCAACTCTGTGTTACCTCAGAGACATAATTATGGTGTCATGTCATCAGACACAAAGTGCACCAGTCCAGATGAAACTGTAACATGTGTACTAAGTAATGTGGTCTGGAAACACCTTTTTCAAGTCATACTCTGTCTTGAAAACAAGATGAGAAGAGTGCTATAGTGACTAATTCTGCAGTGATTAAATTGCTCTGTTTTACTACAATATTTTTTTCAGCCCTATTTCAACTCAATAGTTGCATATAGTTATTTTCATCTCCGAGCTACCTTCCACTTATCCATCTGGAATTAAGATTCTCCTTCATCTTCACTTTTTATATAATTCTGCAATTTTCTTGTCCCCCAATCTCTTATTACGTTCATAATTTTTGAGACAAAATGCTTGTGATGTCATCTCATTTGGAAAAGTTTTATTTGTTTTGGAGAAAATGCATTTCCCCTCTTTTCCTATTTTTTAAAATCTTTATTTCATTTCCTCTTTTAAAACTTGCTTGGAAACTAATCTCACTGGGTTAAAGAAAGATCAGTGGACTTAATCCAGTAGAAACAGCACATTTTCCCTCATCGCAACTCAAAAAACTGAATGATACTGGTTGATAAGGTAGCTGAATTATCACCTATCTTGGCCTCTGTCAGTTTGGTGAATTGTAAAGCTACTGTATCATGATGAAAACCATGATCAATGGAGGAAAAAACACACCTTTTTTTTTTTTTTTTTTTATCACATTAGATATTCTAACCTTGATTCTTGCTTTTCATCATTTTACTAAATTCTAGGTCTTTGTAATGAACACTACTGTAACAGTATTTCTCCTCTTGTTCTCCTAATTTCATTTTTCTCTACCTTGCCTTTCAGCATTTTTTTCTCTCTATGCAGCAGTGTTTTGAAGCATTTCAACAGCTACTGAAATGATTTAGTAGAACTGCTTATCTCATGATATTCTGGAAGACTGACAGAAAAACCTAAGAAAAGCCAACAGTGGAAAGATGTGTATGATGGTCTTGAATGACGAGATGTGTGAACGTATTTGTACTTATAGGAATTCACTGATTTTCAGCTTTTGAGCCTTTACATTAATTTCTCTCATTTTCTGTCTTTTTATTTGTCCAAGCCTTTGTAGATCACCATTCTTTGCTTGGAGAAATGATTGTGCTTTGCTTTCTGTGTATTTTTATTTGGCATTTATTACAATTGGAAGTAATGATAACAAAAATATTTAACTTTGGTATGCCCAGGGAGCCAAAGGAAGTTTTAAATTGAGTTGAGAACACTTTCTAATGTCCTGGTCCTTCCTCCTCTTCTCTGTAGAGATGTTAATCCTATTCCTGTAGTTTGTAACTGGCTTATTGAATAACCTGTTTGATTATCTTCTGCCTCTATTTACTCACATGAAAACTGTGTTTACCATGTTTATTAAGTACACTGGATGTAATAATGTTGGAAGCAGCATTATTATTTTTATGGTAAGCAAGCAGACAGATAATATATCTAAACATCACTGGGAAACTATTTACGGAGGTTTAGATGCTTTTTCAAGAGCATCAAAAACGATAGGTCAATAGAAATTGGGCTTTGCCTAGCCTTCTAAGCTGGTACATACTTTTTAATATAAGAATCCCAAATGATGCAGCAATTACACATTAATTGTTCAACAGGTTAATTTATTCCAACACACTAACCTAGAGTACGGTTCTCAGTAAGAGGCAACATACTCCACTAATGGGGATAGAGTCCTGGAAGTTTGTCATCACATATTCATAAAGAACCCTATGATCTCTGTTTTATTGTATTCTACGAAGAAGGTGCAGATTCAGTTTAAAACTTTTACTGACTATTGAGAGTCCTGAAAAATTAATTAATTTTACAATTAATCATTAATTAAATATATAAGGACACATTTATTGAAAATTGTAATGACAATTAGGAAATGGAAATCTTGGGGACTCTCCCTCTTTTGCAAGAGGAGGAAGAAAATTTAAATGACCTCTTTCTTTCTGGAACTACATTTTCTATTACTTCAGAGAACTGCGTAAAGTTTGCAAACTTGTTTAAACAGTCATTTGGGGTAAGATCGTTAAATGCTTTGAAGACAACAAAGGTATCAAGTATATCTGAAAGCAGCGAACACTGCTCTAATGCAGGTTGGTAAAATGTGTGCTTCAACTGGAAAAACTAGCAAAACTTTAATAAAGTTTACTTAATGGAATGACTGGATGCTTTTCCAGTCACAACAGGGCCCACATGAATGAAATATTTGAGAGAATAGCTAAAGCAAAGAGCAAAAGCAAAAGCAACATAAATAAATAAATAAATAACAAGTTAAGCATTACCAGAGCAGGAAAATAATTTGAGTTATGCCCTTCACCTAAAATAAGATCTGACAGACTCAGTCTTGTCTTCTGTGCACTTAAAACTAAATGGAATTACTTCAAATTCAACAGTACGGCACTTAGGTTCATTAGGGTCTCAGGGACATATGAGGGTTGAATGAAACTCAATTTTGTTCTGATAACCATGCTTAGAGGACAATTTTCCAGATTCATGTAAATATTTCAAGATGCCATAAATATTATATATTTCAGGAAATTATTATCTAATCTGATATGGATATGAGTTGTCATTCTACTTTTATTAAAATAAACTTTGAAGTAGATGGTTGCTTGGCATACTGTTGATGAATTTGCAGACTTTTAAGAAAAGGTACAAAGAAGCATATTTATATGTTTATAAGAAACAGATGATGTTGTGCATCCCTTTTGCTCTTCTTTTTTTCTTCTTTTTTCCACAAAATGAGATCCACCATGTAAGGTGCAGGGAACATCCTGAAAAGCCACAAGGTCACACATCCATTAAAAACCAGAACACTCTTCTACAAAAAGTACCTGCTTGTGAAGCTAGAGTAACCACAGCAATAAACTCTAGTAAAATCAACGATACAAACAAACCTTTAAAAAAACCCCAACATATAAATGCATAGAATATTGCAGGGAGAGTCTCACAGTGCCATTGCACTTAAGAATTCTGACTCTTCCCTTAACGATCCTAGTGTAATGCCTTAAAACATATGAAATTTGTAAACCCCATGTTGAGGCAAGCAAAAGAAAAATTCAGCCCACTAAAGCAGGGAGGGGTGCTAAAACATTACTATATTATCAAATGCTTATTCATATTTCTACAAAGTGTCTGTACTGAATATAGCCCCAGTCAGGAAGCGAAACAAATGTCAGACTCTAATAATTGTAGTCAGAAGCTAATGCAAAAAGGGAACAGATTTGAAAACCTTCCCCTCCTCTCCAGGGACAGAAAAGGCTGTTGTCCCCAGGAAGTGGAAAGTGGGGGAGAGAGTGTGCAGGTGGTTGACATCATCCCATTCAGCATTAAGCAGGAACGATTGCCTAATTGAATAACCTTCTGTTGGCAGAAAGACATTGTTTAGAAACGGGTGATCCCACCCTCTTGCCCTTGCAGCAGGTGGCATTCAGTCAGATGGACAAATACAAACATCAATGTAAAGAGCAGGACAGACACCAGATGTAACTTCCATCTATCCAGACACCTGGGGAGAGAATTTTGACAATGCTGCTTGAGGGAACAGAAAATGAGATGTTTTTTAATAGGCTAAAGACTGAATTTGGATTTTAACATTTAACTCCCATGAGCAGAGCCATTCCAGGTTTTCCAATTACAGGAAATCTGACAAAGGATGTCAAATACAAGTCTCTTCTTTCTAAAAGGGACTTGTATCTTTTAGCTGACTGTTAATTAAAGAAAAAGGAACATAACTGGTTTTTAGGGATGTGATAGCTGTGAGGGAAAATGAAGGGATGGTTGGCGGATGAAGATTGTGAAGCCGAGGGGTCATTTCTATGCCTATGTATGTTTCCTTTGTTATTTGTACAGGCTGCTAACATTCTTTGAATGTCAGCTTCCCAATAATACAGTACAGATAATACTATTTTTCCTCCTGCCTGCTTTTTATTTGTCCTATCTATTAGAGATGCCCAGAGTGGGGCAGAAACTCTTTTCTTCTGTTTAGAAGCAGTCAGCCCAATCAAACTGCAATCGTTTTGGGTTTTCAAAAGATTATAATGTTATTATTACTATTAATAACTAAAGTCCCCTACCAGAAGCCAAGCCTGTACTTTAAAAATTAAAATACTAATTCACCAAAGCACTTGAAAAAATCCTTAAACATAATACATTCTTAAATATGAAATTCAGGCATGTGGTTTAAGATTTGGCTGAATGATGGGACAGATCAAATGCTTCTCTAAATCACAGCAAAAGTCTGACAGAATACTCACATACCTGAAAACATAATGATCCTTTTCCCTACAAACATTCAGCAAATTAGCAACACAAGTTTTAACAGAAGGGGAAAAAAAAAGAAAAAAAGAGAAAGGTTTTAATTACAAATGCCAAGTACAGATATGTAATTGGCATTATAATATAGTGTAGGTAGAGTCCTAGCAAGAATCCTTAATGTTAACTAGCATGCTTGCTTCCTCAACTCCAAGGCCAAAACACTCAATCACCAGCTCCCAACTCTTCCTTCATGGACTGATAGTTTTGCATGAGTTTGCAACTCTAGTAAATGGGTTTGACATGGAATGATTTGGGGTGAATTATAAGCACTCTGCTGAAAGTTAAGTCCAGAGTGAATATCCAAACTGAATTTTAAAAGTCATGAAGAGGATATTGCCAAAGATATGGTTCAGATGTCAAATGACATAATTCATAAAGTTGCTCCTGGGAAACAATATATAGTAATCTACTCCTGCAGGCCAAATGCCAGCTTTACTGCTGGGAATTATGCCCAGGCAGTAACTTGTCTACTGGCAGTATATTCCCCAGGACTAGTCAGTCTGCACAGGGCAAGATTAACGATAAAAAGAGGCGACTACTTTTTAAATGACTACTTTTTAAACAAACAAGAAAAGGACCATGTGCCTGCAAACTAAAGGTGTTGCAGCTTCCAGGATAGTAACCAGGATTTCATTATATCCCTCTGGAATTACAGAGAGTGATGAAGTAAACTGATGATCTAACTATGCTATTTGCTAGCTCTTTCTCTCTTCTAATACCTTTTAGGTCCCTTTGCAAGTAAAAACTGTATGAGTTTCAATAAGGCCAAATGCCGGGTGCTGCACTTGGGTCACAACAACCCCCAGCAGCACTACAGGCTTGGGGAGGAGTGGCTGGAGAGCTGCCAGTCAGAGAGGGACCTGGGGGTGTTGATTGACAGCCGGCTGAACATGAGCCAGCAGTGTGCCCAGGTGGCCAAGAAGGCCAATGGCATCCTGGCTTGCATCAGAAATAGCGTGGCCAGCAGGGACAGGGAAGTGATCTTACCCCTGTACTCGGCACTGGTGAGGCTGCACCTCAACTACTGTGTTCAGTTTTGGGCCCCTCCCTACAAAAAGGACATTGAATTACTTGAGCGTGTCCAAAGAAGGGCAACGAAGCTGGTGAAGGGTCTGGAGCACATGTTGTATGAGGAGTGGCTGAGGGAACTGGGGTTGTTTAGTGTGGAGAAGAGGAGGCTGAGGGGAGACCTCATCGCCCTCTACAACTACCTGAAAGGAGGTTGCAGAGAGCTGGGGATGAGTCTCTTTAACCAAGTAACAAGCGATAGGACAAGAGGTAATGGTCTCAAGTTGCACCAGGGAAGGTTTAGACTGGATATTAGGAAGTATTTCTTTACAGAATGGGTTGTTAGGTGTTGGAATGGGCTGCCCAGGGCAGTGGTGGAGTCCCCATCCCTGGAGGTGTTTAAGAGTCAGGTTGACATGGCGCTTGGGGATATGGTGTAGTTGAGAATGGTCAGTCTTTTCCAACCTAGGTGATTCTGTGAAAATATGGAAAAAAACAACCTTTAAACAACATCTCCCCTAAGGGAATTCATGGCAAATTTCTAAATTTTAAAGTACACAAATAACAGAAAAGAGTGACAGAGGCAAACTTGCTAGAGAGGAACTCCCTCCCCCCAAGAACAGGCAGACCCCAAGGGATGTAGAAAGAAACAAATCAATCCTATAAAAAATCGTCACAAATGCAGGAATTCATAACACAGTTTCTCTTGGGAGCAATCTTCTTGATTAACACAGTCCAAACCATACTGATGCCCTTGCTGACTTGCTCTTGATCTTGAAGCCAAATATAGGTACCACAGAAAATAAAATATTTGTAAGAGTCAGCATGCTGATCTGATGACAGTTCTGTTTCCCACAGATAATTAAAAATCCTAATCCCTTCAGCCTATTAACACCAAAATGCGCTGGGGAAATCCATATTTTGTCACAGCTGCCTCTTATCAGTGGAGGATCTATGTGCATAAAGTGGAGGCTCAAGTATACTTTGGACTATGTTCATAACTAAATGTTCTGACAAAACAAAGCATGCATTTTTTTACAATTTTGGGTTAATCTTTGAATGAACTCTAACTCAGAAATACTTTCAGTATGTTTCAATACAATTGAATATCTGCCCTCCTCCCTACGCCCACCTCTAAATACATCAATTCCTACAGCAAAACTTAACTTTACCTTCCAAGTAATAATGTCAATTTTTGGTCCAGATTCCCAAATCAGAGTTACAAGGATGTTCCAAAACAGTTCCCCTCAATCTGTTTGTATCAGTTAAAATAAACCTATTATTTTATAACTTAAATTGCACTGTCCCTACAGCATATGAGATTTTTATTAATACCTTATAGGGACAGATAGTTTTCTCACTAATCATCAGGTTAGTTATATTTGGAGAAAACATGGTGTTACAGTGGTCATTACAGAGACAACTACTCATTTTATGGCATTATCAGGACAGACAATCTGGCCATTCTTTTTTCTTTTTAGATAAGAAAAATGTGATGAATTATCCAGACTAGGCTGTGGCTAGCAGAGTGAGCCACTCTTCAGCATGTTGTCCCCTTCCTCTCTTATAAGAATTGCCAAGGAGTCTTTTATGACCACAAGTGCTCAAGGCTTAATTTTACATCCCAGAACAGAGCTAAAAATCTCAGTAAGGCTGCAGCATATTGCTATGCAGATCATACACAGTATAAAAACTTAGAGGAGAAATCAATTCTGAAGAATACAAGATAATCATTCTTCAGAATAACTAAGCAGTGTCTCAAAATCATTTGATGTACTAGAATATCTATACTGACACTTCTCCTTAGTTCACCCTTAGGTTTTAGAGTCTGCAAGAATTAACCCTATTTATAACACCATATAGGCAACAGTACCTGGGTCACACACTGTAGCTGCTCTGTTTGTGACTGGGGAAACATCAATACACTAAGCCTACAACCCAAGAGATAATATTATTTCACCATTTTTCTTGGGTTTTTCCATAGGAGTAGGAGGAAGTGTTCATAGACTCACATGAACTGTTTACTTAATCTCTGACCTCTTGAGTATTTATGTTCTGTAGTTATGCTCTAGATTCTTGCAACACACTACAATATGACAACAAGGGTCATCAAAGAAACTGGTCTTTTCACACTCCATAGACTATTGCTCAGTAGTACTATCCACTATATTAGTATTACTTGAATACATGTATGATTAAATTAATAATATGACATTCCATTGTGAATGCATATTATATATTTATTACATATAAACTACATATCATATTCTGTTCAGTTTTAGGATGTTTTCAGTGAGGAATAGTTGGTAGCGACTTCAGGAGACTCAAGTTCCTCTGAAATGTCAGATTTCACACTACAGGTGTAAAAGACAATCTCTAAAATATCATGCTTTGAAACTTTGAGCCTATTAATCAAGAAAAAGAAATCATTGACAAGATGACAACACCCAGCATGATAACAATCAGCTTGATGTGGTGTGCAATAATCTATTAAAATCAGAATTTATAATGCAGCAATTGAACCTGTTCAATTGTGGTGATATGAATTGTCCTGAGTGAACAGCATACTATATTAATATTTTAGTTAAAATTTCTGGATTCTATGGTTAGTTAATAAACTGCGGTTCAGGTTGAGAATATATGGCTGTTCAATATAACTGGGTTATGAATAATCCTGCTTACTACAGAAAAAGCAGCCTCTTCTGAGATTCAGAGGAGACATGTCAATGGAGCAGAGGGAGTTGCATTATTAATCCTCCCATGTTCAAATGTATGTCAGCGACCAACAGAGGTCAGTACATATCCCACAGCATTATGCAAATGCATGTATTATTAAGACTTTTTATGACTTCTTGAACACTTAATATTAATCACAGTGTTAACCACAATAAGCTAACAGTATATCTTAAGAATGCCTAAAAAAATGTTGTAAAAATAAAAATCTCTCATTATGTTATATCTGGATTAACATCTGACATCAGGAAGAAACAGAAGTGGCTCTTGAAAATAAAAAGTTATCACTAATGATATTATTTCACAGGAATCTATGTTTGATTAGTCAAACAAAAATGACTACCTATGGAGTTATATAAAAATTTTGAGATGAGAAAATATGTCAGGAGGACTACTATGAGATTCCATTCCTTGTTTGCTTGCCTAACTACCCAAAGTTTTAAACTGTTGATATGCACTATTACAGTGAATCATATGATTGCTTCACGCCCAGTTTTCATTTAGTCTTATTACACCTAGAAGTGCTCTGGCACACTGGACCTTCCTGGGAATGACTGGTACTTGAAGTCGTTGAAAATGAAAGCAATTTTCACTTGAAAAACTATAAAGGAATACAGATTTTGAAAAACTCTGGATGTCACTGACAAGCAATTCTTTCTGTATAAAAAAAAAAAAAAAAAGGAAAGAAAATTACTGGTTTGATCCCCACTCTTGTTTTATGTTTCATGGTGAGAAGTGTGTAGGCTTTAATGAAACCAATGAACACCTAGAGAAAAGCACCTGTAATAGAACTGGTCATCAGTCCTCACTCAAATTCCAGTAAAACAAAGTTAGCAGTTTTGGGAAATAGAAGCACTTAAACACCTTAGTCCCCAAATCCTGACAGTGAAGACTATGTGCAACTATGGCTACCTCTCTAAGCAAACAGTTTTGGTGCATTCTTCAATACAAGAAAAGTGCACAATCATATAGGAGTGTGACCAGAAATATTTCCATAGACAGAACTGCAAGGTGCTAATAATTTGTAAGGAAAAAATACTACTATAGTTTTCAGACAGCACTGTGGTTATAAGCATAGGAAACACAAATTCAAGAAGCATATCTAATGTTGTTAACATGGAAAACAACAAATAATTCCCTCTCTATTTCGATTACAGTGATATTTAATAAAATCTAGTATAGTTAAAGCAATAGCACACCAGTCACCTAAAACTTATACTGAACTGAGAAACGTTATGCCTACACAAAGCACACACAAGCTCTCTCCTTCATGCCTGAAGCATTTGATATGAAATAAAAAAGTTCTGGAGTTACAAGTTCTGCATTAATACAGCACTGCATGACCTTATAGAGATTGCTATTTCCAGAGCACTTCTGCCCTGTGACCCAACAACTCAAACCTGCTCAGGATTGTCAAAATCTGAGTAGACATGCCAGAATATACTGGTATAGAAGCATTGTGTTGATCTTTTGGAAAAAGATTTCATTTAAATAGCATGTTTAGTGCATTCTCCTGTATCTTTTTATCACCCTGGCTGCAGAGTCTCAAACACGTAGAGTGAAGTAGCCACTGATCTCCATGAAGTTCCTTGGCAAGTCCAAATACTGACAGTATTCAGGATATGTTCTGTAACCATCTGGACATCATAAAACAGTAACTAAGGAAATTAAATTGGAGATAACTTGCCAACTAATTTGATCAGTTCAAAGCTAAGAGTAGCACTGCAGTTTTTCCAAGAGGTGACAGATCTGCATTACAAATTGTATTTTCCAGTACCATATTACAGTATCAGGTTAAACCCATATTCTGCAACAAAACAGTGGACAGTGCCTGACTCCTATGGTGTGACCGTAATACTTGCTTTTGAGCAGTTTCCTAGTAAGTACTGTGATATTTGTATTGGCTTCATTTTATTCTAAAATACCATTACATGTAAATATACTATTAAACTTCATTCAGTATTTTTAATAGGTAAATCTGGTATTATTATTCTTCAAAAAAAAAAAAAAAAAAAAGTCATGCAGGTTCAGCAATAACAAAATTTGTCACCACTTTTAATTATTCTGAGAATGTTTTGTCCTGGAAGGAAAAAAAAAAAAAATCAACTCAGATAATAATAAAAAGCCTTTTCTAAATAAATTCTCTATAATTAAAAAAAAAAAAGATTTTTGTATGTTTTGAAAAGAATAGATGAACTCTATAGAAAATATTTGGATTTGAGTAAAAAGACATTTTATTTGACATATAGTTGTTTGACATTTCAATTTATGAAGAATCCTGACTTCTTTGTACTATCTAGGTTTCTTCAAAATTTTCCAGTGTTGAGAAAACAGTTAGAATCAGAAGATCAGTTATTTGTATAGCTTTCACTGTTGTATTTAGAAGTGTCCCAGATAGAATAAGTATATCTTCTGTTATGATATACCACTTCTGTTCATACAAAATACCAACCTTGGCAGACTTTGTTAGACTTCGTTAATTTGCTTATCTGTCCATAACCCTAGCAAAAAAGACCTGTAATTCAGCAAGCATCTAATAATATTACCTCTGTATTATCTCATCTACATACCTCTTACCTAAACTTGAGATGATGGAAAGGTGGTATTTGACCTCAGGTTTGGATTCTAGATGCAAGGTTCATTAATGTTTAGAAATAGATTTACCTGCATACATAAGATAGCTATTGCTTATGATTGGTGATATGTAAATTAATGTGTAGCACTTTCAGCTTTTATTTTTTTTTTAATTTTCAAAATGTCTAAAGACTTGTGGAGTCTTCCTGCTTGCTAGGCTGGGTATATCTTTTAACAATATTAATAATAATACTACTAATTAAACAACTCCAAATGTTTCTCCCACACTACCAAGATGATGAACTTGATTTACAGAATAAAAAGTCTAAAAATCATACATGATGCACTTTAATTTTGGGTAAAATAAGATGACAGGTATTCAGATTCTTAACCTGTGTAATAAAATGAGTGAGCTAACTTTGCACAGGCTGGCAAATGGCTGAAAAGAGCTGTATAATGTGAGATTTGAAATCGTGTTTTTGTGCTATATTTTCAATGCTGCAATGTTTACTAATCCACATTTCCATTTATCTATATACAGGAGACAATAATTATCCATGTAACTACAGGATTTAAAGCCTTAGGTGAGACTGAAAAGCAATTAAGTTTGAACATTTGGTATAGCATTTAGTGCATATTTTTACTGATCATGCTACCACCAGTGAATACCTGCTCCAAAAGAATACTTTATTCACATGCCACTTACTATTTTTTTATATATTGTTTCAGTAATCATTACCAGGGTAAATTTACTCATTTGGCTAAAGGAGAGAATTACTCTTCCTCCACATTCTACTTCCATAAACATTTCACACTGTGATAACTCCTTCCCAGGCCTGAAAAGCAGTGCCTATGCAGCTCAGCAGTGCCTCTATCCACAGTATGCCTTGACATTACCCCTAGACTCTGCTATAGGAACATTTTCTTGATATGCAGTACAAACCCAGTATCTGCTTTTCTGCTTAAACACAATAAAAGCCAAACTCTAGTCATGGTGACTGAAATCTCTGAATTTGCATTACTACAGAACCATTTTTTTTTCCCCTGTTTTCTTCCACTTTAGCTTGCAAACAGAATGTATTATTATGAAGACCTTCCTTTCTTCCCTTAAGTGAATACTGAATATTAGAGGTTGAAAGTAATTATATCAATTGTGTGTAGAGCAGTGACTGAAAAGGTGTAAAAACCAATCACAAAAGAATTTACACAGCTTAAAGTTTTGGGCAGCTGACTAAGTTTTCACTCACGTTACGTTAGGATGTGGTGTTTGCATTTTAATCAGAATCTTCTCACCACCATATCACAGAGTTTCAGAATCACAGAAAGGTGTCACCTGATCCAACCCCTCTGCTCAAGCAGGGACATCTAGAGACAGTTGCCCAGGACTATGTCTAGATAGCTTTTGAATATCTCCAAGGATGGAGACAACCTCTCTGGTCAACCTGTGCCAGTGCTTGTTCACCACCACAGTAAAAAAAGTAGTTTGTGATGTTTGGATAGAACTTCCTCTGTTTCAGTTTGCTCCCATTGCCTCTGGTCCTGTCACCTGGACACCACTGTGTCCACTAACTTAAACCACAGATGTCAACAGATTTACCATTTATACTCCCACCTGGAACACAAACCTAAAAACTTTCTATGACGACACCATAGCTCTGCAGTAGAGAAAAGGCTGCTAAGAAAGGCTTAATTGGAGAACACCTCAAACATATATGCACACACATTATACACATGATACACAAATAATACAAAGATGGCAGAGGGCGACAGAGGAAAACACTCTGTTAAACATATTTGGACACTTATTTGGTACCCTGCTACACTTGAAGGGGCAGACCCATAACCAAATCTGACCTATCGCAGTAATCTAAACAGACATGGTATCAGACCTGAGGGAAAGGGTCTGATCATCAGATGTGATGATCAAAGGGCTAAGAACCTGCCCTATAAGGAAAGGCTGAAAGAATTAAGTCTCTTCTCCCTGGAGAAGACAAGGCTTGAAAGGATCTCCCCACAGTGTTCCGGTACATAAAGGGTGGCTACAAAGAGGACAGAGGCTCTCACTTCACAAGGAGCCAATGGAGAAGACATGAGGTAACAACAGGTACAAGTTTATAAAGGAAGATGTGATGAGTGGTGAAGAAGGCTTACCATTCTTCAATGTAGACATGAGTCCTGCCGGGCCTGGACTGGTACAAGAACTCATACACTTTCTTTATATGATGTAAGATTTGAGATTGCTAAAAGTGTTTCTTTGTGAATTTTAAGATGTTCTACATTCCTTTTTTCAGTATATAAATGTAATTTTCAGTGAACTTCTGATCCTACACTTCTCTTGAAAAAGGATCATATTGAATAACCAGGCTGCCCTTAGCTACCACCTATGATAGAGCAACATAGCTAATCTAGTTTTAAACTAGCTAGCTAGAATACTGTAAGCAAGGTAGGCAACATGGAAATCAAAACAAGGAATCAGACCTGCCTGAAACAGTAAAAAAATATTCTTCTGTTTATCCCACTGGCTGCCTATGTGATCAGTACACAAGCTAAGTACTTTAAATATACCTACTTGATCTAATTTTATACTATAGCATAGCCAAAACAGTGACTGCAGGACAGAAATGCATACTATAGCACTTGCAGTTATCAGAAAATGGAATAAAATCCTTTAATGGTTTTAATCCATAACAGTGAACAACAGTTATCATTAAAAAAGCAACTTTGTACACTTAAGAACAGAAATACCTCAGATAAGTCTTTCAATGTAATAATAATAATAAAAAACCAGAGAATGCAAGACCTGTCTAGCACTTGAATGGAAAGCATCTTAAACTAAGTGTAGATTTTAGCTGAATTTAGAATTTTAATTTAGTAGTATTCTTTAAAAAAATCAGTCATGCCTGAAAATCTGTAATGCAAACAATACAAATTATTTATTTCAACTTCACATGTGAAATCAATTTCAGGTCTAATAATCAGTTGGATTTTGATGGAATTTCTGTAATTGATACAGGTCATGGGAGGTAAATCTTTGCAACATGGACATTAAGCTCATTTTGGATGAACTTTTTTTAATTTTTGCCTAAACCTATCAAAAAGAAACAGTACATACAATATCAGAAACTAATAAAACAGATTTCTTAAGAACATTCTTTCAGGGATTCTATATTTCAGAGCCTTGAAAATAACACTGATTAAATACACAAGTAAAATTATTATGAATGTACTGACAAATTAATTTTAAAAGGGACTACATGGTCTACTGAAACAACAGGCTTTATTTTTATTGTGTGTATGGGGTTGTTTGTTATGCAGTTAATAAATTCACAAAACAGATCCATAATTTATTAAAAAAGTTATAAGACTGAGGAAATTATTTTCTCAGAACACTGTTTTCTAATAACGCTTCAGTTGCTCCCCCTGTTTTTGAAAGTCAAGCCCTTGCCAGTCTAGAGAGTAAGAGAAACACAGAGTCAACGCATACAGGAACGTAACATTTAACCAACAATTATGTGCCTTAGCTAGACACACTAATAGCAGATTTTTCTAAACCTTAATGTTATTTGGATTAAAGTCTAATACATGACTAGCATATATTGTTTGGAAATAAAAGCAAGGACATTAACTAGTCTTGCCTTTACATTCTTCTTTTGTTATGAAGGCAGTAGGAAAAAATAGGTGCTTTCAGACCTTGTTCAAGAATTTTCACCTGTTTAAGAAAAATTGATTTTTACAGGATGTACTACAAAAAAACAAACAAACAAACAAAAAAAAAAACCCAAACCAAACAAACAAAAAAAACCCAACCAAGAAGTAGTCACAGTAAAGGTGAAGGTACTCAGCACAAAAAAATCTTATGGAGTCAGTTTTGGGCCCCTGAAGCTGCAGAGGCGAGAGAGAGCCCTAGCTGGAATGACCATCTGACTGCCCCAGCCGTTCTCACCTCTCTCATAGTAGGGATGGGAATAACTGCCTTTTGCAACTATAGCATGAGCAAATTGGGCAGTGCTGCCATGGCCTAGAATCAGTGTCCAGTATTTTTATCATCCCAGGCAACTGCTGGCTTAGCCTACACCTCCAGACAGCCCTGCAGAGTTTGTCTGTAGGATTTACTTGTGTCTAGATCTTGTATAGATGTGTGGTATTATAAAAAGACATAAACCCCACCCTTTTTTCACTCTAAATGTTTTAAAAGTATTATTTTAGAGGAAGTGAAATCTCTTTCCACACATTACTTAGTCTCAGATAGGTGGAATGAGGAATGGATGGGAAATGAAATACAAATGTGAATTCCAGCCCTGCTGAAAATATGACAAAGGCAGGTTTCCATCTTCTAGTCCTATAAAGACTGAAGAACCACTTTAAATTGTGACCTAGCACTCCTTTGCATTCAACATGATGGGGTTTTTCTTTCGCTTACTACTGCTTCTGTAAATTGGCAACAATAGGACTCCAGGACAGGGGTACACTGTGCCCATCTCTCACTTTACAGAATTTTGCCTGATACAGTACCATGGATATATTTCTAAAGTTTCAGTAACAGGTGTGAAGGCCATTTTTGCGCGATCCTGATGCTGTAAAGCACTCGCATTTTTCCTCAGTTTGTTTTCTTTAAATATTTCTCTGCATTGTTTGGGTTATACATGTGAAGTTGCACAAAGATAAAACTAACAGAGTCAGGATATTAGAACAAAACCTCATAAATCAGTCCACAGTCCCTGAGAATCTAACTCTGTTAATATGTCATGGTAAATACAGTTTGTCTCTGGAAAAGTTAAAATAAAGAGGATAATTTGTAACAGGATAATCTATCTTTCTAGACTGTGGTCATTTTCCCTGGACCCCAAGGCTCACTCCTGAAGTCCTCCATATAAGAAAACTCCAGAGCACACTGAGTAATAGCCTTCCCTTCCCATCTCAGCCACCTAATGTTTTTGTTTAGGAATGCAGAAGGAAAGATAACTAATACATTTTGCTGCTGACACTGAATTCAGCAGAGATGGCAAAGAACATTGCAGTAACCCTTGTCATCTTACAGCCTTGTATTTTCTCTGCCAATACAATACAATACAATTATCATTGTGCTGTTCATGGTTCTAACATTCTGATTACACGTAATCATTCACAAAGGTAAGGATTGTTATGGTGACCACAGTAACACTTGGTATTTTTCATCTTCAAAGGATGTGACAGGCATCAGCTAATTAATTTTATAGCTCTTTAATTCTGTTTAGAGGGTTATGGAGAGACAAATTCAATCCTGACTGTAAACAAGTCCAACAGTCTCAGCTTTACCACTTGAGCTAGAGCAAGCTAATTAACATGTTACCGTCCAATGTCAGAAAGATTATTTTTGCTGACATCAACAGCAAGTTGACTTTATATGACACATCTGATAAACAAGGGATAGTTAAGTCTTGCAAAGCAATGAACCCTTGGTTTTCAATCCAGTAAATCTCACAAGTGGTCTAATTTTTCAAGCCTGTGAGTGATCTTAGTGACTTCGGCTTAGGAGCACAACTACAGAAGTTTTACAGGTCTGGGAATGCAACAACAAGCACTTTCAGGGTGAGATCAACTGTGAATACACAGCTGAGAACAAAGACGCAGATTGTTCTGGCATCAAATTCTAAGCTTGCTCTTTTAGATCATGCTCTCTCTGTTAGCCACCCAAAAGACAGCTTGCCAGTTCATTACCTTCCCTTTCTCCTCTCTATTTTACTGTGCATAAAGGCAGCAGGCATATATTCGAGCATGCACAGAAGCATAGCCATACACTTTATTTTATGCACTATATGCGCCAGCAAGTATTAAAACCTGATGGTGCTGAAAGGCTGTGGCCATTATATATCTAGTAATGCACTCATCACTGCAGTGCTTTCTGAGTGTTTGGCTGCTACTCACTGGCTCCAGAAGAAACAGAGGAATCCTGCTTCAAACCTGCTGTTTTGATACATGAACTGGAACAAAGAATCAGCCCTGTGACTCAAGATATGAGTGAATCTTTTCTTAGAATGCTTCTTAGAAAGCCTCTTTGAATAAGATGGGAAAATTTATAAATTAATATACAGTGATCCTCAGACACAAATACATATAAGTAAACATTTTATCTGCAGGGAACTGAAGGCTTCCCATAAATTTCACAGATCTTAGGAAAAAAAATGACTACATAGTTGTCCTTGTATCCAAAAAAACCCTCCCTTCATCAGCAAGCATCACATTATCCCCTTCCTCTTTTCTCTCTTTTCTCTTCCTTCAATGGCAACAGTTTCCTTAGGATGTTTAGAAATTTCTGGTTAGAGCTACCCACCAGGTGGTGTGAGAAGCCTGTGTGAAGGAAAAACCAGATACCTTTTCATCCACCATCAGCACTTTCTCTTAAGCACATATAAAATAAGACATTGCAAGGGAGACTTAATATCACTGTAAGACTGATACTTGCTTCATCTTAATCATCATACAAGTGCACTCTGTATCTTGTGCCCTTTTGTAGCTTTTCATTCCCCATATTCTACATTTCATTGCTCTATGCATTTCTTCCTTGAGTTCAGTCCTCTTATTTTAAAATTCCTCCTTCAAATTAATGTCTTTTCTGACTTACTTTTCTTCCAAAACAAGGTATGATGGCTATAAGTTTTCCCTTGGCTTAATTCAAGCTCATCGTTGTGCCCAATTCCAATGTCTGTCTCTTTTTTTCTGCATTATAGCTGTAGGGATACACATATGTCAGGCTGGCAGCTGTGTGTAAGGAATGACAGATCTGCATACCTCCATTAAACCCAAGTTAGGTGTACCTGCCTTGGCAATTCTGCAAGTGGAGGACTACCTAATTTAAAAAAAGAAAAAGTGTCTGGGGTTCATTTCCTCAGATGTTTACCACAGTCTTTAGTGAGAACCCCTAGCTGAACCCCCTTTACTAGATGGGCTCCAGGTGTTTAGTAGCCCTTCTGCTTACTGACTGCAGCTAGGAACTGAAGGACACAAGTGCTCAACCTTCTAGACTTCCCAAGAAGCCAAGTACACCTCAGACTTTCACCCAAAGGATAACCTAATTTACAGTTCAACCTGCTATTAAATGTGCAAAATGTGAATCATGTGAACGATGAAACCAGTAAATCAAAAGCTATTCAGATTGATACTTTATATTAATTCTTCATAGATTTTATAAATTTGACTCTTATACAGAATTCAGTACAAGGAAGCTTTATGGAAACGCTAGAGATTTCATTAAATGAAAAAGAGTATGATTACCTGAACTCTAATTCAGAAATCCCCACATGAGGAAATACTGAAGGTGACAAATCTGCTAGGGAGAATTCCTTGAAGAAATAAATATTTTTTCTCTGGGTTTGATACATCTCTGGTACAGATTCATTTTTGTAAGCTTCAGTGCAATTTTCAGTCGGTAATACATTGCAGGTCTAGTAAAGAAGTCTTCTATGCCTAAAATAACGCTGGTTATTTAAAAATAATCAATGCATCAGACAGATAGAGCAACCACAGCACGCTGGGCCTTGACGAAAGAGGTTAGCCTAATGTTCTACAGCTCAAGGGAAGGAGACACGATATTTATATTACCCCTGAATATGAATAAGAACACTAAAGGTTATAGGGTTATTCCATTAACTCGATCTATCACCGGACAGCATGAAAATTGTATTATGTTTCCGGACAAGGTCTTGGGAGAATTGTAACAGGCCCATTGATGTTATTTTTGATTCTGCCTAAATTAAGTGAAGGCTTTACATTTAAAAGATTTTTATTTGGCCATAGATCAATATTCAATTGCACATTTCAATTTATCTTGTCCTCTGTACTGTAAAAATTTTCTTGCTGTAATTTATGGGAATATTCAATTAGTAAATGCTATATAAATAACTGTCTTACAAATGTTTTCCATAAAAAACAGCTGCAAGTCACGTACAAGTACAACTTCTTAATGAGAATTTGGATTGAAAACTTTAATTTCAAGATACATTATTTCAGGAAATTATCCTCTGAAAAATACAAAGATGCTCACAGTCTGTGTCCTCTGGCCTCCTCCCATCCAAAATTAATGCAAGGTATGACTCTGACAGTTATATGACACATGGAGAAGAATTAGGAAGACAGTGGTGATATAGTTGTGTTTTATGATCTGGTTTGGTTTAAGTCTCAGTCTATGGCTCCTGGAGATTCATCACCCCATCCACAGAACACTTGATTGCTCAACCATCAGTTTTAACCAGCAAGAATAAGAAGACACAGTCTGTCCATGAAAAATTTCCAGCCAGGTTTTCTGGTGACCAAAGTGAAGGTGGAAATCTCCTTCCTCTCTAGCTGTTTGCTCACTTTGTGGGGTACTGGATGTTTTGTTCTGAAGCTAACTCTCCTATTCTCCCACACATTCTCCTGTGCAAGTCTACACTTGTGTACAGGCAAGGGGGGTCAGAAGCCACACTTCTCAGAAGGAGAGAAATGGGAAAGCTGTTCTGGCAAGTCTGTGATAGAAAATTTCAGCAGGAGTGAGTATGCTGCTTCTAGATGATGAGAACAGTAACTCTCATTAGTGCTCATTAGTGGTAGTGGAAAGCCTTACTCCTCCTCCTTCCCCCAGCAGTAACTGTCCTCCATTCTTTCTATTCCAAACCCATTCTCCAGGAGGAGCAATACTCCAAACTGCCACATCACTTGAAAAGCACATTCCTTTAGGAGATGGATGGCCATAGTAGGCAGCATGGCCACTGCTACTAGGGCAATTCTATTGCCTCAGATAGTCCACTCACTGGGAAAACTGTGTATGCAAAAAAAAATTTAGAAAAGGCATATTCTAATCCATAAAAACAGGACTAAATAAAAAAATCTTATCACCTGCAACCAGAAATAATCTATTTTATTATATGGGTTGAACAGTTACAGGAAATCTGTTAATTCTTTAAAGTATTTGAAAAATCCTCAATTCTAACAATAATCAGGCACCCAAAAGTTAAATGCCATGCACAGATTCACACCTACTATCCACGGAGAAGTAGAATTACACTCAGAGTATGACATGCAATACCTATATGATTTGTGGAGTAGGCAAGGTCATTCTGAAATTATCACAAAGAACCAACACAGAGGAGGCGGCATAAGAAGCATTCATTCTTAATAGCCTTCTCTCCCCTGTGAGGAGAAAAGATACATTGCTCGCTTTGCAAATAAACTAGGTAAAACCGTAGTGAAGACAAGGCAGCTTTGCAGTTGGTGTGTGAGTGTACTGGGTCTGGCTGAGCCAGAATTGGTTTTCCCCTGTAGCAGCCCTCATGGTGCTGTGTTTTATGCTGGGAGCTGGCAGGGTGTTGATAGCACACTGGTGGTGTGGCTACTGCTGAGTGGTGCTTACACAGCACCAAGGCTCTTTCTGACATTTTCCCCCCACAGTGGGACGGGGTGGGCAAGATCTTGGGAGGGGACACAACCAGGACAGCTGACCCGAACTGACCAAAGGGATATTCCATACCATATGACGTCTGCTCAGTATAAAGCTGGGAGAAAGGAGGAAGGGGGTGGGGTCACCCTTGGTCCTCCGAGGCAACCACTACATGTATTGGAGCCCTGCTTCCTGAGAAGGCCCGACATCGCCTGTTCATGGGAAGTAGAGAATAAATCTGTTTTCTTTTTTTTGCTTCCGTGTGGGGACCTTTGCTTCGCTTTGCTTATATTAAAACTGCTTTTGTTTTACCCACAAGGGTTGGGCGGTTTTTTTTTTTTTCCTATCTTATTTTCTTTCCCCTCTTTGCCCTGTTGAGAAAAAAGGGCGAAGCGGGGGGGAAGTGATAGAGCGACTTGGTGGGTACCTGGCATTTAGCCAAGGTCAAACCACCACAGTGAGTTAACAATTTTTTTTTTTTTTTTTAATGCATTAAACTGGCTGTTAATGGTATATAGTCTGAATGTCAGATCTGCTGCAGTCTGTTTAATATGGGACCCTAATACTCACAACTATCAGAAAATATTCAGGAAGAAATATATAACATTTATAAGAAATTTATGGATGACCTAAGATACTTATTGAGAATTTCCTCAAGTAAAGTAACCTTAAGATAGAGCAGTTAACGTACCTTCCTCTGACACCTTCTGTACCCCTAGCCCAGGAGCACTTGGTGGAACAGCAAAAATGAGAGGCTACTGTCTTCTTGGATAATATTAAAACCTGACAATTACCATTTGGCTTCTAAGAATCAAATTAATTCAGAAGATGAAAAAAAACCCAAATTATGCTTTCTTTGCTTTCTGATAGGTGAGACAAATACTGCTTTACCATACCTGGTTGTGCAGTTTTTAAACTCTTCACCACTTCATCAATTTAACTGTCCATGTTAAATACTGACTCTTTTTCCTATTTTGCCTTGTAAACCATTCCCCAATCTCTCTGTACACCTTCACCACTTTTCAAAATATCAATGCTCCAATCTTCTTAAATTTAGAAAATATATGATGTCATATCTGTAAATATTATAATCTTTTATTACTGAATATCAAATTCACAGTGTACTGGCATGCAAATTGCACTTAATAAACATGCGATTTTTTTTTTATCATTTTCCCTATATCCAATAAATCAGCCATTCAATGGAGCAGAAGTACACAAGTATTTTCCTAGGCAGACCATCCACCTAGTTTGGTGTCAAGACAAGACAAAGGACATTTAAAGAGATTAAAAGAGGAAAAAGTACAGTGAGACTCCCAGCAATGATAGGTAAGTGTCAAAATAAGCAAGGCTCTTAGATATAGTCTGCAAAACCCTGTAGCATTTCAACTTAAATTTTATTATGTTAATCGTGATTTAGGGGGGATTCATAAGTTCTAAGTTACAATTTAAGGATGGCCATGCCAAGTCCTTTGGAGCATAAAGTTGAAGCTTGTATTTTGTCATTCTTCACCTTCAGCAACATCTAAAATTAATGCAGTTTTGTACACTGTCAACCGTTTTTCTAAATTAAGGTAAAACACACAGATCTGGAAAATAACTTCAAGTTACAGACAGGGTAAATATCACTCAAGAAAAAGTTTATCTCTGCGGGATTTTTTATTCTGGATGGCATGAAAATTTCAGAGCTTTCTTGTGCATAGTTGTTTTAACAGATAGACATAAGAATTTAGAAGGCCTAAATATAGGTTTATTTTACATATAACAATAACAAAAATAGTGTATCATAGTATAACATATTTCAATCATCTTATTTTATAGACAGGTCACTAAGCGGTAGTATTTTATCTAGGATTGCCATCTCACAATACAGATAACATCAGATTATCTAAAAGTAAGGTTGTTGGCAGATCAGTAGCAACCTAACCTTCTGTTGTCAAAATACTATCATAGCAGAAGGTGACTGAATTGTGTAGGATTCTACTGTCTTAGATTAAATTTGTAAGAATGAAGAACATACAGAATAATACAATACATTACTAGAATTACTACTGAAACACCAAGAATGAGCTATAGGGCATCTGATGTACTATAAACATTTTAGGTATTTTATGGGCTCTTTCAAACTACAGTAATTAAGAACTTGGTCTCATTTACTCCTCTGAGCATAAGAGTACAAAATTACCAGAGTACTTATACTCACTACTATCCCTTAGGTAAAGGCTTGAAACACTCTAAGAAAACTGAAAGTATGAAGAACCAATTTTGTTATGGCCACACTGCATCACAGCAGCACAAATAGGAGGCTACATAAGGGACTATTCATTTCACTGCATTTCAGACATCTGAATTAGCTGTCTAAATTAATCAGCTAATATCCTGGTGAAGTTAGAGAGGTGTAAAAGCCTTCAGTATTTATTGGAGAGAGTAACTTGGAATACCTCCCTTTCTCTATCCATCAGTTTTAGGAATCTACTAAGCTAGACCGAACTGGCTTCTTAAAACAGATTTTTAAATCTAGGCACTATACATACACATTATACCCTTGATCTTTATTAGGATATCAACTCCTCCTACAGCTAAAATATTGAATTAGGGGTGGAAATTATTTATAATCATAGATAATCTGGAATGTTAAGCTAACAGAGAAACATAATTACTTTCATTTCAAGACAAGACACTCCAGGACAATGAGCTAACTCTTATATTAACGGTGAACAGGTCAATGCCTTCTTTCAGAAACGTACCTTCCTAGCTAGTCTCTTTTGCAAATATGTCACCTTCTATTAGGCAATGAGAAGAAGTAATAGGAAGATTATTTCAAATTTAAAAAGAGTATTACTGGTTTATTTCCCAGGTTTTTTTTCTCATGTGATTTCCAGTACTAAAAGTTATCATTTTAGACTGAAGGTTTAAAGTCATTGCAGCATTTTCATAATCTGCAGAGTACTTCACATTTTAATCTCAGATGGTTTCATAAATTCCATATCCATACATTAAACAATAAATGTAGATGAAAAGCAGTTCTTATTACTAATGGGACATCTGACACTCTGATTTCTGTACGTTTTTAACAGTTCTGCATGTTGTACATCACAATGTGTATATGATCATTAAAAGGTTCAGTGTGATCAATGCTTAATTAAAGCTTCTTATAGCAACAAGTCATACTAACTTTACACTGCTTATAAATCCTCAACGGTCTGGTTGTCCTTTCTTTTCTAATTATACCAACCCTGCTATCTTTTTTACAGAAGTTATCAGGTTCCACTAAATGACTACTTGTATTTTTATGACATGCAAACAGAGCTAATACTGTGGTGGTGGATCCACCGAACTTTACTTTGCTGTGGCTGTTTACAAATGGTTTCATAAAACCTTTTTAGAAGAGATTGTTTAGTCCCTATGTAAACTCATTGTGTGCTGCTTAAGTTAAGAAATGTAACAATACAAATAACATTATGGTTTTATTAATCTCTGGCTAGGAAGTAAATTGTTTTAAGGATTTTAAGGATTTCAACAGACTATATTTTTTAAAAATGTACTTGAAGCATATTTATCTGCTGAATGTACTGTTTTAGTAATGTCTGCTGCTAAGTTATCTCTCCATAAGCATAACATTTAGCCTCTGTAAAGACATGTCCTTTCATTAATTATCATCACAATAATTCTTTCTCTACTCTTTTTTTCTTTTATTGTTCTCTTGTTCCAAGCAACTAAGAAAAACATTTAAGCCTGTGCTGAGTCCTTGAGATCAGCTCAAAATACACCACTGGATTTAGAAGTATCTTATATCCATACCTAAAGTCAAGCAAGTGTTTCATTGTTAATAAGGAGAGAGAAGATTTCCATAAACTTCATTATACTTCTCAATTATGGACTTTGGTTTTTAAAAAAATTACAGTCATGAAAGTCAGATTAAAAATAAATTAATGGATATCACTTTGTCTTCTTCTGATCAACTGTTCTTTTGATTTCCCCTCATTTAGAAATTATTTGAAAGGTTAGTTGTTGACCTGAGTTTGGTCTTTGTCTATGAGATATTCACTAAACAACATTCATCCAAAGTACGGGATCATTTAAAAACTAAAACAATATACGATGTCAGAAAGGACAGGAACATTAGCACAGTGAACTTGTGAACTGCTTCCTATATTAAGGATGCTCATGCACGTGTTGTCAGTTAAGATCAATGGCAATAAATAGCCATAAAGAATGTCGCTTAAAAGTACTAAATACCTGCTACCTGCTTTAAGGCAGTGTTTTTTTCTAGGGCTGAAAAAAAAAAAAAAAGTAAAGAAAATGCAAAAACAAGGTTAGCACTGAATACACTGAATGTACAAGGGAGGAATGGACAAAGGCTGTTCAAAATCTTGGAGAATGCTTTCTACTCTGACCCTTTCCAGTTGCTTCTGAAACAAGAGGGCTTTGTTCAGCTTTTGCTTTACCTATCTGTCAAATTAGGAGCAAGATTGTCTTCTACTGTGTTAAAAAAAATGAGTCCTTTACTGCCTCCATTGGAAAGGTTTCCTTAAAAAGAACAATTTGTTATCTTCTTTTGCCATAATATTGTCAACTGTGCAATTAGCTCACATTCTGACAAAAGAATTCATAACTCATCGAATTTGTTTCAACAATTTTAAATTGCTCTAATCTTGGTTGAATTTACACATACAATCACCAAATACATTCTAGGCTCAAACTCTTCCTGTTCTATGCAGTCAGCAAAAGTACTTGCAGAACCATTAACAACTACTAATTTAATAGTAATTTTACTGCTACAAATTCAACTTAACTTGACTTTATTGACCTAAGTCTTCAACCAAATGTAAAAGATCTTAAACCCCAGTGAAATTAATCAAGTTATGGCAATCTCCAAACACAATTAAAAACCTGTTTGGTATTTTACCTATAATATTTCTGTTATCAAATCACTTCTCTGTTATGAGGCCAGACTGCCTTTTTTTTTTGTTTGTTTGTTTTCTCTTCACCTCATGAAAATGAGGTCTTCAAAATCAGAGAACAATAATTAAGCTCAGATGAGTAATGCATAACTGACTTAATATTATTTCATTTGTATATAGACCTGGTTTAAATTTAATGAAGACACAAACACACACACATGCAAAATCACTTGTTTGATTTTGGGCTCATCTTTGTTACACCAAGACTAGTTTCTTTGGACCATCCCACAATACAGGGCATGTAGCAGAATCTCCTAGTTGGCAGTTCAGATGTGTGAAGACAATCCTGCTCTGAATCTATCGCTAGAGGAGAAATTGTGCCTGCATCAACTCACAAACCTACTGGGAGTTCTCTGAAATATATAGGTAGTTCAGAAAACACACTCTGCTTTGATTTCACCGTGTCACTGTATAAATCTGTGGTCCATCTGCATCTTCAATGCTATATGCAGTTCTGGCCCCACCCTCCTTCTACATCTCAAGGACCTGAAGATAAGCAAAGAGATGGAGTGTCTTCCCTACAGGGAATGCCTGAGTGAGTTTGATCTCTGCAGCCTAGAAAAGACAGAGTTGTGGTAAAATGTTATAAAATTAAGTAACAAGGAAGAAGAGGTGAAGAGGGTTCAATTAAGCACCATCTTTCTAAACAAGAATTAGGAATAATAAACTAGGCTAGGAGGAGTCAGGCTCAGAACAGATGGTTGAACTGTGGAACTTCCTGCCAAAGCATATTTAATTGCCTGTGTGTCACAGGGGGTCCAGGAAGACTTGAAAAGTTCATGGAAGATGAATCCACAGATGGTTGCTAAATACCTAGATAAAACGTTCATATCAAGAGTTCCTGACCTGAAAATATTTGAAGGCTGGTAAAGCATAATATAAGAATACCACAAAATCAGAGAATCATTCAGGTTGGAAAAGACCTTTAAGATCATCAAGTCCAATCATAAACCTAACATTGCCAAGTCCACCACTAAACCATGTCTCTAAGCACCACATCTTTTAAATACCTCCCAGGGATGATGACTCAACCACTTCCCTGGGCAGCCTGGTCCAGTGCTTAATAACCCTTTTGGTGAGAAATTTTTCCTAATATCCAGCTTAAACCTTCCCTGGCGCAACTTGAGGCTGCTTCCTCTCATCCTACTTGTTACTTGGAAAAAGGACCAACACCCACCAAAACTAAACACAGTATTCAAGTACAACCTCACCAGCACTGAGTACAGGGGGACTATCACTTCCTATACTCTTTTCTAGGCCTTCATATCTGATCACTGTCTGAGACAGAATATTAGGTTACATGGATGTGAGCTCTGACTCAATATAGACATCCTTATATTTTACTGCAAGAGCGCAAGAACATAAACCAGCAATTCACTACTTTTCATCTATTCCAAATAGGGAACATGGGAAGAAGAAACATGAAAAAGGGCTAACTTTCACTGTATTTCATTAATTGTTCTTATGTTTTTGTTATGAGGCAATTTCAAACTTCAAAAAAAGCATTGCACTAACTGCCTCATTTGCTTGTTCAACTTCGAATAGAACAAATAGATTAAATCTACAGTGCGCTTGCTCCTCTTAAAAGTCTTATTAAATACAGCTCTGATTTTCCTTTTGGATTAATAAATAATTGTCTAAGAAAAAGACCCAGAGAGGCATTTCTTCCCCACCATGTCTTTCTAAACAACTCTACAGCCACACAGTTGTGATAAATGTCAACAATATACATCTGCAATTGTTCCAACCTTTATGGGTTAATTGTGGGATGGAGTGATGCTCAGATGCAAATCAATGCTGCATCTCATCTCTTTCCATTTGTTCTGTACTATTCTGGAGTGAACTAAAATAAATCCCACTGGTCTCCTTTTTCATTTATTCATTTAATCTTCTTAACACTTTTCAAACCTGTTGCTAAGAGATATCAAGAGAAGAAAAAACTACATATAGAAACTAAGTAAAAGTCCTTACTTTGGGAAAAAAAGATTCCAGAGTGCCTACAACCTTTTCAGCTGGCATGAGATGTAATGTATAGTATACAGCAACCCAGTTCTGTCCTTTACACTAGAGGGAGATTAGTTGCTCCACACAGACTATAAACTACAACTGGCAACCTTATATAACAAGAACAGGCAGCCGCAATTCACTGAAACTGATTTGGTGCCAAATGCCTCCAACCAGCCTTACGGCCAAGGGACCAAACCATAATTCTTCAGGTAAATACATTCCACTAAGTGAGTCCTTTAATTTCAGGCAAATGAGAAGGGGAGCAAATGAGAGCACAAGAGACAGAAACTGCAACATAGCAGCAGCACAGCAATAGCAGCCTACCTCCAATGTAATTAGCAGTTGTTCTGGAAAATGCTAAGAAAGTCTGACCAAGCACTTTGCATTTGGAATTAATACCCAAGGCTACATCATGGCAGGAGTCCAGAAGAACAAAACAAGGAGTCTGAAGGGTGAAAAAGCACAGGTTATGTGAATGCTGCTTTCTATCCATGCAATTGGCTAGACTATGAAGACGTCCCTAGAAAACTTTGTTCAGTCTTGCCTCCCAGAGACCAGTGAATACGCCTCAAATGCCAGCACAAAGGGTAGTTACCTGCTGCTAGCCCTCTTTTCAAGGGTATTGATTGCTACGTAAGACATTCATGTAGGCACTGTGTACATTCACAGCAGGAGCAACATCAGCCAAACATCATTTACTGGCCAAACATCATCAAACATCATTTAGAAATCACAAAGGCAGACAATTTTTCCTATCCTGAAGACATAGGTAGCAACATAAATTATGTCACTTCACAAAAGAACTAGTCTGTAATTAAAAAACATTTAGCTTACCTCCCTCTCCCTATCCATTTATGTTACAATACAAACCTGTTTCTGAGCAAACCTGTTTCTTCTAAACCTATTTCTGAACACCTCTGGCCTTTGATCTCAGAAGGTGCGGAGCATGGAATCTGCTTAATTTAGTCATGGTGAACTACAGTCCTCCATTCCTTTAAAACCCCAGGTCTGGGCAGGAGGAGGATGGGTGTTGCATTGTGTCTTGGATCAGGAAGAGCCTTGGGCAGAAGGGGAGACTACTCCTTCCTGCAAGCAGCAAGGGTGCCAAGGTGCCAGAGAGGTTGTCTGGTGTGCGGGCGAGTGAGGGGCTCATGGGACAGTAAAAATGCTGTCTTGGGATAGCACATAGTGGGGAAAAAAAGGGGATTTTCCAACATCCAGGCCTCCAGAATGTGAGTTAGTCTCTTTTGAGGGATCAACAAGATTCACTTGCAGTAACTCAGAACTTGGACTAAGAGCAAGCTTGGAGAACAACAGCACTCCACAAAGACAAAGTAAGCAAGAGAAATTTCTGTTTGCAAACCCTCTTAGCTTTCTGTCATGTTCTGAGCTCTCAACTTTAAAAAGTTCATGCTTCTAGTCTCTAATAAAACCAGCATTAGAGATTCAAAATTTATTCAGTGTTCAGGGGATGATAAATTCAAGACTGACTCCCATCTCATCAAACAGACATAAAGGATATTTCAAAATACAGCCCAGAGTCTCCTGCTTTCAAAATAGCACTAAAAATGGAAGTCTAGAAATCCTGTGAACAGTGCTACCCCTGGGAGACTCAGTTAGGGCTGAAAGAGGCACCTCATAAAGGGGAAGTTTTTGCAAAAGATATTCCTGAGACACTGCTGGAGTTGCTTTGTTGAAAGAAAGAGTGATGAGTAGTTTGAGTTGCATTTTTTTTTCTTTTGAAATCTATAGGTAATAGTGAATAAAAATTTTTAAAAGTGTTTTTTTTTTTTTTTAAAAGGAGGAACAACCCATTAAACACATGCATGTATGCACACACACAAATGCATGCACACACAAGCCTCCTCCCACCAGCTGGCTACCAGGTGATTATTTCACACCCGCTAGAAAGCATTTTTTCTGTCTCTCTGTATATTTTACCAGTTTACAGCATAGAAGACATAAAAGGATAATGAAAATGTGAACCAAGAGGAATCCTCTGGGAAGAAGAGAGATTCTTCCCTTCCTGGAAGCAGCTTTAAATACTTATTTTGTCGCAATATTTCATGCTACATGTTTTCTGTGGTACACTTTCCCAACATGCCTGTCAGAGTTCAGCATTGAGCATGACTGATAAAGTAAGTAGAAACTGGATCTAAAAAATGAGTAGAAATAGGAACAGTTGAGAACAGGGAATGGGTTTGTATGTATGTTTTCCTTAAAAATCAGAGGTGTATATTTTCCCCTTAAAAGTTCTGTTCTAAAATAATTAGGATAAGGATTTTTATTTTCTAAAATTTCCCCCATAAATTTACGTCTGCTAGGACTCCCAAAATGAGAGAACTAAAAGTATTTAACCTTTTCAAAATCTGAGATTTGACTCTCTGAACATTTACTGAAACATTAGGATTTTTAGGAACTTTACAGAGTCATTGTGATAACATCATTTATTTTTACAACCAGTGTCTTTGTAAGATAAGGGAATAAAAGGGTAGAAGATAGTATGAGGAAAGATAGTTGAATGATTTTTCCAATTACACCTACTGCTACATCTTTATCATCACTGATACATTAACCATTATAAGTTGTATATTTTGTCCAATAAGTATCAAAAGAAGTATTTAAGATTATTAGGATTTTATGGTGCTAATCTAATTTGATATAAAATTAATTTATTGTGAATGTTGGAAGACATACTACTAACCTCCTGTCCATGGAGAACCTGCATTCCTATAAGCAACACTGAGAACCATAATTTTCACGCAGCCCAAAAACATGTATATGTCATGTTTGACTATAGTTTCCTTTGAAAAATGTGTATGTGGAATTTTTCTAATATTACTGGAACTGGTGACTGAGAGGTTGACTCTGTATTCATTACCCTGAATGATTGTAAACAAATGCAAGTAGAAAACCCAAGGAGAGTTATCACATCTTTAGTTCCCAAACAAGAACTAAGTACAAGTTCATCAATGATGAAGAGATATTCATTAATATTCATCTAAAATGCATAAATTATAAAAAAAGTCCCAGGTATACAGAACCCAAGTAATCATTCACAAAGTTACTTAAAATAATGAGGAAAAACACACATTGAATTAGTCTCTTTAAAAATCCAAATATTAAATCTGCATTGGCATCCTTATACTATTGAGCTGCAATAAGAAAAATCTGCAAGAAAAGAATAAACTATCTCTAACAGATAGAAGAGCAGAAGTAAATTTTTAGCCAAACTAAATCAACCCCTCCCAGTTCAACATATCATATTCTGCTGAGTTCCCTCACTATTCAAAAACTGATGTGAAGAAACACATTTGCCAGTTCCCAGATATCTGCTGGAAATACAACACACCGAAGAGGGACCAGTCCCAGAGATTCCTGGAATGTGTGGGAGATAACTTCCTGACACAGCTGGTGAGAGAACCGACAAGAGAAGGTGCCCTGCTGGATCTCCTCTTTGTGAACAGAGAAGGACTGGTGAAAGATGTGTCAGTTGGAGGCCAACTAGGGCACAGCAATCACAAAATAATAGAGTTCTCTATTCTTAGAGAGGCCAGGAGAGGGCAGCAGAACTGACATCCTGGATTTCAAAAGGGCTGACTTTGTCTTGTTTAGGCACCTGCTTGAAAGGATCCCTTGGGAGACAATCCTGAAGGGTATAGGGGCCCAGGAAGGCTGGGCACTCTTTAAGAAGGAAGTGTTAATGGCTCAGGAGCAGGCAGTCCCCAGGTGCTATAAGAGAATCCGGTGACAGAGAAGACCACCTTGGCTAAAGAGGGAGCTTTGGCTGAAACTCAGGGAGAAAAGGAGAGTTTACAGCCTTTGGAAAAAGGGGCTAGCCACTCACAGTGATTACAAAGAGGCTGTGAGGCTATGCAGGGCAGAAATCAGAAGGTCTAAACCCCAGCTGGAAATTACTCTGGCTTCAGTAATCAAGGATAACAAGAAATGTTTCTATAAGTATGTCAGTAGCAAAAGAAAGACCAGGGAGAGTATCCATCCCCTGCTAGATGCAGGAGGAAACATGGTAACAAGTGATGAGGAGAAGGCTGAGGTGTTTAATGCTTTCTTTGCCTCAGTCTTTAATAGCAAGACTAGTTGTATTGAGGGAATCCAGCCTCCTAAGACAGAGACTGGGAAAACGCCCCCCCCCGCATTCCAGGAGGAGATAGTCAGTGACCTACTGTATCACATAGACACACACAAGTCTACGGGACCAGACGGGATACACCTGAGGGTGCTGAAGCAGCTGGCTGGGGTGCTCGCCAAGCCGCTTTCCATCATTTACCAGCAGTTCTGGCTGACCGGGGAGGTCCCGACAGATTGGAAACTGGCCAATGTGACGCCCATCTATCAGAAGGGTCAGAAGGATGATCCAGGAAATTACAGGCCTGTCAGCTTAACTTTGGTGCCTGGGAAGCTGATGGAGCAGCTCATCCTGAGTACCATCACACAACACATGCGGGACAACCAGATGATCAGGCCCAGTCAGCATGGGTTTATGAAAGGCAGGTCCTGCTTGACAAACCTGATCCTCTTCTACAACAGGGCGACCTGCTTATTGGATGAGGGAAAGGCTGTGGATGTAGTTTACCTTGACTTTAGCAAGGCCTTTGACACCGTTTCCCACAGCATTCTCCTGGTGAAACTGGCTGCTTGTCGCTTGGATGGGCACACGCTTTGCTGGGTAAAAAACTGGCTGGATGGCCGGGCCCAAAGAGTTGTGGTGAATGGAGTTAAATCCAGTTGGTGGCCAGTCACGAGTGGTGTCCCCCAGGGCTTGGTTTTGGGGCCACTCCTGTTTAACATCTTTATTGATGATCTAGACGAGGGGATCGAGTGCACCCTCAGTAAGTTTGCAGATGACACCAAGTTGGGTGGGAGTGTTGATCTGCTCAAGGGTAGGGAGGCTCTGCAGAGAGATCTGGACAGGCTGGAGCGATGGGCTAAGGCCAACTGCAGGAGTTTCAATAAGGCCAAATGCCGGGTGCTGCACTTGGGCCACAACAACCCCCAGCAGCGCTACAGGCCTGGGGAGGAGTGGCTGGAGAGCTGCCAGTCAGAGAGGGACCTGGGGGTGTTGATTGACAGCAGGATGAACATGAGCCAGCAGTGTGCCCAGGTGGCCAAGAAGACCAATGGCATCCTGGCTTGTATCAGAAATAGCGTGGCCAGCAGGGACAGGGAAGTGATCTTACCCCTGTACTCGGCACTGGTGAGGCCGCACCTCGATTACTGTGTTCAGTTTTAGGCCCCTCACTACAAAAAGGACATGGAATGACTCGAGCATGTCCAGAGAAGGGCAATGAAGCTGGTGAAGGGTCTGGAGCACAGGTCTTATGAGGAGCGGCTGAGGGAACTGGGGTTGTTGAGTCTGGAGAAGAGGAGGCTGAGGGGAGACCTCATCGCCCTCTACAACTACCTGAAAGGAGGGTGCAGAGAGCTGGGGATGAATCTCTTTAACCAAGTAACAAGCGATAGGACAAGAGGTAATGGCCTCGAGTTGAGCCAGGGAAGGTTTAGACTAGATATTAGGAAGTATTTCTTTACAGAACAGGTTGTTGGGCATTGGAATGGGCTGCCCAGGGCAGTGGTGGAGTCCCCATCCCTGGAGGTGTTTAAGAGTCGAGTTGACATGACGCTTGGAGATATGGTGTAGTTGGGATCTGTCAGTGCTAGGTTAACGGTTGGACTAGATGATCTTCAAGGTCCTTTCCAACCTAGATGATGCTGTTATTCTCTGATTTCTTTTCAGTTACTGGTCTACTACAAAGCTAACACCATTTAATTACCTGGATTATAAACTGTTATTCTCTCTTGAATGGTGAATTTATCGCTTGTAGTAAAGTATGTAATATCGGATATTTACTTATGGTCAACAAAGTCTGGTCCTAAATTTTCCAAGTGTAGTATGAAAAGTGATTTGTAAAATGAGATCATGAATTCATTGTGAAATAAAAACAGAAAGAAAAGGCAGAGTGCTATCTGTATAGTATTGTGGTTTAACCTGGCAGGCAGCTAAACACTACACAGCCATTTGCTCACTACCCTGCAGTGGGATGGGGGAAGAGAATCAGAAATAAAGGTAAAACTCATGGGTTGGGATAAAAGCAGTTTAACAGGACAGAAAAGGAAGGGAAAATAAGAATAATGATAATAGAATATACAAGTGATGCACAATGTAATTGCTCACCACCCACTGACCAATGCCCATCCAGTCCCTGAGTAGTAGGCCGTGACCCACTGGCCCACTCCCCCCCCAGTTTTATTATTCGTCATGACATCATATGGTATGGAATATCCCTTTGGCCAGTTTGGGTCAGCTGTCCTGGCTGTGTCCCCTCCTAGCTTCTTGTGCACCCACAGCTTCCTCACTGGCAGGGCAGCATGAGAATCTGAAAAGTCCTTGACTTAGTGTAAGCACTGCTCAGCAACAACTAAAAAATGAGTATGTGATCAACATTATTCTATCCCAGCCAATACTCACTCTTCTTTAATCATAGTGTCTATTTAAGCATTGGAACCTCCAGACAGCATATTCAGCTTTTGAAAATCATGTACATTTTGCAATATTTTGTGACATGTAGGAATCGTTCCAAGAAAACTGTTCATTTTTTATGAAGCATATACGATTCAACATATTATATTTAGTAAAATGACTTGCCTACAGTTACTCTGGCCGACAGGGTACATACTCAATTAAAAATGTATTTATACCGTAGGCTAAACTACCAAAGACATGAAGACCCAGATGACTTATAAGCTTTCTGGGGATTTATGAAGCTAAATACTAGAGAAATTTTAGAAAAGAGAAGAAAGTTAAACATTAGCAACGATATATGACAGAGGCTTGCTATTTTCCATTCTTCCAGAGAAAGTCAGGAATAGATGTCATTAAATGGCTATAAAGCCATATATCAACCATGCAAACACATGCATGTTCTTAAACCCAGTGAGGACTGACCACAGTAATCAAACTGAATGCTGACAAAGTGTTGTGCAAATTGGGCGTCAAAGGTGTATCAGGGAAAACATGATCTACTATCTATATTAAGTCAGGAAAATTAAATAACTTGGAGGTTGTCTAGACCAGCTGATATTAACTGCATTTGCTCCTACCCTTCCATCTATTTACTTATGATTCACAGTACCTAAGAGGAGAAACAGAATCACAATGCTGATAAATAAATGCTGTATTTCAGTGCTATCAAGGCTAGGGCACAGATGGAAAGATTCTGTGCAGCAAGAACTCAAACACAGCAACTTTTCTTCATGTCACCATTCCAGTACAATAGCATTAAGAGGGGAAGTTTCCTGCATACCTTTTTATGGGACTAAGTTCCTGATTACAAAACTAGTCATTATGAAAGGATTTACTCTGTGTTCTCAAGCAACCAAATCTACCAGCACTGGAAACTCAATTATATCATGTATTAATATTTCATAAATTAAATTTCATAAGATATACTTGGGTGAACAGAGTAACTAAATTAAAATTTGATTTATAATTAAAAACTTATCAATCATTTCAAGAACATTAGCACAACCCACATTATATATTTGCTACTCCAGTGTCTCCAGAAGTTGTCGCACAACTTGTCAGGCAGTATCACTCATCAGTTCTGTGCAGTAGACAATGTTTGCGGCAATGCAGAGAGCATTTAGAATGGATTGGCAATGGCATAATGATTTATTACATTAATGATATGTGTACTACACTAGAAAACTATAAATATACGGAGAAGCGTTAAATTTTGAAATTACAGAGATCTCAAATTTTAAATGGGTCTTTATTCTAGCAAACTGTGCATGATCATCAAGGAGAAAGGCAAGGCAAAAATAGCATGAAAGACAGAGACATTTAGAGAAAAAGATAAACATTTTATAATACCGTCTGTATCTATTAGGTCAGAATGGGACTGACTGAAAGCACCATTGAGGTCATTAGGATTCTTTCCACAGAGTTAAAAGTACAAAAGTGGGGTGATTTTGAATTATGAATAATTTCCTTTGTAATTATAAAGTTGACAATAACAATACATTAGGCTGATATATTTATAGATTCCTCATTTGGTATGGTTATACTGTTAAATTTCAGATGATATTGTAGCATTTATGAACAGATTATCCATACTACAGAGAAGAAATACTTTTCTGCCAATACTGCTTTAGGAGTTAGTCATTTATAAACAGTGTATGGTATTTTTGATTAAGTAAACTTAGTAAATTTGGAGACAAGCTGAAGAGTTAGCTACTTGTCAAAGTGACTTATTGAATCAGTCAAAGTTTACAACATCTTGTCCATATAATTTCTGATAGATAAATATGTTCAACTTTATCAGGAAGCATTAGGCTATACTGTTAGATCAAGCACTTCTTCATCAACAAGATTCCTAAACAGAAAACACTTCTGTAAGATGCCATTCATTACATTCTGCTTCTGGTAGAAGAACCAGTGATATTAAACATTAACACCTAACTTAATTTAAACTCTGCCTTTTTGACAATGTAAAACTTGAAGAATTTTGATTAGCATTAACAAACTCAAGTATTTTACAAACTATGTTCATAAACTTATTAATCTAACATACTGCTCATAAACTGAAGAGGCTGTGAAGACCGAAGTCCTAAGCCTTTTTTCCTGTTTGTTTATTGTTTTGAGCTCACTGAGAGAAAGAAATAAAATATATTCTCCATTCAAAATTATTTACATCAACAACTCTTTAACCCAGAATTCTGCTTCTCAGTCCTGTGAAGACTTGAAAGATGCCTATTGAACGGTTTTACTTAGCAGTTCCTACCTAGCTCCTTGCACAGTATGTCTCTTAGCAACTACTCTGTTGCTCATCCATAATCGTTTCACATTCTTTGTTACATAATTAGAAAACTGTGGGTTGTAGCAGCAGTCGACGACCCCGGGGCCTTCAAGTCTATGACATAAAGGTGCAAGTCCCATATGCTCATTTATATAAAGGCACTGAAGTCTGCAGAAGAAAATTATTTTCTGGTATTGCAGCTAGGGGTAGAAATAAGCCAACCACTGATTTTCAGAGTCTGCATTATCTTAGTTATGCAGATCCTTAAATTGGTATATGTGTGGCTTAAGTGCAGAAGGACAGTAGAAACATGAAAGAGCTGTCTGGCAGATACATGTCTGTCTCCTTGCACAATGCCTTCTCAGTGTGCCCCTCTTCACATCAACAATTTATGGCATTTCACATGTTCCATTGTTTTTAAACTAGGACAATTGTATTATTTCTCAATTATATTAATAAAGAGCATGAGACCAAAGTTCAAGATATCCTTCTTGAATAAAACCATGTATGCTTTTGCTTGACCTCCAGTGAGCATAGGGTATTTCACAGTCTTGGTGCTTTTGAGAATCATATGAGAGGCACATTATCTAGTTTTATCAATAGATATTTATCTGTCCATTCCTCCTTCTCTCAGCATTTACATGTCTTATAATCTGAAGGGAATTAATGCTCTCAGTATCTTTGTGAGGCAAGAAATAAAATTCTTCTTTCACATATAGGATATAGCATAACTAAGTGTTTCTGGCAGATTGGAGAGTTGAACCCATATATTTTTAATCTCAGACTAGGTCTTGTCTCCAGTTAAGTAATTATTAAAATAGCTGAAAAATGGATAGGTGCTTTCATCTCAACCCACCAGAGTAACCCAACAACATTTTTTTGAACACATATCATGTAGGACAATTTGCTGCAAAAAATCTAAAACAAAAACCAGGCTTCTGATTTTGCAATGTAAATGATAAGCAAACAGGTATACCTTGATATTTGTGCTGGGGTTAATTGGTATAAGATTGGTATAGAATGGCAAGGGACAAAAGAAGAAATAAAAATAAATAAACAAAGATAAACCAAAAATTCATCTGTCTGGGAGAAGGAATAAGAAACAAGACCATGACTGAGCCTCACAGTCAGAATTTGAATTTGGACATTGATAGGGAGTAAAAACAGCTATAGCAAATGCTTTCATTTGGATTTGTCTTGGTCTAAAGAGTGGAAAATACATAGTCCAAGTGTAAAGGGTATTAAAGGATGTTAACCAGAAAACAAAAAAGTAAAGGGAAATGCTTAAATAAGATTATGCTCTTCAGTGAAGAAACATTCATTAGTATGGTGTTGCAGGGAATTAAATATTTCTAACCTTAGAGATTTGGAAAAGCACAGGGGAAAAAAGTGAGTACTTAAATTAATACTATTCTGTGTGCCAGTTAAAATGACATTCAATCTAGTGAATAGGAATGCACATTTCTAAAATTCAAATACATACAAATATGGCATTTTTTATGTTAATAGGTCATAATTCTTTATTATTTCAAAAGGATTTTAATAAAAGCTTTAATGCTTTAAAATTTTTATTTCTAGACTTTTTGTTACAGTTAAGGTCTCTGAAAGTGAAACTATAAACAACCCATCCTGTTATTGTCTTTTCACATTACAAAATACTGATTTTTCCAAATATGGAAGCTTAGTCTAAACTCTGGAACCCAACTGTCTTTCTTCCAGTCATGTATTCATTAGTAAAAGATTCTGCAAGTCATGTTAGTCCCTCAGGTAGAGATGCCTAAACCACTGTTAACAGTTATTCCATCCAGAGAAACAGTTTAAAATAAGAGTGCTATCAACTTTTTTTTTTCCCATCAAAAATGAAATGGATTTAATACTATCTAAATATTTCAAAGGAATGCATCAATTTCTACTTCCTCCCCCCCCCCCCGCCCCAAACTTCTTCAAAACAAGCTAAAAAGCACCACATTGAGAAGTTTATTGATTTTCTTTCAGCTTCTCAGATCACTATCTTTTAGGTAGTTCTAATATGTTACAGAATCTTACATTTTAAATATTACACATTTTTATGTTTCTTTTCTTAGACTTTCCTTTCATTAACTAACATTTCCCTTCAGCTGACAAATAAAAAAGTGAATTTGAAGAAATTTTTTGTAGGACATTTCCCCCTCTAATTCACAAACTGAGTAAAAATAATATAAATCTGAAATCAGAAAATACTTCACTGATTTGACAATATTTGAGTCCAGCTCTTTTTTGTTGCAGTTGCCTTGGATAACCAGACAAAAAGGTAGTAAAAAGCAATTTCAGAAACAAATTATCACTAATGAAATACTGTGGATACATAGAAAAAAATGGACTTTGGACAATGGTGGATTTTATTTTTATCATATTCTTTCAGAATGTCTCTGAGAAGCAATATTCAAAGAGGGAGTCTTCTGTAGTAGTAGTTGTAGCAGTAGTAGTAGCAGTTGTAGTAGTAGTAGTAGCAGCAGTAATATTCCCTGTGTGTTTTATGTGCTAATCTAGCATTGCAACAGTATCACAAAAGAAAAATAAAAATGTACTGTTTAGTAATATTAAACTAAAGCTTAGGAAAGAGGTAGAGTTCTTAAACTGAAAGGTTGAAAAAAGTATTTTAAGTAAGCTGATGTTTCGAAATTGTTGCATTTTACACTTCTTACGTCATAAATAATAACTATGTCTGCTAAACCTTGAGGTAGTAAGGTGTCTTAAACGAAGCTGCTAGACAATGAATTTACTAGTCAGGAAAATGGTTGGTACATGAAGACTGTGTTACATGCAGTCAAGTAGTTTTGTCACTACACATGCATTGGAGATGGTAGTGGTAAGGTTGGTGTAGTATTTCTTGAAATCTGACACATTAACGAGTACCATGTCAACACGGTACATCAAGAATAGACTCCTTTTCTTCCCAATTAAAACAAAAGTTTTATTACTTTGGACCTGACTTTTTTTTTTTTTTTTTTTTTTTTTTTAAATTAATGGACAATCTTGTCCAAATCACAGCTGGCAGTGTAACAACGTATTGAATTAGAACTCTCTCTTCCTCATCTTGCCTATGAAATACAGCAGAAGGAGGAGAATAGTTAGTATTCACACTTAGCTATATTTGAACAGAGAGAGTTAACAAGAATATTTTGTCAATTCCTGGCCATACAGGTGTCATCATCTGTACATTTAAATACCTTACAAAGAGAAAGGGAAGGACACTAATTCGCTCCAAAGATCATGTCCATGATGTCTTAAGGATATTTGCTGCTAAAAACTTCAAGCCAAGACATACAGTAGGTGGGCTGTTCTCCTTGGGGGACTAAACAGTTTACCTTAATTGTATGTCTTCTCCACTGCACATGATAGAAGGTTTCCCATGTGGTATAGGACTGTTGTAAGTTACTGTGTTGGTTTTGGCTGGGATAGCGATAATTTTCTTCATAGTAGCCATATGGGGCTCTATTTTGGATTTGTGACCAAAACAATGTTGATAACACAGGGATGTTTTAGTTACTGCTGAACAGTGCTTACACAGAGTCAAGGCCTCTTCTGCTTCTCACCCCACCCCACCAGAGAGTAGGCTGGGGGTGCACAAGAAGTTGGGAGGGGACACAGCTGGGACAGCTGACCCCAACTGACCAAAGGGATATTCTATACTATATGATGTCATGCTCAGCATATAAAGTTGGGGGAAGAAGAAGGAAGGTGGGGACATTCAGGGTGATGGCATTTGTCTTCCCAAATAACTGTTACCAACAATGTAGCCCTGCTTTCCTGGAGATGGCTGAGCACCTGCCTGACGATGGGAAGTGGTGAATGAATTCCTTGTCTTGCTTTGCTTGCATGTGTGACTTTTGCTTTACCTATTAAACTGTCTTTATCTCAGCCCATGAGTTTTCTTACTTTTACTCCTCCAATTCCCTCCCCCATTCCACCAGGGGAGGAATGAGTGAGCGGTTGTGTGGTGCTCAGTTGCCAGCTAGGGTTAAACCACAACAGTGACACACCAGGGTGCCAAGTATCTCTGGTTATTAGCAAACATATCTCAGTGTTGACTAGATTCCAGTGGTTGCCTGAGAAATCCTGAATAATACACTTTGTACACCTGGTGCATTAAAAAAAAAAAAATAATCTCATTATATCCCATTATTGTAATGGGCAATAGAATGCCAAGAACATATTAACTACAGTGCCAATAATGAATATAATGCATAATGTAGTGACTAGTTTGCATTTCAACTGGTTTGCATAATTCTTGTAAGACTAACCATAAAATGATCTGACTGTACTTATAAAAAATTGGTTTACTTATTCTCTCTCTCTTTTCTGTATAATTTTGCAATTCTAATTAATTCCCGAGTTTTATATGAAATAATTACATAGTTTTAAAAAAGTATTTTGGGGACTGATATTAAAACCTTTAACTACATCTAGCACTGGGCTTCTTTAAAAATATTGCAGGCTATGACCTGAAGAAAATAAAATGGCAAGCACTGTTATACACCTTCATATGGCAGCATATGAAAGAAAGTGGAAACTAAATACATTTAATAATGTATTCTGGTTACTCATGGATGAATTTAAATCATTTCAAACACTGACATTTACAAAACAAAGTAATATAACAAACAACTCATTCTTTCCTAAATTATAACTTTGTTCATATTCATGGAAAAAGTTTGAAATGGGCTAATCTTGTTTGAATGTTTGGCTTGCCTCAGCTGGAGGGGGGAAAGAAAAAAAAGTGAAGCAGCATAATCAAAGGATATACACACTGATGATACTAGACAGTGATTTTCATTCCAGAGACATGCAAGAGATCTCAGAAGTCTTTTTCAATCATAGCAATCTTGAAGGGAAAAGTGAAAGCAAAAATAAAATTCAATATCCATATATACTCAGTGGTTGGACTAGCACCATACCTATTAAATAAATACCATTAGAGATAGCATCAAATTAATTAATTGTGACAAAAATAAGACCTTACTTGATTTGCTATGCACGATTAATCATGACTAAACTCTTCTTAAGCATGAAAATGTTTGGATCCCCTTCTCTTCACATTTTAAAGGGGTGTTAATAAAACCCACAGAGTCTGGAATAGAAGAACAGATTAGTTAGAACTTCCAGAAAATGGTTCCTATCTGAAAAATAAGAGTACTAACTGATCTTGAAGAGAAATCTGAATGTGTTTCAATGTTTTTCCTAATTCCATATAGTAAGCAATGTTTTTTAAGACTGTATCAAATGGGAAGTAAACATTGCCAGAAAATAAAGAGGGGTCAATGGTCCTGTCAGTCATTAGAGTGGTACACCCTTTTATGTTGCAAACGTTGACTTGAATGCACTCCAAGCATTATAACTGTCATACCCAATATTCAAACCTGAACTCTACCAGTGGAATGAAGTCATTGTGACTCTCTTTACACAAATGCAAGAGTTCTTTGAGTGTATCATAAGATTCTGTATTTGGCTTTCTTAACAGTGGATTTTTATTTCAATGATTTGTAATGAAGGAATGATTACAAATTTATCTTAGTCTACCCACTATTGATTTCAGTCAGCTGAGCTGCAAAGCATGGATGGTCAAGTCTGTGCACCTAAAATAATCCTTAAAATATACCTTAAGAAGTATAGGAGTAAAAAAACCAAACCCTACATATCTGCATTACAGGAATCTGATTTACAACCCGGCAAATAAAGTTTAGTTTTGGTGATTGTGAGAAACTAAGAGTAGGCAAGTTCTGTCATACAACATTCATGATATTTATTAGATGATGAATGCTAACACAATTTTTTGCTTGGTGAGATGAATTAGCTGTTTGAAAAAGATCACCTTCTGAATTGCCTTTCTGTCCTCAGCTGTGTAACTTTAAAATGGCTGCCTTTCATGTTTCAGTTAAAGACAATTTTTCATAGCTTAATGTAGCCCTCTAAACATTTACTAGCAAACAACCAGTAGCTATGTGGACAGCAGTACATTATATAATGCAAACTCTACTATATATTCAAGAGGGAAAAGTGAGATACCCATTTATTTTTCCAAGACATGACTTTAAATTTGAAATATTTATCAGATTCAGCCTGCCAAGTTCAATATACTAGTTTACTCTGGTAGAGAAACATAAAAGAATACGTGATATCTCAGTGCAAAGTAATCTTTCTTTTGTACCTCATTTTCATCTAGTATTGATCAAGATAACTGAAGCAACCTCATTTGATGCCAGCAGATAAACTGGCTAGGAGTTGGCTTTTTCTTAGTATATCAAAAAAGAGGGAAGTACTGGATTCTGGACTCTTCCTCCTTTCATCCTCCACCCAATCTATGTTATATTTGCAGTGATGTGATAGATAACAACACTTTTATATTATTTTACAAGTTAAACTCTTTAAAGATTTCTATTTCTTATCTCTTTATTTTCTAAAATATTCCAATTTTCTTAGTACAATTTATTATTTTGATCTTACCTTTTATTGTGTTTTTCTTCAGCAGTAGGATCATCATTTCCACACTGCCACAGATCTTGCTATTGCTACAGTTTCAATGTAATTCATGAAGAGACACTCACATTTATTTCCTAATTGTTTTACAGTTATGGACTCTTTTACAGGTATACTGTGATGTGTCTTTCAAACCTCTTTCTTCACAAGTCTGAAATTTCTAGTATGCTTTGTTTCCTTATTTTCAGTGAGTCATTTCACAGTAGGGTCAGATGAGTCATGTCAGTACTGCTGCTTTATCACAATGCTGCATTTATACTTGATAGGAGAGAGTAAGTTGTAGGAACGTAAATGTGCTTCTCTTTTCTAATATGTTTTCTTTCCTGATTCTTATTCTTCACAATTTACATTAGTCCCTACAGTTCACATTAATCTAGAATTTATCTATTCTCAGCTCAGCTTTGAACTGTCTGTTGTCTGAATATCCTAATTCCATGTGCTCAGCTTTTTTGTCTTTTTCGGCTGTTATTATGCATACAATATGTTGATGCAGTTGTCTGGTTCAGGGGTCTTAAATTCCCCTTCCTCCTAATGCTAGGATATTCAGTATGTTCAAAAGTGATGAAATTCTTCAGTAGCATTCCATGAGGTATGTTGAACATAGAGAAAAGAGCTTCCTGAGAAGCTCTTTTTGGAGAAAATGGCACTGTGAACAGTGACACAAACACTTGCACAGAAGTAGAGTGATATAGCAGTCCTCTTATTTTTACATGCAAAAGTTCCTTTTCTGAGTTACAAGAAGTTTCTCCCCAAATTCTGCTAGATTCTTCCCACAGGTAACTCTGTAAGATGTACTATAGTGTTTTGGACCAAGAACCCCAGTATTTTGTCTTCAGAAAATGCTTCAAAAAGAATGAGAAATAGATTGAAAACGTAGGGTAGCATTCCTTCTCACCTTTCAACTGCCAGTGGCACAAGGATTATCAGATTTGGAGGTTGCATCCAAAGTATTGTACTTAATGGACATCATGAGAAAGGTTCTCCATTAAATTGCCTTTTCCCTTCTACATCACTGTATGCTTTTGGTTTTATCATTTGCCTGATCATTTCACTAGGGGCCTTTTGCTTTATTTGATACTCTTCATTAAAGAAAAAAATCAGTTTACTTATCTTCTCTATTTAGCTTAAATAACACATAAAGCATTAAAACAAACTTTTAGCATGAGCTGGACAGAAGCATATTAAAAAGGGTTAGAACATAAACAATCTGTGCTCACATAAAGCACAGTCAGAATTACTTTTTTAAAGATTAATAGTCGATAAAGATATTTATATTCTTGACTATTTGGCCAAAGTCATCACGCTTGCTGGTCAATATGTTATAATCAGATGTCATATCCAAATATTAACCAATTATTGTATACATAAATTAGAACTGTAAACTAAAATCCTTACAAGCTGACTACCATGTATGAGAAAAAACATTATGGTTGCACAAGCTAATTTCTTTGTATCAAACTCTTTTGAATGGATTTTTTTCAATTTATCTATTTTAGGCTGAGCAGTTTCTCTTATTTCCCAAGAGAAAGAAATTACTATCATGATATTGCATCAATATTTTAAATATAGATTTTCAAAAGGCAAATAAGGAAAGAGTTAACAGCTATTTTCTATTCATGATGAAAAGTGTCAAGAGCTTGAAAAAAAATGGCATAAAGGCAAAGAACATAATTCCTGATCAAAAACCCAAACCTGCTCAGTGATAAATGGCCAAAGAAGCACTGAGGAGAATGGAGAAGAGATATCACTAAGCCAGAAAATTTTTTAAAATAAATTCTACCTAGCTACACTGACAGTGTAACACATAGGAAGAAGCAGATCCCACTTAAAGGAATATTACCGCTTCATATGAAATAATTTCTTTTTCCTCCATACAAAATTCCCCCTATCCCCAATCAAAAGCTTCTTAAAGTTTGGCTTATAAAGTCAACATAGGACTTGTTGTTTCATCATTATAAGGATGTTTATTGAACTCTAGAGTCCAAATCTTGCATGCTATCAGGTTTCTAGTCACTCAGCAACCAATCTGTCATCTTTACTCCAGTTATAAAAAGTTTTATAACCTTTCCGTCTTTAACTACGGTTTTCTATCCTTTCACTACATTTCTGTGCTGGGAAATAAACCAGGAGCTGCAGGAAACCCCTCCAGCTTAAAACACTTAGAACTTGTATAGCAAGTACTTTATGCCCAGTACAGCTGCTGGCAGAGAAATTGGCTCCGATCTTACCTCCCACGTCTCCTGTAGCTCAACCGCTTCCGCTGGGTAGTTGTTTATTTCTCTTTTCCTTTCATATCCCTGACCTTTTTTCTAATGTGTTGAGCTGAGTTTGGAGTCACAGTGATGAATGAGATGTGATGATGAGAATCATAGTGAGGGTGCAGTGTGCAGGGCTGTTTCTCGGGCAGCATAGTAGCAGACAGAGGAGGGGGGAAGTGGAAATCTGACAGGTTTAGCTTGCTGACAGCCCATGTTTATAGGCTCTGTAAAGAATACAGATGAGACAGAGGAAAGGCAGAGACGACAATGACATAATAAATCTTAGCCACAGTGTTTTCAACCCAAAAAAGTGAAGAAATAAAATCAAGCTTGGGATGCTGTTAATGGTTAGGCTGTCACAGAATTGAACCTCTTCACTGTCTGCTTCTCTGGATGAGATTAATAGATATACCAGATGCCTCTGTACAGTACTTCTGCCATCTGCACAGAAAATTGCAGCCCTCTCTCCCCTTTGACCACAAAATACTTTAGGTAATAAATGAGTTAGGCATTCTAGTTCCAGTACACAGGGTGGTATATCTGCATACTTCTTACCAATAGACACCAACATACCTACAGGAAAAAACTTTATTTAATGCTTGGAAATTATTTGGTGATTAAAAAAATAAATTAAAAAAAAATAAAAAAGAGAAGTGGTAAGAATAAGGACCAGCCTCCACTCTGAAAGCAGCAATCATCTCCTCAGCTCCTTCAAACACCATGTCTGACTTCAGTGGAGCTATGCCAGTTTGTATCAGTTGAGGTTCTTGCCTCTAGTTTTCATTTGGTAAAAATTCCAAGTAAACTTTGAGTAAATTCCAAACCACTAACTAAAGACTTCATGATTTTAACTAATATCAAATTTGTAAATGTTTAGATTTTTTTCCCCCTCCAAAGTCCCAGATTCAGTAAAAGTTTCCTTCAGTCTTTTGAATAAATCCAGCATGAGCATGACTTTTGCAATGCAATCTGATCACCCACCCTACCTCCAATAGGCTACATTTTGCAGACAGACTTTTTCTGAGCTGCTCTTATTTCTCAAGTTCCACTTATTCCTACAAGAGTTACAACTTTTCACAGTTCCCATTTATGAAAAAGTAAGATCAAGAATGTAAACTATCACTGCAAAATACTTTCATTATTTTTAACTAGTTATAATTACCATCACCAAGCAACAAAGACAGTCAAAGTAAGAGCAGCCTTCTACCCAGTTACTGGCAAGGATAATGCAAAGTTCCTTTCTTGTCAGAAGCTATAAAGTCTGTATCCATTTTCATACATATGAGTCCAGTGATAGGAATGGGATATACAACATTTATCTTCCTGCCTTTTGCAGATTACCTTATTGTTGTATATACTAAAGAGAAGGCGGCCATTATACCCAACTGAATTTACAGAAGAGGTCAAAGAGCTCCTCATGCACTATAATTTAGACAAAAGAAACACACTGAAACATGGATGTGTTTTCCCTGCTGTCTTCCAATAGTAACTTCTACTTTCAGGCCAACTTTCATGCTTTCAACAGCTCATTTGTTAATTGGAGGCTGGTTTCCCTCCAAAATTATGAATGTCATCCTACAGGTCTAATCCACACAAGTTTGGCTGACCCATCCATCAACATGCAAAAGCGTAAACCTTAGTTTTACAGTGTGTGAAAGGCAGAGGCGTAGGGGACAAATAGTGTTGTTTCCTGTAACTGACCATTAGATCAAATCACCCTTGTTGAGTCAGGAACATGTGCTAAACTTATACAAAGTAAGATTCATAAAAGCGCAAGTTTTCGTGAAGACCAGACTTCCTTAAGGCATGCAAAAAAAGAGCACAAGGATAATCCCTAACCATTTTTGAGAGAGAGAATGATTCTATTCCTAAACTTGGCAGCGAGAAGACTTTCATCTTAAGATCTCAAATAATCATACAGAGCCCTCAGTAGTCAGTAAACTAGCAAAGTGTTGTTTTGATAACATATATTAACAGAGTTTGTTAACTTGCAGAATTAAGCAAGTTTAGATGATTTGTCCAATATCTCCTAGAAAGACAAGAATCACAGCATAGAAACTCTGATTTCCAATTTCCTGATCTTATTCTGAAACGATGCTGCATTACACATGCCTACATTATAACTGCTTGTCCTGAACCACCAAGTGCTGTATTAAATGGCATATACTTATCAGCTCCATTATAATTATGCAGAATAATGTTATTTCTTCTATTCTTTCTAGATAAATAATGACAACACAACAAAAAGGAAATTATCTACAAGAAATTACATTTCTGGTAATAATTTCCTTTGACACACTTTTGAAATGCTATCAGCTCTTCTCCCATAAAAATAAGGAGGGTATGAAAAAGAAAATAGTAAAAATATTAATAGTTACATAAATAGAAATAATAATACAAATGTATGAATTAAAAAAACCCCAACAAACACCCAGGATTAATCAATGTGCACATGTGGTACTTACCAGAGATCCAATCTTGTATATGTTCTCTTGAAATTACTTCCAATTAATACAGTTTTTTCATCGTAGTTATAGTTCAATTTTTCATGTACGTCTACAGCTGAAAATTGTCAAATTGACAAGCTAAGCCCCAAGCTTTTACTGCCTGTACTGATCTTTTTAAACAGATTAGAATAAGAAAGACTGATTCTGTGATTCGTTTAGGCAAAGGGGAAAGAAGGCAGAAAAGTTTTTACAATTATTCCTGTGTAGTATTAATTCTATCTCTTCTGATCTGCTAACTTGTGACAACAGTGGCCTTTAATGCCCATACCTGATCTTTCCCTGCTCTCCATTAGTTTCATATTTCTCTGAAATACAGAGCACCTCAAAACAAAAAAGGTAGCTCACACAAAGAGATGAGAAGTGCATGTTTTCTACCAACTGGTAATTATTTTTTGTAAGCATATGCATCTTCCCAGCATTTTCTTCAGAGTATAAAAACAAACCTAACCTCTACAGTCAAAAATCCTTATGTTTTGTTCTTTGCTTTTCAAAAATTTCTCTCTGGGGGTGTAGCTGAACAGCGAGAAAAAAATTTTGGTAGAAGCATAAAGTGTCTACCCACCCAAAGTCAAGCTGTCATCTCAGCTGGGGATGCTGACATTCAATGTTATATGCAGCTAAAGATAGAATGAGTGAGACTGCTGCCTAATAGGACTATCGTCAGTGGAACTGTTTCATCCCAGACCTGGAGACTACTTCTATTCTTCTTCTGAAACTAAAATTTTCACTCTTTCCAGACTTTTGCCTAAACAAACCTTTCTTAGTCACTTCTTGATTTTATTTTTTAAAATCTATTATATTTATCTATTATACCTTAGTTATTTGCAACTGCTTCTTCATTTTATCTGTGTAATTCCCATCTTACTAAGTAGGATTTTAAATCCTAACACTGTAAGTATTATTTATAAAATCAGGGATTAGGGATGGCTCTGAGGTTTAGAGTATCTGGTCACTCCACTTCAAAATGGAGAATGGCAAAGAAGCCTGCTTGAGTGAAGTTAGCTAAATTAACATGTTATTTTCTTAACAGAGACTTAGACCTAGCACAAGCTAACTTCAGGAAACTCCTCAGACTGTACAAAACTTCCTCTACTTTAACAGCTGTTTCAGAGAAGAAATTATTGAATTCAGGCAGAGATTGGATTGGACACTTTGTCACTGATTTCTAATGGGAAGTCCATAAAACCTCACTAGCTAATTAAGATCTGAAAATTATTCCTTTTCTTGGTAGCATGCTGTAGGGGCTCACTGTACGTCAAAGAAAAAATGCAAGACCAATGCTAACACCATGCTTAGAGTGGAATCAATGGAAATTATATCTGTGTCATGGAGGACCTCATTCCAGTATTTAAGAAGAATCAAAGGGTTAGTTTGCCCATAAATTGGCTTTTTACACTACTCATTTGGTGCAGAGGGAGTAGCAATTGAATCTGGGAACCTAAATGTTCTGGGATACACTATATAGCTAGCAAATTCAGCTCCTCTCCTACTTCCTGCACAGATGTCTCAGGCTGTAACAGTATTGTGTTTCACAGAGGTCTTTCTATTTGAAAAAAAAAAGTGTGTGGGAAAAGTGCCAGTCAGTTGTCTTCTGGTTATACTTCTGTAGCATCACTAGAATTCTCTTGTGCAGTCCAAGTAGCCTCTTTGATGGACAGCCTGGGGAAACATCTCTTGCCAGTTGGTGGTGTGACTGGATCCTCTTCTCCAGCTTTCTATTGCTAGATACACAGGAAATTTCTGATTTGTACCAGGGAATTAGGCTGTAGATTCAAATAAAAGAGCTCTGAGATGAACTTTGCCAGCCTCCTTGAGGTCTTCCTCTTTTTACTACCAAGCAACACAGGATAAATCTGGCTCCAAGAGGGGACGTAATTATCTAATCAATGAGGTCAGTAATTATTTTTTCAGAACATCACTTTAACTCTGTGTTCAAGTCAGTCAAACACACAGCTTTTCTATCTGTATTATCAGCCAGGTGGAGTTTACTAAATAAGCAGCACAACTGTTACCAGATCATGCACGGTTTTGTAGAAATATCTAGTCTCCAAACAGGGACTCTAAAAAAGGTTTTCCAGCTAACTGAACAGCATCTAAACAATTCAGTGAGATTTCAAGACAAAGCTAAAACTATCAAGCCCAAATCATACCCTTTTTGCACGATGTCCTAACCTTTGATAACAATGCAAAGCTAAAGCAGCCAGTTTTCCTGTGAAAAATCTCTTAGCAGGTCAAGGAAAGGAACAGCCTGACCCCTAGAAGACACACTGAGGGAAGAATAGCACAGAAGAAGGGCTCAGGCTGTGTATATGAGATCTGCAAATGAATAAAGACATCCTCAAAAGGGGTTCATAATTAAACAGTTAATCAAAAGGTTGTGTAGTAAGGATCTCCTCATCCTACTGGAAGGGTACATCAGGGGAAGAGCAGGAAGTGCATATAAGAATGTGCATTGACTTCCTGAGGAATTTCACAGTCTGGTGAGAGAAGAAACCTCGCTGCTTCTTTTTAAATCCCATATGATGCATGATTCACCCTAGGAATAAGATTTAGTTATGGAGGAAGAAATGCTAGGAGTTTTCATCACACATAAAACTTTGTCAAATTTTATTTGCATGAGGCAGTCGTTCCGTTTGGTTTTAGTGATTTTTTTTTTTTTTTTTTTTTTTATAAATTCCCTAAGGGCAAGGCTCAATATTTTTAGACTAGTTGTAGTTTGGAAGAGAAATCTTAGTCTTCCAACTTCATTTTAAGAGAGTAGACTAAATTCTCTCCTGCTTTTTCCATACATCTACCAGCTTCTGAAAGGTCATGCAAAGAGGAACTTGTTGGGGAGCTTTCATCTAGGCTGCTACGACCTGACCTGGCGTTCCTCTTACTGCAATATTTGATACTGCTATCACCAAAAAGAAAAACTGGGTATAAAATTTATTTACAGTGCTTTATTTGTTACACGCATTACCAGCTCTCACAGATGAAACAGAATCTGAACTCAAGTCTTGGCATGAAAAATAGTGTTGGAACTCATTAAATCGGCTTGAATAATATAGCAGGATAGCATCCCTGTTGGAAAATCTGAATTTGGTGTCATCATCTTTCTCAAAATAAAGTGTTAATGATTCCTCTTATGAACTTCTAGCATATGAAATGAACTTAGACAATCTGTTTTCTCAAGAACTGAAGAAAATAATTTCAAATATATAAAAAGGAATAAAACTTAGACAGCAACCTTAACAGTTCTCCCATTCCATCATTTGGGTTGATGACTTCTACATTTTGTAAAGAATCTTAAGTACAATAATATTTGTCTAAATACATATGACAATCTTCAGAATAAGGTCTCAGTAAGTCAGAATTCACTCAGTAAAATTTTGCCTGGGTGAGAAACTGATGATTTGTCACACTCTGAATAACAATGTATCTCCATGCTAAGAATTAAAACTGTGTTATATCTATGCATGTGTATAGGTACATATATATATACACACATGAAAATTATAAACAGTACCTATCTGTATATTACATACACATGTACATATATATAGTACATATGTATATACACATGTATACAAGTTCAAAGCAGAATAGAATACCTACAAGTTAATATATTACCGTTATATGTAATAGAAAATCACAGCTATGTTAGCAAAAGACATGCATAAACCCATTACTAACCCAGACCTCCATTACTAACCCAGACCTGTGTAACTGTGGCAACTGTCTCACATAAGCTTAAAACACAGCATGTAATAGCACAAACCATAGATATTAAGTAATTTTGTAGCACAACTAACCTCCATGCCATTTTAGAATTTAGAGCAAGAAGTGAGTATAAAGGTAAAGAAGAATTTATCAGAAACTCCTTCCCACTGGAGTTTAGATTACATATGGTATATAGAAATTCTATAGGTTACTACAAGGTTTTTTCCTCCAGAGACTTGAGTAACTGTAAAATACCCATATTTACATCACTGAATCTCACTCTATTTTTAAACATTGTTTACCTACCTAAAGTGGATGGTCTTAAGGATTGGGCTAGATCAGGTAGCTAAAAAAAAAGAGAATTGGAAACAGATTTTTAAACATATATTTGTTTCTATATTCAAACTTTTTCACTCTATTCATACACCATACTGACAGTTTAGAAAATCAGCAAAACCTTTTAGCTGTAATAAAACACACTTTTCTTTCCATAATTTATTTCTTCCTCTCTTTGCTATGATTCATGTATAAAAATGTGAAAAACACAGTGTACATCAATTTAACAAGAACCAACATTATATTAATAATCCTACTATCTAGCTTCCAATTGTGAGCCAGCTCCATATTACAGAGATTAAACTCACCCCTGAGCCACTTGCTGAAGGACCAGGAATGCTGAAACTGCCTGTCCTGGCCTCTAGCCCTAGATACACACCAAATATGTTTTAATTATGATTTATTGTATCATGAAGTTCACTACTTAATCACTCCAGTCCTGTGTGAATTTTAGTACACAATGTTTAACTCAGCACACTTGCACTCAATTGGCTGATGTTGAAACAACACTAAAATTCAAGACAAAGTATGCCCATACACAGGAAAGCAAAAATATGAAGGGCCTTTTCTCAAATCAAAATGCGTATATTTTAACTTGCAAACAAGCAGCAAACTTACTACAGTTTGCCTGTTTCATTATACATATATATATATATCACACAATCATCTAGGTTGGAAAAGACCTTGAAGATCACCTAGTCCAACCATTAACCTAACACTGACTGTTCTCAACTACACCATATGCCTATGTGCTATGTCGACCTGACTCTTAAACACCTCCAGGGATGGGGACTCCACCACTGCCCTGGGCAGCCCATTCCAACGCCTAACAATCCATTCTGTAAAGAAATACTTCCTAATATCCAGCCTAAACCTTCCCTGGCACAACTCGAGGCCATTGCCTCTTGTCCTATCGCTTGTTACTTGGTTAAAGAGACTCATCCCCAGCTCTCTGCAACCTCCTTTCAGGTAGTTGCAGAGGGTGATGAGGTCTCCCCTCAGCCTCCTCTTCTCCAGACTAAACAACCCCAGTTCCCTCAGCCGCTCCTCATAAGACCTGTGCTCCAGACCCTTCACCAGCTTTGTTGCCCTTCTCTGGACATGCTCGAGTAATTCCATGTCCTTTTTGTAGTGAGGGGCCTAAAACTGAACACAGTAATCGAGGTGCGGCCTCACCAGTGCCGAGTACAGGGGTAAGATCACTTCCCTGTCCCTGCTGGCCACGCTATTTCTGATACAGGCCAGGATGCCATTGGCCTTCTTGGCCACCTGGGCACACTGCTGGCTCATGTTCAGCCGGCTGTCAATCAACACCCCCAGGTCCCTCTCTGACTGGCAGCTCTCCAGCCACTCCTCCCCAGGCCTGTAGCGCTGCTGGGGGTTGTTGTGGCCCAAGTGCAGCACCCGGCATTTGGCCTTATTGAAACTCCTACAGTTGGCCTTAGCCCATCGCTCCAGCCTGTCCAGATCTCTCTGCAGAGCCTCCCTACCCTCGAGCAGATCAACACTCCCACCCAACTTGGTGTCATCTGCAAACTTACTGAGGGTGCACTCGATCCCCTCGTCTAGATCATCAATAAAGATGTTAAACAGGAGTGGCCCCAAAACCAAGCCCTGGGGGACACCACTTGTGACTGGCCGCCAACTGATTTTTAACTCCATTCACCACAACTCTTTGGGCCCGGCCATCCAGCCAGTTTTTCACCCAGCAAAGTGTGTGCCCATCCAAGCCACAAGCAGCCAGTTTCACCAGGAGAATGCTGTGGGAAACGGTGTCAAAGGCCTTACTGAAGTCAAGGTAAACTACATTCACAGCCTTTCCCTCATCCAATAAGCAGGTCACCCTATCGTCGAAGGAGATCAGGTTTGTCAAGCAGGACCTGCCTTTCATAAACCCATGCTGACTGGGCCTGATCATCTGGTTGTCCCGCAGGTGTTTTGTGATGATACTCAGGATGATGTACAATATATATGCTATGTTGTTTGGATCCATTAATGATAAATCTCATGAATGCAAAAATTAACTCACTATGCATTATGAGTAACTCTGGTAGAACGGACAGAAATAGCTAAAGCAGTTTTGTTAAGTAAAGCAATGTTTTTATGCAGCTGGAAAAAGTTTTCCACATTGTAGAAATATTTAAATGTCTAAATTACAGTGTTATGTTGGATATTCACCATTTTAGACATCTTCTACTTATTAATTTAAGAGTTTTCTGTGCAAACAGGTGACCTCTATGTATATATAGTCACTTGAATATCTGGAGAGGAAGACAAGATTGCACAGTTCTCCAGAAAGTAGCTATGAAAAGCCATAATATAATGAGTACTTCTTATCTATTCCTATTTGAATCTGTTTCTTCTACTAATTGCAAACCTCCTATTGTATTACCTCTTCTATATGTATACAAAGCAAAACTGAAACTATTTGTTCATACTTCCATTATCTGGTTCCTTTTATGACAAAGTCAGTCTCCTGACAGTCTAGATGAAAGAATGACAGTCTATAGTCTGCTCACTTATTGGCAACATGCTTGTTATCGACTCCGAGGTGTCTCATGGGGGGAACAAGTTCTAGAAACCTCCAGAAAAATCCTTACAGATTACTCCAATCTAAGCAGAGAATTTTACATAAAATGCCTTTTCCAATCATAAGTGATGGCATACAAGGAAATCCTTGGGATTTTGAAAAAAAAAAAAAAAAAAAAAAAAAAGAAAGAAGAAAAGACATTGATTTATTCTGTATGATTTTTCATACTCCATTGATGGTGTTAAAGAAAGCACACCATTTTTGACTGATTGGTCTGAAACAGAAAACAAAATATCTTTTTTGCTCACATCTTTTTTTGCTCACATCTTTGATCACCAGGAAGTATTTGTCACTACAATGTTTCCTATTTGGTCACAGAGCACAGGACAGCTTTTATTCCCATTTCTCCTTGAAGTTAACTAAAAGGAAGGAATATCTACATGTCTTGAAGTCAAGGTGAGACAAAAGCTGAAAAAATAAAATATTTGGGGGTTTTGTGTGCATTAAATCCAGAAAACTTTCCAAAAAACTCCCAAAACAGAAATGAAACTTCCTGGTGCAGGAACTAAAGGACATAGCTGCAAGTTGCCATGACCCTTTGTGCTGGGTCTGTGTGGTGGGGTTTTTGGTAGCGGGGGAGGGGCTACAGCAGTGGCCCCCTGTGAGAAGCTTCTTGAAGCTCCCCCAGCTGCAAGTCGGACCTGCCTCTGGCCAGGGCCAAGCCAATTAGCAACGGTGGCTGCGCCTCAGTGATAACGTATTTAAGAAGGGGAACCTTGGGGGTGGGGACTCGGATGAGTTACGAGAAGGACAGCTATATGAACACCAAGGCCAGTAGAAGAAGGAAGGGGAGGAGGTGCACCAGAGGAAACAGCCCCCCTGTATCCCCTGATGAGACAGTAGGGCCTCCCCCCCTGCCACCCATGGAGGTCACCAGAGGAGCAGAGATCCACCTACTGCCTGTGGGATCCACCGTGACCCTGTGGGAAGAAGCAGCCCCTGCTGTTGTAGTTGAGCACCGGGAGGACTGGAGCATGTGGGGGTGACCCATGCTGGAGCATCTCGGGAGGAATGCAACCCGTGGGGAGGACTCAAGATGGAGATGGTTTGTGAAGGACTCTCCCATGAGAGGGATGCCACGTGGAGCAGGGGGAAGAATGCAGAAAGGTGCTTCCCCCCCACCTTGGAGGAAGAAACGGCATGACTGACTGCACCCCCCTATCCCCTGCCCCTGTGCGGCTGGGGGAGGAGGTAGAGATATTGGGAATAAAGCTGAGCCAGGGAAGAAGGCAGGGGTGGGGGGAGGTGGTGTTAAGATGTGGTAATGTTTCTCACTATTCCATTCTGTCTGTTGTGTTGTTATCCTTAGTGTTTTGAATTAAAGTGACAGACTTTGTCTTCCCCTAACAAGCCTGTCTTTTGCCTATACTGATAAATGGGTGAGAGATCCCTTCCCTGTCCTTACCTCAATTCCTGAGACTTTCGTGTCTTCTTTTTCTCCTTCCCAGCACTGGGGGGAAAGGAATGAGTGAAGGGCTGCTGCGTGCTGCTCAGTTGCCCTCTGGGCTCAAACCACCACACCCCTTCACAAACTCACAAATTAGGGTTATGAGGAACAAGTGGAGAATGGAAACATTGCTGAGACTGCCAGTGAAACTTTTGGCAATAATTAGGCAGAGTGACTTAGCTCAACCATGTGCCAGAGTCTATAATCTCATTCTTATTCTGCAACTGTCTAGCTGTAAAACCTCTGCTCCTAATGCATGCAATCAATCCTTGGAAAAAGTTACGTCTTGCTATTCAAGTAATTCCCTCCCTAAGCAATATTTATGTTTCATGTACCTCGCACACAGCTAAAACCAGTATTCTTGGATGTACAGATCATGTGTCTCTAACTCAGAGAATGACTTTACATATTTGAGCAGGACGTACATTTCTGGGCTATCTACGGGACATTAGAAGATCAACTACTTCACTGCAAGGATTTAATCTGGATAGACAACTAAAAGAAGATAAAAACACAGTGTGTTCTGGCATTTACTTAGAGGTCAGTGAATCAGTGAACCTCAAATCAATTAAAATTTGGTGAGCTGTAATGTTCAAACCATCAGCACTTAAACATTCAGGAAAGCGTCTGCATTACAGGAAAGTTATTATCCAGCCACCACTTGTCAAGTCTGATAAATGGCCATCCCTTTTGGCTTACTAAAATGTGTTACCACAGACTATAGCTAATATTGCTGGACTAAATCTGGTAAAACCTATGCATTTCTTTGCATAACGTAGCAAAATAAGAAGTAGCAATCATTCCCATACTTTGCATATTATGTACAGAGACAAACATACTGATATTTCTTAACAATATAAATAATCATCATTAAGTAAATGAATAATGTTTTCAGAACTCTATGCATACTGTTGTAACAGTTTGTTATGACTTCACTCTCACACATCTAGTTTTATGATATGTGAAAAATGATGTAGCTGCATCTTATTAAATTAAATTAGACACCACATGCAGATTAAGCAATTGCTGTAATTACTCTGTAATTTCTAAAATACGTATAATAGGAATACACAAATGATATAAAGCTCATTTTTATGTAAACAGAGTAATTAATACAGAAATCTCAAATTCTCCTGACTGTCAAAAACAATATGCTTGCAAACTTTAGGAAGGGCTGGCACAATGCCTTCAAAGACTTTAGAAGAAATCGGGTAATAAGCTTTCAGCATAATAAATATATGCATAAAACATGCAAATGAAATTCAATAGGTATTATATAACAAACACTAGGATATGAAGCTATGATTCACCATTTGTTTTTTCTCTGGATAATAAAGACTAATTGCAACTGTGCTCATTTGAATTGGAAAAAAGCCATGTCTCATTATTAGAATGCAAAATGTGGGAGGTGGCTTCTACCACATATATCCTTGTTGTATTTTGATGGCTTGTTCTTCCTTCATACTCCTACCATGCACAGCTCAAGCTGGACAAAATTTCAAGATAAAATTGTTAAAACTAGGAGTCTGAGTGATTACTGAGTTCTTCCATTTTCTCAGAGGCAACACCACCAGTGGTTTCACCAGTGTTACACCAACTTAAAACTGTCCAGTGCAATAGGAAGTCAAACCCTTAGTGTATATTAGAAGGCAAATAACAGTCACAGAATCACAGAATCATTCAAGCTAGAAAAGACCCTTGGGATCATCAAGTCCAACCATCAGCCCTACAAGCCATTTAAAAGGAAATTTGTGTGCTGAGGCCAAAGAAAATACCAAGACAATGAAGGACACAAAAGGAACCATATACAAATCTCTTCTGCATTTTATATTAAGGGGTGCATACCAAATATTCTACATGCATAAACACTGTGTTAGCTATTGCAAGTGAAACACCATTTGTCATTACTTAGTCAACCATATTATTGAGAGCTAATGTGGACTCACGGAGATTATCGTGCATCTATATATTTTTTGTTGTTGTTAGTGTTCAGTATGTCTTTCCCAGGAATACAGCACATTGGAATAAACACTTCTGGTTTTTTCTAGCCATTGGAGCATTTTGAGGGAAAGGACAGCAGTTCAGATTTTTCGTACTGATTTTCTTCATCCTGGCCTAGAAAACATTCATAGTGAATCATTTATACTGATCTTCTATGACTATATTATGGCCAGCAGCAAAGACTCAGAGGCAATTGTTTCTGAAGTTTCTTTAGTAGTAGCCTAAGGGACACTCACAACAGGAATGACTTATGTTTATTCTACAAACAATTCTTGTTTTTTCATGTAACTTTTTCAAGAATTCATGGTTATGAGGAAATTTTTCTTGAGCAAAATGCACAGAAACCTGGAATTAGTTATAGAACAGCTGGATATTCTACATGTCTACTTCCCAATTAGTGACAGATAAGCTGTATAGATGAAATACAATATGTGAAACTTTCCACAAAAATCTCTCTAAGGAGGAAAAGCCTTCTGAAACCTGTAAAATATATTTTATGGTTTATTGCTGTTATAACTACTCTTTTCAGGGAGAACTCCTTTACAATCATCCCTGCCTCATGATCTGGTAGAAACCAGGTTCCTGAAATCTCATCATTATTTTTACTTGCACTATTTCAGTTCAGAAGTGTCCTTCACAAGCACATCTCTTATTTACAAGCACTGTGTCCTGCAGTACAAGGGTTGTAAACCAAATAGAAAAAATAATCATCTTTATCATGATTTTACAGATGTAAAATGTGTAACACAGGCAAAGATTAACCAAACAACTTGTCAAAACTCATATTGAATGTCCCTGGTCAACACCAAGTCCATCAAGTTACAAGCCAGTGCCTTAAACATAATATGAAAGAGAACTTTCAAAAGTCTCATTGTTAGCGATCCAACTGTAATGCACAGGATCTCTACTGTAGAAATGTTGATCATCATTGCCTTCTTACTTGACTTCCAAATTCAGATAGAATTTTTCAGGGAAAAGAAAGACAGAAAAATCAAAACAATAATCTGCTTATATCTGCAATCATTCTATCTATGCACTTTATTATAATTCTAGATAAAATGCTGAGACAGTTTCCAAAAATACCCAGACTTTGGAATATGGTACATACAATATGATGCTATTTTCAAGGAGGTTTAATGTTAAAAACTAAAAATAACACTAAAAATCTACATAGAACTTTCTATTTATTGATATCAAAACAGGAAGTTAAGTGTAATTATAGTTGCAATTCAGAATAATGAGGAAATGATTTGTCCAAAGCCCAGGAGAAAGTCAATGGAAGGCTATCCCACTCTAATTCTCTATCCAATGAACAGAGGCACCTCCCTATAAAAATAGGGAAAGATTTGTTCTGATGGACAAGTGATAATTATCTCAATGGGGACAATCTACTTTTACCTGAAACCTCTAGTGCTTTTGTTCTTTATTGATATGCCATCAGACTTACTGTCAATTGAAATCACTTCTGATTTACTTCTGGCAGAGGACAAAAGTGCTGAAAGTTGTCAGAGAAATATATAAAATAAGGAATCTAATACATGAAATTATCAGCATTGAAAAGACTCTTTTCGGTCCTGTCTGGATGGTCACTGTTAATTCAGTTCTACCTGACTACAAAACAAAAGTTAAATCCTAAGGAAGAAGCTTGTCAACACTTGCAGGTTATAATTGAGTATTTATCTGAGCACACAAGACAAATCCCTCAGTCTGCTTTCTACAGTATATTTTTCCTGTTTTTAAAATGAGATAATGATGATAGACTGAGATGCCTTGAATTCTGCAATATAACAAAACATCTTAATTCAGGTTTATTCTGCATACTGAAACCTGTCTCAGAGTGTGGAGAAGCAGGACAGACTGGCAGAAATTCACATTAGAGAAAGAAATTAGTATTTTAAGTTTTGTTACTTTTGGCAAAGGTTTTTTGCACAATTATTAGCCTTCCTTTAAAAAAGCCACACTGGTAACTGTTTAATGTAAATTGGTCAATATTGAGCAACGTACAAGCATGGTTGACTTGCTATGAAATCTATAGCCAGTGGGTTTAAATTCACCTTGCATACTATAACAAGACGGAGTATGTACACAGAACAGAGTACCACAGCTGGATTTTAAACAAATGGCAATCCATTAAGGCGCTTTTTTTCTCAAAACACTCTAAACTTCTCTTCTCATACATTTCAGACAGCCTGAGGGCAAACAAGGTTGCCTGTCAATTTATAGCCAAGTTTATACCTGCAAAGGCCCTGTGAGACTCTAAGACTCAAACAAATGTCCATTTCCTTTATGCTGCACTTGGGCTTTTGAGACCCATGTCCTCCAGGTGCATTAGCACTGTCTGAGACTCATTAATATGGCAAGACAGAAATTGTAAGTGATGGGCTGTGAGATGTTACTCCCAGTTTGGGATTCTAACAGGTAGTTTCACTAAAGGACTCTGTGCCATTAATTCTGTGGTACTCTTAATAGAAAACAATATAGAACAGACAAACTAATGCTGAGCAGTGAGGGCAATTCCAAGCACAGTGGTGAAGAAGAATCTAAGGCAAGAACAAGTTTAGTGTTAACATTTACAGGTGGCTTCCAGCTAGTCACATTCATTCAGTACTATTATTCTCTTGCGCCTGTATTCAACAGTTACATCTGAAATGTTGCTTCTTTAAGTATTTTCAAAACAAAACATGGTTCATGTTCTTTTTCCTCCTCCAAAATGTAGGCAATTTTGAATTTGTCAAGCATTTCTTACTCTGTTTCATTAAGCCTCTCACTGCTGTAAAATCACGTAGAGAGAACAGGATTCATTTGTGGAACAGAGACAGTTAGTCAACTGAACAGGTACTGTTTCAAGAAACTGAACACTCTCTGCAGGATTCCAGGTTTCCTTTTCCCTTCTAACGAGCTTTAACCTCTAACCAGAGGAGAGCAGAAGCAGGAGCAACCATAAGACTGCTGAAGGAATTCATACAGAGGTAGAGGATCTGTTAAAATTCCAGCAAAACATTTACTGACTGCACAGTCCAAATTAGCTGAATGACTCCCACCAACTTCAATGGATTTTAAATGTGGCCTCTAAATATCCTCTTACTTTATGCAGAATTAGAAATCCTATCAAGACGTACATGTTTATGCACTTCTGTGTTCAGAAGTCTTGTAGATTTAGGTTTTGGAAAATAATATTCACTTGAGGACTCTAAGAGCTACATACCACTCTACCCATGAGGGAACTTACAGCAGGAAGGTTATTGTTTAAGGACAGAACATATGTATTGAAAGACAAAGGCAGATGTAGCAAAAGGAACTTTTTACTTCCTGGTGTAAACCATCATAAATACAGAAATATGATCCCCACAAACATCATTTAGGCTTTTCCGCAGAAAAATATAGGGTAGAAGAGAAGCCATCTGCCCAACCTCCTGCTAAAGCATAGCTAACTTCAAAGAAAAATAAAGTTGCTCAGGCCCTTGTATGTTCTACCAATTTTTTTGATAAACATCCCTGTGGCACAACATGCATTATAACATTTTCCCCTCAGAGAAAATTCTTTAATAATGCAGTACATGGTCTTCATAGATTCCTTGTGTGAACTACCAAAAACTGTTATTATAAAAACAAGATTGGAAGACCTTAGCAACAATAAAATTACTGATAATATAGGTGAGAGAATCACAGGTGAAATTAAAGAATGTTTTAATACTGAAAACTGAAAAAGACGGAGGAAATAAACACTAATTATATGAAAAAAAAAAAATCTGTTTTTCATTTCTTTGTTTTTCCATTAAATTTGTTCCACTTCCCTTTTCCTGACTAATGACTTTTATGCAATAAATAAATAAATAAATATTTATGGATATTTCTGTATGGTTTTGGTCTTACTAACGGTACATCTTCCACTGTCTAAGAAAAGCCAGAACGAAAATAATATTAATCACATGCTGAATCTAATTACTTGCTTAGTCTTCTCACAGCCACTTTCTCCTAAGACAGTACAGGCAGTATGTGAGCTATGGATACACTGACTCATTATCTACTCATAATTTTCCCCTTGGCAACAACTTCCTCAGCTACTGAGATTGGGACCAATGTCTTTGTATCACACAGAAGATGCAGAACGGGTGCCATGCATCAGAAAGTTCTGTCTACATAGTAACCAGTCATTTTCAAAACTGTCTTTGAAGAAGGACGAGTTTATTCTCACAGTAAGACAGTTAAAATGTCAATTTCAAATTTGGCAAGACAGTTTACAGGCCAAACACTCTCTCTTGTGTTGACTCAGGGGTCTCAGGGTGTTTGTTCTCCATTCATCCTGTCTCTGGAAACTGTACTTCCCTGTGAGAGATGAGAAACCAGGCCTGTGAGAAACTAAGAAAAACAGCCCGAGAAAGCAAAAGTTGAGGCTGATCAAAGAAATGCCTCAAACACTCACAAGACAAAACTATGAGTCACAAGGTGCATTCTATGGAGGTCGAAGCTGATAAGGCTGCCCGAATAACACAAGATGGGACTGGAGGAGGGAGCCCTGTGGACACAGGATGGCTCTGCTCTGGTGCACCTGGCCAAAACTTCAAGGGCCATCTGTCCGGTGAATGACCTTTGCTTCATTATTCACAAAATGCATATTAAAGTTAACACCCCTCAATATGCTAACGAGGGCTAACATGATCATGATAATTACATCATCCCATGAAACACCTTACCCCTCCCCGTACATGGGATATGTAGGTATGTGGGTCGACCTAGGGGACGGACCCAAGGAAAGTGGGTATAAATCAAGAAGGGGGGGGTGGGCGGGGCCCGAGAGAGAGTGCAGTGAAGCGAAGAAGACGGATGCCAGCGAAAAAGACGGATGTCTCCTGTGCCTCCTGGAACCCTCGGCGGCGGGATCAGCGCAGAAACCCAGACCGGTGATCTGTATTTCCCCATTTCCTCTATCTCCCTCTTTTCCCTTTCCTATTAAAAAATGCAAGGCATATTATATTGCTTGCCACAACTTGCTATATACTTAGCCAACTATCGCGTGTTCAATTAGTACATTGTGAGTAGTTAATAAATGTTTAGACTTGGAGACTTGTTGTCCACTCCATTGGGGATTTGCGAATCTGAGTCACTTGTCCCCCTCGTCTGAGCGGGACGTGACATTCCCCCAGCCCAGAGCTCTGTCCCTGGACAAGGCATGTGCAAAAAAAGTGCTACTCAGAGAAAAAAAATTCATCTGCTGAACTGTTCTTATATCACAGAATCATAGAATGGTTTGGGTTGGAAGAGACCTTTAAAGTTCATCTAGTCAAACCACCCCCTGCAATGAGCAGGGACATCTTCAACTAGACCAGATTGCTCAGAGCCCTGTCCAACCTGACCTTGAACATTTCCAGGCATAGGGCATCTACCACCTCTTTGGGCAATCTGTTCCAGGGGTTCACCACCCTCATCATAACAAATTTCTTTCTTATATCTAGTCTGAGTCTACCTTCTTTTTGTTTAAAACTGTTACCCCTTGTCCTATCACAACAGGCCCTACTAAAAAGTCTGTCCCCATCTTTCTTACAAGCCCTTTTTAAGTACTGAAAGGCCGTAATAAAGCCTCCCCAGAACCTTCTCTTCTCCAGGCTGAACAACCCAAACTTTCTCAGCCTGTCTTCATAAGAGAGGTGTTCCATCCCTCCGACCATTTTTGTGGCTCTCCTCTGGACCCACTCCAACAGGTCCACATCTTTCCTGTACTGAGTGTGCCTTATCAGAGACGTCTACCACTTGCTGAGGAAAACTAATCACATTTTTATTCAACTGACTATCATGCACTGCACGTTTAAAAAGACTGCTCAAGAATACAGACAAATTGCCACAGGATAACATTGTTGTATTAAAAAAATGAACTTTTATGTTCTTGTTTAAAATCTGCTCTTGATTCACACTGCTGTAGCAACCACACCATTCACAACCAGCAAAATGAATCTCATGTATCAAGGTAATGACCAAACCCTTAGGTTGATATATAATATGCTACAGTATCTTGAGAAATGAGTAACACATCATTGTGCAAAAAATATACATATAGCAGGCAGAAGCTTGCATGCATAAAATAGAAGAAACTTAGTTTTAAAGTTGCATATGTGGGAAATTTTCTCCAGAAAGGAAAACAGAACACTGACAAATTTATGTTAATAACCATCTAGCTCTTCCTTTAAAATTAAAAAAAAAACAATCAACAGACTTTTCTCCTCTTTCTTCCACAAATTAATATGCTATTTTGCCAAGATTTGTTTATGAAGCATTCCTATATTACCAAATGTCATCATATTGGTAAAGAAATTAAAAATTCCTCTAAATAAAGAAAACTTCTTTTATTTGTTAATATTACCTATACGAGAATGTTCTTTGGAGTTTCTAGGTATCATCAGAACCACTTTCTCTTCAGTTTCTACTATTTTCTGTTCTCATATGTGTTCAGCCGCAGAACCAACTTGCAGGGGAAATGGTTTTCTCCACTTTGACCATGCTCACACAAGAGTAGGAAAGGCAGCATGATCCATAATTGCCCTGAGTAGGAGGGAGAAGAGGGGGGAACTGGCAACGATGAAAGGGGAAAGGAAATGTGTGAAAATATAGGCCATGTCAGGAGGCATGAAGTCCTGGCTGCCAATCACTAGATGCAGCAAGGAGAAGGGAACAGCCAAGTTCAGGGTTAGTATCAATATTTTTAAATGTCATATTCTTTCCTTTTTTTTTTTTTTTTATTTTTAGTTTAAATTTTCTGCTAAGAAGTCAAAAGTTAGAACTTAAAAACACAAGCTACTTTTAAAACAATGATTGAGATTACTTTAAAAAAATGTACTCATGCTATATTATAGATGTACACAAATAAAAAAACCCGACAATATAAACATGTAACGTTACATCTATCTTAGAAAATATGCTTAGAAAATATGGAGTCTCTTCTGATCTTTATAATGTTCTTCCCTTATGAAGAAATCTAAATAGCTTATTTTACAGATCTGAAAACAAAGGAATCTTTGAGGCTGTTCATATAAATTGGTGTCTGACACCAGAAATTTGACCAAGAAAGTACACGAAAGGAGAGATTATGTTTAAAGCAGACACTTTTTTAGGGATAAATCTGACTACTTCATCCATTGGAAAGCCTTTATATAGCTCAGTAAACAATCAGGGAGAAACTTTATTGTGCCTGAATCAATAGACATTAATGCAGTGCATTTCTGCCTGCTATATAATCATTTTTGCTGGAGTAATTTCTATTCAGAACCTCTTTCTACCTTTCCTTTCATTTCTCCTTTATATTAATTTCTTCTCTCTTTTCTTGTTTGAATGTTTACATTCAACTAAGGATTTTCTCCTATATTTATCAGCAGTGTTTGATCTAAATCACAAGAGGAAAGAACATATAGTCTTAGGTCATTCAGAAGGTCTCATTAGCTTGTTGATTATCCTCAGCTTTTTTGAGAGAAGGTTTCATTACCATGCAGACAGAAATAGCTTCTTTATTCAGACAGATTAAAGTTCAGTGTTCTATGAATTATGTCATGTAACAATTAAACTCATCAAAAGGCACACAGCTAATTAAATTCATATTGTACAGTCTAGTTATTGTTGCCACAAAGGATAAGGGGGAAAAAAATTCATAGAATCATAGAATGATTTGGGTTAAAGACCATCTAGTTCCACCCCCCCTGCCATGGGCAGGGACACCTTCCACTAGATCAAGTTGCTCAAAGCCCCGTCCAACCTGGCCTTGAACACTTCCAGGGAGGGGTCATCCACAACTTCTCTGGGCAACCTGTTCCTGTGTCTCACCACCCTCACAGTAAAGAATTTCTTCCTGATATCTAATCTGAATCTACCCTCTTTCAGTTTAAAACCATTACCCCTCATCCTATCACTACACTCCCTGATAAAGAGTCCCTCCCCATCTTTCCTGTAGGCCCCTTTAAGTACTGGAAGGCCGCTATAAGGTCTCCCTGGAGCCTTTTCTTCTCCAGGATGAACAATCCCATCTCTTTCAGCCTTGTCCTCATAGGGCAGGTGCTCCAGCCTCCTGATCGTCTTTGTGGCCCTCTTCTGGAGCTGCTTGAGCAGGTCCATGTTATTCTCATGTTGGGGGCCCCAGAGCTGGATGCAGTACTCCAGGTGGGGTCTCACAAGAGTGGAGTAGAGGGGAAGAATCACCTCCATTGACCTGCTGGCCACACTTCTCCTGATGCAGCACAGGACATGGTTGGCTTTCTGGGCTGCGAGCACACATTGCTGGCTCATAGCCAGTTTTCTACCCACTACTACTCCCAAGTCCTTCTCCGCTCAATCCACTCAATCCACTCATTGGCCAGTCTGTATTTTTGCTTGGGATATGATAATGTTTGCTGTCATCTCTAAGTTGCCACTGGTTTTAGTATAATATAGCTTAAAAGCTCAAATTCAGGCTACACAACAAAAAGACAGCACAACACTATTCATTTGGAATCACTTTTTTTCCATGTGTTTTTCTTTGGAATTAATTTCACACTCTGTTAACAGTAACACAAAAGGTATTCACTACTGATGTTTCTAGAAGATCAGACCACAATTCATTCTGACCCTTGAGGAATAAAGGTCAGGCCTAAGCTAGAAAATAATAGAAATGAGTTGTCAATCCACTGAGAATGCACCAGAACAAAGGAAATATCAGCTGACAAGTTGACACAGTCAACTCCCAGACTGGTATGATATTTACACAACCTACTTTATGCAGACTTTAATTGGGCTTTTCATTTTTGTGCTCTGAAATGTTGTATTAACTCCTGTATTATTACTTCTAAGGTATAGAAAACTTCAACGGACTAGTAGGACAGAAGAGGAATAAAAGGGAAACCTTTCCCACTGAGCCATAGCAATGTAAGTTCTTGTTCCCAGACTCTCCTTCACTTCAGCAGCTCAGTGGTTTTCCTGGGCTGCAGCTATCTATGCACAGTCTGTCTGTGTCCCTAAGAAAATTTTCTCATTTTGTAACACTGGGAACTTGGATCCACGTTTGTTGCCTATTTTTAGCAGCCTCCCTGTGCCTCCTGTGCTGTGTGCTCACTGCTTGGCTTGGTTTTTACCCCAATGCTCTTCATAACTGCTGCCTGAGGCCCCAAAAGACTTGAACCTTCCTTCCTTCAAGCATGGTCCCTGGGCTACCTCTGTCTCCCCATCCCTCAGAAGCATTTATCCAACCTTGTCATTCTCTTTTTGTACAAATATCACATAGAAATGTACACTAACATATAATAGTATATAAATCATTCTGTTCACAGGGGAAAAAAAACAGGGGTGAAACCTTCCTTAAAATACAATAAGCAATAGATGTTCACAGCTTGAAAGAAAACAGGGTAAAAAAATGTCAAGTTTCTTCTGGTAGGTAAGTGTGAACATATGACAATCTCCAGTCAACATAGAGCTGCGACTTTTGGGGCTTAAAACCTTTTTAGGTGCTGGATTACTTTAAATAATCAATGCTGATATCCCATATTGAGTAAAATGGACAGCTAGCCAAGCAGTTTAGTCAGTCATTCAGTTCTGCACTTATTTGATTACCAGAAGGAAGCAGAGTGATCTCCCAGACACACAACATTAACCTTCAATCAATAACCACTTTAATGGTAGATGGACTCCTTTCTTCAGGCCTCTTCCAGCTGCATTAATGTAGAATTGCTATTTGGATAATGATTAATATGCTCAATACATCAAAGATTAATTCCTGTTTACACTGGAAGATGCTGCATTATATATTTCCATACCACAGTCTCTGTCCTCTAGTCACGGACCTTGACAGTGACAGGGTTTTGATTACTTTCAGAATAGTCTCCATGATGAACAGGGATTTTATACTTGTGGTAATCTGTAGAGCAGAAAATGTTTAAAATGTTGTAATTTGAAGGAACCTACATATTCTCTGAACTCTGAATTGCTAGAAACAGTGTTAGGGGCTGAGCAGATGCATAAAGGAAATGCAGATGCTAAGCCTTTTCCCAATACTTTTTCTTCTGTTTCTAATGTAATAAAGATTAAGAAGGTAATTTATAAAAGGGTGTTTGGGTAGAAATATAACTTTGTTCTTAGCTCATCTTTGTTGAAATACAGTGGAAACACATAGATAGCAACTATTTGAATTATTTAGTAAATAAATGTCCAGTTCTTAGAAATACACCAGATTTAGAATACCAATTAAGAGATATGAGAATTTTAATGACATTATAATACAAATAATGTATGATTAAGTTATGTTACCAAACTTAATATATCACAGGGACTAGTAGAACTCCTTCCCACTAAGAGTTTGTATGGTTAGGATCTGCTTGACATTCTCTCTAAAACCTCATTTACCCTCATCGTTAGGAAAAAAAATATAAACCAGGGTTAGCAATAGCTTTTCTTATGTTTAACTAAAATGTTGTTAAGCAGTCTTACTCATTAGACAAGTAATTAGAAGCTTGGAAGTATTGGACAAGGTATTTAGAAGACTATATTTTTCCATTGCTAAATCAACAGATAACTCATATGAAAATCACTCTTTTTTAAAAAAGAAAATCCTTGCTTAAACATATATCTAACAGTCTGTCTAAGGCATCAAGGCTATAATTTTAATTGCTGAATTGACCCAACGGGATGTTTAGTCCTTCTGTCAGTGACCTTGCCCCTTTCAGCCCAGCCCTGTCTCACAGATGAAGAGATGGCTTGTTTTGAAATTTATTTTGAAAATCAACTGATTCAAACTCCTTTGAGCTAAAAAAAAAAAAAGTTTCACAGCCAAGCACCACCCTTCAAGAGTCCCGCTTTCCTCCCTCACTAAACTCCTGTGAGAGCATCTTGATCCAGGTGCTCCACTCATTGAGACAAACAGAATGGAGAGGCCAGCTGTAAACAGCGCGTGACCAGGCTGATGAGAATATGCCTACACTGCATGCTAAGCTTAGCTCTAAATCTGCCTGCAAGGCCATATTTGAAGGTCACACAAAAAAATTATTTCCAATCAGTGCTTGAGTTCACCCAGGCAAGTTATCTTTAACTTTTATGTGATATAGTCATGGCCATTCCAGGGACAGGACTTTCAGAGATACAAGCAAGCTGTAACCTTGGGGTCCTTCCTTTTAAGTGAGACTGGATGAACACAACCAAGGCACAAATCATTAAAACTCTTGAGTGTCCATACTGACAGAGTTGCACTAAGAGATTAGCTGGAAAGCAAGTTAGATGCTGACATACAAGTTTAATGTCAGTGCTTTGCTGAGCCAGTAGGAATTTTCTTCACAATACAAAGTTTCCAAGAGGTGGAAAGTGACTAGAGGCCAGCAGTACCACCACTCAAATCTCAAGATGCATATATTCATCTCCAGCAAAGTTATATATAGAATGTCATAAATATCACCGTTTATTATAGTTTAAGAGCTGTTCATCCTTGCTGAAGTTAAAGTTAAGGGTAATTTGGTTTTGACATCACTGGTGCCAAGATTTATTCCTGAACAATTTACATATAGCACAGTCTTATGAGGTCCGCTATAAAATAGGGGTTTTTTACCTTCTAGTCTAATATGGAAAAACAACATAAATTAAACCCAAATTTTCCTTTCCACTAATTGGGCATCAAATACCCATCACCAAAATTTGGAGCTTGGATGAATTTTCTCATCACAAACTTTTTCACCTGAGCTTTGTATTAAGAAAAAAAGTACATGGGGAACATAGAGGAGGGAACAAGAAAAAAAATATCTCTTCTCTCTATTTTCAAACACTGTTGTACAATAAGAGGAAACCATGGTCATTTTTCTTTTGTAGGGAAATTCAGGAAATCTACTGAAGTGAGGTGGGCAGAAAACTACAGATAATGACAAGATCACTTGCAGAAGCTTATGGAAGAAGGGTCTTCTTCTCATTGTGGCTTATTTAGGATCAGAAAATAGCATTTACGCTTAGCTTTTAAAAATAGCTTCTTTGTGCTAAGGTAATGGACTATATGCCAGATCTATCTGATTTTTCAAGGGATGTCACATATAGAAAACAAATCAAATGTTGCTGTTTCCACATGAAAGAAGATATGTACATGACCGAATAATGACTTTGATCTGGCTCAAGTTTAATGACAAAATATTATACTTTTCCACCCTAAGTATTCCCCATCAAGTCTTCCTATTTATTTCTATTCTTTGACTCAGATATGGTAATACATTTACATGTCATTGTTACTATGCTCATTAGAACAGTTGTTATGTACCACTCAATGTTTCAGTGGTGGAAGAAATATTCACTTATGATTTTAAAAGAATTTGTTTTTTACAGTGAAAAACAGTATATTCATTAACAATATTATTTATATTAATGCTTATTATTAACTCCAAACTTGATATAAATTTGCACTCTTTCATGTTTGTTGACTTGGAGCTCAATTGAAATTGCATTAAAAGGTAACAAAGTGATTCTTTTTTGTTAATATTTGTCAAATAATAAATAACCATGCTCAATTTTTTCATCTTTCTATATCACAGAAGCAACTCCAGTAGATCAAGTCCTGGTAGCCTCAGAAAGCAATAGTAGATGGTTTATAGGACCATTTGTTTGGCTTAGTTGTTCAATATCTTTGTCATGCATTATGCTAAGTGGAAGACAGTCAAAGGAAACAAGTGAGCTAGATCAAAATCAAAGGTGAGCAACAGTTCAGATAAGGAGTATGAGAAAGGTCATACTAAGAGAGGAAGAAAAAAGGAACATTGGCAGCAAATCAGTTTTGCATTTTGCCACAAGAAATAAGGAACTATGAAGATCGGACTTTACAGCATTATTCAATGTGAAAATAGGAAAAAAGACACATATTTTTACCTCTTGGTGTGTATCAGACATTGACAACCCTTCCTGTATTTGTAGCTGTAGAGTTTCAACATATTTATTGACATGTATCATATTTATCTGAAGTTCTTTATATATATCAAACCTCTAGTGAAATTAAAGTCTTATTTGCATAATGACAGAAAAAGTGGATTTTTTTATGTTAAGCAGTGGAGCAAAATGGTTAGTCTGGTCTGAATAATAAGCATGCAGTCTGGAAGTATTTGATGGCCAGTAATTCAGAATTATTCTGAGTCTTTAATTTGCTAAACTATACATTCAAGATACTTTTTTAGGAAATGACTGCTATATTTTCCATTCAACATTTTTGCCTCAGTTGTACAACTGTGTGCCTCACAAAGCTTATACAGGAATGAAAATCTGAATTTGTTAATAGATTTGTGGGCAAGAGGCCAAAATTTGTGAAACTGTGATTGACAATTGAGTATCAATTGAAAAGTCTTTCCTGGTCATTATTACTTGTGAAGAAATATCTGACTCATTCAAAACCAGCTATTCCTAAATAACTGTCAATTCCAAGGACATTAAAATTCTCCTAGAGTTCAAACATATTTTTGAACAATAGTTGTTGCAAGTAGAAGATGGCAAATTGCAATTTGTTTTGGTTTTTGGTTTTTGTTTTTTTTTTTTTTTCACCTGCATTCATCATTGGAACTTGTAATACAGTGTATTTTAATCTTTCTGCGATCCATTTACCTCCATCAGGGAAGGTTTAATGCCAATATCAGGGCATGACAGTCCAGTAAGAGCCCACTATCAAAGAGCTAGCAATGCTGGTTGTAAAGAAATCAAACTGCAGTGCAGCATTCTTCCCCTATCCTTAGCTTGCAGGCAGTACCTTCATGAAATGAAGAGAACTGACAGAGACTGATGAGAACTCAGTGTGACCACTGCTTTTAGAGGCAGGCTGAGCCAAAACAATTTGATGCAAGCAATATTATGATCAATAACACCTCCTAGGCTTTCATATTCCATTATGTACAAGTCTGTGTGGCTCTTTTCCTTCCTTCCTTCCTTCCTTCCTTCCTTCCTTCCTTCCTTCCTTCCTTCCTTCCTTCCTTCCTTCCTTCCTTCCTTCCTTCCTTCCTTCCTTCCTTCCTTCCTTCCTTCCTTCCTTCCTTCCTTCCCTTCCTTTCCTTCCTCCCCTTTTTCTTTTTTCTTTTTTGCAATTAAAAATGTTTCAGACCAGTGGTAGTGAACACTTCTACTGGATTTGTTTAAAGAAAACTGCCAGTGCCACCCTGGTGCACCTTTTGTGCATGCTTTGTAAACTTTAACAGTAAACAAAGCCATTTAAGGTGTTCTCATTTGCAACACCTGTTAGATAGTCCAGTTCACTAAAGGCTATTAGCATAGTGAAAAGATGATGAAATCTCCTGGATACTTGTGTAAAAGAATAGGTACAGTAAAAGTATTTAAAAAAAAAAAAAGCTTTGTGCAGTGCTCTCAGGCTAAGCAAAGTCACTGGATCAAAGTCTAGCTGAGGTAAACTGAATCGTATCAGCATCTAGCAAAGTAAGTAGAAAGTGTTATGCAATGTCACATTGCAAAATGCAAGCTCTTACCTATTTGGCAACCATCTCCACAGAATGTATTTCTTTTCAGCGTCACTGTTTTAGCACAGCACCTTTTCATCAAATGTCAGCTTAATCACAGTGCTGCTTATTATATTTTCAGTACATCAGCAGTTTTACAAAAGTCAAAACAATTCAGGAAAACTATATAATTCTGGCAAATCTAGGGGGACACATCCTAATTTTGGATGGAGTCAACTGTTTACCACATTGCAGTAAGTAATTTTAAATTTCATATTCACTGAAATATAAAAAAAAGGACCTTTCAAATGAAAATGTTCTTATTTAAGGAAATGGTCAAATGTTTACACTTCCTTAATAATCTTCCCCTATATTCACTGTTGACACCAAGATGAATCTGACAAACATTACAATGTTGTACCATCTACACAGTTGACCAAAAAACTTCATGTCACAGGAAGAGATCAACATATAGACTCTGTACTTCATTTCTCCTTTATCTTTCTGTAGATGAGTCAAGAATTCTTTTTTTCATGTAATCAGCTAGGGTTGATTAGACACACTGGTAAATAAAATAGTTTTCTGATCTGTTGTAAATGTATTCAGTTTCACACTTATTTTCCTCTCAGTAAATTAATAATAGAATTGCTATATTCTTTCTTGCTATGTAGCCCAGTTATTGGATCATGCAGGCAAAAAACCCTACTGAGATTACTCAATTTTATAATCTATTTTAGGCTTAGATATGTAATGGAAAGTTGTCATGGAGATCAATAATTAACCTGTTTATGTTTGACCTGCATATATCAACTGATAAAGGTATAGCTAGCAAAGCAATCTTTTACAGTTCTAGTTCTGAAGGGGAAGAAATAAAAATTCATACGTCTAAAAATGGCATAAACAGATTAAAGATTTTTTTTCTGTCTTTACAAGTCTTTGTAAGGACAAAAGAAATCATTACTTTTTTATCTTAGAACTGCATTTTAAATGACAACCAGCAATCAATGAAATTGCTCAGGCTGAGTCCATGCCAGACTAGAAACTTGCATTCTAATGCAGATTATAAGATCTTTAAAACAGAGACATTGCCATAGCCCTAGTCTGAAAATAACATCCACAACAGCTGACCTATGGATCTGAATCAATTATAATCTCTCTATTCTAGCATCTTTGCTGTTCTTTATCAACAATTATTTTATCTTAAAAATAAAGAAACTTGATGACTCTTTTCAATTCTCTCATGGGAAAAAGCAGGCTTACTTGCTTTATTTTAATTATTAAGGGATAGTTCATATTATTAGTACAATCCTGATAAAATCAACAGCAGTCTGCATATGGCATCTTTGTCTCTCAGATTTCCTGGTTGCAGGATATGTAGATTGCTGATGTCTTCATTCTTTAATGGGCAGGAAAATATAAACCATTTTTTCCTCTTTTCAGCTTCTCTGAAGTATCTAGACCCATTTATGTTAAATACTAAAATAAAAACAATAGCATTGGCAGTGTTTACTGTCTCTGCACTATTTTAACTATGACAAGATTGATATGTTCTCAGTGATAGATCTCAAAACGCATTTGTAAAAGAGGAATAATCTGCTTGAAATATTTTAATATGGTCCTGCAAAAAATAAAAATAATCAGTATTCTGCACATCTATATGCATATTTACATGAGCTATCTGGAAAAAAAGAATTTTTTATAACTGCAGATGACACAAAGACAGTGGCATGTTAATTCTAAGAGGAGGTCTTTTTACAAAGAAATTAAGATGGTTTGGTAAACTGGGTACATTTGAGACATCCATGCATATATCATTTGTTATATCCTATACGTATAAATCAAGAATACATGTCATAACAGTGAAGAAAAAGACTGAGTGTCCTAAAACTGTCTGGGAAGGATTTAAGGGTGGATAATCAGATGATTGTTGCTTACAGTATAGAGAAACAATTGAAAAACCAACTTGATCTCAGGTGTACGTGAGTAAATGGAAAATCTGCTAAAATTCCAAGGGAAATATGACCTGTATAAAGCTATTTGCAAGATCACTTACACAACAGTATGGTCATTTCTGCAGCTGCACCTTATAAGGTCCTGAAGCACTAGAAATAGCCCAAGAAATGCCCATGGGAATGATCTGAGATATGGAAAACTTGTTACATAGTGAAATATTAAGAAAACTCCTCCTACTTCCTCTAATGAGAAAGTCGAGATATTTTGATCTACAGGTACATGATGTGGGACAAATATTACTAAAACAAAGATGCTTTAAACCGGATGATAAGTTCATAAGGGTAAATAAGTACAAGCTGAAAATGGAAAAACTGGAGCTACAAATGATGTCAATCTTATTTTGACATAGATAATTTCAGCCCCTTTTGACTTCAGCATCAGTGAGCTTTGATCTCCATTTGATTGATTTCTTTGAAGTGTTAACAGGTTTCTCCCTGCTTTTTTTCCTATTCATTGTTAATTGAAAAAAAATATAATTGCTTACACAGTTATGCATTCGCTAATATATTGGATTGTTTCTGTCAAAGAATGTAGCTTAGATTTTAATAGTTACTATTTTTCTCATCTAGCAGCCTTTGGATGAATTAAGCATAACTAGATTGTAATTTCTGTTATTACACCTCTCATTTTTTGTTTAATTGACTGATATCACATATATCACCTAGGCTGTAAAGAGTATCACGTCCTGCAGAAAATGCCAGGCCCTTCAAGAAATAGCCACAAATGTCAGACTTGAAATTTGGATCTCAGTATGAACTTTTCTGCAGCTCAGAATTGTTTGGAAGATGATGCTGTTAAATTCATCATTATCAAAAATATCACTCTGGAGTTAGCAAATTATCAATAAAGATGACAGAAAATGGCTGTGGTATGGGACATAAGGTATTCTGGAAGAGGTAAAATGCTATTTACATACAAGAATACAAACTTTAGAAAGGGTCTGCTCTCATAACAAGGATAAACATGGTTTATTACAATTCTTCCTTTTCTCACCAAAGCAGTCAGCCCATGGTCAAAACTGACAACATTCTGAAAGAGAAAGTGGGGTCCTTCTGCAGTGGGCAGGTTGGAGAGCACAGCAGCCAACATCCTACCGCAGTTATTTCAGGTTCTCATTGACTACAAACAGCTATCTGGAGAATTTACAGCTCTTAATTCCCAACAGGATAGAAAGCTGAGTGAGTAAATGGCAAAGATATAAATGCATACTTTTCCCAGGAGTCATCATGAAGTCTGACCCTAATGGATCATTTATGAAACGGTTGATATTAAATACTCTCCAGTGCTGTCTGTCAAGCATGTAACATATACCCAAATTAAACATTGTTTTCTAACCAGAAAGGATTTGAAATTTTAAATGTCTTATCATTTTGTGAAACTCCATATGTTGGCAGCAATCTCAGGTAGATGGTTACTCCCATCCAAACACACAACCATATAGAATACAGTGTTTTTAAATGTAACTATTTTTTGTTTAAAAAAGTGATGGCCATATTTTACTTTCTTCTCAGATGATCAGGATTGGCTTCTGATGCGATCTGTTGAACGAACTGATGTCTCACCACACAGTAACAACAGTAGGATGGGTTTTGCTAATAGGCCTATAGTCCAAATAACACTAGCATGAAAACAGTTTACTGTGCACTATTTCAACAGAAAAATTTGAAAGATCAGTCATATTCCTTGTCAGATTTGTAAGGGCCTGGAATGACTTTTTGTGTGATCCATAAAACCTGCAAAGAAAGAATGTAATGCTTTAAGTTAGCAATGAAGTACTCTACATGGATATTCCTTCCTCAGTAATTTCGCCTGCAAATTAAAAAAAAAACAAAAACAAAAACCAAAAAATAAACAAACAAAAAAACTTGCTGGGGAAATGGGGAAAGTAAATGAGTCTTTTATTTGAAAATGAAAACAGTTGTTTACAGGACGGTAGAGCATGCAGTGTTGTAACATAGCTCTGTCACATAAATAGTATTCACTTTCAACAAGGTTATCTATCTGCTTAATATAACTGTTTCTAATAATTGGAGGTAAAAATAATGGAGCAATGTTTGGGCAGCAAGTCCTTGACTTATCTCCACCTGTATCACTGCGATATTTACTTATGCTACTCCATCATTATATGTCTCCAGAACTGGTAGTAAATTTCAGAAACAAGTATAGTACTTGAAGGCAGAGAAAAATGGCAGAACAATACTGGTTTTACTTATCTTAACATTCTTCTTGCTGTTGCCTCTAGGACAAATGAAATAACCCCCTTTTTTTTTTATGTTATACTCTAAATCCCTTCCCTATTTCTCAAATCATTTCCAATGTAAGTACTGTCACCACCAAAATTCTAGAAATCAGGAACAAAAATATTCCATATCATGAGCTATGCCTTGAAATCATGATGCTAAAATATTTTTTCTTTTTTTTTTTTTTTTGGGTGTCCTTTTTCTTCTTAAATGTAATGTTAAAGAACCAGAGTTGTAGCTAAATCATTGCTATTTCCTAATTTAGCTAATAAGAAATTGTCTATTTGGGAGGACTTTTTCTATATTCTTTTGTTCACATGTGCCAAAAACCAACAGAAATGGTTCTCCTAAATTATTTTGCTGATGTTATTTTTTTTATTATCTAAGTTTTAATTGAATCTCCATCTTTCGCACTGCTCTAATCGATGAAAATTGGGTAAGTCCTTACTTTAAAAAAGTATCATGTTTCCTAAGTAACACATTTTAAAGGTCGAAAAATGTACAGAAATGCACCCTAATTATATATTTCACACCAATTCTCTCTTTTAATTAGTATTATTTCTTTTTATGATTGCTATAGCTTCTTCCCCATTTTACAATGCATGATGCCAGTATATAACTCACAATTGCTTTCCCGATCAAGTCTGAATTCTGCAAATCCTGTCTCTCATGGTGAACAGGTTCACCAGCCTGATATATAAGATAATAGCATTTCAGAACCCTCCCTATAGGACAACTTGGTCCTCATTAATTTCCTAGAGCAGAGATTGTTTTAGGAGTTATTTAAATGTTAATTCACAAGTGGTAATATACTGGTGTTTGAGCCTTGCTGAGTTGGGTTTTAGTTTTAGTTAATAACTGATAACTTCTACGAAAAAATTAAGTTACTGAAAGAAGAATTTATTCTTTGTCATGCTGAGTTCTTCTTTCATTCCATGTCAAAGAGTTAAAAGTGTCTATTGTGCAGATTTCTTGTATAACTGCTGGGAAGGCTTGAAGAAAGACAAGCAGAGATATGTGAAGAAACCAACAATAAAAGTACAACTGGAAGCAAGACAAGTTTACCATTAAGCAACTGGGAAATAAAACTAGATATGGTACAGAAAGAGCAGACTTTCACATCACAGAATCACAAAATCACAGAATCACAGAATCACAGAATCGTCTAGGTTGGAAAAGACCTTGAAGATCATCCAGTCCAACCATGAACCTAACACTGACAGTTCCCAACTACACCATATCCCAAAGCACTATGTTGACCCGACTCTTAAACACCTCCAGGGATGGGGACTCCACCACTGCCCTGGGCAGCCCATTCCAACGCCTAACAACCCGTTCTGTAAAGAAATGCTTCCTAATATCCAGTCTAAACCTTCCCTGGCTCAACTTGAGGCCATTACCTCTTATCCTATCGCTTGTTACTTGGTTAAAGAGGCTCATCCCCAGCTCTCTGCAACCTCCTTTCAGGTAGTTGTAGAGGGCGATGAGGTCTCCCCTCAGCCTCCTCTTCTCCAGACTCAACAACCCCAGTTCCCTCAGCCGCTCCTCGTACGAAATGTGCTCCAGACCCTTCACCAGCTTCATTGCCCTTCTTTGGACACGCTTGAGTAATTGATTGAGTACCAAAAATTTTGTTAGATTTCAGTCTCCTTTGATTTTTAAACAGAAAATAAACCAACAGCTCACTAACTGAGAACACAGCTAGAAATGAATTACAGGGTGATATCACTGATCATGAAAAATAACCACTTGGTATCTTTTATGAAAACAAAAGAAAACAACACTGATAGCAGGAATTAATAAAATAGATAAAGGAAACAGATGTGATACATTGGTGAGAACAAGTCCAATCACATTTATTTTTGATAAAGAAACAAGCATTAATTTGTCTCTTGCATTTAAGTGTTTGTAGCACAAGTTTTTGTCACTCAGATAATAGCTAAACAAGAACGTCAAATGTGAAGATGAGTCATCTTTTTCTAGGAATTAGGTGACTGAGTTGTTTTAAACCTCTAACGACATATTTGTCACACACTGATTTGGCAGAGGCTCTAGCTTATCAGTATTTGTATGGTGGAAACACTAAATCTGAACTGTAGCTACTAAACAGCACTCCCAAATAATTCTCCAGACTGTTTTTGTGCTATGGTACTATTTCTGAGCCAAATCTCTTGGTCTGAGATAAAGTGTTGTTTTGATGACTGTTTTCCCAAGATTTTCTTTTAATTAATTCACTGTTGCCATCTTCATCTCCTCCCTGCACCCCTACTAGGTCTGCTACTTCATGGTGTCTCCCCACTTGCCTCCCAGGTTTGGGGATGGGAAGCTGCCTCTTCCTGCCAGCTCCAGCGTGGTGCTTACTATCAATTTGCTCTCTTATATTCTGTCATTAGCATTGGTGTGTCTTGCTAGAAAGACTTATCTGACCAACTCCCAAGTCAGTGGTCTATCTTCAAGGTTAGTCTCACTCTGAGCTACCTGTCCTATTCATAAACAAAACAACCTATCCAGAAAGCACTGAATTTCATTTCCCTTTTTGTTCTTAGGTGGACAGACAACAGTTTTTATAGTTGAGTTGGTCAAGTAGATACAGAATATATTCAGGCAGTGTTTGTTGTGTTCTTTTCTTCAAAGACTTGGAATTTGCTGATTTGATTACACAGTTTGGGCTACATAAATGGTCAGATTATGCACACATCATTATTCCTGACCTTTCATTTCCCTTTAATCCTAAAATCCAATTTGTTTTATGAGTGTCCTGATAGATGGTGAAGGAGAAAAGAAAACACTTCAAGGGGAACAAGGGGTACCTGGACAATTTGAAAACACAAATAAATAAATAAATAAATAAATAAATTACTCTCTTCTTGTGCATGTAAAAACCCAATAGCTTTAAAGATAACTGATCATTTAGGGATGTAAAAGTTGTTTCAGATAAGGGAGACAACACATACTAATCAGCTGTTTAACATACTTTGTATTGATCTTTGTCTTATACATATGGGAGAATGTTTCAGACCAAAGTATGAATGGTCAGCTATTTTTGTCTCTCTTTTCAGCAGCTGCAAAGTGCAAGAGAACTTTTCTTTCTTATCTTTGCTTTACATATAAAACTCTAGTCTAGATTTTTAGTAGATACAGATAGGCACAAATGCCCTCAGTTTTAATGCAGAGGACAGCATTTCTGAATCACTGTTTTTTGTGTTAGCCACACCCATGAACTTAATTTTCCATAGGGTTTTGGCAAGTCCAAAGTACTGTCTTGGGTCTTGATTATCTATTGAATTTCCTGCAAAAATACTTATGCATATTTAAGAATTTTCCTTGAGAAAATTGTAAGTAAAAAAAAAAATCCTTTTTGTTTTTCTGTCACTGACAAACATATAAAGGTATAAAATAATACCATATAAATGTTCTCTTTTTGATGCTAATAAATGAATTCGAGATAGAAGTCATTCTATTGCATAAAATCTTTCCCAAAGAATGAACAAGTGTATCTTAATTATAGTTACAAACAAGTACGTGCACACAAGAAGCACGTGCACATCTTTTTCATTTGATCAAGAAGGATAACTATGGCACTAATGTTATTTTTTAACAACAATATTCTAGTCAAATTTCATTTTGTTTGGCACTGTTAAAATATGGAGAAAATGACAGCTCCCGACACAAAAATTTAATAGCTAAAAATACAGTATTACAGGCTAAGGTTTTTAAGTTATTCAAGATTCTTGCTGGTTTTTAAAAGTTGTTATCGATATTTGGATTGCCATGGAACTTTGTTTTTAGCTTTACTATTTTTTTATTAGAAACATTAGCTAGTCTTGAAAGTGATATGTTCATGCAGTAAAGGCTAGTAAACTCACTCTGTTTACAGCTCATTTACAACTGCCACATATTTACATAAAACATTGAAATAAAGTCAGCGCTAATGTGCTTCTTTCTTTGGATATGATGCTCAATCTGTATAACTATAGAAACACACATATCTTAATACAGTATGAATGTGATTAAGTATTGTCTGTATCATTTTTTCCTACCTTCCAACCTTATTCTTTAACTTTGGGATTATTACATGTATCAAATTTTTAAAATCCAAACATATGTATACATGGATATATAGGGTAAAAGTCATACCAGTTTTGGGCCGTGAAAAGGTTTCTTATGAAAAGATAAGCATTACTTCAAGGGATTTACAGCTTTAATTTTGCCTTTATGTTAGTTATACTCAATATGTTGTTTCTTTCAGAGCTGCCACCTGCAACAGTTTTACATCAATTGTTATATAATTAATGTGTCAAGTTTGGTCTTCAGGATTACTGAGAGATTTACCTATTCACTCTCTACTTACTTTGCAAAATGGAGTACTTTCAACCTGAAATCAGCTACCAGATTTAAACATTCTGTGCTTAATGAACAAAAACCTACCTCTAAAGGGAATCCTAACAAACTAATTCTTAAAGTCATGGAATATAATTGCAAAGTTGTAATTCAGAACAAATATATGTAATTATAAATCATCCAGCACCCTATGATAATTTTATATTTCTAAATAGAGCTTTCTTAGAAAAACATGACTGGTGAGAAAACTAATTTTCTAACACACTAGTGAGTCAAAGTAGGAAGTTTATTGTCGGCTAGTCAGTGTTGCAGATTTGCTTTCAGTTGCTGTAAATCAAAACCTATTTTTTCTCCCCCTTCCACAATTATTTCTATAAACAAAACCAAGACATTTTGTATTTTTGTATTTTGAAATTAAGATCTTAGTTAAATATTGCATAAACTATATTTTTGCTCATTTTTTACATTGTGACCCAGATTTCACTTGAAGCTTTTCATGCTTTGTTGCACAAAGTACAAATAAAACAGTGAATTCATCTTTATGAGACTGTGAAGGCAATCCACTTACAGTAAGATAGAGCAATTTCATTTCCCTTTTACACTTAAATGCAGAATGTGTTGGATCCAATACTACCATTTCACTTAATTCTCTGCTTCTCATCTCTTCAACTAAAAAAAATGTATATATATTTCTTTCTGTGTGGGTGTGTGTATAAAGAAACATGTTCACTGCCTAAATTATACCTGAAGGCAGAAAATTACAGCAGAATACAATAAATGACTCCACCAAAAAAAAGACTAATGCATAGGCATAGAAAGTGAACTTATCCCCACACATCAGCATAGCCTCTCTTAGCTATAGCTAGACTCTCAAACTAGTTTTCTACTGTATCAATTTGTATGTCATTAAAATTAATTGAAAGCTACAATAATAACATGAGTGAGGAGAGCATTGCATCATATTTTTTTCTCTTTCTAGGTTTGGCTGTGTGTGTATGGCGGTGCCTTTACTTTTTCCCCACACGGTTCTCTACTTCCCTGAGTGGGAAGTGGTAGATTCCCCAATCCTGGAGGCGTTTAAGAGTCGGGTTGACATAGCGCTTAGGAATATGGTGTAGTTGAGAACTGTCAGTGTTAGGTTAATGGTTGGAGTAGATGATCTTTAAGGTTTTTTCCGACCTTGATTATTCTGTGATTCTGTGATATAACTTAGCCCTGGTTTTATCCAATACAATACTGTATAAGCTAGAAAGGATCTGGGTCCTTGGTGTATAGGTAAATGGATATAACATGCATATGCAGGCCTTTTAAAGTAATGTAATACTAACATTTACTACCACATAATACTCACATAATAACCATGCTGCCAGAATCAGATGATATTCACTTAAGAGTTTAATAAGAACTCAAGGAAAGAAAAAATGAATACTAATGATGATGTATAACCTCTCACTGATAATCACTTGATACCTATGGACTGAAGGGAAGCAAATGTGGATCTTTGTTTTATAAAGTGTTCCAAAAGGATTTAAGGAACTTCAGACTTGTTAATAGGTATTAAAAGGATAAATAAAGAAAAAAGAAGAAAAAAGAAAAAAAAAATTGAGGACATTGGGTAAAATCAGTCTACTTGGGAAGGGACAACAGTCCTTCCTCTTACAGAAGCCAATGTTGCAAGACTTTAGGAGTCACCTGACTTTTCAGCACATTCGGATAAGAGTAACCAAGTTCTTGTGTCTTCCTTAAATTTCCAAAAGGATTTGGAAAAAATTCCTTATCTCAGGCTTTTAAGAAAACTAAGCAGCCACGGCATGGACCATTTAAAGATATTAATTAAGAGTATAGGAGTAAAGAGCTATTTTGCAGAACGGAGGGCAGTCACCAATGGAATTCCTCCAGAGCCTGAGCTTGAATCAGTTCTGGCATCTGTGTTGTCTGACATAAATAACCTGGACAAGAGGCAAGCAGTGAGGTGAGCTGGTTTGCTGATGAAGTTATTTAAGACAGTAAGGACAACTGCAAAGAATTGTTGAAGGATCTTAGGGGCCTAAATAATGGAACGACAAAATTAGGTGTGAAAATTGTTATAGATTAATATAAAATTGCACATGAGGAAAAATAAATCTACTTCCACAAATAAAACAATGAACTCTAGTTTACCATCAGGAGGTACAGGCTGGTGTTAGGAGAGTTTCATCAGAAGACCTATAGTTGTTTGGTATCAGAGAAGCAAATCACTGCTATGAATCAGGAGCAAAAGAATAGAGGAAAAAACTAAGAAAGAACATCATCCTGCCATGGTATAAATCTATACTCTCCTACATCTTATGGGGGAAAAAAAAGGACTAGTGGTCATCAGCAAAGGTAGTAGGAGCCAGACTCAAAGCAAACAATAACCAGTCATTCTTCAATAATGCTGCTTGCTAAAAGATAACTGTGAATGGAAAATGGTGTATAAATACATATATATATTTTCAAAGGTTACTAGCCAGGCAAATCACTTAACAACATCTCTCAGTGTCCAAAAATATTTGGAGAATGCAAAGGTATCCACTTTCCTTCTTCTTGCTGTTCTCTTACTATCTACTTAGATCCATTGTTACAGATGTAGTATTGTTAGACAGAACCTTTACTGAGGCACTACAGTTTATGTAAACTGCATCATCTGAGCATTGCTCCTATATTTATCCTCTGCATTTTCCCATTTGTTGACACTTGTAGTATCTGGGACACAGACACAAGAGAGTAAAAATTACACTAACACTGCAAGTGTTGAGAAGAAACAGAAGAAATTTGTCACTAGGATAGATTTTATTTATAATTTTTTAAAAAAACTGTAGCATAAGAGATTTGTTGTATACCAGCCCAGACTATTTAAATTATTTTTTTTACTATAATATGGGATGTAAACGATCAGCATGACACATAATTTATCATGTATCTCCTTTCAATCTTGAAATAAATTGCAAGGAAGTTATAAAACAATTTAATAGCCTTATTTTGAAATTGTTTTTTGCACCAAAAAGAAACTGTTAGAATATCATATGGCATTATGATTTGGCTTTAAAAGATACTCTTTCATACATTTCCAGGTTTTCTGAGATTTTAATAGTCAACAAACTCTGCATAGAGCATAAGAAGGTAATAACTATGAAAGCTTTGCAGTAAAACTAGTTCTGAGTTTACTTTTTCCATTCCGGAAAAAAAAAAAAAAAAAAAAAAATTGTTCCTAAAAGTAAAAGAAAAAATGTTTCAATTCTGAATGCAAAGCACAAGTAATCCAAAATATAACTCTCTGGATGAAGAGTACTTAAAAAACATTAGAACCCAGAACAAGAGAATAAAAGAAAGCAAGGCTTTGAAATTATTGAGTCATTATTGATTGGGTTCTACACTTCCCTGAATTAATTTTCAGTGGATTTTCCTGAAGAGTATGTGAAAGATATTTTGAGTTTGCTTCTTGCTTTAGCATCATCCACATAGCTAGCCTACAAATATATTATGGTAAGTTCTGATTTATACAGGCCTATTTCAAACACATTCTATCTCTCTTTACCTCTGTGCTTCTTGTTCAGCATCTTCACTCAGACTAGAGCTGGTGAAATATTTTTAAAGACTTCATCCTACTATTTTTCCAATTTTTGTTTAGATTTTTTGTATGCTTGGGGAAGAAAAATAGCTGGTTTTGTGGAATGTTTTTTAAAAATGTCTCATTCCAGTTTCAAAAAACAAAAATTAAAAAAAATCAGGCTTTGGAAAATTTCAAATATCTGGAGTTATGGAAGGGAAATAGGGTAAGCGGATTCTATCATGGAATACTGAAAGTGAGGCTGGAAGATAACAGGAGGGAGAAAAATGAGCTTTACTGTGAGGAGTAAACAGGTTGTTGTTGCCAGTACACAGACTGATGTAGTCTTAGAAAATGGAAAACAGTTCTCTAACTGTGTGTATCTGATTGAGGACATTATTGCACATTGCTTTTTGCTGATTACTTAGTACTTATAAAAGTAAGTTCATGGCTCTAAGTGATCATGTTACATGGCAAGACTGTTATCTATCCATGCCCATATCCTCCTACTTGCTTACCAGATAATTAAGAAAGGAAAAAGGGCATTTCTTAAAAAATAAATAACTAGATACTGAATTGAAAAGCAGAGAGAATAAACAATAAGGATAAACAGTAGCTTTGGGGGAGAAATATACAGATCCATTCAATGGTTCACAGATAGGAAACTAGTGGAATAACTCTGTAAGATTATTAACTTAATCTGTCTTGGACATGTGCAGTTGTGGAAAAGAGACTGAGAAGAAGGAAAGGTTAGGGAATGAGTGTGTCTCTGTAAATAACAGCAACTGCAGAAATAAAGCAAATTATTTGCAAAAGCATTTAAGATCCCTGTGTGAATTCAGAGCTCATTGGGAGCTTGGGGGAAAGTATATGCTTTTGTCATCATCTTTCCTCTCCATCAAACACTGCCAGACATACAGCCACATTAGACAGTGCTATCGTGACTGTTTAGAGCTAGACTGCCTCTGATCTGATGAACCAGCTATTCAGACGTAACTGGTGTGGCAACATAACCACTTCTTAAAACCACCAGGTGGTGCATAAGCTTTAACATAATGCAGACAATAATTTCTCCTGTCTGGGATCTTTATTCTAATGGAAGGGTTCCTCAAACAAAAGAAAGCATACATTTGACATTTAGTCCACTGTAGTTAATTAGTTCTAGGGATTTTTACCACAATGGAAAGGAAAAAAGACCCACCCAACACTAAGCATATACTAGTATTCATACGATTTCAGTAAAATAGAGTATGAATAATCCCCTTTCGTCTCTGTATCTGGTATTATATTGATTATACTTTCAACCTTGGTTATGAACTACGTTTCAAAGCATTAAGTGTCTTTGCATCACTGTATTACAAATCCTGTAACAGTATCACCTGCTATAAAAAGTAGACTGCCAGAATTCCTACCAAAATTATGGTAGGAAATTGCAATTCTTTAAAACACAGAACAACAACCTTTTATTTTTTACCTTAATATATTGTTGAATCATGAATGTCAAACATTATCACTACATATTAATAAGATATTCAATTGCTTTGCACAATTCACTTTGATTTAGAGACCATGCAAAGTAACCAGCTGGCTTATATCTAACAATAGTACAATGTTTCTGCTAAATGGTTTCTAGATAGAATTTTCTTCCCCACAAAGCTCTTTGAATGTCAGTATTTGTGAGATATTACTTGGTTTTCTTTAAATTCAAATAAAACATTGTTTTTCAAAAAATATTAAGATTTTTTCCTGTGAAAACAAAACATTTCCTGATTACTTCTATAAACAGCAATAGTTTTCAGAGTGCTAAGAGATTAGTGGGGCAGTAATTGGTAAACTAAGATAAGAAGAATTCAATCCAGTGAGCCTATTTATAAACAAAAAATAAGAAGTGCATGAAGTACACATACTGTGCTAAGAGTCTGCAAGTGAAAAACATGTGACATACCTACAAAGATTCATGTCTATTTTAATGAAAATGTTTAATTACTGTTTTCTCCAAACAAATTTTCTAGTAAGTTTTGCACTCATTAATTAGATGCTGAACAAACAGAGAAAACTGTTACACCATCATTTATCATGGTCTTCTGAATCACAGAATGTGGTCTTTGTTCTGGTTGCAAGTCACTGCATGCAAAGCTGACCTGTACCTTATTTTCAACGTAACTATTTCTAGCTGTGAGGTTTTATCCAATAACAGCAGTGGGTAGGAGTGGACCTTGGATGTTTACTGGCAGGTCTACTCATGAATTAAAAAGAAGGAAAAACTTGTCTTATCTGTAATATGAAGGTTTATAGATCAGACTCTCGATTTGCACAAAGAAGATATTTTATAAACAGCAATTTTCAGGAGATCATCAGGTCAAGAGCGCTATTTTAATTTCTACTGTAGCTCTGGCTTTACTGCTGGAGACTTGGGTTTTTGTTAAAATGTATGTGCACTTAACTGTCACACTATACAGCACTAATTTTGATTAAAATGTCATATCATTAATGAGTGCATTAATTATGTTCTTAATCATTATAAAAAAGCACGGAACATTTTATTGAATAACTTACTGGCTACCTCTCTAGTATTTGGGAAGGTTCATTTCTTCAGAAAGAAATTAGTTATGGACTTGAATAGATATACAACATTTGATTATTTAAGAGCTCATCAGTAACAACTTGGAAGATTCTTTGCAGAGTTTTTGGTGATATACTGTAAGAAACAGCACAAATGTATAAATAACCCAGTACAAACAAGTGCCTATATAATTTCTCTGTTCTTTCTGTAATTTTGTGGTTTCTATTTGCTCATCACCTACAACCTTGCTGGAATTGTATATGCAGTTTGCTTACTGCTTATTCAACAACAGAGCCGATGGAAGACAAAATGAGTAATTAGAAAGTGCCTCTACTACAACACAGCTTATCTCAACAAGACTGCCCTCAACTGTCAAACAATTCCAGTATCACCGTGAAAAGCACTATCCAAAGTTATAGCTTCCTATAAGACAATCATTCTAGATGGGTCCTAATTCTGCTGTAACACCTCTAGCTTCCTTCGAAATGGTAAGTTCTATTGCATTTCCCTGCACATAGAGACAGCCAGAAGATTTAAGTGTGTTGTAAATGAAAACTATGCTACTCTACAGTTTCATTCTGTCTCTATTTTAAATTTCAGAACACAGCACACTAAGTTTACCATATCACACCTACTTTACCATATTAGTTTCAGGGTTGAAACAGAAGATACTGGCCAGCAAATAATATCATTACTTAAAGCATATATATTAAATGTACTATTGAAATTAGTCTTCTAAAATTATGCTTTAAAACATTTGTCAGGTTGATATTTATATTCCCATTACTAGTTTTCATTACATAAGTGTGGTGGCTGACTTTGGCCAGCTGCCAAATGCCCACCCAGCTCCTCCACCTCAATCCCTCTCCTCAACAGGACAGGGGGTAAAAATAAGATGGAAAAGCTCATGGCCTGAAATAAAGACAGGGAAATCCCTTACCAATTACCGTCATGTGCAAAACAGTCCCATCTTGGGGGAAATTAATTTAATTTATTGCCCATTAAAATAGAGTTGGATGGTGAGAAAAAAAAAGGCAAAAAATAAACCACCTGTCCTCTACCCTTCCTTCTTCCCAGACTCACCTTCACCCTTTCACTGCTGACTCCTTGACCTCCTTCCCCCCGAGCAGTGCAGGGGGATGGGGAATGGGGGGCTGCGGTCAATCCCTAACAGCTCCTCTCTGCCTCTCCTTCCTCATCACACTTTTTCCTGCTCCAGCCCAGGGCCTTCCCTTGGAACTGGCTGTGTCCAGCACCAGGCAGCTCCAGCCTCTCCTCATAGAGGCCACCCCCGCATACCCTGACTGCTGCTGCCAGCACCGGGACACCCGCACTCAGCACAACAGGATAATTATAACCTATATACATACATAATCTATATATATCCTATATATACACATAGGTGTATCACATGAAGATATATACAAGCAAGTAAAATGGTTTGCTGAACCCTTTTTCAACATATCTGTTGAATGCGTTCTTCTGGCTATATCTGGTGAAGAGAGCAGCTTTGACTTGAAAAAGCGTAAGTGAGGGGGGCCGGGTACTTGGCTGGCTGTGCTGGTACTGCCTGTCCTGGAAAGACATTTCTAATAGCAAGTCTTCTGAAGTTAATATGCCTACGCCATAATAACCCTTCAGGCAATTAGAAAATATCTAGCACTAAAAATGATCACCTTTAGGATTCTGTAAAGAAAATTACAAATTTTCTGAGCCCCACCCATCTGATAACACCTCAGATTCACCCATACTCTCTCAACTCTCTCAGAAAATCACCATTAGAAATAAAAGCATTAGTCTTTAATGAAAGAACTGAAAGCACATAGAATGTGTCATATATCTGGCATTTATGGTTGTTGTGTTAATTTTTGTCTTAATATAATGGAGAACGCAATTAAAAAAAAATTTAAGGAAAGAAATATAAGCTTTGAATAGAAATCTAAGCCTGGCTCTGCTAAAAGCAGAGATTTTTTTTTCTTCTTCAGTTCTTAAGACTGAACATCTTCCTTCCTGTCTTGTTTCTTTATCATGTTATTTGCAGGTGAAAACACTGATATGCTCCTCGACCTTTCACTTTAGAGGGAATAGGCACATGGTTCAAACCACAGCACAGAATAAAATTTTACGATTATACGGAGTTTTGTTCCACTTCTGCCCAGCTCTTTACCCTTGACCAGATCAATTCAACTTTCTGCTTCTTCTCCTTGTGCCTGGTGCCTCTGTTCATATAGGATCAATTCAGAAGGAGCAATTTAACAGACAGAATGTATATTTATTTTAGTAGGACTTGAACAAGGACGATGATAGTTTACCTGTATAAAGATGGTTTACTGAACTGAGAGGCTATAACATAAACTCACTTGGACAGAAAATTTTTTTACTATACATAACATAAATGTGTGAAGTAGCAATGAAAACTCCTTAGGTTTATTTTCTATCTCATGAAATGCAGAACATTTTTTCCTACTTACTGCAGCAAATGGTTGCATAAGAATCACAGAATCACAGCATCATCTAGGTTGGAAAGGACCTTGAAGATCATCTAGTCCAACCTTTAACCTAGCACTGACAGATCCCAACTACACCATATCCTTAAGCGCTATGTCAACCCAACTCTTAAACACCTCCAGGGATGGGGACTCCACCACCTCTCTGGGCAGCCCATTCCAACACTTAACAACCTGTTCTGTAAAGAAATACTTCCTAATAGCTAGTCTAAATCTAGAATATTGCTTGAAAAGAATATTGCTTGAAAAACAATATCAAGTTATCTGATGACTTTTGTCAATAAATTTTTTTACATTTTTTTTAACAGTTTCTGAAGAATTGAGAAAAATGTTTGGAAATCTGAATTTTATTTACAAAACTGAAGGCTAATTGTAACAATCTCTAAAATGTATGTTAGAGCATATGTAACGTTTAATAATGTATACTTATAAAATATATATGCATGCACAATGTCTAATTAATTACTTCTATTTTCTGTCTTGTGATTTTTAATTTAATCCCATGCCTTTCTAAGGAAGATTCACAGTTCTGAGAGCTTGATTTTGGCAGTAGCACATTGAGCTAGGTAGCATTCTGGTCTTGTTTATCCAGACAGAAATTACAGTACTCCAAATTATTTTTTTTTTCTCAAAGAATCACATCCATAAGTTTTGGTATGTGCTAGGACAGGCCTTTCTCATGGACCTCAACATCCATCTTTTAATGTTAAAGACAACTAAATAATGTATTGTTTCATATGCTTCTATCAGCATCAATAATCCTTGAACATAGCATGAGAACCTCTGTGAGTTCCTGAAGATAAGAATCAGATAAAAAAAATTAAAAATGCAGGGATATGAATATGGCCAGAATTACCCTCAGTTGTGGATAAACCACAGTTGTTCACAGAGGGTAACTTCTAAAATAAAGATAATCAAATTAAGACGCTATTTTTAAAGAACTGTCATAGCTCATGTCAACTCTGTGCTTTTCCCCAAAAAGGACTCACAGGTATTTGTGAAGAAATTTAGCCTGCAATCACATGTATAAAGGAAAAAAAAATTATTGTCCACGTGACTTTGCTTTTATGGTCAAAATACAATTCTTGTACTAAAAATCAAAGTTTATCTTCAGTATTTCCTCTTTCCCTCTATCAGAGACAAGCTTAAGGAAATTCCATTACCGAGTATCTGATGTATACAGGTAATAGTCAGCAGCATTTTACAGTATCTAGGCCTGCACAAAATTAGATCATTAACTTCACTGCTGTAATTATTACCTGTATTATTAACTGCACCTTTAGCGGTAGAATTAAATTCTTATCTGTTCCAGGTACTGCATTTGAGAAAGTGGAAGGTTCCCAATGGAAAATAGCTCTGTCACTAAAGGCTGAAGTGTTCCCTGTAATTTAGTCCTTTTTGATGACTTATCTTCTCAATAGTGTTAAATCCCTTTTTAGCAATGAGACTATGCCACTTTGTAAAGGCACTGAGAAACTCTATACAAAATATCTTTCACAGCCTGCACCAGGCAGACTTTTACCAGGCAAGTCCAAGAGAATGCCACTCCCTTGATATCATACAGCAGAAATGATTCAGTAAGATTTGAGATGAGAGTCTGAAACAACAAACACCATGTTGGCCTTGCTGTATTGAGATTTTCTTTAGGATTTGCTTTACGTTAGGGTTGCTCATTGTTTGATGACCCTATCATTATCAGAACAGAATACACTAGGTCCCTTATTTCAGCAAAAGTATGTCACAGAATCACAGAATCACCTAGGTTGGAAAGGATCTTGAAGATCATCCAGTCCAACCATTAACCTAACACTGACAGTTCCCAACTACACCATATCCCTAAGCGCTATGTCGACCCGACTCTTAAACACCTCCAGGGATGGGGACTCCACCATGTCGAGACTGGTATGTTGAAATGCTGCTTGGTTTGGTTTTCTCTTGTTGGTTTGTTTTTTTTTTTTTTTTTCTCCTTAAAAAAACCCTGACATTTTCTAAGTATTTTCATACAGCTTTAAAAAAAAAAAAAAAACAAAACCAAAAAAATCCCAACCCAAAAAACAACAACCAACATCTACTCAGCATGTTGGTGTATACCATGTAGTTTTACATTCAGAGTATCCTGCTAATAAGAACACAGAAACTTTCTGAATCACACCCATACTTCTCATATAATTTCAATATAACTTACACTCCTTTCCTTTTTCCAAGAAATGCTATGTGGACATGAATCTCAAACCACAGGCAGTATAAGAGTGAAATCAGAAGAGCTATGCTAATTAACAGTGGCTAATGGACCATTGTTCCAAAAACTTCTCCTCTTGTTATTTCCAATTTTTAGAAGGCATGAAGACATTGATCATAATATTGCTTGAATAGGTGAACCTATAATAAACAACATCTATATGACCTATGGAGATATCATGTAGACAGTTCCGTGAAAAACTAGTACTGGTGACTGTTGGATCTATGTATAATTCAAGTTAGATCATGTAGGGAAAACTACATTTTGTCCCAGAAATAAATGTACAAGTCACAGAAAGTTAGTTCTGTGACTTTATTCTACATTCTGTTTACTAAGCGCAGGCAAAATTATTAAGTACAATATAGTCATGAACATTTGTATTTTTTGAAGCATCAAATATGCACAGCTTTGACTGCCATAAGAAGGTGCACTGTAATTCAAAGATGGTTTATAAGGAAGTCTGTTTTTCATTACCTGATTTTGATCTTCTTCAGAGACAAGGAGATGCTAGATTCATTTATATTAAATGTTTTACCCATTAACTAAAAAACCCTAGTAATTATCCAAAACTAACAATTTAATGCAAGTTCTGAAGGTATCAAGTATAGAATAGCAAATTTCTCTAATCAGTGTATTTATATAATTATAATATTAGGTATGAAAGATCCAACAATGTTTTAGTCTTACAAAGCCTACACTGTAATAGGATGCTTCAAAGACATATCTACTTTTCTCCTCAAAATATTTAAGATTATCATTGTTTATTAAGCCATCTAGCTTCTATCTTTTGATGTATTGTCAAAAGATGACATGGTTTCTTTACTTTTCCTAAAAAACCTTTCCCTTTTATGATGACCAGTGACTTGTCTGCATAGATACTAATTCAGCTGCAGTAAGAGAGAAACAATTAGGCCCTCAGCCTTTTTGAAACTGCTTCTGAGGCAGAGACTATTCATATTGACCTACCAGAGGGGATGCGATACTGGACCTGATGGTCACTAATGCAAGTGAGAAAATAGGTGATGTCAAGATTGGAGGCAGCCTGGGCTCCAGTGACCATGCACTGGTGGAGCTCGCAGTCCTGAGGGATATAGGTCAGGTGAAAATTAAAGTGAGGACCCTGAATTTTAGGAAGGCAAACTGTTCAAGGAGTTAGTCAGTAGGACCCTCTGAGAAACTACCCTCAGGGACAAGGGAGCAGAACAGAGCTGGCAGACCTTTAAGGGTGTTTTCCATAGAGTGCAAGAGCTCTTGATGCCCAGGTGTAAGAAATCAGGAAATGAAGGCAAAAGACTGGCATGGCTTAGTCGAGACCTGCTGGTCAAACTAAAGGGCAAGAAGGAAATGCACAGGCAGTGGAAACAGGGACAGGTATCTTGGGAAGAGTATAGGGACTCTGCCCAGTTGTGTAGGGATGGGGTCAGGAAGCCCAAGGTGCATCTGGAGCTGAACTTGGGAAGGGATGCAAGACCTTTGGTAGATGATTGAGAGGGGCCCTGCCATAACATCCGCTGGCTCCTTCAGTACTCTGGGATGAATCCCATCAGGTCTCATGGACTTGTGAACATTCAGCTGATACAGCTGGTCCCTTACAATTTCAGTGCCCACGAATGGAAGGTCACTGTTCCCACATTTATGGTCCTTTGACTCAGGGAACTGGGCAGCCCACGGTCTGTCAGTTTTATTAAAGTCAAAAAAAGCATTGAATGCCTCTGCTTTTTCTTCATCCCTATTAGTCAGATGACCACCTTCAACAAGTATGGGTCCAATGTTTTCTTTAGACCTCCACTTTCTATTAACATACTTAAAATACTCCTTCTTGGTGTCTGACACAGAAGTGGACAGTTTCAACACTAACTGAGCTAACTGAAGCCCTTTTGTGTCTTCTCCCTGCATATATATGTTATAAAACATCTGTAATAGCCTGAAAAGGTTACCAACTAGCTAATGTACATTTCTGTTCTAATATAGGGAGTATATTCAGTTCCCAAAACATTCCATAACCCTTCATTCTGGATAATGGCAAGGGTATGTTAGAGAATTGATAGTTGTCTATCTTGTTTGTTGGAGAAGACTGCCCTCAACTGCAGTATGACAAGCAGTCCTACAAAGGGTGTCTGGCATGACCACAACAGGGTTTTAGTTACTCAGGCATAGCTCATGGATTAGCACACTTCATAGGCTAGTCTGTTTGAAAGTAGTCTTGTGAGTCCATTCACAAACTCATACTGATGGGAGACAGAACAGTGAGATGTGGATTTACTGTCAGGCAAGAATCAGAATAAATAGATTTCTGTATTGCAATTTAGGTGCTTCAAGATGATGTACATATTCCCCATCATTTATTGCAGACAGATCCAGCCCCAGCACATCATATGGTTATTCTGGACATTATTCTTCCTGAGAAATATTGACATAGGTAAAAAGTACCCATAATTAAAACCTTCCATAAACCCATGTTGGTTTCTGTTCATGTGTGAGAATATGTGACCTTAAAGGTTCCTTCTGGTTCTACATCCACAAATCAAGCTGCTGCAGGAAGATAAGATAATTTCATGAGTTTTTTGGTATGTGACCAGAAAGAGATCTGTACAACTCTACACTCAGAGAACCTGTGCCCTATGTATTCATTCAGTACAAGAAATACCTTGTATGTGTATAAGCGCATTTGCATTATATGGCTTCATTTCCAGTTTCAGAACAATTTCTGATACTTAGCATTCTCTCTAACATTCGACGTTAAGTATTCAGTGAAATGTCAACATGGGCATTCAGCCTATTGAAACAACTGATCATTTTACCAGACCACAAGCTTAAAGGTGAATATTTTGAATGTAAGCCCAAACTGTGACATTAAATCACTCTAAAACATCCTAGGGAGAAGTTTGCAACAGAATCCTCCCTCACATGTCATACTTCCTGTAAAGATAATACCCTGTGTTCACTATGATATCATTTTAAGTGGCATGGCTTGTTTTCACAACTACAGCTGGACAGCTATATGTTGATCAAGGAGAAAATTGAGCAAGCCCATAATCTTTGCTATGACTTCCTTTTTACAGATTGCATATGAATAGGAAGGAACTCAGACAGCAGTCCCTTGCTCAGCTGTAAATTGCATTATAGGCTCCTCTTATTTATGATTCCTTTGATTATGATTCCCAAGAAACTGATGTGTTTGCTTGCATTAGCATAAATTTTTCACAATTACAAAGCACTTAATCCACACAGAAGTATCATTATTAAATGTCTGATTCATCGAAAATACATGGCTGCTCTCACTACATATACTTATACTATTACACAGTATTTTATTTCATATAGATCATACAATTGATTGTAAAGAACAGTTTCTTATGACAGAAATAAAACGTAAGTTCCTGTAAATAAAACAGCATCCTATGCTGTCTGAAACTGCTCAAAAAACAAAGGAAGAAAAAGTTTGTTCATGGAATTTAATTAAAATTTTTGGCTTTACCATGTTTTACTACAAGTCTATGTTGGCCTGAAAGAAACAGAATCCATTAGCAAGGTTAAAGGGCTATGAGAGCTCATCAGCCAGGAATAACAAATGTTTTTCTCACTCTTATGTCAGTGAACTGAAACCTGCAAATCTTGCATATTTCAGGTTATTGAGTTACTAAAGAATGAACTATCTTAATTGGGACTTGGTGCTTTTCTTCCTCTCCATTCTTATCTCAATTTATTCCTCCTCAGTCATAGTCAGATGCATCTAAACTTCAGCTTCTGAGTAAGGTCAAAAAATTCTCCTGCCTAGGTGCCACAAAGAGTCCTTACTGTGAATTTTCAGATATAAATTTCTTACTCTCCCCTGCAACAGAGCCCATGTATTTTGAATTTGAATTCTGAATCATTCCTCAAAGTGACTCATATCTGACATAAGCAAGCTGAGCTAGGCTAAGAAGAACCAGAGACTGTAGCAGAAAAACTGCCAAGGATCATTATTCAATCAGTAGGAATACATAACACAATTACTAATAATGTCTACTTTAATGCCTCTGGTAGAGGTAGCTCAGTCACAAGATTTTTTAAAGGACATTAGAGATCACAGTTGCTTCCTTTTGCCAATTACATGAGACTCGGAACAGAACTGCTTTGCTGAATAATTGCATGCATATGTGGCTTGAAGCAAACAGAAACTTTTAGCTCTTACAGTTGTAATTCTATTAGTCTTCAAGCACAGACAAGTTACTAAGGAAATAGTTACAACTGAGCTGTGCCCAAACTCATTATTAAATTAAAAACCAAACAATGGTTCCCCAAACAAATACAGTCATCGCCTATCACAATATCTAAATTTCTGCATGATTTTAATCCTTTGACCATTTTTATTTAATCTCTCATGAACTTCTTTCCTCCAGAGCCTTGACATGAGAAAAAGAGAACTCTTGTATGGGGCTGAAAGAGCTCTATCTTCTCATCTCCTTTGCCAAACCTCATCTCCTGAAAGCTCCAAAAGACAGTCTGGCACCCCCTCCTTCGATCCTTCATTACAGCATCAGACACTCCCTTATAAAAGCAGCAGACCTTCTTCCTGAAGGTATTCCTTCTGCCTGCCTTTCTCATGATTTATTTCTTTTTTTTTTTCTATTATCTGATCTGAAAGGACAGTTGGAATCTGATATCCAGAGCAAAAGAAATGTTAGGCTGGAAGAGGAAAACAATTCAGAACACACCGAAGGGATGACTCCTGTTCTGTAGAAACTTGAACTCTGTCTTTGAGAATACGAACCTTTCTTCCCTTTATTCTGCTGTTCCCCAATCTCTGAGAGACAGAGTTATCATAAGATATAATATACTTAAAAATAACCAGGTAAGTAAGGGTTAGTGGAAAATTCAGTGACTGTTTAACAGCTTCAAATTTTGTTGTTCACAACTATTTACAATATACTTCCTTCAGAAACTCAAAAACAGATTTCACTTTCCCAGAGGTTTCATCTTCACACTATTTCACCATGTGTCCCTGCCCATGGCAGAGCGGTTGGAACTAGACGATCTTTAAGGACCCTTCCAACCCAAACCATTCTATGATTCTATGATTACTGATTTTTCTTCACATTTCTTATAAAGACAGTCTACAAGACTTTGCTTCATTTACATTCTTATTACTGCTCAAAGTCAATAATTACAGGCTTCAGTTTTGTTTTGAATTTATGTTATACTAACAGATTAACACTTTCTTGTGATCTTTAGATACTGCCTTCTTTCATTTTTATGCAACAAAGATACACAGATGTAGACACACATATAGATAAACAATACACATTTATGTATATTAACATATATTAAAGAGAAAAAAATATATAGCCATAGACAAAACCAGCCATGCAATTCAGGGATGCAGCTTATGATTAATTTCATAATTAATTAATTAATTAATTTCATTAATTTACATATGCAAGCATGCAAAGCTACTCCAAAAGACCCACTTAATCTAAAAACATCCATTTTAAGCAGAGTTGGTAGCATTAGGACTATATTACTATATTAAATCTAAAGGAGTAGATAAATAATGTTTTATATTTCAAAATATTTGCCAGCTTCATTGGCAGGTTTTTGACTTCTTAAAAGCACTATGCAGTATGAAGTGTGTATGCTTAGCTGAGCTCTGGAAAGTAGAAGTTAAAATGGCATCATGGGCATCTATGTTGATCACCTTTAACAGTGAGTTCTACCAAATGAATCTGAATTTATTCAAGAATCCTGCTAATAATCCATCCTACTTTCCCAAAGTTTTGTGTTGGCACTTCAGTGCTAAAAGACAAGCCATAAAAATTACAAAAAACTTCAGTCAGCAAAGTAATCAAATTGGTTCTCCATATACATAAATCTATTGAGTACAACAAAGCCATTTTACATTGGTGCTTTTCATGACAGTATTGCACAACACAGGCAGCCTCTAGGGAGCTGCTTCTATTTCAGTGAGGAATTTCATTTTTGGCATAATTTGTCATATAATTGTGTCTTTAAATTTAGTCAATCCATTCATTTGTTCATATAATTAATTCTGATTTATTTTCAAGCTCTCATCTTGCAGTTCTTTCATTTTTTTCATTCTTTGCTTGTAACTTGCTGAAGATTACATTAGATTTTCAGATCCTTTGGAAATTGTCAAAATCCTACACACTGAACATTAGAAGTGAAAAGGTTTTTTGGTTTTTTTTTTATTTCAATGAAGCAAGGAGCTACAATTTTCATTTAAGGCTATGGCTGTTGTAAAGGAATTCCTGTTATTTGCCATGTAAAAAGCCTAATTTATTTCATGACTATGGATTCTATGTACATTTTATAAAAAAGACAAGGAAAAGTATAAATCTGACTTTATGTAACTAACACTGGGGTTTTTAGATTTGTATGCAATAAAGATGCACAAGGCAGAACAATAAATTTAATGATATCCATGTGCTACACTAGTGTGTGTCACTTATTGTTCAGCTGGAAATATCCTTCATTCTAGTCTGTTCCTAATAGAAACTTTACCCTAACAAGACTAGAGAGGGATAACCCTTTGGTTGATTTGTTCTTATGTACAGGACTGATTAAAGCTTTGGCCAGGTTTCCGTGGCAAGAACACTATAAACCACAAAAAGGGTTATTCGTATTTCAGTTTTTCCTCTTTTTTCAATGTGTAGACAAAGCAATGACTCCATCTTTTATTGTTGTAATAAAACATCCATTTATTATAGTAATAAATGAAGAAACGTAGATTGTGGTTCCTCATGTCCTCCACATTTAGTCTTACACTGTATGAGAGCTCACCAAGCTCTTACTCACTATGTGCCACAACCGGACTGTATAGAAGACTTTTATTTTGGATTAAATTGAAGTAATAATGGTACGATGATGAAGCACCTAGCTGCATAGGAAGGATTTTCTAATCCTTTTCTGGGGCTGTATGCAAGTTTTTACAGAATCATGGAATTTCTTGTGTTCAGATGGATTTTCACATTTCTAAATTTGTGTCCGTTGTCTCTTGTCCTGTCACTGGGTACCACTGACAAGAGCCAATCTCCCTCTGTCACAAACTGCTCATAAACAAGAAACTGTTCATAAAGAGGATGTCTCAAACAATTCGAGTGGGATGCCCTGTGGGGGAGAAGCAGAGTGAGCTCTGCAGAGCTGGGGCAGTGGGCAGTTTCTCTCTTCAACTGTGTATTAAAACTCTCTGAACTCTATGCTAACCCAACTCTGCTGGTGTATGGCACAGGCTACAAAGCTTCCTTCCTTTTGTATTCCAAGTTTTGACCATTGTTAAACTTTATTTGTGCATAAAATTTTATTTCAGGTTTTTAAGAGGAGAAGGTTGTTTTGAGTGTTTTTTGCTCATTTCTCCCAGGCTTTTCAGGAAACTACAAGCTTACAAGTCTCTGTAGTGGTACAATGCTCCCTTAAACAAAGTTCAAAGAACTCTATGTTGAATATATTCTGTAGTGCACTATGGAAATTCAAATGAAATAAGTATATGTAAAGTCACAGGAAAGAGGAATACAGGTCTGAAAAAAATATTTTAGATATGAACAATATTTGACTAAAGTCATCATGTTTATAATTTCTCTGATAAAGATAGCAAATGGATTTTGCCTGCTATTATAATAGTTTTGAAATTCTGCACTCTTGCTTAGCTTATCTCCTTGTACTAACACCATGCCAGAGGAATGGAAATTAGACTTTTGCACCAGGGTTTTTTGGTTGGTTGTTTGGGAGGGGTTTTTGTTTTGTTTTTCTTTGTAGTGCTACCTGAGAGGATTGTTTATGGAACTGCACCTAATTCTGTTTCCTGTCAATAAAAACATTCAAAGACAAGGTAGAAAACGATTGATTTATATGAAATCCCAGAAATAGAGAACAACAAGAAGCATGTACGTATTTATGCTTAAAATACATCCTTTCAAAAGTATAGACAATTAAAATTTTTCTTTCTAAAGAATTATTTGGTGAAAGACATAAACCAGAGATAGTAATAATAAAATGAGGACTAAATGTTTCTAACAAAAAAACCCCAAGAGATTAGTTACAATGACAGATATAAGTAAACTATCTCTGTGAGGATACATATACTAGAAATACAGTCTGACTCTATATTCACATATGGTGAAATCATTGGAAATATAACTTGGAAATAATTGGAAATTTGTTCCTTTAATGTTCATTTATGGACCAAAACTAAATGGAATCAGGTCCACTTCATAGTCTGATATACAATTCCAGTGTATATCAATTGATATTTGGATAAATTTGTTTCCTGATCTGGTATCTCAATGTGGGCTTTGTGACTTCACAGCTGTGTTTGCAGAAAATCACAGAATCACAGCATCATCAAGGTTGGAAAAGACCTTGAAGATCATCCAGTCCAACCATTAACCTAACACTGACCGATCCCAACTACACCATATCCCTAAGTGCTATGTCAACCCGACTCTTAAATACTTCCAGGGATGGGGACTCCACCACTGCCCTGGGCAGCCCATTCCAATGCCTAACAATCCATTCTGTAAAGAAATGCTTCCTAATATCTAGTCTAAACCTTCCCTGACACAACTTGAGGCCATTACCTCTTGTCCTATCGCTTGTTACTTGGTTAAAGAGACTCATCCCCAGCTCTCTGCAACCTCCTTTCAGGTAGTTGTAGAGGGCAATGAGGTCTCCCCTCAGCCTCCTCTTCTCCAGACTCAACAATCCCAGTTCCCTCAACCGCTCCTCATACAACATGTGCTCCAGATCCTTCACCAGCTTCGTTGCCCTTCTCTGGACACGCTCGAGTAATTCCATGTCCTTTTTGTAGGGAGGGGCCCAAAACTGAACACAGTAATCGAGGTGCGGCCTCACCAGTGCCCAGTACAGGGGTAAGATCACTTCCCTGTCCCTGCTGGCCACGCTATTTCTGATACAAGCCAGGATACAATTGGCCTTCCTGGCCACTTGGGCACACTGCTGGCTCATGTTCAGCCGGCTGTCAGTCAACACCCCCAGGTCCCTCTCTGACTGGCAGCTCTCCAGCCACTCCTCCCCAAGCCTGTAGCGCTGCTGGGGGTTGTTGTGGCCCAAGTGCAGCACCCGGCATTTGGCCTTATTGAAACTCCTACAGCTGGCCTTAGCCCATCGCTCCAGCCTGTCCAGATCTCTCTGCAGAGCCTCCCTACCCTCGAGCAGATCAACACTCCCACCCAACTTGGTGTCATCTGCAAACTTACTGAGGGTGCACTCGATCCCCTTGTCTAGATCATCAATAAAGATGTCAAACAGGAGTGGCCCCAAAACCGAGCCCTGGGGGACACCACTCGTGACCAGTCACCAACTGAATTTAACTCTGTTCACCACAACTGTTTGGGCCCGTCCATCCAGCCAGTTCACATTACTGTAAGTTTTATGTTTTCTAGAGGAAGGCAGTGGCTTGGAAAGCAAACAGCTTTAATAATTGCAAAAGAAGCAGAAAAATATCTAAAACACATACACTGTATGTAGCTCTTTTAAAGTGTGTTTTCTCTAATGTTACAATTAAAAATTGAAAAATGCCATCATCAGCATGTAAAGATTAGTTAATCTATCATTTTAACTCTTGCTCTGTGATATTTTCTTTTTAAAAAAAGCAAATAACAAACAAACAAAAAACCAACAAACAAAACCTGCAATGTTTGCTACATTAAAAGAGAGCCCTAATATAGTAGAGTTAAAAAACCTACTTGTTTTTGAAGACATGTAAGGAACACCCATATTCATCCCTATTCCCACCTACAGAGTCAAGACTGTCTTTTTTAGGCACCTACAAATAAAGGAAAGAGATGGAATACATCTTTTTACTTCCCCTATACTTGTTTGTGGTTTTTACCTGGGATAACAATGGTATTAAGTCATGGAGACAAAAAAAATTCTCTTTATCAATAATTATGAGTCCCTGTCTGAGACACAGATTGCAACAGGATGACAATTACACCCAGTAAATTCTGCTCACAGCATTTATTAAGGTGTGATTTCATACTAGAGGTTAGTTGAATAGAAAGTTTCTAGATATGAAAGTCAAAACTGGTACTTTGGTAAGTGTTGGGCATCCCTTCCTTCCTCTGTGAGCTCTTCTGCCCACCCCCACAATAAATCTAATGCTTTCATTGCTTACATTGCTTATTCCATCTTTTTCTTCACTTCCCCTTTTGCTCCTGACAATACCCTTGTTTCTGTTCTACCTTGATTTCTCTTTCCTTCTTTGTCTAACACATCTTATGTGTCTTTTGAGGAGGTAATAAAAGCCAGCTACAATAGACAAAACAAACAGGTGTCATGCAAATACACGTCCCTATAGCAAGATAGAAAGTGGGCTCCAAAAACAGCTTAAAATTATATTTGACTCGGTACAGCATACTAGTCAACAGATAAGCAGCTGAGAATCACTGCAGTAAGCAAAACCACCTTGGAATTGAATAAGAAAAAAAAAAAGCAAAATACAGGATGTGTCTGTGGCAGATACTAAACTAAACTCCACGTGAAGTGACTAACATAGTTAATAAAGGTGCTTCTTACAATCACATAATCAAGTTTTGATTTCAAGACCCACTGCAGTGATGTGAATGATGCTACCATCTCCATTTAGAAATACAGAACTAACAACAGAATTCACAAAAAAAAAAAAAAAAAAAAAAAAAGAAACAAGACAGTATTTAGAAAGAATTCTCAAGTTAAGCAGTCTTATCCTCAAATCCAAGCATAACCCATAAATACCCAAAGTCAGGAAGTATGTACATTTTCAACAGTTACATTTCCTGAGTGCCTGTGCACAGAATTGCCTCAACTGCTCTGGACCACTTAGTGTCTACCCTCATCTGAAGATTCCTTGAGATGAGGAGATGTACTCACATTTAGAGAATGAGGTCCACACAAGTATAGCAATAATGCCATGTTTCATTTAGACTCATTGTCACAAGAACGAACAGTAGTGCTGCCCCTTCTATATATAATGCCAATGGATAAAGAGTTTGCATGAAACACGGGAAAGATGCATTTAATACTTTTGCCTGAGAGGTTTCACTCCATCAGAATGTCTCATACCCAGGCTATAGGATATACTATAAGAAGAACTTTCAAGTATTGCTGAATTTTATATTCTACAAAATAATTTTATTTATCCATCAACAGAGTAATACAGAACAAGAAAGACCTAGCAAAATATTTACAGTAATGGAGATCTGTCTTTTAAACTCTGCTGTAAGGACTACACAGTAAGCAATGTAAATTTCTTGGTAAAATAACTGAACTTGAGCATGGAGTGGAATTTATACCTACCCTGTATTTCTCTAAGCTTCTGTAAGAATTAGCAAAAAATCTCAGAAAGGAAAAGAAAATTCAGTTTATCTGTGCAATTGTAGACAGCAAGCAATATGAGGTGTCCATTTTTTAAATATCTTTTCTGAAAATACTTTCATGCCAAGAATGTACCAAATAAAAATTAGATTTAAAATTCTTTTAAAAATCACTTGCATATCATTTTACTTCCAGACATTCACAATTCAGTGAAGGCTCTTTATGCCTAGTGAGCTCAGAATTATTTACTTTGATACCAGATTTTGATAACAAAAGAGCTATTCTCATAAAAGGTAGCAATATACACACAGCAGACCACCCCCTTTTAACACTCACTCCACATCTTTCACATAAGGTTTTGCTAAATAACACTGACCTTTTGCCAATTCTTTATAATTACTATTAGCATATAACATGACATAGAGATTTCAAAAGTAGAGAGAGAGACTTTTATATTTCCCTTTTACTCCCTTAGCTTTTCTTGTCTTCAGCATATGTGCACTTACAATTTGATAAGTAATGATTTAACAGTTGGACTTCTTTAATCTCAATCCAGAACACATAACCAGGTCATGCTCCATATACTGAACTTCATAACGAAATAGTGATAGTGACAAACATTTCTTCCAGTATCAACATATAGGGTTTACATAGTCCCCTTCCTTCCAAAACCTTCTTCTGCACTCCTCCTTTATGCCCACATTAAAATACATGAAAAAGAATTCCCTTCTCCCCAAAAGGCTTTCAGTGCAATGACTTCTTAATGAACTGATTGTCAAATTATGGCTTGAGAATCACAGTGTTTAAACTCTATTCCTCTCTTCCTTCTGCTTATAAGATACAGCTCCCCACACTGTTGTGGGAAGGACCCCAAAACTCTTTAAGATAAAGTCTCATAATTCTTTTTTCACATATATATGGAAAAAAAGTAAACTTTACTGAAGAACCCAAAGCAGTATAACTGCTAGTTAAACATTTATTTGGTGTAGAACACCTGAAGAAATGTATTAAATGTATTAAATAAACACCAAAGCCAGAGAACAGATCTATCCAAGGCTGCACTAAACACAAAATGTGATATTATATTTATGATTTTATTTTTCCTGTACACCCTGGATGTCTGTTTTATAACTTTAACCCACATATGGAAATTGGCATAAGCAAAACAACTACATTGACAGAAAATGCTTATTGTATAAAGCCAACAGTTTATCTTAATGAAAAGATTCTGTGAGTGTGGCAGATGCATTCACCCAATGAAAATAGGGCTTCTTGGCTGCTGAAGTGTAGCAGCTCCTGACCGCCTTTGTTCTCAGGGCTTCGTGGTAATTGGGGCCTTTGGCCAATGGGAGCCGCTATTGACTACAGGTCAGATTCAGCCTGGGTATAAATGGAGTCCCCTGGGGGAGCCATTTTGAGCTTGTTCCCTGAAGCAGCATGCTGCGGTCAAGGACTCTCCCCTTGGGTCAGGACGCTGCCTAAGGAAACTCCTCAGGGTGACTTGGGTCGGGACGCTGCCCTGAGCAGGTCCTCGAGGTTGAGAGCCCTCACTTGTCAGGTGAGTGATAAAGCATTTTGGGTTGCCATTAAACCCTAGGGAGTGGGGCTTTGTAAAGCGTTTTGGGTTGCCGTTAAACCCCAGAAAGTTCTTCTCTCACAGACACTCGAACCTGTAATTTACGGAGAGCTAGTTAATTCTGTTAATAATAAATCTTTAATTTTTGGTGGTTGGTGGCTTATTTGAGAGCCTTCATAACAGTGAGCATTATGTGCAGATCATGTTTTTGAAACATATACCAAACCAGTCCCTTTTGGCAGAGTCTACAAGTTCATGCATAGAAGCATTACCAGACCTTTCCTGAAATTTTCATCCAGGATCAGTGAGCACTAGGTAAAGCAGGATTTCAGTTCTTGCTTTTTCTGTGCTGTACAGCTTGGCATTTTTTAAGGTACTGAGGAAACTGTAGAAGGTATTTTCAGAGTTGTGCAATGGAAGAGGAAAAATAAAGTTTCCCTTGGAACTCATTATAGGATGAAGGTTTCAGAGAAAAGCAAATTATCCAGAAAATTATATGAGGGTCTCATTTGGATATAACCGAAAATACTACTAGTAATCTAAATAATGTGGTCAGAACAAGAAAAAAAAAGAAAACAGAAATCACTGATAGAATTTGTCAGTTTTGCTAAACAATTTCTTTTTTCTGAGACACCTTTATTTTCTGACTTTAGACACTTGGAGTGTACTTGCAACCTGGGTAGAATGGGACATATTCTACAGACTAACACTTGACTGGATCGCTGGTGCTGCTTTTAGGGTTTCAGCTTATGGAAACACAGAATCTTCCCCAAGGAGTAAGGAGAGATGGAAGCCACATATTGGAAAGAAGCAAGAGCATCTTTGCCAGCAAGCTTACTAATTGTGATGAAGATTTTTTTCTAGCTTCATCAGGGGCTGCAGACCAAAGCCTGCAGGTAAATCAACATATGGAGGTAAAGGCATATGTGGCAATGAAAGTGCTCTTACACTGCCTATGAAACACAGGTTAATCTGGAGTGCCTGTTGGAGCTGATCATCTGAAGCACCTGTACACTAATTTGCACAACTTACGAAACAAATAGGAGAAACTGGAAATAGTTGCAGAGCTATGCCCTCACTGAAGTTAGAACTCATACTGTGGGACAGCCCACACAACTGTAAAGATGTGATGGATGGAGAAAGGCTCTTTAGAAAAGACAGGCAGGAAGGAAGAAGAGAGGGCTGCACTCTGCTTCGAGGTGGGGATGTGGACATTGACATCACCAACCATGAGATGGAGGGGTTTTAGATCCTGAGAGAAGTGGGCAAGATAAACACAGAAACACAGCCCAGGACTTCAGAACGTAAAACTTCAGCTTTACCTGGTTAGGAAACTGATAAGCAGGATCCAAATGGAGACCACTCTGAATGGTGGAGGAACACAGAAGACCTGATTACTTTTCAATGATATACTCCCCAAAGCACAAGAATATGCAAGAAAATGAGCAGGCATGACAAGAAGTCAACTTGCTGGAACTCCTGACCAAACTTAAAACAAAAAAAGAAGCATATACAAAGTGGAAGCAGAGATAGACAACCGTGGAGGAATATTAAAGCATTTCCTGGGCATATTAAGTACATATTAAGAGAGTCAAAACTCTCTATAGTTGAAATTAAAAAGGAATGGAAAAAGCAACAAGATGGACTTCTACAGGTGCATCAGTAGAAAAAGACAAGGAAGCTGTGGACCTCTGCAGAATGGAACAGATGACCTTGTAATGAAGGGCATAGAAAAGGATGAGATGCTTTCTTTGCCTCAAACTTTACTGGCAAATCTCATGTTTGTAGATCCCTGTGTCCAATGGTAGAGTCTTGGGGGAGAGAATTATTGCCCTCAGCAGAGAAGGATCAAGTTAGAGACTACTTACCTAAGTTGGACATAGATAAATTCCTGGGACTGGATATGTGAGAGACTTCCAAGAATGTTGAGGAAGGAAGCCCATGTCATAGCAAGGCTGCACTCTACCATCCTTAAAATGTTGTCATAACTGCAGAAGCTCACCAGTGACTGAAGAAAGGTGAAGATCATGCACAACTTCAGAAAAGGCATGAGAAATGATCTTAGGAGCTTTGGGCTTCTTGGGGTCCCCTCAGTCTCTTTGGAAAATTAAGAAGTAATACTCATGAAAACTACTTCCATAAATGTGAATCCATGCTGGCTGGCATCAAAGTGAATTGTGCTTGACCAAGGTAACTGCCTTTCACAATAAAATTACTAGCTTTGCAGAGGAAGAAGAAAGCAGCGACATCATTTGCCTTGACTTTAACAAGGCTTTAAACACAGACTGTAATAGCATCTTTTGAAGTTATCTCTGTTTTAAGCAGGAGGTTGGACTGGTGACCTCCAGAGGCCCCTTCCTACTTTGATCTTTTTATGAACCTACGATGTCAAACAAAAGTAAATTTACATTTTATGTAGATGTAAATTAAAATCATATGATAACACATACTTCAGCTGTTACTTAAATACAAAAGGGAAATCTTAGCTGCAGTTCCAAGATTCCTTATGGAAGCACTTCCTATAGTCAGCCTCACAGTATTTAATTTTATCTATGAGTCAAAACTACTTCATCCTATAAGTTTAGTAGGTGCTAAATACTGACTGCATATTCTGGAACCTATTGTCATCACATACTGAGGAAAAAATAGGGATGATGATGATTACTTATGCAATTTTAGTACATCAGTTTCTCTGTTTACGTGGGGCATGACAATAACTGTGTGATGGTAACAAAACCATCAAAAAGAAAAATAATTTTACACTTTATAGGTCGAATATATTTTGCATTATTTAGCAGTAATTGTAACAAAACTTATCATACTTGGTGTAGTAGGAGCTTTTCATCTCCTAGTAGTAGACTGGCAAGTGAAAAAGTCATGTAAACACAACAGATCATACCAAAACTTCCACCATAGCTTTAAGAAACACTTGAAAATTCTTATTAAAATGTGCAACTATAGAAAATAAAATTGCTGCTACCAAAATCTGTGAAAGCGCAGCTTAATAATATAATAATATCCACAGTTAACTACATGGATCATTACTTAAATTTGTCACCAAATAATTCTTCAAGGTTGAACAAAATAGCCCATGCATGGCCAGTATAATATAACTAATACACATATCTTGAAACTTGTGCAAGAAGACTTTTTCACTCTTTTTATAACCGACTGATAAAAGATATCTCTGAATTAGAGGAAATATTTAAATTTGTCAGTCTTGGCCCTGCCCTAACACACTCACACACCCCCATACTCACCCTGAGCTCCCAGGCAGCTATATGCCCCTCAGTACATTTACATATGAAAAGACAAACTTCAATGATTTATGTATCAAAGCCTTATAAGCAGAACAACACTACCAAATACATGGGAAAATTTGGCATCATTCTATGAAGGACCAACTATAACAAAGAATTGATAAACTGATCAGAAATGTTACTTGTCTAAAACACATCATAGCAAAAAAACATGAGACCAGAAAGAGATTCCATACAGTAGCCCTATAAGCTGTCAAAACTGTACTCATGTTTTGATTTCAAGGAACAAGATTACCTTAACTGAGACTATCTTTAAAGCTTGAAAATTCATAAAAAGGTTTTATATAGATCATCTGTGAAAGCATTGTGAGAGATTCAGAGAAATGTGCACACATACTTCAGAAGTCTAGTATTATGAAGGCATGTGACACCTATTCTCAAATTCCAGCCGTCTCAATTTCTTAACTTGTGCAAATTTATTATCTCCATTGCCATGACTAATTAATCAGTAACAAAAATATTTTCTTTCCATAAACAGTTGAACATCCTACAAACATTTTATAAAATGTAATAAATTTATGAAAAATTACATTGAAATACATCAACTTTTATCATAAACAGCACTGGAAGTGTTATATTGAAGCACCTTATAAGCACCTTATAATTGATCTGCACATGTAGGGGGATACAGAATGAATGAACACTAGAGAGAAAAATACGTAATACTGTAAAAGGAATACTCGTTCTCTAAAAATTATGATAAAGCACTGCTATTGCAGGCTATCTTATTGCCTCAGTTTCATATGTGTAATATCCCATTTTCATCCACAGAGGTCTGTTACTCTTACTTATACCAACAGCTGATCATGTAAGTAGGCACAACTTTTTCTAAAGCTTGCATGTTTGTTCCCAAAACATTTTAAGATTCTTACTGATCCAGCTGGTGGGATCCAGAAATAGAGCTGACATCTACTGTATTGCTGAATTAATATGTGCTTTTTTAATTTAGATTTCTGTATAGAACTTTCTTATCAGAGTATTAGCACTTTCACATAATTCAATATTTACCTTTTCTAGACTACTCTTTGCTTCAGTCACAAAACTCTTTCATATCTCATAGAAAATGACTGGGGCAGAAAGGTGCTTTATGTCTTGTTACTTGTACTTAGTGCCTCACTAGTCCATTCCTTGTTTTCAGCTAAGGAAGTGCGGGATACTTGAACACTATTGTAGCACATTAGCACATCTACATTCTGCTTTCCAGTTTTATCATCTTTTATTCATTTCATAATCAGTCATTACATTATTGTATGAGTGTCACTGAAAGATCAAAGCACTGTGGAAGAACATATGACTCAATACAGACTCCAAAAAGATGCATTTTCTACTGTGACAATTTTGATTTACTCAAGATTTCCCCTCCCAGTCTGATCTGCAATCCTGAAATTTTATAAGACTTCTGAACCCAAACAACATTTTCCTCCTCTCCCAAATTCAAGACATGAATTCTAAATTGACATTTTGTACAAGGTATTTCCTCCTAAGGTATTACGGAGTTTCAATATTCCTTTTTTGTGTTTCTTCTACTTTTTTAAAGTAAGGAATAAAAAGCTTTTGGGTCAGTCTGTTTGAGCTTTGAATTTGAAATGAGAGGTAGAGCCAAGGAGAAGAAGTATCAGAGAAATCTTCTTGCCAGCAATACCCCAAAACCTCACTGAGAGATTATTCTTCACTTCTCTCAAAGATTTGCAGCAGCTTGCAAGTACACACTTTGCTCAGCATGACACAGATATTTCAGCTTTCAGAAAGAAACAACACACCCTAAGTAATGAAAAACCAGCAAATATATGGAAACATTTACTACAAAAGTACGTGCCCAGTTCAGCATAGAGTTTATGCAAATCACCATATGTCAGGTGAAGCTAAGTGAGCTTCAGCTAATAATATTCATTTTACTCCACTTGTGTAGCTCATAAAGTCAACAAGCCCAGCTGATCTTGATATCATAAGATATGTGAAGCAAAATGAACTGCAGATTTCAAAGTTTTGGTAGGTGAGATTACAACCAGAATCAATCCAAACTAGCATCCTTACTGGCTCATTAATCTTCCCAATTTCCTGAAACATACTTGTTACCACAGCATCAATTACCTTCGTTGCAAAGTTCACAAATTGCATAATATCATAACATAGTATTCTGTATAATAATGTAGCATGCAGTTAAATTTAAAGCACCACTACCGTGTTTATTAATAGTGTAAAATGCTGCTTAAATCAAATAAGTGATAAAAACGTCTAACTGATTTGTAGCACAAACTTAATATCCAACAATACATGCTGGACAAGAGAACAGAAGAGACTTCAGCAAAAACTGGAAATTCCCTTGTTTGGTCTAATAAGATGTCCTTCATGGCAATTAGATCAGGCAATTAGAATAGAAAGGGTCTGTGAAGCTCTCCCTACTGATTGTATTCACGTAATACTGTCAATAATGAGGGCAAAACTTCAGTTAATAAGATGTCATATGAGTCACAGCTTTAAATACAATTATTAACACTTTGAAGAATAAGCAAGTCAATCAAAACACGTTTCTCTTCTAGCATCATCAGACATTAAGAACATGGAGTCACCCCACAGGCAGTACAATGCACAGGTGTAAGAAAAGTGGCAGCTGTCCATTAGCATGGAAACATTCAGGTGTTTTCTTAGCACAAACCTGTATTTTCACAGAGAAACGGTCTGAGAAATCTTATTCCAGACACACATCTGTTATGCTTGATAACAGTCAACCAACAGAAGATTAAAACAAATTAAACTAAAATAGTATTTTAGCTTTTTTCTCTTGTCCCTTTGTCACTTGATCAAATGAGTGAAATATCACTGTGACTCACATAGTCTACAATTAAAAAGAGTTTTTATTGCTTTTAATCTGTTCACAATGGGGTCTGTGAGGTATGACTGAAAGCAAAAGATACAACAGGACTGCGCAGCAAAATAGCACACAAAAAACAGTGTAGAGGGCATATTGTAAAAAAATTCAATTTCTTTCCTTTGCTCGTTCTGCTCTAAAATTACTTGCTTCACATGATTCAGTACACATATAAGATGACATGTCTGCTGCAGGGACCATTCGCACTAAAATTGAGGTTTGATCTGTAGAGTAGTTACCAACCTTGACAATACAGTAGAGAGATTATTCTCTTTATAATTAATTTCACTTAATCTTGCAAGAATTAGAGCCTTCAGCCTCATCTCCACATAGGCTGACTAGCAGTCTAGTCTAAATCACATCTCTCTAGCTTGTCTGCATTCCAGCAAAAAATAGAGCCAAAAGGCACCTACTTCAGACAATGCTGTGCTACCCTGTCTGCATGGTGGAAACAACAGTTACAATTCTGAAACATGTGAAATGAACAGGAATACTTATTTCTGGATCAGTCATGATTTGTGTTCTCAGTCTACACAAAGCAGCAGACCCAATTTCTGCATTAAATTCTCGGTATAACACAAGGTTGTCTTGAGAAAGAACAATTCATGTTAAACTTGAACTTTTCCTAAAGCACAAATGAATCACATAGAAAAAAGTATGTTTTTGTCTCAAGCAACCTTGTTCTCAGTGGACCAGGCAGCACAGCAGAGAAGACAAGGACAAGGGAGCATGCTTCATCAGGAGGGACGTCTGATGCAGCATGTGGAGAGAAGAGACCACATTCCTTATGCTGAGACTGTTCCTCAGGCTGTAAATACCTATACTTTAGAGTAGACTATTGCCACTTTCACACATAGGTAACAGAAAAATTTGCTGTTTATGTAAGAAATCAGAGGATGAACTCTCTTACAACTACAGCTGTTGTTTATATTTCAGATAAACAAACTTTGAACAATGACAATGGCTTGTTTTTCGCTCTTTGCAAAAAAACTGGCATCATATCAGTGTTTTATTAGAACCATTTAAAGATATACATTGGAACATTAGAATTTGGGCTGCTGTATTTTAAAGAAAATTGTGTGGTTTTTACAAAGATGTGTGTAAAAATGTACTGTTATATTTTAACATGATTTGTCATAAATCTTACAGAAAAAAAGTAGTGAAACCAACAGCTAAGTCAGGCTTTGAACAAATCCTGACACACTCACTGTCTGAAGGTTTTTAAAAAAAATTACCTCCCAGTTATACTGCAAACAATAGAGGCTTGAAGTCAGGAAAACTTTAAATCATTTTAGCATAGTATATGCATGCACAATATGAAATATATTTAAATGTTCTCTTTTCTACTCTCAGAAATCGATGTGTTTCTGACAGATGCTTCTGTTCTTAAATGTCTCTAATAATGAAGACTTCATGCTTCTCCTATACAGTCTGTTTCAGCGATATTTTTGCCTTTGTAAGATTTTTAATGAAATGAAATGTAATTCAAGTCTTTCTTGCTATAAAGTAAGAAAGCACTTCATTCTTGCCCTACTTGTCCTGATTCTGAACAACAGGTTATTCTGCCTTTGTTCAGGAGCTTATAATGTCAAATGAAGAATTCTCATTTATTCCATCTTCTCTTCTTTTGATTTTAAAGCCATACTTATTCAAAGGTTCTCTCATGTCATGTGATTTTTTATTGACCAATCAGATATGTTGCTGTTTCGGGAAACTCTTCATGTTTTTCTCAAAGTATAATGACCAAAACATTACAAAAGTATTACTGAAGCTGAATAGAGATGAAAAATTGTCTCCCACACTATATATAGAATCACAGAATAATTCAGGCTGGGGGGACATCAGGACATCTTTTGTTCAATCTTCAGCTCAGAGCAGACTAAGCTGTGAGGTCAAACCAGCATTCTCAGGGCTTTATCCAGTATGGTCTTGAGTATCTCCAAGAATGGAGACTAAACAGCCTGAGAAACCTGTTCCACAGTTTGACTGTCCTCAGAGTTAAAAGGTTTTTCCTTTATATCCAATCTGAACCCTACTGGTTTCAGTTTATGCCTGTTGCCTTTCATTCTCCCCCATGCAAGCACAGCTCCATTTTCTTCCTAACTCACTTGTTGGTATGGGCAAGCTGCTGTTCCATCCTCCCACAGCAGTCTCTACTCCAGGCTGAACAAGCCCTGATCCCTCAGCCTCTCCTCACAGAAGTGCTCCAGCTCCTGACCAGCTTAGGGATCCTCTGCTGATCTCACTACAGTTAGTTGATGTCTTTCTTGTACTGGAGAGCCCAAAACTGGATGCAGTATCTAGCTGAGGTCTCACAGGTTCTGAACAGAAGGGGGATAATCCTTTTACCTCCATCTTCTGTCTGTGCCCCTATGAATACAGCCCAGATGCCACCTCTGCTGGCCCCAGGTTAGACCCCTGAGGTACTTCATTTGTCACAGACCATCAAGTAGCACATGATCCATTACCCAATACTCTCCAGTCCCAACTATCCAACCAGCTTTTTAGCTATCTAGTTTTGCACCCATCCAGAGTATAATGTTCGACACTAACAGTGTTGAAATCCTTGTTAAAGTCAAGATAAATAACAGCCATTTCTTTCTCTATGTTTGCAAATCCAGTCATTTCATCACAGAAAGCAATCAGGTTGGTCAGACATGAATTCCTCTTGAGAAATCCATGCTGACTGTTCCCAATCACTACCTTTTCCTTCATGGGCCCAGATGTGAGCTTTAGGAGGGTTTCATCATTCCCCCAGAAGCTAACATGCAGTGTCCATACTGTAGTTCCCTGTATTGTCTTTTTGGCCTTTTTTGAAGATGTGTGCAAAATTTGTTTTCTCCAGTCATCAAAACATGTTCCAGATTTTGCACCCTCCAAACTGACATGATTTTACAGAGTCATCTTCAGTTTGTAATGCCTTCTCTCCTTCCACAGTCCCCTGAATAGTTACCTAACCAGATGTCTCTCAGTCTGTATTTTGTCTCTGGTGATTTCTACACAAGGATGTTTAATTTGTCTAAGTTTCACCAAACCTTTTGGTGATAATTTCTCCAGTTTTCAATTTTGAATGCTGAGTCTAGCCTCTAAACACTCTTAATTCTCATTAGTTTTGTAGAAGGCAAATTTATCTACAAAACTGCTAAGCAACACATATTTCTATTTCATCACCCATCAGGTTAATGACAATATTGAATAAAGTCACATCTAAGACCACAGCAAAAACTTTGACACACACTTTCACTCTGAATGTAAGCCATTTTGTCATTATGAAGAACAGTTCTGCAAACAGCTTTGTGCTTTGTCCTTGTTGATCCATCTAGATCAAACACAGATTAAAATACCATGTAAAATAGTACCAACATCTTTACTTAATCTGGATTTATGACACCTACTGTTTCTTCTCTATCCATAAGACTATATGACTAGAGAGCTTTGACATAATTTCTTTATGATCTGTGCATTTCTAGCATGCAATTTATTTTTTAGCTCTCATTTCTAATTTTTAGAACTCAAAATGTTGTAAGTTAGGTTACTCATCAGCAACTAGAAGCATTATCTGTTAATATTACAGCTATGGAACAGATCACATTGATTCCGTCTATATCTTTTACAACAGCAGTCTTGATATATAAAGATTTTTGGTGTGGTCAGGTGAATGATGGATACAAGAAAGGAACTGAGGATTTTTTGTTTTCTTTTACATCATTAGTGAATTTAGATTGCCTGGGTTTTGACACGGTCATTGTGAAACAAATTCAGTAGGCCTATTTGCAACAGCAGCTAACAGAACGATCTTTTTGAGATGTGTGTAACAGCATGATATCCCAAGATGGGCAGCCAAAACCAGAGACACAATAATTACAAGTAACTTGTCCTGGTTTAGCTAGGATAGGGTTAAGTTTCCCCAGCAGTGGGGGGGAAGCTCTAGCCGGGTTATTCATATACCATGCTGATGTCACATCCTGGTGCTATAGCGCAGGAGGAATCGGTGAGCACGTGGGTTTGTACAGCCGGTTCTCTCACTGCTGTATCGGTACATACCTTGCTCTGTTCATTGTTATTACTGTTATCATTATTGTTATTGTTGTCGTTTGTTGCATTGCTGTTGCTCTGTTGTATTAAACCTGTCCTTATCTCAGTCTCGGGGCTTTGTATTTCACTCCCTTTGTGGGGGAGGGGCAGCGGCCGCGTGGTCTCAGACCCCGGCAGGGACTAAACCACCACACTTGTCCATAACAATTACTTAAATTCTGAATAGTCTGGTTGTTTTGTTTTTTTTTTTTTTACTTTAAGCAAAATATACTTGATATAAAAAAGAATAATATTTTGAGCATTCCATTATATGATTAAATATTTAATTCTAAAAAAATCTGAAATTGTTTAAGGCAACTCAGACACACTTTGGCTGGATTTTCATATTCAAATACCTTATTTTGGTTTTTACTTCAGCTAAAGATCAGATTTACATTAGAAGAATACCTTTCCCCCAGCTGTAGTAAAAGTAAAAAATCCTACACTCTTGCCATTGATTTTTAATCAACATTGATCAGAATTCCTTGATTTTAGGAATGAGTCATGTATAGTGTATTAAATGGTTATAGTCTCTATGTGCCTGATTTCCCCATATAGTGAAAGATTTTTTAATAGACTGTACTTCATATTAGAGGTGACGGATATTCGTGATCTTGTACAATAAGCACTTGACTATTTTACAGCATTTTTTCATGTCTTTTTCATCCACGAAGTTTGACTGAAATTTTTATAGCATGTTGTACGTATCCAGTGGACTGTAACAATCTCAATTTCTGTAATATCTTATTCTGGAAATACATACTTAAGTAATTCTTAAATGGATATAATGTGTTATAATTGAAAACGTTAGCTCAATTCCTTCCAAAGCTCATACTTAGGTGAGTAATACCACTAAGCACTGCAAGATCAGTGCCAGGCTTATCAATGCAAATAAAGGTTTGTAGAACCTAACTCTGTAGAGACTCCCATATGCTTACTAGTGATGTCTGTATCAGATAAATAAGTGCAGCCTTGGCATCCATTACCAAACATATTCCCGAGGTAAGAAATTGTTTGTAGAAAAAAAAAATCTGGAAACACCTTTCAACACCTTTATATACTCCCATACACCCAAAATAACAGGATATTGAGATATTCATACTAGCCTTGTAAACCCTACAGGGGTTGTTATAGAAATTACAGAACTCTCTACAGGCCTTCATGGACACATAGGTTCCAAACCTACAAGCTGAGAGCACAGAAGAGTAAGAGGAAACACTTAAACTGATCTTGGTTGACTTCCATGATTTCATATCAATTCCATGTTCAGAGCATATGCAACCAGAATAGCAAAGCAATATTACCAGTCACATTATTCTTTTTCCACCTGGCAAACAAGGGCAACATTTCAATAGCAAGGATGAAGAAAACTGCATCAGTACAGCTTCTAACTAATGACAGTCTCCTTAGAGAAGCAAAAATTGTGTGAAATGTACACTGAACTCCTACTTTACTCTTGATAGGATTCATCTAAATATGGGAAGAACCTGTGCTAATTTTGACTGCACCAAGCACTGAGTAAAGCAAGTGCTTCATGTTGCAAACAGATTAGAATTTTTCTAAGTGAATTCCACCAACTCCTTGAACACCTTCTCAAGATAGCAAGTTTGATATTTTGGCTCTTATCACTGTACAGATCTCATATTTTGATCTTGTAAATCTCCCTGTTCTTTCACACTCCCTTATTTCTGAAGGCATGCTTGCTGCGGTGAGTGGGATGCAAGCAGATGCTCACATAATAGAGTACAGTACCATATAACAACAGTAAGAAGTTGAAGGCGAATTGTTGTGACAGCCCAGTGCTACCCCATTGCTAATAAGTCTTTTTCATCAAAGCTAATTAGTTTTGGCATGGTGCTCTACTGGTAAGATAACAGTGTAAATTGCTTCCAAGCGCAGCAGCCCATGACTCTCCAGTACCATAAGCCACTTTCTGAAATAGCTGAGACCTACATAGATTTTAATTTTCTAGTCCTACTTTTACCTAAATTAACAGATTCTGTTTTTTTGCTACAATCTATTCATTCATACTGGGCTTCAAAGACACCAGCACTTTTCAAACATATTCAAAACATGAAGATTCAGTAGTAGTATGAATACTTGCATCTAATTTGTCATTGTTTAAAAAAAAAAAAAAAAAAAAAGAACCAAAAAAATCACAAACAAAAACCCCATCACCCTCTTTTTTCTATCTTAAGCTTTACTCCTGAAACTTAACAGCTACAGAACATTCTCTTTTCCTTGCAAACATTTATAAGCAAATTATTTAAGCAGCCATTTCTGTGGCATTACAACAACAATTTGCCATTCTCTATTATTTGTTTCAGGTGAATAAAAATGTCGCATATATCTAGTTTAATTTAACTCTGTCATTTCATCCATGTGAAACAAATTTGATGTTTCCTTAAGAACTTGATTACCTTAGATTAGTTTTAGTCTCCATTTTTGGAAGTCACAATTCAATCAGGTATAGTCTTTGAAACTTGAATATTTATTCAATCAGGCTGTTAAAAAGGGTAAAAACTGACCAATGCTCAGAAAATTAATGTCTCTTTAAATTATCTCAAGCTGGCACCAAAACCTGGAGAATCTCAAATCAGTAACTAGTTTTGAAAGGTGCATGTGTCTGTACATGAGAAGATTACAAAAATCTCAATCTCAGCTATGCAGTTGTAAACATCACCTGATCATCCTGCTTTCTTAAACATGTTCTATGTCCATCATACATAGTACAATATATAGAAGGCTTTATTAAAAATAATAAAAAGACATTTGCATTAGGCCAAATTAACACTCCTAAAAAAAGAACAGTTTTTGTCAGTTCACTAAATAGCCAACTGTTTTGTTCACAGTTTTGCTTTAATGGTTTTCATGAATCATGGACCCTTAACCAGTGATCCATTCCAGGATTCATGAATGTTTTATGAGGAGTTCACATCTATGTTCACACCTATATTATGAAAAAGAATATGATAGGAAAGACATCATCTTCTTTACATGACATCATAGAAAGAAAAAAGTCTATGTATAATTAGTATCCAGGCCCAGTATTTAGTTTCATAGCAAGTTCATCATTCTTGCCTAGCATAGTAGATGTATAAGCAAATTCTGTCTCCCTGCATCCCCTGTTTTATCAGATAGATTTCTAGAGTAATTAAACATCCCAATGGAATATTAGAAATTAAATGAACTTTCACATATTCAAAGTAAGAAAAAAAAGCAGATGAAGAAGAATAATCAAATTAGAATAAAAATCACCACAGAAAAGCTGCCCAGGAAGATATTTCCAGTACAGTCTTCATGAGATAATCAGAGGATACAGTTAACTTGAAAAGGACAGAAAGTCTTGCCTAAGGCCTGTAAAATTTTACAGCATTGTTTATAAGCAGCTATCAAATGGTCTGGCCTGAAGGAGTTGACAAACCAACATTCTTGTGATAGTGATCTTCTGTCAGTACTCAGGAAACCCTCCCTAGAAAAGCCTCTCTGTAAATAATGACTGAATATAAGGATTATAACATGATGTCTGTCCATGTCTGTAGAGAATCCGAAGGTTTGAATTACCCAGAAACCTCAAACTACACACACAGAGCTTCCATTATTTTTAAATTTTAAAGATTCAAAATTCTAAGACAGAAATACGACAATCATGATGTAGGTCAACTCTATCTTTCACTTAAAGATGCTGTATGATAGCTGTATTCTGTATGACAGCAATGATTATATGCTTAAAGAACATACAAGGGGAAAATATATTTTGAAGGACATCTCCCTCTTGAACATCATTCTTCAACATCAGAGCATTATTATTCAGAGACACATTAATTTTAAAGCTGATTAACAAATACTAAGCTATTTTGTGGATTGATTTTTTAGCAGTAAATACAGAACTAGAAGAGCAATGTCTTCCAAGTCATAAAAGAAGAGCTTTTCAGGGCTATGGCCTTTTCATCCACTTACCCGATGTCATTAGAAATGTTTTGTCAAAATACAAAGGAACAGCAATGAAGGAAATAAGAATGAAGTACAGCATTAATGCAACAGAACATATTAAGATCCAAAAATGAGATCAGTAAACAAAACAATTTAAAAAAGGGGGAAGAAAATTCCCACTAAATTGATCATACTAACTACCAAAGAAAATGTTGGTATTTATATTCCAGCTCTCAGAGCTGTCTTCATGCCTACCTTTTTTGTCATACATGCCTACTTTTGCTTTTGTAAAACCCAATAGATACAAAATCTCATAATTTTCTAAAGCTCGACTACTCTGAGCTGTTGAAGCCAGTTAATCAAAGCACTGAGCTGTATCAAAATATCATTGAAGACTATGAAGCTAGATTAATTAGGTTTATAGTGCTGATCTATGCAATGGATTCAATTTTTAGAGTTTTAATTTTTTTTTCTTTTCTTAAACAGAAAATTGAAATAAGGTTATTCGTAATTTTTTTCAAACACTTTGTACACTTGCTTTCAAAATAGCCTTGTTTTCTTTAAAGTTATTACTCATGGGTCCCAAAGGAATAGTGTTCAGATATCCCTTTCCAGTTCCATCATTAAAAAATAGCTGATTCAAATCTGGCAGTTCCAGTGCAGACTTCAGAAGGATCAGAATTAAAGCAAGGGTCTTCAAGCAGCTATATTCTGGAATAATAATAATGATATGGACTTGAGAATAAATCATTTGCTAAATTAACTTAATACTGCATACATACTTACATGACCCTCCCTAAATACATGTCAGAGCCTCGAAATAACTGACAGAATACATATTTGAAATCAAGGGAATGAAAGCAACAACTCCAAAGACTACATGTCTACTAAAGGCTTTCTTAAAAACTTCTAAAAGGGAACAAGAAGTAGCAATGGTCACAAAACATATCAATTATATGTAGCTGAGAGGACAGCTCATAAAGACACTTAGAAGAAAATCTGAAGCCTACAGAAATACAGTCGTGCTCAGGATAATGATAGCATGAATTGGTCTAAAGGAAATAAAGAAACTGAGGAGGTACCAGCAGATGATGTTACACTTTATCTCTTAAGCCTACTAGCCAAATATCATATACAAATTTAGTAATCATACTACTTATGCTACTAACAAGCAAGTTAATGAAAACTAGTACTCAAAAAAATCCTTTCGGATTGCTCAGAATTGATAACTGCTCTCCATGTGTTTTTTTCCTACTGCCTTTGCATATATTCTATATTTTGTCTAGACTGTATTATGTGACACCTTATGAGAAATCTCGCTAACTGGTTGTCCTGGTTTAACCAGGATAGGGTTAAGTTTCCCCAGCAGTGGGTGAGGAAGCTCTAGCCACGTCCAGGCGCCAGAGCGCGGGAAGAATCAGTGATCGCGTGGGGTTCGCGCCGCCGGGTTTTCTCTCACTGCTGTATTGGTAGATATTTTGCCCTGTTCATTGTTATTACTGTTATTCTTATTGTTATTGTTGTTGTTTGTTGTGTTGCTGTTGCTCTGTTGTATTAAACCTGTCATTATCTCAGATCGGGGCTTTGTATTTCACTCCCTTTGTGGGGGAGGGGCAGCGGCCGCGTGGTCTCAGACCCCGGCAGGGGCTAAACCATTACACTGGTAGATGATATCTACTATTTTACTATGGTATTAACTGATGCCCACCTAATCACAGATAAAGAAAAATACTGAACGAAATAATGAAAACACTGATCAGTAAATACCAATGACAGGTTTTCTTCTCCTCACCACTTACTCCTTAATATTAAAAACATTTATTCAAAGACCTACCAATTCTTCTAACTCCTTAGATTTATGTTCCTTAAGATCTTATCAATTATCTGAGTTCACCAAAATCTGCTTCCAGGAAGTACATATTATTAATTTTGCTGTTTTCCTTCTTGTCCTGAACTCTATTGCTTCATAAGCAACCTCACTCAATTTCCATGGGATCCTTCAGTTCCTCTCCATTAGTTTGGATCAAACTTATAAGAACCTTACACCCTTTTGCTTTCTTTGTAGTACATATCAAAAGCTGATCATCATCATTGTCACTGATGCAGTACTGCTAAACAGCATTTTCCTGTATTCCTTCCCCCAGTAGAAATGTCTAGGATTTGGAGTTGCGTACCATATTTAAAAAAAAAAAAAAACAAAAAAACAAAACCAAAAAAAACCCCAACAAACCCAAAAAGTCTTGCTTCCCTGATTTTCTTGGTTTGCTGGATTATGAAAGAACCTACTTTCCCTTTCAAATATTTTCAGTCCTGCTACACTGGCATTCTGAGTATGGAAGTAAAATATTTTTAATACATCTGTGGATATGTTAGAATTTATTTACAGGTATATTGGCAACATTTCCAAAGCAGACAGATAAATCAGGCTTTACAGTGCTTATTCAGCAGACTGAATACATGGTATGGCTTTTCATTCTGAGGTTATTCTTTAATCACAAAGAGTTGTTGAGTCAAATGTTTACCATAGTTGAAGAATTAGCTGAAGTCAAGCAAGGTAAAGGGTTGTTCAGGAGTCCACCATTTTACAATTCAAAAAGTAAGTGACTTTTTTGTGTTTTTGTCTATTAAGCAAAGTTATCAAACATATTCATAAATTTGTCATTGAAGACAGATCAGGTCTTAGAAACTATCAATGGGCTCAGCCAAGAATCAATCTAATTTTTTTCCTTATTTTGTAGGAAATGTTAAGTATTCTTTTAATAGTAGGAATTATTTTAAAATCAGTTTTAAGATTTTTTTTGTCACTTCTCAAAAGGTAGGTGCTACTGTTAACTGAGAGAAGCTTTTTAAAAAGTTGACACCCTTTATCCCTGAACAAAGATTATATGCACAGTAAATTGTAATCCTTGGCTTTACAATATTGCTTTACGAGGTTAAGAAGATGAATGTTCATTGCTTTTAATCCTTACCATGATTTACGAGGCTCTGGGTATCCTTTCCCCAGAGCATCTACAACTGTGCGGTTGTTCTGCCTGCTACTTAAATTATGGACACATCTGCAAAGTAATTTATGGATTGTTGTCCCAAAACCAAGCTGCCTCTTCATCTCTCCTGTAGTATTTTTTTGATAACAACAAAATGATTTTTTTCCCTTGTTTATCACTCTTGTTTTGCCAGACTGGTTGATATTATGATGACCTGGATTACTGCCTGTTATGCACACCTTCAAACAACATGTTCAGCTGTAAAAACCCACAGTGAAAAGGAGGGGAGGGAATGGGCTGTGAGGGACAGGGCAGACAGCTAAATAAAGTTTACTTTGTGTGTTAAGCTCTTAAGATCTAGATTTGTGAACTCTGATTTTCCTCATCTTAACAGAAATTTATGTAGCTAAAACAAACATGCAAGCACGTAAACCCATTCTGAATGAGGTGAATATATAGCTTTTTGTTTCTCTAATATCTCGCTATTACATGTTCATTAATATGCTGCTTTCCACCTCTCCACTTATATGCACGTATACCAATAGAAACATATCAAACCCATATACGCTTATCTAACCCATGTGAAAAGCTGAGCTCATTACGCAGTATAGATGTACATTTGTGCATCTAAAATAGTGAAATCTGTGGAGTTTATACCATAGCACTGAGAATAAGATCATTTACCCTGTTTAAAATTTTAAACCAAATTTTTAACTATATGCCTAATTTTATAAGCTTGCATTTTAAAACTTTCATAATATACGCAATGAGAAAATAAAATCATGTCAATTATATAGTCATTATCAATATCAAATCACATGCCAAGGTCCATCTTTGTCCACACAAAGGTGTTCTCAGAAGTTATTCTACTAAGTGCTATCTTGTGAAGTTTCAGATAAAATTCTAAAAAATCATTCCACATTACTTGCTAGTATCCCTCTCATTATGGTTTCATACTGTCTACCTGAATGCCCTCAAACAATATACAATTTCAATTACAACCCAGGTGTCAAAAAAATAACATTTTAAAGGCAAAGTCCATGACATTATATCATCTAAAAAACATTTTACAAAGCAGAAGTGATTGGCACAATTTGGCACAGTTCCAGTGAGCTTAGTCAAGATAACAAGTGCTGATAGCATTGACATTAGAGAAGTTCTTTTTATATATTTTGCAGAGTCAATGAGATATAATCTCAGTTTCCTAATCTCTTTTGACTATGTCAGAAGCCTAGAGTTTTGTAAGAGAAGATACATAACTGAAAATTGTACTGTGCTATTTGCCCCAAAGAACAATCCATAAAAACAGGCTTGAGCAAAAAAACTTAGGATCCAGATGCTTCCAACTTTGTATCTGAAGTTTTCATCAGAATTTTATGGCAAAAAGACATCTCAAATTTTTAACTATTTACATAAGATATATCACACAATTACCAAATGCAGCCACATGTAAAAGAACCTGTCTTTTGTATCAGCCAAACAACTGCACTGGGCAGCGTAAGACTGCATTATCCATTGAAATCAAGGATTGCATAAAATGGAATTTGGGCGGAACAATGTCTTACTCTAAAGACAATATCAATAATTTTTTTAATAAGCACAATATATACAGGCTTTGATTTTATTTTCTACTGAAATTAAACCACAACCAGCCTTAAACGACTCTCCACAGATTTCACATTTTCCTCATCAGAGGATAATCAGCATCCAGATCTTCCTTGCTCTACATCTGCCTACAAATGACTGTTCATAGCAAGCATTCAACAAAGCTGTGATACATGAATTTAATCATTCCATGTCACCTGAAATTTTTTCTCCAGTATACAATGCTTCATAGCCCAAACTGCTAAAAAAATAACCCAAAACACTCACCAACCTTTGCCATCTTCCTGTCCTTCAAACTTACTTAGGCTTTTACATCAAAATATAATTAACTTCAAAGTTATAAAACTCATACCTGCTCCTAACTGATTTTTTTTTGGTCATCCCCAGCACTAGACTGTTGCCAAGAATACAGTAAAACCAGTTTATAGTGGATTGCATAAGCAACAACTGAAGTAGACAATGGCATAGTAATAAACATGAGGAAGCATGACATTGGTTTTTACCTCTGTGAAAGAGGTTCTGATAAGGTATGCCTTTGAAATGAAACAAGTACCATTTAGCAAAAATAACACCCTGCAATTACAAGAAAAAAAGCATCATAAAAATAAAGCTCAGAAAGAGAAAATTAGTTTCTGTCCTTTAAGAGGTCAGAAGAGACTGTAAAGGTACTTTTATTTTCTCCAATCTACATCTAAATTGAAATAGCCTGAAACGTACAGCACAGGCCTTTGTAAATAGTCAACTGGTCAGTAGTAGTGCAATCTCTAGATTGCATCAAGTATTTTTGTTGAGATATGCAGCAAAGATACTAGATTCCTGGCTTTCTTCAGCTCAGTTCCATGGATCTAAAACTAATTTGTGTTTAATACATAAATAACAAAATTTTTTAAAAATAAATAACTGAAAGGTAATAACTGAATTCACACAACGAGTTGACCACAATTATTACAAGTTTCTTGGAGATGACAGACACATCTATGGAGTTTTTAAAAAGTCTACCTGTGAATATGATGCCACATCTTCCAAGACCTTACATAAGTGAAGTTCCGACCTTAGCTGGCCTCATTCACCACAATGCTCAACCGATTGGGTCACTATAGTCTGTAAAAAACATATAAATTTTCATCGTCAACAGTTGTTTCTCATGTGAAAGAAAAAATTAACAGTAAAAAAAAAAAAAAAAAAGGGAGTGCGTTATTAGGGAACTCAATCTAGCTTTAAAAAAAATTAATAGATCCCCAAACAGCACTTTTTCTGGGCCTCTTGTGTGAATATGGAGCAGGACATGGAGTGAGGAGCAGGACACAGATACCCCTTGAAGCTGATGGACTCCACTGAGCAAACATTCAGAATTAAACTGCTCATGTTCCTTATAGCTGTCTAAGACTTGTGGGATTTTTACTGCCAGTAGGCTTTACTGCAGAACATCATATTATGGCTCTGATTTGTATGCATTGCCTTGGCTGGGTTTCCTTTGTGTCAGCTATCATTCATCACAGCGTGAAAATAAACATGCAAAGATTTCTTTGAAAAGGGTGAAGAAGTGATAGTATGAGCTAGGGACATTGCATATAATGTTTTGTTCTTTTCACATTGGTTTTGCAGCCAGTTTTGTCACTACCATAACGGTATAAATCAGTATCATATATGGTGGGATGGTAATTTTCCTCATAAGTGCAAAGTCTATAACTTACAGAAGCAACTTCCATAACCAGCCCGTTCTGAACTGGTTCCTATTACAGCTCTAAGACATATTCCTATCTGAAACTTGATCTAATGTTTAGATCATTAGGAAAACAAAAACAGTCAAACAAAAAATGTTAGAAAATGTTTTCTATTAGTTCAAAAGGACTAAAACTTGGAGGGTTCTTTAGTGCTTTCATTTTTTGTTCCGTTGTTTCTATATTGGACTTTCTGAATGTAGATGGACAGAAAGAGAAATGAATAGGAGGTAAAAGAAAAAGGAAATTAAAAACCAAGGGAGTCCAAACTAAAGGTTGAAAGGATATTAAATGAGAGATGGCATCTAGATATAAAACTATAAAAGCAGAGAAACCTCAAGGGAAGACAAAAACCTAAGCTGGTGAGTATCTATTTGCATTCTTCCACACCACAGGCAGTGTTCTTATCCAAGATAAGGGGCTACTAAAGAGAGACATAATACCCACTCTGTGCCAAAACATTAGATTGTATTAAATTAAGACTTTTAGAAATTATAAACACAGAAGTTTCAAACAAACTATGCGCGCAAAGGGGAATAAGCCATTTATATAGACATTAATAAGCCAATTCTCCATATGTCAAGTAAACATTAAACCAAAAGCTAATAGCATACTACAACATAAATTGTATGTTTATAAATGTGTAACTTGTTTTGCAGCACTTCCACTCCCCCTCCTCCACTGAATTAATACATACCCACTTTCAGTACCTTAGGAAGCTACAATATCTTATTTGGAAAAAAAAAAACAACAAACAAAAAAAAAACAAACCAAAAAACATCACAGCATTTCCTTTAACTTTGGTGGAAGGAGTATATATTCAATAATTATTTGTATTTAATTTTTAAATTATTACTACCATTCAACCACAAATTTTGATGTCCAAGTCATTTTATTCACTGGGAATAAATTTTCTGTATGAGTCATTGACTACAGAATCACAGCATCATCAAGGTTGGAAAAGACCTTGAAGATCATCAAGTCCCACCATTAACCTAACACTGACTGTTCTCAACTACACCATATCCCTCAGCGCTATGTCGACCTGACTCTTAAACACCTCCAGGGATGGGGACTCCACCACCTCCCTGGGCAGCCCATTCCAACACCTAACAACCCGTTCTGTAAAGAAATGCTTCCTAATATCTAGTCTAAACCTTCCCTGGTGCAACTTGAGCCCATTAGCTCTTGCCCTATCACTTGTTACTTTGTTAAAGAGGCTCATCCCCAGCTCTCTGCAACCTCCTTTCAGGTAGTTCTAGAGGGTGATGAGGTCTCCCCTCAGCCTCCTCTTCTCCACACTAAACAATCCCAGTTCCCTCAGCCGCTCCTCATACGACATGTGCTCCAGACCCTTCACCAGCTTCGTTGCCCTTCTCTGGACACGCTCAAGTAATTCCATGTCCTTTTTGTAGTGAGGGGCCCAAAACTGAACACAGTAATCGAGGTGCGGCCTCACCAGTGCCCAGTACAGGGGTAAGATCACTTCCCTGTCCCTGCTGGCCACGCTATTTCTGATACAGGCCAGGATGCCATTGGCCTTCTTGGCCACCTGGGCACACTTCTGGCTCATGTTCAGCCAGCTGTCAATCAACACCCCCAGGTCCCTCTCTGACTGGCAGCTCTCCAGCCACTCCTCCCCAAGCCTGTAGCGCTGCTGGGGGTTGTTGTGGCCCAAGTGCAGCACCCGGCATTTGGCCTTATTGAAACTCCTACAGCTGGCCTTAGCTCATTGCTCCAGCCTGTCCTGATCTCTCTGCAGAGCCTCCCTACCCTCGAGCAGATCAACACTCCCACCCAACTTGGTGTCTTCTGCAAACTTACTGAGGGTGCACTCGATCCCGTCGTCATGATCTTCAATAAAGATGTTAAACAGGAGTGGCCCCAAAACCGAGCCCTGGGGGACACCACTCGTGACTGGCCGCCAACTGGATTTAAATCCATTGACCACCACTCTCTGCGATTGTCCATCCAGCCAGTTTTTCACCCAGCAAAGCATGTGCCCATCCAAGCCACAAGCAGCCAGTTTTGCCAGGAGAATGTTGAAACGGTGTCAAAGCCCTTACTAAAGTCAAGGTAGACAACATCCACAGCCTTTCCCTCATCCAATAAGCAGATCACCCTGTCGTTGAAGGAGATCAGGTTTGTCAAGCAGGACCTGCCTTTCATAAACCCATGCTGACTGGGCCTGATCATCTGGTTGTCCTGCATGTGTTGTGTGATGGTACTCAGGATGAGCTGCTCCATCAGCTTCCCGGGCACCAAAGTTAAGCTGACAGGCCTGTAATTTCCTGGATCGTCCTTCCGACCCTTCTTATATATGGGCATCACATTGGCCAGTTTCCAATCTGTCGGGACTTCCCCGGTCAGCCAGGACTGCTGGTAAATGATGGAAAGCGGCTTGGCGAGCACCCCAGCCAGCTCCTTCAGCACCCTTGGGTGTATCCCATCCGGTCCCAACAATTCCAATAGCTGGTACTATTCAAGTACTCAGACCAGACAGACATGGTAATCTCTTCTACCTTTTAAATTCATCAAATCCAGGAGGAAGGCAGCACCAGAACCAAACCTACTCACTTAACAGGACAGTTCTTTTTGACTTTCTTGGTAAGTGAAGCAGGATTTGAATCACATGCTTTACTCCAAGCTTACCAACCCATCCACATTTACTTTTCTTTTTAGGAATTTACTTGTGGCCCTTGCATTAAAAAATTAGTATACCTACCAAAAAAGAAACTAACAAACAAAAAAATAGTCCATGGAGAAAAGAATCCCAAAACTGTACAAGCTTTTTGTGTCTCGGAAAGTGCTAATAAAAAATAAAAAATCCAAAATAAAACAAAACTACCTCTTCCTTCTAGGTGTTAGTTTTCATGTTATTGAATTGGATTTGATAGCAACAATATTAACTTCATGGATCGATAACACTTGATATTAAAACCAGCAGCTGAAGCATGCGTCTAGAACTACACACATTACAGGAGTCTGGAGCCTGCTGATGTAGAAATAAATTAGGAAGTTCAGAAAGGCAAGAAAAAAAAATAAAAAGAAACTAGCTTTTTGGCATTAGCAGTGTAACAAAATATTGTTAACAGGCAGCATACAACCCTAGTTATTTATTGCTTGGTAACTCTTACCAAAAACATTGGCAACGAGAAAGAGATCGCAATGACTCTTACTGCAAATAAGGACTGGAGTGGTTCTGTAAACCTTATCGATTTTTATCTCAGTTTCATTGATTAAACTTGAAAAATCTTTTCTGTAAATACCCAGTTTACTTAGCTGGAAGAAAAGTACAGCATGAGAACTATAATATACAGTTTGTATTAATCATTTAGCCTGAGGAGACTGACTTGGAATATTGTGCCATTTGAGTACACTGGAATATACTCATGTTCACAGTAAAGGTTTTGAACACATTTACAAAACAGTGTTAAAGCCGCCAGGACTGTTATCATCCATGAAACTGCAGGAAGTACTAAGTGATACAGAACATGCATATTTGGTTAAATATAATTCAATTTGATTTAGAGATATTTTTCAATGTATGAAATTTAACTGGTAGTTGTCTAATTGTACTGCATGAAATCATAGCACTTTTCTGTCTGTGCCCCCTTGTCCCCACTGGGTGTGAGGTGGATCACAACTGCGGATGAAGGTGACAGTACCCACCTTGGAGACATGCTGGCATCCAGGCCTGTTTTGTGTTTCACATTCCCTTTACAACAACATTTATTCTTTATAAACAAAAGGTTTTAATGAAAGATACAAAGCTGGGCCTGTCACACACGTGCAAGGTCATTTAGAAAGAACTTGATCATAGACTGAAAAGTTTTTCTATCCCTCACTTCTCCCTGTCCTTTTCAATATTCTTATTTTTACATTTTACTCCACTACTGCGTTTACAGAAATTTGGCAGTCAAAGACACACTGGAAAAACAAGAATGCCATGTAATTTTTAACTTCTCTTTAAAACCATAATAGCCAGTTTTGTAAAGAAGAACATTTCCATCTGGTCTTCTTTCATAGATATGCTTTCAAACACTATTTTGCAACAAGTACAGCTAATAATGCTTTTTGTTTACTCATTCACAAATCAATATTAAAAAAAGCAGCACAAACTCCTTTGCTGAAGCCTGAGATTCCTGTGACAGAATTCAGTAATAAAGCTTCCACAGACTAGAGCACTGCAGGGTAAGTCTTTGCATCCTCCCCTGCTGTTTCCTATTTCTTCTGCCTGCTGAAGGAGGCTGTTTCCTGTCATTGCTGGCAGTCTAAGGGAGATGCACCAGTTACACTAAAACAACCAACAGTGTATGTCTTAAAATGATCATATTTGTTCACCCTTTAACACTTTGCATTTTACAAAGACACATATCAAAGGATTCAAAAAGACCCTATACCAATCCAATGGATTCTAAACCGGCTTTCTCCCCATGAAGAAAATAATGCAGCAACCTCTGAATCAATGTCTTTTTGGTGTGAGAAAACTTCTAATAATATGAGCATTATTTGAGTATTAAATTGTCCAATGTTACATTTATTCTCTATGTTTTGTCTACTGTAGAACTAAAAAGTACACAAAAAACTCTATTAGTAAATTTTACTAGCTGGACTAGCTATAAACTGAGACAGAGGTTATACTTTAAATAGTGGGGATTTTGGGGGACTTCAGGTAAGGCAGGGTGGCTGTTTTTTAAAAAGACAAAACCTAATACCTTACAGTGACAATACATAGTAGACAGTCTAAATTTAAAGTGATTTAAAAGAAAGAAAGATAATGAAATAGGCAATAATAAAGAAAGTGTTATTAATTTAAGCATAAACCCTATAAAAAACCATGGCAATACCAGCATGCTGAAGCAACAGAAAACATCCTTCCAGTTTGCAGAGGACTCAGAGAACAGATTGGAGAAACAGGCAAAATGAAAAAAAAAAAAAAAGTCAGGAAGCATGTCTGTGTGAGTAACATAGACACATTCTTCACAGGTAAAAAGAATGAAAGGAAATAAATGGTGAAGGAGAAGTAAATGTAACAAAGTTTTATTCAGAAGAGCAAGAGGAGGACAAATGCAATCCTCCGTCATTTAACATGACCCTGTGGTTCTTGAGATTGCCAGCAAGCTAAATGATTTTATACAGGATTAAATTATATTGGCTTCAGGTGGCATTAATTATTAATATCAGGCCATCCAATTAAGGAGGAAAAAACACCATGTGACATAGACAAGCAGTTATAAATCATTGGTAGCTCAATTCAGATATGAATCATCCATTGACTCAAAAGAGGTCAAGCACAATTCTAAGGGCAAATAGATTCAGATAAACTACTTACTTAACATTTTCCTGTGAATTGCAAATTAACAAAAAAATAAATAAACCTCTATTGCACACATTTTTTTCCTACTGAAAATAGTGAAAACAATCCAATTATTAATGAGAAATATCATTATAAAGGTGTTTAGAGTTATGTTACATATAAAACTTTCACTTTTATTAACGTCAATAAGATCTATCTTGGGGACAAAACAGAATCCGAAGTTTTGAATTCCTGAATGAGAGCGTGATGGTAGCTTTGATTCTTTCAATGTGCCAGTGGACTGCAGTTTCTCCCCTTCCTCACCTCCCAAAATACTTCTGAGGGTGAGAAAGTAACAAAGTTTCCTCGTCCTTTCTTTCCTTAAATCCCTGACAATAGGAGTAGCTGTTTTTGCAATGAGAGTACCAGTTCACTAGGAACTGGAATGAAACCAATCACCCATTTCACTTGGCAATTGCACTGCTATCAGAGAGTAATGATTTTCAATCACTACTGACTTGGCTTGAATCTGAACTACCAGCTCAAAGGTCAAAAGATTTCTAACCAATTATCAATCTCCTGGTCCATCCAGCCCCCTCTATTATCTTGATTTCCTTTTGAAGATTAATGCTGTTGCCATAGTTTAATCAGATAAGTCTTTGGCTCTGACATTTACTTCCATCCTACAGCTGCTTCTTCACAGAGATGGGTCAAGAAAACCATAACAAAATTACTACTATAAATATCGCTTAAAAATTAAATATTGACTGTTCAAGATTTATTTAGTAATTAAGACAAAGAACTCTGTCACTACTGAGTATTATTTTATGGTCTCTTAAACATCTGAATTTTGTCTGAATTTTCGACAGGAATTCATGTGGTTTCAAACATCCAGAGCCCAATATGGCATACAAAAGTGTTTAGTCTTATGGATTAGACATTCAATATTTTCAAAGAATCATTGGAATACTTATAAAGACTCTATAGCTGGCTTTCTGAATATCATCTTCTGAACTCCAGCTTGTTTGCCTTAATCTCCCTCCCCCATAAAGATGTCATTTAGTACAAGGATAAGGATGATAGGATTACCTAGGATCACTCTGGACTGGTTGTGATACTGGCCAACAGTTTATTCTTTTCTCCAGATCCAGAATATCATGATTTCCTTAGATGTTTTTTGGTCTTCCTCATTCCCTTTCATATTGCATATATGCCTCATGAGAAATGAACTTTTGAAGTTCTACTAAAAAAAAAAAAAAAAAAAAGCTAAGAAGAATTTTAAGATTATTTCTAAATATACCTAGCTTACTTCTCAGAATAAATCATCATGGCCTCTCAAAATATTTAAGTATTTTGCTTTTGGAATAGCTCACAGAACACTTGTGCTGAATGCATTTTTCAGGAACAACGGGGAACTGATGAAGAATTTACTATACATAAATTCCTCTGTGAAATGATGCCATATGTCTACTTGGTTAATGGCTGTAGGAACATAATTTATCTAAGTGGAAAAACAAATGGGTATTTTCTTAGTCTCTCACCAGTCCCTCTGTATACACTTACACCCATAAGTGCACATACACATATCTAATTTCTTTCTACTAGATAACATATTTTTATTATGTTTTCTGTTAAATTTAGCACATTTCTCATTGTTATTTTTCCTTCCTTGCACTTTAGTAATTCTAAGTGATTTACTTGATAAAAATATTAAAAGCATGAAAGAAGGTAAAAAACTAATGTTGCCTCTGCTTTCATTCTAACTGTAATTCTATTGAGCACATGGGCTATGTAAAGATTGAATAGCATTAAAAGAAACTTAATATACTGAAGCCATATGTTCTCATTTGATATAGGACATTACTATGATTTTGCTAGTCTTATTATTGTAATGTAACAGATTCAAGCTGAATTCATAAGGTGGTCATTATCTAGCACATTCAAATCCTTTCCACACCAAAACTTATTTTAATATTAATAGTACCAAACACCATTTTGAAAGCAGGATAACAATGTTATTCTGTACTCTACTCAGAACTATCCAACAGAAGTTTGAATGAACAAGCAAACAGTGTGTTTCAGTTTCAGTGGGGCGGCTGAAGCCATGATACTGTGTTTGCTCATGTAGAGGAACAAGTTCTCTGAACAGAAGTTAAACACCACCTGTACAATGGCAACTTTGTGTTGTGTTTTGCAAACTTCTCAGGATTTGAGATATTTTTTATTATCACTCCATAGTTTGAGATAACCAATTGCTTGCTTTCTTCTGAAAACCTCTACAAAATGTAGCAGTTTTTTTCAGTGCATTTTATTTCTTTTTTATTTCTTGGAAGCCACAGAACTTCTCTGACAGTATCAGAGCTCAGGGGCTTTCCCCAGCAGTGCACTTGAACCTTTTCAAATGTTCCAAAGTGTGTGTATAGTCTGTCTTGGATTAGACTCTAGTGCTGAAAACTAAGTTAGCAGCACAACATGCCACAAAACTGTAGCTATGGGTAGTGGTACAAAAGAACAACCTGGGCTCATAAATTTTTTAACTTTTTTTTATTACAAAACCTGATGGTGTTAATCATAGCTACAGTAAGTCACTGTTGCTATGATACTAACAGATAGGAGGAATGAGGTAGGTAGCTAAGTTAAATAATGCAAGTACAGTCCTTGACATCAATGAGATGTAAAGTCTTGAGTATGGCTGTAAACACGGTATGTCCAGGGACAGAATGAGGCTGCATATAATACAGTGTTGACATGGTATTCATCATGAAAAATCATCATTCAATGATTTCATAACATTTTTGCTCTATCCTAAAAATAAGAAATTCTTCTAATAGTGCGATGGTTCCTATGCAATGGCTTTGTACACCTGCAAATAATGCCACATATTTTCATTTGTTTATAACATTACTTAATAACTTCTCAAACATCACAATTTAATTTCTCAATGACACATACATATAATTAAATACTTTGGTATTATTGTGACACAAATGCTAGAAAGTTTATTTTAATATTGAAAAAATAAAATTAAATCACTGTTCAAACTATTCAATTGTCAATTATGTCTTATACACTAGGTCTGTTGTGAGAACTGTTCTAGCATTTCTATTAAACATAATGACAGTGTTAATAGCATTTTATTCTGTCATTACATGCACAGGCTCTTTGGCTATGACTGTTCTTGGGGTTGCTAGGCCTCATTTTTGTTTTGTAAGGCTTTCTCCAGTAGATACAAAATTTTTGTGTCGTTGCTTTTGGCAAGTAGAATTTCAAACAGAGTAACATATTTTTGTAAGTTTATTTCTGAAGCTATTTCTGGAGATGCTATAACAAAGCCACCAGAAGCTAGCTAGTGACTTTCTGGTGTTCTTATCTGGATATTGATTGCAATGTTCCTTGGTAATTATATCGTGCTGTTACCTCTGGTCAAAAGATGATTAGTACATGGTTTTAACAATTTCTAGTCTACATGTAATTTTTCAAAGTTATACTGTAGTTAAAACTCAAACTCTCCAGTAAAAGAGCTATAGATTCTCAAAGGAATCAGTCTACTCTTTGGTTGGAGCAGCTCAGGAAAAGGTTTTCTAACATCATAACAGCAAAGTATGAAGAAACTGTGCTCACCAACCAGAGCAGGTAAACAATTGCAGACCTAAATACCTAATGACTGTGATTTCTAAGTTTGAAAAGATTTTCAGCTAAAAAATTATGAATCCATAAATATAAGAAAAGGTATCTCAAAAGATTTTATGTTTTGACAACTAATATTGGCACTTCTATAGTCCCGAAATGTCATCATTTAAAAGAAAAAAATGCATCACTAACTTTCATAGCTTAAAATTCCATGTTCACAAGCAAAATCCGCTTTATGGAATATCAGATCCACTTTACGGAATATCAGCAATTCACAATGTGGTCTGTGAGATTCAGCTCTTACATGATTTAGGCACTAGCTGCTTTACAGGTAAGTATTGTATTAATTTAAGGTAAAGTAAAAGTGCTGTGGTCTGTAAATAAAAGCCAATCCCAAAATACTTACACAATAAACATTTTTTACATATAGTATCATGTGCAAGTATGAGGAGATCTTATTCTGAAGAGGCTGTGCATGAAAGTTCTGTGGTTAAGCCTAAATCCCTCCGAAAGTTGGTGGACATAAAGAAGGAACCAAAACTCTAGACTCAATACCTAAATCTGGTGTCAAAAACACAAACTCTTCTTAACCTCAAGGGCAGGAATAGCAGCTACAGGAAGGCCAGTAGTTTACTAATTAACAACATGTTTCCATGCTCCATTCTTGGCAGATTGTGGATGAATATGTACACTTGTAAGAAAAAAGAAAAAAGGAGAGCAAACACTTATTCTTTCGCTCTCCTATCAGAAAATAGTGTATCACTAGAAAGTGTTTCCCCCCTCCAAGATGTCTATATTATAAATGAAAAAAATTTCTTATGATTAATTTCCTGAAGAAAGATTTGCGCAAATGTGATGTGGTGACAATAAACATGCAATTTGAATAGTTAAAGAACAGGTTCATTGTATCACCTGCAGTGTTAGTTATCAATATAAAGAAAAACCCTAACAAACGCTGTCAAAACATCCAATGCCTAAGCAGACTAGTAGAAATCAAGCAAAAAAAGTACAGCCCAAACTCTGGTCATTTCTTTCAAATTAGTTTCTTCTGTTGTAGAGTTTATTACATAAATATTGCTAAAAAAACACCTGTGAAGATAAAATCCTATGCAACTATTCCTACAAGATAATGGGATTTGGAAGTCATTGAGCAGTGGCATCAGGTGGAATAGCCCAAATGTCCTCTGGAGGATCTGAAAAAGCAACAGCAGAAGTCCATTTAACTGTGATGCCAACAGCCACGACTACACAAATGTAGCAGAGAGAGAATACGTACAGTCCTAAATGCAACCCAAGATTCCTTTTGTCTGTCTTCCTCCTCCAACTATATTAAAAATGTAGCGGCAACAAAGGGCTTTCTGCTGCTGATCTTCTGTATAAGGTGAATTTAATCCTTGACGACTATTTTGCTTCGAAACATTAACAAAGGTAATGAAATTCCAAAGATGTTTGGTTGTTGGTTTTTTGAGACTGAAAAAACCCACATATATGTGAATTTTCCGTAAGGAAGAAAAGTTATACTTTTCTTTCTTTCCTTTCTTGCAAATAAAGTGTAATTCAAGTGTTCTAATTAAGGCTATTATTATTTACACTGGCACAAAAATAACTAAGCAGCCAGAAACTATGTTCCACAACACAAAAGCTTTGCTTTGAATTTTATAGAATATTTTTATTAATCTCAACTATAAAAAAACTTATTAGTTACTCAAAATTTACCATTTTAATCCATAAAGTTAGTGAAGCTTTATACATCATCTATATTTCTATGTTTTATATGTTTTCATGTGAAATCCTTAACATGTAAAACATGTAAATGTTGAGAAGAAGTTAAGAACAGGTATCTATATTAGCTCCTTCCTATGAAACAATTTTCCCAGACAGTGAGATTATAAAATACAGTAAATGTATAACAGTAGCACATCACCTTGTTATTGTCAATTCAAGGGCACACCTGGAGATTCAGATGGTTGGCAAAAAGTCCACAGCTGTGGAAGTGCTGTGTCCTATTACAATTTCATGACAAGCATTATAATTTCATTTACATATGAATATACCCACTGCAGAGCATGAAAACTTTATGATTCACTTAACTACCAAACATTGGAGGAACACACTATGCATAAGGGAAAAAAAAAAAAAAAAAAAAGATATATTCTGGAGCAGAGGTAATGTTCTTGTTTCTCACCAGAGTAAGAACCACAGTCCTTTTATGTCTGCAGCAAGTCAGAGATGAAAATAATTTAGCTTAATCCAGCTGGAACAGTAGAACAAACAAACAAAGCAAATCACGCTCTTCTCTGTGTTTTCCTAGTTCACTGAAGCAAGCATCACTGCCAGTAATAGCTTTGTCTGAGGCTTGGAAGTCAAACTGAAGTGTTTAATGAGACACTAGGCATGTCTTGCAGTTCTATTAAAATGTAGCTACTGATCCAAGTTTCCTCTCAGTTCTAAGTGATGCACCCATTAATGATGCTCACAGCATCTTTGATAGGGGGAGGAGGTGATGGTCCTTTAATGTTTTTAGCTTCAGGTGTATGAATCTGAGACAGATCAAAGAACTGGAGAATAATCCTATTTCTGATTCCTTTCTCTTCTCTGTGCAATGATACATTTTGTTCTGTAAAATCAAACCTCTCACTCAGATTGGAAGCAACAGCAATGCACCTTTGACACTGAGATTTGACAACTAACTCCATCATTCACTAATGATGGAGAACACATCATGAGCCAGGAATGGGTGCATTTTGGTTATCTCTGGGTAGGCAATTGTTAATTATCTGGGAACTCATTTAAGTTTCTAGCTGTTATTCCCAGTTAGGAACTATGTGTGACCCTAACTTTCACATCAGAGGGATGCGTAACAGAACATATGCGAACCCTACACAACTCATGTCACAGATAACCAAATGCCTGGCCTGTAGGGCAGCTGCTCCATCCTTGGTGACTGGGAATCCTCAAGCACTTGACCTGCAGGCTCCTTCTTGATGTGTTCAGGTGATTTCAAAGATATTAACTTGTACTTCTTTACTAATAACTTTTATTGCAGAGTGAGCAGAAGTTCTTCAGTTAAGCTACCTGTCAATCTTTTATTCTTGTTCTCAGTGTATGAATACACAACTTTTGTAGTAATCTAACTGCAGAATATGCATGTACATTGTTCTGCTTCACCTGCTAACAGAAAAAGCAACACTTGCTCATTTTATTTATGCATATTCACTATACACCTTCTTAGCATTAGGGGTCTATCCTGCCTGTTATCTATCAGTATGACCAAAGTTTAGTCCTAAGTAGCCAAATTTACATAATCATGTCATCCTGTGGCAGTTGCCCATCAAGTTTGCTTATTCTATAGAGCATCCTCTCAATAAACTAACTCCTAGACCTCCCGATTTCTGATAAATACAAATTTCAGCCACTTCACACTCAGAGAGAACAAAATCAGTGGGCTGGATTTCAACATAAACATGTTAATTCTGTCTCAGTGTATTATTAGTGTATCATAATTCCCTGTTATAAGTGATGGGAAGAGATGGAAAGTCACTGATGTCTATGATACATGCTGTATAAGATCAGCTTTGAGAAAAAAAAAAGAAAGCATCACTTGAAGAAACAAAAGCCTATTCTGAAAACCAAAAAAATTCTAGAAATCACCTGGAATACTTTTTAATTTTTTTTTTTTTTAAATCCTTTCAGTCTTATTTATGGAAACGATTTTTGGAAGTGCATTATGGCATTGACACCTTATACAATGAGTTTTTCTTGGCATATTTACCAGGCTCACATTCAATAAGAAAGCGATAGCTGGTGTTTCATTTGCTAGAAGCCTATTTTACATTAGCAAGGATTTAATTTGGCTAAAAGAAACCTTTTCCATCTAACTGATTATTTTTACTTCTCCTATTTTAGTTCAGTCAGGACACTAATAAAAACTTGAGACTGGTTGAAGCCTCTGTCATTGCAGTGAATGAAACTGATATATCAGAGTGGCCAGTGAGAGCCGAAACTGGTGGGAGAGGATGGTGTTTCTGCCATGCTCCTGTCATGCCTGGCCAGAAGCATTCAGGCATTACAGGAGGGCTCTCAGTCACTGGACAGTTTCTGGGGCAATTCCTAGTGTTGAGCACCAGGAAAAGGAAAGGACAAAGACTTCTGCACTCATCAATCCTGAACTAATACTGACCTGAACTGGTTTGTCTGTACCGTGACAAGGACACCATAAATTAATGAAACAGAACTAACTAACTTTACTTTTGTCAGCACGCTGACATGACAACTCTTGAGAGAACTCATTAATTTTTTTAATTATTGCTTTGAAAAGGTAGTTAAGAAAGTTCAGTAAAAACCAAAAATCCTTACTACAAAAAACTCTTTTCGATAGACATTTCCTCAGATACAAATTAAGCTGGTAAATCAGATTGTCTACTAAACTTTCAACTTCAAAATCCTTTACATACAACATACAGTTAAAGTACACATTACATTAAGGTCAAATGTTACTATATGTAAAAATTTGGTTGGCATTTCTTAATATCTACATCTTACTATTCAAGTTGTATTTGCCCCTATCTGTAAGATGACATGAAAAAGAACCACCCAAAAATCCCCGTTTCCCTTGGACTACATTGCTCTTTCTGACAGTGACTATCCAGGAGAGCAATGTGTTACAGGAACACACACAAAGGGAATGGCTGAAAAAAGGATTTGAAATGTTTCTAACCCTAGAATAAAAAAAAAAATAAAAAAAAAAAAATAGTGGGGGGCATCAAATAAGATTTGTTGGAAAACTGCCAAAGCTCTGCACAACTGCACTGCCAAGTGGGGCATTATGTTGTACGACAGGGAAAACTGTCAATCTAACACTTAATGCCATTGTTTTCTCACAACATGAAGTGAAATTTTTAAAAGGTTAACAGGTAAGTTAGCAGTAATTAATCCTTGTGTCAGGGAAAGCTTTAGCTGACAGATTTTTTAGTGACTGGTAAAAACACTTCCTTGGAATCTGTAAAAAAACCCAAAAACTACCTAATTCCTGAAGGATTCATGAAGATGGGTAATGGATGTGTTTTTCTTTCACATTCTCTTAGCAAACACTAAGTAATTTTGGGAGCCATCACAAAAATTGAATGAAAAATTATTTTAAAATATAGTTAAAACAACCTAGCCACTTTACACACATTTTTTATGAAAGTGATCAGTATAACAAGATTTCATTTTCTGTACTTTTCTCTAGTTGGGTTTTTAATCCTTGAGTGTCAAAAGCACTGAAAGCACAAAACTGCCATTTTAAATGCAGTTTTGAATTAAAGCTCTCCATAGTAGTAAGAAATCTTTCTGTATTAACAAGCCTTCCCCCACACAAGGTATATTAAAGAACTCATTTAATATCCTAACATTAAATCAAAATATTGATTTATGTTGCTTCACATCTTAGATTCCAAATTTTTTTCTTTTCCAAATAAGTGTATTGTAGACACTCTCCCTTCCCCCCCCCCAAAAAAAAAAAAAAAAATCTGGGTATAGAGGCGCTTCATTTTTGGTGTTATTTAAACAGACACGTTATGAACTAATTTCATCATTCTAGCAAGCATCGTGAAAGAAATTAAAATTATTAGACACTATTAGTTGTCTCATTTTTGTGAAACTAAGATTTATAACTGTTAATGCACAGATCACCTGACTGTGTTTTCTTATTTTAATGGCAGTTTTGTTAGGAATTTAATGCAAATACAAATTATGCAGAAAACCTATTATAGTAAATTGTGTGACTGTTTTATTATTTAAAAACAAAAGTAACAAGAAAACAAAACTGAAGATTAGCATCTGTTAATGGGGTTCTTAAATCACCTGGAGGTAGTTTCTTCTTACTCAGAGATCTATATTGTTTACATAAAAACCAACCAAACAAACAAAAAAAACCAACCCAAGCATTCCATTCATTTCTAAGGCTTATCATATTTAGACACACCCTCCCACACACACCATGTTTCCTAATTATTAAAGGAGAAGCATTCACCTAGTACTGTAAATTAAAACATAGATATGGTTTCAGATATGCTTATCCAAGAAACCATCATTTGACATGCAGATGCAAGTAAAGAAAATAGACGAAAAATGCAGCTGCAGCAGCCAGCACTGCCACAGTGGTATCTTGCATTGGTATTCTGAAGGGAAGCATTTCTGACACAATGTTACAGGAACTATCATAGTTACAGGCCAAGGGAGTAAATTAAAAACAGTATGATAGCTGTCTTCACATTTTAACAAGCCAAGCAACATGATACTTGAGATTGGGTTTTGTTTTGGCAACACATTTTTACAAGCCTGATGCTGTGATTAGACTGAGTAGTCCTCGTGCTTTGCTACTCAAGGGGGGCAGCACAAACTGCTTATGCAGCTCTGTGTCTGAAGCTTTCCAATTACAACAGGAGCCCATGAAGTTTACCCATATGACAGAAGGTTTCTGCAGAAGGGTTTAAAGGCTAGCTCCACAATAGCTTATTTTCTCTCATAATGACTGGCTTCCTTAAAACTAGATTAGCTCTTTTTCCTTATCTAAAATGATGAAATATGGCTACCATATCTAAATGTCTCTTGGCATGAAGAACAAGATCTTATATACCCTGATACAAAAAAACTTCTGAAGCAAGTAGACCTGGATAGTGTAAATACAGTGTAAATGCAATGCATTTACATTATAGAGACACGTTTATTTAAAAGTGTGCTGTTCTTTTTTCCAGTGCACTTTGTTACAGGCTCTCAAAGCTTTATCAGTTATGTACTACTAAGAGAATAATTATTTTTTTCTTATTTTGGTAATCAGAGAAAATGCAGATAATTATACAAATAACAGATAAATATGAAATCAGGAGACAGCCAGTATTCCTTGACAAGAAGGTACTATAGTTTTTTTCTGTTCCTTGTAATCAACGTGTTGTTTCTGTGCTCAACTCCATGGAAAATAAAATTATAACCCAAATTCTTCCTGGCGTACTTCCTTGTCTTTTAGTAGAAATCTAAATACTTTAGTTTTGTCAGAGAAACTAGTAAGGAAGACAGAAAAAGTATGTATTCAACATGTAGACATTTCGCTACAAAAGACAAAACAACAGTAAAAGTGTCTCCACCATTCTTAAAGTCTCAAAACAACCTCACGTGACTTACACAAGGATGAAACTTCTAGGGGTTTTGCTCTCATTAAGGACAATGGTTTGTTATGTGTTCAAAACGAATAACTCCTGCTATCACACAAAATAGGTGCTGTAATCTGAAGACTGTAGTACTATGTTTCACAGTATCATAAAGAAAGAGAAAATCTAAATAACTTTAAAATAAATTACCAAGTGATCTATAAAAAGATGCAGAATAGAGAGTTACGATAAAACTTCTGATTCCTCATGGAAGACAATTATGTTTTTAGACAAAAAAATACTTGTTTACTTTATGATCCTAGTATATGGCAACATGAGAGAGGATTACCTGCCACAGTTTCCAAGGGATGTACTGAGAAGTCCGTTATGAATATAGACAGAAAATATTTTGTTTTCCTCTCTACAGTCTATCACAGAAGCCAACTGGTATGAAAGGAGAAGCAGAAGAGAATAAAAAGAAAACAGAGACACACACACCTAATTAAGATAAAATTTTGAGATACGTCTGCATAAAGGAGTGGGAGCACTTTAACGATCTGGACTAAATTTGAATTACAATCCTTCAAATGAAACAAACATAAAAGAACTCCGATAAGAAAATGATTGTACAAATTCCTTGTGTACTTCTGCCACCTACTGGATAATGCTGAAAGACGACAGAAATTAGAAATTAATAGCACATCGTTTGTTGGCAGAATTCCAGTAGAAATCAGTCTCCACATACTCCCTGATAAATTATAAACTGATATGTAATAATACAGCTGGGTGTTCAAGTCCCCAGAAACTGGTACATCCACAAGTTTAGCTCTTCCTTTGCTTCAAGACTTGCAAGGAAATGTATCAAGCTGCCTTGAACAACTTCCCCATTCTACCAGGGTCAGATTCTTGTGAAGAGTTTTGGTTTTACTGAAATTAGTAAACTGAAGAATCCAACTTGTATTGGGTGTATGCAAAGAATCCCCAACATCTGCAGAGCAGCAGTAGTAAGATTTAAGATGCTGAGTGTGTGTTTTTGTGGTCAAAATACATAAATGAAAGTTCATTGTTGAGTCCCCTGTCTGGAGAAATGCCCTCTGGTTAAAGGAGTGCCAGGATGTTTCCTCAGAACGATTAAAAAAAGTTTATGACAATCAAAGACAGTTGCTAAAAACTTTAATTTGAAAAAAAAACCCTCAAATATTGTAAGACTTGAGTCAAAAATGGTAAATTAAAGTTGAGATTTATCAGAGCAATTTAGAAGACTATTCAAACAGTAAAACATATGTGTTCTGGGTCACATGCACTGGGCCGTGCATGTTCCCATTCTCGTCATTCAGCCTTGAAATCTACAGCAGAACTTTTAAATGCTTAAAAAAATATATAATTATTTCTTCATGAAATTGTTCTTTCTACAAGATTAAGCTAACAATTGCAATAAAAAGGAGAAGTCACAAGGAAGATGCAGCTGAACAGAGATAAGCACTGTAAACGACCATCTAATCTGCCTCCAGATTCAAAGGAACATGGCAAAATTATGTCCAAGCTAACTGTGTTTGCCTGCCTTGGAAATCTTGAAGTAAATTATATCCTCAGCAAATTTAGCAGAAGCCACTTCATTTGTTAACACTAGAGGATCTGCTAGCTGACCTGGTCCTGCCCAAACAAAGCCCCTATGGACTGTGGAAGGAGATAAGGTCATTGTAGCCCACATATGGAACTGACTAGGTTGCTAATGGGTTGCTCCTCCCTCTAGAAAGGGCAAATACATTCATGGGATTGCTTTCCTAGAGGACCTGGGTGCACTTGGTGCACAATGCAGGAGGATGAGGAAATCCAGTGTGTACCTCAAGGAGATTTAACATTAGGGGAAACTAACCCTTGGTTTGAGTTGTATGTTATAGGACCAACTACAGTAGCAACCAGCTGAACCAATGGAGGATGAGTCTCACAGGAAAAACTGGGCAAGTGCAGCAGTGATCCAGCCTGAGCTGGCTTTGGCACCCAACAAATCAACACAATATGCTGCTTCTCCTGTCTTGACCACTACAGTTAAGCAAGACTGAAAACATAAAGAGACAGGAATTCATCTACAGAAAAAGATGGAAGTAAAAAAACAAAACAAAACAAAACAAAAAAAAAAAAACAAAAAAACAAAAAAACAAAAACAAAAAAAGCCAAACCACAACAGGGAAGAATGCTGAGAATTCCACACTTATATTGCCTATAACAATGAGAATAACATAATTCATTACTCTAGAAGACTCTGACTTCCATGTCCAACAAATAGGCAGAAGTGTCACACTGCACTTAAATGTAAAATTTTATGCTCTTCTGCCATAGTCCAGTCTTAAGATGTCATAGATATAGAAGTATCTCAAAGATTTTGATAATAAAGTACCTCAATATAAAGTTATACTACCATTCTGGGAATTTTTTTTTTGAAAATCAGTGGGATCTGAACATCAGCCTCAATTTGTCCTAACTATTCTTGCCCAAAATTAGACTCTCTCCTTAAAATTGAATTCATACCCTCCTCCAGGCAAAAAAAAATCTCAGACTTTTTTTTAAAGCCTGGAAAACAGCAAGCTACTGTAGTTTTCAGAAAGCAAATTAAATGTTTTTGAGGGTACTTTTGTACATTTGAATGATATTTTCATAAAATTAACTCCTTGTTAAACTGAAGTAGATTGTGAAAATTTGGTACCAAAACATCGGGCTATACACTAGCTATACAGTGCTTTAAATAAAGCATTCATCTAAACTAAACATTGCATTAGTAATACTGAGTAACTTAAAAGTTGTGATGATAAAGAAGGAATCATTTAAAATAAAAATTTACTAATTTTCTATCACTAAATCCTAAAATAAAAATAATCCATGGCTAGAGTTCCCCAAGGGCGGACAGCTGTAATATGTATATCACACATTTACAGTCAGAGGCTCGCAGACTGTGGCTTGAATTTCATGCCTTTGCACACTTTCCTGTTAGAGTAGTGTGCAATATCAGGGTTTAACATGGTCTTAGAATATTTTTGTTTTCCTAAACTGGATTTGACACTGCAAACTAAGAGTGAAAATTTGAACAGAGTAGAGCACATTAGCTTATCTCAGAATTTAAGAACACTAAGCTTTTAATCTTTTATTCTGCAAGATCTTACTGTTCACAATGTGACAAAGTCTACATACACATCCAATCCGTGGTGCTCCCTTAAAGACATATTGCTGCGCAGGTTCAGTTCTGCTCCTGACAATATTTATCAGCAATTCTTTATGTAACTTGATTAGGAGCATCATGAAGGTTGGGATTTCCATAGTGGTGAGACCCAGTTAACTCTCCAGTTACCATTCATAGGTTCACGAAGGAAAAAAAAAAATTACTTGCAAGAGAAATACTTTACCTAGCAACGGAATATAGTTTCAAGTCTTTGAAACTTAAACACCACCCCACCCCCCCCCACCCCCATTCTGTCATGGCCTAAGGTCTTATTCAGCTCTGTATAGCTTGACTTTCAGGCCCTCAATTATATGTACACATATATAGCTAATTTATTACACAGTCTCTACGCAATAATCACAGTCAGGACATCTGAGCATGCAAGTACTTCAGTATAACTCTAGCTAACCATCTAGAAAGTAGAAATACAAAATATTAATGCATATTTGTTGCACAATATAATTGCATAATATTAATTTTACACAAATTAAATCTCCAATTATGCACTCATTTTTCTCATGCAATCACATGCCTGACTGGATTTCCAAGTTCTTATCATCTCTGCATGCATTTTTGCAAATATCTCTAAACATTACAAACAATATGCAGCAGAAATTTAAAGCTTATTTAATACAATCACATTTCACCAGAGTTTTTATTCAGTCTACTGGATTTGGAGCTGAGCTAAGCGTTAAAAAAACTCATCTGAAGGTTTATGTAGTTAACCTCAGAAGAACATAAAACAAACCATCTATATCAATAAAAACTAATTGCATCTCAGTTTTGGGGGTGGGTGTCTTTTCTCTTTTTTTGCTTTACTGTAGTAACTCTTATATTAACAACTACAAGCAAAGTAGCTCTTAGGATTCAAGTATGGGGATAGGATACCTCTTAGAAAGAAAGGTTGGCTTTAGAGCTAGTCACTGGAGAGTCACCAGTTTGCATGTGGTATCATGGGTCTTCGTCTCACTGGCTGGATCAGTCTGTTTATGCAAACATCTCATTTTTGCTTTGCTCATGTTGGAATGGCAGTAGCAAAATCAGAGTGTTCATATGGATAGTAGCGCTTATGTTATATGACCACACTTACTAGCTTTGCTTATGGCAATGCCCCTAGATAAGAAGTAGGTTAATTTCCTACAGTCCAGCTGTACTGCTGCTAAAGGGCACTGTTGCAACTCACTCAAGCTAATTAGCAAAGGCCTAAAACCTCACTAATGGAATGGCATAAGTTGTCCTGGGAACCACATCTCTTTGTCTCAAATATATATGAGATACACAGTATCTAAATGCATCTCAAGTTGAGAGCCTAACAACTTGTAAATATATTTTCCCCCTTCAATATGCAGGTGGGATATATGGAAATTCAGAAACATGTCAGAAACTTTAATGCAGACAGACTAGAAAATCTTGCTAGTTACCATTTTCTCTTCTGAAGGAAAGGACTGAACTCTGATCATGGCCTAAAATCATAACTTTATTTTCACAGGACATGCAGGCTTTTACAATGAAACTATTGCTAAAACATGTTCTGCCTGGAGTATTCATATTCTCTGTAGCATGGTTTCAGAGAATTATGATACAGACACTCCATCTGCAGTGAAAAGATAACAGCGGGCCACAAAACATCAGAAGATAGTCTGTACTTATTGTTAAAATGGAGCATAACACAAAAACATGCACACATATTTTGATACATTTGCCAGACATTTGCCAATGCCTACCAACAGGTGTAACTAGACCTTGTTTCCAAGTGCTCTTAATATACATATATATATAAAATGGAGGATGTACTTATATCTGTAAAATTCATTTTGTTGAACAAAATATGCAGTGTCCTATGAGGCCAAAGCATTTACCATCTTTGTTTCAAAAAAAAAAAAAAAAGCCCCCCAAAAAAAACAAAGCAAGGTGGTCTGTCTAACAAACACTTATAAAAATGTTAACTTAAACATTTTCTACTGTAATGGTATATTTCCTGATGTTCCCCTCAGCAGTTCATCTTGTCCAAAATGACGTTACTGTGGGATATAAGTCCACAGTTCCTACACAAGAGACTTATTAGAAAGGGTAAGTTACACCAAATCACTTTACATTATAACAAAGGTTACCTTTAACTGCTATAAAACATTTCAGGAACTTCTGGGAACAATGAAGAGCAAGTCTTTGGACTTGTTTGTCTGTTGTCTGTTTTACATGTTGTGAAAAGTAGTATCTTTTTTCCCCATTATTCATAATCTAGTGCATATTCAATTTTGTTTGAAAGTATGCATGTGAACAATAAGAATTGCTGAGCTTGTGTGTTGTGTTAGGAGGGACACACTGCATGGGTGGAGAGATGGCCTTAAGAGCAAGTGAGGATGCTCAGCTGGGGAAAGCTTTCTGGAGTTCAAGACAGGCAGAAACAGCAACACAGTACAGAAGGAACTTGCAGAAAGGGTGCATGCTGGGAGACTCCTGAGAAGGTACAGGGAGCAGATGTACCGCCAAGTTTTCAGAGGTGGCAGACAAAGTGATTCTCCTACGGATCTAGAGATGGGTGCGTGAAGAACTGGAAATCACTTGGAGAGCAAGGCCATGGGGAAAAAACACTGATCTCCAAGGGCAGAATGAGCAAGGAAACACTGATTCCAGTTCCCTTCATTTCCAGCTGTCACAAGTTGAATTTTAATTTCTTTGAAAAGCTACACCTTGCTCTAGTTGCTGTTTTATTAAACCTCAGTTGGAAGCCTTTCAGTATTTTCAGTGCATTTATTTTAAATAAAAGGTGCAGGCAGATATATGCCAAGATTCAGACTGATTTGGAGCTTGTCAAAAATATGTATGTTGAGTAGCAATTAACATTTCATAAAAGACATGCCCTTAGAAAAGTGAACTTTTCTACTGTATCCTACACCAGCATGGCACAATCCAACTCCATGGATACTGCTACTAATGCAGAAGTTGCAAGGTAAATTCACCTGATCTCCATCAGTATGAAAAAGCTGACACAGAATTACTTAAATATATATATATATATATATAAAACAGTAGCATTCATTGCTAATAGAAAGGGAAATACTTAGGGGTATTTTGAAATGTAGGTTTGTTTTCAGAATTTAATAAAATCACAGTCTAAACTACACCCACTAATTATATAAAAGGGATAGCAGCAACATAAGCTTCCACAGATACCAAAGTAAAGAAATTCCAAACCCAGAATGTTGTACATTCTGCTTGTTCAGAGACCATGTTTTTAAGAAAGGGGAAGAGTGGAGGCTTTTTCTTCTCAGACTGTCTTCATAGTTCTGCAGCACAGAACATTTCCAAACTTTTCTCCTTAACTACAGACATCAGAAAAATGCTCTTTTTTAATGAAACCTAAGATTTGTCTGTTCCATTATTTCAGAAGCCAGGGTTTTAGAAAAACACCTAAATTTACAGTGTATGGCAAACCTTACAATTAAAATCATCAGGTGTGATGACCTCACCAATACTCAAGACCCAAAGCAGCTACCTTTAAGAACGAAAGCATAAAACACCTCTCTTTGTGTCCTACTTTCAAATTTTCAGCAGACTACCAACAATAGGACTAAAGAGAAGCATTTTAATTTGAGGAATAAATGGGGGGGGGGCAGGGAAGAGAAAGCTGTTTCCATCCTTAAATCACCTTTTCAGAGTTCTTAACTAGTTAAAACTGCATAAGAGACTCTGAAAGAGCTCGTTCAAATTTAAAGCAAAAAGTCCTAGAAATTTCATAATTATGAAAACTCTTTTCAAACTCCTAATTAAGATGTTATGCAATCATTTGAGAATTCATTTTCACTTTTCTATCACTAGTAAAACATACGAAGACTGTAACTCACAAATAAAAGCCAACATTGGCCCTAAATATGAAAGCTTGGTTATGTAAGGCCAACCTCAAATAATTAGTTTCAACAAACATACTCTCTGTCAGCAAGTAGGACAGAAACTAGTGCTTAATAACATAACAACATAAGCTTTTAAAGACTAGGGAATATACACACAACCTGTGTGTGCCGCAGGTGTTATTGTCTTACAGTCCTTCCAGACTTTTTTAATGCTTTTCCTTTCACATGGATGCTTAGACCCAGAAATTTTCAAAAGGGATCATTCCGAAACCTTTCAGGAGATTCAAATGTCATCCCTCCATTATAAAAATAACGCCTCACAGACCCTCAGACTAAGGAATATGTGGCTCCCACCACCAGCATCAAACGTTTCCCAGGTGTTGATGATGTGCTGCAGCACCTCACCACCACTCTGCTCAAGGAAGACTGAAACTCTCAATGTCAGGGCACAGAGGGACATGGGAAGAGTGAGAATTACACTGAAGAACAAGGGTAGGTGCTAGTAAGTTTTTGTGTATTTTAAAGGTAGTATTAATGAGGCTTTTCTGGACTACAAGTATTATTATTGCAAATAGACTAATAATAATTGAGTTTTGTATGTAGATTTGATTACAGTTGCAATTAAGCTAGTAGTAAAAATTATTAGCTATAAGTGTATATGTGGTGTATTCCCTTTTGCACACAATATTTTGAATGCAAGGGTGAGACACCAACAGCTCTTTCACTGTCCTGCACAAAAGGGCTGTGAGCTCTTAAGCAAGTCAAACACTAATCCCACTATTGCACTTCCAAAGATCAAAGTAGAAGAATTGTGAAAGAATCTTTCAACTCTTAGATTTTGATGTTTAACCTTTTTATACTTGTACCTACACAGATTGTCAATAACCAACTTTCTTCAAGTTTTGTTAATACAATCCATAGCTCCTAAGATCAGTCATAGAGACTAACAATAAATAAGCTTGATCTTCATATTGGCAGAATTCAACATTTAAATTTCCTTTCCACTATTGTGAATTATCAATATTACTAAAATTTACTATTTATGTTTTTTTTAAAAAAGTGATAAACACCATGAATGTGGAAGACTGCAATTGTCACTCCTCTCAGGGGTTTTCCTGGCTGGTAGATCATTGCTGAGGTCAGTTAATACTGAGCTAGATGAATTGTTACCTTCAGTTCTGATGAGAATCCCACTGTGAAATACTGTGTTACTGTTTCTGGGTTCATAGCTCTAATAATGAACTTTATAATAAGTTTTGCATATCATGGTTCACTAGTTGCCTTGTGAACTCAGTAACTTACTGATTTTCTACCAACTACAGTGCAGGAAACACTGTACTAAATTAATAGTACGTTGTTCTGCCATTCATATTCTTTAACTACAGTATACTTTTCATTTAGTCATAAATTATATCACAGATTGATTAAAACATGGAAACAAGAAAAAATAGTAAAATATAAACCAGTACAAACTAGAGAATAAAATATCAAAAATATATCCAAGACCATACGTCAAGCAACTAGGAAATATAAAGCTAATTGTGTCATTCATCCAATAATTAAGTGAGTTTATAAATGAACTACAGATGAGTCTTCTGAGGAGGGGCACAAATGGCTACAGAACCGAATGAGAACGTATGGGAGAACAAAAAGCTTGAGGAACACTGGGAAAAGATCACATTTACTTAAAAGCATCAAGTCAAATACAGTCTAGGCAAGTGGCAACAGACAATCATTACTTGAGAGGGTTAGCTGGGGGTTGCATGAAAGAATGAGATACTCTTATTCAAGTTTTCAGTGTTTTCTGCCTGTATGACAATGCTAATCATCATATACCAGAAAGGCCAGGTACTCATTAAGAATGGTCTGGGTTATATTGGTGGCACTATTGGGGGATACAGTTAAGAAAGACTTAAATCCTTAATAGTATCAGTTACTGACTGATATAAAATACATAGAGGTCAGTCTCGAGTATTTCTTCAGAAATTCCCCAATTCAGACTGATGTTGCATGAATAGAGGGTAGGAATGGTCTGTCACAACTTTTTAGATTTTCTATTTTTCCTTTGTTTATGATAATGCACTATAAAGTTGCTGAAGACCTAACAGGTAACTATTTTGTAATAATTTCATTTGAATTTATCAAAATCAAGAAGTAGACAAGTGAAGTCAGACAATATTTTTCCTATGCAAAGTTAAAATTACAGAAATATCTGGAACATTTAGCAGCAATCCTCTAACATTAATTAATTTTCTGTTATTTCTGAGGAATTTATGAGTGTTATCAAGGATGATGACTTACAAAAGTTTAAATTCATGCCTGCTTGCAAACAAGAGAAGGGATCAGTCTCCTACATTTCTCCTATCCTTTATTTCTAGACAGGCAACCTCCTACCCCACCTTCTAGTACATTGGACTTCTGGTTTACATGTATTCATATGCAGCAGTTAAGCAGAAGAGGGAGATGATGTTTTTGCACAAAGACATTTGATATTACAACCACTCAATATAAAAAAATTAGAAGAGATTTAAAATTGCTTGGTTCAATGAGAGCCTGAGTGCCTCCCTGAGCCTAAGCACAGGTTACTCCAGCTAGCTGGACTGAAAACTAGGTGCAACTCAGGGAAAGGAGGCTACAACTCATATTTTCTGGAACAAAAGAGAACAAGTGCAATGTTTGAGTCACATGGACAGCTAACTGGGCCCTAAAGTGAGGTTAAGCTAACTGAGACAACAAGAGAAACTCCTGAATATCACATGAGAATCTGCTGGACACAAGAGAGGCCACAGTAAGAAATTAATAGAAATTACATGTAGTGCCATGAGGAATGGCTGGGTTTCACAAACAGTTCAAAGGAGAGTTATGGGAGAAACAGACACACTTCATGGATAGCTGAATGGGGACCACTGGAAATCTTTTGGGGAGCAGAGTCTTGATAAGCAAATGGAACTCTGGTAAACATCTCAAGACTACGATGAGTCTAAGATTACTTTAGGTAACACCAGAATACCAAAACGGGTAATGGATAGCAATATTGGCCCTAAAGGGGAAAAGAAATTGGGACCAGGTTGTCTATCTGTGAGGCGACAAGAATGAAAAAGAGAGGGATCAAGTTGGATCAGAAGTAGCACGCACAGCAAAGGTGAGAGAAGGGGGGATGAAAGCAGCTGGTTGTACACAAGCAGGTGAAAGCCAGGTGGCTGAACATGGCAGTTCATCCTACCTTCTTCTTAAACTCTATTCCAAACTCTCTTTCTTCATGAGTGTGCTGTCCACTCTGTGTGTGCGTGCACATGTGAGATGATAGCAAATTTCAAGCTTGACTAGCCAGCAAGGAAATGAAGACTGAAGAGATTATAGGTCTGCGACTGGATATGGGTGTGAACAGAGGTCAGAGGAGAGCTACCAGAGACCTCTCTGTGTGAGTAGAGGCTGTTTAGCCAGTGAGTAAGAACAGGATTGAGCCATGTACAGCTCATGCTTATGTGAGTGCTGTTCATCAGTGTGTAGTGCTTGAACAGTTAAGAGGTTATGTTCTCCCGTGTATATTGATCTTCTTATGGCCAGCCATGCTTGCACTGTGTGTGTGTGGGGGTATATACACTGGCATATTAGGAATAATGGGAACAGAAAAAGCAGCAGCCTGGCATTTAGCAGGGATGGGAGAATGCCCTCTGGCTCTAGCAGAGTGAGAAGGAGAACTCCCATCAGTCCCAAAGTCCACTGGTCATCTCTTAACATGCAGAAACAGTGAAATACAATTCTGAGCTATATGTGGTATTTATCCTCTACTGTCAGTTTATGCTCACATTGTAATCTACAGTATTTAGCTTCACTTAAATACTTGTTGCGTCTGGGTGTCTCATAGATGCATAACTTGCCCTGTTCAATATTTATTATTTATCAAACAGATAAACTCCAAAGAGAGTAGTTACTGAGGCTCTTCATAAAACAAGGACTTGGGCTTTTTTCTTTAAACTGATTATCCAGCTCTTAAAGTGATGGCAATAAGTTTGCCTTCTATAGATTATTGACCTGGTTTATTTTCTTTTCATTGATAAGCTGTTATCATATATCACAGCAACATAATTGCTGATCACACACAACCATGCCACCTCTAGCCTGCAGGTGAACAAAGGGATGCAGGGAGCCTTGCGAATGTTTTTCATTTATGAGTAACAGTTGCTCAGAAGTGTGGTAAATTGAAAGACAGAGTTACTGACGTGGCCAACACACAACATTCCCAAGAACACCTGTAGAAACACTTCAGCTTCAGGTACCTGCAAGAAACCTGCTTAATCCTGCCACAGCTTCATCTGGTGATAGATATGGCAAAGGGAACTTGCATCACCTTCCATGGACTTGATGCTGGCATTTCAGCCGTTAAACTAATGACTCACACTAGTATCTACCATAATTTTGGCAGCTTTAAAACAAAAGGTATATATTCTGTTTCAAATAGCTCTTCACAATTGTGGATCATGTCCACAATTTCTATCAAAAGAAAACTGATGTTTCAACAGCCAAATTCAAATTAATTGCTTTTTTTCAGAGTGATACTAAGTTTTCAGGTTATTTTGTTTACTGAGAACTTGAATTTCAAGTTCATTTAGAATTGTTTCCCCACATGGTTTTTGATCATCACAGTTATGCCTTCTAGAACTATACACAGGCCTTTATATCTCTGCTCATTTCCTTAAGTAATATAGCAACAAAAACATCAATAGGGAAATTAAGTTCTCCCCCCCAAGAAAGATGCAACATGTAATTATTAATTAAAAATTTAAACTGCTTTCTAACAAATGCTATTTTTACACTAAACAAAATAAAAGAGTTGGTCCTGCATTTCATGTGCAGAAAACGCATTTGTTAGAGAATAATGGCAATAGGCATTAAAGAATTGTGTACTGAACAGTATCGGTACGTGATCCACTTCTGGCTGTACATGCATTCGATTTTGTAGTAGTAGTGTGTGAGACTTTAACTGGTTACGTACTGGGTGAAAAAAAAATAGATTTAAATCTACCTTAATAAATACAAGTTGTAAATTAAGAGAGCTGTGGTAAAAGAACACAAGAATTAGCAAAGAGATATCTAATAATAGGTTTTGACATTTGCAAAGCATATGAACTCATAGTATGCTTCATCAGTATGCTCCACCCCATGTATCCATATTCATCCAACTTGTATCAGAAAAGAACAAACAAAACTGCAGACACATCTGTGAACTTTTCATACTCATTTGAATCAACCTCATTGTTGTACTATGTCTCACTGTCATCACCACATAAATAATAACAATTAGAGCAATATTCTGTAACCTCAACTTTCCCCTTTACCTTTAGTGAACAGCACTATATTGTGTAGATCTACATCCCCACTATACAGATTAAGTAGCAAATTGAAAGTCCTTTACACAGTCTAAGTAAATTTACTTCTCCAGTTCCTAGTTATAATTTCCAGTAATTTTTTATTATTATTTTTGCAGTTTTGCATGAAGGATTCCTATTAACCTTACTCTTATTTCATGCACCTAAAACCCCAAATAAGCTAATATATCTAATATTTTATCTGTCACACAGAAGGCAAAACACAGACTTGTTTCTGAAACATGAAAACTATTTGCTACCTGCTGCAAATAAAAATTCACCAGGACCAAAATTAATGCTAAAGCATTATAGATATGATATTATAAATAATCATATTTTATTTAACAAATAGTATCAGGGAATGATTCAGTTGATAAATCTCATCCCTAAAAGTCAATAATATATAGAAAGTATCAACCAGTCTTGGATAGCAGAAGTTACAACAGGTGGTGTCCCCGTTTACAACTGTTTTGTTACATTTCCTTTCAAGAAAAACATAGACAATTTATTATTTTAAAATATATTTTAGATCATAATTCTACTTCTAAAAGAATTCTTTTCTAGATAATTTTAGTTCATCATTTTGATTCTATGAATGTTACTAGTGGGGAGAGGGGAAATAAAAAAAAAAGACAACTATGGAATATGAGCAAAAATTTTCCAAAATGATCAAGTGATTTTAAGAGGTCTCAAGTTAGGCATCAAAACACATCCAGCATGAGACCCATTTCTGCTTGCATGCCCACATTTGTGTGGACATGCATATATCTGTGTGCACATACATTTATGTTCATGTTTCTTTCTCTTTTGGTTAAGGCACCTGGGAAGAGCATGGATCCAGGACAGCTACTGGCCTGTGTGTACAAGGCTGGCTGTTGTAGAGATCCACAAGGTGTGCACGTGTGTGTGCATGCTGGTGTGTGCAAAGAGGTCCATACATGCTACTGGCACCTGGGCTGCGGGCCTAGGGGCTCACATGCCAAGGTGCCAGCAACCAGGAAGACTGGGATGCAGGGGCAGCTACTGGACAGACTGAGCCCAGCTGCTGGAGGGAGACATGCAAATATGTCCCCAGTAATGGGACTCTATCCTGCTCAGCCAGAGAAGGGAATAGGTTAATGCTAGATTTAGGCCCTCCAACACTTGGGTTTCCATGCAAAAGTAGAATTGTGGAAGCATACAAATAACATGCAGACTATGCATGGGTCTGTAAGATGCAAGATATTTCACTTAATTGGTTTGCAATTCATTCATAACAACTGAGTTTTGGATTTGCCTCTGATTTGCAAGCCTTGGGGACTGCAGTCAAACAGTGCTATTTCCAGGCTTCAGCTAAGACATACCTTAAACTGAAAGATGTTACTGTTGACCTGTGGCAAGGGTGCTATCTCCCCTTCCTCCCCGATCCCAGCACAATTATTAGATGCACAAAACATACAAAAGGCACAGGTATTCCAACTTTTATATATACAGTCCAGAGAACAGAACAGAATGAGCCCAAATTTTCCACCTTGCACTTCATTAAGTACATTCATTTGTTCTGCATTGCTGACACTTGCACACTAAATGGATGAAAGTTTAAAGCCTCCCACTAAAAAAAACCCAAAAAACCAAAAACTGAACACCCCCGAAAAAACAGAGAGCACTGTAGCTTGAGTTTACCAACATGTTTTTTCCCCAGAAACGGGACATCATAACATAGTCTAGCTTAACATCTTAATTCTAGCAGTAATGAAGTATTTTGTCTTATAGAAGTGATTAGTAGTGTGCATTTCAACTAAAATGGGACCTCTTATTTGCTAGCACTGAGGATTTACAAAACCATTTTAATGTCAAGCTTCTAGAAACCAGGGAAATCTCAAACAATGAGCCAGACTGAACTCTGTAGTAAAATGACAATTTAAGTAACATATGACTTTGTAGATGTAGTAGGAAAAGATAGAATCATATGAATTCACTGAGCTTCCATCCTCAAAGAAGCTAATGAATTGAATACTGGAGCTAGTTCATGAAGGTATTTAAGTGAACCTGCCTTACGTGTTTGAAGACAGGATTAACTGAGCCCAGAGTTTCCTACCTCTCCCCATTAGCTGTCTTTCAGCAGGGTATCACCCCTCTCATAAGGAGAGGAGACAAGAGGTATCAAGTTGGAGAAGAGGGCATTTGGACCGGGGAAGTGGGCAGGGCGGGGGTTGGGATGGGGGGTGCAGAGACTAGCTGGCTGCCTAACTGTGTTAATAACCCCAGCCCATTTTCACGAAATGTCAGCAAGTACTGTGAGAGCAGCAAGCTTCAAAACTGAAGCTTAATTAAAGCACATTTAACACAGATGTTGCTACTAGCAACACAGTAACACTGTCATTGTAACCTCTCCTGTCAAGGTTACTACTGACAGTCTTTCAAAATATAACATATTATCTATTCCTTGAACATATAATTTATTCTTGAATATACAAATCATATGTAGATGTTGTACTTGCTATGCAATCAGGCAGCAGAAAGTAACTTTTCTGAAAACAGATTTCTTTTTCTATGCAATTCCTTTTCTCTGGACATTAATTTTATCAGGATCAAGCAGGTTCAGAAAAGTCTTTAATGAGTTCTATTAAGTAGTATTTAATAATGCTGATTTTTTTAGTGGGATTGAGATTAACATATTGTTACACTGCTTTTCATTCTCTCAAATGGTCCAAGTGCTTTAATATATACATATGGACACTTTTCACACTGCCTCCAGCACCTGTAGTTCACATTTCATGTATGCTTCCTAGAGCTACTAAGAGAAAGGACAGACAGAGACAGATGCTTTTTACCCTGTAGGATGTTCAAACAAGTAGCTGAATAGGTCAGAAGAAGGGCAGGTCTAAATGCCTTACCCATTTATCTCCTAGAGCTGCAACAGGTAAAACAACATTTGTGTGTACCATACTGTCAGCAGTTATCCATCTTCTGCAAACTTCTTTCCCGTAAGCAACCAATTCAAATTTTTTACAAATGAACTCCCAGAAATACAATTTTCTTTGTATGAACTTGCATTAGAAAGGGTGGACATGTGGTGTATGCAGCTCAAGATTGGGCATACTACCTCTGTAGGCAATTAGCGATATAACTTCCTAACTTCTCTTTATGCAGCGGTAGATCAACAATAAATGCATCTTTAAGTCTTCTTTCAAAACTCTGGACTTGCAGTGGACATTTCTGTAAGCATGGTCCTCTGTCCACAAAGTTTCATTTACTACAAGCATGTGCCTCACTTCCCCTCATCCTCTTTCCCACAGTATTCTTATTTTTCTCCTTTTCCTCTGTGCCATCTGACGCCTTTCATTTTCCTTCCTCCCACTCCTACCTTCCGTTTTTGGCTAGACAGCTTAAAATAGCAGTCATATCTGCGTCAAAGCACCAGCAGGTACTAACCGCCTGCCTGGCACAGCCACAGGGGTATGGCCACCCAGCTGCATTTCCTCCAGTGGTGAAAGGCAGGTTGCACTCTGCCTGCCTTCCCTCGGTGCGGACAGAGAGGTAGACTCCTCTGCTACTGCTGAATTTCCCAGGACTTCCAGGAAATCCTTCATTGCCTTCAGGCTTCTACTGCCTGACAAATTTAGGAGGAACTGTCCAATAGATTCAAAAGCTATCACAGATAACTGACAGACATAGACACTGTGACTCTATCAGGAAGCCAGTAAATCTTTTAAAATCATGCTGAAACAGAATTTCCTTATATTTACACACACAACAGAATCCTCTTAAACTGGATTTCCATTAGTTACAGAAATGGCAAGATTGTTTTTTTCTTTGGCTTTTTTCAACTTGTACTTTTAAATATCCACAGGCTGCTCCACCTCTGACAGGATTTTTCTTACCAAGTGCATGCATCACTGATTATAGTCTAGCTCATACACAGAGTTCCATTACTTCCTACTGTAATTAAGGTTATGTGGATCAATTACTAAATTAATTCCAGGGTTATAATGTTATCATTGAAGTCAGAGAATGATTCAGGGAATTAACAGATACCGGGTAGGTAACACTCCACCCAAAACTGCCTTGAATGCTCTTCTCCCAACCTCAGTGCAATGAGTGCATCCTGAGTTTTCTTAAAACTACTTGAAGAAATTTAGTGGTGTCAGAAATAATGGTCCCACTCTGGCTTCAGGGTTTGGCTAAGCAACCACGAAAAAATATATTAATTGGTTTTGTACCGGTTTAGTTCAACTACGGTGTTCCAGCTGTTGCTCTCTTGTGTTCAGGTCATTTCACTGACCGGCAATGCATCTTCAAAATACTCATCTAAATATGCTGATGAAATTCTAATACAAAAATATAGAAGTGCTAGCCTGGTTCACTATACAAAGTTTATATATTTTGTCATTTCCCATTCTCTTTTTTCACAGAATCACAGAATCATTCAGGTCGGAAAAGACCCTTGGGATCATCGAGTCCAACCATCAGCCCTACTCTACAAAGTTCTCCCCTACACCATATCCCCCAACATCTCATCTAAACGACCCTTAAACACATCCAGGGATGGTGACTCCACCACCTCCCTGGGCAGCCTATTCCACTGTCTGACCACTCTTTCTGTGAAAATTTTTTTCCTAATGTCCAGTCTGAACCTCCCCCGTTGCAGTTTAAAGCCATTCCCTCTTGTTCTATCGCTAATTACCTGTGAGAAGAGACCAGCACCAACCTCTCTACAATGTCCTTTCATCTTTTCATTTTTGTATTGTAACTTCTCATGGAGTAGACAGATTTACTAGTAGGAGACAACTCAGGGCAAGACATAGTCACCAAAAGCAGTAAAATCAAAACATTAAAAAATAAATCTAGTTAACATAATTTTAATTTGAAAAATAATTTAAAGGCAGTATTAAAATGTAGACAAAAAAACAAGGGAAAATAAACCTTCAGAAAGAATAAACTAAGTATATATGAAATACTCTCCATTTGATGTTAAACTACACTAACGTTTTTCATTTTTCCTGCTTAGAAGTATGTCAAGTACCTTTGAACTTCTTTTTACAGTACTACTATTGACATAGGGATGACTCAACTACATTAAGATTTTACATTTTAACATCAATCTCCCCAACTTGCATCTGTTTTACTTATAAGAGTAAATGACTGTATTGTAAGAGTTGTTTATCACACAATCAGAAGAAATCTCCAAACTCCATCTCTCAAAATACAATTTTATGTCTCTCCTTCAAATACATTTTTTCTATATTCTTAATTCTGCTTTTAATGCCAATTACAGTAATTTAATGATAAAATAATCTTTATCTAATGATATTTTTTTTATCTTAGAGATGTGTCCAATGTAATCACCAATACTAACATTATGGTAAGAGTTTTCAGAAAGATATCATCTAACATTTATTGGCTCAGAGAAGTTGTATGTATGGCATGGGATTAAGCAACATACAACATTTTTATTTTGTGATTGGGGTATACATATAGATTCAGCTTTTTTAATTAGTCTTATTTAGCCAATTTGTGATTACTACTGATTTCGTAGACTGAAAGGTTGCATATGCAGATGCAATACACAACATCTTCAGAAAATTCAGGACATTTAGTTATTTTAATTTGTTATAAGTTTATTTTGTCAGAGCCTATATTAGTTTTCTGAAATCTTACCACTCGTTATAAACCCTTGGTTTGTAGCAAAGCGAGTCAATAATCAACTGTGGCAGGAGAAAGCAAAGAAAGAATAATGGACACAGTCACCACTGGCTTGGGCTGAGACAGAGAGCACAAACTAAAAGAAACACAGAAGCCAAGAAAGATCATGACACTGATTATTAATTCTTTGCTAGTTTTGCATCTAATGCCACAAGGCAGAGACAAATAATAACCTCTGAAGAAATGCCTGGTACTAACGAAAGGTGTTCATGGAGTACAAGAGAGGCAGCATCACCTGAGAACATCTTGTCTTTTCAGCCTTCTACCCTTATCCCCTGATCTTGTTAACAACTCCAAAACAACAGATCAAAGGGTACTGATGACATGTGAGGTAATCCAAATATCCCAAAGCAGCAGTTTATAGGTTTAGGCCTGACAGCAGCTGGTAAATCAGGTAAGTACTATCTTTAAAGAAGTGAAAGGTTAAGAAGTTACAGTTTTGAAAGCATTACTCACACTTCTATGTCCATGCAGTGTCTGATAGAAATTTCTCCTGCTGTATTGGCATAAGGTATTACAAGGAAAGGAAGTAAGAAGCTAGCTGATTGCTCCCTCTGGTTTAGCAAGAGTATGGGTTAATTCATAAGTTTCTCCATGTAGCACTTCATTCTTTTGAAAGAGGCAAGCAATCCAACCAGCTGACATAGTTGCATATGGGCCTTACCTACATGATAAACTAAAGTCAGTAGGGCAGTAAAAGCTGGCTTACACCACCTCAGCTTTCCATCTTAGCTGAGCCCAGAGGTCTTTAGTCTGGAAAAAGAGAAGCATAGCCAAAAGGACAATTGTTCCAACTGTAAGGCCAATGGGAAAGACTTTATTGTAACACATGTGACTTGAGAGGAGGCTTAGATACACAACTTAGATTAGACATGAACATTTAGGCTACCATCGGGTGAGGGGAATCCCACATAAATGTCAAGAGCAAGACAAGACATCTTTCCTCAGGAAGTCTAGAGTTTTGTTATCAACATTTCCCCATGGATCAGCAGCCAACCAGCCATGTTGTGTAAACAGGAGCAAGATGAGAAGAAGGAAGCACAGTTTGACTCAGGATACTCTTTACAGGCATAGGCTGTTCACCCTTATCCCCGGGGAACTTTAACACAGCCTGGTAACCCAACTGTAGAACTCAGTACAATTTCCTAAACTTCTCAGTTAGATTAGGCAGCCGAGACCACAGTCAAGTACACAGAGATTTCATACCCTGCAAGGCCACAGATGCATAAACTAGTAAGCAGACGGGAAGATGACCCAAATTATGCTTTTTGAACTGTTAATCCCAACAATACTCCAAACTACGTAACACAGATTTGAATTGTCTTCTATTTTTAATAATTACTAATATCAAGGAATGAACAAGAAATATATAGAGAAGTCAAATCATCAGTTCTCCTCTTTTAAACACTACACCTAAAAATAGATTTTTAACCTGTTTTACCCAAACAAACAAAAGGAGACAAGAGAAAGAGACAAAGTGTCTCTGTAAGCATGTGTATGAGTAAAGCTAGCACACTGTTCAAAAGAAATGTTGGACACTTGCTTTATGGCTTTATCATAGCACAAGACAATAACGTGACGTGCCATAGCCAAGTAAGAGCCAAGTTTTTGCCATGCATTTGTGTGGATGTGTAGAATGGGCAGCCACTGCATCGTGCTGTTATGCTCAGAGATCAGCACTGCTACATTGCTTAGCCATGCAAATTAATTCTCAGAAAGATTAGATTTATGTGAAAAACATTGACAGAGCCTGATGAACCATTGTACAACTGTACTGCACTCTGACCAAGAGTGAAGAGGGAACTACTTGAGAAAGTGATGAAGGTACTTACGAAAGAAACCAAAGCTAGATTTAGCATTCTTCATTAGGTACTCAATCTTTTCACTTTGCTATGTACTTTCGTACAGAGTATTTTTTCCTTTTTACTCAGAGATCTTCCTTGGCCTTCAACAAATCATACATCACAACTGGCCAAATATATAATCCTATGGGTACCAGCATAGATGCACTGTCTATAGGTATGATATTGACTGCCTCCTCAGCTTGTAAATTCAGAAAAAAAGGAGTTATTCTCTTCTAACAGTTAGGTGTCTGCAATGCTAACTAGCACGATGATACATGTCTGGTACTTTATATGCAACAAATGAGGAGGGGGTTTAATATATACATAACATATATATTCTCACATCTAAAAATATACATGTAAAATATGTGTGTGTGCACATGTAAGCATCCAGTTAAGAAATCTGACAGGCAACAAATCCTTTTCGCACCAGTTATTCAGGCTCCAATTATTCAGCAATATTACCAATGCATAAAAATGCTAATACCACTATTACAACAAATGAAGATGCGTGGGTATAGTAGTCACTATAGCTCTGCATTGTCATCAGTGCAAATGTCTTTCTTATCCTTTTAACTTCAAGAACCACAAGAAGAAGAGAGCTGGTTACAGTCACCCAAGCTACATGACACACTGTTCAAGTGGTATGGTTCTGTACTATAGCTACAGTATAACCAACCACTCTGAACTACTAGCTGTATATTAAGCATATATTTAATAACATTCATATGCTAAATGTATCAAGATAGAGACCAGGCTTTTTTTCATGAATCAAGGAACTGGTGGGCTAGGTCCTGTATCAAGTCAGAGATTTTTGATGGAAGATGATCTTTTGGACCTTTTCTATTGAAGCATAGTATGGAAAAATATGGAAAAGTGCTTATTGGAAAAAGAAGTGTAATAAATGAGTGGTGAAGCTTGTCATTCATAACAATAGGCTCACAAATGTAATAGCCACATACTTTAATATAACCTAGTTATACTAATGTATCATAGGTATATTAGTTATATACCTTAAATATGTCAAGACAGGCTTTGGATGTGCCTGATAATATTTGATCTGCAAGCAGAAGTGATGTAATCTGTGGGTGTTTTTTTGTAGTATAAGTTTGACTATGAATTGTAGCCAGGATCATGGTAGAAATACCAGCATCAAGGAGATTGATTTACACTTATGAGGTGCATATAGCTACTCTATCACAGTATCTTTCAGCATTCTGTAATCACCTATTAGGTCCTTCTTGAGAAGTATTAAAGAAAAAAATTAGTTTCCCTTCTGGTTTCCATACTGTAGACAGACTTACAAAAGCTACTTCCTACTATAAGTTTAAGGAAAATAAAGAAAACTAAGGTGATGAAAGGAAATGAAGTTGATGCTTTTAAACTGGGGTTCATCGACAGTTTTGGACATAAATTCACAGATGTTCCTAGGAAGCCATTCACAGGAAGGAGCTGGTATTTTCTGTAAAAAACACCTTAAGGGTCTACTCTGTGGAACATTAAAAAAAAAAAAAGAAAAGAACTAAGTATATTGGATGAACATTAATCACATAACTTTGAAGATCGGCAGTTATTTCTAGCTTGATTTCTGCCAACCCTGTAACACATTTACACAACTTACTCTGAAACGTTCTCCTCATAACAGGTCTGAAGAATTCCACCCACTCTAAAGCAATCTTTTTAAATGGTAAGACAAGGCAGAATTCGTTTTCTTCATATTTATAACCATGGTAAATAGCTGATGATAAAATTTTGTTCTTGAGCTGTATATTTCCCAACAATTTTGCAAGGTTGTCATGAGGCATGTAGGCACACACTGAAAATGTCAGAGAATGTGATTTTTCCTTCCGAAATGAAACATATGGCATTTAATTTTACCTAGTGCACATCTTGAAACAAGCATATAAATTGTTTGGTATATGTGCACATTATAATACAAGTATAAAGACACTATTTTTAGTAAGGTTTATGTTCTTGTGCATATTACCAGCACCTGTAGGTGGATAAACCAGGCATGGTGAGGACTATGCAAATTAGCAGACTTTCCTTTCTACATTAAGATTAATCTTAATTCCTATTATTATGCAGGAACAGGAGTATTTAAATTCTGTCTACAAAAAGTTTAATTATTTTCCTGTTATTTCTGTTCATTTCAGCAGCTATCCGTTTACCCCATGTTTACTGTTACTCAATTACTTCAAACAGGAAATTCAATACATTTGTATCAATTTTTATTGTGATGATGAAATATTCTCACTGTTACTGTTCACGAGGCAATGCTTTTGGCTCTGCATAATTATTAGCACTTTGACAATAATTACGTAATTTCAGTGAACAGTGAAGTCAGTTTAATTTTATTGTCTCCGACATTTTTGTAGATGATAGAATTCCATGTCTTGAACTGACTTGCATAGTTCAATATGTAATATTGCCTACATAAGCAACTAAATATGCTGAAAAATTCCTCTTCAATTTTATCCATTGTAGTTTCCCACATCAGACGTCAACTGCATTAATCACTATATAGATTAAGATAAAAAGTGACTTAAAAAATAAAAAAAAATTCATCTGTTCTGCCAACTGATTTTTTTTAAAACTTTACATAGGATTTTCAAAATTTTTCTTTACATCAAAAGCAAAAATAAGTGAAAATACTGTAGCTTACTCATGTCCAAAATACATGAAACAATCTAACACTACACAGTTTCTTGAAGCATACCATGCAGACATTTGTGGATTTCATAAAATTTATTTTAAAGCTTTACTATGTAATCATGGCAAGAATATGTTATTCTGGTAGTTTAATACTAGAGAAAGTATATCTTGCCAACTTACTAATCATTTGCACCTGTGAGTAAGCAGTGTACTAGAAAAGAGAGAGGTAGTGTTGGTCAGAGTGTTGTAGCATTGATCACTAACTCCCATAGGGATGGCCATCAAAATTGCATGTAGTCTTTTCAATCATTTGAGTCATCTGTCAGTGACATATGATCAGACTGGGGCCCTAACAATAGCAACCACCACCACAAGGCTGAATATAAAGCAGCTTTTGACAAGGGAACATGCAAGAAAAGCATGTGCAGCCTAGGATTATAAGTAGAAAACATATATAGCTGCAAATAAAAGAGGGGATATTTGTTATACAAAAACCTAAATGAGTTAAGTGATAGAAATATAAGACTGTGAGCACCTGTTATAGCATTGACATGGCATTTCTAGTTGTAATGTCATCATTAGACATTGTTCCTGGACTTGGGGGAACTTTCTGAATTAGAATTTGGCTGTATTTGAACCACAGTCAGCTGTGTTTTGGAGTCACATAAAAATGCCTTATGTGTTTTACAAATACACTCCCTGAAGCAGTCATCAAAGCGTGGATTTTTTTCCGTTTAATTTAATTAGCAACCATAAGGACATGAATGGCACTTGAACGGTTAGCTTAAAAACTAACATTAAGAGTTGAATAAAACTTAGCACTTTGCAAGGAAACATGATCCAGCACGAATGGCAATAGCAAGAATATCTCATAAACAAAAACATATGCTTACAAACAAAAAAGAAAAGCTTCCAACTCTGTTGTTGGGAAAAAAAACCCAAACCACAACACTAAAAGCCTCTCAAAATCCAACCCTTGAATAGTTTCTAGACCTTAAAACCTAGATAGTAGCCTAGCTTGTTGGCCCAATTTTGTTTCAATATCAATATTTCTAAACTACCTTTGTAATTTTGAGTACTAGCTTCCCTCCAGCTCCACTTAAGCTTAAACATTACCACCACGCTCTACATACTTAGGTGTTTTCTTGCATCACAGATCAGTGTTGCTAATTAGTAGTTGCATCTTTATAAAAGTTGCAGAGTATTTCAATATTGGTTTACGTGAACAGCAAGCAAAGCTGTGGGGGAAGAGAATCTGATACAATTAACAGGATTCCTTTATATGAGAGCATAATTACACACAGAAATTCAACCATCTATTCTATGTTTTATTACAAGTTCCTCTTGTAGTTCCTCCTATATTTCTCTTATATTTGCCTCTTTACAACAGGTGAAGGTAGACAGATATGCTGGAGGAAATCAAGCCTTAAGTATAAAAGTCTTGAGACAATGAAATAGAAAAATGCAAACAGATCATAGTAAAATGCAGATAAAAACAATATTGCTTCATTTATCTTCCTTTCCCTTGAAACCTAATTTCAGGTCATCTACACTGGAAGTTTTAGACAAACTACAGTAAAATCACAGCAGGATTTCAAAATTAGGCCTCTGTGAAAAGCAAAGTATTAGAAGAGATCCTGTGGGATTAAAAGTCTTACTTATTTCTCTCTCCAGTTCTAACAACATCATCTCATTTAGTCCCAAAAGAATAAAATTTAGAAGTTAAAGATTCAAAGTAAACTACCAAATTCTGTTGTGCATGCTTTTTGGCTCTTTCAGAAGTCCAAGGTAGGTGAGATTTGTCATTTAAACATGGCTATGTAGAAATCAATTGGCTCCCTAATAACGGATAGCAATTTTACAAGTAATTTTTCCACGACTTACTGATTTATAATTACCTGTGAGAAGAAGAACCATCAGAAGTTCAAAATGAAATATAATTAATAAGAAGAATGAGGCACACAATGCAAATATCAAAAGAAGTCAACATGGACATAGGGATTTATGAAAGAAATTAAGCGGAAAGTGAAAATAGTTTTACAAGTAGATTTAGCAAATGATGATTTTATCACTGCAAATCATGAACAGAATATCTGGCTCAACAACCACTAGTGAACTGCAATTCAGATTAAACAGTTGTTTTACATATAAAATTTTATTCTTTAGCAAATTGCTAGAGTAATAAAGTGTCTTTTCAATTATGAAGATAATCTCTTATAAATTCCATGTTATAATTGCCCTTGGTTTTTTGGGCTCAAGAATTTTCAGAGAGAAACTGAGAAATTCTATTGACATGGTATTTGTTGGGTGAGTTGATAAGACAAAAACCCTAAAACTATATATGAACATCTTCTTCCTAACAATTATTTCTACCTTTGGCGGAGTTTCTTTTATGGTAACAGATGAAATGTATTACAAGTAGCAACCTGAAAGAGGCCAAACAGCCTCAAAAGCAGCAAAACCAGCTTTTTTGTTGATTGTATCTATTATGAATAAGGTCTTTAAATAGCACTTTGTTTTTAGCTTACTCTATAGAATGTTACTGAAGAGTATTGTTCCACATTCTTTAGCAGAGCAATTAAAAAATTGTCAGGAATAATCTCATTTTCTGTTAGATTCCTAAAGCAAAGATCTTTGATATACCTCTGATTAAATCTTACAGAACTTTTCCATGAGCTTGAAGCAATTTCAAATAAAGAAGTATTTCCAAGTATGAATATAACTTCAAAAGCAGATATATCACATCCCTAAAGACATTATTCAACCCAAATCGTTAGATACTTACTCAAGTGCTTTTTTTTTTTTTTTTTTTTTTTTAAATTGAAAGAAAAAAAGAACTCAGAATATATTTTACTCTATTTAACATCTGAGGTACAAAGAAGTACAAAGTATATTTTTGGTGGAGTGATGAAAAAAAGTCAAAGATACAGTTTATGCAAGCCAGTACCATTTTGTCCTTGGTAAAGACCCTGTGAAAGTCCATGATAACATCCATATAGCCAAAGAGCTTTTTTTTCTTTTTAGAACAACGTACAGATTATCCAGAACACCCATGCATCAGGCAGCAAGTTGATCAGAGAATTTACTATACTCCAATTTACAGCATCATGGTTCTTCCTACTTTCTTCTGAAATACTGCACACCAGTTAATTTCAAAGAAACAATTCTGACCTTACTGTCTGAGGCAGCATGGAAAACTTTATATTCCCAAGAGACTAACACAGAAGCATGTTTATACTCCAGCCTGAGTCAGCAGTGTGACCTGGCAGCAAGGCATGCCAGCAGCATCGTGGCCTGCATTAACAGGAGCACGGCCAGGAGGCTGAGGGGAGGGATTAGTCCCCCCTTCTCAGTGCTAGTGGGACAATACTTAGAATACTGTGTCCAGTTTTGGACTCCCAGCACAGGGCAGATGCTTAACAACTGGGTCAAGTTCAGTTGGAGGAAACTAAGCCAAACTCTTGCCCTGCGGGAACGAGCTCTTTGCAGAGGTAAACATAGAAGAGTAGAGACAATGAACACGAAATGAAACAAAAAAGACTGTGATTTGATGTAAGGAGGGGAGGGAGTGGGGGAGCAGAATCACTATGGGGATAAGTAAGAAGTGAAACAAGTTTCCCAAAGAAGTTGTGCAGTTTCCATCCTTGTAGGTTTTCAAGACCTGGTCTCAATTCTGTGTTGATCCTGCTTTGAACAAGAAGTTGGACTAGGTGACCTCCTGAGGCCCCTTTAAACCTGAATTATTCTATGATTGTAATGCAGAACTATATACATATATTTTGGCAGAAATAGAGCCTTTGATTTTGGTGGTTAGTTTAACTAATCTGACAAAGGGGCATATGTACAGTCTCCCATTACAAACTGCCTTCACTCAAGAAGTGCACAATATAGAAGAAAAACTTCAGGGCAAACAGCACTGGACTGGAATCTCAACTGACTCCCAGTGCAGTGCTGCTAAACTACAAGGGGATTTTTTTGGTTTCTTAGTTTAACTATTTCCTTTAAAACTATGCACATGCATATGCACACACATATCTACTAGTGTTTGAAATTAAGTGACACAAGCAGTTATACACACACATATTACTAGCCAGGTCCTATTTTGCAAGAGATCCAGATACACCACTACATACTATTTTTTCTCTTCTATGTTTTTCCCCTGTTGCATGTATTCAACCAACAACAGGATTCAATAATACAGCAGTACAGTAACATTATTTCTCCATTATTGAAGGGGATGAATGTGTTGATAAACCAGTCTGTTCATCAGGCTGTTTACAGTACTGTCATTAAAGCAAGTTGGTGAATTAAGTTCATATAAAAAGGGGTGATAGCCCTGAAGTTCAGGACTAGGATACTGAGTCAATTCATTATAAAAACAAAGGCAAATTCAATTTGGATCAATAATTCAATCTTCACTTTTGATATCTATTACAGTTCCAAATTTCAGAGTATGCTGTGAACCTGAGACACACCCAGACACACTCTTCTACAAATTAAACATAATCTGAGCATCATAATAAAGCATAAATACTAATTTAGGTGTTCATTTTCAACTCTGGAATCATGAGAAGTTATAGGCAATTTTGTAGTGAAAATATTCACTTTTGTAATTAAAACATTCACTTAGACTGGAGTTCAACAGAAGCATATATTAGTACAACTATAAAACCAGATTAGTTCATCTAACTCCCTTTAGACCCCTGGTTAAAAAAAAAACATATATTCTGCACAGAATTAGCCCACAGGTAGATATGAGTAGTGGCAAGAATGGGATCACTTATGTTGAGCTATAACTTCATATAAGCATCCTTATCAATAACAAGCATGGGACCCTCTCAGCAGGCAAACAAGAAGGTTTGGCATCCTGGTTGTGAAGCAGTAAGTGCTACAAAAGCTATTAAGTTAAATAAACCAACCCCAGAAAGTAACTGGGGGAAAAAGTCATTATTACAGGGAAGGTCTATAAAGCAGACACTGAATAAGTAAAGTTGTCTAATCATCCATGCTTCATTGATAAGAGAGATAATTACTATCAGATGAAAGACATAAACATTATATTGTTTCATTTTACAGCATAAGATTTTTCTGCAGCGTGAGGGATCAGTGCCAGATTTGTCTAAGTCTACCAATATAAGAAACCCCAAATCTGATTTCTTCCATTTTCTAATGCGTGGGTTGAAATGGAAAAGGAGCTACCTTATTCTTATTTACAGTCAAAATAAAATATTGGGAGCAAGTTATATGTCAAGAAAGCAGCTGACAGTAAATCTCCCTAAAGCTGTAGCTACTACCTCATCCTGACGCTAACTAGACAGAGATGTCATAGATTTCAGCAATTAAACAAAATAGATTTGTGAGAAGAAGCACTGATTTTTCAGGAAGTCAGACTTGTCTATCCTGCCTCACTAGTGACTATAGCAAACAAAAAAATCCAAAATGATATTTTAAAAGAAAAACTGAAAAAAAAATCTTAATGTTACATCAGGCAGAAAACAAGAGCAAGAGAATCGCTACTTTCTTTAAAAGATGCTTTCTTTTTTAGCATAAAATTCAGCTATGTACCCTGTCTTCAATTTAGTTCTGTGCTCCTCTGCATACGCATCCACTATTTATTGTGCTTATAATCCTTATTCATTTCCAGGGAACGCCCTCTTCTTCTCACTTCACATAGTTTATCATACATGCTTGGAATAGGTTCTTTACTATCATATGCCTATTTCTTTCCCTTTGACAAGCAAGAGCTTTTCCTTAGTTGCATATAATTGTTATCCTAGGTGTCTCTTCAGCTGGGAAATTTAGGTTGTTTTCTTAATGCACTGTAACAACTATGCTTATGGAAAACATAGGAAAAAGAAGTCTGGACTCTTAACAGTTTTTTCATTTCCTCTTTCCAGGTAGGGCTGTTTCAGAGTCTATTACACACTAGTTTCATTTATTTGCTGTTCATTATGTTTACAGACTGTAGACTGTTGCATGGAAACACAAAGAAAGTGAGAGGCAAAAAAAATCCACATTTTCAAAAAAACCTGTGGTGGTTTAGTCCCTGCCGGGGCCTGAGACCACGCGCCGCTGCCCCTCCCCCACAAAGGGAGTGAAATACAAAGCCCCGGGGCTGAGATAAGGAAAGGTTTAATACAACAGTGCAACAGCAACGCAACAAACAACAACAACAACAATAACAGTAACAGTAATAACAATGGACAGAGCAAGGCATATACTGATACAGCAGTGAGAGAACCGGCTGTGCCAACCACGCGATCACTGATTCTTCCCGCGCTCTGGCGCCCGGACGTGACGTCAGCATGGCATATGAATAACCCGGCTAGAGCTTCCTCCCCCACTGCTGGGGAAACTTAACCCTATCCTGGCTAAACCAGGACAAAGCCTTTTTCATTTCAGGATTAGTATCTAGAAATAGATATCTGATATATCATCAGCAAAACAGAAAACTGATTCTTACGTGGTTTATTTCTAATAAAAGCATTACAAGAACTTTCAAAACACAAACAATTCTAAGACCAAACCACTTGAAAAATCATGGTTTGCTGTTGCATGCCGTATCAACTGGTTTGTTGGAAGAATTCATTGAACAAGTAATGGTTCCCAGGAGTTTGGTATCAATTTTAAAAAATAGCCGAATAGTCCAGAAAAGCACCAAAAGTGCAATAAGGACAGAAACTGATTAAACCATTATAATGTGCTGCCATGTTAATGAAGCAATTTGAAAACCACCATTATGAACATATTTATGCAATGCATGTGAAAATTAACTTATATTAAAGCTTCACTTAGGAAAGTTTCTAGCAGCCCATTACGTGAATTGCTGGTTCTTCATGGTACCTCCTTGGATGCCATTAGACAAGTAGTAATTTAGGAACTGGGCAATCAACAATATCAATGTACTTTCCAAAATCTATTTTTTTACTGAAAATTCTATAAAGTGTTAAATATGCAAGAAACTGCCTCCAGTAAGGCTTAGACTACCAAAGATAAAAGCACTGGGCTTTTATGGAAGAGTTCTTATGAGAACAATTGTTGCCTGAACAGCAGTATAAAGATCTTCCAATTTTTGGCCCAGTACCTTAAGGAAAACTTCATTTCTACTGCTGGCATCCTCCACAACCTTGAAATGGATTAATCTTGCTGAAGGAACTGTATACAGAAATCCACATTTTAACTACTTGTATGTTATTTTAATATCCTTGCCTGGTTTCCAAATCCAACCCAAGGCCATAAGAACTTGTATATATTTGTACTTCATGCTACTTAAACACCAACCTTCTCAGCAGATGAGTTTCTACTGCTTACCAATTGACCTTGCAGCATGATTAGATTATCTATTTTTCAAATAATTAAAAAAAAAAATCACTAACATAATTTAATCTAAAAAGATTTTGTGCTGCTGGGAAAGACATCAAAGAAACAGTCAAAAAAGGTTTTTCTCGTTCACAATGCACTAGATGTACATGTGTCCAAATAATAAAGGTATTATTTGTGATAATTGGCTCTCCTGATAAGTTAGATAACAATGAAGCACAGTTGTAGTCTTTGTTGTACATTCAATGTAATAATTTTACAATTCTTCATTAACTATCTCCTAATACATAACGTATCTGTAAATTTAATAATGGCCAGAGGGTTGGAATCCCTCCTCTATGAAGAAAGGCTGAAAGAGTTGAGGTTGTTCAGCCTGGAGAAGAGAAGGCTCCAGGGAGACCTTATTGCAGCTTTCAATATATAAGGGGAACTTATATGACAGATTGAAACAGACTTTTTACCAAGACCTATGGTAACAGGACAAGGGGAAACAGTTTTAAACTGAAAGAGGGTAGAATTAGATTGGATATAAGGAAGACATTTATTTGTTTGTTCGGTGGGGGTTGGGGGTCTTTTTGTTTGGTGGGGGGTGGGTGTTTTACAGAATAAGGGTGGTGAGACACTGGAACAGGATGACCAGAGAATTGTGGATGCCCCATCACTAGAAGTGTTCAAGCTCGGGTTGGGCAGGGCTTTCAGCAGCCTGATCTAGTGGAAGGTGTCCCTGCCCATAGATGGACTACACGATCTTTAAAGGTACATTCTAACCCAAACCATTTTATGATTCTAGTTTAAGTCCTTTTTGTTTATTCAGCTCTTGTCAATATCTCTGTAAAGTACTGTACAGTGTGACCCTGAAGTACTTCCTGACCTCATTCAGTTAATGGTGATGGCATTTTCATTCTACAGCTAGAGAATGAGACTGGTACACTCATAATCCAGTCAAAGAAAAATGCATTAGGCATGTTCTAACCCATTATGACATGCAACTGATGACATGGTTGTGAGAAAAATAACCACCCTGTCCTTAATCTGAATATCATTTGTGTCCTGGTTTAACCAGGATAGGGTTAAGTTTCCCCAGCAGTGGGGGGGGAGCTCTAGCCGGGTTATTCAGATACCATGCGGACGTCACATCCTGGCGCGTCACATTTCCTGGCGCGGGAGCGCGGTGTGTGTGGTTTTGTACATCTGCTCCTCTCACTGCTGTATTTGGTAGCTATTTTGCTCTGTTCATTGCTATCACTATTACTGTTATTGTTATTGTTGTTGTTTGTTGTGTTGCTATTGCACTGTTGTATTAAACCTTTCCTTATTTCAGTCTTGGGGCTTTGTATTTCACTCCCTTTGTGGGGGAGGGGTAGCAGCCGCGTGGTCTCAGACCCCGGCAGGGGCTAAACCATTACAATTTGCCACTCATCAGCATATCCAATAGCATGACCAGCTGTAACTTATCTACATAGAAATGTTTCTTTGGCAAAAATAATGACATAAGACTAAGCCAGTCAAGTCTAACTAGATACGCTATGTAGAAAAAAATAATCTCCAAAGTGGTATTCATTCTTGTCTCAGGTACAAGAAATCTTAAATAACTGCATAGGGAAACTGAAAAAAAAAAAAAAATCTAATTCATGTTATGGAATAAAAACATTTTTTAAACAGAATGCATCAACAGTGATGGCAAGGGAAGTTTATCTGTGTGATTACAGCTATGAAAGGCTGGACAAGTCATAAGAGATGATCCTGTCCAATTCTGTACATTCCCTAGCACTGAAGCAGATTTATGTATCCTGCACATTTCAATTTTGCTAACCTTAATACAAGAGTTTTCTCATGGACTGATAATGTGAATCTTATTACACAGATAGGACTGCCTTGTCAGTCCTATCCTACTTCATATCCAGACCCAACATTGCTTTGCCAGTCTTTTTGTTTACCTTTGGGATAGCAGGAATATTTCTGTTTCCCCAGCACTCATTCTAAGTAGCAAACACTGGCACAACTGCAGCTGTCCCTCACAGTCAGAGCATAGTTTATTTCTGAAAGCAAGTGCTAGTGATGGAAACATGAGCTATGCTGAGTTAAAAGCCACTCAGAGCACAAAATATACAAGGGAAGAAAGGGTAATGGTGAGAACTGTTTCAACATTTAAGACTCAGAATGTTAAAAACCCATTTTAACAGGATAAAAGCTTGTACCCAAGGGAAGACAAACAATGGAGAATTAGAAAGCTGCACACCAGGTTCGAGATGTGCTCTCTCAGCAGAGAGAGAGAAGAATCCTTGGAGACCATTTAATTTGTTATGACCTCCATACACGAATCAAAGCGGAAAACAACATAAAGCACATACATGTTTTTATAAACTATCATTAAAGCTTGTAATTACATTTGTACTACACACTTTCCTATGCTGTTATCTTTGAAGTATATTAACACTAATTATTGGAATTTGTGTGCTACAGTGCATAGCTAATCCAAGATTTCATCTGAAAAAAACATACATATACCACAAGTGGCTGTTTGAATATCCGAGTGCAATACAGCTCAGATTTGAATGACTGAGCAGGGAGATTGACAATATGGCCTTTTGAGATCTCTTCAAGACATCTTTCTACAGCGTTTTCACTTCCTTTTCATTATAGGTATTATATGCTCTTAAAATAAGTTTTTGAAAATGTTTTCAAAGTAGTTAATGAGATATGAGAAGACAAAAAAAAAAGAAGGTATTTTAAAGGGTATAATTTTGATTTAAACATAATTTCCAGAAAATTCTAACAAAACATTTAAATATTAGAATAATGTTCTCTGTAAAATAAAGTGCTGTAAGAATTTTACAACTTCCAATTTTATAAAACCACTAGTGGCTGGAATATGTTCAGAAGGCATTTCTGCCTAACTGATGTTCTCAAATATGGAATTCATTCTTATCCATTTAATACTTGGAAGATGGCAGCAATGCCTTCATATAAGCTGAGTTCCTGAAAATGCTGCATCTACACATGAAACTGCTAATAGCAGTTACATCTATTACATGTAATAGATAGCAAAACTCTGTCAGATCTTTTTTAGTACAGTAACTCAAATATAGGAAATGTTTTCTATTGGGTGAACTAGTTCTCTAGTCATATAGAAACAACTTTTTAACTCAACACTGAAAGACACTTTAGTGAAGCTAAACTCAGTTAATTAAACCTAACTTTAAAAGACAATCTGACAACTTTTTAGAAGGAAGACAACAACAATATAACCATGAAGTTGAGGAAAAATAACTGCCTGGTAGTTATGGGTAGTCACAGATTGCCTATTTATGAGCTAAAATGCTAACAAGGCAACCAATAAAGGTGCTGGGATAATGGTTAATTTGCAGTCAGTTAAGCTTGAAAGAGATATATTTTGCTTCCATAAAGTTGTAGAAAAATAAACGGTCATAAAAATCCTATGATCTGAACACTGAGCTCTTTGCTTATATTCTGATTTTGTAACACCCATCATCCCTGCTTGTGGACAAATTGTTGTAGGACAGTTAAGAAGAAACCCATTAATAAGCAGCTACCAGAATATATGAATATTAAAATTACACCAAGACTCCAACTTTTTGTTGACATGAGGTTGTAAAACATTGAAAAGGTACTAAAAATCTGTGAGGATTTAAATAGGACAACAAGTAGCTATTCTAACAACTATTTTTCTTCCCTCTATAAAAATTCCATAATTCTTTTCTTAGAAGAGCAGACCTAGGAAACACAATTATAAGGGGATTTAATTCAGATACAGGCTGGTTTTCCTCAAGACTTTCACCATGGCTTCTTAAACCAATGGTAGTTCCATGCATCCTCAAAGCTACCGAAATACATATCCCAGAGACCTGGCACCCACCAGTGAAAGCTTCGCCACTCTCCTTCATCCCAACCAGCTAAATCAGACCACTCAAGGTCAGCATATAAAGGGCTTCCAGAAAGTACTTTTGAGTACTTCCTTTGGTTTACACCTACCTTCTTATAAAATTATGTGCTTCCTTGTGGGTAACCAACATGGAACCAACCATTCACCAACCTGCAGGTAAATTATTATGCTCATCCCAAACAGACAAGAGAAAATGAGAAGACAGTTCAATGATTACAGTTAAAATAATGTCATAGCACACCAGCTGACTGTTTTAGCATTTCTGAATCTAGAAGCATTGTTCTTCAAAAATTGCATTAGCCAAAAAGGCAAGTAACTAATGAGCTCCTTTTCCAGTGACTATCACCCTGTCACTGACCTCAGAGACCAAATACAACACAGCAAGACAAGTTTTGCCTACAGGGCATACATCCTCATGCTACATTTCCCCAATCAGTTGACACATTTCAGAAAGGTCTAAATTCCCTGATACAAAACATCTATCCCTCTCTCATGGCCCATTCAGCTTCATCTTGCTTAGACAGTGACAGGCAGTTTTGTGCACTAGAGACTGATCCCTTGTAAGCTCTGAATCACAGGGCTGTCTAAACTCGTTTTCCTGCTGACATTATCCCAGGCAAAACTTCTCCATAAAACAATACTGTCATGCCAGAATAACTCAACAATTAGGGAAACACAGCACGACCTTGTAAATAACCAACATGACAAATAGCTAGGGAAGAGTAAAGAGAACAAAGTAAATTTAATTCCTCTTTTCCATACTCATCTGTGAAAGGCAAGAACACGTCAGCTCTTTCATATGAGCCTGCTACAGTTTAAGTCTTCTTAAGGATAATCCTTAAAAACAGAAGTCAAAAGGATCACTTATGAAGAATATTTTAAGGACAAAGCAAAGGCAAACAACATAATATTCTCAGCAAAATAATCTGACAGTAATTTACAATTATTTCAACTTGGAACATCTTTCTCTCTGGAGACTTGCACATATTGTGACTGGGTAACAGTAATTCTCCATTATAACCAAGAACTAGTAAACACAGCCTGTTACTCATAAGACATTATACTGCATTCATTACCGCTAGGTTATGTGATAAAGCTAATCCACAGAGACCCACAAAGAAGCTCTGAGACACAATGGCAGGAGTAGGAACCCAAATAATACCCTGCCAAAGCTGCCCTCAGGCGCATACCAGAAGCCATCAGCCCATCAGAGGCCCATCTCCACATGCCCAGAGGAACACAAGGATGCACAAACACAGGTGGGAACCCAAACAGAGGAGTCCCAAGGAACAAACACCCTGTCTGGGCCCCTCCCAGGGCTGTGCCAGCAGACCCTCTGCCTCATTGTCCAGGTATGAAAACCATCACGAGGAGTCATCAGGAGCAGCTTTAGAGATCACCTTCCAGACTAAGAGGGTTGCTGTCCAGGGGTTACACTGTAGGATGCAAGGGAAATGCAGTTCAGGGTCACAGGACTTTACACAGGATGTTTAGGGGAGGAACCAAACATGGGAAAAGGGAGGAGTTAAGCTGATCTGGGTAGGAACAAGAGTGGGAAAATAGAGGAGTAAGGGGATCTAAAGGCCTAATGTAAATAGTTGGCTAATCTGGCCATGGTCTGTGCCTGACCAGAGCACCCTGTCCTGTCTTCTTATTAAACAAACTGCTTTCTACCTGTTTCCTGGGTGACAAGACTCTATGCTGTGTGCACCTGTGTGTATGGGGGTGTGAGTGCAGCAACCGGGGTTAGGAGTCCATGTATCTGTAGTGCCAGTGACTGGAGCAAGCATGGGTTCCCGAGCAAGCATGTGATCATTATCAAAGATCAACCCAGATGAGCTGGTGAGTGTGTGAAGTGTCCCAGGCGCAAGGAGATGAAGGCAGCTCTGGGTGTGAGAGCACCTGTGTGTCTTTAGGGGCAAGGGCAGAAGGGTGTCAGCTGTGGGACCAGGGGAGTCCTGGCCCCCTCGGGGTGGGGGTGGTGGAAGGCGGGAAGGTGGTGTGCGCACACTTGTGTACACATGTCCACAGTTTGTACCAGCAACTGGAATAGGGATGCACCCTCAGGGGCCTTGCGTGTCTGGGTGCCAGCAAGTGAGACTGGGATCCATGGATAGCTACTGGAAAAACTGAATGGGTCCAGTTGCTGGAGGGATCCACCTTATATATGTATATATGTATATATATATATATGTATGTTCTCACCAATGGACTTCCATCCTGTCCAGCAAGAGAGGCAAGCAGGATGAGACCGTTGGTGCTCTGAGTATTTGTCTGACCTGTGTGGCTGGCCATGGATATGCAATGTGTGCTCTGTGTGCGCGTGCCTGTGGGAATATATCTTCACCCTCACTCCTAGCTGAACCTGGGGACATGCAGCTGCAGCAGCCTCCCTCACCTCCCAGGTTGTTGGATCCTACATGAAATATTTTCCTCTAACAGTTCTCAGGTCCTCTCTTTGGAGGAAAACCTCATTAACTCAATGATAAAAACTAGGGTGCTTTACCAAAGTTTGTCACATCTAGAAATCAGAAGGAAAATACTCTATTATTTTATAGCACTTGTGTTAAAAGTCCCAGGATTGTTACATGACATAATCCCACCACCAGAAGGAACACACTGCAGTCATTGTTCCTTGAAGAACTTTTCTGGAAAACACTTTGGTACATGTCATACTGAAGGTGTAGTTTGGCTGGTAACATGCTGAGTTAATTTTGGTTTATTCCTTTTTTCAGCTACTGTAGACCACAGATGTAATTTCTTTAATAACAAAAAAGCCTACTCACTCTAATACTTGCAATACTAGAGCATACAGACACCTGTTTTCAGTTAGTCTGAAGACCACTTAAAGATCAGTTTAAAGGTAGGAATTGCTAATAAAGCAAAGTTTTCATTACTTAATACAAAGACAAGTAAGTTTTCATTAGGTAAAAAAAAAATAACCTAACAGAAAGTACAAACAGCTTGGAGAATTTTTTATATTATCTAGCATCCTAGCCTACAGCAGTATTTACAAAAGGAAATCCATCCTAATCTGACTGACAAGTAACAAGGAAAGGAAACCATACTATCCCCAAATCAGGGATTTATCTTAAGATTTTGTCCAGAGCGAAAAGCCAAAGCACTTCTGCTCTGAAGAGCCAATTAACTTTAAGTTATCCATATGCAGTGCTTCATAAGAGTACACAGCATCCTGACCAAGATAATATGCAATGTCAACTTGATTCTCTCGGTTTGTGTGTAAGTTCTCATTTGAGAAAACATAACAGTGGGTAGCTCAGTAGACAAGGGCTTAGAAGAAAGGCTTTCTAACCTTAATTTGGTTTTTGTTTGCCAATTAAAACCAGAAGTTCTACATAACAGGAACAACTTCTTACTGTGTACATGTACAACAGTATCTGGCGTGAAGAAAGTGAGATGCTGATTGTGGCTTGAAGACTTTACTGTCATTCTAACAACACTAACAGTCTTGAAGATTTGAAGTTTCAGCCACCTATGGCTACTTCCAACTCTCATAATCTGATTTCAAAATTTATTTCACCCTAACTGAAAATATTTAGACCTTTTCAGGGAGCATTCTGTACCTTTCAAATTAAATAACATTTAGCACATAACATATAAAGCTTTCTACCCATGAATCAAGGACTAAGTTACTCTGAAAGTGTTCTTTGCCATGCATCATAATGTAGAGAGAGTTGTGAACAGATCCTGCATTAGCTATTGAACAACATACTACAGATACAAGAATTCTTTATGCTTACTGATACAGATGCTCATGTCAGCAGAAATGTCACAGACAGTCAGAGCTGCAGGGAAGGAGCAAAGTACCCCCAGCAATTTCTAGTACCAACTACAAGAGATAAAAGATTTAAGCTCTAGAGTAGTACTAGGGCACCTTTGCTTCCATGTCTGTTCAATAGTATGGGGAATAAGTACTCCTATGTTACATTTATAATAATAAATTTAAGCAGACCTGAGAATATTCTCAGATGCTCAAGCCACTCTGAAGAAGTGATATGCATCCTTTCTAACAATTTTTTTTAGGCCTCACAAAAGAAGAGTGATAGAAGACTGCTTATCTGATATCTTAACATGGCCCCTGAAACACTCTTGCTGCTGGACTGTGCACAAGAATTGTCTGGAGGAACACCAGTGAGAACAGGCTTAAAGCCTAGTGGATGGTTTGGGGTTTTTTTCCCCCCTCACAATAGAGGTAATTTTGTTCCAGAACTTGGGAAATTTCCCACAGACTGTTATAAACCACTAATGTAGACATCATCTCAGTGTTAAGCTAAACAACAACTAACAGGGAATTATTAAGACTGTCTCCAACTGCTTTCTAGGTTGCAGCAATAGCAGGTATTTTGGGGGGATTACTTTTAGGATAAGAAATACATAGTTGTCTTCAGGATAGGAAAGCTACAGGAAAAAATCATGAAGATTCCTGCGCAGCTCTAGGGACTGCCAGATCCCAGGTGGTGAGAATTCAACACTTTGGAAGATAGTGAGTTATTCTCCTCATCCCTCATCCTTCTAGAAGGGTTCCTAGCACTTAACTGTTAATAGATACATATACAGATGGATAGATGAAAGTATTCTAACCAGAGATGAAATATAATACAGATATCAAGTAGAACATTAGTCTCAACAAATCTAGTAATAAAGCAGAAGAAAAAAAAATTAAAACCCAAAAATGTATAAATGCATAAATGCATAAGATAATGTGTGTACACACAGAAGGCCTTCTAATAGTCAGTGATAACTCTCTACACATTAAGTACCAATATATTTCCCTGCTCCTATTGGCCTATTTTAGAATCAAGTCCTGCCCTTAAAAGAAGTTGCACACTATGTTATCAGTGAGCAGCAGCAGAGCCTGCCTATACTTGAGTCTCTTGGATTTTCTGCTGTCTTCAAGGTACAAATTCCTGCTGATGCTGCTTCCAGTGTTACCAGGCATGACAACTTCCTATTTTTACAGTAGATAATTACAGTCCAGCCCAGTGATTCTGAAACACCGTTAACTGAATCTTGGCGCTTGCTGTAGTTCAGTCATAACCCCTGCTGTCAGCATGCACCACTGGAATGGGAATCATCCAATAAAACATTTATCTGAAAGGTTTCAGATATGCCTATAACACTTAAAAAAAATAGGGCTTTTTTTATATGCAGTCCTTCAGAGAGGTCTTCAAGCACAGGGGCTTCTTACCAGCTCTTTTCCCACTAGCTCTCTCCATTAAATTGCTTGTTCTACTGAGCTTCTTTTTATAATTTGATAGAGAAACATTCACTCTTTGTAGATTTTTCAAATAATTTTATCTGTATGTTGGCAGCAATGTATCTTGAGAAAAGCAAGAAAGAGAAAAATCCCATTCCCTAGTAAATAGTTGTTTTAATGCATTCTCTAATAAATGAAGCAATAATCATTCCTTTTCCATGTTAACAAACCAAATATACTTCCAGCAGAAAACATAATTTTGGTCAGACTTTTTAGTAGGGCCTGTTGCTATAGGATAAGGGGTAATGGTTTTAAACTGAAAGAGGGTAGATTCAGACTAGATACAAGGAAGAAATTTTTTACATCGAGGATGGTGAAACACTGGAACAGGTTGCCCAGAGAGGTGGTAGATACCCCATCCCTGGAAACATTCAAGGTCAGGTTGGACAGGGCTCTAAGCAACCTGATCTAGCTGAAGATGTACCTGCTCACTGGTGGAGGGGTTGGACTAGATGACCATTAAAGGTCCCTTCCAACCCAAACTACTCTATGATTCTATGACTTGCAGTATATCAACTTGCACTTCATAATTTTAAGAAATTTTTGTTTGCCTTCTACTACAAGAGCTCATAGCTAAAATCTCCATTTATGAAGAGCAGAAGGCAGTACTATAATCCACTGAAAAAAGTCCAGTTTGCAAGGGTCCTGCAATTAATATGAAGCTAGTGTAAGTCTCTGTAGATCTCAAATACACTTCAGAACAAGCCTGTAAAGTTGTCCTCATTTGTCACAATGCGGGACACAACTGTTTCTTTCCACATCCATCTCTGGCACACTTCTTAAGCATCTCAGAACCTATTATAAGTTTATTTCCACAGTGATAGTGACTATTCTCTCACAATGGGAAGAATAATATTCTTTCTATTAAATACATTGCAAAGTGAGATACAGGAAAGCTAAATGACTTACCCAGGACCACTTGGTAAATTTGTGTCAGAGTAAGGAATTGCATCTATGTGATTAATCTGGGTTTCCAGCTAATACATTATGTAATGAATATTAATGGGTACACAAGACCCCAAATGGTACAAGTTTAAATGGATGAACTATTTTGAAAAATCTGATGTTTGGGTGTTTTCAATAATGAGAGCCAACATTTTAACAGAAGTGGGTCAGAAAGTTAACACAATTACACTACAAACAAGACCTAATTACTGCATCTGAAGTCTAAGGTTTTTCACAAAAGATAAGCATGCTAGAAGTACTGGAAGGTCCTTCACTCTGGCCACCCTATAGGACAATGCTGTGATGACTTCAACCATATTAATTCTTGTTAAACTTTAAACTACACCTCAAGAGAAAAAAGTGTCAGTATAAATATTCGCATGCTTTAATCTTTCTCTGTTGAATTTTTCCATAAACCTAGCACAGCATTCATGGATAAGGGTAGAACAACTGATGTCATCTACCTGGACTTGTGCAAAGCTTTTGACACCATCCCACTTGACATCCTTCTCTCTAAATTGGAGAGATACGGATTTGACAGATGGACCACTGGGTGGATAAGGAATTGGCGGGATGGTCACATTCAAAGAGTTGCAGTCAACGGCTCAATGTCAAAGTGGAGACCTGTGACAAGTGGCGCTCCTCATGGGTCAGTATTGGGACCACTGTTGTTTAACATCTTTGCTGGGGACATGGACAGTGGGATTGACTGCACCCTCAGCAAGTTTGCTGATGACACCAAGCTGTGTTGTGCGGTCAACACGCTCGAGGGAAAGGATGCCATCCAGAGGGACCTTGACAGGCTTGAGAAGTGGGCCTGTGTAAACCTCATGAAATTCAACAAGGACAAGCACAAGGTCCTGTACATGGGTCAAGGCAATCCCATGAGCAAACACAGGCTGGGCAAAGAGTGTATTGAAAGCAGCCCTGCGGAGAAGGACTTGGGAGTAGTAGCAGATGGAAAACTGACTATGAGCCAGCAATGTGCTCTTGCAGCCCAGAAAACCAACCATGTCCTGGGCTGCATCAAGAGAAGTGTGTCCAGGTAGAGAATTCTCCCCCTCTACTCTGCTCTCATGAGACTCCACCTGGAGTACTGTGTCCAGCTCTGAGGCCATTAACATAAAAAGGGCATAGACATGCTCAAGCAGGTCCAGAGGAGCCACAAAGACGATAGGGGGGCTGTAGCACCTCCCTTATAAGGACAGGCTGAGAGAGTTGGGGTTGTTCAGCCTGGAGAAGAGAAGGCTTCAGGGAGACCTTATAGCAGCCTTCCAGTACTTAAAGGAGACCTACAGGAAAGACGGGGAGGGACTCTTTATCAGAGAGTGTAGGACGAGGGGTAATGGTTTTAAACCAAAAGAGGATAGATTTAGACTAGATATAAGGAAGAAATTTTTTACTGTGAAGGTGGTGAGACACAGGAACAGGTTGCCCAGAGAAGTTGTGTATGACCCGTCTCTGGAAGTGTTCAAGGCCAAGCTGGAAGGGGCTTTGAGCAACCTGATCTAGTGGAAGGTGTCCCTGCCCATGGCCAATCTATTCTAATTCAAACCATTCTATAATATGACTCTATGACATGGTATTTCCAAGCTTTACATTGGCGTCAATGTCTCATATTTTTGTCACACTGGAGAATACAGACTTTTAGCATACAGTAGAAGAATTGCTTGAAAAGAACATCATGATTTATTACACAGAAAGTGTTACTGCAGTAAGAGACAAAAATATATTAAACCTTAAAAAAGAAATCTAGAATTTCCCGAACAGGAAGCTTGCTATTTGTGATAAAAAAACCACATATATAAGGATCACAAATTAAAAATGTTTTTTGCCTCTACAGAGATTATCATATTCCAGTCATGTTACTGACAACATATGCAGACTGTATGCTTCTATAATGGTTTAATATACATTTTTTCTTTGTGCAAGATTTATAACCAAAGCTTTATATGAGGATTTAAAAATCTAATTATAGATATTCTGCAAGAGAAAATTGTAAAAGCATACTTTTGTATTAATATCATACTCCCAAAAGCCGTGAAAGGTAACAAACACAAGCTATTACAAGCACCTTTGATCCAGAATTATGGCCACTGCAATCTCAGTATCTCTTATAACACAGACTATCAGGGAAAAATAATAGCTATGGGAGAAGGACTCATTGCTCGAGAGTGAGTGGAGCCTTTGCAAGTTACAAACTAATCAGAATAATTCCCAGACAACATGCTGTGATATTTGCATTGTCAGCTGGTTATTATGATTTATTGGAAAAGTGGGACACGGACATAGCAGTACAATGGAAACACACTGTGGCTGCAGTAATCTCATTACACAGCTTTTGCTTTTTCAACCCAAACTCTGCACAGCCATTGTTTTCCTTTTCTCAAAACACATAGGGAAAAAAGCCCCCAAACCCCCAAAATCCCAGGTGTTTGAATCCATAGCTTTGTGTACTCTCTGCTTTTTGAGTTTTCTTCCTCTTTTCTATTTTTAAAGAAAGAGTACTTCAGCAAATCCACCATCTAAATACTGCCCTAGAAGCAGTCATGATAGTGAAATCATTAATCGAGTTTTAGGTATTTTTCCCATTGCAACTCCCACGCTCTCTCTAACCACAGACAATGCATCAGAGCACTTCTTTTGACTCAAAATACATGTCTTACCATCTATTTAGACTGAAAGGCTAAGCCTTATTTGACTATCTCATCATCACAAAATAAAAGTGTTCTTCACAGGTTTTTCAGGTAGCCTAATATCAAATATTCTTAGAAGTGAAGGTGGGTTTTTTTTTAGTAGATTCTAATAGAATTAGAAAAATTCTACAGTAACAATCAGCAGCCAGGAGACTATAATACTATATACACAAAATACACATTTATATGGCAGTAGGACCTGCAGACCCTCATTCATGTTCAGGATTTCACTTATACCAGTCAGTGAAGAGTCATAAAAAAAGGACTTTACACCAAGAGAACTTAAAAATAACAGAGCTGATGGAAAATACTTTACTTAAGGAGATTAATGTGAAATTTATTTTTTTTAATGTTTCGAACTCATTGTCATCATAACCATTACACTCCATGAATTGGAATACACTTTCTTAGAGATGTAAACACCATAGGGTACAGAACTGGTCCCAAGCAAGTTCTGGAAGTTACTAACTTTAGCAGCAGTCTGCTCTCAGGAATAGTCCTGGAAGGTGCTTCCACCTCAAACACTGTGGAACAGGATCCATAAAAAAAACTGAAGCAAAGGAGATAAACCTCCTTCCCTTCCCTCTGTAATGAACAAGGTGTTGATTACATACAGATTGGTGCTTTGTCTAACCTTGTGTAATCACTATGACACTGGATATCAACAAATACCATCAGAAATAGGTGCCACCAACAAATGATACTTGTACCCTTTCACTGGAAGGATGTAACCAAGCATATAAGCAACACATAAATTGAAGCTTTTAAGAGCAACTGCATAAACTGAACCCATGAAATACATTATGATGTAATTGTAACTCAGCTGAAAAAAAATGTATTTAAATAGCCAATTAAGTTCTGACAATGTTTTGTTTGTAAGTTACAGTTTGTAACTTAGATGTGGAAGGGAGAGTCTATAGGCTTCACACCTTATACATTTTACTATGTGAAATACCACAAACAGCTTAATCCTTGGGTAGGAAAGGCATTAGTTATCTACCAACTACTTTGGGGGCTTTTAATGGACAGTGCCAGCAGTCAGTCAGAACTGTATGAGCATGGTTGCAGAGACCAGTACTCAATAAAAAAAGAAAGACTGGTCAGAACAGAGAATGTCCATCAGGGACAAGGCTACAGTTCATGGCTGGGATAATGTAAGATGCTATACTCTGCTTCACACATACATACAGCCTTTCCTTGTGGGAATGGGATGCCACCCCTTCCGTTCATAAGTACACAAATGTTACAGACTTGAAAAGTATTTCCATTTCTGAAAAAAAAATTGGCCACACCACTTCAGAAACTGTAGTTTTAAAAGCATGTTCATGCACTGTGGCAGCAGATAAGCATTTGGTGTAGGGTGTTGCTTTTCATTTTTTTTTGAGACAGGCAGTCACGGCTTTTCAATCACTCCCAAGAAAAAACAACTTTCAGATATACATATAAAGATTCTCTGAAAAGGAAAGTGCTTACAAAACGTACCTTGCAGTAATCCTATCTCTAACTACGTCTGCAGCCCCTAACGTGTTTTTGTGCATCAGCATTAGAAAGCACACACTCTCCATTCACTCAATTTGGGATGAACACTCAAAAAAAGACTTCTGAATACAGCAGACTCCAGATGTTCCAGATTGCTGCGTGAGCACAGAGTGAGGCTATTCAATTTCACAGCATGAAAATAAAATACAGTAAATTACCTTGCCAGGACATCAAAGTGTCACAGATTACTGCTCTTCTTCCATAATCATCAGATGATTAAAAAGCATTTTCCTCATTAAAACCTCTTACAAGGGATCACCATTATCCAACTCTTCATTTACTCATTAAGTTAGGTTTTTACTTCTCTAATTGCAATTTGATACAAGCTTTTCAGTCCTAAAATGTTTAAGAAAGGAAAAGGGGTTTATCACCTACCAAGTAAAAATGTTTTTTTCATTGAAGACACCATGAATTTGAAGCTGCATAATTGCAATGTGAGTTGTTTTTAAAACAGACCAACAGTTGATAACAAAATTTGACCAAAACAAATAAACCAGGATTAAAAAAAACTCACAAGGGGCAGAAGTTAGGCACAGCAACCCAAATCCCCTTCTTTAGTTGCTTGCAGCCACCAGAAGTGGTGTCAGGAAGTGTAATGCTGGTAGAGCTCAACTGCTTTCTCCCATACTAAAGCAAAAGCTCTATAACATAATATAAAGATAACCAAATGTCTGAAAAAGGAAATGTTATTTTCCCTACCAAAAAACCGTATTAAGACACACGACCCAGTTTACACAAAGTACATGGGACAGGGAACTGGTGTACTGGTGCCGGTGTAGCGGGGCTCTGCCGGGTGGGCCCCTGCGGGGAGCGGCCGGGGCTGCCCCGCGCCGGACACAGCCGGTTCCAGGCGGCTCCAACGGCCCCAGCGCAGGGCACAGCTGAGCCCCTCAGCCCCGGGCGGGCGCCTCGGGGAAAGCCTGGGTAAGGAAGGGCAAAGCGCTGCCCGGCAGCCAGGGCTGAGGGAAACAGGGGGAGAAACAGCCCTGCGAGCCCCGAGGGGAGAGCGGCAGGAGGGCAGGAGGGGCTCCAGGCAGAGCCCCGGCAGAGAGGCCCCTGCGGCCCCGGCAGAGACCCCGCTGGGGCGGGTGTTTCCCTGCAGCCCCTGGAGAGGCCCCGGGCTGGAGCAGGGAGAAGCGTGAGGAGGAAGGAGCGGCAGGGAGGAGTTGGGGGGGACTGACCGCAGCCCCCCACACTCTCCCTCAGTGCCAGCTGGGGAGGGGTAGAAGAGCATGGAGTGAAGTTGAGCCCAGGAAGGGGCAGGGGAGAATAAGTGCTGTTTCAAAGTTTGAGTTTTTTTCTTACTTCTCAAATCTATTTTAAATGTCAATACATGACTTTTCTCCAAGTCAAGTCTGTTTCACCCATGACGGTCACTCATAAGGGATTCCCCCCCTCTATTTCAACCCACAAGATTTTCCATCTTTCTGTCTCCTCCCAGAAGGGGAAAGGGAGAGCAGCTGGGTGGGCATCTGGCAGCTAGCCAGTATCTACCCAGCACAACAGGACATTCAGATGCAGGTCAGTGTTACAATCCAAAATGTACATTTTTTTCTTCCAGAACTGTAGGATAGAATAAGGATATTCTGATTTAGCATCATGCTTGAGTATAGCCAGGAGGCCTAAAATTCAAATTTTCTGGTCCATATACAAGTAAAACAAATCATCCCCCTCTTATTTGCCTTTTGATTGCAGTTAATTTACTTTTTCACAGTATTCAGGTACTGAACACTAACATGGTGTTAATATGTTTATCTCTCTATACACAAATCAGATTAAATACGATTGAGATGAAATGCAAGATCTTAAGCAAAACCATTAAGTTAAAAGGCATTTTTTTTCCAGCAAAAGATGGTGTATGATACTTCCTAAACACAAGTACCAGTGAAAAGGTAATTGTGGTAGAGCAATATGAACCACTTCAGTTGAAACCAAGCTGAAATACTAACTCTACCAAAACACACCTCCCTTCATTGGCTTTGTTTGTTTGGTTTGTTGGTTTTGTTTGTTGTGGTTTGGTTTTTTTAAGTGCTTCAAGACTAATTTAACTAAATTACTTTGCAAATAAAAAGTTAGTATCTAGTGTGGAAGTGCTTTTGAGTCAATGTGAAATATTTTTTTGTACTATGCACATGAATGAGGCTATACATGAGTAAAGTAAATTCAGATAATTTAAATTGCTCCTTTTGTATTAACATGTTAAAATTTTGGCCTTGCACTTAATTGCCCTTCATTTCATCTCTATTTGACTGTATTCATATTGCATGTAGTCTTCCAAACGGATGTGTACTTGAAGTGCACAATTACCTATAAGTTGTAAAGACCAGGAAAAGAGAGAAATTGCTGAAGACAGTTATTTTCAGCAACTTCTACAGAGTGTAGGCTCACCATGTTTCTACAACAGAACACTAAGCCTTCCATTGTGAATTTCAGATGCTGCCCAGTAAGACTACTTTTCTTAAGTATCCCTTATGGATGTGCGTGGTAGTCTTCAAATCACTATTCTAAAACCAATGACTTGATATCAGATAAAAAGGGTTGATCTTGGAAAAGAGGGTTGAGCGATACTCAGGAAAAGGTTGAGAACGAATTGCAGTATCAAACATAAATGAATGCTGAAAAGAAATCCTTACAGAAACATTTAAACTGCTGATGAATAGTGGGGAAAATAATAATGCAGTACCTATTTTTAAATAATGCTGCTAAAAGGAACCTAGAATTTACAGCCTGGTGAGATTTGTCCCATTACTGAGTAAACTGGTAGAGAATCTAATTAAAGATAAGATGGCAGAACAGTTGGATAAATATATCTTGATAGACTCAAGCCAGCATGGCGCCAGTAAGGGGAGGAGGGAGACAGGGGAAAGAAATCTCACTCCTTTAACCCAGTAGAGGTACTCTTTGCAAACACACAAACAGGGGAGGGGGAGTAGATGAAGGTGGGCTTAATTAATTTCAGTTTTCAAAAATAATATAATTAGAGCTTTCCTAAAGGAGTATTAATTTTTTTTAATTACACATAAGGATATTAATTATTTACATTATGTCACCAGCTGCGTACTAGGTAGTTTTCTACGGGGCAAATATCTTGATTTAGAAACTAATTAAGCAATCGGAAATAAAGTTTAAAAGTTATTCCTCAAAACAACCACAGATATTTTTAAGTAGAAAAATCTCATGGGTCTATGTAGTTAATGATTTGGAAAAGGAAATAGCTAGCAAATGGATGACATTTCCCAGTGACACCACACTGTTTCTGTTAGAAAACAAGCAAGATAGTGGCAGATAAAATGTAACCTGTCTGTTGCAAAGTGTGAAGATGTTCACAATGAACAGAGGATTAGAAGCCCCCAGACTCATTCTTGAATTCTTCATAAGAGGATTTTTTAATTTTTTTTTTGGTGTGTTTTAAACATGAGACTTGGAGTTCACCATAAAGAACTTGATGAGATTAGTTGTCGGTGTCCTGGTTTAGCCAGGATAGGGTTAAGTTTCCCCAGCAGTGGGGGGGAAGCTCTAGCCGGGTTATTCATACACCATGCTGACGTCACATCCTGGCGCGAGCGCGGGAAGAATCGGTGATCGCGTGGGTTGGCGCAGCCAGTTCTCTCACTGCTGTATCGGTATATACTTTGCTCTGTTCATAGGTATCACTGTTATTGTTAGTTTGTTGTGTTGCTGTTGTTCTGTTGTATTAAACCTGTCCTTATCTAAGTCTCGGGGCTTTGTATTTCACTCCCTTTGTGGGGGAGGGGCAGCAGCCGCGTGGTCGCAGACCCCAGCAGGGGCTACACCACCACAACTTTGGCACTCCAACGTGGGGCTGGAGAAGACTGACATAAGGACAAAAGGAGAAGGTGTGTTAGAGCAATCTGTTAGGTGTAATTTTTTTTCCTGTTTTTATTTGTATTGTTTGATAAGGAACATTTGCAATGCTAGCCAATTTGCTTGTGTGGTGGGGCTGGATTAATCCTTATATCCCCTGTGTGTTCCCAGTGCTGGTGTTTGTTCTCGGTGGAAAATGTATCAAGGGTCTTGTTCTGCTCTACTGGTTACTGACTGCTTATAATGGGCTTGTTTCACTGCTTGTGGGGGTGAACCGGTACCTGTTTGCTGCCTGGTCTTTTGTTTGGGGTCTCACCCCCTCTATGGGTGAGCCAGGGGAAGAGATTCTCTCGGTTTTTGAGTTTCAGCTATCCCTGGAGCACCCAGGCCACTGTGCTTGCGGCACTGTGCTTTCTGAATGTCTGCCAGATCTTGTTTTGGGCCATGCGGTATTTCTCCAACAATAGCACCACCCAGAAACCTGCCCTGAGGGCAGATAGCTATAAATGGCTAGGTATGTGGGAGAAGATGGGCAAGTGCCTGAGTGAGTGGTCACCCCCAATGCTTTGGGTTCTCATTCCCGAACAAGTGCAGAGTCCTGATAAACTGGTGGAGTGTTTGGAAAAGGTGTGCTGCCAATCTGACAAACCCTGGGAGACACAAATCCTTGTGATGTGCTGGGGGCTTGCCCATGCTTACCGCATCGCCCTTAACACTGATCACTGCCCTCAAGAGGGAGAAAGGGCTGCAGGGTCTGAAAGTGAACCTGCTGGTACAGCAGCTGGGCCAGGGGGACAGGCAGTGCCAGTACCAGTCACTTCCACCAGCACAGCAGCTGGGCCAGAGGGACAAGCAGTACCAATATCAGTCGCCCTGATATGGAAAACCAGATATACCAAAAAATCCCCTCGCAATGTACAGGGTGATAATGAACCAGGCCCATCACAAGAGCAGGAGGAAGAGCCGGAGGTAATCATCCGATCTCTATCCCTCAGTGAGTTGCGAGATATGCAGAAGGATTTCGGCCGCATTCCAGGCGAGCAAATTTGCACCTGGCTGCTCCGGTGCTGGGATAGTGGAGCTGCTGGTTTGGAATTGGAGGGGAGAGAGGCCAAGCAGCTGGGACCTTTCGCCAAGCAGGCCTGTATTGACAAGGCAATAGGGAAACAGGCTCAAACCCTCAGCCTTTGGAGGCGACTCCTGCTCGGTGTGAGGGAGAGGTACCCCTACAAGGATGATGCTCTATGTCGGTTAGGCAAATGGACCGACATGGAGAAAGGCATTCAAAACCTCAGGGAAATGGCTGTGTTTGATATGATCTATGGTGATCTGAATGATGAGCAGTCACCAGTGGATCCAGATCAGGCCCCTTGCACACAGCTGATGTGGCGGAAGTTCCTGCAAAGTGGACCAGAGGGACATTCCAAAGCACTAGCAGTAGCGTCCTGGTGGCAAGACACCCAGACTCAGACAGTGGACAAAGTGATTATCCAGCTCTGGTAATATGAGGGAAGTCTCCCTTCCTCCCAACATGCTTTGGTTTCAGCTGTAGAGGAACTGTCTCGGAGGCTCCAGAAAGTGGAACAGGACATGTCCTATGTTCCACCTGCACGGGCCGATGTCTCAGCTATTAGAAGCAGGCGCTTCCCCACCCAAGAGAAGGGCAGTGGAAGGCAAACACCACGGGGCACCCTGTGGTTCTTCCTCCGCGACCATGGGGAAAACATGAGAAGGTGGCATGGACAGCCCACTTCCGCCCTAGCTGCACGAGTACAGCAGCTGAAAGGGAAGACCACCATGAAAGGGGAGTCTTCCAAGAGAGATGCAGCTTGTGTCTAGTCGGAAATCCCCCAGACAGAATAGAATGGCCAGCAGTATGCTTGACCCTCTTGAGGGGACAAGTGAGTCATTCTTGCAGGAGTCACTCTTAGATCAAGTGAGTGATGGTGAGCAGGATTAGAGGGGCCCTGCCTCCAGCCAGGTGGAGGAAAGGGATAATTGGATTTACTGGAAGGTGTGGATCCGATGGCCTGGCACATCAGAACCACAAGAATATAAGGCCTTGGTAGACACTGGCGCACAGTGCACCCTGATGCCATCAAGCCACAGTGGGGTCGAATCCATCTGCATGTCCGGAGTGACAGGGGGGTCCCAACAGCTGACCCTATTAGAAGCTGAAGTAAGCTTAACTGGGAAGGACTGGCATAAGCACCCCATTGTGACTGGCCCAGATGCCCCGTGCATCCTAGGTATAGACTACCTCAGGAGAGGGTACTTTAAAGACCCAAAAGGGTACCGGTGGGCCTTTGGTATAGCTGCCCTGGTGGAGGTTGAGCAATTGTCCACCTTACCCGGCCTCTCAGAGGATCTCTCACTGGTGGGGTTGCTTAAGGTTGAAGAGCAGCGAGTGCCAATTGCCACCAAGACGGTGCACCGGTGGCAGTACCATACTAACCGAGATTCTCTAGTCCCCATCCATCAGCTGATCCGTCGACTAGAAAGCCAGAAGGTGGTCAGCAAGACTCATTCACCTTTCAACAGCCCTATATGGCCAGTGAGAAAACCTAATGGCGAATGGAGACTGACCGTGGACTACCGTGGCCTGAATGAAGTTACGCCAGCGATGAGTGCTGCAGTGCCGGACATGCTAGAGCTCCAGTATGAGCTGGAGTTGAAGGCAGCCAAGTGGTACGCCACAACTGATATCGCTAACGCATTCTTCTCCATCCCAATAGCACCAGAGTGCAGGCCACAGTTTGCGTTCACTTGGAGGGGTATCCAGTACACCTGGAATCGATTGCCCCAGGGGTGGAAACACAGCTCCACCATTTGCCATAGACTGGTCCATACTGCACTGGAGAAAGGTGGGGCTCCAGAACACCTGCAGTTCATTGATGATATCATTGTATGGGGGGACACAGCTGAGGAAGTCTTTGAGAAAGGAAAGAAGATAATTGAAATTCTCCTGAAGGCTGGTTTTGCCATCAAGCGACAGAAAGTTAAGGGGCCTGGAAGGGAGATTCAGTTCCTAGGAATAAAATGGCAAGATGGGCGTCGCCACATCCCAATGGAGGTGATAAACAAGATAACAGCCATGGCCCCACCAACCACTAAAAAGGAGACTCAGTCTTTCCTGGGCACTGTGGGGTTCTGGAGGATGCACATCCCAAACTACAGCCTGATTGTGAGCCCTCTCTACCACATAACCAGCAAGAAGAACGATTTTGAATGGGACCCTGAGCAACAACAAGCCTTTGAACAAATTAAGCAGGAGGTTACCCAGGCAGTGGCCCTCGGGCCAGTCCAGACCGGGCAGGAGATTAAGAACGTGCTCTACACCGCAGCTGGGGAGAATGGCCCTTCCTGGAGCCTTTGGCAGAGAGCAGATGGGGAATCCCGAGGCCGACCTCTAGGCTTTTGGAGCCGGGGATACAAAGGCTCTGAAGCTAACTATACCCTGACTGAGAAGGAGATACTGGCAGCGTATGAAGGAATTCAAGCTGCCTCAGAAGTGGTCGGCACTGAGACACAGCTCCTCCTGGCACCTCGACTGCCGGTGCTGGGATGGATGTTCAAAGGAAAGGCTCCCTCCACACATCATGCAACAGATGCCACGTGGAGTAAATGGGTTGCGTTGATAACACAACGGGCTCGAATAGGGAACCTCGACCCCCCAGGATTAGTAGAAATGATCATAAACCGGCCAGAGAGCAAAGATGCTGGGATGTCACCAGAACAGGAGGTGAAACGTGCTGAGGAGGCCCCACCATATAACGAGCTGCCAGAGGAGGAGAAACGATATGCCCTGTTCACTGATGGGTCTTGCCGCATTGTGGGAAAACATCGACGATGGAAGGCTGCGGTGTGGCATCCCACACGAGAAACCACTGAAGCTGTTGAGGGACAAGGTGTATTGAGCCAGTTTGCAGAGGTGAAACCCATCCAGTTAGCTTTGGAGATTGCTGAGTGAGAAAAGTGGCCAAGGCTCTATCTCTACACTGACTCGTGGGTGGTGGCAAGTGCCCTGTGGATGTGGTTGCAGCAATGGAAACAGAACAACTGGCAACACAAGGGCAGACCCGTCTGGGCCGCTGAAGTATGGCAGGACATTGCAGCCTGGGTGGAGAACCTCGTTGTGAAGGTGCGCCATGTGGACGCCCATATACCCAAGACTCGAGACACTGATGAACATCAACATAACCAGCAGGCCGACCAGGCTGCTAAGATCGAAGTGGCTCGGGTGAACTTGGACTGGCAGCGTAAAGGTGAACTGTTTATAGCCCGGTGGGCCCATGAGACCTCGGGCCACCAAGGCAGAGATGCAATATACAGGTGGGCTCGAGATCGAGGGGTGGACCTCACCATTGACACCATCGCAGAGATCATCCATGGATGTGAGACGTGTGCTGTGATCAAACAAGCCAAACGGGTGAAGCCCCAGCGGAATAAAGATTGATGGATGAAATATAAATATGGAGAGGCCTGGCAGATCGACTACATCACACTGCCACAGACCCGCCGAGGCAAGCGCCACGTGCTCACAATGGTGGAAGCAACCACTGGGTGGCTTGAAACTTATCCAGTGTCCCACGCCACTGCCCGGAACACCATCCTGGTCCTTGAAGAGCGAGTCCTGTGGTGACACGGCACCCCAGAGAGGATTGAGTCGGACAATGGGACTCACTTCCAAAATAACCTCATAGATGCCTGGGCAGAAGAACACGGCATTGAGTGGGTCTACCACATCCCCTACCACGCACCAGCCTCCGGGAAGATCGAGCGCTACAATGGACTGTTAAAAACTACATTGAGAGCAATGGGGGGTGGAACCTTCAAACACTGGGACACACATCTGACAAAGGCCACTTGGTTAGTGAACACAAGAGGATCTGCCAATCAAGCTGGCCCAGCTCAGTCAAAACTTCCACGTGTTGTAGACAGGGATAAAGTCCCTGTGGTGCGCATGAGGGACCTGCTGGGAAAAATGGTCTGGGTTAGTCTTGCGCCGGGCAAAGGCAAACCCATCCACAGGGTTGTTTTTGCTCAAGGACCTGGGTGCACCTGGTGGGTGATGCAGAAGGATGGAGAGGTCCGATGCGTGCCACAAGGGGACTTGAGTTTGGGTGAAAACACACCGTGAGTTATACTGTGCTTTTGTTAATTTTTCTTTGTCAATGCTAATTGCTAAATGGCAGCTGGATGTGACGCACATGGTATAGAATAAAGGGGTGGATTATGTCCTGGTTTAACCAGGATAGGGTTAAGTTTCCCCAGCAGTGGGGGGAAGCTCTAGCTGTGTTATTCATATACCATGCTGACGTCACATCCTGGCGCGAGTGCGGGAAGATTCGGTGATCGCGTGGTTGGCGCAGCCGGTTCTCTCTTTGCTGTATCGGTATATACTTTGCTCTGTTCATTGGTATCACTGTTATTGTTTGTTGTGTTGCTGTTGCTCTGTTGTATTAAACCTGTCCTTATCTCAGCCCCGGGGCTTTGTATTTCACTCCCTTTGTGGGGGAGGGGCAGTGGCTGCGTGGTCTCAGAGCCCGGCAGGGGCTAAACCATCACAGTCGGGTATCAGGAATTCAAACAGAACTCTCGGGTACATTGAAAAGGTTAGTTCTGTACAGAGTCAATCTAGACAAAATAGGCAAACATAAGCAAAAGAAAGTGTCGGAACAATTGTGTGATATTTTCTAAATCATACATGAAATTTAAGACAACCATTCTTATTGAACATATGGAAACTAGGCATCCAGAAAACTGAAAGCTTAGCAGTCTCCACCTTGATATTTCATCTATTCCACATAATGACTGGAATCTCTTATCTTAACTCTTGTCCTTCCTATAGGCATACATGTAATTTTTGAACAGTCAGAAATGCAGCATATTGGAGGACACAGCAGAATGGTTTACCATTGCTAACTCTGGCAGCTTGCCAAACTTTAATCTAGCTATCTATCTAGATATATCTAGATATGTCTAAACTACATTATCTTGACCATAGAAGGAAAGAAAACAGATCTGAAAGAAAGAGAAAGCCATTTGTTGGTCTTAAAGTGGCGCTCTTGGAAAAAATAAACATTTTGACTGCACATACAGCTACATTTTAAAACTAAAGCTTACGCACAGTGAAGCAGGAACAAAGGCCATTCTTCCAAAACTTCTGTCGAGATTGGTGAGGTAAAATAAAGGAAGGAAACTACTGGGTAAAGGCTCCAAATAATCTGGAGATGTTGCCACTGTCAGCCAAGTAGTTTGGGTATCAGAGTAATCCTCTCCTTTGCATCCACCAAAGAAAGCAGGAAAGCAGCAGAGATTCTGGCTGATTAGTTTTTGGGGGTGGTGAGTGAGCAGGAAGGGTAACTCATCAGAAGAGCCACAAGACAAACCAAATTTGAAGTAGTAACCAGCCAACAAGTAGAAACATCTGAGGTTAGGCAGAATATCCTTACAGCCAGACGAACATGGGGGGAACCACAAATGCATTCAACAGATAAGGATTCCCAGTGTCTCCCACCAAAGGTAGGTGACACCTTGCAAACAGTTTGGCAGCACTGAGCCACCAGCAGCCCAGAGGGTCAGGCTTGGCTCTGGTGCCCTGCTGCACTTGAGCAGTGGGTGCAGGCGCTTTCACAGTGCTATTTGAATGGTTGCATCCACATGCACATTTTGCATAGCACTCTCTGGGATGCTGCCCTTCTTTCAGACCACAGCAGGATCCCCTTTCACAATTCATAATGTGCCACTCCAAGATCTTATCAAGTCACACGAGCTCCTCCGCAAACACCTCCCCAGCTCTGGCCCAGACAGTCACAGGGAGCTTAAGGAAAAGGAAGGTAGGGTGGAATCTGCTCCTGTTCTCAGATCCCTGGGGCAGTATGTCTCTGGATATCTTTGGGATCACAGGGTACTGTCAGGGAAGGTCTGTCTGCTTATTCCCCCTTCAGTTTACTTACACCAAGTTTCTGGTGTTTTGAGACTCACACCCATCCTTTTCTGTCCCTCAAGTTTTTTATTTTTTTAATTTATTTAAAAGGAAGGTCTCTGATGGGGGCGGGGGGGGAGGGGAGGGTTAAAAGTTCAAGCCACCTTGGAAAGCCAGAAAAGCACCAGCCACAGATACATAGGGATGAGCAAGTACAGGGCAAGTAATGGTGAAAATCTAAAAAATAACAAAGGAGCTGGCATATCTAGCTCCAAAGAAGGACTTGCTCTACAAGGTACATCAGAATCATGATGAAATGAAGACAAAAAAAAACCCAGGATAAACAAGTTCCCAGGAAAGATAAAATAGTCCACATTGAAAATGAAGCAACGCTGTATGTTCAAACAAGCTTGGAACAGAATTAAGATTAAGCAAGCTATCTGTGTCAACAATTAGCACCAAGAACACACATAAAAATTCGATACCAAAATAGAATAATTAGGGAATTGGGTCATCATTACCAATTGCCTGAAGGCTGTCAGGGAGTTCCCAAATATTCACAGATGTACTTTTCCCTGCTTGTTTGTGCCTCTGGGCAGAGCATATTGGCTTCTTGAGTGCCTTATGCAGGTACTGGAGGTTTTTAGGTCTGGGGTTTTTTTAGTTCCCCTACCTGGTTATCTCATTTAGAGTTTGTTTTTTGGGTTTTTTTTGGTTTGGTTTGGTTTGGTTTTTTTAAGCTTTGACACACTTCTCTCTCTTCCCCTCACCCCCCTTTTTACTCACGGTTTTCCTTCTGCAATATTTTTTTCCCTTGGGTTTCTGTAATTTCAGAGGGAATTTGCATTTTCTTTACCTAGCAGGATCCATCTTGTCTAAGGAACCAAAGGTATACCAAAGAGTACTGTGTGCTCGAGAAAACATGCTTGGAAACATCCCTTTCTGAGATATATTAACCTACAGTTTCTGGACCTTTTAATCTCAAGTTCGTGTCTTCATCTTGGTATTTGATAGCTCTGGAAGAGCTTTTTTTATGAATTTGTCTAATCATTCTGTGCAGTTATACTTTGCTCTTCCACAGTGATTGCTGGCATGAAAATCCTCTGGTTTAATTGTATTTTGCATGACAGATGCTTCTTTCTGTTTGTTCTATACCTGCTGTTTGTTTTGAGGGGTTTTTTTGTATCTTTCATTCTTGTATCATGAGGCATGAAAAATGAATATAAAGTGATTAATTCATGGTCATTCATCGTTTTATAAGTCATTAGCACATTTGTCTCTTCCCCAAGTTAAAGATTTAGTTACTTAATCTCTCCTCATACTGAAGTAATTGAAAAACCTCTGATTGTCCTTGCTGTGGCTATCAATAGCTAGGGAACTGAATGATGAACTTCAGTGGCAATCAACAACCTCTTATTTCTTTTGCTTGGAGGACAGAGAAAACTAGTTTTAAACTCCAGTTAGACACAATCTGACATTCTCAACCAAACAGCTAACTCAAATTAGGCAACATAAGTTAACAACACATTATTTTGCAGTACAGACGTGTGCCAGAGAGCAAATTCTTCTGTTGTTCTGAAAAGACTTTTGAGAGTTCCCTTTAATCAAAAAAGCTTACTGTGATACTTTAAAACAGAGATGAGAATATTAATTTTTCCCAAAACCTATTTTTTTAAACAATGTCACTGAATAAAACTGCTTTATATGTTTATATTGATCATGCTTTATACATAAATGGTATAATTTCAAACAATCTGCAGTTTACCATATAGATCAGGTAACTTCCCAATGGAAATTGCAGTTAGTAACAAGATTTATGAACAGACTAATGAAAGATGAACTGAATTGACTTACACCATAACAAACCTCAGCTGAGCTGAAACCTGTAGTCAGCTCTCTTATTTCCCACTATTTCCTCAATTTCATATAAAAAGTCAATTAAAAAGGTTAGTGTTTGTTCTTTTTTTTTTTTTTGTCCTTTGTATATGACCAGATTATTATTCTTATAAAACCACACTGATTTGTCTGGAAAATAATATGTGTCATTTAGCAATATCTGTAATTTTTTATATAAACCAGTGAACTGAATTCAATTTAATGATCCAAAGCCATCTACAGTATCAGACCATAATACACTTCTAACCATCAGCAAACTGTTTTGCTTAATATTGAAATTTTTTTTTTTTTTTTTTAATAGAAAAGTCAATTCTGCATTTCCAAAGGCTTGTTACTCTGCTCCACTTCAAATGCAAGACTAAGGGACTGGGGGATGGGGGGATGCCTTCATGCCCTCTGAGAGTACAGAAACCCTAGAAACATTTACTGCAGAAGGCAAACTGGGAGGAAACAGATGGGGAGAGAGAGAAGTGTGTGTTAGAAGTTTTCAAAACTCTTGATGAGGTAACCAGATAGGGGAACTAAAAAGAACAGACCTAAAAGCCTCCAGCACTTGCTGAAGACATCCAAGAATGATGCCTTCAGATCCCCCACAATATAAAGAGTTGACTACAACTGTCTCTTTTCTGTCTCCTTCCAAGTTATGAAGTTGCTTCACTTTTTAAATCACTAGATAATTCTGGAAAAACAGTAAGTCTGCATAAGGAGAGTAAAGTCTAATCTCCACATGCCAAAACAAATCCATCATATCACAGAACTAATCTGACCAAATTTAAATGGACAAGGTCAGGGGAATCTTCCTTCTCTTAGGCTGGGAATCCCAGTTTGATAGAGATGAGGAGAATATCTGTCATTAACACAACACAATCATTGCTAGATTGATCCTGAAGGTTTCTACAAGGTTGGCAGCTTCACCCAAACTGTTGGTTGAATAGAAATGAAGAGAGGACTGCTTTCTTACATCTTTCATTCCTCTAGTTAGCCTCCTCTGATCCTGAACAGGATAAATAAGCATGTTAAAAAAATTCAGTATTACTTTGTCACTTTCAATACATTCTAGATCCTTTTCAAAATTGTTCATATTCATGGTAATAGAACAGAAGCTCTATAAATTTTCTTTGTTCAGTGCAGTGCTTATCGCTTCATATATGCGACCAGTTAAAGCCCACTTTGAATGGAAGGAAGATTCAAGTGCTTTTTAATGGGGCTGCAGAATCTGTAGAAAGCACGTCTGCACTACTCCCTGGAGTGAATACAGAATATTGAATGCAGTCATTCAGCAGCAACCATAATGAAAGGCCTATAGCTGTAGCAGCATCATATTCTGATTATGCAACATCACACAGTACAACAGTAGTTAAGGGTGCAGCTGATCTAACTACGTGCTGGGACACTGAAAATGTATAAGCAGCAGCAGGATTTAATATCTTTTATTTTGGGAGTGTTACGATTCTATCACAGCGTGCTATGCATCAAAACCATCCTAAGGAATTCGATTACAGATGAGACATGGAAAAAAATAGTTGTTCCCCCATGCCTTGCATTTCTCTGGAATATATTTAAGAAAAGAAAAAAGATTAAATCATTTGAAGGTCTTACGAATCATAGATATAACAACACACATTTCTATAACACCACAGCCTTAGAAGGTAAAGTTGAGACAGACAACAAAAACTCTAAAACAACTGAATCATCTTGAAATATAAGCCAAACACTGTGTATTTTAGCTCAGAGAAGCCTGTGAAAAATTATGTATGGTCTAAACTTAGAGCTTCCTGTAACGTTAAAGTGGAGCAGATTAATGTTGGAGCATGTACTGAATTGCACTGCAAGGCACTCAGGAGAAGCTCTTAATGGCTCTCCTCTGGAAGAGCCAGGTCTCGAACATAAAAGTCAATCAGCAGGAAATGCCATAAAGCTTATGGATAATGAAGATAGGTAGGTAGGTAGGTAGATAGATAGGTAGATAGGTAGAAGTTGTCTGAAATGTAGGTTAGCCAGCTACATGGCCAGATTAATTAATACTTAATGACTCTCATACTGGTCTCTGCTTCCCTGTGCATTTGCAAAACATTTGAAAGTGTGACCTGGTACCTACTTAAAACTACATTTCTAGGTTCCATAAAATACAAGAAAACTCTGCACTTATCCTCTGGATTTTTTTCCTTTACATACAAACAGGGTGTGTGTTTGTTAAGAAGATGAAAACTTAGGATATCTAATGAAATTATGTCTCTTATCCTTCCTAATTACTCCTTTATGATTATTCTTTTAAAGGTATTACTCAGCAGGGATGGAATATAGTAAAGATTTAACAAAACACTTACTCATTTCTGTTTATGGACAATTCTAAAGCTTGGTTCCTATCACATACTAATTTAGCTGTCTATATTAAAACCCAGCTGACTGTATAATTGGATCAGACACTCCACAGATAATATAAATTATGTAACAAAACTAAATCCTAGCATAAGAGCTTAAAAAAGTTATTTGGCATAAGAAAAAAAAAAAAAAAAAAAAAACCACAGTTGTACTGCTAATTATCCATAATTATCCAGAAAATACATTGCTTCTGAAAGACAAAGAAAAGAAAAAAGAAGGAGGCAGCAGAGGAGGGAGAAAAAAACTCCACAATGATCAGAAGAAACCCAGCCATATTTGACAATCCGCCTCAACAATTGACTGGAAACAAAGCAAGCAATCATTTTAGATCCTTTCTAGAACTTAAAAATATTTTTTCCAAGATGTTCATGTACTTGCCACTAATTTTCCCTTTCCTTCCCAAAGACCAGAAAGAAAGCAATGATGATAATTACCATCTGACTTCCTAAAATTTTTATACAGCTTTAGGATCTCAGACATTTCATATACAGTGAGCAGAGCTTAATACCCTGCAGGACTAAACTGTCATTAATTAATGAAATTTAACACACTGGTGAGTGGTCCTGTTCTCTTCCAGTAGCACTCCAGATTGATATAATTTGGTTACATGATGAGCAACAGAAACTGGACTGTGTTTTGTTCATAACTGTATAACATGAAACAGAATTAACAACAAAAACAAGTAATTAGTTAACACGACTTGCACATGATACCATCACAAAGCAAAGTCACTTTAGTTTCTTTAATTACCATGCAAGTTTTTAAGAAGTTTTAACTTAAAAGTAGCCTTTTGACCTGAGATGAAATTCTGACAGTTCCACAAGGGACAGCATGGGGATGAAAAAAGCTCCAAGATGTGCCAGTGTTAGTATAAATTGGATATGCATTTATGAATTCAGTGATACATGAACATGAGAGAAGCAATAGGAAATGAAAACAGAGTAACTTGGCTGCATTTTTGTTTATCAATTGAAATTAAATACAAAAATTGAGAACACAGCATATCTATATTGTTTCTGACATTATGGTTTTGAATATTTTTTTAACACAGAGAAGAAGAGCGAGAAAAAAAATTCAAAGTATTCTGATTTTGAAATGTTCTTTTAGGTACTGAAGGCACACTGGAAGAAACAAATGTGAAATTACTTTAAAAAAAAATCCCTAATGCCCTAATGCATTTCTCACTCAGCATGCCAAAGTTTTAGAATACGTGTTTTTCTTTTTGAAACACCTTTTCAGAATCACAGTGAAGTCTAAAACTATGCATATAATGGAAGCCTGAATTTTCAGAAGGGACTAAAATTTCTTCCAGAATATCCATGAGGCTGACATGTTTCCCAGAATTAAGGAAAAAAAAAACCCCAAGAAAGTGAGCAAATACTTCATGCATGCAAGAGGCTATTCTTAGGGATACAGACAGCCATATAGATACATACTTGATTTTCAAAGTACCATCCTATTTAATGTTGTCAAAATACTAACATTATAGAGTGGTGGGGTTTATTTTTTAAGGAAAGCTTTACCAATCAAGCTGTTTAGGCATATGTTGACTTTTGAAATCAATAGGATTTAATCACACACTTAAATACTTGCTTGACTTCTCATTCCTTCATAACAAGAACTCCATAGAGGCTCTTTAGAAACAGAGAAGTCAGAGTACTTGCATTAAACCTTAGGAATTTGAGCAATATTTTGTCAAAGGAAAAGGTTGTGTTTTGATGGGGTTTTTTTAAACAGTGTTTTCAAAAATAATAGTCAAACATGAAACAATTGCTTACACACTTAACAGTAGTAGCCTTTAGGACTGATGCTATATGTTGTGTACAGTCTCCATAAAAGGAATAAGGCTATCTAAAGATCGAAAGTCTATAGAGCTACATTCAATCCTGCTAATATTAAAAAAGAAGAAAAATGGAAGCCACTGAAATAATGTGCCTATGAAAATTATAGTAATTATCTGAGACCCACACCTATAACTTTTTCTCTATTTTCATATCTATAAGAATTAAATAAAAGCAGGTAAGAGAACCTGTTGCTAGTAGGAAAACTTCTAAAGGGAATTAATGCCATAAACACAACTAACAACCACTTTATATGAACTAAACACAGTTTTTTTGTATCATCTTTGTTCATGGGCTTCAACCAGAAGCTTAAAGAATCAGATTGTCAAGGAGATACTTCCTAAACTCTCCTACAAGCCTGCCAAACAAAACCAGCTACATGCAAGCTGATCAGTAATACCCTTTTGTCTGCTCTAAGATAGCCCTCCATTAAGAAACTCTCACACCAAAACCTCAGTCACACAGAAACCAAGTGATCCCAACTTCCAGCAGCCCAACTGCTCCCACTACACAAGACAAAGGTCTGTAGAAACATAGAGCTTGCCTCCACCACCCCAACTCACCACAAAAGTGTTTAGTAACATAGAGAAAAATCTCAGGAGTATCTACCAGTGTTTTCACAAACCAAACTCAGCTCAACTCAATCCCATATCCCCCGTCTCATATTGCTCCCATTGCTTATATTGTTTCCCCCTCTGCAGGTTAAAATATCAGAAGAAGTAGTTGCTTTTCTCTGATCTATCACATCAGGTGTCCTGCTTTGTCACATCAGGTGTCCTGTCATTGGTCACTGTAATGAAAGCTTTCTGTTATAGTTACTCCACCCGGTTTTCAGTGAAATGAAGGTATTTAAGAAGGAGTTACACTTTACATTGTCCCTGAGAGCATAACTGTCTGCCCTTGATCTCTGTGATGTTGTCTGTTTATAAGAACTCTAGGCAAGATAAAAAAACAGTGACAAAGCATTTGCAAAGTAAAAGTAAGCTTTTTTTTTTTTGGGGGGGGGGGGGGGGGGAGGAGAGGGTAAAGGGATAAGAGAAACAAAAACTTGGTAAAAAGGGAAAAATTAATTGCCTTGATTAGACTGGAGACTATAGTAGGGAAAAACTAACTTTGGATGAGGTCCAAATTAGAATTTCTTTTGGCTAAATAAAGGAAAGCAGTATTTCTAGTAAGATGGAAGACAAATAGGTAGTTTAGATAAGATGGTGTGAAAATAAAGATTAGATAGCATCTGTTAGAAATAGTTCCTTTCAGTCCGCCTCCCAGGTATTATATCCACATCTCAAGCACATGTGTGTAGTGAACAATAGACAGGATGCAAAGCCATCTTGAGTGATAGCCTTTCTTTCATACCCCTGTTATCCCATTTTACTCTATGTATTCATTGTACCTGTAGGGTAGCTATAACCCATAGAAAGCACAGAATATCGTATTTTATTAGGTATTCTAACTTCATTCATACAGAAGTCATAGTGACATTAGGTATTGTTTATTCAAGCTTTCTCTGATTTTTTTTCTTTGGGAGGGGGATATCTGATATCTTCTTATATCAGATATATATCTGATAAGAAAATTGGCACCATAAGCAGCTCAGTGTTCCTGTTCTAATTCTCGATAAATATTTCAGGTGATTCCTTTACAGATACAGAAGAAAATACATCAGCTGTTCTTCAAATAGTTGAAAGTACCCTCTGACAACAGTCCATCTCCATGAGGGCTTAGTATGGATGTGCATGTGATTTTCACATCCTGTGCTCCTGCAACTATTCATCTCTCATTACCTTCTCTCTTCTCTATACTGGTGCAAAGCCACACCAAATAATTTGGGTTCCTAAGAAATAAATTTGATCAAAAGGATTGGTTGGGTAATAGAAAGCTTGTGAAAGCACCCACCCCACTGTCTTAAAGTTTACAGTCTACAGGTAATTCTCACTGAACAAGAGGTAAGCAGCATTTTACTCTGACCATTAGCAAATGAGTAGAAAGGCTGCTTGGGGCTATTGTCAACTTGGTGTAAATTAAGTCCAGAAGGCATTATAGAGGCTCTCAGAGCACTTATGCAGCTTATGTGTGGCAAATGCCACCATACATGAGGGAGTTTTAGCTGACTTCAATGTGGCTAATAGGCTCACCAGTAATTTACCAAGGAAAATATTTTTTTTACTTGAATAAAAAATGTAGAATATAAAATATAGACTTATTGTACCTTAACAGTTGATGTCATCATCTGCCCTGGTTTGCCATATAAATGAAAGAATGTCACAACTAATAAAATAAGGAAATGCAATACAGGAATTATAGGAAAGTGGTTCAATTTGCAAATAGATGACCATATCAAAGTCAGTGAGACAGAAAATACATAGCTCTATGCTTAGTCATATTTTTCCTGCTGTTGACAGCAGTGTATTGTCTACCTGGTGCTGTGATGTTTGGACCTCTTATTAGGATGCTTAGTACTAATTAAAATTTTAAAAGGTCTCTCTGCTTTATGATGTGCTGTATTAGTTCCTGGCCAAGCAATCAGAATATGCCATAATAAACAATTGGTTGCTTTAAAAGAAAATTCTGTGTGATTTCTCTCAAGGACTAAATCCAATGAAAGTAGAACTAAGTTTGACTACTTAGATATCTTATTCAGATGGTCATTTCAAAAAGCAGATACTGGTCATGGTTTCTTTTGGACAGTCAAACAATAGCCACAGTCAAAACGAAGAGAAAAATAGTTTTCATATGTAGTTAGAATGGAACTACTTGCTTGTTAGTAAATTCTCTCACATCCATTCATATACTTAAGCAAATGACCCTCCCCAAAAATACTTCATTTTTTGCCTTGTTAACCGTTTTTACTGTTCTGATATTGGTGATCTACCTTTCCCTATTTTATCTTCTATTCCTTGCTTAAGAAGAAACAAATTGAAAGCAACTAAAAAACCACTTGTACTATGGTAACTGCTTACTTCCAGTGTATTTCCCCTCTTCTCTTCCTTTATCAAGAAAGACATTATATTTGTAATTTCTTGTCACATTCTCAAAGCCTATCAATACGTGTAAAGTAATTGCAGCATTCAGAGACAACAAATCCCAAAAGGCTTGTAACTAGACTGCAGCCTGAAAACTGTGAATAGAATTTTTTTCTTTCACTGTCCTTGACATGTTTGTGTAATTATTTTATGATTAATATATTTTTATTTCCTATTTTACATCTTGCTTGTTTGTGGTAGTATTTTCCAGGAAAATGTATTGGAGGTAACAAAATCACTGAAAAATAAAATTTCAAAATGGCACCAGAAAATTATACTTCCAACATTATTATCTCTTCTATTTATTGAGGAAAAATCATCTTCAGAGAGCATGAGGGATCTTGGACCAAGTCCACCCCTCCCAGAGCTCTGAAGTGGGAGTGTTGCTTGGAGCAGATTCAGGGAGGGCTGGGGCATGGATCATGGCACAGAATGGAATTAGAAATCCCCACTAGAGTCCATCTTAATGGGAGAAATGCTCTACTGCCAAAATTCAGAGGGACACTAACTAAATAGTGGAACAGAAAAAAAAAAACCCACAACTTTCAAGTCTGTCTTTTGTTAGAAGGAGCACACATTTCAGAGAAAGGTATTGAAATCTTAGAGCACATAACAAAACCAGCCAGCACCATTAGAGAATAATATTCACATTTACAGGCTCATTTTTATAGACTAATTGCCAGCATAACACGCCCATCTTGAAAGGCAGGAACCCTGCTGGTTACCAATGGCAATATATCAAGTGAGGATTTCATAACTCTGCCACATTGAGAGGTTTGAAGCTTAACCTTCAGTACAGGACCACACAGTGTAATTTGGATTAGCTCCGGGCAATAGTTGAGCTAGTATGCTAAATCAAACAAAATCTAAAATACGCATGGATAGTGGCTGAGCTCCAAAACATAGTCATCAAGTGATCCTGAATTGTTCAGTTTCTGTGATCATTAGTAAGTTAAAGAAAATATACATTCGTCACCTAAAATAAATAAAAGAAAAAAGAGAAAGCACATAGAAAAAAATATACAAACCTCTTATGATTCCTTTTGTGACATCTAGGGCTGCAGCTGCAGTGTGGTGAGTATGTTAAAAATACTAAATTCTTTATGTCAGTTTTATTTGCTGCTGGGAGGGGAGGGGATTTGAAGATTCTGTTGATTTTCCTGAAAAGATTTAATTCAGTGTCCGGTGAGCAATGGGGCTGGAAGGTAGAGCCATGGGTAAAGGCAGGAGTGCTGCAGCCAGCATTTGAATTGGCTTGGGTTGATGTGGAAGATCATCCACATGCTTGAGGCTTGTGACATATAAATACACATCTGTAACATCAGCTACCAATGGTTTTATTTCCTCTTCTATTTTTTTTTTTTTTTTTTTTTTTTTTTTTTTATGAAACATGAACAATGTGGTCAGCACTGCACAAGGCACTGAATGAGATTAACTTTGGGTTCTTAATTAAGATGTCTAATGTGGGATTGTAGTCACTGCAGGTCCTGTCTGTAGTCAATGGACAGAAAAAGATACCTCTACAGGAGCATTCAGGTCTTAGTGAGCTAAATCCATGCCTGTGTCTCTCGTGGGGCCTGTAAGTACTTGTTTTCCCTCTTCAGGGGAGAAAATAATGAAATGAATGACAATTCCCAGTGGCTGAAACAGTTCAGGTAGCAAGTCTATTCTCATATCAACATCTTGAAGAGGAATCAGAGTTTTTTGTGTATTTCTAAAGGTTTAAAAGGATAAAAAATGTTGAAATGGTTCAGATGACAGTTTTCACCCAAGGACAGAGAGACAAGTCCTTACCTAAGGACTAGTAAACATGACAGTGGATTGCAACTTCTCTGTCTAAAAGTTGAATAAACCAATGCATATGTGAATTCTGTTATAAGAGCAGACATCTTGAAACATTTTTGTTTTGAAAGTTTTAAATATTAATTTTGAATTCTTCTCAATATTTTGATCTGAAGTGTTTTCTCAAGGTCTTTTGAAACATTGTGCTTGTGATAGTAATGTAGGACTGTTCTAAAATATGAAATAACAGCTCCTGATCATGGAACTGGAGGTAGTCAGTTGAAATCAGATCTGTTGTTCTTTTGTGACCTATGTTCATGCCTATACGTGTTTCATAAGCAGATTCCATTAGAGCCATCTGAAGGTTTTCTCTAAGTTTTTTATAGTGCAAAAAGGTTGCTTTTGAGAGAATGAAAATTTCTAGAGAAAAAAAAAATACTGCAAATTTGAAAATCATTCTATTTTTAAGTAAAAAAGTAGTAATAAAACAATCTGCCATCCTTTAGTTTTCAGTAGATGAAGAATAAATCACTGTTTGAGAAGATCTGGATGAAGATATCTGTGATTTATTCTAATTTTTTAAGCTGTACCTTATTTTATATCTTTCCCAGTGGTCTTTAAGCAGGAATAAATAACTTATTAGAATGTGGAAGTATGGAAATTATTTTTGCAGTTTCACCTTTAGCAATGCTCATCTAAAATTACAGAATGTACTCCCTCTCTAGCAAAATTAGAATGAATATTGAATTGGATTTATACAAAGAACTACTTCAGAAATCTACAGAAACAAATTTTTATGGGGCCTGCAGATGAAACGCTGAAAAATGTGTCTGCATATTGCTCAGACTGGCGGATAATTAGTGTCATTTGTAGAAAGGAGAGCAAAAGATAAGGAAATTCCAGATATTTTAAGGAAAGAGCAGATTAATGTTCTGTAAACCTGGAATTATCTTTTAGATTATGCTACCAAGCTGAGGAAACCAGAATCCTCTGCCTTCACCTTGAGGACAGCATAGAAAGTGGGCATGACAGTTTTTCTGCTCAGTTTTGCCAGTGTGTCTTAAATAAGGGCAAGTGTGCAATAAGCTACTAAATTCAGTTTGTACTCTCCTAGATAGTTGACTGAGGTGGCAGTTCTGATGCATATACCATGAGATGAGATCAGTAGCTTTGGAATCTAAGGCTTCAGGTCCTATGAGTTGTAATTGATTTTTTAAAGCTTTCTACCACTCCCTTGCACAGAATTGTATAGATTTCTGAAAATAAATTCTATTTGTGATGGGGATATGACATTCAATATTAATGCATGTTAAAGTTCAGGGATAGTAAAAATCACCTTTTCTCATACAAAAATGTTTTAGCTCAAATGCAATGGAAGCCTACAAAACAATTCCTTGATACCAGAGAAGTTGTTTTCTCTAGTCTTGGAAGGGGGACAGGCGCAGAAGGTTTCTTTTCTTCCTCCTTTTGTTTCTCTTTTTCTTCCTTTCTCAATACAGTTAGGGCCAGGAGAAAAGAGGAAAGCCATAAAAACATGCAATTTTCAAAATAATGCTCAATATACTATAAGTACCATATATTGCCAAATGTTTCCAATACTTTATTTTACAGTTATTCTTCTCAGGCTATAGTTATTCATCCTGTGCTAGCTGCTGGTCACTCAGTAAGGAAGATACCAAGACCCAACTGTACTTGAGTATTTATGACCACTTTTCATGAAAATTACTATGTGCAAGGGTTCAACAGAATAGTTACTCATGTAAACAGTACCTAACTAAGTTCAGTCAATACAATTCAGGTAAAAATCCCATACTAATAAAAGAAAAAAAGTACAGTTTTCCTAAAGTTAATGAGTAAAATATTTTCAGTATATACATTTACATGAATTCCAAGTTTCACACTTGGCAATAATTATGATTTTGCTAAAATTTTATATGCTATACATCATGCATTTCTGAAGTATAGTTATCTACTACCACATTTGTGATAATATGCATTTCTGTGATTGTACAGGTTTTTCATTTTATATTAAAATAAGGTGAGACTCACAAAGAGTTAAATAAAATTCTCTGTACATGTATTTAAAGTGCATGGTATGTTCAGAATTTGGTCGCTATCTGCTATGGCAGGAGAAGAAGTAAAGCCTATTTAATTTTGTGATACATTTTCTAATCTAATGAAAATCAATCTGTAAATATATATTTATTTTCATCTAATGAACATCAAACTCATATCTACATAGAAAATCAGCAGTGATGAATTCATGCTGGATGATGTAGGTGCAGAAATATGTCAAATTGCTACATAGGTACTGGATTTTAAGAAATATTTTCTAGGGTTGTCCATCTCTTTTCAGCTCATAGAATGTTCCGTTTATTCTACTATTTCACTTATTCACAGAAACTCTATTTACGTCTAATTATTCTTGTTCCTGGGTGGGACAGTATGATACATGGAAATGTGAATGCAGTTTTGATGATTGAAGCCAAAATTTCCAGAGTGGAGTCTCACATAAAACATTTTAAAGCTGAGGTATTTCTCCTAACACAATAGGGCTGTTAAACTACATAAGAATTAACCTGAGCATAAGCTGTCCAAAGAATAATTCTGATTTGACCACATATATAAAGGAAGCAGCATTTCTTGAAGTGTTGTGATAGTCTCTTCCAGTTCATTGCCTAGTTTGAAAGTGTGACAGTACACAAAGGAAATAAGAATGCTCAATTTTTTTTGTATCTCAGTTTGGTTTCAGTGGAACTGAGAAGCCTATTCCTTTTTGAACTAAATAAATTCAGTTCTGTAATGCCAACTCTGCAGAGCTTAGTGATCTGGACCCAAACTACTCTTAACACGGTATTTATAACTCTGCCATAAAAGCTTAAATCCAGACACACTTTTATTTTATTCTGTTTTTGACAATATGGCTTTAATTTTTTTTGAAATTTAAAAAAAAAAAAAACACCAAAAAACCAGGAAAAAACCTTCAAGTGTATACATTCTTGAGAGATATAAATCAAATCAGAAATCTACAGGATTAAAATATATTAATCTCTTTACTATTGTAATGGAACCACAAAATATTTCATAAATCAAGGTCTGAGTGAAACTGGAGAACAATTCTCAGAATACATGATGGGATATAGGTAATAATGAAAAAAAGTTTAAATGTCAATACGATAGAAAGAGAAGAAGAAGCTCTTGAACTCACTGACCTTGAATGCATCAGATTTACCTTCAAAACGAGCTTGTCTACAGGAAAAATTATGCCTGAGTGAAACAGGATTTGAATTTAAAGTAGATTATGTAGTATTGAACAAGTATCCTTACAGATACAGAACAAACAGTGATTTTTTTAAAAATTTTCTTATTCCAAAGTATAGTGAGATAAATCCGAAGAGTCATTCTTGTTCTAGAATGAGAGTATGGGAACTCATCTACAGTGGCTTTTTCCATGCTGATCTACCTTGGCTCCCTGTCTGGATACATATTTTGGGCCACAATTTTTGCCAGTCTCTTTATGTGCAGGGAGGCAGATGTCTCCCTCTGCTGAGGCAGCAAATCTGACTCTAGTTACCAAGCTGTTCTTTAAAGGTAGAGGAGACACAGTGTCTCTCTTGCCATTTCTCGTCTCAACTGAGGCAAAGATGGCAGCCACGTGATGGCTAGTTGAGGTTTTTTAACTTGATTCCATAATATGTACTCTTATCAGCTTTCCTCAGCCCCAGGTCCCAGGAACTTCATTAATTTTTTCTGACTGTGTAAAGGAACTGAATTGATGATTAAAATGGTAAGGCATAATGCAACACTTGCAACTGAAGTTACAGTAGTAAATATCTAGTAGCTAAATATTTTAATCTTCACATTAAAAAGGTCTTTTTGCATCTCTCTCCTTGAATCCTTTACAGCATCTTTGTTTCTTCCATTCCTACTTTCTCCCACAAACCTCACAAGCAAAAAAGCATTGAGTGAAGAAAATTAATACATTACACTGGGTCATTGCTGGAACACCTCCGCAGTTATCAGATACCGAGTTTTTCAAAAGTTTCTAGTAACTCATTTCAAACTAAAGCATTGATCAGAGCTGTACTGAACATGTCAAAGCCACCATGTGGTGTAAAAAGTTCATTTTACTTCCTCAGAATTCCATCATGAAAACTTGAGAAGTTTTTGAGGATAGACTTTCTGACTTGAAAAGTTTTAAATTGATGAATATCAGCACAGAGGTACAAGAAGGAAAAGAAAACCCCACAAAAATTTTTTTAGCTGTAGCTGATTCTCGAAGAAAACTCCATGTTGTCATGTGTAGGCTAATCAAATCCTTTCCTATCCAGGTTTAAGGATATACATAGAACTCCAGACCCTCAGCTATGGTCAACTGGTGTAACTCCATCAAAATCAACGTGCTATGCTTACTCAAACTAAATAATTCAGGCACAGCACATCTTATTTTCTTCTTACTTTATATATAACTTAAAACAGAGGTGATCATGTTCCAGAAATGAAAAGAAGGCTGGAGTTTGTTTAATCAGGCCTTATTTACAGGTAAAACATCTTTCCTTGCTTACTGATTAAGGGAAAGTTTTAGCAAACAGAATAAACAGGACTTTTTCCACAGAACTCTAACTGGGAAAGTTCTAGAGACTTTTTGTTTCAATTTGAAGACTGTAATGAATTTTTTATTATCTTTTTTTTAATTCCATGTAGGTTTGTTCTTGCTGATAACATGATCTATTATTCTCTGAGCTATGGTGAGATTGCCATCCCTTAAACAGACAGCACTTATTGGAAATTAAACCTCTACCAATGTATTATAATTATTACTTCAGAGTAATTTGCTGCTCCAGCAGGGAGTCAGAGCTAATCTGATGGTAACGTTTCTTCTGTGGAGCCGTTAATATTTTGTCTATGCTGAATATCCACATAATGGATCTAGCCTAAGGCTGATTAATGATTTTGGTGCTGGAACAGTGATTTGTAGCTAAATCAGCCCTCACTGGAAAAGATTCAGTGTTACGTCAGTCAATACTGTTAAATAAGTGTAAACAGTGACTTTGGTTAGCAGAAATGTAATCTAGTAAGGTGTGAGAGAGGCAATAAACTGAAATAGAGAAGGGAACTTCCACCATTCATGCATTTCATTTGTACATGGAACAAATCAAACAAACAAACAAATGGAAAAAAATCCCAACATTCCAGTGTTCACTGCACAAAAATCAAAACCTGTGGTATTACTTCACTGAATTGCCATTTCCTAAACAATGTAAAAAGGCAATTGAGCAGTATGGATAAAAGAAATTGTTATTTCTTTCTTCTTTTCTGGACATAAATGTGAAGCTGAAGAGTAAGTTCAGTAAGGGGTTAAGATCTAAGCAAAACAGAACATTGATGTTTTGAGCCCATTGGATCACCCTTTTTCCTTCTAAATTCACAGTGTTTCAGAATACAAATGTTTATAATACTATATCATGGAGTGAATTAACTATAGTTAGATCTGATGGATATAAATATAAGAGAAAAAGAAATAATGGTCACCTCCACCTGCAAGTTTTTGAAGAGATTCTTTTGATTTATAGTTCATATGTCTGACTGTAATACACTTCTTGAAACCTTTTATTTTTTAGGGAAAAAAATAATAATTTCAAAGCTTGAAATATATTGATTACTTTTGTTTAGTTACTGCCTATAATAACCTTAAAATTAATATTTTGTGTTCTGAATTAAAAAGTTGCTTTTTACTTGAACTGATATCACTTTCTTCTTAGGAAACCCAAATATTCATATTGTAATTTTGGATTATTAGTTTATTTTCCAGGTCTCTTCATTTTCAGTTTATTATTTATTCTTGAGAAAGCAGACAAAGAAGAATGAGAAGGAAAGGTGAAGTGAGGCTCCCTTCCACGGTTTTCTAGCTTCTATTTGTTGGAAGGAAATAAATGTATAAAAAATACTATTAATTTCAGACAATGCTACAGAAAATTGAAAATGTGTCTGTACAGAAAGGTTCTCAAATTCTTTTTAAAATATACATTTATATGCTTTTTTTTCCACTCTTACTTTTACTCTGCAGAAAAGATTTCTGAACATCATTTAAGCATCTTTCCTTGTAGACTGATATTACCATAATGAGATGGATAACAGGCAATAAGGTGTCAGTCCATCAGGGCAGACACCGCTGCAACAGGTAAAGTCTAAATCTTAATTTGATGAAAGCTCCAACGGACTTCTCTGAGGAAAACTCCCTGCATTATTTTCTTTTTCTTATTTTTCTGTTCATGCCTAGGTGCCAGGGGATCTCCTGCCCAGTCCCAGGGCAGTGGGGAGCCCAGACCTGCTGAGCACCCAAGGAGCCACCTGCCCCTCTGTCAAATTCGTGTTTGGACTTCTCTGTTTACACCCAGTCCTACACCTCAGCCGCTAGTCTAGACCACAGCTGCCATGCAATGTTTCTGAAGGTTTCTCAGCTTTACCAATTCAGTCTGGTTTAAAATTTGCCTTTTCCTATGTTCTCAAACCCTCCTCTCAAGCAAGAGAACAGTGGCAGTTCTTGGGGGCAACTCTGCAGTTCATCCATATGAAAAATTAATTTGGATCATTTCAGTGTGTGAGCAATTGTATGGGCAGAAAACTCCAGATTGTGTTAAGGCCAAGTATTGTTTTAAATTAAAATCTTCAATAAGACAGCTGCACCAAAGCACAGAGACACTGCAGAAGCAGTGAAGCATTTGTGGAAAGTCATTTGTTACACAACCCACCTGTAAAATGATCAGCCCTAAACCTTGTAGCCTTTGAGGGTCACTGATTGTCACACAGTCAGTAAATTTTCATATATAAATACTTCACTGGGAAGAACAGTTTATGGGATCTGAGGGACAGGTACTATCAGCAGTAGCAAACAGCTATATTTTCTCTGCTGTCTGAGACAACCTTTTATTACCTTAAAGCTTAGTTCCTGTACTTTAGATTCACTGAAAACTACAGTTTTATTCTTAAAGACCTAAAGATAGATACAGTTCTTGGCTCTCTAAAGACAGATTCAGATCTTGGCTCAAATTCTGGCTTTTATTTTTAAGATATTTTGTTGGAATTTTTTAAACTTGCTCACATTTCTTAGAAACTTAAATAATTTTACTTTTGAAATTCAAACATAGTGTACCAATCAATTTGTAAGACCACAAAACAGTGTTACAATAACACATAAATCTTCCAGTCTCTACCTTAATAAATCATCTTTGCTAGCCAAGTGACACTTTCTGTATATGGAAGTGTCTCAGAGACTTGCCAGACATATGTCTCAACCAGTGAGTTCCTAGCTATTATGTGAATATATAGTAGAATAAATTAAATTTAGCAGTTTTTAACCAGATGAACTAAGAAGAAAATACATAAATATAATTAACTGAGAGTTAAAGTGCCTTGGCAGAGGCTAATAGCTGGAAGATTTAAGAATCTCCTGAGAAAAAAGGCAGTATGTTGTTTTCTGTTATGTATATACAAATGAACAAAAAACTGAGTTTGCACCACTTCCAGTTATGTTGGTTACCTTTTGTGGTAAATTTCTTACAGGCATTCCTAGCACTAGGGTTCATTGCAAGTCTGGGATCACACAAGAGAAACAAACAAATTTCTATCCCAGACTTCTGTTTGCAATTAAAGCTGGACCCAGACTCTTAACTCAATCTGTTCATAAGTAAAATAACTATGTAAGTTTCAGTTTTTATATCATATACTTGGATAAAACAAGCAAAAAAGTCAACGTTTTGAATATCTGACATCTCTTTTCTTTCTCCTTTCTAAAAAAGTGTGTGATTTTCATTAATATCTCTGCTGTTATTTACAAATATTTAGCATTAAATATACTGTTTAAACTCTTTTCCTCATTGATTTATGTAGTTCAGCTGCTATAAGAATGAAATTAAATCCATCTTTTATGAAACGTGTAGCCCTGTAATTCAGTAAATAAAATATTGCCCTTACTAGTAACAATATACTAATGCTGTAAGAGCTCTGAAAGGCCTCAGGACCAGGGCTTGTCTGTCATGGTTTGTCTGGGCTTCCTCAGGTTTTACAGGATTTTTCTTTTAGCTTGTTTTGCTGTATTAGCAATCATCAAGAAATCAAATGGTTATTGTCTAATCTATTTCAGTTTTGCCTAGCTTTGAAAACTGCATGTTATGCCTGCTGTAATAATTTTTATATATTTTGGTAGGCAGTAAGTAATGATGGTGTGCTGTTACTCTGTGTAGAATGAACTGTCACATTAGGATAACAATGTGGTGGAATAGAGTCATGTGATGACAGCAGAAGCCTTGCAAGTACAAGCACAGGATAAAACCAGAAGCTATGAACATCTCATCAGTGGGCATTACAAGCCATAATCAGAATGCAACCTTGGGAGAAGGGCAAAACCAGCTTTAGGGGTAACAGATCAAAGAAGAAACATCCAACATATGCAGAAAATACCATATACATTAATTTCAGATGCAGTGTGACCACCAAAGGGTCAAAAGTGTGTTTAGTTGCTAACAGGAGGCATCCAAGTAACACAAATTTGCCAGAAAGAGGGCAGGATAAGCACAAGGGACTACAAATAGGCACAATATCCTCCTGAGTACACAAGAAAGGTGGCAAGATAAAAGTAAACAAGATAAACAGAATTAGCAGCAGAGGAGGCTCCCCTTGTTGGAAGTGCTACGCTTGCATGAAAGCATCTGATGAACTCTCGAGCCCAACCACCTGGACCTCAGTGACAAAGAGCCACCAAGGACCACAGACATCAATTCTCACTATACTGCATCAGCTCGAACTATTAAATGCTTACAGCTAATTTAATATGTAAGTGTTAATACTGTTGCATATGTAGTGATAATTAATAATTGTGGACACTGAAATTGTAAGGGACCAGCTCTATCAGCTGAATGTTCACAAGTCCATGGGGTCTCATGGGATTCATCCCAGAGTACTGAAGGAGCCAGCGGATGTTATGGCAGGACCCCTCTCGATCATCTACCAAAGGTCTTGGGGGTCTGGGGAGGTCCCTGCTGACTGGAAGTTAGCCAGCTCAAAGGGCTGTAGAGAATGGGGCTACATCTGGCTGGCAACCAGTCACCAGCAGTGTTCCTCGGGGTTCAATTCTAGGGCCAGTCCTGTTCAATATATTTATCAACGATCTGGATGCAGGAGTTGAATGCACCATGAGCAAGTTTGCTGATGATACCAAACTGGGAGGTGCCGTTGACTCCCTTGAGGGACAAGAGGCCTTAGAGAGATCTAGGTAGATTGGAGCATTGGGCAATGAATAATGGGATGAAATTTAACAAGTTGAAATGCTGGATTCTGCACCTGGGATGGAGTAATGCCGGGCACGGCAGAGGAGTGGCTGGAGAGCAGCCCTGCAGAAAGGGATCTGGGGGTGCTGGTCAACAGCAGGCTTGATATGAGTCAGCAGCGTGCCCTGGCAGCCAAGAGGGCAAACCTCTGCATCCTGGGGTGCATCAAACACAGTATAACCAGCTGGTCAAAAGAGGTGATTTTCCTGCTGTATTCAGCATTGGTGCAGCCTCACCTTGAGTACTGTGTGCAGTTCTGGGCCCCACAGTTTAAGAAGGATGTGAAGGTGCTCGAATGCATCTGGAGGAGGGCAACAAAGCTGGTGAAAGGGCTGGAAGGAATGTCCTATGAGGAGCAGCTAAGGACTTTGGGTTTGTCTAATTTGGAGAAAAGGAGGCTGAGGGGTGGCCTCATTGCTCTCTACAGCTTCCTGAGGAGGGCAAGTGGAGAGGGAGGTGCTGACCTCTTCCCTGGGATCCAGTGATAGGATGCATGGGAATAGTTTAAAGCTGCTCCAGGGGAGGTTTAGATTGGACTTCAGGAAGCATTTATTCACTGAGAGGGTGTTCAAACACTGGAACAGGCTTCCTAGAGAGGTGGTTGATGCCCCAAGCCTGTCAGTGTTGAAGAGGCATTTGGATGATGCCCTTAATAACATGCTTTAACTTTTGGTCAGCCCTGAATTGGTCAGGCAGTTGGACTAGATGATCGTGGTAGGTCCCTTCCAACTGAAATAATCTTCTCTTCTCTTTTCTCTTCTCTTCTCTTCTCTTCTCTTCTCTTCTCTTCTCTTCTCTTCTCTTCTCTTCTCTTCTCTTCTCTTCTCTTCTCTTCTCTTCTCTTCTCTTCTCTTCTCTTCTCTTCTCTTCTCTTCTCTTCTCTTCTCTTCTCTTCTCTTCTCTTCTCTTCTCTTCTCTTCTCTTCTCTTCTCTTCCCGCTCCCCTCCCCCCCCTCCCCCCCTTCCCTTCCCTTCCCTTCCCTTCCCTTCCCTTCCCTTCCCTTCCCTTCCCTTCCCTTCCCTTCCCTTCCCTTCCCTTCCCTTCCCTTCCCTTCCCTTCCCTTCCCTTCCCTTCCCTTCCCTTCCCTTCCCTTCCCTTCCCTTCCCTTCCCTTCCCTTCCCTTCCCTTCCCTTCCCTTCCCTTCCCTTCCCTTCCCTTCCCTTCCCTCCCCTCCCCTCCCCTCCCCTCCCCTCCCCTCCCCTCCCCTCCCCTCCCCTCCCCTCCCCTCCCCTCCCCTCCCCTCCCCTCCCCTTCCCTTCCCTTCCCTTCCCTTCCCTTCCCTTCCCTTCCCTTCCCTTCCCTTCCCTCCCCTCCCCTCCCCTCCCCTCCCCTCCCCTCCCCTTCCCTCTCCCTCTCCCTCTCCCTCTCCCTCTCCCTCTCCCTCTCCCTCTCTTCTGTATAAATTATTAGTCAGTCTGCTGTTAATGAAAGAACTTAGTAAATCTTATTTTTAAGACTTAAAATTAGCCTGTCCCCTCAGTCTTCTAGATATTCCCATCACAGTGATCTCTGATTCCCTAGTTGATAAATATATACATATATTTGTGTTTAACATGAGTAAATAAAATAAGTGGTTGTTTCTATAAGAACAAACGCTGAACCTTCTATGCATAATACTAACCTGACTGATCATGATAGTGGTTTCTCTTCAGTGTGATTAAGAAGGATTCAATATAGATGATAATATTTATACAAAGTTACAAAATTTTAAAAAGAATTATTGGTTAAGCAGACATAAGATCACATATAGATGGGAAAGTATTGGTGAAATAAAATAATTTCAAGCACCATTTCAAAGCAAATAGAAAACTTATGAAAAAATACAATAGAAATATTTTTTCTGTGATTATGGAATATTCCATTCTTATGAAATAATGTATTTCATTATAAAGGATCTTTAATTAATAGGAGTGAGATGGTGAAGAAGAATGAAGATAAGAAATTATCACCAAAAAAAGGTTTTTACAAGTTTATAATATGTTTCAGAAACAAAGAAGGTAACTCTACAATTGGATCTTGATTGGATGGGAAAGCACTAATCATCTCAGTGATGTTGCAGACAACTGAGGAGAAGTCCTGAAGGACAATATAAATGTTTCACAAATAAAGTCCTCTGTCCTTCAACTCTTTACTGGTCACTGTCCTAAAATGTTAAATATGTTGAAATATATTTTAAAAATTTACCTATTAAAAAAAAAAAAATCTTTAACAAAACCAGTTGAAGAATATATTGTTATGTGGTTTACAGCTTCCTCTTCCACTGTCTGTAGCAAATTACTTTCAGCTGCATGCTGCCAACTGTTGAATAGCTTTTATGGGCATAGCATTAGAAAGGTGGTATGAAAACTGAAGAAATTCAGGGTATAAGCTGACATCTTCTCTTGACTTATCTGAAAAACAACCTCAGATGGCATGTGCCTTAAAGAATGAACATCTCTTCCTCAGAGACTGCCACACCCTGTTGGGTTTTTTTGAGCATTTTTTATTTTTCTTTCTCCTGGTGATGGCACATGACTGTTTCCACATCATACATCAACCTTTACTTGAGTCCAGCACAAGATGGAACAAGGCCAGCAATTCCACCTCCACTCATCCTCTTTGGGAGCAGCTGTTCCCAAAAAACTACTGAGAAGGGATAATTTCATGGCCTAGGAAAACTAATGAGCTGCAATTTGTCTGACCTCTATGATTTATTCTCAATATTGATGTAGGATCACATCCCTGACTCATATCTATGTAAACTCAAATTAACAAAATTAGAGCTAATACCTTCTGTTAGCCCTGAATTTCTTCCTAGGTAACTGGTGAATTCAGTGATGGAAAGAGGTTGAACTAGCATAGCACTTTGGAGAGAATATTACTACTGGGCAAACATCACAGTGAAACCCGTCACGAAGTGATACATATTTGTATGACACTCCTTTCCACATGAAACTGAAAAGCAGATTACGTTAAATTGTCAGGAAGAAAAGATTCAAGGTGACATAATGTAAATGGACTAAGTGCATACTGTTTCTGGTTGGTTTAAAGCTAGAGACAGATTTTGTAAATGCAGAGAAAGCAAGTTTCTGATAGAAAACAAGTTTTGACCGCTGCATTAGGTGGCAACGCTGCTTTGAAATTAAAGTATCACTATGCATATCTAGTAGCGCAGTCTCAATACACATTTATTAATATGAATTTCTAGGCTAAGAGGCACTGGGTTTGATTTCTGTTCATGTAAATAAACAACATAGTTACAAAACTTTGCTGCAGAATTCAAAAGCCTTCATTTCCAATAATGAAACCAAGCTGACCAGAAGTATGAAGCAACTGGCTCAATTATACTAATCATTTAAAAAGTTTTGAGTTAGATATGAGAGAATGGAGGGGTAACCGATTATCCGTATGCACCTTAGAATCTCTTCTTTAGAATGTTATTTCTAGAAAAAACTTTCTGCAAATTATGTATCCTCCAGAATATTGTTTCAAGCATGGCTTTCACCACTGTTGGACAGATGATAGTTGGCTGAATGACAGTGGGGAAAAAAAGTCACAAGAATTTCTTAATGTAGAAATGTTTTTTTCTCAGTAAACAAAACCTTCTGTTTTTATAGCCAGATGTGCTCTCTCCACCCAGGAGAGACAAGACAGAAAAAAAAGATGATAGCAAAGAAGCAATAATAATGACCTGTGATGTGTGGCTAGTGATAGCCTCTGTTGTTTTTGTTTTTTCTTTGATATTCTCTTCTCCTTGAGAGAGAGTTGTGTATTCTGCTGGAGAAATATATGAGATGTGCATTGAAGTGAAAGATGATACAGTGAATTGACTTGTGAAGTAGTGATGTGGATATGAATGAGGTGTGAGCACCTGAAGCTCCTCTTGTGTGAAAGAAACCAAAATAGAAAGCAAAGTAAAAAGAAGTTTTGGATGTGGCTATTAAGAAGCTTTCTTTCAATGCTGAGACAATGGAGCAAGTATCTCTTGGACAATCCAGATGCCAGTTTCTTAAACTGGCATTAGGCTTTCCCATTATTTGATCATGAGATGGATTTTTAAATCAAAGCTTTGTAATACAGCCTCAAATAATTTCTTTTAAAAATAGCAAATAATCCTAACTTACTTCAAAATAATATTAAGAGTGCAAAATTAATAAATATTATCAGCTGAACTTTTTGATTTATTATTTTCCATTTTGCACGCACCATGACTTTATCACATAAAGCTGTTTTCCACAAAGTCCCTGTCTCATCCAATGAATGGGATACTTACTCCATACACCTTTTTTCTTACTATTTCTTCAAAGATAATGAAACATTGGTATCAACATTTCTGTAATGTGACTTGGACATAGAATTTCATTTTATAACTGTGAAAATAAGGACAGATTGTTAGAACTATCTAGTAAGTATCATCAATTGAATGATTTTGCAGAACACGTCTCATAATAACCTCAAAGGTTTAAAGCACAGCTCTGGTTAACTACAGGTTTTATGTATCAGGGCTTCTGAAAATCAGTCAATTTTAAGTATTCAGAAATGAATGATACCCAGCTGTTAAAAGTCCTATTCAACTGAGGTTTTCAAAATCATACAAGAAATCAGTGACTGTGACAGAGAGAAAATACATTGTTTATGATGGCCTTAACAATTAATCTTTTACCATCATAGGCAAATGTACTGAAATCCCACAATAAACTCCTCTAACCTGTTCCATGAATCTGGTTAATCTCTAAAGAGGGCTGTAAAATTAATTGCAAAATAAAAACCATTGCAATAATAAGGAATATTTAAACTTAACTTGAAGTAAATGTACAAAACAAACACAGAGTGACTGCATTTTCATATAGTTTCCAAGAAATTAAAAAATTATAGTGACTAAATTTTCCATAGTTTGTATTCACAGAATGATTCAGGCTGAAAGAGTCAGATGTGGGGTCAGATCATGTTTCTCAGAGTTTTATCTAGTTGTGTCTTGAAAAACTCCAAGGACGGAGATTGAACAACGTCTCTGGGAAAGGTGGTCTGCTGCTGGAGTGTGCTTACAGTGATTATCCCCCTCTTACAGCCAGTCTGATCCTCTCTTATTTCACCTTATGTGTGTTGACTTTTGTCCTCCCACCAGGCACTGCTGTGAAGAGTCCAGCTCCATCTTCTCAGTAATCCCCTCACAGGTGTCAGGGCGGGTGCTGCTCTTCTGGTTACCCTGAAGACATCCCTCTGGGCTGAACAAGCCCTGGTTCCTCACCCTCTCCTCACACGACAGTGCTCCAGACCCCAGCCAGCCTGGGGGGCCCACTGCTGAATTCACTCCAGTCTATCAGTGTCATCCCAGTGTTGGGAGCCTAAAAGTGGACTCAGTATCCAGATGTGCTCTCAAAAAACCAATCAGGTTGGTGAGGCATTAAACTTGGTAAATATTACCCTTGGTAAATACTGGTTTAATATAGATTTTTCTAAACTTTGAGTGAGTAAAATAATTGGGCCTGCTCTTTGCATAACAAAATAGTCAAACTGATCTACTTATTCCATGTACCTCATTAATGTCCCAAGTAAGAAAAACATTTCAAATCTATAGATTTTGTGGGAGGTAAGCAGATCTATTAACGCTCCATTAAACAAGTATATCTTTTTAAGTGAGTTTAGTGCCTGATACCCTGAGTTTAGTTGGTGTTTCCCTGGACAAGGCACAAGGACAGTTGATCATGTTGGCATGTATGACTACCTAAATTAAGCAGCTGTTTTACAAAAAGATTAATGTTTAATAGTGCAGTGCACTGAATTCAGATTTATTGACAAATACCCACTTCACATTATAATGGCTGACTTAAATTAATTGATGTAAAACAATTGGTTTTGTAAAACTCTATTCAGGATTCTGATCTCAGTTAAACAAAGATAAATCTACCAGGGAGATGGGATGTACACAAGTATAGCTAATAGATCAGTTTGCTAATCCAAGTAATTTTAGGGTGTTTGACTTTAGAATTGTACAACTGGAATCTTCTCTCAAGACAATTTAATCTCATTCAGAACAATAATAATTTGAAAGGTGCAAGAAGCAAGGACATTTAACTTTTCCTATTATTTACAAATTCAGGATTTAGAAATTCATACTAAAAATTAAGAATTCAGGAATATGTTAATTCAGTAGTCAAATGTACAAATGCCATATATGGAGAATTTAGGAGACTGTGTCTTCAGAGTCCAAAATGTATAAAAATTTGATGGGAAAGAAACTGATCACAGACAAAGCAATATATGAAGAGAAAGGGCACTTTGGATATCTTACAGTAAGAGCAAGATGCACTGCCTTGTACATTTAAATAGATGTTGCACACAAGGAATGAATAACTTGTTCTTAATGTCCACTGGGGACAGAACATGAAGTAAGAGGCTTAAATTGAAGGCTTAAGTTTGATTGGACATTCGTAAAACCTTTAACTGTAAAGACAGTTAAGCGCTAAATTAGATTGAGGCTGTGAGAATTCCATCATCGGAGGTATTTACCAGGATTTGAAATAACTCTGTCAGGAACAGTTGGGGTAAGAGGATGAAAAAGATGGTCTTTTTGGGATTTTTCTTTCATATTTGCCATATAATGAAAGTTGGGGTTTTTTTGGTTTGGTGTTTTTGTTTTTTTTTTTTTTTGCATCTTAGGAAAGTAATTACATGTTGCATGCTGTGAAATGTATGTTATTCTACTAGAAGAGAAACCCCAGTCAACATCTGGAGACTCATTTTCTAGATGCGGTAGAAATAGGAAACATACCATTTCCCAAATATTTCCTCAAGTAAAAAGGGAAAATAAGCAGGATACATAAGGATATTTGAGTAGAACATTAAAAAGGAGATAGCTAATACAAAAATGTTAGTGTTAGAAGCACAAGGTTACCTGTATTAGCTAACTTTGATGACTTCAAAGGTTTTTATTAACAAATGGGAAAGGTATTCATGAATTAATGTACAAGCCGTCTGCCTCACTATTATTAGCAAGCTAATTTGCAGTCTTGTAAGCAATTTCATGACAGAAGCCAAAGACTAAATAGGCTTGGGGAATTGCCCCTCAAGGTTGTTCATATCTGGTGGGGGGTGGCTGGGAAAAACCATGTTCACTGCTGCTTGTGCCATACTTCACTTAATTTAAATAAAGGATTTACAGGGTTGTCATTGTGCAACCCTTCATGAAGAAGATGGTTACATTACAGATGATTCTGAGCTATCTCAGCTATTGGGCAGCTTTTTAAAGCTATCTTTAATAAGAAAAATACAGGGCAATGTAATGGACAATTAGGAAGTAATGAAGACCATGTCATTGCAGCTGATGACAAAAGATATTGAAGGGCACTGCAATACATTGAGTCTGGATGTTAATCTGCTAGACTACTGCATTTTTCAGAGGTTGGATTTATTTTATGTAACAACTCCATTAATAATCCAAGAGAAGGCACAAACAGAACATTTGTTATAGGAGGTGTTCCCATCACTGGAGTGAACAGACACATTATGGAAAAGAATGTAGAGAGGAGAAGGATCAAGAGAGGAAATACAGTGAGATTCACTTAGAAAATATCTAGTCCTACAAATGTGTGTGGGGAAAGCATTTCCTTCTCTCCACAATGAAAGACATCACACTGTTTGAACAGATGGGACGACCCTCACAAGTGCCACTTCAGTGTTATGTCAGCAGTCACTGAAGTTAGTCTTAGGATCAACCCAAAAGCACACTGGTGGTAATCATTCCCTCTACTGATCTGCCAGCCAAGAGGCAGTTCAAGTGTAAAGCACACTTGCCCTAAAATGCATCTCTCCAACCGTTCCAAGTCCCATATATTCTCCTCAGACTAAAGGGAATGTAAGGGTTAGTAAGTGGCATGAACCAGGTGCATAACCATTTATGAAGTAATATGGTTCACACTCAAAGGCTATGATCTTCTAAGTTTTCTAAAGCTATGATTTTTTAACTCAAAACTTTTTTTAAAAAAAAGTCCAAAGCATCAGACCAAACTCCTCTCAAATTTCATTGTTTTACTCCAGTCATACTGGTAATGTTAGTCATCCACGCTTCATTACTTGATATGAGGGCCTGCAGCCTATGGCTGCTCTAAAACATTCTCAGAACAAAGTTGTAAGAGATACAACCTCCCATTATATCTGACACTCATCTGTGCATTTAACTGTAATCATGCTCCTACAGAGTCACAATCTTTTGAAAAAGGAAAATGGTTCTAACATCAGAATCGAGACTGCCATCCATTGCCAAGACATACTATCATGAATTATGCACTGTGTATCTCATTTGCTTCAGAAAGACATTGTGTAAATCAAAGCTTTTCTGTGTACCCAGTACATAGACATGAAGCACTAACCAAGTATTATGCTACCAGATGGCTTAGGTTTGTTCTTCAAAAAAATTACTCCACTATAAGTACAGCACAGAAATCTGAAAAGAATAATTCTACAGAAAAACTCAAATTTTCTCTCTCTTCCCCCTTATATTTTGATTGCATTTGTCTCAAGTCTTGAAAGGTCTTGCTTTAAAGGATCTAGAACTTTATTCTTTAGAAGTGTTTAAATACAACTTTTTTGCAGAACTGAATTTGAGAACCTAGAAAGCAGATCTATCTGTAGGAAGAAAACATGACAGAATTTTATTAAAGAACTCAAAATGCTGCAAATTACCGTATTCACTTTCAATTATAAGGGAAGGGCATTAAAAAGAACTTGTTTAATATCAACCCTTGAACATTAATGACAATGCAGCAGTAGCCCCTGCAGCCTATATCTCAAAATAGTACTCAACTGAATATGATGAAAATGAACTGAGGATGACTGTCAGAAGCAAGATTTACCTTTCTGTTTGATATATGTATGGGTTTCTTCGGCTTACTTCCTAATAACATCTGCAATTCACTGATTACAGAGAGAGGATGTTACAAGCCTGTTGTGTCAAGTTTTTACAGAGAAATTGTAGAAACCCCTGGGAAGTAAAGATCTGGTCACAACAAGGAATTTTCTTAGGAACAAAATGTCTTGTGAAGATTTGCCTAGCCACAGAATTGGAATGACATGCTGTAGCAGGCAGACACAGACTCTATCCTTTCTATATAGGAATCAAATTTCAAGACAAAACTAGTTCAGTCTTGGGCCTCACTACTGTCATTTGGAAGCTTGTTCCAAAACCTTTGTGACTCTAACAATTAGAAATCTTCTAATTCCAGGCTGAATTTACACAAAGTCTGTATATGTATATTTATTTGCTTTTGGGCCAGTAATGCTCTTTACATTTCCTCCTTCTGTTCACTCCTATCACATGATATAAGTAAAGACAGTGACTATATTCTTCTCCCAGGCCTTATTTTATTTTGGGGCAATATCTTCCCTGTTGTTCACCATTTCATAGATTCATTCAGGCTGGAAGGGACCCCAGAAGGTCTCTAGTCCAACCCTCTGCTCAGAACAGGGTCAGTTGTGAGGTCAGACCAGGTTGCTCAGGGCTTTATCTAACCAGGTCTTGAAAAGTCTCCAAAGAAAGATTGCAAAGCTTTTCTTGGGCAGCCTTTTCCATGAGTTAAGTGTCCCCACAATGATATTTTTTCACCTTATAAAAAGTGAGAATCTCTTTTGTTTTACCTATGACCATTGCCTCTTCTCCTCTGGCTGTGCACTTCCATAAAAGGCTTGTCTCTGTCTTCTCAGTAACCCCTACGGGTACAAGCAGGCTGGTCTTGGGTCCCCTTGAAGCCATTTATTCTCCAGGCTGAACAAGCCCTGGTCCCTCAACCTGTCCTCCTTCAGACTTCATTTATTTATGATCCATCCAGCCCCCACCACCTTGAACACATTTATCTATTTTTGGTTTTGTCTTACGTCTCCATTTTTTTCTTTCTTCTCTCTGCCTTACAGTCCCTTTTGTTTTGGTTCCATGCATTCCATTATTATCTTTACTAAAAATCAAGGCAAACAAGGATTTTCTTTAATTTCTGACTATTTCCCATTACATAGCGGTCCCACTACTTCTTTCATTCTTTTCTTATTTTATGCATATAACTGGAGAAACCATGCTTTTCATTTTAATTCCTCTGCTGAAGTGCTAAGGCTTGGACAATAGGCCCAAGCCAGAGTTCACCTATAGATGAATTCTGTATATTTTATAACTGATAACCATTGTGCTAACAGGTTGTGAGAAACGCTCAGTTGCCAATTATCAACGGCTCAGACAGGATGCGGTGTGAAGCACTCTTTATTGAGTTCTTGCAAGACCGGGCGCCCCATCAGGTGGACGCGCCTAACAGCCATCATGCAATGGTTTATATCCCTTTCTCCCGACCGTGAGTTCCTTCCCCTGATTCCTCATTGGCTGAGTACTACAGGGTGTACAGACTTCCCGAACTGCCTACCGATATGCCCCTTCATGTAGGTGTTCATACGTCGCATGTTCATGGAAATGAACCTTGGCTTTCTCCAGGGCGGAGAAGTTAATATGCATGAGCTCATCACGCAAGCGTACTAAGATGGAAAAGTTCGAAATTCAGATTCCTCAAGTCTTTTGGTATCTGCATCCATCTAAAGCCAGTTCCAAGTACTGGGTCCTCAGAGTTGACAAAAAGACCACTTGTGTTCTAGCCCTAGGCCAGGGATTTCAATGGTTGTGAATTGGTCTCGTTAATTTCTTTGGTGAATCGCTCCTGCCCTTCCCTTCAGGCTTATTATGCGAAAACAACATTCTTTCCCTTACAAAGTATTATACTAAGTTATAACAAACCACCTAGTCTGATGTAAAAGATGGAAGTGTTGAAGCCTGAGCAACAGGCCCTGAACCAAAACTGTTAACTCAGTATGTAATCCCTAATGAAATATGGATGGAGGATGTAGCTATCTTGAATGTATCTTTCCCTTCCTTTGTATGTGAATAGAATAACAGAGTCATGGAGGCAGGTGTCTGTCTCCGAGACCTGATGTGATGAATGTATCTTTCCCTTCCTTTGTATATGAATAGGGTAACAGAGTCATGGAGACAGGTGTCTGTCCCCAAGGTCTGATGTGAGACCTTGTGCATAATCCGATCAGATAAGCAGAGAAATTCCCTTAGTTTCTTCCTTGAGCCCTGGCCAGGTTCTGGGGGGAACCTAATGTGAAATTTAAACCAGATATTTCCGCTTAAAACAAAGGTGCCAGCTATTCTGGCTTGCTGATTTTTGGGTATATAAGGCTGGACCCGCTCACAGTGACTTTGGATGCCTCACCTACGGGTGGACGCACCGCGTAGGATTTCCCACTTGCCGGGACAGGCTCTCCAAATCCTCGCTGTAACCGGGGCTCCCCAGCGTCTGCGGATCTGGATGATGGTAAAGTATGCAAATGGTGATGTATCTTTCTTAATCACTATTCTCTCTCTTAGGTAGTAATGATTTGATGCATTACCCTGTATTTTCCTATTTGTTTAAGTGCACTATTCTGTCTTTTCTTACTGTATGTTTTATCTATTATTCTGTTATATTATTTAGTTATTTCTAGTAAAATACGGCTGCTCTTTTCACTCTGGTGTCTGAGTTTAATTGATATCCCTAATCAGCAAAACATCTACAAACTAAACTTTTGGCAGTTCCTGTTTTATTCATTACTGAGCTCTAAAACATGGACTCAGTTTCCTTTTTCCCTTTCTAATCAGTCCCTTTTTCCACTGTCTACTTATTCCTAATAACTTTTGAGTTATTAATCTGAAATTGCCTATATGTTTTTTCCTTTTGTAATGAAAGCAAGACCCAGATTAAACTGAACCAAACCAGATCAAAAAAAAAAAAAAAACTCAAGCAAACATAACAACACTGAACTAAATTATGCCCAACTAATCTAAACTGAGGAAGATAAATTCAAAATGTACGCATGTCAACAACAGTGATACTGGATGTGACCCTAGCTGAAATACACTGGTGTACCTCCAACTAGAAAATCTACACACAGCATGTTGCTATACTTTCAGGATTATTACCTGCCTGTTAAAAGGAGTAGGAAAGAGATATCAAGTGAACGACAAAGAAGGTCACTATTTTTCAATGATTATATTTTTAAAAGGCTTTGTTATTTATTATTCAGTGGCTCAAATAGACTATCAAATACTCAGTAGTGTAACACACATGACCATTCTTCCAACTTGACTTTCAAATCCTTGGGAGGTATCTGTTAGCAAATTAGATAAACAGAGAATCATAGAATCAATAGTTTGTGTTGGAAGGCACCTTAAAGATCATCTAGTTCCAAGCCCCCTGCCATGGGCAGGGACACCTCCCACAAGATCAGGTTGCTCAAAGCCCTGTCCAACCTGGCCTTGGAACACTTCCAGGGACGGGCAGCCACAACTTCTCTGGGCATCCTGTTACAGTGTCTCACCACCCTCACAGTAAAGAATTTATTCCTCATATCTAATCTAAATCTACCCTCTTGCAGTTTGAAACCATTGCCCCTCATCCTACTGCTACACTCCCTGATAAAGAGTCCTTCCCCGTCTTTCCTGCAGGCCCCGTTTAAGTACTGGAAGGCCACTATAAGGTCTCCCCAGAGCCTTCTCTAGGATGAACAACCCCAACTCTCACAACCTGTCCTTATACAGGAGGTGCTCCAGGCCGCTGATCATCTTCATGGCCCTTCCCTGGACCCACTCAAGCAGATCCATGTCCTTTTTATGCTGGGGGTCCCAGAGCTGAATGCAGTGCTCCAGGTGAGTTCTCACGAGACTGGACTAGAGGGGGAGAATCACCTCTCCGGACCTTCTGGTCACATTTCTTTTAATGCAGCCCAGGAGACAGTTGACTTTCTGGGCTGCACATGCACATTGCTGGGTCATGTTGAACTTCTCGTCAACTAACACCCCCAAGTCCTTCTCCACAGGGCTCTTGCACTCCACTCATTACCCAGCCTGTATTTGTGCATGGGTTTGCCTATGTGCAGGACCTTGCACTTGGCCTTGTTGAATTTCATGAGGTTCACATGGACCCACCTCTCAAGCCTGTCAAGGTCCCTCTGGATGGCATCCCTTCCCTCCAGTGTGTCGACCGCACCACACAGCTTGGTGTCATTGGCCAACTTGTTGAGGGTGCACTCAGTCCCACTGTCCATGTCCCTGACAAAGATATTAAATAATACTGGTCTCAATATGCACCCCCGAGGGACACCACTCATCACTGGCCTTCACCCAGACATCGAGCAATTGACCGCAACTCTTTGAGTGTGACCATCCAGACAATTCCTTATCCACTGAGTGATCCATCCATCAAATCCATGTCTCTCCAACTTAGAGAGAAGGATGACATGCAGAACAGTATCAAATGCTTTGCACAAGTCCAGGTAGGTGACGTCAGTCTCTCTTCCCTTACCCACCAATACTGTAACCCCATTGTAGAAGGCCACTAAATTCGTCAGACATAATTTGCCCTTAGTGAAGCCATGTTGGCTGTCACCAATCAACTCTCTGTTTTCCATGTGCCCTAGCATATTTTCCAGGAAGCTCTGCTCCATGATCTTGCTGGGCACAGAGGTGAGACTGAGTGGCTTGTAGTTCCCTGGGTCTTCCTTTTTTCCCTTCTTAAAAATGGGGTAATATTACATTTTGCTTTTGTTGTTTCTGATTAAATGGCCACTATCAGTTTAGAAGGCAGAATTAGTTGGGGAAGAACAAAGTATGTTAGTGTGGTGGTTTAGCCCCTGCCGGGGTCTGAGACCACGCGGCCGCTGCCCCTCCCCCACAAAGGGAGTGAAATACAAAGCCCCAAGACTGAGATAAGGAAAGGTTTAATACAACAGAGCAACAGCAACACAACAAACAGCAACAATAACAGTGATAACAATGAACAGAGCAAAGTATATCTACCAATACAGCAGTGAGAGGACCAGATGTATAAAACCACGCGCCCCACGCTCCCGCGCCAGGATGTGACACGGCAGGATGTGACGTCCGCATGGTATCTGAATAACCCAGCTAGAGCTCCCCCCGCCACTGCTGGGGAAACTTAACCCTATCCTGGTTAAACCAGGACAGATAGTCAGTGTAAAACCTCTGTATATTGGAATTTATTCTGAATCAGTTTGAAGTGCACATCAACCAGTGCATCTTACTTCAGTCAGTAAAGCATTTCCTTTTCTGAAAAAAAAATAGTGTCACATTGTTCTCACTGGAAATATATGAAAATGCTTTTGTTGAAATAGATGACAGCAGGAACAGAAAATACCATAAGTGTGAATTGAGGTTATAAATGAAAGCATCAAGAAAAGTAGTTTCATTTGGAAAATATGTGACAGGAAAAGCAGTAAGGATATAGGGACTACAGGTAAGCAGACTCAAGCCTATGTGATATGGTAGTTTGTTCCCTTTTGTGATGCCTTTTATAAGCTCAGAAACACTTCTGATTATTGGTTTTAGAAATTAAAGGCTATGCCTACTGCTATGACCCAGGCAAGAATATGGTGTTGCCATGGCTTTAGCAGGAGGCAAGGTATTTAAAAAGATGAACAAAATATATACATGTAAATGGGAAGACAGCACAACATTACTGGTCATCTATTTGAAAATTTGTTAAGTTCAAAGCCGAAAAGTTCAGTACCTTATTTAGATATGCTAGATTTGGAATGTTTTCTTTATCTTCAAAGCTCTAAAGTCTGAAAAGCTGAGTAAGACATATCATAGACAATAAACTTTCTAGAGTAAATCTGTTTTATTATATGACTGGGCAATATTTAGTAATACAGCGACCATAACATAAATGTGACTAGCAAAAAAGCTAAAAATAAAAGGGAATTTTATGCTATTTCAGCAGTAGCACCCCCTGTCTAGCTGTGAAGCTACAAAGGAAAACCTTTCCAGTCACTGTTTACATTTACATCCTTCTAATAAGTCAGTATTGACAATAACTAGATGTTGGCCTGTTACACTGTGGGTTTTTTTCTCAGTACTCCCCATGTTGTGATCAGGCACCAGGAAGCCAGATGTGGATGTAGTACTCCAGTAAGAAATGTAAATGCAATAGTACAGAAAAAAGGTGAGGAAAGGAGGGTGTTAGAGGTTTGGGTAGCAAAAGATTAGATAAAGAATCGGGGGAAAGGCCAAGAAACAGCATATATAATCAACAGCACATATGTTCTTACAGAAATCCATGAAGTCCCAGAGTCTGTAATCCTAAATTTCAAAAACCATTAACTAAATTCCCTCTTGGCTACCTGATAGCTGACGTATTCAGAGGTCAGTCTATGTAACAGCCTAGACTGATGAATGTAGGAAGGAAAGCTTATTTTGTACATCTGATGCTCTGAACGCTTTGTTGACTCTAAACGTGAATCAGCTTAATTCTCTGATAGAATTATTGATTGCTTAGGGTTTTGAGTATTCTTTTGCTTGTTTGTTTTCTGTATATGAACTAATGTACAACAATACACTGGGACTTCAAAGGTTTTTAAATTTGGCGTAGAGAAGGCAGGGAATCCCGGAAGTAAGATACTCTGTGCAGCCTGAATTCAGCCATCTTGTGCATAAACATAGTAAAACAGTCTTTTAAGGAATGATCATGTATTATCTGTGGGAAACAAATGTGCCTACTTTTGAAAGCCAAATTAGCATTGGAAATCTCAGGCAATTCTAAGGCATGAAGGAGAAAGTATAGAGTAGCAATTTAAAATAGTTGCCTAACCCTTTGTTGTTGGGAACTTCATGTTGAGTGCATTCTTCTGTTGTTTGGGCACATGTTTCATGCATGTGTATAGTTCTTTATAAAGAGGTCTAATAGAAGAGGTCTAATGTTCCCTGGCAGCTACACGCTGATACCTTTTCCTTCTATTGATACTTCTCCACTCATCAGATGACTAGTGTCCGTATATCATTTTGAACAATAACAAATAAGTGACTAATAAAATCCCAGGCTTCTTATCTTTTATTATGCTGTATGGGGATACAAGCATCATGTGCCCTTCCCTGAGAATAAGTGCCATCACCAATATTACTAATTATAGATACCATCACTGCCTCTGGAGAGACTTTATTCTTCTTCCAAAGCTTTTTTTCTGTATTGTTCTCTTTACACTTGCTTGCTGTGATTTAAAGCCCACATAAACTCAGTCTGGCTCCTGCTGGCTTTGCTTTTAAATGAACCTCTAAATTTTCAGTAACACAGAAGGACAGGATAGGGGATATAGACCACTCAAACACATTGTTTTGTTTACAACTTTATAACAAGGTATCACCTCTTCTAAATGAGGCCTTCTATTGTTAATAAAAATGGAAGTCTAGTGTTTCATTTCAAGTCATTCAAACAGGCTTGATGATATATTAAAATAATGCAAAGGATACAACTGAAGTACAGAAATACAAAAATACTAGTCTTAAGATTGTTTCTGCAGCCTTGTCCCTTTGTATATGGATTATTCCTTCTTGTCCGGTGTCACACAGGAAGAGAGCCAAGGATGGAGCTTCTCCTTTGCCACAAGGCAGAGTGCTATTCACAGAAAAACACTTATTGTCCCATATCACCCCTTTACATATTTCCATGGTTCAACATATTTTTCTCCTGATACCCATCTTCTTCCACCCAACAGACTTTTTAGGTAGCCTATGCAGATGTCTATCATTTGAATTAATACTGCATAGTAGCAACACTATACTGAAAAGCTGTCAGCCAGCCAATAGATGAAGCCTGACAGAACTTTTACTCTAGTGTGAATAACTGCTTGCAATATGGGCAAAGAACTTCGGATCCTCAGAACTTCCAAAGAATTTTCCTGTCCTTTAAAAGCATGATCTACAGTTATTGACAGTGCAGACATATTCTAGACTTATTAAAAAAAAAAACCCAAACTTTGTCATGGAACAGACTTCAGTCAGGCTAATTAGAAACTGAGGGAGTAGGAAGGAGTGCATTAGAGATCTCTGCCATAAATGATCTGTAGAACTCTGACATCTGAAAAATTGATATGATAATCCATATCATCAATTAAAACAATACTCAGAGCCTCCTAAACTCAGAACTCAAAAGCATCTAAATTATGCAGAACTTTCTACATCCAACCATCAGTGGAGGAGTCTGTGCTAAAACATCAATGTATTTCTTCATACACAGTTGTTGCTGGACTAACAAAGCCTAACAAACTATTAGACCGCTCAACATTTAAGTCCTGCCAGAAATCTGTCTGCAACCTACTGTGTATAGGACACAACTGAGACATGTAATCTATTTAGTGTATGGTTTTAAAAAAGTATTTTCTTATAATGGAATTGATAATAATAAAAATATTTAAATAATTATTTTCAGAGATAAGCATTATCTTTTGAACAAAAAGATGGTGGTCTTCATGGACCTTCATGTTGGAAGACACTGGAATTTAGCCTGGTTTAAAAATCACTTGCCAACATCCACAAGCAATAGAATTCAGGGGGATAAATAATACTCAGATTTATTTTCTTAGTGTATTAGTAAAACTTTTGTCTTGAAGTTTGTTTCACAAAAAGAGCCTGAAACAGCAAACATGGAGTATATTATCCCCAGCAGTTAAATTCTGGCAATACTAAACACAAATGAAAGCAAAGACTTATGAGAGAAAATCTAATGCTGAATTAAATATTGAAACTCCTGTTATTACCATGATTTATGAACCACCTAGTACTATGACAGAAAACATATAAGTTGTGTTCATGGTTTGCCATCACAGTTAAGAATATAATTGAGAAAAAACATACAACAAGGGAAGCAAATGAGCAGAGATACTTCAACCTTGCAGAAAAGAAACAAGGGTACAGCTCAGTTTTGGGGCCACTCCTGTTTAACATCTTTATTGATGATCTAGACAAGGGGATCGAGTGCACCCTCAGTAAGTTTGCAGATGACACCAAGTTGGGTGGGAGTGTTGATCTGCTCGAGGGTAGGGAGGCTCTGCAGAGAGACCTGGGCAGGCTGGAGCGATGGGCTAAGGCCAGCTGTAGGAGTTTCAATAAGGCCAAATGCCGGGTGCTGCACTTGGGCCACAACAACCCCCAGCAGCGCTACAGGCTTGGGGAGGAGTGGCTGGAGAGCTGCCAGTCAGAGAGGGACCTGGGGGTGTTGACTGACAGCCGGCTGAACATGGGCCAACAGTGTGCCCAGGTGGCCAAGAAGGCCAATGGCATCCTGGCTTGTATCAGCAATAGCGTGGCCAGCAGGGACAGGGAAGTGATCTTACCCCTGTACTCGGCACTGGTGAGGACGCACCTCGGTTACTGTGTTCAGTTTTGGGCCCCTCACTACAAAAAGGACATGGAATTACTCGAGAGTGTCCAGAGAAGGGCAACGAAGCTGGTGAAGGATCTGGAGCACATGTCGTACGAGGAGCGGCTGAGGGAACTGGGGTTGTTTAGTCTGGAGAAGAGGAGGCTGAGGGGAGACCTCATCGCCCTCTACAGCTACCTGAAAGAGGTTGCAGAGAGCTGGGGATGAGTCTCTTCAATCAAGTAACAAGCGATAGGACAAGAGGTAATGGCCTCGAGTTGAGCCAGGGAAGGTTTAGACTAGATATTAGGAAGCATTTCTTTACAGAACGGGTTGTTAGGCATTGGAATGGGCTGCCCAGGGAGGTGGTGGTGTCCCCATCCCTGGAGGTTTTTAAGAGTAGGGTCGACTTAGTGCTGAGGGATATGGTGTAGTTGGGAACTGTTAATGTTGGGTTGATGGTTGGACTGGATGATCTTCAAGGTCTTTTCCAACCTAGACAATTCTGTGATTCTGTAATAGTGACCTACTCTCTAGCAAGGAACAGTTCAATGGTGGCACCACTCTACCTTTGCAGCAAGAATGCCTGCACATTATTAGACAGGATTTTGGACTTCAGATAAAATTCAGATTTGTTACAGAATTTTGGTTTCAGTGACAGTCTTGTCTACTGATTTTTATTTTGTTCATAAATCAGTTTGAGACTCAAAAATCTACTTTCTACTTTTTTAGAAATTAAAAAGGCATTCAAAATGTCAACAGTAGGTGGCTAACCTTTCCAATCAATTATTGAATTTTGGTAGGACAGACCTGTATTTTCAAACCACAATAAGCCTGCATGCTTTTTTCTGTCTTCTGTCAGATCTCTCTCTTGGCAAAAGAAAGATTTTTCTTACTGCTGCTTTTGGAGGGAAGGTCATCATTTTACAGATCTTCATCTGGTAAGATACTGACCACTTCCTCAGAAGTACAGATTGCCCTTTATTCCCTGAAACCTCCAAGCTTGCAGGGTTGAGCCCATAAATGGCATTTGAAAGTGGTTTTTATAGTTCCTTTACATTCATTATATTTCTTTATGTCCTGTCCATTTATGTGCAGTGCTCATTTCAAACATGAATTTTCAATGCAGAAGATTCTATCAGCAGCAGCAGATGTGAAAGTAATGACAGGCTGAGAAGTGATCTGCAGGCTGATTTTGGAAAGTACTTTATTTGGCTCAGAACAAATCTGGTTGTTTAGAAGACCTGCATGATAATCATATTCATTTTCAACTTCTTGGAAAGGAAAAAAAATAAAACAAACCAAAACTTTTTGCCTACAAACTGATTACATGGCTAAACTAAACCTTCTAGGTCACTGTATTATAAAATATATAAGAAAAAGGACATTTAGGAGAAAGTTAGTAGAAAGATAAAAGGATCTAGAGGCAGTAAGGGTAAATCAAAATAAGTGAGTAAAACATAAGGGGAGAAAAGGAATAGAAAATAAACCATAATAATCAAGACATAAGGGGTACCAAATTTCTTTAATTTATAAAAGGAGATAGTGGGAGAGAGGACAAAGGACAGAAGTCCTGTGCATATGTTCACTTTCCTCATAGGCTGTAGCAAGAATCTTAACTTCCAGAGAGAAGGGAATACTGACCATGACCCTCGTCCCCAGGATACCAACTGTGAAAAACTTTCCCAGAAGTCTCTGACATTTATGAAAGTTTTGCATCTCTTCCCACTTCAGACTGTCATTTTCCCTCACCTCATCCCAGACCTCTTTATTTTGTCTTCTGTCCTAACCCTTTCTTCTATCTCCACCTCCAGCCAAAACTTGTCTAACTGAGTAACTTCTTATGTTTGTTCCAGTACAAATCTTGGGAACCTGGACACAATCTGCATTTTCCAAAAATCCATCTGTAGGGGATTTCGATATTGCCAAGGCTTTTGTTTGAAAAACTGACATCTTAATGAAAGAAATATTAGGCTTAGGAAGTAGAATAGAGAAAGCAATTTGGAATTTAGTAGGAAACAAAAAGTCCTACCTCCTAGGCACTCAAATGTTTGATAATCCCCTCAGAAATTTCTCATATAACAAAACTTGTTATATGCCTGTGTTTTAATTACTGTGGCCACTTCCTGACCTCCAGAACTTTCTCGAGGTTCATAAATAGGAACACAGAAAGCAACATTGTTCTTTTCTGTAAAGGTTGCAGATTAATTTCTCCATGTGTATGTATTTGTCATCATACGAGAGCTAAGATAACTTATTGAGTACAAGAACAACCTGTTAAATCAGAAAAAAAAAAAAGTTTTGTACTTCACATGAAACTTGTTAGGTATCTTGTCTCAGGTTTTGCTAATCATACAAAGAGTCTGATGTATTCAGAACCTCTTCTTATATTTTATGTTGTCCAGGACTTTCACTTGCTGCTTCTGTCGGCTTCAGTTGTCTGACTGCATTGCTAGTCTGCTAGTGGCTGCCTTTTGTCCTTGCACCCTAGGGCATCCCACTGCAAAGCTGCTAATCAGAAAACAGTCTGAAATGACAGCCTGTTCTGTGCAAACCTGAAAATACTGCAGTATTTTAGCAACTCCCCTGGTTCAGTTCCACTGAGCTGGCATCTTTTGGAAACCCCTGTTATAATTCCCACATTTTACACACTGTACAGACTTTTCATGACTTAACCCCAAACTGAAGGAGATGAGAACAAGCTCAGCCTAAAGCACTTTCAGGACATCTTATACCATGCTAAAGATGAAAATAGGCAACGATGCAACTGCACTCTCCACTTGCTAAGAGAAAATGTTAAGAGGCAAGAAAGAAGCAAGACACATTGGGAAGGAAGATGCTGAATCTAACCACAGGAAAGGAAGTTCAGATATCCAGGCTCTAATGAAGTTCCTAAATAGTAGAAAAGAGCTAAAGAAACCAGGCAGAGAGCAGAGCTGGAGTAATGGAAACGTAAAAATGGCTGTAATGGCCCATATGAAAGGTCTGTGTAGCCTGAGAACCTGAGAAGGGTGAGTAACAGACACATCAGGAAGGAGCAGAAGAAACAGCACAGAAAATGCTAATGTCTTGAGGAAAGTAATTAAATTTTTAAGAATATGCCCAAAAATGAGATTGCGTCTGTGTGACATTTGTTACTGGTCACTGCTGCATGGCTACTAAACATACTTTTAGCCTCGATAACATTCTGGGGCAATCAGAGATACTTTTAATCTTGTACTTTTAAAAAAAGCAACCTTTTTGTTTGCTTTAAGCCTGCCTAAAAGTGTCATTGCATGTTCCCTTTTTCTTGCATGGTGGAAAACATTGAAAAGCTGTTTCATCGTCTACTTTTTTATACCACTGTGTTATGGTATTTATGGACATACTAATATTTTACTGAAATATTTCAAGAAGATCTTCCAGATAGCTGGGTTTCTTCTTTTTTTATTATAGAAGGAAAGGCATTATAAATAGAGAGAGAAGTTCTAGACCTTTCAGAAGGATGTTTTGATAAGGTTAATTGGTCAGAAAGACAGTTTAGCAGATAAGAACTAATTCTTTTTCTAATGATGGATCTAGGGTATTTACTTTGGACTCATTGTACTCTGTCATTCACTGTTAATTTGTTACTGGGCTTACACAAAGATCAGAGATGAGACCAAGATTATTATCATCACCCATTTGTGCAGTGTCTTATTGTCATTTTTTATCTTTCACCAGGTAAATATGCTTACTTTTCAGAAATAGCTCTATTAGTTTCCTGCAATTACTCACCATATGTACTTCATTTTTGTTTCTGCCAGCTTAAATGACTGGGGGATAATGCTTTCAATAAAAGAAATACTGTGTTTTAATATTAACTTTCTAGAGAAAACTGGGTGTTTTTCATCAATTATCCATAAATTTTTACTTAGGCTTTCTTAAAAATCCTGAAAGATAGAAAAATTTTTTTACAGAGGAATTTTAAATGGGAGAATTTGGATATGTAATATAACTTTAAAATGGCGGATCTTGAAATGTGTAAAGTGCGTTCAACAACTGAATCTTATAAGGGGATGAGATATATGAAAAACTGTGTTATAAGTTCTTCTTCATGTTTTCACTTTTATTTTTAAAGGTTTTTATCTCACTGTAAAAGCTGTAGCTAAAACAATATAATCATGGCATGCAACGATGTTTATCAAATCTTCTCTTTGAGAAAGTTGTTTGTTGTAACAGCTGGAGATGTGGTAAGTATGCAAAATATTTAAATGTCAACAAATTCTTTCATAGCTGTTTTACCATACCTGTTGTTAGACATTGGCAAAATATCATTAGGGTAACTTTCTTTAGAAGATAAATACATAAATAATTACATATAAAAAATGGCATGGGGGGAAGAAGTAATTCCTGCAGCCAAATAAAAGCCCTTACTGATAGACTACACCCTAGAAATCAAACACAAGATTGCAGCATATCTAACATGTTAGAGAAAACTCTGAACTGTTTCTTGCCAGGATGAGTGCAAAGCACTGTTAGTTGGGGAAGGTATTTCCTGGAATATCTCCACCAGAGTCTGAATTTCTACTTTCCATGTAATCTACAGAACTTGAATACAAATATACATTTATATGTGTAGATAATTCTGCTTTCTGCAGGAACAAATTAAATATTTGTATTCAACCTTTACTTAGAATTCCTAGATATTTTAGTAGGAGGTTTTTCCTTGAGAATTTTATAATTGACTCTATGGGCTGAAAAAATATGGCACTTTTATCAAAAGAGAAAATATCAGGAATAGAATAAATGAATTATTGACTTGCCCAGGAATTATTCACAAGGGTTTACTCATTACAAGTAGCCATACTTTTTATAAACTCTGAGCATAAAACTACACAGGTCTTAACATTTAGTTTAATATTGAATTTAATAAATCTTGGTTTTATTCTGCATAATTCTTTAATCCAAAATTAATTATCTGATTTTTAAAAGAAAATTTAGAATTTAAAATATATGTGGATGTTCAAAACCGATTCTCTCAATAGGAAAGACTATTTTAATTACATTCATCCTAGTTTAAGGCTAATCCATGCAGCTTATTTGCATGTAAAGCCCTACAGGCAGAAAATAAACACGTAGTAAATTTGAGATAGTAAAGTATTTTGCTATAATCCAGGGAAAACAAAGTGCCAAACTCAAAAATATTCAGAAAAGTATTATAAGCTGTTTGTTGTACAGTAAAAGTAGAAGTTACCCAGAACTCACGTCCGTTTGACAAGCTGAAACTGTGTGATAGCAACATAAACCGGGAACTAGTTATGATGAGCCCACATAGATGGTATCCCCAATGTTCATGGGAGTTATAAATGCTTCTAGTTTAACTGCCCAAAGAATGGAAGTTGAATATTGTTGGATGTATGTACATGCAATTCCATGAACAGTCACTGCTTCTGGGCTTTGTGAGCCCACCCTTCTGCTTCTGACATGAATGAAATAATTCCATTGGTTTAACGCCATATATGTCAATGAACAAAATGTTTTACCCAGGTCTACATATTAATTTTACCCAAATTAAGTAATGAACTGACAATGATACAATCATTCTAGATAACTAAGCATTCAGAAAAAAAATCACTTCTTAGTTTTCCCAGTTACAGTCAAGATAAATAGAGCCAGGCTAATGTATATTTATAAATAAACTTCATTAGGTAAACAGAATTAGTCTAATGTAAATTGCAAACCACCCAGAACCATTAACTTCAGCAAGTAGAGTTTTCTTTTACATATGCTTATCTCTGCTTTGATCTCTAAATCATTTTGGTATGGTAAGAAATGGAGAGTTAAGCAACAAATTTAATACAAAGCCAGGAAAATGTATTATTTTGTTATTGCTCATTAGATCTAAAGAAGAAATACCAGTTTGTTTCTCTAGAGATATCACCACAAATTAAGACCTGGAAGTGCAGAAAAATATTTAAAATATATATAAAAATCAATTGCCTTTACTGGAAAAATTGCCTGTACTGCCCTTCTAAATATCTTAACTTTAAGTTCTTAGAGGTGTACTACCTGCCCACCCCACCCCCCCCAAAAAAAAAAAAAAAAAAAAAATCAAAAAAGGCAAAAAAAGGGCAAGGATGTACTCTTTTTTCCATTAGAATGAATGTTTTAGGTTTTCCATGTGGTACAGTTTTAAGACTTTTTTATAATTTGAGATTTTTTAAAAGAATAATTAAAATTTATTCTTTAGAAAATCCCTGTTGGTTTTTAAAATTCTTCTGCGTCTGTCAGAGGCACACATAACAATATTATGAAATGTTTGTGCAACTGTTCACCTTTATTGTAGATATGACTACTTAACACTTTCATTATTCTAGACCCTAAAGATCAAGACCACATACTACTGCAAAGGGTAAACATATGATAAATTACAATTTAGACTGAAAAATTATATTTTTGGTCTTTCTGAGGCTGGAAAGTTAGTTTTGATTTAGATACTTATTAGCTGAAGACATTGGGCATATTTTATGTTGTAGTCACTTTAAACATACTATATAAGCCAATATTGGTAAAAAATACTGCCATTTCTTATAGGCACTCTTGAATACTTTGGAACTTGGGTTTCATTGAAAGTCAAGGGAGCTTGCTGGTCCCAGGCTATGTTTTCTACCTGTGTTAACATAGGTCTTGAATTTGCTCTCACCCACCCCACACCTTCTGATGCCACAGGTTGCTTTGGACTGTAGATCTAGTCTGGCTTTTGCTGACAGATCAGCTGAATCCTAATGCAGGGAAGCTCTGGCACAAAAGACGTCTGATAAAGATGTATTTCACTAGATCAAGAGATATCCCTTGTGATAGATGACCATCTGCCATTTCCTCAAAACCTTGTACCATTTCTTTATAATGAAGATGTCCTCTGGTTTCATAGTTTCTTGAGAAAATGATTTCTTGATATCCTAAAAGCCTAAAGAAACATACAAACTGAAATGTGAAGAACACAAAGACTGAATGAAGTTGAAGGCTCACAGAGGCTTTATGATTTTTTCAGTAGTTTCACCCCTAGTTAAAAGGATTATCAGTGCTATGGGAACTGCATGATTCAGAGTAAGATTTTGTACCAGTACAGTGAGATGATCATTGGGTAATAATGCAATATATCTTCCTTTCCATTCAGCAATTTTCTTAAGGTCTGTAAAGAGGGAGGGACCATGATATGTACATGACAACCTTGGATTGTTTTCTTTAAGTTTGAGGTTTTTGTCTCCTGCACTTTAAACAGATAACTATGTGTTATTCTGCCCCTAAATCTCTGCATGAATGGTTGTGCAATATGATACACAGATTATATTTTTTTAAAGTTATTAGTGGTTTTAGCAACCAGTATTGCTGCAGTTGGGAGACTGTATGCCTTCACTGTAGTCTCTTTCCTGCTTTGCTTGTGTGTAGTACTGCTGATCATTACTATCCACCCTAGGAAAATTTCTTTGGATTTTCTTGTGTTTAAAATTATAATTCTGCACATCAAAATTTCACCTTTAATTTTTAAATATCTTTACATAAATCCATGTTGTATTTTAAATGGTTGTAGTGATGATATTTTGAAACAAATCAGATCAAAGAATGCAATACTAAAAAGCTGTGCTATTTCATGGAGCTTTTCATTAAACAAGTCTGTGGAAGCAGATACCCCTAACTTACCAAAATAAGATGCAGTCATCTACTAAAAATGCCCCTGTCATTATCCTTCCTATACTCCTGGATGCTAGTTCCAGGTCACAGGTAGTATCACTGTGCCACATACTGTAGCTAAATGTAAAAGATACTTTTATATTTCTGAGGAATTATTCTTTCTAAATTCTTCATACCAAGAACCATTTATTAATGATTGATCACTCCCAGCAAAAAAACCAAAACTGATAAAATTTATTTAAAATTATCTCAAAGGCAGAAAAGCACACTGAAAGTATCCAAATAAGAATACCTTCCTTCTATATTCATTTTCTACTACTTAAGGCAATCAGCAAGTCTTAAAGTGAGAGCTGTAGGGCACTACTTGTAAGTATATTATGCTTTCACTACAAGAACCTTCCAGGTAGAAGACTCTTTTTTTCATGGAAATGTTTAAAAGTTAACAAGAAAACAGTATTACAGCAGGACTACAAATAGCCACAATAGTTAAACTTCCTTACATTTTTCTATTTTAATCCTGTGTTTTTATTCTTATAGTGACTGAACCTTTGATCTCTGGATTATATTGTTCAAATGATGCCTTGCCTAAGTGTAGTCATTCACATATATAGAAGCATATTAAAAATATTCAAGCTCTGCATTAAATTATGTGATTTGGTTTTTTAACTGTTTTAACAGCTGTAAGACTGGAACAGAAAATAAATAATTTTGTAGAAGGAACTATCTTTATAGTTTTCATCTATAATATTGTAACAGTACAACTGTTATTTCTTTAGCACTCTTCAGAGCTGGCCAAAGTAGTACTCTGTGTTTCACAAGATTATTTAGCAGGTTTGATTGCTGAATTCAAATTAATAAAAACAAACAGAAAATGAGGAATTCTGAAGGAACTTGACCAATTTACTACATTTTACAAGAACAGTCAGCTTTAGTCATTTGCTCAGACATAGTGACCACATATTTCTATTAAAAAAACAGTCATACCATTAATACTTTAATGTCATAGCAGTATTTTATTGTAGTAGGGTATTCATAGCCATTAACAGGTAAAGACTTGTTTGTATAGTCTTCAAGCATTGCTCCAAGCAAGGGGAAAGGTAATAACTGAAGACTCATACAAACAGGGTTTCTCTCTGATTCTGCAGAAGTTTCATTTCTTGCTGCTGACTTGTTCCAAGAGCAGATTTCATGCTGGGGCTGCCTGACCAGCACAGATCAACCAGTGGCTTTGAGACAGGTAACTGCTTATCCCTGCCTTCACCTCCTGCACCAAGCAGGGACCAGGAAGTGTCACACAGACACTCTGTGGGGAGACCTCAGGTTTTGTTAGCTGATACGGAGCTGTATAACTAAAAAGATTCCTGTACCACCTTTCTCTCCAGCACAGGGGCACACCAGAGGCACCTGATACATACACAAGCCAAATACTTGCAGAAGATTAGAAAATTTTCTTACCATCACAGGACATATGTTAAGTATACTTCATAATAGTTAGATTTACAGAATTGTAACATTTGGCTCTTTACACTCCACCTGCAATAACCAGACATTAGACAACATTGACCCTGAGATTTATGTTTTCCTTATATATGCCAAGAAACTGGAAGTGTTTCCCTGGTTCCTCTGTTCTCTTTTCTACTGATAACAAAAAATTTAATCTTGGCTTAATTTTCTTGAAGGTCATGACTGGCTGTTGCTCACACCCACCACAGAAATGCCTCTTCCAGAAGGTGCTGAGCAAAGTCTGCGGTGCTAGATGTCATTTTATGCAGAGAGGCAAGTAGTGGGAAACCACCTTTAGCTCTTGCTTTAGAAGAATCTGTGAGAGAAGTTACCTGTGCCACAAGCTATTTTTAATGTTTATTTTAAAGCTGCTCTCTTGGTGAGGGAAATACCTATGCATTCAATGGATTTTTAGCAGAGCACTCCAAGTGGCAATATTTTCTCTTTAGTTTAAACAGGCTAGGTGCAGAGACTGAAGTCTGGAGCTGCCTTTAGGATATGACAAGTTCTGGAGAGGGGATTTAAAACTCAGATTGCATGATATGTATCTTTTGTCTGAATGTGAGTTGGATGAGGCACATAAAATTGCTTGAAGCAAAATAGTAGTGTTAAAGATTCAATATTCATACTTGAAAGGACCTTAGAATAGTGTAGTTTAAACAAATGCTTTTATAAAAATGCCGACACAAAGTCAATAATGAGTGCTGACAGAAATGGAAAAATTTTGAGTATTTCAAGTTTTATAAATTCTTTGTGGCAGCATCAATCACAGAATAACCAGATAACCCCTATTTCACAGAATCATCTAGGTTGGAAAAGACCTTGAAGATCATCTAGTCCAACCATTAACCTAACATTGACAGTTCCCAACTACACCATATCCCTCAGCGCTATGTCGACCCGACTCTTAAACACCTCCAGGGATGGGGACTCCACCACCTCCCTGGGCAGCCCATTCCAACACATAAGAACCTGTTCTGTAAAGAAATGCTTCCTAATATCCAGTCTAAACCTTCCCTGGCGCAACTTGAATCCAGTGTCTCAGTTTTGTCTTTAGAACGACAACCTGCTTGGCAGGCCAGATGATTTCTATGGTAGATGTGGTGACATAGTAATATAGGAAAACTACTTCTGGTGCTGGAAACGTATCTGTTCCACAGATATGGGCATACAGAATGAAGATACACTTTAAGCATGTACTACAAAAGTAACTATATCCTCTTTATAGAAACATCCAAATGCAAAATTGAAAACATCTACTAAATAGTCCCTCTTCTCAGGAAGGCTTAGAAGGATCAAGCTCCACAGATATTTTAAGGTTTGCAGTCTTTAAACTATAAAGGAACACGTATTTTACTACTTCTAGGGGAAAAAAAAGGCTTCTATTTAAAGAGAATAACAAATATATTTGCAATTAAATGCCTATCCTTTATCTTTATTTGTCTCTTTCCTATTATTTCATTGAACCATGTTATAATAACTGCATAAATAATTTTAATCAATCTAAGTAACATAGCAGGATGTGGTCACACTTGTACCACATTTCTAAGGTTCTCTTATTGTCATTACTAATGCTGCTGTGCAAAAAGCCCAGCATTGCATTAGTCTTTCTGCTGGGTTTTTTTGATGTGTTCATGGAAATGTAGCTGTCCCCTGTGATGACAGTGAGCCTTGTTCTTTCTTATGTTACTGCCTTCCAGCTGACAATGAGCATGCTGGTTTGTTTTCCTCAGTTATATTAACTGCTTCTCTCCCGAGGATGACTTTCATCTTGGTTTTGTCCATGGTTGAATAAGTTTTAGTTTCCTATTCCTCTTTCTTGACTAATGCTGGCGATTCCACCCTAGTAAGTTTAATATGCAGATTTCATTGATAAACTGTTTATTCTCTCTTCTGGATAGTCTATAAAGGCATGAGATATTTCTGTAAAGGTATTTCTGCAGATCATTGTAGGTATTTTTATGTTTCTTGGTTATCTTCCTTTTTCTAGGTATTTCTGCAGAAAGTGGTCTTCTTTTTCCACATGACTATGAATTTGGTCAACATTTTTTCAGGTAAGATATGGAGTAGTCTAATTTTGTTTATTGTAATATGTGATATGAGCATCGGATATTTGCTTAAACCATCAAACTACTGAAAAGATCCAACTTTAACTGACTAATCATGATGACTGACAATTCCTCAATTTTAAGACTACAGCTTTCCCTTGATTTTTTGCTTGTTTACAAGAATACTCAAGGGGAAACAAGGTTGTCCCACATAACTTGAGATCATCTGGAAATTACAGTCATCTCAGCTATGGAAAGACAAATGGTTCTTAGAGTAGAAACTCAACACCCTTAGGGTTATTTATCTGAAAACTGGTATTTTTAAAACAAACTACATTCTTAGAGAATTGATGCAATGTATCTATAGGAAATCAGACATTTGGTTTTATTAAGATTTTCTATTTGTCTTTTAACATACTACCATTTAAAATGTATTACAATAATTGGTTAAAAGATGATGAACAAATTGCTGCCATGAGGTCTGCCTACAAAGTTCAAGCTCCTAGCTCAATCGGTAGAAAAGCAAGAAAGAGAAACAATTATGTCCATATGACATCAGTGCTCCTAAAAATCTGATTCTACCATCTTCCATTGAAAATACTCTTTCCTCAATGGAAGTGGGGTAAAATGTAAAACACTTTTTCTTTCTGCTTTGACTTTTACTGACAACTGAGTTTCCATATTCAATAAATGTCAGAAATAGTTCTCAAAGTCAATGTTTGCAAAGATTATGCTTTATTTGTTTGTTTTTCTCTCTGTTATTTGTTTGTTTGATTTATCTTCTTGGAACACACTTTAAAACTGCCTGGATGACATTTTAAGTTAGTATATTTTCTCTGCAGTTATTAGTAATTCATCAGTTACTAATACTGCTTTTTGTTATGGAAGTTTGCTTATTTTAAATAAAGAAAAACAACAGCAATATTCATGCAGCCCAATTCCAAAAGCCAATACTACTTTTAGGTCCCAATCTTGTAAAAATTTATGCAGGTCTACAGAAACACATGTTAAAGAGAAACAAATAGGATAAAGCACTATGCTCAAAAGCACTGTGCACTTCGAGTCAAAATGCTGTGTGATTCTTTAAAAATCTTGCTCTTTGAAAAACTGGGCTCTTTACCAGAGGGAAGTTCATACTGTAAAAGTAATTTTACTTAAGCCATCATTGCCCCTGTTAACTGCACAGTTTCATGGCTATATGAAAAATAAATACACTTAGTAGGGGTTCCCTTTAATATCATCAGCTGCTTAATGTAAAAAGGCAGTATGGTGACTCACATTCTGAAAGGTAAATGAAGTTAAAGATCAACTGAAAAATTGCAGCAAATTCTGTGGGTTTTTTTTATTATTATTATTATTAAACTGTAATGCTTCTAATGATAAAACTAAAAGAAAACATTTATTAAGTTCAAAATGCTTCCATTTCAGAGAATGAAATGGAAGGCTCTATTATTATTATTATTTTGTTTTCTGAATATCCAGGATATCACTAAAATTGTCAGAATTAAGAAAAGCTATGCTAATGATGATTTTGCTGAATACAGACTGTTGAAAAAAGATTTACACTTAAAAATATAATTAAAAGACAAATTTTCTGAAAACCAGCAGTTTTAACAAGTGAGGTCATGATTCCAACTCTACTTCAATGAATAGTGTGCATAGATCCAATGTAGCTGAACTGCTCTAAAATATGACGAGAAAAACAGAATCCACAAAAGGGGTTCTTAGTAAGGACTAAATAAAAACTCAGCAGAAAACAGAAAGAACATAATGGTTTGGCCAATATTTACTTTTCCTATAATTTTAGGTGGGCAAAAATCTGTTTAGTAGTTACAAACGAAGTTGCAGCAAGCTTTATAACTAGTGACCATAAAACCTGTTCAGTTCTGATCCTGATGCATGCAGATAACTCTTATTAGTGTCAAGAGGTACTGAGAATGTGTTGCATGAAAAGAATAGACCTCCAGCAGATTATACATTTATTTGCAAGTCTGTTATAGAAAACAGAAGCACTTATCTAATTGTCCTGTTGTTAATTAGTCTTGTATAAGTCTGTATAACAACAGAGACAAATGTTTGCTAGTTACCACAGAATTGCATTGATACAACAGTGGTTTCATAGACTTTGTAGTACAAAGATTTATTAAAAAATAGAAAAATTAGCAATATTCAAGCTATGCATCTAGAGATTTTAAAGTTTAAAAGCCTAATACACTTTAAGCAATATACTACAGCTTTTCCCCCCCCCCCCCCCCCCCCATAACAATTGCAAACAATATTTCCACTTTTCCCTTGTATAGTGCATTGTGTTTTGGTTGCTTAAAAGAAAGTTTCTCTGTCCTTCATATTAGGATTAATAAGATTCAACTGTAGCAGGGGTACCTTTGGGAATTGGTTATTTATTCAACAGAAAAGTGCTTTTTTGAGAAAAGAGCTGTTGAAATCTAGGAGAATAAATAATTCAAGATAGTTCCCTTCCTTTTTGTTTCAATACTCAGGTGTATATCTCATCCATAAGAAATTCCACACGCTTCTTCAACCAACTTCACATTCACATTGCTGTATTTAACCCTTTTATCTTTATTCTGTGAGGCAAAACAGGGAGATTCTGCAATCAAATAGAATAAGCATTTCTAAGACTGCTAGCTTATTTGAGAAGGCAGAAAGAAGGAACATTCACTAAAGAGAGAAACTTGAAAGTCTAAGAATACTAAAGAAGCTAACATGAACCTAAAGGTTTCTGTTGATGTTACTAGAAAGCACATTTTTAATATTTATCTTATGCATTTTCTGCAAATATCAAAAAGATAATTTCCTGTAGAGTGGTTTGAAAAATTTAAAGCACACCTTTTTTCACCATTAAATTATGCAGGAAAAGAAGAAAAGCTTTTCAGTACTTTTAAACCGAACAATACAGACTTTCTCAACTGCAGGGATTCTACAAGTACAAATCAATGCCCAAGAACTTAATCTTTGCTCTTGGGGTTATGGTGCATACACTGAGGAATAGACAATAATAAGTATTAAGGAAAACCCCTTGGAACATTCCAATTGTAATGTATCTGTACACTGCAACACCTCCCCGAGAAGCATGGTGTCACATATAATTATACAGAGCCCACAGATAACACAAAAGACCATCTGTAAGCTTTGAACAGATGTGGCCTTTGAATACTTGAGCTTAACTTGGTCTTAACATTTTTAAAGCTCAAACTGTGCAGCTTCAAAACCAATACTGGAGTAGGAACAAATTCAAGACTGGGCTATTCAGATTCCTCTCAAATTGATATTTTGCTCACCATTACTTAAAAGCCTGTTTGCAACATTACCTTGTGTTTCAAGGGGAAAGCTTTTTGTATACATAATTAATTACCTGCCAATATTTTTTTGCAAATGAAATGCCCTAACAATGTAACACCTGACTGAAATGAATAGAATAGAATAGAATAGAATAGAATAGAATAGAATAGAATAGAATAGAATAGAATAGAATAGAATAGAATAGAATAGAATAGAATAGAATAGAATAGAATAGAATAGAATAGAATAGAAAATTTCAGTTGGAAGGGACCTACCACGATCATCTAGTCCAACTGCCTGACCAATTCAGGGCTGACCAAAAGTTAAAGCATGTTATTAAGGGCATCGTCCAAATGCCTCTTAAAACACTGACAGGCTTGGGGCATCAACCACCTCTCTAGGAAGCCTGTTTCAGTGTTTGAACACCCTCTCAGTGAATAAATGCTTCCTGAAGTCCAATCTAAACCTCCCTGGAGCAGCTTTAAACTATTCCCATGCATCCTATCACTGGATCCCAGGGAAGAGGTCAGCACCTCCCTCTCCACTTGCCCTCCGCAGGAAGCTGTGGAGAGCAATGAGGCCACCCCTCAGCCTCCTTTTCTCCAAATTAGACAAACCCAAAATCCTTAGCTGCTCCTCATAGGACATTCCTTCCAGCCCTTTCACCAGCTTTGTTGCCCTCCTCCGGATGCATTCAAGCACGTTCACATCCTTCTTAAACTGTGGGGCCCAGAACTGCACACAGTACTCAAGGTGAGGCTGCACCAATGCTGAATACAGCAGGAAAATCACCTCTTTTGACCAGCTGGTTATACTGTGTTTGATGCACCCCAGGATGCAGAGGTTTGCCCTCTTGGCTGCCAGGGCACGCTGCTGACTCATATCAAGCCTGCTGTTGACCAGCACCCCCAGATCCCTTTCTGCAGGGCTGCTCTCCAGCCACTCCTCTGCCAATTTACACTTGTGCCCGGCGTTACTCCATCCTAGGTGCAGAATCCAGCATTTCAACTTGTTAAATTTCATCCCATTATTCATTGCCCAATGCTCCAATCTACCTAGATCTCTCTAAGGCCTCTTGTCCCTCAAGGGAGTCAACGGCACCTCCCAGTTTGGTATCATCAGCAAACTTGCTCATGGTGCATTCAACTCCTGCATCCAGATCGTTGATAAATATATTGAACAGGACTGGCCCTAGAATTGAACCCCGAGGAACACCGCTGGTGACTGGTTGCCAGCCAGATGTAGCCCCATTCTCTACAGCCTTTTGATCTCTCCCCTTCAGCCAGTTCTTCACCCCGTGCACCATGAACCCACTCATCCCACAGCTGGACAGCTTGTCCAGAAAGATGCTGTGAGGGACAATATCAAAAGCCTTAATAAAATTCAGGAAAACTACATCTACCACCTTCCCTTCGTCCACCAGGAGGGTGACCTTATGTAAGAGACTATGTTGGACTATGTTTCTCGACATTGCTGCTGCACCACTACCACTCCTGGTCTCAACATCCTGTCACCGTGGAGGACTATGCTCTGAAGGAGACGAAATATCCCCGAAGAAACCACCATATCCACCCAAAGGTGGAACAACAACATCCTTCTTAGCGCCTACCAGGCTGTGCTTGTGCGCCAGGCCGAGTGGAGAGGAAGTCAGGGTGAGGAAGACATGAGGAGGCTGAAGACATCACAAGTTGACACCCCTGCCCCGGCATGACCACTGTGAACACCTGGGCATGCGCACATGGAGGAACACGGGGTAGCGTGTATGACAATGAGCTCTGTGGAAATGGGCGGACTCTTTGGAGAAATCGTGGGGACTGGGACAATAAAAGGACTGTGTACTCCTCTCTCGGGGAGCTTGGAGGTCAGAGCTGGGATTTTGGGAACTTGAAATAATCTCTTGGTGGGGTAGGGAGCTTGGAGCTGGAGCTTGGAGCTTGGAGCAAAGAACTGCAAACTCTTTTCTCAGACCCCATCACCTGCACCGAGACCAAGCCAATGGGACGTCGCTGGATTCGTGCTGGTGGTATCTGATCTTGCTGCATCTCTTCCGTTTGCTTGCTTTGGTATTCTGACCTTTTTCTTTCTTCTTCTCTCTGTCCTATCACTATTATCCCTTGTTACGGGAATAAAGCTTAAAAGGTTGTACGGCATCTGACCTCGTTTGTGTCTTAATCTCGTTCTTGGGATCGTATTGAAACCTTCCCCAACATTGGATCAGAACACCTTATCATAGAAGGATATCAAATTAGTTAAACAAGATCTTCCATTTGTGAACCCATGTTGACTGTGTTGATGACTGCATTATTCTTTAAATGTCTTTCAGTAGTATCCACGATAATCTTTTCTATAATTTTTTCAGGAGCTGAGGTTAGACTGGCAGGTCTGTAGTTCCCTGGTCTTCCCTCGCACCCTTTTTGTAGATTGGAATAACGCTGGCTAGCAGATGGATTGTACTTCATTAAGGTATCAGGGAATGGTGCAAAGTTCCATGTAAGATGGGACTTGTTTTAGGGTGGAAATGGAAGGGGAAGGAAAAGGGGAAGGGTGGAAGGAGAATGGAGGAAGCAGAAAGAAAGACAGAAAGAGAAGGGCAGAAAGATAAAATCCTATAAAACCATACCAACCATGCACTATAGAGCTAGAACTTCACATACCCTGAACTAGCTTTAAGGATGGTTATACACTTTCTGTCCCAAAGGTATCATACACCTAAATGGATCTGGAGTTTCACTGAATAATGCTGATGAAAACCACGGATTTAATGATCCTGTACTTATACCTGGATAAACATAGGATATCAGTCTAGAGTGCTGTCATCTTGGTGTGCTTTGTGAGCCATAAAATTATAACCAAGCTATTAATAAAAACTGCTTTCTTCAGTTCAATAATCACTTGCTATGAAGAGTAAAGACCTAAATGGAAAGTAAAATGCATATTTCTTGGTTTCTTACACGCCCATAAATCCCCCAAACCATGTCTATGAAAGGTAAAAGCCAAGATTAGAAGTAACTTTGTAAAAAGCAGATAATAGACTGACATATGAACAATGTTATCTCTACAGACTAATGGAAACTATAGACAAACATATTTGAAAGACAAAACTTAAAAGTTTCTACCCATTTACAGGTTCCTTATCTAAGAATACTGAAGAAAAAAAAAAAGAACAACTTCAACCACCACAAGACCCACACATTTGCATAGACATAAGAGCAAAGTAACCTCTTCCAAATAAGTGAAAGGTTTGTTTACATGGAATGAGATATAAAAAATGTTAGGTTAACTTGTAAAGCTGGGTGCTGAAAAAAACCCCACATTTTTGACTAGGAGGGAATAATTATAGGCTTTACAGTGTACCTGAAGTTTCTGAAGACAATGAATCAACCTCATTCACTTCCAAATATGCCTGATTTTCCTAACTGCAGGCATTATTCTAAGATGCTGTCTGCTTGGTGAGCTTTCCATTTATCTCTAGATAGTCAGGTAGTCACCCACAGTTTATCTATTCCTATACCAAAAAGGGTGCCAATACCCTTCCTCTGGCATTCCTCTTTATCCTGTGAACTGTGAATTAGCTTGGAAAAGGCTTGCTTTGGGACTGAGGGAGTTAATCTATACCAAATAAAATACAAACAGAACAATACAGAGACTTTAGCCACCTTTAGATTTTTTTTTTTTTTTAATCACCTGCAAATAATAAGCACTGTCCATGTTCAGCACAGACAATGTGGAAGTATCAATTCCTTGGCATTGAACAGTCTGGCCTTCAATAGAAAAAAAATACTTAGATTGTCAGTTCACTTTGTCCATCTTACAAAGACGGAGGCTGGAGTCTTCAGTCCTGTTCTCTTTTATGCTTTATTTTTCTCTGACAAAATCTCACTAAATTCTTCCCTGTACACTGAAAAGTTCTCACAAGAAAGACCCTGGAAGACAAGTACATCAAGGAAGATACCTAGGAAGTATCAAAATGATTAATATTTCTTAGAAGTAGAGTCCAGAGATTTCATGTTTTAAAACAGCTGGGAGAATTCGCAAGCAAGGTCAATTAGACTGCAGGACTGTAAAGTCATCTTATAGTAAAAGCAGCCTAACTGTTACCAAATTTTACTGTAAGATGTACTTCAACTTTTTAGAAGGGTTTTATGTTTGTCATTACATATAGACAATTTTTCAGACTGATTTTATGTTAAAACTTGGTAAAACAGAATTTGTGCCTGACTAGATATGTTAAAGCATCTAATTCACCACTGCTTTTAACTTAGTGTATTTTTGAAATTCTTTTCCATGGTACAGTAGTAACAAGTATTAACAAAAAGAACAAGATGGACAAATATGAATATAAAACTGAGACCTCAACTTTGATCCACCAAGAAAATAATAGTTATAGTACATGTAGTATTTCAGTATTTAAAAATCAGAATAAAATTAGATATTTCAAAATATTCAATGAAGAGGAGCAGAATCTTACTTCTAGATACCATTACAGATGGAAAGCAGATCCATTTTTGGACACAAAAATTTAGACATTAAAATCTTTGCATGCAATTTAGGCATGGAAACTTTCGTTGGCCAATAAACATGTAATCAATAAAGTCAATGGATTTCAGACAGCACATGTAAGTTTGGTCAGCTGAATAACTCCCAAAGTTTATGGCTTTTTTAACTAGGACATTGACTGAGTTGTCTAATTATCTATTGATATCTGAAACATGTATATATGACATCCCCAAGAGGCTGATATAGATGACAGAGGTTTAAATTAACATTTCGGCATTGCTATTATTTTAAAGATTTTTCACAAATTTGGGGAGAAATAAAATCTTAATTTCTAAGAATGTGGGCTTTATTTAAAGTATGTCAATTTTTTAACTTCATATCTTATAGAACAAAAATTTTATTATAGATTTTCTGAGTGTCACAACTATTATTAATGAATGTGTATCTTTGAAGTCATCTGTAGTCAAGATAATATCAAAAATTTTATGTATTAATACAGAAAATTTATTACAGATCATCTTAATACTTAGATATTAGGAAAAAAGCACGAACAATAGATTTTAAATGAAATGGCTTTGCCTTCATTTATGTTCTTAGAATACAAATATAGGTTTAAGCAGACTAATAATATTTCTGTAATTATAAATAAAGTCAGTGTATAACTGTGGGTGTTCTTTGTTTTCTTTCTAGTGAGTTCATTGTTTAGATGATGTACATTGGATAGAAATAGGGAAAAAGGTAATACAATGACCCATTGAAATATTGTATCCTGTGCAAAAGCAAATGCATACACAAATAGTACATTCCTTATTCTATTAAAAAAATTGGAAAAGTAATTAAGTAATGCTTAAAAACATTGTCACTGTGTGCTAGGCACCTAATAATTTGTATCTTTCATCCTTTTCCCATGATTTTAGACGTGAGTTTGTTTTTCATGAATATTGAGCACTTAGAATTTCTATTATTTTTTTACTAGACTTATGGGTGATTATTATCTCAGAAACTCATTGTGCTTCTATTAAGAGCTAGGAAAAAAAATGGTGAGATACCTAAATTTACCTAGCCATGTTTGAAAAACTGACTCAGGATAAAATATGCCTGAGAAAGATATACTAATTTCATTTTTAATACTAGTATTATTATTATTATTTTAACTTTATATTGATGATATTTTGGGGGAAGAAACAAGTAAATGAGGGAAACTGTTACATTCTTTAATACTTGAAAGATGTTAGGTTGACTGCATTCTCTTAGATTCCAACTTATTTTATTAGTTAACCAAAAATTGCAGATACATCTATAATTTGAAAGAGAATATTTACATGGCGATCTATGCCATGTTGATTTGATTCCTGAGTTTATATTTTTGGAAAACTATGTTCTAAAGATACAACTCTAGGACATGATGAGTTAGGATAAAAGTATTGAATTCCACTACAGTCCTGGCCACTGAGTTCTTATTAATAGTTATTAATTATTACTATTCTCTAATCCCTAACTACCTTAGCAGCCCAGCTCTAGTAACCACAGGATCTCATCAGAAATCATGACCTTCCCTACAGTCAGAATTAGTACATTGCAGTCCTGACTGATTAAAATCGGGCTGTTAATTCTTGTCAACAGAATACATTTAACATTAAAAAAAATGGTAGGTGGGAGTTCCTGAAAAGATATCTCATAAACGTGTCCTTAAACTTCCATTTCACTAATAAAACTATGCCCTATTAATTCAGACAGAGAAAAGCAAAAGGTCAGAAAGATTTAAAAGTCATAAAAATGTATTAATTGCCAGAGCATTAGGCCATCTGTCGTGAAGCAAGAGTCTTTGTCCTCAGTAGTGGACTCGGCTATATCAATGGTGTTACTGCTGTTCAATAGCTGTGTGTTAGTTTAGCTCCTCCTGGAGCAGACATTTAATTGAAACTCAGACTGGCAGAGTACATAGCTCCCTGTTGTTAATTGGTCTTTAGAGACTGTTAAGAAGTATGCCAATTATATCTAGCCTCAGTCCCAAAACAACAAAAAAAATTTAAAAAGAGAGAAAATAATAAGGTCACCTTGTCTTTTCATTAATAAGCACCAATAAAAAAGTGTCAGGTTTTTTTAAAAAAGTAAGTCTATGTGGCATTGTCTTTGGACACAGACTTGAACAGAAGTATGACACAGCTGTTGTTCATGTACCACTAAAGCAGGTGGCCTGGAGATTGTCTGATCAAACCCAAAAGTCTTTTTTTTCCCCTCTTCAGTGAAAAATATTCTTACTAGGATCAGGTTAAGAGCCTCAATTTAGGACATGTAAAAAATAATGCACCATAAAATGTCAAGATGCCTGAAGAAGATGGATGAGGGATATAAAGCAACAAGTGATTTGTGAGAGAGTCCTAACCCCCTTCAGAGAAGATGACTTTAAGAACTAACTAGAAGCATTTTTCAGTACAAGCAATCAGCTGTATTTTCTGCCTCAAATTAAACTTGGAAAAGGGAAACAAAAATTTAGCAATCAGTTCAAAATATAAGACACAAGAATCAAAAATTGTTGTAATATTCAGTAATACATTTTACCTTTAAAAACATCACTTGTGAACTAACAGCCACTACTCATTAAACACAAAATCTTTCCTTAGATCGTAGGAAAATGACCTTAAATAGCACACTCTCTCTGACATGATTTTACATTTTTTAAAAGTAGCAAAAATTGTTCTATCATAAGAGTATAAATACTTATCTTAAGAAAAAGGTAAAGGAAAAAGGAAGAAGTCCAGAGTCAATATATATAGTCAATAGGAATTCTTACAAAATGAAATGTGTTTGCATACAAGTTTTTAATTTCCATCTCTCCAGAACAAAAGTGACATTAATAATACAATCTCATATACAGTTCCCCTTGTATTTACAATCAGGATACTTAATATCCATATCTAGGAATTTAAAGCCTACATTTGGCTTTGTCTTAAAAGTCAAGCACTTTTTACAAATTTTCCTTGTTATTGTGGGAAAAAATAGTAACTTCTACCAGGAGGAATATTCAGGGAATACAATTAATGAAAGATTTCTCTCTTCTAACCAGCCTTCTCTTTATTCATTGATGCAAGAGTCTGGTGAATAGTAAGAATGCTATCCTTCAAACTCTGAAGCATGCAAGGCATGTAAAGACACTGTGTGTAATAAAAATTCCTCCACAGAATACTGCTAGGGACAGCAGGTACCTCATATTTAGCTGGTCAGACAAATCACCTTACATATTTGATGAAATGGCTGAGGACAGACAGACTACTAATGTAAACAGTGCTGCTTAGATTAGTTTTCTTTCCCCTTTAAATGACTAACCAGCATCATGTACGCTTATGTTATGCAATGAAGCAATCTGCAGAAAATGTGAAGAGTTAAATGCACAGCAATAAGAAGAATAACCATGTTAACTACTAAGAGAGTTGTAGCTAATGCATATTGGGGCAGCACCACATCAGTGCAGTGGTAACGCTTTTGGGACTTCATGTAATGTCTTTGAAGAACACTGCACTCATCAGCTACATGAGGACTTCAGCAGTTCTATGTTTAAACCTTAGTATGAATGACCGATGATCTAAATGAGTATTTTGGATGGACTTCAGGCAGGAGATTCTCAGAAGCTCATGGCAAATCTCCTTGGATAAAGGTGAACAAGGACTGAAGAACCCACACTTCATTTCTGTGGATCTTATTTCCCAAAAGACAATTTGACTGTGGGACTTTGAATCTGATTCAGGGTGTGAACTAACAGACCTGGTCATGTAACTCAGACAAAAGCTTGTAAAAAGAGGTCCTGAGTGTAAGCTTCCATCAAAGGACTATTTACATTATTATGCTTTTAGATATTCAGTATCAGGAATTAATTGAAACTATCTGAATCTGAAAGTATGAGCATCTACCCTACTGCTCAATATTATTAAAACACTGGAAAGAAAACTTTGCACTGCAAAATGGGATTTATAAGCACATGCCTGATATCAAAGCCTGCAGCAGGACAATTTGGTGTAATTTGGTGTAATAAGCTTTAATACAGAGGAAAAAAAATATATTAGGTATTGTAAAGTTGCCTATGCCTTTACTGATTTGTAGGAGACACTTCCTCCCTCAGACATGATGCTGAAAGAACATAATAATTCACAAGTTCATGTCTTTGGTTCCTCATTTTATTAAATAGAGAGTTCAGGTTAATTGAATAAACCTCTGCTTTAAGGTAAATCTCAGTTCCCCTTCAATAAATACAGGCATGAAAAGCTTCCAGATAAATACCCCTTGCTGGGTCGTAAACTTGAGCATATCACCTTGAGGTCCACTGCACAGACTTGGAAGTTCAGGTTTTAGATTTCTATACTGCTTTAATGGTTCATATATTTTTATTTGATGTTATAAAAGTGTATCTAAAAGTTAAGTTAGTTTTTGTGGGGTTTGGGTTGTTTTTTTTTACTGCATAAAACTATAATTGTGAACTATGCTTCAGACCATTGCCCTTTGCCATTTTGGGTACTGTCTGTCTAAAAGAAAGCAAGCCGCAGCAGTATATTCTCAAAGACCAGGAAGACCAACATAGGAAAAGAAAAGGAAACATTTTTCAGATCTATGAAAAAATAATTTATTTTACATATTTCTTGCAGTCCTTTTTCAAAGTGACCCAGATCAGTGATCTTTTTATCATTAATAATTCTCTCAATATTTGCAATAGTTGAAAGCTTTGTTAACATACCAACATCAACATTAATAACTGATAATTTAAAATTTAACAGCATTATTGATAACTGAAGAATCATTAACCTTCTACTTTGGCACATTTTATGCTTGAGGGAACCAACAGCCATGATTAAGTAGTGGATGTAAGTAAAAGCATTGCCAAAGACTAAGCTTGAATTTTTCAAGTACAAAATCTTAAATCCTTGGTATTTACCATTTAACAGCTTCTTCTGTTAAGCATCAGGTTATTATGACTATGCATTTATGAAGAGGTGTTATAAACTCAAACTTAGCTAAAAGAAATAATGAGCGTTATTCTGAAATGCAGAAAGCCTAATACTACTGTATTATTATGTTGTTGTTAAAGACAGCTCTTTAAAGTGAGCTGATGGATTTTTGAATTAGTTTTCACAGAATGTAGTTAAGGTAAAGTAGCTGTATTGTAAGGTGACATAGAAGACTAAATAGGATTCACTATTCCCTTTAATCCTTAAAGGGAACTCTTCTGATAATTTTTAAATATTCTTGGTTATTTCAGAGAATCACCCAATCACAGAATGGTGTAGGTTGGAAGGGACCTCTGGAGGTCATCTTGTGATTTTGAAATTTGAAAATGAATTATAAATGTATGTATAATACCTTAATTTAGTTATTGACATATGGAATTATATACTTCATATTTACTTTACCTAAGTATGTCCCACTCACAATTCTAAACCCAGTTAAAAGCTATTCATATAAAGATGTGATTCATATAAAGAAACGATTTCAGTGTGGAACAATTGCTCACTGCTTGTTTGTGCCTCGTTTTTCTTTCTTTCTGTATGAACTAAAAGGTATAATTCAAATAAATGATTGTTATTTGTTTTCCACTTCGATGCCATTAGTGCAGAGCAAGAAAAACTAAGTGATTAAAATTGAAGGGAATAATATACCTGGAATGTCATTATAAATTACAACTGCTAGGATTATATTTGTATTTTCATGTTTGTCTATAATAAATGTATATATTAAAGAAGATGTATTTGTTTAAAAAAAAATAGATGAGTAAATTTAACCAAGACTATTTGGCTTTAAAGCTGCTTTCTGCATGTTAGATGCCCTGTTCCTAGAGAGGGGCTGTCATGATCATTGCACATGAAGAATCAAAGGTCTCTGTTTTCTAGCAATTTCATATGGCAGCAATTTCAAATCCCTGTTTACATTGTGAACCATTGTGTCCTGGTTTAGTCTGCGACAGAATTAATTTTTTTCCTAGTAGATTTAGATTTAATATGAGAACAATGTTGATAACACACCAGTGTTCTAGTTCTTGCTAAGTAGTGCTTATCCTAAGTTAAGGATTTTTCAGTTTCCCATGCTCTGCCAGCAAGCAGGTGCACAAGAAGCTGGGAGGGAGCATGATCAGGACAGCTGACCCGAACTAGCCAAAGGGATATTCCATACCACAGAACATCATGCTCACTATATAAACTGTCAGCAGGTGGTGAGCAATTGCATTGTGCATCATTTATTTTTCTTGGGTTTTATTTCTCTCTCTTTTTGTTAACTTCCTTTTCACTACAATTATTATTATTACTATTATTATATATTATTTTATTTCAATTATTAAACTGTTCTTACCTCAACCCATGAGTTTTACCTTTTTTCTGTTTCTCCTCTATCCCACTGCAGGGGTGGGGAGGAGTGAGTGAGCTGCTGCATGGTGCTTAGTTGCCAGCTGGGGTTAAACTACAACATATCGTCATTTCTTGTCAGAGATAACCCATGTTCAAAAAAGATGAATGTGAATGAACAAGAGAAGCAAGGACAGAAAGGAACACTGAGGCATAGATGGTAGAACTGATTTCTTCAAAGCCACTCACTAGATTTGGATTGATTTTGTAGAACTGCTAGGGAATCAAAAAACTCCAGTATAGTTTCTCATACTTGAAACTATAAGGACACCATTCCTTTCCTGTTTGATTCTTAACTTTTTCCTAAGTGCCAGCAAAGATATACAGCTCAGGTTTCTCAAAACTAATCTTGTCAAGGTTGGTTGAAAAACTGCTGGTAACATGGGATCTATATAAGTACCATACATTTAATAAGGGCATTTCAGTCATATTTTCCTAAAAATAAAGAAATCCTAATATTCAGCTGATATAGGTCAGTATAATTTCACTGATTTTGAAGGGTTAATACCGGTTTACATAATTGGAAAAATTTTGTTGACTATTGCTGTGTAGATAATACAGATTTCATTTTCTAACTTAATCCCTTCTCTTTGGGCAGGTTGCAGCTTCTTGTTGAGATAGTTAAAAATACCATTTCTTTTTCACTGTTTTAACCTTGTATCTGCTTGCTCCAAATCAAAAGAGAGATAATTAAAGGGCTACTCAGAAATCTGGAAATCACCTTCACCTGAAAACACTTTGTCTCTTAGATACAAGTAACACACAGCAACACCTACTTACTAGCAGGCTTGCTGTGAAGCCTCTTTTTGTCATCCCTATCTAAACAATAAGATTCTCCCCTACTTAAAAAACTATTTTTAATCATCAAGATAGAAATATTTTAAGCAAATAAAGAATTTCAAGACAATCCATTTGTATAGCTCTGTCATTTAAAGTTATTTACCATCAAGATATTTTTATCTGCTGAGTTTTAACTTAATATCAGTTAAGTTATTCAGTTAGGTTTGCTGTAATTCCTTCTGTCACTATAAAATGGTTGATGAAAATAAAAATCTCCTCTTCTTATAGGCTTGATCTGAATAAAATGAGAAGTTGGTATTTGCATTATCTCAGTACTGTCATTGGCTAAGTTTTTAGAAATTGAAGCTTCTGTACACGCAATCTACTACAAATGTAATGGTGTTGTGACTTCTCAGCTTGTCTATACGGTAAGAAGTGCTTCTATCTTCTTTTGAGGTTGAATTCATTCATCCATTCAGTTAACAGTTTGAGGTTTCTTTTTGGTTTCATTGGGCTTTGGTAGGAAATGAAATATTGTTTCGAACACCTTCAAACATTTATCTACATTACTGAAAGACTTTATTTAGTTTCAAAATTTTTTAAACTTAATTCTTGAAGAAAGTTTATAAACCTTGAGGAGATTTTGAAAATACTTAAAAATCATCAGAGATTGGCTAAATTCAGTTAAAAAGTTGCTTTGACAATACAAGATAGCTTCTAAGCTCCCCCATTATTATTATTAAATACAGTAATATTTTCTTGGATTACCAATCAATTTCATTTAATTTTCAGATTCAAATTTGCCTTAAACAACCTCAATACATTGTACGTCACACCAGATACTTAAAAGGAGTAATATAAAACTACTATGTCAAGATACTAATTCAGAGGAAAGCAGTGGATGTTGTTTACCTAGACCTTAGTAATGCTTTCAATGCTGTCTCCAGTATCACCTTCATAGACAAACTGATGAAATACAGACAAGATAAATGTACAGTAAAGTGGACTAAAAGCTGACTGAACTGCCAGGCTCCAACGACTGTGATCAGTGGCACAAAGTGTGATCAGCCTTCAGTTGGAGGCCAAGTACTCTGAGTACTGGGATCAGACTAGATGATATCCAGAAGTCCCTTTCAACTTCATCCAGTCTATAAACAAATATAATTAAATTTATTATATTATCAACTTTTAATTTCATAAAAATTTTGCCATACAAAGCATCTAAACTATTGCTACTACCTATTATACTGCAAGGAAACATTATCTTGTTAGAAGAATAAACAACTTCTCCAAATAATTTTGTCAGTCATCAATGCTTTTTATAAAATGCAGACTTCAAAGTACATAGTTATTAATTTTAGTAAAGGACTGGCAAAAAATAAAAAAAAGTGTAATTGCCAAAAAGGGAGATTACCACACACATATTCTGGTTTTGAGTTAAACATTTTTTTTAAAAATCCAAAGCACACACTTGTGGGTTTTTTCTAAAAATGTATGCTGAAAACTTTGTCTTCTCAAGGAAAAAAGTATCTCGATGTAAGAAACCATTTTATTTTATAAAAAAATAACTTTCTGCTCTTTGAGGACATACTTCTGGAATAATGATTTGTACCTCTTTGACCGCTGAGTTGTGTCTTACCAAGGATGAAAATTCACATAGATATCTAGTAAATAAGCAACAAGAAACATAAAAGTATGTATGCTAATGCTGGATCAGTAACCATGGAAAGCTTCCTCAGTCTCCATTGCTGGAGATACTCAACCCCTTTACCTTCACAGTTGGTTCTGCTTTGAGCAGCAAATTGGAAAAAATGAACTTCTGAGGTCACTTTCAGCCCAAATTTTTTTGTGATTCTGAGGTTAGTTTAGAGCATTCCTGATCAGAACCTTACACAGCAATTTCTGCACCAAGGCTATAATTTCTATTTGAGCTGTAATATTATTAGGAAGAACATCTAGGTTCAGCTGAAGTGAGAAAGAAATCACCATCACTGAGCAAATTGTTGCAATAGAAAATTAACTTCACTTTAGTACTTTACACCTTAAGTCTAATTTGTTTTTAAAAAGTTGTATTCCATCTACTAATATACATTCTGACTTTTCTGAATAGAAACAAAGTGAAAATATATTTCAAATACCTCTTTCCTATGTTTAGATAGTCATAGAGTGTGTGAAAACTGTACATGACCTCTTCTTGGAAAAAGACTAAATGAGGGTTTTTTTCCTCATCTGACATGCTTCCCAGAATGCAAATCATTTCTGCAGCTCCTTACTGACTATCTTTGTAAATTGCTTAGACGCCTTCTAAAGAAATCCATTGCAGAAAAGCTGAGTATCATTTCTGGTATTATTATTATGGGAACAGATAGAGGTAGTAAAGCATATTGTTGTGCATTCTGTGAGTTGGGAGCAAATTTGGGTCTGAAATAAGAGTTACATTTCAGAAATACTCTCAGGAGATTATGTTTAAACTGATTTTTTTTTACGTTGTGTCTGCAAGGTTTTGTGTTTTCAAATTGTTCATGGCTCCAGCTCAAAAAAAAGAGGAAAGTTAAATTGTCAGATAATTTATATGACATATTGAGAGAGAGCAAAAAAAAATGAAATTAACATAAAATTTCTTAGGAGTAGTTGAAAGCACTTTTTCTGTGAGGTTTCTGATGAGCACTTTGGGCTTTTTGCAATCAAAGAGTTATTTTGTCAAGAAGGGCAGCAAGTTTGAGAGAGGAAAAAAGGAAAGCTGGAGATATTATGTAAAAGACTAGATACCGGATTAATTATGAGAAAGCATAGTTTTGGATTTAACTACTATTATTCATTGCATTCCCCTTCTGTGCATATGCTGAAGACAGAGATCCAGAACAGGACAAAGGCAAGTTTACTAGGTTCAAAAAAATATCAGGTTTTTGTTGGCTAAAACCCAAAATATCTCAGGATAAGATTTGTAATACATCTCCCATAGAAAATGATCCATATTTATCAAGCTCTTTCTCCTTTCAAAATTAGTTTCCTACTTTAGAGATAGCAAAACTGAGTTTATTATCAAACAGTATGTAAGGGGTTTACACTACAATGTAATTTCAGTGTTATTAAAAATATATGTAGTAGAACACTATTAGTTAGGTCTAACTCTTGTTCTGTCCCATCCTAGTTTTATTAGAGCGAAACACATGGATCAATGCACTACAGAGTTTGTTCCACTGAGAGCTTCTGTAATGAATGTATTAACTTCTGGGGCAGAATAACTAGGAAACCCTTGCTGAGTATACTTGGAAAATAGAAATAAAATCATACCATAGTAAAATTCCACTTTCTATATTCATAAAATTTATTACATATATTCTTTTACTATCCAGGAAAATGTCTTCTTTTAATTATTTCTTAATACAAGTGAGATGTTTTTATTGCTTTGTACCTTGTATTAGAATTCATACTTGAAACACAAATAGATATAAAATAATAAAATAAAATAATAACATTTGAATTTCTCTTGTACCTTCATGAATTCTTGTAGTCCTCTGAGTGGATGAAAATCAGAGGAGAATCAGGCTCAATATGCTTCAATTATTATATCTGTTTCCATATTTAAGTCTAACAAACATGCTGTTTCCGTTGAAATCACAGCTATTCAAGAGTAGAATTGCCTCATGTTGAATCACATTTATAAAAATTATCCTGGGAAAAAGAGTAAGGGGGAAAACCCTATTATTAGAATAAAGAAAAGAGGCAGTCACAACAGCAAATAAAGCGGTAAGAAGCTGGATAGCAAGTTCACTATACAAATATATCCCATATATCATTGTCAAGGTAGGTATTTTGCCTGATGTATTTCTTTTACCACCTAGTATTTCAGCTCTTGCTGTCTCAGTTTTTGACTGTTGTGGGCATGTTAAATACACTTTTAAACTTCTGATTCCATAAGGAGTTGCTGCATGAAAGCAATTTTTTGCCTAACATACTCTATCTAAATTCTCACATTAAATACAAATTATAATCCTTCTTCAAAGTTATATCAAGATATCTTTTCAAGTCACAACTTCAGCACTAGAAACCAAGGCAAAGCTTTCTGAAGTTAAAAAAATCCAGGAAAGGATTAAAAAATATCTACTAAAAGTACCAAATCGTACTCGATAACCCCCTCATTAATAAATAAACTTTAGTTCTCATTTTAAATACATATTTCTTTTTTTTTTTTTTACATAACTTTGGAAAAAAAGTGTTTAATATAAGGAGAAACTTGTTTCTACAGATTATGCCTTCATCATAGCCCTATCTCACCTTGCCAAATAATAATTAATTTCACACACAAAAATCACAGTTTAAAAAACTGACCGAAAAACATATGCCAAATCTACAACATTTAAAGATATGGTCTTTTCAAAAACCCAGTTCTTGAAAATCCAGCTTGAACTGACTTGATTTAAATATTTAAAAATCATTAATTCTGCCCACAGATGCCCATTATTTGCCAGTATGATACGCAAATATCTATAAAAGAAAAAGTTGTCGTCTTCGTCAAGGTTATTTATAATGTTCAATGTTTTGAGTTTTATAAATATGAGAAGAATCATACATAAAATTTGAGCTGGATAAAGGAGCTTAGGAATTCCTGAGTAATATTTCTTGCTAAAAAGCCCATACATAGGAAATAAATTCACTGTTCACTTTGGGATTTCTCTGTATAATCTTGGAGTATTTTCATTCTTGCACTAGTCTTACATCACCATTTTCTATCCTATCTGCAATGAAGGTTTACAGCCCTATATCTTTGGGCATATTAAATCAAAGTACGCCCTCAGTTGCAAAATTTTGACCTTGAAGTTTGCTTTCTAGTCCCCTTTCTTATGAACCCGGAAAGTTGGAAGAAAGAGGTATTCCCTCTGGGTGGTACTCAAATGAACTAAATTTTGATGTCTTCTCATCCTGTGAATTACCTATCACGGCAGACAAATCCCATTCATTCACCATAATTAGTACTCCAAGGTGAGGCGACTACTTGTTTCATGTACTACTACAGCATGAATTAGAGAAAAGAGGGGAAAGAAAATTCTCCCAGCAGAGCTCAACATGACAGACTGCACAAATCAATTTTAATTAATTCTGCCTCTTTAAATCTGCCTGCTCTTTTGGAAAGATTGCTATCTTCGTCAGGCACTATGGCAAGATAATTAACAAAAGCACTGCAGGGCAATGATAGCGCTAGCAGCCAATTTACTTGGCAACATCTTGGTTTTATGAGAGTGCCAGGTTAGAAGGTCCATTGAATTAGGAGTGGGATTGGTGTTCTATCTTCATGTAAAAAATACTCAGCTTTTACCAAGGAACACCTTGTGAGGTTTTAATTATATGGCTTCAAGCAAGAATTAATGAGAGAGAACTTCTGAAAAACTTAGTGTTATGAGGCAGAGACTGTTTCAACATAAGATTACTGACAATGAAAACCCAGTGCGTCAATGCTATAAGGTTCATCCTGAGAAGCATAAACTTATGAAGCGTTGTTTTGTTCTGGTTTGTTTTTCATGCTACTTGGCACACATTTCAAGCCACCTACTGTAGAGAACTGACTTTTCAGAAAAAATATCTCTGTTACGTTACATTGCTTCATTTCCTAGTAAAGCATTTGATGGGAGTGGTACAATATACTACATCAATAATAAAATGTTGACATTACTAACAGTAAACTGATCTGAGTATTTTTTAGGGCAAACATCTCAAACTAGTGCCCGTCCTTCAGAAATGGTAAATAAATCAAATGCAAAATAATGAACAAGAACTTAAAAATATTGTCTAAAAGTGTCAATAAAAATCAGATTACCAGCCTGATATATATATAAAGTCTATCTTTTTCAGTAGCATTTCATGATAATTGAGGGAAAAACTGGTATATAGCTTATGGAAGAATCAGGATAGTAGTTTTGTATGATTTAGATTGGGTTAAAATAAAAAATGTGGATCATATCATACAATGCATTTATTTGGTACAAATTCAAACTACTATTTAAATAATTTTGAAAAAAATATTTTATCAAAACAGGAATTGTCTATCTTCTACAGTTGACATGAAAGGTAACAAGGCTAAATTAATAAAACCTGAAATTTCTATTCTGATTAATTTAACAGAAATGTGACTGCATGTTCATGGATAATCCAGGCCAAATCTCTACTGACTGTTCACTGTGTGCACAGTTACTGGTCATACAAATGTGGTGTTAGAACACTTTGTAACACTTAAATAACAGAAAAACATTGTGTTGAATTTCAAGTGACTTCAGTCACGTCTCTTGCACAATGCTACTTTGACATATAAGTAGTGTCATTTAGACTGAAACTGATAATATGTTTTACTTTGCTAAATCAGGATCTCATTCTGTGCTGGGTATAGGTGTCAAGGTTTTGGTAGTGGGTCAGACCTCAGGGGTGGCTCCTGTGAGAAGAGACTGGGGCTGTTCTGTGCTGGAAACAGCTGGTTCCAGTCTGTTGGAGTAAATCTATCCAGAAAGACTGAAGCCTGTGGTGACAACCCACTCTGGAGCAGGAGAAAAGTGTGAGAACAAAGAAGAAGCAGAGAGAAAACTGCTATGTACTGATGATAACACTCCTTCCTCACGCATCCCTCCCAGTGCTCCTTGGGGAGGGCTTGGGAGTAAAGGAGTGAAATTGGGCATGAGAAAGCGGGGAGGAAAGGTGTTGTTTTAATGTTTGCCTTGGTTTCTCACCACTTTAAACTATTTCAATTAGCAATAAATTAAATTAATTTTTCCCAAGTATGTTTTGCCTGTAACAGAAACCAGTAAGCAATCTCCCTATCTTTATCTCATTTTATTTTCTCACTCTATCCTGCAAATGAAGGGGAGTGAGAAAGCAGCTGGGTGGGCATTTGGCTGTTAACCAGGACTAACCCACCACACTTTTAAAAGAACTGGATAAACTTCATATATATCTCCCTGCGTTTATCTTTACAGCTGCATCTGACAGAAAAGCCAGCTCTACGGTTTTCATTTCCTTTTTCTTACACAATGGTGGGAAAATAACATTTTAATTTGATGATTTTTTTTTTTTTTTTTTTTTTTTTTAACAAACTACTGCACCAGGGAAGGTTTAGACTGGATATTAGGAAGCATTTCTTTACAGAACGGGTTGTTAGGCGTTGGAATGGGCTGCCCAGGGAGGTGGCGGAGTCCCCATCCCTGGAGGTGTTTAAGAGTCAGGTCGACTTAGCGCTGAGGGATCTGGTGTAGTTGGGAACTGTTAATGTTGGGTTGATTGTTGGCTGGATGATCTTCAAGGTCTTTTCCAACCTAGACAATTCTGTGATTCTGCGATTCTGTGTTGCTAGATCATTCAGTTCCTTCATTTAAACTGTTAACTCCAGTGGGTGAAAATATGAATACAGAACCTTTTCAGTTCCGCAAGAAATTCTACATTTCTGCTTACAGGGATGACATATAGAAAAACTTGAAGACTCCGCCACAAGAAACTATTCCTGTATCGGCAATTACCTCAGTGAACCGTGTGTATGTCCATAAGAGAAATAGTAACCCAAAACTGTCTCTGTCATGAAACACTGCATTCAAAACCTAAACACTGGAAGAAAACAAGTATTTGACTCATGCCATGGTCAAATAATCAGGCTTACAGAACATTTTGTTTTCTTCTTTTGTCTATGTTCCTTTACCTACAACACCACCACATTTAGAATTAAAACCCAAAAAAAGCAAAACACACTCCCAAACACTAAAATACAATTTTTTTAAAAAAAGCTGAGGAGATTCCTACCAGAAAATCTAATTGCATTCTTTTGCTATACAAGATTTCAGAGTAATTCTGAGGCCAAACAATACAGCTTCAGTCTGTCTTACACATAACAAGTAAAATTCAAAAGTACCTAGGCTAAAATCAAAATGTTTGTGTAAATTAGGATTAATGCAATTAAGTAAAACCAAAGAAAACCTTTATTTATGTTAGAAAACATTAGGCATGTCTATTCTACTAAGTTATACAATGCAAAGGAGCATTCTTATGTGTTTAATTATCTATCCTGCTGAAACATTAAAATGGTTCCCATCCAAGTTTTGCCATAGGCTAATCAACACTTTCTGAAGCAACTCCTTGAGATGGAACAGATGACATGGAACAGAAGTTAACACAGACTAAGTTAACAGCAGTCTGCCTGTGGCCACTCTATTTTGGTGGCTAAGAAAACAACAGCATGGATGTGGGCTGTTCCATGCAGTGCAATCGAACAGTACTGTGTGTTTTTCATTTCACTGGCATAGATGTACACATCCAATTTCCATCTTCATATTTGTAATGAATGTGATTGCAGTCTTTTTTACTGTTGGAATTTCATGAAGTGCCATCAAATCCAGAAGACCCATACCAGTCTTTGAAGAGCACAGGGGTTCTTGATGACAGTGTGTTCTATCAAACCAACCTAAATCACCCAGGTGGGCAAAGACAACCCAGAATAACAAAGATTAAAGGGACTCTTAACTGATATTGGATATTTTTTTTTTTGTAAAAATAGAACACAGCCAGAAGTATCTCATTGTCACTGTAGAACACAATCAAAACAATAAACAGCATAGCAAAAATAAACTCTGGGATATTATTTGGAACCAAATTAGTTATATTTTATTTCAGTGATTGAAATGTGCTGCTACTGTTTTGGTTTTCTATCATATTAATCTTGAAAGAAGTGGTAAGACTTGGGGCTGCACCATTCTTCATCTTCATTTGCAAATGTATCACTATTTTAGCTTTCTCACCACACCTGTTGAAGTCAATGAGAGTTTCCTATTGATGTTCCTAAGTGCTACAGCAAGTACTAAAAGTTAAAGGTACTGCTAACATCCCTCCATGAAGTTAATTGAAAATGGTCAATTGTGAAAGATTTTATGTAATTTTACAGCTCATCTACTCTATACAAAACCCTTAAATATTTCAATGATTTAAGTCTGTTCCTTGTGACTGTAGATTATAATTGCTTAATCATGAGAGAAAAATGTTCTAAAGATAATTCATGAGGTCTTGAAGGCACTAGTGCTCTCTCCATCATTACAATTGGTGTTCATTCTTCCAAATTTCAGGATATTATTAATGGCTAAGAAACACCCCCATGAAAAGTGCGAAGCTTATGAGGACCACTTAAGCTTTGTCTAAATGGACATGTTCCAGCTAACTGTATTAATGACAAACTCCTCTTTCTCTGACTGCAATGGTATATGATATTGCAGTTGCTTGGTAGGAATCAGACCAGCTGCAATTATGAGAGTTTTACTGCCTTATGGAAACCAGCTGAAAAGAAAGTGGATAGTATAGTTGACACAAAACTGAATATAATCCAACAGTGTTCTCTCATGACAAATAAAGCAACCAGCATGTTAAATTACATTATGAGGACTATGGCCAGAAGACCATTTATCCCACTCTACTCAGTGATAATGAAGCCACACCTGGAAACTTGTGACCAGTTTTGGGCTCCACAGTTGAATTAGGGAGAGAGTTACTAAAATAGTCAGCCTAGAATTTATGATCTCCAAGAGAGGTTGAAGGAGCTGGGCTTGTTTGGTCTGGAGAAGTCAAGGTAAAGGGGCAATTTAAGAGCAAAATGACAAGTACTTGAAGGGAAGTTACAAAGATGACTGAACCTAACTCTTCCCAGCAGTGGCAGACAACCATGTTAAATGGGAAGTGGCTAAAATTAGCAGCCTGAGAGGTTCAGAGTAGATATTTGGAAATAATTCTTTTTTTTTTTTTTTTTTTTTAATTAAAAATAGGAGGATACTCCAGCTCTGTAACAGGTCACCTAGGCAGGCAGCACAGTCTCCACCATTGGCAACTTCCAAGACTTTGTTAGACAAAGCCACAGCTGATGTGATCTATTGGTGATAGTCCTGCTGAGAGCAAGAGTTTGGATGGTTGCAAAGGTGCTTCTAACCACAATTCCTATTACAGACTCCAAAATAGGATGTAGTAAAACATGTAAAAATTAGACTAGATGCCCAGTCTTTAGATTTTGGGGTTTCTTTGATAGAAGGTTGGTCTCTCCTATCAATAAAATGAAAAGCTAGTAAGGAGAAATCATGATCTTGATCTTTTCACACTTTCTTATCAATTCTTTGAACTTCTTTTAAGAATCCTGTAAATTATATAGTGAAAAGTCTCTAATAGCTCTTCCTAATCACTATTCACCTTATCCTATCACAGAGAAACTAATCTGAAATTTCAATTTAATATGTATACAGAAGTATTGCTTAAAATTATGTTTTTTCCCCACACTATACAAAGAGCAGCTGTGTCTCATATACTACTGAATGCAACATCGAAAAGGAAGAGAAACAATATTTCCCTTTGAAGTTCAGTTCCTTGAGAAAGAAGTGCTAGTGGCCAAACTTCAAAGAAAAATTGTCCTTCCTACCTGGCCGTAGCACTTCAGAGAGATAATTTACCTCTTCTGGTGAAAGGCAGGCCTCTCAGCAGCCGAGCTGCCTAAGAAATGATGTAGCTGGTGGACTCTGGAATTAGGTGACAATTTTCTTTGAAGTTTGGCTGCTCATCTCATTAGCATTTCAGACATGTTGAAATGATTTGCTTTCCATTTTGATTTCATGTAGAAAGGTAAATGGAAGTTCCCAACTCAGCTCTTAAAGTTGTAGCTGGACTTTAAAAGGCTTTAAAATTCTCAGATGGCATCATGAAGTTTTTTGGCATACAATGTAGAGGCACCCAATTTTGCATTTTTGAAATACCTGGATTGTCATCCACAAGTGACAACACCAATTTCTGTCTAACAGAAGTGGACAGAAACTGTTTGCAAAAAGTGGAGTGTCTTGATCTTGGTAATATGATTCCATAGAGATGAAAAAAATCCAATGTTTCTTTGAAGTATATAAAGATTAAAATTTGCCCAGTATCATTACTTTGTTTAAAGTAGCTGGCAGTGTGCACTTCATTATATCTGTATGGTGACATCTACACAACTAAGGAAAAGGTCAGACGTGCTAGAATTCTGATGCATAGCAATTTCCTAGAGTGGAATATTTTTCCTAGATACATTATACATTTTTACAATTGACTTTCACAGAATTTAAAGGGCACAGCTCATATGGTCTGCAAGGGCTTGAAATAACCAGCATATCTCTTCAACCACAAGGGGCCTGGGAACCCACAAGTAAAACAGTTGTCTATATAGGACTCAGCACTGAGTTTTCATCTTTCTATAACTACCATTTTCATTTAGGGCATTTTTCTGAAGTGTCTCTCAAACAAGCCCTACAGGTTCTGGAAAGCTTAAGGTATCTCTTAAAGGATATCTTTAAGATAAAAGCTCTGGAGAATTAGTGAAGTGTTCAGAAATTCAATGAATAAATGACTAACTTGTACATCTGTTGTGGTTTAACTGCAGCTGGCAACCGAGTGCCACACAGCCGCTCATTCACTCCCCTCCGGTGGGATGGGGGAGAGAATTGTAAGGGTAAAAGTAAGAAAACTCATGGGCTGAGATAAAGACAGTTTAATAGGTAATGCAAAAGCCACACATACAAGCAAAGCAAAACAAGGAATTCATTCACTGTCGGGGAAGGCAGCTGGTCTGCCGACAACCTGATTGGAGAAGAGTTCCACCTTGACAAGATTCCGGTGTACCCTTGAGAAGGTGAAAGAGACAGACGAAAGAATGTTGTAAACAAGTTTGAGAAAGTAGCTAGCCACAGAGCAGGATGTAAGGAGAACACAGATGTTAGCAACTAACTGCCAATCATATTTGTGAAAAACAACTGTATAACCAATAAGCTTTTGCCATGGTAGCAGATAGATATTATAACAGGCTGATAATAAAGGGTGGGGCGGCTTTTCGCCTTACATGCTAACTTGAACCAAACTGGTCACCTGTCATTTTTTGTCCATCTCTACAACGACAATTCACCACTTTCCATCTGCAGGCAAGTGCTCAGCCACCCCCAGGAAAGCAGGGCTCCATCACATGTAATGGCGACTTGGGAAGACAAATGCCATCATTATGAACATCCCCCCCTTCCTTCTTCTTCCCCCAGCTTTATATGCTGAGCATGACATCATATGATACAGAATATCCCTTTGATCAGTTGGGGTCAGCTGTCCCAGCTGTGTCCCCTCCCAATTTCTTGTGCACCCCCAGCCTACTCACTGGTGGGGTGGGGGTGAGAAGCAGAAAAGGCCTTGACTCCGTGTAAGCGCTGCTCTGCTGTAACAAAAACATCCCTGAATTATCAACACTGTTTTCAGCACAAATCCAAAACATAACCCCATACTAGCTACTATGAAGAAAATTAACTCTACCCCAGCCAAAACCAACACAACATTTAATCTTGCTGATTGAGACTTTCATCTCTCAAATTATCAGAACTATAATCTTACAAACTAACAGCTTGGCACAAGATACATGTCCATATGACATATATACACTGACTTCAATCTACCTCTTACAAATGTTTGCAAGGACGGAGTTTGGAGAAAAAAGAAAAAAAAAAGAAAAAAAAAAAAGATATAAACATTGAAAAGCCAGCCATCAAAGCAATTCAATGGCTTAAAAGATAGGGATAATTGCAGTTGCTGGTAAAAAATCAGAACAAGGAAAATTGTGCATCAGATTGAGAACTTCTGCTTTACTGCGAATGAAGAAAAATATGTGAAGAACTGGAAAAGCAATGAAAGGAGAAAAAGCTAACCTGCAAGGAAAGGCAAAAGACAGTAAGATTGGAATATATTACAGGATAGGGAATGCAAATGAAAAGATTTTTAAAATAACATATAATGAATGAAAAAACATACTATGGCAGTGGGTTTCCTATTCTATCCTTTTACCATTAAGATGATTTTCATTTTATGTAGCAAAAAGTAATCTTAAGAAAAAAATAGTTTTAAAAAGATAGTTTAAATAAATTAATTGATGCTTAAAGAGCCATATAGTAATAGCACTAAGACACTCCAGGGTATGTTTTATTAGTCTATTAATACAAACTTCAGGTGGTAAAAGCACTCAGCCATACAATGCACCTGAATCATGTATTAATTGACAAATAAAACGCACTCTGCTGAGTTTCAGCACTTTACTGTTGTTGCAAGTACATGTAGCTAAGTGTACAACAAAGCACAATTTTGTTTACAAAACACCTCTAAACACTACAGCAACATTGTTCAACAACAGGCAAAGTATTAGCTAAAAAGCTATGTTTCCTCTTCCAGAAATAAGGATACACAGTTTTTCATCTATCTCAGCTTCTCAGGAGATAGCTCATAAAGATAGTAAAATCACTTCATACCTTATTTGGTCTCAAAACATGGGTAAGGGTAGCTCCTCAAAAAATTCTTGGTCTTTGTACGTTTCCAGATGGTGGACGTGGAAGGTTCTGAGAAAAACTGCATTTCCTTAAAATAAGGAATGGCAAGATCTAAAGATTAGATGGCAGGAACAGTGCGACTGCTCCTGACTGTTGAGCCAGAAACCTAAGGCCGTGTGAGAAGCTGAGTATCAGGAACTGTGGTGAAGAGAACAAGTACCCTCTGCTTTGAACCGATTAGTCTAATAAGCAACCACAACATATCAGCCCTTAAGACAGTACCTGGAAATACCAGTGTGGTGCAGAGTGGGGATGGGGCAACTGGAGTGAGATGCAAGACAGCTGGTTTAGAAGTCTGGGCAGAGGTACAAACGTCTATACCTATTAGGGTACATGTATGATCATGGTACATTCTTTCCAAAATATTAAACGAACCATAAGTCTTGCCATGCATTTTCAAATACTTGTGAAAACCTGAGTTATCTCCTGCATTGGTTAGTCCACAGCCTACATAGAAATACTGTTAACAGAGCAGATGTCTCACCTAATCTTACAGCAAAACAAAGCAATTGCAACTTGCTTATAACCAGCTGTATCTATGAAAGAAACCTGAGAGGAGGTTGTAGCAAGGTGGGTCTCTTCTCCCAAGTAACAAGCGATAGGACAAGAGGAAATGGCCTCAAGTTGCGCCAGGGGAGGTTTAGATTGATATTAGGAAAAATTTCTTCACCAAAATGGTTATTAAGCATTGGAACAGGCTGCCCATGGAAACAGTTGAGTCACCATGCCCGGAGGTATTTAAAAGATGTGTAGATAGGGAGCTTAGGAATAAGGTTTAGTGGTGGATTTGTCAGTGTTAACAGTTGGACTCGATGATCTTAAATGAGTTTTCCAACCTAAATGATTCTACAATTCTATGAAATTCTAAGAAAAATAGTAAAACAAGAAATTACAAAATGTAAATTTACAAAGGAACTAACTGTTTTTCAAACTATATATATGCCAGAATTCTTAAAATTCTGACCTTTTTTTTTTTAATTTTAAGGATTGTGCAATATGTGCTTGCAACCCAGAAAGCCAATCATCTCCTGGGCTGCATCAAGAGAATTGTGGCCAGCAGGTCGAGGGAGGTGATACTCCCCCTCTACTCTGCTCTTATGAGACCCCTACCTGCAGTACTATGTCCAGCTCTGGGGGCCCCAACTTAAGAAAGGCATGGACCTGCTTGAGCGAGTCCAGAGGAGGGCCACGAAGATGACTGGGGGCTGAAGCACCTCCCTTATGAGAACAGGCTGACAGAGTTGGGGTTGTTCAGCCTGGAGAAGAGAAGGCTCCAGGAAGACCTTATAGCAGCATTCCAGGACTTAAAGGGGGCCTACAGGAAAGATGGGGAGGGACTCTGCATCTGGGAGTGTAGTGATAGGACAAGGAGTAATGGTTTTGAACTGAAAGATGATAGATTTAGATTAGATATAAGGAAGAAATTCTTTACTGTGAGGTGGTGAGACACAGGAACAGGTTGCCCAAAGAAGTTGTGGCTGTCCCCTCCCTGGAAGTGTTCAAGGCCAAGTTGGACGGGGCTTTGAGCAACCTGGTCTAGTGGAAGGTCCCTGCACATGGCAGGGGGGTTGGAACTAGGTGATCTTTAATATCCCTTCCAACCCAAACCATTCTATGATTCATTCTATGATTCTATGATTGGTGTGCTTGCTGCTATCATCTATATAACAGTAGTCTCTAAATACTGTACTAGCAGATCGTTAATGACTTCTGTAATGGTTGCTATTTAATCACAACTATTAAAGATTATGGGCCACTGAATCTGCTGCAGTATTTTTTTTTTTTTTTTTAAAGAGTAAAGGTGAAGATTGTTTGGGTTTTTTTATGATGAACTCAAGACAGATCAGCCTTGGGTTGTTATGATCCAACCATAAGTTTTACATAGTTCAAAAAAAGGTGCACATTAAGAGATATCATAGATTGACTGTGATTTGTGTCACTGTTGCATACCATGTATCACTGCCATAGGAAATGCATTCCAAATCACCACTATCATATCGTGAAAATAAGAACAAATGTGTGAAAGTATTCAGGAAATTTGTGACTTTCTGCCAATGTTTTTAAAGGGGCTCTCCCTGATGCTTTCCTCTGTCTTTACCCATCAAAAGTCCCAATAGGAGTGTTTTCTCTCATACAATATGATTTCAAGCCCCTGAGGTTAAATCAAGTATTTCAATAATATAGTATCAAGTCCACAGTGACAAGCATATAAACAATTTTTAAACAGGAATCAATGAAAGAGCCAGACTTCTATTAAAAAAGTATTACATTACTTTTTCTTTCTAAAAAATGCTCACTGATTAAACAACAAGCTGATAAAAATGTAAAAAAATAATGGGGCATAGAGTACTTTTTTCAGATATTTTTTATTTTAATTTCTAGAAAAATGATGACCATTCTATAATTATATGTTTAGACTTGTAATTTCTTACTATCACTTTGTTTTTGAAGTCATTGGCAAGTCTCACAAGCCATCACAGTCATCTGTATTCGTCACAGATGATTATATGTGAGGAGTCAAGAAGAAGCAGCCAGCCTCTTCTAGTACTATCCAGTGACAGGACAAGAGGCAATGGGCATAAAATGAAGTGTAGGAAATCCCTTTAAACCTTAAAAAAAACCCCAAAAAAACCCCAAAAAACCAAAAACAACCACAAAACAAAAATAAAAACCCCATGCTTTTACTGTGAGGGTGGTCAAACACTAGAAGAGGTTGCCCAGAGAGCTTTTGGAGTATCCATCCTTGGAGACATTCAAAACTCAATGAGACACAGTCCTGAGCAACTTGCTATAGCTGACCCTGCTCTGAGCAGGGAGATTGGACCATATTATCTCCAGAGGTGCCTTCCAACCTCATTCATCCTGTCTGATTCTGTGTTTGCCTAGCTTATACCATTTTAGGCTTCAGCTTTTGTCCCTTGTTATAGATGGCATACCATGTTGGATCAATGTTTAGTTTTCCTAGATATGGCTACTCTGAAAAGAAGCTCTACCTACAGATAATTCTTCCTCTTTAATCTATGTAACATTAGGTCAGATGTGAATATCCAGTGGCTGTTGGCTGCATGCAGCTCAAGCAGCTCAGCTGTGTGCCAAGGCTACAACATCAGACAAGGAAGGTGGTGTACAGGCAAAAGGGAATGAGTCATCCAGCTGATGATAGCCAAACTGCCCATTGCCCTGGCTGCAGGCTAAACATTTGCACCTAATGTCGAGAAATCCAACCATGTCTCATTCTTCAGCAGAGTAGAGTAAGCTCTGGGAAACCATAGTTACCTCCTTTCTCTGAAATACTTCCGTATTTCTTTTCTGCCCATCTACATGGTATGAAGTAAGTCTTGTGTCTCCTGGTATTACAAAAACCTCAATACACAGCTCATAGGGTCAGGAGAATTAACTGATTAGGGACTGACAAAACTGAAGTAACCCAAACTCCTTAACATTTCCCTCTTACCTCCCAGCAGATAATAGAAGATCATCAAGATGGAATAACTGTTTACAGTTCTAGAGAAGTAGAGAGGTAACCGGGAAATTTGACATTCAAGCTTAGGTCAAGTAAATTTATGCATAAACAGAAAAATTACACTCTTGGCTATAAATTTTACCCAAGGTAGGAAACTGGCACATCACTGGGAAAAAAAAAAAAAAAAAACAGACATTTTTGCAAGTTTGGAATATTAGAATAATTTAGCTACCAAGAAGCTACTTTAATGTCTGAATGCCAATGCTTTGTAGACAAATTCATAGCCATGATTGCTCATTTTACTGATCTACAATTATTGCACTTCAATAGATATATGTAATATATGTAAATAAATGGATGCATATATATGTTCAAATTTGCACACTATACACAAATATACGTACTATATATACACATATATACACATATGTAAATTATGCCTACATGTATATGCACACACACTTAGATAAGATGTAGTCTGATTAATACTAATTCTATCAGGCATTTTCATTTCCTGCATGCAGCCAGATAATAGTCTTGTGAAATATCTTCATTTTGAAAACAAATAAAATAAACAAACTTCATCCAGTTCCTGTAACAGATCATAATAAACAAATGAGAAGTATCAGTACTAAAGCAAAATTATTTGTATATTCAATTTATCAGAAATTGGTAAATTATAACTGCTATTCACTAAAGCTGAATATGCTGAGTGTGCTAACAAAGTATATATTGAAATTACTTCTGTATCTCAGGTGTTGGTATTTTCACAGCATATGTATACCTACGGTCTTGAGTCTAAATCCAGTGCTTCTTGGATATGTATGTTTCAGTATTTCCTCTGTCTTGGCTTGCAGGCATATTCTTTTATACTAGTTGAATGATGAGGAAGTCCTGATGAGGAAATATTTGAATGAGGAAAGTATCCCTGGAACATCCAGCAAATTGTGCTGGTAATTCAGCTGAAAGAACACCTTGTAAGCTGCACCATACTTCCCATAGCTGAATGTGGGGAAGCACTGTGCTGAAGCAAATACCATTCTTTAGATAAACTTTTACCAATTCTATGCAGAAAAGCTTGCAGGGTGCTTTTCCTGACTATATAAACCAGAATAGCCCAGACAATATTCCACTTGGAATAATTATATTTCTCTTAATTTAAATCTCAAATCCCTTTTATAGTTTTAAATAGGTAAATTATTTTTGACAGGCCATCCTAAGTGCTAGAAAATCATATAATTTCCACTTAGACAGTGTTCATGTTAGTTGATTGAATGGGCTTATAGTGCAATTTGTGAAACTCTAAGATTCTTTGATTGGAAAGAACAAAATTCAGCATAAGATTGTATTATTGTTGGTTTTATTAAGCAAGACAATTTTTTTTGTATGCACAGATTTTAATCTGATTTAGAAACTAAATGTGCAGTATTTTCCCCACACCCATACTTGCAAACCTTGAAATCCATTTCATCACAAGTCCAAAATGCCAGAAATTTAAAACTCCTAATCACAATAATTAGCAAAATAATTTAGATGTCACTTAATTTTTACTGGCTGTTGTTTCCTGTTTGTAGTACTCTTTAGTATCCATTTAGTATATCTGCTGTATCCACATAGATCATGGGAAATATTTGACATCTTGTTAAAGAATGAATACAGCTATTCTGTAAAGTAAAATAATTCTCCTGTCAATCATGATGTAAGGATTTTCAGTGCACTTCTCCTGAATTCTTCAATGTGTCAGTAATACTGTATAACTGACTTGTTTGTACAGGAACTAATGCAGATCATTTTATCTATATGAAACTCCTGTATTTTAAAGAAGTGGAAGACTGTTTCCACCCCACTAAATAGAGCTCCCCAACCCTGATAAGACAGAGCCAAAACTTCTAGGTTAAATCTTGATTCAGATTTAACTAAGATTTTAGTCTGGAGTCAGAAACGCTTATCTGTCCTTTGAAATATTCCAGTTTGAGAAGCACCAGGCTTCCAGCATTTTTTGAAAGATTAATGGAGAATTCTACAGTTCCTCCTTGCCTACGCTTTCACTCTGCTTTAGGCAGAAGAGAAAAGCAGAGCTGTCAGATAAATATAAACTGTACTACTGGCCATCTTCTCCAATGCAGTGGAAGATCCAGAAAAATAAGAAGAATTTCCTCCAGGCTAACCTATGAACCTTTTTTCTGTCAATTTATATTTCTTCTTAGTTAAAAGGGATAGAACACCAAGATGAATCTGAAATATTGTACAGTTCTTGGAGAGGGAATTTTAATACTATTTTTACTTCCCATTCTTCTCCTAAAATTTCTTGTCCTTCATTCTGTCCATTCTTTTCAATGGGACTATTTTACCTGAAAAATGATCACTCCTGCTCAGTTGAAAATCACATTATGTGTGGGTATATAAGAACACCCCTTTAAATGTCTCATTATATAGATTCAAACTTGCATTCAAATGTTTAGTGTATTTCTGAAGCAACTGTTGATATGAACAAACACAGAGACACTGTGTATATGGAGTTTAGGTAGAGGCTTATCAAGCCTATGACCCGAGCCTTGAGTTTGAAAGACAGCACCAGGTTGCCAGCTGCAGCCTGAGCTCATCATACATGCTTTAACAACACTGTGCCACACAAGGGACTGAGTGCAGATCCTCCTGGATCATCAGGCCTTATGGGTTGTCAATACGGGGCTAAATAAGTACAACTCTTGGTCGTGACTAACCTGGCTAATTTTCATCACTCCAGCAATCGGCACTCTGAGATCCTGAAATTATAATACTATTGTACCCTTGAGAAAGGACAAAACATTAAACGGGTGAAATCTCAATAGGTAACACTCTCTTAATGACTGCTGTCTAACAGAGCAATGTTACCATCCTGAACTGTTTCATCGTTGTCTGACCAATTCCCATTTTAAAGGCTATGTCATTTACAGTCTGCTGGTGTTTCAAATGTCTTGTTTTTAAAATCATTAAGACACTTCTGTAATTTGGAGTCATTCTTTTATTAATTTACCTTTATTATTATTTGTGCAATGTTTTCATCTTTACATAATTTGATTATATATATAATTTCTACCTATTTTAAATCTTTGCTACTGAATCCAACATCTTCATCTTAGCTTCCTGTTTCCTCTTCACAGTATCACATTTTACTACTTTAATTTGCTCTCATAAATTTAGAGATCAGTTATTCTTTTTAGATTCTGTATTTTGCCAAGAAAGGTTGGATCGGATGATCCTTGACGTCCCTTGCAACCTAGTATTCTATGATTTTTACAGCTGTTCCCCACTCACTCAAAATAATTTCCTTCTTTTCAGTGCCTTTTTCCTCCTTAGCCATTGTGGTACTACTTTCATATTTAGACTCTTGCCCTGAAAGGGCACCTTCTGAGGCCACTTGGATGTGCCAGATGCTCTAGTTGCAAAGCAAAGCACTGTAACTGAGGACTTTATGAATTTAAGATCACAGAAAGCTTAGACAGGAAGACAGTACCACAGAGAGTTTACATGTGACTTCATGATCAGCAAAATAATTCTGTAATTAATGGGGGAGATGGGGAGGAAAGAGTAAAGGAGTAATGTAACAACACAAAGTACTGCTGACATATATGGGAAATGATTATTGTTAAGTTAAATTCCACTTAAGAAAAGAGCATGAATTTTATATTTGGTAAAAGAAAATTAATGAAAATTTACAGACATTTTTTCTGAAACTACTTAGTATTCTCACACACATACAAAATTCCAGCTAAGATGCATATATTCATTTTTTACTTAAAGTTGTACAAGAAATGTAAATGTTTGAAAAAAACAACAAAGCCATAAAAAAACCCCTACCAAATTACTCCTTTCTTTGAAAAAATTTCAAAATACATTTTTTTGGGGGAAGTTTTAATTTTGACAAATCATAAATAGTTCACTACATTTTTAAAATTTAAAGCTGAATGTATCTTTACCATAAGAGAAAACAACATGTATTTGATTGAAATTCTTGTATGTTGCATGAATTCTTCAAACATTCACAGTATGACTTACCTGTGTGAGCTACTCTACATTTCAAGTTCTCCTGTTTCCCAAAATGCTCAAAGTTCATTCATGATGTGGTAGCCTCAGTGTTGGAATACTTATTAAAGTTGAAAACACCCATTTTTGCTGCTCTTGAATGTTGTAGTTGAGGAGACAATTTTTATTAATTTTTAATACTCAGTAACATTCACTAGTGTTATTGCTGTTTATCTGAAAATTAAGTTAGTACTGACTTTTATGCTTGTCCTTACTGTATCAGAAAATAATACAGTTTGGTTTGAGCAGGAAAGAGAATCCTTTAGTTGCCCTTCAGCTAAAACCTGAATACATTCTCTGACACTGAAAAACTGTGTCTGTTTTGTAATTTAGACTGCTCATGGTCAGATATTTCAGATATAACTAGTCAACTGTCAGTTTATTACATTTCAAATCTGTTTATTTCTATCAAATTTATTTCAGCTTTCATTGAAATAAGAATGAATGATTTCCTTACACAGTAAAGTGACTTTCAAATAGCATACCTTCTAGCACCGTGAAGCTGTGTGAAATATTGGAGATTTAAAGTGGTGTGATAAACTGTCAGCTGGTCTTCAAAACATATACAAATAATAGATCGGGTTTCAAATGAGACTGACTAAAATTAGGTACTTAAACATCTATTTCAGAGATCTAGATTTTGAAGCACTTAGGAAAGATCTGAACTCAATATTTTTGTTTGCTGATACTAGAGCATAATTTCACACCAGCTATAAATTCAGACACTTCATGCTGCTTGAAACTAGGACAGCTACTGCCAAGAATCTGCAACAGTGAAAACTTAGTGCAGTTGCCCCAAAACAGTCTTTAATAATTTCTTCAGTTGAGGAAACAATTTGTTCTGCTTTCCTTGCTCATTTTCTTACTCATTACTGGATAAGCCCTCCTTAGCTTCTTTTTCCCTGAGGTCTACCAGGTCGCTTGGTCCCTGTCCTACACATGAATACATCTTGAACAACATAAACAACATCAAAAATTAGGAAGTGCTGCTATATGTAGAGGAGAAACTGATAGGGATCTTTGTGAAAGGAAGGAGAAGATCATTTATGTTGAAGAAAAAGCTGTGGGAATTTTCTATAGAACAGGTCAAGAGGGGAAAAATATAAGAAATTGAAAATACTACTGAATAATTAACAATTACATCAAGTGAGTTCTCAGAGTTTGAGTGTCACAAACGAGCAATGTGTACACAGAAAAAAGTGTGATACAGAGATGTGGATATAAAACCAATAACAGAGTTTCACTGCTGATTCCAACATTACACATTTAATAAGCCAAAGCTCAGTGGACTAAGACTGATCAATGGACATACCATGTACTAGATGCCATTTGAAATTCTCTCACATCTTAGTATGAGTATCAGTGAATAAAGTGACATGTATTGCTGTATGAAAAACTGTATGCCAACTGTTTTAGACAGTTTGGTAGGGTAATTAACCCTCCTCTTTGGCATCTTTCTAAGGAGAATCTAGGGAAGTGAGATGTGCCACTCCAAGAGGCAGGGACATTCAGGTGTTTTAAGATCTTAATGAAAGTGTGCACAGACATTGTATCTTGCCTTTGTTAGGTCTGTAGGAAAGACAGATTTAAACTGAGCTCAGAAAAACTCTTTATATGTCCTCATCCAAGAAAGCTTCCCTGCTTCGTGGATTCACTTATTTATTATGGGCATTACTGTAGGGCTAAGTGGATGACCTACCATAACAAGGGAGATAACTCCTTATGCTGGGAACTGCAATATAAAAGCACAGGAAAACACAGTCCTGTTTGCTTGTCTGATCAAGATTCTTATTCAATGACCTAAGATTGGGTTTGCTGCCATTTGCACTGCCCAAAATTGAAAACTTACTTTCCTAAAACCATCAGGTAATACTACTGAAAAACTAATGCAAATAAACATAGAACCAAGCTGTATTTTCAGTCATCCAAAAGCTTTCAAAGCTATGACTTCTAATAATGCTAAGCTTAAGTGATCATTTAGCAGCAGTTATTTCAAGGTAACTGAAATTCAGGTAAGGTGACCTAATGGATTTAAAAATAACACCTAATGCTGGGGGGGGGGGGGGGGGGGGTAATACTTTTAGAGATAACCATTTTCTTCTGATTTTCTAATATCACTGAGCAGTGGTCACATTTATCTGTCCAGTGCAGTGCCAGATGTATTTTCATTCTTCTCTTCCCAAGTAACAGTATAAAGTACATCATAGCATTATGGCAAATTGAGTACCAGTTCTATTACTTCACTTTAGCTATCCAGAAATTCTAAACTCTGAAATGCTAAATAACAGGGTAAGCACACATCAACAACACAGGGCCTCACAAACAACTGGATATTTACCCTGCAGATTAAGCACTCCTAAATGTATGAAAAAGAGAGTCTTGACATGTAAATTCATATAAGAAATATGATATACTTGTGAAGGTGTGTGGTTCTAATTAAAAAGTGTAAGAAAAGGATTTTATCTAATATATTTATGCCCAGTAGATAAACAGCAGCTACCAGGTTCTTTTATGTGGCTTTGCTTTCTGACTTTTTTAGGAAAGCATTGCTCCAGAAATGGGAGGAATTCTTAATGACTGTGTGGTAAATTGCCTTAAAATGTTTTTATTCTAATTGTTTTAGTGTTAATTCTTGTTAAAACTGGTCGTTTTTACCAGAGACAATGTTGCACAAATGTACTGAGTGGATGTGTGCAGAGGTTATTGTTCACAGGAGTAAAATGCATCTTAGTCCTCCCAATAACAAGTTCCATAATAACTAATAATTAAAATCCAAATAGTCAACATTGCAGATAAAAAAACCTAGTGAGATAATTTAACTGTTAGGATAGCTTGAACACAAAATAAAGATTGAGAAGGATAATAAAATACCGACAATTTTCTTCACTTTCCATTTATTCTGCTCACTGAGGCTTGCACCCCCATGTGAGCTAAGGGAATAGGAACTTTTGTAGAAGTAGCACTTTTGCTGTTGGTTCATTATGGTCTCTACCTGTCTTTATTCCACTGATGCCCTTCCAGGTGTAAAGCTTCAAGGGGCACGCACTCAAATACTGTTTTGAGGATAGCTGTGGTACAGTATTTGCTAACTGACATATTATGCCTGCAGAAGCACCCTCCCAGTTACTCTCTAGCTGCTGTACCATTTGTTCTGTTTCATTGCTACCTCTTTTTTTCTCAGTACTTGGTCCCCTGTAGAAAGAATATTATACAAATATGATAACAAGTATCAGAGAGAGAATTTCAGTTTGCCTACTGCTAATAAAAAGCATACTAACTGCTAATAAAAAGCATACTAAGAAAGTTATTTTAACTACCTGCACATTTGCATGGCAATACATACCGAACTACCTATAAAAGCCTTATTCTATTGCACAGAGGATAACTCTCACCTATAAAATGAACAAGTCAGGTAGTATGGAATAAGGAAGGTGATCTTAAATGTATTCCTTACAGAAGAAACAGATAATGCTTTTTTAGAAGTTAGGATGACCTAATTAAATTCAACATGTAATGAATGAAGTCAATGTAAAATGGAAACAGAAACCTGTTAGTATGGAAAAAGTGCTTTTTTGGGGAATTAAATACTATAGTAAGCAAGGGAAGGTAGAAATAACTATGACAATTATAGGTACAAAAAGGTATAATGAAATATAACACTACCTCTTCTGTGTTCTTCCTTTAATTTTTGAATTTACAAAGGTTGATGTTCAGTTGATTAGTCATTGTGACTGATTTATGAGTTCCCTTTCTTGTACGTAACAACCACTGTGGCATGTTCTCAGCACTTTTTTGAGCCTTCCTTGTGACGGAATCCACTTTTGCTTTGCCCCTTACCCAGACAGGCAGAAAACAGCATGAACTGTGGTTGCCTCAGACTATGTGTAAACTGGGCGGTCAGCTGGCTGCTCTCAACTTTTGAACAGGTGAAACAGAACAATCTCCTAGCTGTTGGAAGACCCAGTGAACTGGACTTGGAGACCACATGCTGCCTCTAACTCAATTTTTTTCCCCACTGTGAGAAATTAATTATTGTTTTTTTAAATTTCTGCCCCTCTGTAAAATCATGTTAAAGATGCTAGATAAGCTCAAACATAATAGGGAAATACATAGATGGATATGCAAAGACAAAATGGATGCATAAATCTAATTTTCTAAGGAATCTAAGCATAGCTTTTTAAGGAACAACACTGATTTCACGGTAGGAATTTGAATTCACTAGTGAAGAAGGTAAAGGCATAAAAACTACAGTGAGTTTGTAACTGAGTGCCAGCATATCACTGTTGCTTAAATTCTTAAGATATTAATGTGTCAGTTATTCCAACAGTAAGAAGATTACTGGATGATTAGTTTTGTTCTGCAGAGAAAAACTTATATTTCCTTTTCATAGACAGAACTTTTGTTTCAAAACCAAATCTTTTACTTCATAAGACAGCATGTTACCAAAACTTTGAAGAAATCACCAGGTTAGGTCTCCCTAAAAGTGGTGAAAGACATTCACTTCCGAAAGAATACTTAGAACAACACGTCTGTGGCTCAGAGAACAAAACCAATGCTCTTTCAATTTATCAAGACCAGAAAAAGCTATCATGTTTATGCATTTTTTTACTGTTCAAAGATATTGCGTTGAACTGAAGTTGCTAAAAGGGAAATTATTTTGAGAACTAAAAAGAGGAAATTGTTTGAGGCCACTTCTCTACATGTCAAATTTACTATTAACACATTCTTTATCTTTCAGGACACTGTGAAACCTATGTGGCATCTCTTCTTTCTCTTCACGTCAGCCTGTCATCTTCTCTTGGGCCTCCCATCTAGTCAGGGATTAATAGTTTTCATCTAAGCACAAATGCACAGGGAATTGGATAAAAGGACTATCTGACACATCTGTAGACAAGGCCTGTGGTCTTTGTCTTTTCAGTCTTAAGTAAGGCAGCAAATAAAGTAAAATATAATTTAAGGGAATTGGATAAGCGCTTCAGATGAACAAATAATTGCATAAAACACATTACAGACCATACTTTAAGTTAGGGTGTCCATATAGCCAGGGAAAGAGTGAAAAACAAGACATCTTGAAACAATAAATTTGCTGTATTTCTAGAAGCACAGATTATATAACAATAATTAATAAAATAGACATATCTGCTTACTTTATTTAGGGAAGAATAATTCTCTATTAATAAAAAGTAATGAAAGACTCCAAGACAACATCTCTCTTTCCTTGAAATCACAGGTTCCACATAGGCTCTCACCTGCAGGCACAAAGATGTCATGAATCCTGATTTAGGATTCTGCTGACTATGCCAATTTTCAGAAAGAACATGATCTACAAAGTGCATATATATGATATAATGTATAACCCCTAGTAAAAAATTTGCTAATGTTATCAGTGTTAGGGTTTCTATCCTTTTAGCTTTCTATTATATATCCTGTGTAACTAATATCTTCAGTATCCATTCATGTTCATGACATCTTACTGTGTTGCTTTTCTCTTTACTTGCTCCCTGCATTGTGTAAATAAGATTTTAAATAAAATCGAGCCACATAAAGAACAAAGGACCTACTTTCTGTGACACTGTGCACATCTATATGGCCTCATGACCCTACCCTGCAGCTTTATTATTCCTAACTGCTTACATGTCTCAGGCTTCCACCTCAGGCTATGAAGCAGCATTTTCAGAATAAGCCAGTGTATATAAGTGGCAGCTGGCTCAACTAGATACTTTTTGTTTGGTGTCATGGGGACTCTACTATGTAAAAACTCATAGACACAAGGAAGTTAATCAGCTGCAGTCTTCTGATTAAACTGAAACTGGACAAAATCTGATTTTCAGCATATGGAAAAATAGTAAGAGTAATTATGTTAAGAGTAATTATGCCAGATGGAACATTAGTGGGATTTTTACAATACAGAATCAAATATATTTTGGAAAATATTTTCCAGCTGTTTTTAAGATATCACCAGTAAAAGTATTCTCCTCCTTTCACTGACTGACTTACGTTTGAACTTACTGTCCACAGGTTTTATCCATATAATCAAATGAAATATTATACAGGTCAAAATATAAACATATTCCATATGATGATCAAGCCACATTCAGAAAACTAGGATTTGGGGGAAAATAAACTGAGGATTGTTTTCCTTGGAGAAAAACTTTCACTGAAGTATCTGCCAGAACGCTCAATTAGCAATTTTAAACTTGCCAACTTATTTCTTTGCAGCCTCCATTCACATAGCCAAGTGTGCAAAACTAGATTCTCCTTCTCCATCTTCCCTATTTAAAACCTTCTTGCCCCATCCTATGTAGCAATACGGTAAACAGCATTTATTTGTTCATCTATACAAAGACTCCCTAAACTAAGAAACAATGAAATGGTCAACCTACTGGAACCATTTGTTAGCTATGTACTATTAGGTCCAGAATTACTTGGCTGAGGAGGCCACAGACCTCCTTGGAATCCACATGTTGTGACAGTCACGGTCTCAGTGACATAACATGAGAGATCCTGTGTGGCTCTGTAGCCCCATTTACAGCCAGGGGTTTTACAGTGTTAGGAGTACAATTGCAGCTAATATGGTTAGCACTGAAACAGTTAATCCTTTTCCAAGGCTACTGGTTTTCAGTTAACATATTTCCAAGGACACAGGCAGATGGCATCACTTGCAAAGTTATTGTTTTAGTTAGTCATGAGACAGAGCAGCACCTGGAGAGCATTCAAAAGTTACCATCAAACAGCATAAATGCAGAGCCTGTATGTTTGACAGAAATAAGTTAAATACTTCAACAAATAAAATATTGCACATTTTTTAAAGACTGCTGAGATGTCTGAATCTGGAGATTTCAAACACATGAGCTTTCCTTAAACACATTTTGTAAAATCCCTCACTGCAAGGCTTGCCAAGGTCAGACAGGAGGTGCCTGAAATGAAAAAGTGCAATAAAAATAATTCTGTACCTTTTAAAAAGCATATCAAGGGTCTAGATAACAGGCCATCTTATTTCTCCTATTCTGGTTGCCTAATTAGTTGAGTGCCTTACAGCAACAAAAAATTCTTAGCAAAGTATGTCTTCTGTAGTGAAGGAGACATCATAATATGTAATGCTTTAATAGTCATCTGAATTAAGATTCAGCTTTGCACAATAAAATCCTATCAGAGCTTTTGCAGAAATCTGGTTACATTGACTACACATATCTGGGAGTTTCCACCTTGCTCCTTTAAAAAATTTTCTCATAGATCAGACCACACTATATGACGATTTTCATGTATTTACAGACAAAGATGTAGAGATATTGGATGTGTCTTCACATCCTCAATTCCATGGTGCAATGTGTATTGCTACAAAGTAGAGAAGTAAAAATAGAGGTGCAATTAAATAGCAGAGACATCTACTAAGGTACAAATATGATGAAAATGTAGATCACCCCCAAAATATTCCAGGTCTTTTTGTGCTACATAAAGCCTCAAGCTTCTTTCTCTGTATCTGATGTATTTGAGAACTATTGTTTGCTGCAGCTTTCTTGGAATGGAGCAGAAAGCTCCTTAAATCTAATATGGTAGCATTACTGAGCTACATTACCTCTTTTGAATGAGAGAAGGAAGATACAGAAAGACCAGAAGAGGTAGAAATTATTAGAAGAAACAAAAATATGCAAAAGAAAGAAAAAGCACAATTTAAAAAAAAAAATCAAAAGCTTAGGGGGAAAAAAAAAAAAAAAAAAGGGATAATAAGGACACTATCAGGATGGTGGGATAACACTCATGCACGCATACACAGAGAAGATGCCCTGCACGTTATGGACAAGCTCTGCCTAAAAAAGAATGCAAGAAACAATCTTACTGCAGAAATAAACAGAGATAAGTACACAGTTTTCTGCCATTTTCAGTGATTCCTTGTCAATGACAGACTAGTGAATTAGTCATTTTTATGCGCTATTTGAAGCAGTAAGAACCAAAGGTGGCTGTACATAACTTGGTCTTACACATTGCACCTGCTTAATTACAAGGCATAGAATCAAAGGAAATTAAAATGAGTCTGTGGTTTGTTGCTTGAGGCCTCAGTGAGCCACGTAAGCTGCTCCTGTATGCAACTGTATTACAGAGAGATAAGCACTCTTCAATGAATTTGTTATTTTTTAGCCATAACCTCAAGAGTTTTTGCACCATGAGACACATTCAAGATTACAGATCTTTCTTCATAGATTCCTGTTTCTTACTGTCTGACTTTTTTCTTGAACCATTTTAGGTCTACACTAATAGAGGAGAAAATAAATGCAGCCAAAATACATCATCTAGATTAGAACTTAAAAAAAAAAAAAGTTGTATGAAGAGGTGGTTAAAATGTACCTTTTGTCTATTACACTTTTTCAGACTCCAAGTGTTCCCACTCCTCACAGACAATATTGAATAATCTGTAAAGAGTCTGAAGATAAATTTTAGACCAGCTATTATCGCAGAAGGTAACACCTCCGAGATTTAGGGAGACCAAGGTTTAAGGTCTTTGCTTTGCCCAATTCAGAACAGAAACCCAGTACATCTTTTAAAGCATGGGTAAGTATTCCACCCACTGCACTACTGAGTCATTTAGAATTTCTGTCTCTACCAACAATCTTTTAATTTTTAATAAAAATTTAAATGACTTCCTTGGAGAGACTCAGGCTATCATAGCATGGAGGTGAAGTTAGTTAGTTACTTAAAATGAGAACTGGGTTAAAGTTTAAACCCCTATTTGCCTTGGCTTCATTTTCTTACATCCCAAAAGTATTCCTTAAGCACTGTGCTGACTTCTGCTTTGACATCTTTCTTCCTATCTCTCTTTTCCTTCATCCTGGGCATACAAAACATCAGAAGAAGAACTAACTTTGACTAATCAGAATTCTCCACCCCTTGCACCACACGCACCTGTCCTGTTTGCCTCCATAGTTATCAGACTCCCATAAACAAATAAATACACTTTTTTCATATGTGCATGAATGTATCATGGGGTTATAAGTAAACTTGATGTCACCCTTGCAAGAAAATAGCATGTACAAGCACATAATAAGGAAAGTTTACTTTCTCTCTCTGTCCTGTCTTCTTCCCCTAATATACATGTTCATTAAAACATAGACCAGGAATACAGGTAGTGGAAGCACACAACAGACATCACAGCATAACCAGACTGGTAAAATATAATTGACTTAAGAAAAAAAACCCACCTACATTAATTTTTGTACTCCACATTTAGACGCTGCAATGAAGCTACAACAACCTCAGAGCTGTGTTATTATCACCATTCATTTGGCCCATTTGATGCATTTTGATGTTAAGGAAAGTATGCAGAATGCATTTACGCAAGCCAAAACCAAAATAAATGCATTGGTCTCGGGTGCAGTATTGATCTACTCTGGTACTCAAAAATAGAATATACATAAATCTTGCACATTGAAAAAAAAATGTACTTTGTCATTTCAGAAGAGAAGCATTTCATTTGTTGTAATAAATTACTAATCTGACAGATTGCAGAAAGAGTAATGTTTACAATATTTTAAGGTTCATCTTGTTTCCTTGTTCTTTTGTGCTGCTTTGGCAGCAAGAGATAACCCATGCTTTCCTTTTTATTCCACTGTAATGGCAGTGCAGTAAATTATTTCTGAGGTTATTTTAGCCAATCAGAAACCCTGATTAGTTGTAGTCTAATTAAGAAATAATGAATGGGGAAGTGACAAATTTCCTCTTCCTCATTTATTCTTGTAATTAAATTGCATACTGCGCATCAATCAAATAATCTACATCATTAGAATTTGCAAACTTTTTTTGGAATCCAAGTGTTGCTTTCTTGGCGGGAGCATTTATCAGGTTTTATGGCCAGCTGTCAAGAAATCATAAGGTACAACATTAAGCTATCTATCTGATAAATGTTCTCAAAGAAAGATGGAAAATGATCAGCCATAGCTGCTACAAGAATGCTGGAACAGTGTGCAGTGTTTCCACTAAGTGGAGAATAGGGTCTGAGCTTGATGTTAAGAAAATTATTTAGGTTGTCAGAAGACAACTAAGGACTAATAATTCTCCCAAGCTCTTAAACTTCTACAATTTAGTTTGTGGTGTCATTTGTCCTTCTGTAAGTCTTGATCTGGAGTAAAGAAGTGATAGAATGAATTGAGTGCTGAATAAATTAGAGGTGAAAACCTCTATAAAGAAGATGGATAAACACAGCTTTCCACATTATTAAGTTCACAAGCAACAGATAAAACACACTTTGGGGGCTTAAATCTTATGCACAAAACGTGGAGTTAGGAAGTAATAAACAAGACAGTTTAGGAATGTTCAAAACACAGGGTTTTACTTTTGAAAACTTTCAGCTTTTCAGAGAAAAAAAGGCCAAATTACAAAATAGGATTTTAGCCAAAATGCTCGGTTGGAATATTTCCTTGATGTCATATGATCGGGGGAGTTCAAGATTTATAGAGTCTTCCTCTTGTTTTAATGGGACTTCTACCTGCTCCTATTCACTGTATTCCCCATGCTGTTACACAGACCAACACTTTCCTTAGTGAATGAGACTGTGAAGGACATTAAGTGGGGGGAAATGCAAACAGTGTTTCTGTCTTTCATTGAGAAGGAGCACGTGAGGAAACAACTATAACTTAAATGTCATGCAAACTTTCTGACGTAGAAGTTTTCCATTTTCATGCATTTGTCTGGGGAGTATTTTGTTTTGACTATTTATTTATTTATTTTACATTTTCCATCATGAAAGCAAATTCTGTTTGCAAAATATTTTCTTCATCTAAAAATCAAATACTCACTAGAAAAATAATTCTGTCAGGAAGGTTTTGACCAGTGCTTGTACAGCTCATCTTGAAGCTGACAAGACTGACTCATTCCCAGTAATTCACAACACCTCTCTTTTCAGTTACCTATCTATGAAAGGTGGACACTCACATCTGTACGTTTATTTAGTATTATAGGTAACAGTCAAACCTTTCTGGTTTTATGATTTCAATTTCCTTTTTTTAATAAGTATCTCATCATGCCAACAGTTATTGCAGGGGGATAAAAAATAACTAAAATTTTCAAATATAGAAATTGTCACATACAACATGGATGTACAAGGCATCAGGACAAGCTGCCTAGTGTCAAAAATAAGCCGATCTACATAATTTATATTACCTACAGCATTAGGTGCTGACTAGCCTCTCATATTACATAAATAAGTAAATTTAAGTGAAATGATATAGTGACATCAATCATCAGAAAACCACTACTGTTACTGAAATAAGGCAATTTTTTTCTCTCTTATCCATTCCCTTTACTAAGATACCATGGTACCATGTTTTTCTTGGAATTGTTAAATTTTATCTGAGGCAGAAATAAACATTGTCCTTGTAATTTGAAATTAATTGGACAAGAAAGCCCCATGTTGTAGTTCTAAATTAAGTTCATAAAAGTTTGAAAAGTCTTTTCTTCATAGAGGAAAAAGGACATGATATAAAGCAAACTCCAGGAGAAGCTGTGAGAGGAAGATCAGGTGTCTGTCTTACAGTAGATCTAACGAGCTTCTTAACACGTATGACAGGGGTAAGTTTACATGTCTATGGGTATTTAGGGAAGACATAGGCAAGAGATATTTGATAGTTTCCAAAGTAAAAGCTTTGCACTTTGCATTTGACATAAAAAGAGTAATTTCTTGCTTTGTATTGATTCTCATCAAGGTTCAGTCTATATGATGGTTTAACAAATCCTCAAGAAAATCTGAGCACTTAGCTCCTACTTGAGAATTAGAATGCAACAGAAGGAAGTTATGGCCCTGAATTCCTCTGAGGATCATCTTTTTCTATTTAAAAATATCAAGAAATGAACAAGAACCCTAACTCTATCTTCTCAAAGATGATAAAAAGAATACTGACTTAAGTATGTATTCTCACCACATATTTTCATATAGCAAATAAATAAAATAGTTCACAAATTCCTATGTAGCTATTTTGTCATGGTGACATTTACAATTTCTTCTTCCTAGGGATGGATTCCACTAGTCTATATGAAAAATAAAAATAGAACCAAAGATTTCTTTCAAGCCATCTTTTCCACTGCAGTTTTTAACGTAAAGAAAATGACATAGTAATATAGATATGCCACATTATATTTACATATTGAAGATAAAGATAAAAAAAAAAAAAAATAGAAAAATCCCATGCTTTTGCCTTATACCTGCCACACAATCTACAATTATCAGCATTAAGACAAACTTCAAAACATTAAAATGTCAAGCCTTTATGTTTCATTACAAAAATTACTCTGCTGTAAAATTGCTAGGTAATAGTTACAACTATGGTTATGGTTTGAATGACAATCTTTGCTTTGCTTGCAAAAAATGCCCATCGTTCACATGTTCCCTGGTATTAGTCTGCAGAGTTTGAAAGATGGGCCGTTGTAACAAGAATATGAACTAATTCTGAATGTTTCTTAGGTACAATCAAAACACCAGAATTTTTTGATACATTTATCACTGGAAATGGAACCTGGGAAGGAAGGAGCAGGACCTTGGATTTTGGTCTTTGCAAATGGTGAGTTTGAATATCCTTTTAAATTTCAGTAAGCCCTATATGCTTAAGGAGGAAAAACACTTGAGAGAAATAAAATTGCATAACTTTAAGCTCCCAAACACAAGAATACAATATTGATGCTCGAGAATCATTATACTGTTGATGCAAGGGGAGGGAAAGGGAAGAGAACCTCTTTCTATTAATGCTTCAGACAGCTATCACAAGGGACTTCCAAGTCCTAAATTTGCTGCAACTCTCAGCAAATTAAAATATGCATAACTTTTCAGAGTTTTAGTGTAGTAAACATTTCAAAAGCCATTTTTCACTATTGCACTGTGAGTATATACCACCAAGCAGCTGGGAAATCTAATTTAGGTTTGAAATCTGCTTACAGTTTTGAGATCCTTGGCACTATTTCTGGGAAGGTCCTTGTATAATGCTTTTAAAGCAGAATAAAAATGTTATATAATGAGAGCCAATCTATTGTAAGGTAATGAAACGGCTTTACTCATTTATTATGAGTGCCCATTTTTTCCCTTATTCCATGCCCAGCAGGTCAACACAGCGATATTATTTTAACCACATACAATTCTATTTCTAATGTCTGATTTAAGCAATCACCCCCCTGTATAGTATTTGAACTATTTAGGACATGTAGTTTTTATGTGTGAGTGGGTGAGAAAATAAGTTGAAGGAGTTAAAAAAAAGCATATTTTAAAATATTTAATCAGTACTTGACACTGTTGACTGTGGTTGTATTTGTCATTGTCTAGAAGCAGAAAAAGTGTAAAAAACAATGTTAACAGGTGCTTTCCATTTGGAACTTTCTCTATGAGTGTCTTTCCTTAGAAAAGTGTTGTTGAACCATGTACAACTATTCTCTCCTTAGTGACAGAAGCTGTTGAAGAATCTTTAAATTCAGCTACAACAAAACTAATTCACTTGAACAGCATTATTTCTTACAGCAATATCTTCTTTATCTAGCTTGCATGTGCAGATGGTAGCAAAGAAGTTCATTTTTTCTATTTCCCTAGGTCTTATACCTTTCTATAAGAAAATACAAGGAAACTATTATTCTACCCACTCATGTTTTAGCTGTATTACATATTAACTAGAAGTGGTTTATGTTTAGGAAGGTTTAGTGCTAGTGAGGTTTATGACAGTTTTACTGGAGGCATTTAGCAAGATTCAGTGTTTGTCAGCAGCTGGACCAGTGAGCAGCCTGATGGTCATTGAGTATAAATGCAGTGGTAGGCAAGAAAAACCAGATCATCCCAACAAAAGAGAAATAAAAATAAACCTTAAGAACATTTTACAAGCATTTACAAGCACATTCAAAATTTCACTTCTTATCCTATCAATTAGATTGTTTTGAATCGCTATGCTTAAATGAGGACAATCCTTCAGAGTAAATGACAGTGTTGCAGTCCTGGAAAAAGAAATTACTGTGTTGGTACTTGCAGTGTATTCACAACTAGAAAACATACCCTTCTCAGTGTGGCTACCAGACTGAGTCTGTCCTGTGTGATATCTACAGTCAGTACAAAAGTATTGATGTGTTTTCTTCCTGTTGGAAATTGCTCCATCTTCATGTTAGATACTGAAGCGGAGAGGGAAAAAAAAAAAAAAAAGAGATCATAAGGCACTCAACTTGCAAATAATCTCTCACAGCAGGTCAGGGTCAGCTAACTTTCCTCACCAAAAAAAGAAAAAAGCAAAAGACAGAGAGAGACAGATCTGATTTCTCCTAATGTCCAGCCCGTCTGCTCAGCCAGATGGCCAATTGAATCACAAGAGGAAGGTGTCACAGTCACAGAGAAACCTGAGCCTTTCCTGCTTTATCATACTCTAGCCAAAAATAATAATTCAACAGCAGCCAACAGAACCCTAAAGGCTTTGTGTACTAGCATGCTGAGCTTTCCTGTAATCACTGCGATATCTCCAGGAGCAAGGGGTGGCATGAATCATTATTTGGATGTGATAACATGACCCATACAAACATTAGGGGATAATGGGCAAGTCTGCACTCTGCAAATCGAATCACACCATGATCCATCATTAACCTAAGTGAGCTATTGCTTTATTGAAGTAGCCCTGTAAATGAATAGGTCACAGTCTATTTAAAAGCTGAGAGATTTGTTAATGCTCCAAGGACTTATATTCTATTAGAACATACAGCCTGAGTATAACTGAGTATAATCTTAAAGGATAGGTAGGAAAGAAGGGAAAACCTAAGATTTAGACAAGAATAATTTTAGAACGTTCCATTGAAACATAGTTATTTACACATATATAGAAATGTATTCTTATATGTGTCTCAATTTAAATTTTGTCTTAAAGAGGAAGAAAATAACAACTAATTTCAACAAGTTTTATTCTTCACAAACTTTTATAGTGCAAGGAATTAAGACTTTGGGACTGTGCAAAAATTAACACACGTCCAGTTAATCTGAATCAGCACTACAAGGCAAATTAACATTGCCCTTCAGAAAAGAGCTTCAGAACTCATCCTAGGAGGTTTTCAACATTAAGCCGTTTAATTGTTACTTTAGGAACTCTGGATTTTGCATAGACATAAGTTCAGGTGTTAATACGAGTTCTTTACTGTTCAGTTTAGATAACAGGACTGAGCTTCAGAACCTGTTAAGACAAACCTTTCAAAGATTTCCCCTCCTTTTTACTGCATCCTGGCAGCTTTACTTAATTGTGGATACAACAAAGAATTACGGACACCATCCTTTGAGACTGCTGAATCATAAATGAAGAAGGAATTATTTTTCTCCTAAAATTTCTTGAAATAAAGTTTAAATCAAGAATTATTTCTTTGCCAAAGAACATGGTTTTCTTTTTATCTTTACAGACATAAACTTATAGCAATTCTTTGCAAAAAGGGGAGTAAATAAATTAGTCTATCAAGCAAATCAGTATACAGTAGCAAACCAGTTTTGCCTGACAAAGGTAGTAATGGGCTTAGCAGTTGAGAGGAAGACTTCTTCTCTAGGAACTGTAGGAGTAATCTGCGAGGAGTGCATGCACCAGAACTTGCTAAATAGTGGAGAAACTGGTAATCCTAACACCTGAAAGCACTTTCATTTGCTTGCAGAAAGGAAAGAGTATTTGCTTCCACTTTCTTCACTTTCGCCTTGAAAAATTAAAAAATATGTATGACTACTTCCCGTGTGACTCTGCTATATAGCTGTTCTGAGTATCCTTAAGGTGTTTTAAGGGAGTCTGTCTTGAATTTTTTGTTAATTCCAGGGCACCCACACAGAATAACTTTGATTACATTTCTAAAGGTGTACCAGAATAAGTTACTAAATATTACTATACATGCTGTTTTGCTAATTTCTTTGTTGGGGCATACTTCACTTTTGATATGCTCAAATTATATATTCATCTCCTTCATACTTTCCAAGACCCTCTGAGACTTTTACCTGCTGGACTGAAATTCACTACAGCATACTACTTTTACTGACAAGAGCCTCAGTATAAGGGTAGACTTTTTTTTTTTTTTTCCCCCCCGTAGTCACAGCTTCAAGAAGGACATTCATATTCATGTTTAAACAACTCAGTTCACTCTACAGCTTTGGGAACCGAATCCAGTGAAATACATTTCCTGTGCATAATAACGAAGTCCCCAAGAACCACATACAGCTTCTGCTGAACGTTAGACACCTGAGTAAACTACTGTATCAGACGCTTCTATTACTTGGAAGTCTGTCTTACACTTGTATTTCTGGAACGTACCTGATGATCTAATATGATTTTCTGCAAAATTTAAATAGTACACCAACTTTTATAGGTAGAAGTTGTTTACCCTTAAACAGTTAGGATTGTGTGCAGGCCACTGACAAGTTGTTCTTCCTGATTTCTATTTGATGTAGTAATTGAATAAAAATGCATTTTCTCAGTGTAAGGAGGCAACTGATACATTAGAGAAGACCATATAGAAATCAACACAACTCCTTAAGACAAAACTTAGAAATGCAGGACAAAAAAGCTGCAATCTATTCTCTGATCATCTCTCTCTGTCACAGCCAAGCAAATGACACTGATACTTTGTTCTTTTGAGTTACACACTGTAGAAATAATAGTTACATTGACCTGAAAAGTTCATTCTTGTCTCCTGGACTATTTGTACCAGTTCTCAGAACCCAGCATTAGCAATATTTCGTTGTTTTGGTTTTTTTGGTTTTTTTTTTTTTTTTCTTCTACTACTGATACTAGTTTTCAAATGGATAGAATTAGTCTCTGCTCCTATCACTGAGAACAGATGTCATGCTATCAGAAGAGATAGAGAATGAATAGCAGTATTTTTATATGGTACATTTTCTGTAGACCTCACTTCTGTTTATATACGTCCATTACATACACCAGAAATCCATCTGTATGTCATGAACAGCTTTTGGCCAACCTTGCAGTTCATGAGAGTATCCAGTTTTCATGTGTTAGCAGATCTCAACTAGTCCAATAGGTAAAAACCTAGGTTTCAGGCCACAAAGACACAATCTGAAAGACTTTTGAAGTTTCACATGGTAAAATGCATCCTTATTAAGTGGTATGTGGTTGAATGTGTCTGTCTTTTAACACAGAAAGATACTTGACACACCTTCCAGAAACAGCTGTTGGAAAAAATATAGGCACTCTCCTACCTACTTCTTTCAGTCTACTATAGGTGGCTATTGTAGGTCTTATGCATGGGAGTGAGATATCCCTTTCTATGAATGCATGAAGTCCTTGACACATCGTGTGCTTTTGAGTCACACAGTAGCATCATTAGATGCACTTGCAGACTTGCTTTCTCATTCAGCTGTATGCTTGTGTGTGAAAATTCTTCTTCCGACAGTGGGCCAAAAGTACAGCTTTAGGCCTGAAGTAGGTTACCTAATGATTATGAGTTGTTAGAGAGAGAAATTACATGATAGGAAGGTCAAATCTTTGACCCAAAATATAGGTTATAAATTAGGAAAGGAGAAAGACAGGTGGTAAGAAAATAGGAGGCTGGTATGAAACAAATCACCCAAGGCCATGCCTTACACTTTAGGTGAATTTTCATTAAGTTTACATGTTACTCTTAATTAGTGCTTAATTAATCCTTCATTTTTCTATATCAGCCCAATCAAGTGCAGATGTCAGACAGCAAAAATTTCACCGGAGAATCTGTTCTGACAAAGTCTGACACTTGAAGGAAGAGGGTTAGAGCCAGATCATTCTGATGTCTGTTGGTCCATTTCCAAGGAAATCCACAGTGCAGTTTCATGGCTTCCCTAAATCATACTAACTGCAGCACCCACGGGAGCTTTACCAGCAGGTATGTAATGAGCAGGACAGCAACATGGTAGCCATACTCTCTTGCCTGGCCAAATGCCTGCTATTTGCCAATAACAGAGCACTACTCTCTTTGTGACAGAGAGAGTCTCCAGTCAAGGTTAAGCCAGCTTTATTCCTGCTCTGTGCTCCCAAACAGGCTAGGATCAACCAAAACTGAAGCCAATTTCTACAGGAATAAATAACTGCTGCTGGAATGCAACATGAAAGATGCTGATGAATCAAGCCTGCCTTGCCTGTTCATAGAGCTGTCTCTTCAGTGAATCATGCAGCTTTATTTCTCTGACAAAGACAGAACCAGGGCTATTTCCATCAATGCCAGGAAAGTTGAAACAAAGAGGTTTTATTTAACTTTAGCTAGGTTTAATTTCTCTTTTTCTAGCTAAGTATTTTAAACCAAGAATGGATTCCAGTACTATCACTTCCCTATCTATCATCATTATTTTTTAAGTTCAATCCATCAGATCATTAACACATTCTCCATGAGACTAATTTTGTTATTTTGAACTGTTTACCTTTAGCTGAAGTAATTTTCAAGGTTCATCTCTAATTCCTCAGAAGTCCCATCATATTTCATGCTGTTGTCAAAGTTTTCAGTGGTTTGTCAGACATAATGTACAAAACAGAACTGAAAAAGAGACTACTTCTGTGGGTGAAAGCGTTGCATAGTCTGCCACTACCAGAGGACAGATGTTTGGTGAAAATCTGTCATTTGATAAGTGACAGTGGGAACTAAAAGACGGTAAGTGCAACAGAAGCATCTACTTTGAAGCTGTGGTCAGGGCACCTCAAAACTCATTTTATAAATAAATTTTGCTGTAGATAGTAAGAATCTATGTACTGAGACAAACCAGATAAGAAATGATGCAAAGCAAAAAATTAAGCAAAATATTTGTTACAATATTTCAAAAAAGTATATAGCTATAAAAAACTATGAAAAGTTCACTTGATCTGTCAGGGAAATGCAACCCTTTTCTGGTGTTTAGCAAAGCAGCTATTTTAGAGTCCCTCACAATGGGTTTCACTGGATTAGAGAAAACAAAACAGTCAGGGTAAAACAATAAAGAACAATGAAATTAGGAAAGAGGATCCAATAAAACAAAGTACCCAAGACAGTATGTTTTACCCCTGTTTTATTCGGTAACAATGTAGGCTCTTCAATAATGAGAGACGATTAATATCTTGTAGTGCATTTCAGGAAAAAAAGACTACTTTCTTTAGTAGAGAGCTTCTTAAAACCATGCTGGTATAATATGGAAATTATCTCTTATTATTAGGCAGATTCTTAAGTGACGCCCTAAACAGAGGACAGACTTAACCATCTTTCTTAAACTGAGGTCTCTGAAGAGCAACTTGTATTAACAAGGGATGATGGAATCTGTAATCCTTTACCCTTGTTTACTTATCAGGTTTACTCTGTGGAATCTGATAGTATCACAATGCAAAATAATGCACATGTGAAAATACACCCCAACATTACTTCCACTACTATGACATGAACACTTATAAATATCATACAACTCCTAACTGTAGGCCATAGGAGTGAATATACTGAGACAAATTAATGTACCACAGCAGAGCCTAGCCCTCTCTGCCCATCAAAGACTTTTAGGAAAGCAAAATCTAGAGTGGAAAAAAAGAGGGGCCATCTTTCATATAAAATGTTATATTCCAGTCCCTTTAGTGAACAGTCAGTTGCTTAAGAAAAAGGAAAAATTACATCTTTTTCATAACACAGTGTTATAAAACATAACACTTCAGACAACATCCCTTCTTAGTAGCATTTGTCTATTAAGTCTCTGTTGCCACCATGCACCATAATTCATTTCTCTGTGATACCTTAAACTCGATAAGTGCTATAGAAACTCAACTTCTGTTCACCTTTCAGAACTGTCTCATAAAAACGTCTCCATTTAAAGGGTATGTATAAACACACCCAAACTTGTGTATACATACAAATGCTTTAAGTGGAGGCATTTTTATGAGTCATTTAAAAGCAGAATAGTATTTGGCTTCATGTAACAATTTTCACATTCAAGATCCCTCAAAGTGCTTTGCAAATGAATAGCCTGGAAACCAACCAATATACTGATGCTTAAGGTAAATACATATGATTTGAAGTGGAGCAGATAAATGCAGAGGTATTACAGTTTCTCCTCTTAACACATTAATAGAAACACCATGGTTAAATTAAGAAAAATCAAAGACACTATGGAATCTGCATTAATTTTTTTCTTGTTCTGTGCTTCTCACCTGCCTCTTCTTATTAATATTCTTTAATTTACAGGTTCAAACACATCAGCTGTCAGAAATGAATGACAATGTGGAAATGAGATTAAAATATGGCCATTTTACTCAGCAGCATACTGAAAAAATATCAGTCTATTTTATTGTTTAAAACAATATAATTTAGATCCTGTAGAAGTTTCTTTATGTATTTACACTAAAATATAACTGACCATGTTTCCTTTCCAGACTTTCACAAGATGATGACAGTTCTGCTGGAGTTACTCAATTTTTTTTTATTTATAGTTTATAGTTCAGTACATACACACACACATATATCACTGTTTGTCAATATTACAAAAAATATTCAGAAAACAATTGGTATTCCTAAAAGAAGGAAATAGAATTGTTTAATAGAAATGCATATAAGTGATTATTTTTCAGAACCTCATGACTGTGAATTGGACAACTGTGGTAACAATCAAAATGCAAGCTGTCGTCGTACAATGACTTCACACTATACTCACATCTATACTATTAACTATGTATAAATAGAGCCAAAGCTTTTAATACTGTTATATAAAAATTGATATATAATGTTAGAATCAGAAGTAGAATGCATGACCAAGATACAGCTTTTAAAGTAAATATATCCAGACTTAAAACATATTACATTTCTTTTTTTTGTAACAGTTTCACATATCTAGAAAATAAAAATACAGATGTAAAGATTATACATACTACCATATAATCTTTAAAAGCATAAAGCATAAACAATATATTCAAGAGCAAAAGGTATGATTTCCCTCTGGGCCGACACTGTCATCTTCAGAGTGACGTATGTGCAGAAATTCTTTTTATATACCCTCCTCAAGAAAGTTAATATTTATGATCAGTTATGCCTAATGAGAAAAATGTGTTCCAAATAACCTTTGTTCTTATATTTTCAGAGTCAGTTAACACATAGGAACCAAGAGTGATTAATCAGTTTTGTAGTAGAGCGTATGATAAGAAAAGCCCCACTCTCTACCAATGAGATGGCTGCACCTACTTCTGTGGCTATATGTACAGAAGATACAAGTCTGTGCACCCACTCACTTGCCTATGTGCTTCGTTACATGAAAACAGTGCAAGTTTTTACCCTGACTTTATCCTCTCTGTTGTACTGTAACTTTTTACATTGCATGTGCACATCTGAATAATTTAGAAAGGTTAATATGGGACTAATAGATCCTATAAGCACATTAAAGACAATTTACCTGAGCTCTGGATGATTATATGAATATTTGAAAAATCTGATAATGATGTTTTGCACAGTTACATAAAACATACCCACTTCTCTAATTCTGTGATAATCGTTTACTTACTTAAACACAACTTCTTAACCTTTTATAAAGCATTTATAACCATACCTTTAATAGTGTGATAGTAATATCCAGATAAAAGCAATAAAGACAGAAACATCACACGGTTTTCATATTACACAGGTGTCAATAATCTCTAAAACATTCTTATACAGGAAAGTATTTAAAATAATTTGAATAGTGGAAAAGCTGTCAGCCTAAAAATTACTTAAGGAAAAGCAATTTAGGAATTTGCTAGCCTAGAAAATTTTTAAATCATCTCAAGCAGTACTATTGAACTAATGGGTTATTTAAGGTTGAAAGAAAGCAAAATAAGCATTTGCTTTCCTTCTGAATACTGATTACTAGTCATCTTTCTCTTCAGAAGAACAAAACTCCAACTGATGGCTGCAAAATGAGAAACTGCATACAGCAAGACAACCGAAACATTTATATTTGCCATTCTGTTCTCTATTCTATATTGTGTGTCACTGCAACTGAAATAGTATTTCTTCTTATATATTTGGAAAAAAAATAAATACAAAGTATCAAACGTTTTGAGGGAATCCAGTCTATATGTTGTGACTAGAAAGGAAATTATGGGAGATAGTATTATCTCTATCTGATATACCATTGAACACTGTAGGTAAACAAATACCATAGACCTGACATTCAGAACAGTTGGGGAGGGAAGGGGTGGCAGCAAATTAATCCAAATAAAGCAAACTTCAGGAAAAATGGCATAACTGTGATAAATGCAAAAAGACTAATAAATTACTTTTTAAGGAAGCAATTTCAAACTAGAGCATTTTGCTTCTTGGTTCCCCAAAAGTGAATCTGTTTTCCCTACCATCTCTAACAGGGACCCCAATCTCAGCAAAGAGCAACATCAGGTAACTAGTTTGATCAGATGAGATGGAAGCGTTTGGTCTGTGTGCTAATATCTTCTGGAGCACTCAAATCAGTTCAGCAATTAACTGCTTAAGACTTCTGCAATGTAACCATCTGGCTTTCAGATCTGGGGAAATATTTTGTAAGAAGTCTTGAAACCTCTTAAAAACGTGCTGTGATCAATGAAAGGTCTAACAAGATGTTCAGAGCACTGAAATAAAGACATCCTCACCAATTTGTGAATTTCCTAAAAGCATGGTTTCATGGAAACGTTTTAATCCTGATTTATTTTGTATCTGAAATACAATCATATACACAGCAAAAGGTACATTATAAGACCTACTTAGTATTCCTGAATTGTTAGGCTTTTTGTGATTTATATTTGAACTTCAAAATAAGGAAAAAATGCCAGTAACCTCAACTGTTCATTGATGCTATCTGGTAATAAAATAGCCTGCCTTCCTATTTAGCTCTACATAGATATTTGCAGATACAGAATAAAATAGTTAACCGTCACTCAATACACACAGAAATTATCACAAAGTCTATCACCACCATAGTGTGCTTTGAAAGGAATCATTAAAATACAAGAAACATGTATCCTCTTAATCTAGACTAAATATTTAAAATTGAAATACCAAAGTCACAAAGTCATACACATTAAAAAACATGTAAAATATTTATCAAGATAAGTACCTTCACACATCTCTGTTATAGGCACACTTGCAACATGATTTATAATTGAGGGCTAAACTCACCATTAAAATGTTTGCATGAATATTATGTATGTTCTACTGCTCATCACATGACTAATTTGTAGAAGATCAATTGGAAACATTACAATAATAAATCATGTCTTGCATTTGAAAATCTTGTATGTCAGTGCTAAATTTTATTTCTCATCATTAAATTATTTCTGCAGTGCCTTTTTTTGGTTTTTCGGGGTTTTTTTTTGGGGGGGGGGGTGGTGTAAGGGAGGAGGCTGTTCAGGTGCTTTCAAAGTTGCTTCAAGTCGAATTCCCATTCCTTACCTTCTTTCTTTTAATTGAACCTTATCACTTTAAAGGTCAATGCTGCAGAAATTCCGCTCCCCCCCCGCCCCCCCCCCCCCCCCCGCCTTCCCTCACACACACACAAAAGACTGAGTGCTTAAAAAAAGAAAAGGAAAAAAAAAAAAAGATAAAATATGGCAAATACATTTTCAGTCCCACGAGTTTCACACCATCACTTATTTATTTTCCCTTTCAACTGAAACAAGTCTCCAATCTGGCACGCTGCATTTTCTTTTTTATCAGCACTGATCTTGCACATCACCACCAAATTACTTGCACCCGTACCTATGTGTTTCAGAGCCACTGCCCGACCTGGTGGAGGGCTGGACACCTGCAAAGCGGGAAGGGAACGGTGCAGCTCCTGCCTCTCCCTTCACTGCCCCCTCTTCCTTTAGGCACTGCGGACTTGCACACTTTGTTTAGAACTTAGGGAAGTTTTGCGATTCCAAACCGGGATAAGCAGGAAATACAGACTGCTAATCCACGCGGCCAGATTTCTCGCGTGTGCCCCTGCGGCTTCTCCGTGGAGCCAGCGTCTTTTTGTGCAGCGTTTCAGCCCCCCCCCCAGCCCCAGCCTCCGCGGTGCAATCCCAATTTCTCCTCCTCCCCTCCCCCGAAAAAGCAGCCTTACCTGCTACATGAAGCTGCAGCAGCACCAGCAAGATCAGCAGCAGCAGCATGCACAGCAGCAATACCTCTTTCTCTGGATCACTGTAGCAACAAACTGCCCTTTCTCGTGTTCCCCTTCATTCACAAAGGATCTCACAGGCAGGCAAGACAGGTAGAAACCACTTTCTTACTGGAAGAGGTTGGCTCCCTTCTCAGAAACGACTGAATCCCTCTCTGTGGTTCTCTACACATTTACCCTTCAGATCAATACTGCTCTTCAGCAGCAGCTTGAGCTCAACTGCAGCTGATAGAGACTAGCCAATTGGTATAGAGGATTCCCTTTCTGTAACCCCCTCCCACAAAAATACACAGTGTGCATTTGAAATTTTATTAGTTGTGAAAAGTAGTTTTAACCCTTTGCTTGAAAACCACCCTATGCTTTTGGATCTCCAGATAAGCTCTCATTTTCTTTTTGCATTAAGAAAATCTCTGACCAAAATATCCCCACCTGGACTCTTTAAAGCTGGGTAACATTCAGTGAGAAAACTAAAATATCTCAAACTGCAATCAACTGACTGGGAGGATGATATGTTTGCAATCTAGCAGATATAGCACATGACAAAACTAAACAAAAAACCTCAGAGAAACTGCATTGCAATCTTTCATCCAGATATCACCATCATTTTTTCTTCCCACAGTCTTCCTATATTTCTGACTACAAAACATGTCTGAACTACAATCAAACAAGAAAAAAAAATTTAAATTGTGGCATACACAGTCACAATAACATGTCTAGAGAAAAGAGATTTTTCTTTTGGTTAGTGCTGAAATTTATTTAATGGATAAGACTTTTTCATTTCATCAAAGATGTTGAATGCTTTACACTTGAAATTACTTTTAGACTCTCACAACGTATATACCACCTTCTTGTTTCTTTCTTGGTGTTTATTTGCAGGCAAGAATTGTAAAATGGGTTAAGTCTGAGAGCCTGGTTTTCTTACTTTAAAGCAAAAGGTATGCTACATGGATTACTGCAAAACATTTAAAAAGGACTTACATCAAATTTGAACAAGCAAACTTGATAAAACATACAAACACAGAGGTAAATCTGCCATGTAACCTTAATGCTGCCCCCTCAGCAAGGACAATGCAATCTTCGTAACATTTCAGTATCCTAAAGTTTGTACTTGCAAATTAGATAGCCTGCCTAGTAAAAACACACTTAGATTTCCTCAATTTAGCTGATAAGAGTGCAGTGCTATATATAACATAATACTCAGTTGACAGAGACAGGCAAATGAATTACAGATGCATGCATGGATTTTAAAGCAGCAGGCAGCTGCTTCCAATAAGGAAACAGGGCTAACTGCACCATGAAACACAAAGCAGCGATCACACAGTAGATGAGGTCTTCCTCTCAGTCCACTCACCTTTCCATGGCCAAAGCTGAAAAAAAGTACCTCCTTCTGCATTACAAAGACACAGTTCAAAAAGATTTGGCTTCTGGCTCATGGGCCATTTCTAGCCTGTTGGGATAATTCATATGACCTGTACACTTAGTTTCAGCAGCCCTCTTTTCCAAAAGTAACTTGTGGAAGAGGGTATGGTGTACTGAGCTGTTCTGGCAGTGGCTCCAAGTCAGTTTTGAGTTCCCTGGCTCCCAGGAAATTGCTTCCTCAATGTGGTGCCAGTTCTGAGCATGGTACCTCCAACAGAAAAATCTGCCTGGTCCAAAATTCATCACTGGAGAAGCCTGGAAAAGTCTGTGTCAGTCTTCTCATGTGTGCTTCTCAGATCAAGTCAGACAGCATGTTGCAGGAATTAGTAAGTATGCAGGATACATGCTGCAAGAAGTAAAAAGTATGCAGGTTATCTGAAGCATACCAACATCATAAAGTCCAGAAGCGCAAGACCCATTGCCAGATTTATTGTACAGCACCTATATATATATACACACACATACACAACTGGTTATACTGTGGAAAAGACCTTATATTTCTGTCCAGTTGCAGGAGATAGGTAGCCTTTCCAGCATGCCACTAAGTCAAAGAACCACAGATGTTAGGCTAAGCTACGACAAATTAAGTTTCTCTATCTTTGCCCATGCTTGATACTATTTTACAATTGGAGTCAAACTGCATGTGGCTCTGATACTTGCTGACTTTACATTTAACTAAAACCAAATTTCTAAGATGATGTGAAAAGAGGGCATCCCTTCTCCCAGAGTTAATAGCTTGGGAGCTATCATGTATCTAAAGGAGCCTGAAAAAAACCAAACCTTCTCCTTCCAGTGAGCACCAAGCGCATCAAGAAGAAAGACTATAATATTGGTGGTAGGGGAATGGTCTTCTCCACAGTTGGTCAGCCCTCTCAATCCAGCCACAGTCCTGTCCTGTAGCTCTTTCTCATACATATACTAAAAGAAGACAGTGTGTGCTCAAAACTAATACTTGAGCTATTCATCACTGTTCAGCTTCCTCAAAAAAGTAAGTTACTGTGTTGTACATGAAAATGCTGGTAGTTAACCAGAAAAAAAAGAAACAACCCCATGCCCTAAGGGCTGTTTATGAAGATTACCAAAGCCACTAGGTTCTCTTCTTACAGTGCTCTTCAGAAAGACAGCTAAGGGAGTCCTATCTTTGGTGTGGAGAAAGCTGTGAGTGTCATGACAGATTCAAATAACTCTTGGGGACTCAACAAATCAAACAATTTCTTTTCCTGTCCATCATGTGAATAAGCCACGAAAGTGTCCTCAAGTCATTGTACTTTGAAAGTGTAGTGACCGAAGAATAGTCTATGATATTCCACACTCTAAACTAGCGGCAACTATAATTGTCATTGTAGTCAATCCTATTAATTGGTGATAAGGAAAACTCTGCGTTTCCTTCTGTAGCAACAAACTGCCCTTTTTCATATTCCCCTTCATTCACAAAGGATCTCACAGGCAAAGGGTCTACTGCGTTTCCTTTTATGATAACATAGAAGTGGCTTTAAAAAGTTAATTCATTCTAGGCATTTGCTTGATATCCAACTGGAAAGCAGTGATGAGTGGTGTTCCTCAGGGGTGGTATTGGGAATTGGGACCAGTGCTGTTTAACATCTTTGTTGATGACATGGACAGAGGGATTGAGTGCACCCTCAGCAAGTTTACTGATGACACCAAGCTGTGTAATGCAGTCAACACACTGGAGTGAAGGGATGCCATCCAGAGGGACCTTGACAGGCTTGAGAGGTGGGCCCGTGCAAACCTCATGAAGTTCAACAAGGCCAAGTGAAGGGTCCTGCACATAGGTCAGGGCAATCCCATGAACAAATACAGGCTGGGTGATGAGTGGATTGAGAGCAGCCCTGCAGAGAAAGACTTGGGGTTGTTGGTTGACGAGAAACTCAGCTTTACCCAGCAACATGTGCTTGCAGCCCAGAAAGCCAACCATATCCTGGGCTGCATCAAGAGAAGTGTGGCCAGCAGGTCCAGGGAGGTGATTCTCCCTCTCTACTCTGCTCTTGTGAGACCCTACCTGGAGTACTGTGTCCAGCTCTGGGGCCCCCAACATAAGACATGGACCTGCTCAAGAGGAGGCCACAAAGATGATCAGGGACTGGAGCACCTCTCCTACGAGGACAGGCTGAGAGAGTTGGGGTTGTTCAGCCTGGCAAAGAGAGGGCTCTGGGGACACCTTACAGCAGCCTTCCAGTAACTAAAGAGGACCTACAAGAAAGCCAGAGAGGGACTTTTTACAAGGGCATGTAGTGATAGGACAAAGGGTAGTGGCTTTAAACTGAAAGAGGATATATTTGGATTAGATATCAAGAAGAAATTCTTTACTGTGAGGGTGGTGACACACCGGAATAGGTTGCACAGAGAAGTTGTTCATGCCCCCCCCCCCCCCCCCCCAGATTGAACACTTCCAGGTTGGATGGGGCTTTGAGCAACCTGAACTAGTGGAAGGTGTCCCTGCCCATGGCAGGGGGGTTGGAACTAGACAATCTTTAATGTGCCTTCCAACACAAACCATTCTATGATTCTATGATTTAAAGTTTGGCAGCTGAAAGTTCAAAAGAAATAAAAAAAATAGACTGGTATTATTTAAACATACAAGGCTTTGCAAAGCCACAAAAAAATTATATTTATATATAGGCACATAAATTGCTAATTTTAGTCTCTAATTTTGCTCTATTTATCTATCATAAAAACTTTGTGTGTGTTTAAAATTCAACTTGTTTTTAAAAACATTTAAAAAAAACACTGAAGTATGAGCAGCTCATTTCTTAGCCTCACTCTAACGTGGAGATAGGGCTACTTACTTATTAGAGAATACTAAAGTTGAAAATGGTCCATGATATGTGGAATGGAGGATAATGCATCCAGAGGAACTGGAATTCCTCCTTTTTGAAAAGGTCCTTGCATGCAAGTAGAAGTAAATATGAATGAATCCTGCCCCTAACTCCCCTGCAAATTGTTTAAATATTTGTCCAGATAAATCAAGCCTCTTGCTTTCTCTGGCTAGATGCTCAGAGTTCTCCTAGGATCCTTCAAAGGTTTGTGTTAAAAGATGCAGGCTGGACAAATACTCATTATGGAGTCTAAAAGAAAGCTTTCCCACTCTCATCAAAATAAAGTCTGAGACTTTTAGCCTTGCAGCCTCATAAAGGACATTTATGTGAATAACTGATTATTTTTTTTTTATGGTGATACTTATTCACCTGACTTGTAAGTGGCAGAAATTGTGGTTTAGCAATTTCTATGGAGAATTCACTCATCTACAGTGTCAAACTAGGATTAAAAGCTCAAGTGCAGCATATCATAGGCAAAGGAGATCTGAGATTTCACTGGTGAACCTTCTAAATCAGTATTTACAGGTATATAAATATATAAGATCAGGCAAGCAGTCTTTGCCTGAGAGTTTGGGGTTTTTTTGGCAGCCTTATTCCAGACAAGATTCAAAGAGAAAGCTTAATTTTATTACTACACTTACTAGGAACCTCTCATGACTTCTATAGTTTCTGAAATTTCTGTAGTTAGACCTACTTAAACTTAAACCAGTACATTACATTAATAAAGTGGTAACCTAACTCTTTAAGTGGTACCCTACCTTGTTCATCAGTTATCTATGTAACCATCATACTTCTGCTTTTACTGGAGTCATTATTACACATTGTTATGGTGACACCTAGAGAATCCAACCAGAGATCCAGCATTATCATAGATAGAGCTGGATAGTATTTGAAGTCCCTCCCTAAAATCACAGGCAAAGGCAGCGACAGAGGTGTCACTTCCAGCTGATTTCTAATCTATCCCCAGAAACCTCTGAGGACAGAGAATTCACAGATTCTCAACTAGACTCCTCCACATTTTAGCTAGGTTTACAAGTGAAAGATTTTCCAGGTGTTTAATTTAAAACTGTCTGGTTGAAATTTAAGTCCTCTGGGTTTTGCTCTACATATACTATGGTCTAGTATAACATGGATTATTCTCTTCCTTTTTGATATGATATTTCATATCATGCAGATGTGAAATACAGATACATCATCTCTAACAATCCCCATTCCTTCCATCTCTCTTCACAGGACTTTTTGCTTCCTAGATTCTGATCATTCTTTTTGCTCTGCTCTCTTCTCTATTGAACAGATTTCCTGTTTCCTAATACTAGATACAATACAGCTGCTGTGCTCAGTGCTCTAAGGCACATCTTGAGGATTATTAGAAATGTAATGCCTTCAAATTTGAGCGCTGTCTTTATGCAGGGTCAATGCCATTCTTCTCTCTGTCATGCTATTATACTAATAATCAGTCCGTTCTCCAAAGAACTTGCATTTTAAATAAAAAATGAGAGGACTCTCAGGTGCAATCAGTTCAGTAGCACACTATGAATGTAACAGTCCAGGCATGACTGACGGTTTAATAGTCATTGGTGACACAGGAAATGAGAGACAAAAGAGGATGCAATAGTGTTTGCACAAGGTATTTTGAACTTCTCATATTTCTTATTACATCCTTTCACAAAGCTTTCAGTTTGCCAGTGTCATTGTCACTACCTTTGTTTCATCTAAACTGCCTACTTTCCATAATGTCTACATGTCCACAAATTGTAGGGCTTTTTATCCATGTACCCATTGGAAATGTTTAAGACACAAAAGCTAATCTGCACCACAATTAATTTGTGAATTATTTAATTTAAAATATCTATTTACCTTTTTTTTTCAACTATGCAATCCATAATTCTTGGAATGTGTTCTGTGGATTTGTTGATATTTTACTTTTGTATTTTAGATAATGACATAAGTACTGGTGAGAAAGGGAGAGTAGATTTCAGCAGCTGAATAGGTTTTTTTGCTGGGATTACAGCACTGCCCCATTTTGCCTGGTCTACCACTGAAAACATGAAACAAAGCATAAGGACACTCTTCTTGAATCCTTCTGTTAAGCCTTATCTCCATTTAACACCTGCCTACTAATTCAGCTAGTTTTGCTCCCTACCACCATCGTCAACACACACAAATGACTACTCGTCTCACTTTCCAGTAAAACAGTCATGTTTTGATGAATTCATGGAAGCAATAAGCCAGACACAATCATCTAGCTAAATCACACAGTTATGATGTCTGTCAAATTGATGTCAACTAATGTCCATCCATCAAAGCTGGCTGTGTATGAACTTGATTACCATCACCAGCACCAAATGGATTATCAACATGAGAGGCACTGTGAAGCCTATTGTACTTTTTAAGAAATACCAACAAAGTTATGTCAGTAGCACTGATGAGAACTGTATAGTTATCACAGGATGGAAATCAGCCCTAAGGTACATAGGCAACATTTCAAAATATAGTTAATAATTTTTTAATATGTGTACAAACTTTGCTTTTAAATAATGTATTATATTGACTTACACTTCCTAAATGGTAAGTCTTCCACGTTATGTATTTTGATAGTATTGTTGATAGTATTAAAACTGTTGTGCTCTAGCATTATTATTGTTTTCTTCTGGGGATAAGTACATCTCCATAAATTGTTGTCACTAACCTTAGAATCTTGCAAGCTTTTTCACAGGAGTGCAATTATAAATACATACATATTAATGTCATACATTTTTAGTCATTCCTTATTTTACTGCATCTCTAACAATTTATTTCACTGCAAGGTAAATTTATTTTCCTGCAACTCAGAAACTCTGTAAATCCCAGTACAATACCTTCTCTAAACAACAGGCATTATCTTTAAAACAATGTTACATTTTGTTGTTGTTGCTTTAATTTCTAAGGAAACAATAAAGCGATCTTGCTATGGATTCTATATACTTATCTAGATGATATATACAGGTAAAGATACTGACAAGTACTTTTCTCTCAAGAAAAACAATAAACTTAACTGCTTCCAAATAAATAGCAGTTCTCTACACTTAAAAATATAGGTCTGCCTAGGCTAAGATTGCAACTATGTACTTAAGAGCCCTCATCCACATTATGTGTTTAATACTAGTATTTCACATTTGAATAACAATTTTATACACATAGATCTCAAATTAGTTTTCATAGCAATAGCAGCACTTTTTTTCACAAAGAACTAACTGAGAAAAAAAGAAAATTAAGCAATTAAGTATTTTCTATAGACAAAGTATAGATAAGTGTTAACGCACTGAACTGGAACACTGAGGCAGAGGATCAACCCTCAGATTTATCACTGTCTAGATCTCCTTAAGAAAATCATAGCATGTACTTGTTTGCAAGTCCTCTTAAAAAGAGCAGCATGAATTTCATATGTAACTATTTAAAGTGTTTTCATATCTACTGATGAAACTGGATGCAATTATTATGACCTCAAAAATCAACTTGCTGTTTTACAAGTTTCTTGCAACTTTTAACAAGTCCCCTAATTTGTGTATCTCAGTACACTAATGTGTGAAATGTGAATACAGACACCTTCATCAAGACAGAAACTATTCTGAGAGAAGATTAGATATGTTTCATAGTTAAGTATTAGGTACTGGAGCATTGAAAGTTGCCACATAATTCCCAGCTAAAGAAAGTTTTTTTTCTGGCAGTCAACTTAGTAAAAACCCATCAAGCCTGAGCATATGTACACTGCAATTAAGTGTTGCCTCAGTGGGTATTCTGACATTCTCTTCGAGGGGCAGCAATTTCAACGGAGTACCTGCTTTCTCTAGTCTGTTCACATCCAGTTTGTGCTTTAGCATCAGTCAGCCTGAACAAGAGAGTGCCCTTCCTTTTTCTTCCATGGTATACCTCTACATCACCCTGAAATTCATTACCCTCTCCTCCTAAGGCTTTTGGAAGTGGCAAGATTTATCAGCTACTGGATAAGTGAATACAGTATATAGCATAGTAGTATTTCATTTGGTATTCTCCACAAAGATGCCTGAGAAACATCAAGGGACCTCCAACCCCTATGTTCACAAAACATACATTCACAGTCCACAAAACATCTATTATTTGGGAATTATTTCTTTGATTCTGTACCTTGTTTACAGCTGATGTACATAGGCTAGTGCATCCATCTATCTTGCTGAAAATAGGCTACAACTGCTAGATGAAAAAAAGTAGTAGGTTGGAAATTCACAAGTGTTCCTTCACAGTCCCTGCCAAAAATAAATAATTTATAAGGCTTAGAACAGACCCAAATTAATATTACAGAAAACAAGAAGGGAAAAAAGTATGTATTTTTCAACTTAAACTGTATGCTTACAGTATCGTAGCATGTGCAAATTGTTATCTCTAAACTTATATATTTACATTTTTAAAATGCTTTATGGAATTTATTTCAACAATCTTTCAGTACTGTCCACATAAATTTTGTATATCTACACTGACTGCTCACTCCAGCTTCCAAGTGCATTAGAAGAAAGCACTGAAAAATAAGATGGAACAAAAATTCTGTGAGTGGTTTATATAGACATGGTCTAGATGAATGTTGCAGCATGACAAAGACAGCTGTCTATAGAAGATCATTGAAAGTACTATTAGTAGCTACAGATAGGAAACTACTACACATTCTGTTAATTTGACATTCAGAAATCAAAAAAATGTGGGATTTTTGTTTCTAAAATGCTCTATGCTGTCCTTCTCTCTCTTGCTCTTTCTTTCTCCACACACACTATAGAAACAGAAGAAACAAGCTGACTGTTATCTGTCTCAAACATTAGAAAATGGTTAATTTTCTCATTCCATTGTTTAACTGATAAAGCAGATTTTTTTTTCACTGACCTCCCCCCTTTTCCCTGAGATCTAATGCTATGCATAGCTCCACTTCTAAGGAGACGTGAAATTGTTCCATGATGTAAAAAACAATAAAGAGCATTTTAAATTATTAAGAAATGTAGATTTGTCATTCTGTTTCAGAACATTGAATCTATGTAATAAAAGGATGGCAGACTTCTTTTATCATGACAGAAATTAAAGGAAGTTACAGACAAGGTAGTAAACGGTGTGGTGATATTATTGTATAATCCTATGAAAACTGTAGTGGTAAAAAAAGACTGCTCAAAGTCTGGTACCTGCTCCCAGAAATGGCTAATAATGGATGCTACAATGATGAAAATGTATGTGCAACTCATTTTCTAATCCTGCTTACGTAGGGACATTACTCTGTGACTTCTCGAGTGAAAGCTGAGACCTTACAGTATTTGATTGAACTGAATGGTATCTTGGTAGGTGGCGATCCATATTTTCTTTTTACAAACTGCTACTGCATGTGTTTATTTCTGGGAAGGTTGTTACTATACAGAGAAAATCATAGAATAAGTGATTTGTGAATATGTGAACCATTTGTTTTCCTTCTTTCACCAACTGGACAGGTAGACTATCTCAGTGTTCATCTGTTCCCTTCTACTCCCCTTTTGTTTCATTATACTTTTCATCAAAAAATAGCCTTTAAGCAACGAGAACAAGTGAGTAGATGATAGACACAGACACTACTATAAAGTATTAACTTACTAGTGTCAGATAATGATAATATTGCAAGTAATTCAAGTATTTCAAGTAATACTTGAAAAACTGAAACTAGCAGGTAGCTAAGAAGCATGGATGGAGTGTGGAAGTTTGCTTGGTTGAAAAAGATAATGTTTTATTTGGAATTTATCATACATTTTAGCACTTTACCTATTCAAATAGTTAACAGGGAGACTGTATTCAGGACAAAAAATTAACTACCAGGGCAAAGAATAAAAATAAAATAAATGGAAAGCAATACCATTTAAAATCACAGAATCATTCAGGTTGGAAAAGACCCTTGGGATCATCGAGTCCAACCATCAGCCCTACTCTGCAAAGTTCTCCCCTACACCATATCCCCCAACATCCCATCTAAGCGACCCTTAAACACATCCAGGAATGGTGACTCCACCACCTCCCTGGGCAGCCTATTCCACTGTCTGACCACTCTTTCTGTGAAAATTTTTTTCCTAATGTCCAGTCTGAACCTCCCCTGTTGCAGTTTAAAGCCATTCCCTCTTGTTCTGTCACTAATCACCTGGGAGGAGAGACCAGCACCAACCTCTCTACAATGTCCTTCCAGGTAGTTGTAGAGAGTGATGAGGTCTCCCCTCAGCCTTCTCTTCCTCAAACTGAACAGTCCCAGCTCCCTCAATCTCTCCTCACAGGATTTGTTCTCCAGGCCCTTCACCAGCTTTACTTCCCTCCTCTGCATTTGCTCCAGCACCTCGATATCTCTCTGGTATTGAGGTGCCCAAAACTGGACACAATACTCAAGGTGTGGCCTCACCACTGCAGAGTACAGGGGGACTATCACCTCCCTACTTCTGCTGGTCACACTATTTCTAATACAAGCCAGGATGCCGTTGGCTTTCTTGGCTGCCTGGGCACACTGCTGGCTCATGTTCAGTTGCTTGTCAGTTAGAACCCCCATATCGTTCTCTTCCAGACAGCTCTCCAGCCACACCTCCCCAAGCCTGTAGCGATGCATGGGGTTGTTGTGGCCCAAGTGCGGGACCTGGCACTTGGCCTTGTTGAAGCTCATCCCGTTGACGTTGGCCCACCAATCCAACCTATCCAAGTCCCTCTGTAGTGCCTCCCTATCCTCATGCAGATCGACACTCCCGCTTAACTTGGTGTCATCTGTGAACTTACTGATGATACACTCTATGTCCTTATCAAGATCATCAATAAAGATGTTAAACAGAAATGGTCCCAACACTGAGCCCTGAGGAACACCACTTGTGACCGGCTGCCAGATGGATTTAGCTCCATTGACCACCACTCTCTGGGACCGTCCACCCAGCCAGTGCTTGATCCAGCAGACCGTTCGCTCATCCAGGCCATGATCAGCCAGTTTTTCTATGAGAATCCTATGGGGAACTGTGTCAAATGCTTTTGGAAAATCCAGGTAGATAATATCCACAGCTTTTCCCTCGTCCAATAGTCGGATCATCTTGTCATAGAAGGAGATCAGGTTTGTCAGGCAGGACCTGCCTTTCATAAACCCATGCTGACTAGGCCTGATCCCCTGGTTGTCCATTATATGTCTTGTAATGGCACTCAATCAGCAATGTCTATCGGTTCTGTTTCATTTAGAAAGCTTGGATTTTGATTGCACTGCAACTGCAAAACATTAAGAATAACTTGTCTAAGTCACGTGTGTAGAGCTGAATAGAGTATACTCTGATTTGATCTTTTAAAGGCATTTACCTTAAATCATATTTTTCATATATACATATATGAGCCCATCAACTACAATATACCTTAACATGTAAGCGACATCTTGTAATGAACTGCTTAAATCAATTTGTAAGTTGATGTTGTATCCAAAGCACAGTTTCCTGTCTTCAAGCCCGACCTTGCAATTTTTATGATGTTCTCTACTTCTTCTAAATAAGTATGTGAAAAAAAAGTTCTGATTAAATTAGCTATCTAGGATAAAAATCTACTCTCATGATGTTCTTAGTGTTTTAATGAAGTTTGAAGCAGAGAAAAATCTGGAGAAAATGGTTGACAGTAATTCTTAGCTACATCCTTCTAGCAAAATATGTGTTTAATCAGTAAAATGCTGATTTGGGGAGCTCACTAAGTGCTTCACTGAATCTGGAGAGAAACACAGGTAAGTACAAAAGCCTACTAAGATTTCGATGACCAAAACCATCTCCATAAAGGCAAATATGTTTTTTCAAAAAATACACCCGTAATAATGGAGAATGTCCTTCTTGCCAGGAGCAGTTAAAGAAGCAAAACTTATGTCTTTTGGCAGAAAGAGGTTAGATTCTGCTAAACATCTAGTCCAAGATGTGTGTAAAGGCTCACTAGGGACTATATATCAATCAGCTATCCTTTATTTCTAAGACAGAGGAAATACAGTAGCTCTTGAGCAGCTTTTTTGTTTTGTTTTATTACTCTCAGTAGAAATATGTCTTTAACTTTGGAAAATGTAAGCATAAAGAAGCTATTATGGATACCAATAGGCCAGCCACATGACTGCAAGTATGTAGTAAGCAGACAGAAATGGATATACAAACAGTAAAACTAAACATAAATCTAACAGAGGAGGATTTAAAAAACTTTTTATTTTGGTAAGCATCAGTGCCTCTTCAAACTGTCACAACTATCCATTGCCAGAAAAATAATCAGCTCCTAACAAAATCTTTTCCTCTGTACACACTGCTACTTTCTTATGAATGTGTGAAGTTACCTATTTCTCAAAAAGAAAGAATAAAAGGAGGTATTCAGGCACTGCACTTTTCTCTCCTAGAAATGGCAGAAATATTTTTGAAATATCATGCTGCCATTGCTGGCTAGAGATGTGAGGCAGACACATTCCAACTTCAGTAGATTTAGTAGAACTGACCATCAATGAATAAAATAGTACTAACTTAAGCTGGATAGAATGTATGTCCATTGTTATTCCACTGAAACTGCTGCAGAAGAAGAAAACTCTTACATCAGAATATTCTCCATAGGAATTTGTTTCAGAATTGAATCCTCACTAAAACAGTGCAACTGTTTTCTTCTATTGTGACAATAAATAAGGATGGGATTTCCCAGCCTTCCTAGGCTCCAGAGTTCATTTCAGCTGATTAGGCAACTGGAAGTGTTATGGAAATTCATCTATTCAACTTTTACCATATAACAAAACCAGTTCAAAAATTAAAACTGTGAAATCTATGCTCAGATTTTAGGGAAGATCCAGACAGAACTATATGAAAGAAGTACACAGTTCAGTATATTTACATAGCATCAAAGAATTTAAAAAAACAAACAAAAAAGAGAAGTTCTCTAATTCCGCTCTGATCAATTTGGAACAATAAAAATGCTATAATATAATCTTATGGGAACTCAGAACTTTTCTTCTTTACTGGTCTGACATGATATTTATGGGTCTCAAGATGATAATTTTGCATGCCAGCCAAAACAAAAATCTGACAACCAAGTTGCATTTCTCTTCTGCTTCCTACATTCTTACCATATGACCTTGCATTTATAAAGATCTTTAATAACACATAAGGCATAAAACTTTGTACTTTCTATAGTGTATTGGTCCTATATAAACATTGGTCAAAAATCACATAACGCATATATTGCCAACAGACAGCTACTGTTAGAAAGATTATGATATTTCACCTACTCTGTAGTATACATACAACCACATTTTAACTAAGGTGAAGATTTTTCCTCATTTTTTCTCTCCCTTACTGGTCACTGAGACAAAAGTATATACAGCATATGACAAAATAAAAGATAACTTTTTCAAATTCTCAGCATTTACCCTCTCTCCACTTGAGCTCAAATTTAAATGCTTGTCCATTGCTACCTCAATAGTATGATCTCATGCCTTGAACTTTCAAAAAGCATGGTTTGAATTTTTCAGTACTTCCTCAGAAACCTTTTATGAGATACTGCTTTAGATCACTCTTGAAGCACATTTCTATTAAGAAACTGGAAATTGTCTGCAAACTAAATTTCCACAGGCTTGTTTGCTGTTTTCCTTTGTGATTATGTGTATAATAAAAATAATAAACTTCCCGAAGAAGGGTTTCAGCAACCTAGAAGCCTGGTAGTGAACTTTCTGATCTAGGCACTCAGTAATCCAGTTTGCTTGTAACTCAGTTTGGTTATGAGCAGAGACTATAATCTAATAGTTCTTTGCAATGTATTTTCAGAGATGAGATCAGAGGTGTTAGCTTTCTGAAAGAAAAGTAACCTTTTCAATAAAAAATTAAAATATTTAACAAATAATATCTATCCTAAAGATATGTTTAGTTTAAACAAATATTCTTGATTACAAGTAGCATAAAGCAATATCTGCAGTCACTCTGGGATCTTAATTTCTCTTAAAATAGGAAATTAGCTTTCCACAGAGGTATATTTCAAGCACTGAATAACTCTATCTTCTTGTCTTAGCAAAATCCCATTCCTGACTACAAGTGACATAAAAGACTGATAATGCCCTATGAAAACCTGAAAAATGTGTAAACTGTGGGATTCTATGAAAAAAGATATTGTATTAAGAAACACAGAATGATTACAAAAGACATCATTGATGTATAAAAGCTGTATGAAATTATAGTAGTGAAGGCAAATATCCAAATAAATTGTGATGCATATTTGAATATGCTACCCAGTAAGTAATGGTGTCTGAGGGAGCTAGAGCTCTGGAGCTAGAAATCCACACTATGAATATGTCTAAACATGTATTTAAAATTAAGCACAGTAACACAGAAGTTATTACTTTGGAGACAAAACAAAAATAATCAATCTCTTCTTTGCAGTTTTCTCACAGCTGTTATTTTTCATATTCTTTCGTGAAAGCAGTTTAGCATAATTAAATGAAAAGGAATTCAAACAATTGTCTAAATTTTGCAGTCAGTGTCACCACTAGTAGCCTTCAAGGGCTGGCAGATTAGTAGCACAGTTTCATTTGTGGCATGTTGCCTACAATTATTACTGCTTAAGAAGAAATGTTACATTCTAGTTGTTTACATCAGAAAGTGACAGTCTCCACAGTGCAGGGATAAAATCATCCTTTTCAGTGCTCAACTTGATAAGCCTGGGGTCAACAGCTGCTGTTATTTCAGCTGTTTGTCTTTAAATGTGTACTTTTTGGTACCTCAAGATGCCATTTCTTCTTCAAGCAGGCCCCAAAGCTCACAAAGTCATCCTTCAATGTAAAGAATATAAATTCCTAACTGGTACTAAACTAAATAAATAACCACTAGCCTTCTTCATCTGGAGGTAGTTGATAATGTGCCGAATCTAAACCGCAGACAGTCACTTTCGTGTTTTAGGGTGCTGTAGTGTTATCTTGTACTATCTGGTGCTAGATAAAAAAGGGAAAAAAATATTGAAAATATAAATTTAAAATACAAAAAGCCTCTGATTATCTTTTCTACCACAAACAGAAAATCACTTTTATGTGTCATATTTGAATACACAAATCACTTCCTTATTTCATGTCCAAGCAATCGCTTTCATATTCCTGAAGGCTGTAGGAAAGGATACAGTTTTCACCATCCAGATCTCATCACTGCTAATAATCAGTTCATTTGAACTGAATCTCCCCTGAGGAACATCTAGAATTAATTAGAACTGATCAAACAGCACAAACTGTAATTTGTTGATGCTTTAGCAAATATATTTTATCAGTTAGCTCCATAATAGTGATAGGGCATGTTATTTGTTTGTAAATACTTGGACAGCTACCACTTTATTTATAAAAAACACTGATGACTTGTGAATTTCTGCATAAATTTTGATTAATTTCCATATCAATGATGCATTATATATTATTCTTTATTCCTTATTCCTCAACAGTTTTTTTCTTCTAAAAATTTAGGCCGCCTAATGACTAAGCAAATACAATGCCATGTGATTTAAGGGACAAATCCCATAACAGGAATACTGAAGAGCAAACAATTAAAGACATAACCACGTCAAAATTTCACAAAGAAAATTCTGGATAGTATTTTCATATTGCACAGCCAAGATAAATTAATGTTGCAGGTAACACACTGTCAGGAACAATTGAGGATGTTCAGGGGACTCTAAGTCCTGTTCATTCCTTTTACATACAAAAACATTCATCAGTGTATCATGTAACTCATTGTGTATCTATACATACATGAAGACGCTTCGGCTTTTGGGGGGCATAAGTTTTGGGGCAACTAGTGTAACCATGCATAATGCTGTGCAGGAATGCACAGTCTGACCTACAACAGATAAATAAATAGCTAATAATAGCGATAATGACAAGTAGGCAGATAGTAAAGGCATGCAGAGAAGATGGTGGTGTTGTCACTATAATAATAAGCTCTTCTGTAAAATTCAGAACCTATTCATAAGCAATGTTTGTCAGCCTTTAGACTAGCATAGATATTCACAAATATTAAATATTAATATTTTAGATGTGTTGTTACAGTTGTTCTCTGACTTTTCTACAAGACAATGAGGATGACAGAAACCCACTCATGAAGATTATTTTGTTGCACTCAAGACGTATAGCTATTCAAAACACAAGGGGTCGGTAACTGCCTACAAACAGACAAGCCCCCACTGGTAGCTACAGCAGAAAGACATTGCAACATTATTATTTAAAGAGACTTTTGCTTTCCCAGGTCACAGCCACAACAGACGAAGCGTGAGGGAGTGCCTGAATGGTAATCTCCTCCTCCCTCCCTTCCCTTGACTCACTCGCTCCCTTTCTCCCTTGGATCATGACAACCAGCAGGTTCTGAAAGCAACCACGCCAATTCTGCTTGCTAAATATTGAAATAATAAATTTGGGGACTCATATAAATTACAGTATCTGCTAGCTGGAACCAATGGATCAGAAAAGGAGGGAGGTAACAATATGCTGACAGACCATAGATTAATGTCATCGTGCTGCTTAAACTTCATCAGATCTATGTGCTTCAGAGGTTAAAAAAATTGCAAGCTAAGACAGTAATATCATCTTACTGTGTTAAAGACACCTATTAGTCATGTCCCAGGCAAATAGGGATTTATGACTCAGACATAATTCTTCCAAATATGCCTGCTGTTCATAAAAGGCAGAGATATATTACTCAAAAATAACATTGAGACAGGAATAATTTTACACTTCACTTTGCAACATTGACGTTCCTCCAGAACTTATAGCAAAATCTCCACGTTTTATGAATAGGTTTCTGCCAATACTATAGATTTATTGCTACAGCTTCCAAATCAGGTGAATTTCTCAGTCAAACAGAAGAGGAATAATTTCAGATAGAAGATAAAGATACATGTAGATCTTTGTTTCCTAAACAACTGTAGACTAAGGATAAATCAAATTACACAGAGTTTTAGGCTGGAAGAGACTTTTAAGATCAGGTCCAGCCATTAGCCTAAGTCCACCACTAAACCATATCCCTAAGCACCACATCTAGACATCATTTAAATACCTCCAGGGATGGTGACTCAACCACTTCCCTGGGCAGCCTGTTCCAGTGCTTGACACTTTCAGTGAAGAGATTTTCCCTGATACCCAATCTAAATGTCCCATGTCACAACTCCAGGCTGTTTCCTCTTGTCCTACAACTTCCTACTTGGGAAAAGAGACCAACAGTCACCTCACTAGCTTCTTTCAGGTAGTTGTAGAGAGCAATAAGGTCTTCTCTGAGCCTCCTTTTCTCCAGGCTAAACAACCCCAGTTCCCTCAGCCATTCCTCACAAGACTTGTTCTCTAGACCCTTCACCAGCTTCATTGCCCTTCTTTGGACACGCTCCAGCACCTCAATGTGTTTCTTGTAGTGAGAGGCCCAAAACTGAACACAGTATTCAAGGTGCGGCCTCACCAATGCCAAGTACAAGAGGACAATCACTTCCCTAGTCCTGCTGGCCACACTATTTCTGATACAATGTCACATAGCCTCCTTTAAAATCCCCATTTTGTTGAAACAACTTGTACTACAATCAAAGTACATTCCCAGGACCTTTCCCTAATGAGTCTTCCAAATTCCAGTTCTGGTTTGTTTCTCCTCGAAGAGTGTGCATTTTAAGAGTGAAATTAAAAATGTACATGTAGGAAGAGATACACAGCTGCTGATTAGGTCTGTAACGTAACAAAACATGGACAAATGTTCTTTCACCAAACTGGTGTGACCAGTCCCCAGTACATGCAGTGTGATCCCCATGGCAGGCCCTGGATATCGGAGACCTGCACAGACTGCTGAGGGCGCAGGGGTACATCCTCTACCTGCTACATCAGCCCTGGTCTCCTTCTTATGCCCTAGGGCACACACATATACCTGCACTTATTCATGGACACTGTTATTATTTTATGAGTAGATCATTAGTATGGCAGCAAAATAAAACTCTTTTGAAGTTCACTTCCATCTACTTCAGATCACATCTTTAGGAGAGGGTTTGTTCCTTTTTAGAAATCACAAATTTGAAATGGCTTCACCTTCTAATAAAGAAAACTGTCTTTTTGTTTCAGATGCCAGAAATGATGAATTTCATAGATCTGCTCCTTCCTCAACACTTTTCTGTCCCTCTCCTTAATAAACACCAACCAACAGTGAAGGATAATCCCTAAGACACAACCACACAGCTGTGCTTGGCTGATCTCTTGGCTGTACAGGACACTCAATGGATGTGGATAAATGCTATTCTGAGATTTAAAAATACTGCTATCTGATAAAATTTGGGAAATTATGTCCATAAATCAACACTGTGTCATTCTTTATTTATCCCTCTTAAACAGCTGTTGTCCTTAAAGAATGTCACTTGTTCAGTTAAGAAGCAGAAATACCATGTAAGTGATATTTATCTGAGGAGAAAACAGATAAAGTAATACCCAGAAAGATCTCATGAGGTATCTTAGTGGCTAAATTTTGGTTTAACATATTTCTGTATTTCCTAGTCAAGATCTTTGACTGAGGTACATTAGTACAGCTCTTAAAGCTTAGAGTTAAGTACTACCTTACTAGCAAAAAGCCTATACAGTGCATTATTTTATGTAAGGTGTTCTGAATCTATTTCAGTGATCTAACACCAAAAATAATCCTCATCTGTGACAGTGTTTCACAGGTCTATACCAGTTTTAGTCCACCACAAAGGCTAAAAATTGGTGAATTGATCTGGCTTACAATCCAAACAAAAAACATAATGACAGAGATCACGATCACTGTGCTGATTTCCCAAACTGCCACAAGGTCCCTAAGTTACTCAAAGTGCCATCAGATGCACAACTAAATGCAATATACAGTCAAAGGTGAAGCCTAATGAAGAACAATGCCACTGCTGCATCAGTTTCCTTCTGCTGAAATCTTCACTAGTGTCAAGCATAATTTGTGCCCAGTGCTAATGGCAACACTCTATTACAACCTCTTGTATAGTATTTCACACTTGAACTGGTTGAAAACTTAGAAAACAGCAGAATTTGAACAACAGTTAACATCAGGTAAAAATATACCAAGAGCTGCCTGGCTTGACCTGCTGCATACTGTGGAGGTTGATACAGGCTATGGGATGGGGGAAGTGCATCAGTCTTCACTTTGAAGGGCTGTGTCAGTGTCCTCGTTGGTATTTGGTGGCCTGCAGTGCCCCTTTGGCCCAGCCCAGCCCAGCCCAGTCCAGCCAGGTGCATGGTGAGAGGGATCCATGACAGGCCTTGGCAGGGGCCTTCTCCCATGTTTGGGAACTGCCTCAGGGCCCTCAGCACCAGCCATGGGCCTCCCCACCCTGAGTGCCTGTCTCATCCAGGCACCTACCTCATTGCTGCCACCACTGTCTCGCCTGGACATCACCGGACAACAGCTTGTGGGCCACGACCATGCTCAGCTCTCAGGGGCACGGTGGGACTGTGCCCACCAGGGAGGGTAGAGGAGGGCATGGTCATGCCAGCCTGGGGGCAGCTGTTGGCCCATGGCCCATGCTGGCCCCTGACACTTATGGAGCAATTTTCCCCATTAAGTTTATATGTCATCTACTAATTAGCCCAAGTCAAAAACATCACATTTTTTACAGCAAAGAACCAGTATGTGGTGAATCCTCCATGAGCCTGTTGTTGTGCTGGTATGTCTCCAATTTACTGACTAGCTCCCATTCAAACCAGTCCTCAGCAAGGTCAAAGGTTCAGCAAGCACAGCCAGGCTGGGTATACTCATGTGACCTCTCATAATTTTGTAGGTACAAACCTCTCCTGTCTGTTGTCTGAGTCTCCTGTCTGTGACTAGCACAGAGTCCAACATACTTCCATAAAAATTCAAAAATCAGGTTTTAAATTCCCTCATCCACAATCAGACAAAATAATGTAACATGCTGCTTGAATTTTGCTCTTTGATAATGTAGTCATATATTTGTTATCACAGCATTAGCAGTCCCAAGTATTCAGTATCAGCTTTCCTCCCAAAATCTCAAGACTGTTTTAAAAGTGATGAAAAAAAGGATGGCTTTACAGTTCTGCAGATTTCTTTCGTAAAATGAAAACAACGTCAACAAACCCAAATGCAAAGTCAGGATATACTTTAGGTATGCTTTCATTTGATCATCCAACACTTCAGGGCCTAAAAGTAATTTAAAAATTAACAACAAATTTTCCCAGAAAATAACCAATCTGAAAACCTGAAAATTTCCCAAAATCATGATTCCAGGAGGGGGGGGGAGTTGTTTAAAGAAAATATTGAAAGAGTTACAATATTGCCCTGGAAATATATCAATGATATTTTTTGCAATTTTTGTAATCTTGCAGTCTAGAATCACCTTTTACAGTCAGTAATGGAAGTTACAGAAATCTGGTCAACCACTCATGTGAAGAAGCATGGGAGGACACTCAAATTTTGCATACTTCTACTGAAGTAGCTCAGAGTCCTTACCCTGTTCTTCAAGGAATATGAACTTAAAATGTTGTGTCACTGTGACAAAGTAAATATCTGCAACTGCACTACACTTCCAAGTTTATGATGAACTGCAAACATTTATTTAAAACCCTCTTCAGGGTCTTGCTTTGTAAGAAACCACAGTAGAGCACTGTGGTCGATGGATTCAACAAACTCTGTAACTAGCAATTACAGAAGACAAAATGGAGTGCCTTCCTCTATACTATTTAGTTGCTGAATGTTTTTTTCCTTCCTACACTCTATTTGTTACTCTTCAAAGCTGCTATTTGCATTTACAGGACCATATTAGTGCCCTACAAATAAAAGTTCGACTGCATCCATTAATTGATATATTTTAGCAAATAATCAAGTTAGATCAAGGACCTAAAATATTACATGATTTGGCTGCCCTTCTAAGTCCACAGGACCCCTGAAACCCTGTGCTGCACTTCCTCGAACCATCTCTACCTCGATAGGAATCTTCCAGTTCTCTCAGTCAATCTGGTGAAGCCACTGTGCAAGACTATAAAGTGATATGAGCTATTAACCACCCAATTAACCATACAAAGCTATTCAGCCTTCCATCTTCTCTCCAACACTATCTGCCCCCATCTGTTTCTCCTTCCATGCTTTTTGTAGGTATTTTTGACAGTGCAAATTAGGATAAAGATAATTTTTAAAAATTAGTGAGAGGAGAAGGGAGAGAGAGGAATGTTCCTTAAAAAATCCCTTACTGGGTATACAAATGGAAAAAAAAGGTAGTTTGCCTGTTGCCTGCCTGAAAGGCTTTTATCCAACTAATTTTCTCGCTGCAGGGGGAAAGCAAAATTGGCATGCACTTCTCTGGCACGAGCCTGAGTGCCCTGACTGTCAGCCCCTCCTCTTCCTCCTGCAGGCTGACTGCCAGCTTGTCACTGCCTGTTCTGGGGAAGCTGGGAATACAGAAAACTTGAGGAAAAGGTTGAGACTGAGACCTCCCATTCACCTTTTACCTGCCAGTTAAAAAATAAATTTAAAAATTTAGGAGTTTATTAAAATTAGCAAGAGAAGAAAGGGTCTGGTAGAAGAAAATCTAATTGGTTTTAAGGTGTCTGAGGCTCACTAATGACTTCAGAGAAAAATGTTATGTAGATTTACTTCCTTAGAAAAAATGACATTATTTTTGTTAAAGTAAATAAACAGATACTTAATGATATTTTGATATGGATTCAAATTAACATGATAAATTAACCAAGTGTATTATCCTGTATTTACTGCCAGGTCCAATATATTATATACAGAGAATTAATAAACATGAACATTTTCTGATTTGGAAAGGAAAAAGGACAATATTTTTTTTTTAACAGTTCCCTAAAGTTATATCTTAATATCATCATTTTGTGCCTATCGTATCAAGACTGTAACCATTAATTTGTCTGAACTTTTATTTATTTTATTTATATAGTTATCACGCATATGGCTTGCCAATATGACTCCCTAAAGTAACTTTTGTGTGGCTGTTCTGAAAGACTTAATGAATTTAACAAACGTACAAAGAACAATCAAAACTTTAGGAAAAGTTGACACTGACCAAGTTTTGTTTACTCTTCTAATTTCCAATCAGTGAGGTGGAAAAGTTCCTAGAGGCAGAGCAGATCAAGTGGAAAGAAATACAGTGTCTCACGTGGTGAATGTGGAAAAGTTAGTAGTTTTTCAATTGAGAATGGATTAAAGAAAGTGTTGGCAGTCAGTGGCTTAACTCACTGCTGGGGTGAATGAAGAAATCAGTTAGCCCTCTGATAAAATCTGGAAAGTGGCAGTTCCACCCAGCTCATCCCGGTGTGCTGTCCCCTATTTGATTTTTCAGGTCACGAACAGTTTCCGTATGTTGGACTTCTGATATTAACTATGGAAATGGACAATGAGTGTGAGAACAGGCACCAGTAAAACATGCAGTATGTTATGCTTTAAAATGCCTTTTTCCTGCCATTGTCTTCAGGTTGAGCGGCTGCCTTAGTGGGGTTAAATGCATGCATGCTTTGTATGAAGCTTCCTCCAGCTAATGCATGTCACTATTCAATCTTTGATCATCCAGACATTTAGAGCTGAGTGACAGAGATGGCTCAGTGAGATTGTTGCTGCTCTGAGCTCCTTATCATTATTCTTACTTGCTTATCCTCATAGCTCATATGCAATACTGCTTGGCATAAGACCAGAATCTGTGTGTGTGCTGACTTAAGGGAACCTTTCCAGCTTCAGCACTGGCTGCACACGATCCACTCTGTACAGTTTTTACTTCCCAATGAGGTTATATTGGCACATTGTGGAAACAGCTGTTCAAACTGCTATCTTTCACTCCTTTCCCTAGAGGTTTCTGTCAAGTCCATGACAATGTTTACAGACTATGTTGCTTACACCTTCCTTGCTTGATTCCTGAGGTTTGTCCCTGTGTTCTGATGCTCCCAATATCTGCTGTACCCTTTTATCATTCATAATAATGACTCTTAAGCAGAATTTCTCTTTTGAAGCTGTTTTAAACAGAGTTAATCTAGAACTCTGAAGTGTCAACGTGTTGACAGTCATATATTGAGTACATTGTATCAGGAATCTCTTTAAATCTCTTGAGGTTTTAACCTATGCAACTTTATATGATTTGTGGCCCAGTTTCCCAGGGAACTGATAGTGAATCAAGTTACTGCGGCTTACCAAGCATCAGCTGAGCTACCTTTCATATACACTGTATGTTCTTACCTTCCAACAAATGTGATATAACAAGATTTATCTGAACTCTTTTACTATGGGTTAAGCTATACTATATATGAATTAAGTGTGCAAACACATGCCCTTAGTTCAGTTCCTGCTATATTTTGACTGCAAGTGTCAACATCTAACAGAGTAAGTATTTGCTACCATGTTAGTGAAGGGGAAGGGGAGAGAATATTTGAGCAAGAGCTCCCTTGCCCTGAGAAAGAGAAAGCCATCAGCAAACTGAGCCTTTTGGTCTACACTGGGGAAGCAAGTACAAAGAGTACATCGGGGAAGAGGCACGTCACAGTTCCTGTCAGCCTGCGGCACAGTCACAAATGTGGCTGAGTGTACTGGAGCTAAGATTTACAGCTCTATCCTGAAGCTTATTTTTACTGCTAGGAATGTCACACAATAAGAGGTGGAAGAATACTATTGTTATTCCTTCTGTAATGATATTTCTTTCTATGTATATATTTTTTATTATTGGGATTCCATGAGCCATACATTATATTATTGCGGAGTACCCAACATATAAAATGTATGTTAATTTATAATAGGTAAACAAGTAATGGTTACATAAAGTATAATCTAGAATGAGGATTTTAAGATCTCCTGTCTGGTCACTGCAGTCTTGATTTATATAAGTACTTGTGATTTTGTATAGCGTTTGCTCAAGGCCAGTGCAGGAAGAATTTCTTCTCCATTCATCTGCTGTCTAGACAGGCATACTTTTAAAGCTGTACGAGCTGTTTCTGGGTTTCCCTGCTAATGACTGTATCAACCTTGTTCCAAAAGAACTGCAGTGAACTTCAGTGACATTTATTGCAAGCATGACATCATTCCAAACATTTTATGAAATTTTAATAGAATGATATTTTACTGATCATCTGTAAGATGATTAATAAAACATCAGCACCGAAGAGGCAGTTAGGTAAATGTTTGACTTTAGACAAGGTCTAGCATGTGATTAAAAGAACATTACTAAAAGGAGGTAAAATAAGGCCTGCATATTACATTGGGGTTTTTTAATGAGTCTTTTGCGGAGTTATGAATTTAGCCCCAGCAAACCCTGGATATTTCCTTCTAGTATATATTTTCTATAGTAATACTCACTTTGGAACTAACATAGTGCATATTCAAGTAATATCCACTGTAAAAAAAAAAAAGTCTTTTTCATCCAAAGATTAAGTGACAATTTAAATACATCTAATTCTATGTATGCTTAAGAGAAGCCTTATAAAAGGAATGGAATCCTTTATGAGATTCTAACCCATGTTCATCTGTTAGTACCTACCATATAGGCACAGGATGATAAACACTAGGATCTTAATCTACTTGATAAAAACATCATTAAACCTCAGCTATGTGCAACAAGGCAAAAAAACCCAGTTGTCTTTATTTTGGTTTCTCCTAATTTTTAACACTACCTAAAGAAAAATTCATTAGCAGCAATCCTGAAAACTGTTATATATTCAAAATAGTTTTTATAGCTAGCATATATCTGAAAGCTACAGAAATGTTAAGAATTCTCATTTATTTTCTTCATCTATGTTAAAAAATAATTTGTTTGATCAGCCTCTTATTAACATGCATTTATTTTGTTTGAACTACAAAACAATAATCATGCGTTACACAATTTCAGACCAATATGTAACAACTGCTTCTTTTTATTAAAAGAATTTGTTATTCTTTGTTTCTCTATCAATAAAACTGAGAGCTCTCTAAATTTCCAGAATAAGTGTATCACACATCCAGCTCCCAGTAATAATTAGGTTGTCAATAACACCTTTCCTTATGTCCATTTGACTGTAAACTGAATCTGACAAATATCGTGGTTTTCATTTAGCTTTAGCAGGCAAGTATTTAAATTAGTATTCAAAGAGTTACTTCAGTAATTGTTTTAGTTGCCATCAGATTCTAAGAATAACCTATTTTTTTCTCATGAATTAGAAAAGAAATCTCCATAGATGTAGTCAATGCAATGGTAGTGATATTTTTGTAGTGCTCAGCTTGATACAGAATCACTTAAGGCAGATTTGGATCAGCAGATACATTTTTGAACAAAATACCATTCTCTGACTCATCATTCATAATAATATACAACCAGGAAATTCATAGATTTAGTTACTATATTTTAGCCCAGTAGGTCACAGAAGTCACCTATTAAGTCTCATAAATAGACTTTTCACACATGACATTTTTCATATAGTGCATGTAGACTTTTTTTTCCATCTATGATATTCTATTTGAACTTCTTATTTGCCAATGGAGTTATACCTACACAGAAAGGAAACTGTAACAGAAATGATTATGGAGGGAGAAATCTTAAGAGCTTTATAAAATTCTGGACCTTTGATTAGCCATGACTGTTAGTCCTTCCTTTAGATAGGTTGAATGAATTGATTTATACTTCATATAATACACTGTTCACTGGGATATCTTTACAAGATCCTCTACATATGTGGTCATTTGTTGTAATTCACTACTTACTCAGACTACTCCTGTCAGAGACATTAACATTCAGCTTTAGCTCTACATACAGAGCTGAGGTTCTCACCAACATCTGCAGAGATACCTGTATCAGGGAGCAGTCTGAGAAGGGTTATATCATAATTAAACTGTACAGCTGGAGCATGGGTTGAACTTGTTTGAGGAGGGAAACCCAAAATTTTCCCAGGAAAACTACATAACATCTCTGTGCTTTGCTGCCCCTTCAGTAGACCTGACATTAAAAACAAACAAACAAACAAACAAACAACCATGTGTTCAAGGCACTTAACTACAACAGAGTGATGACGAAATAAAAACCTGTCATGCATGTGAGTTGTTCCACTGGAGGTAGCTCTGCATGCCTTACCTACTCTCAGGCTTCAAAGCATAACAAAAATAACCATAAGGCTTGTCCTCCAGAAGAGGAATGTCACATCTGAGAAAACTAATTCTGACTGTAGCAAGTAATACACACTGACCCCCTGACTGCTAGCACTGTAAAGCCTCACATAGACGAGAGGACAACTCTCACAAGAACTTTTAAGCCAGAAATAGCGTATACCATATATATATACACACACACAGATATTTATATGCAACCATATAGATTTAAAAAAAGTATGAATCCATACAGATCTACAATTATTATTGGTATGAACGCAGACGAAACTTGAACCATATTTTTATATCCATGCACACGTTGCGGGGAGAGCTGCAGTTTGCCTTTAATTTAAAGGTACAGCACCACCTGCTGTTAGCATGTATCATTATATGTAAGCACTGATTTCATGTATTCTAGTTCATTTTAGTTGATCTTTCTTGGAAGCTTGTATAGTCTACAGGTATTCTGGTAGTATCACTAAAGTCAGGATGACATGTCTAAATTGAGACAGAGTAGTTTTTGCCAAATAAAATTCATTATTTCGATTTGGATAGGACAGAAATGAATGCAGTGAATGAACTCGTTAGCATGTGTATGAGATTTAATTTGATCTTGAGAATGATTTACAATAGTAATTTGACTCATGAATGCAAAAAAAACCCAGTTCCAAGCTTAGGTAAGATCTGACAAAAAGGAGAATTTTCAACATATTTTCATATGGAAAGTAACTTAATGTTTCTAGAGAAGTTTGTCTTATGTTCTCTTAAAAACAATGTTTGTAAATATTTACTTCTTAAATTAATAACTGTGACATCTTACTATAACACAATGTCCATCACTTAAAAATTATTTTTATAAACTAATTTTATAATTTAAAATGTAATAATTCTGGATGCAAACTATATTCACATTCATACACATTTCTTAATACTTAAATACCTATTATGTAATGAGTATAAAATTTCACTGATATACTTTAAGTTAGCATTGTTGAAATTTCAGACTATTTGGATTGTGAGCTCTACACAACAAGGATTACCACTTTATTATATGTTTGCTTAGGGTCTTCCATAATGGGAACCTGGCCTGGCCTCAGTTTCACATCAGGAAAGAAAAGTAAACCCAATAATAACCAAAAAGTGTTCAGCCCTATTAATCAAACTTTCCTAAAACTTCTAAATCCAGTCTCTAGATCAGCTTCATAACCCCTGACAAAGAAAACACAACTTGCCTGCCCCCATTAAGTGTAGTGGAATATCACTTAACTTTTCAACACTGCTAGAAGGATGACAATTCAGTACACTGATAAACCAGAAGCTAGCCAAATAGCATCTCTGAATTAAAATAAAATTTTGTTATTTCATTTTTTCAAGCTTCTATCTGAAATTTCAGGTAGGTAAAATCAGTTAATTTTGCCAGGTTCTCACGGGAAGAAATTAAACTCCCTCAGTGAAGAAATGATGGAGTACCTGATAACCCAAACTCTTCAAAAGGGCTTTTTGCTTGAGTCCTGATAATTCCCAATTCAGAATGCATTTCTTTTTTTTGATTATCAATGTATTTTAGCTATATCTTTTTAAGTGCCCTCCTGTTTCGCTAGTCACTCAGGATTACTACCATCATCACTATCAGCAAATGTAATAAAGCCCGCTGAAGTTGCAAGTACTGTATACTTAGTGCATGTGCTCAGTGTGAGAGAGAATTGGCAGGATACAAGCTGACCTGTGCCAACACCGTTATTAATTCTTCAGGTAGTGCTAGTAGCTTCAGGCTACAGAAAAATAATTTACTTAGAAAAGCAGTAGGGACTTCTGTAAAACCTTACAAGGTGAACAGCCATTTTTAGTTCTAAATACAGACAGACGGTAGTTTCCAGGGAATAAAGCACATAAATCTCAAAGTAGCAATTTATTACCTAGTGCTTTATTAGTGTATCTTTTGTGGAATTATATTTATTACTATGCGTATTTTAAAATCTTGTTAGGAAACTGCTAATTTTCATTGCCTGCTGTTCTAAGTATCCTCCCTGGAAACTGAAGGCTGCACTAGAGAACTTCCTGAACTTTGCAACCACATAGAATTGTAGAACCTGTGGAGATACACCCCATACAATAGTTTTAAGTTTGAACCTTTTCTCATAATTCAGAAATAAGACAGCAGTGAATCGGACATGCACATAAAGTGAAACAACTAAATCAGAATTAATTACAGGGAATCTATGTAGAATTCAGCAAATATTTTTGGCTGAGAAAAATTGGGATAAATATAATAATATCAAATACTATTTTTTCAGATGTTCAGAACAAAATCTTTCAGATTTCAACTCAAAAAGTTTGCTTTTTAAAATAATTATTGGGTGGAGTTCTTTTTAGGTAACTTCACAATTAAACACAGCTGATCACAAGTGATACTTATATTAATCCCAAATAACTCTGGGTTTCTATAATTCAGATACCAAACCAAATTATATTCTTCATATAGATCTGGTCAGAAACAGAATTCTCTAGATACAGGTATTCAAAATGTCTGTTTCCCCAGTGTCACTGTATTATATGATTATGACAGTAAGTCTCGTTCAGTGTAAATACACATAACTGATGACAGTCTGAAAGATACAGACTGGCCAGAAGTTAGACTCTGTGGGAATACAGGCAAGAAACAAATTCAACTTCAATGAAGCATTATAAAATCTAAGGTATTTGGAGGTTGCTATTGAAAACCAATGTTCTGCTTCTAGTCAACAAGTCAGACCAAGATGTGCTTTAAGCAGACATGCTAATGGTTAATTAAGATTTTTAGCCATATTTGGGTTTAAATTATTAACTATAGCCAGGGACAGTTTTTCTGAGATGAGCAGACTAATAGGGCTGGAGTCATCAGGTTAACAGCAAAATGCATAAAAAGACATATTTTTAATAGAGCACATGATGAAGGAACAAACACATGAGTCTTCAACTTTCCCCAGTCCAGAATCTTCCCCATCTAAAGAGCAGCTCCACTGAGCCCTGAACGTGGTTGCTGCCATAAACTGCATACAAAATTGGATCATTGTCACATTCAGAAGGTAAGTCCAAACACTATGTAATGGATATGAAGAGTTCTGAACCTTTTTCTTTTGCTAATTTTGTATGGCTGTGTTTTAATTCAGCTTGCTTTTTCTATATACCTGGTTATAGCAATGTAAGAATAGTAAGAGATAACAAAGAGACCAAACCAGGTCATTTGGGTATAAAGCACAATGTAACCTGTAGTATTCAGAACTCATTTGGACGTTGACTTCACAGATGGATATCTACTGAAATCTCAGATTCTCAGAAACTTCAGCCAATATCACAGAAATATTAAATACTCAGCACTTGCTTGTTTTAGGGAACAGCTTAGAAAGCTGTATTGCAAGGTAGTAGTAGGTCTAAGAGATAAACTTGATCTTTATGACTAAAAAATTTGATGACTAATGACCAATCTTTAATTCAGTATCATATCTACAGACAACCAAAGTAGAGATTTGAGGATGAAATTAATGTAGTAGCTTAAGCAGGTATTTGAGCTTCACATGAGCTTTGTATGTATTTAAAATCAAGTGCATTTCAGAAATTTAGTGAAGGCTTGTAAGTTAAGAATTTTGATTAGCTTTACTGATCAAAATCTAAAATACAAACCAATAAACCAAAAATCAATTTTTTCTTGATCAACCAGTATACAGTCCAATAAAAAGGATTTTTTTTTTTTTCTTAATAATAAGCATCACTTTGCATTACAAAAGGAAAAGAAACCTATATCTGGAAGATTTGATGGTCAGGATATGCGTTAAAAATAAGAAAGATTTATTTATTATTTTACAATGGATGAACTTTCATGTTTTCTGGTTTCCTTGCATCTATACATAGAAAGAGATCATCATGTGTTACTATTTCTCAAAGATTGAAGAGTCATGACATGGACAGAAGAAATGGGGGGGTGTGGGAGAGGGGAGAAAAACATGTTTTCTTAAGGTTTTAACTTATTTTTCAGAGAAAAGTATTTTAAAAGAAATTTGAAAGCCCCTCTAAAAGTTGTATGGCAATCTAAATTAAAGTTCAACTCCAAACTTTCCAGGAATAATTTTCAGTATTTTGGTTACTGTGTGGGAAAAAAAAAATGAGTAAAACAAAACCAATTTCTCCGTATAAACAAGAACATTTTTAAAAGATGCAGGTCAGGATTCAGCCTCCCTAGTTAACTCCCTGTGTTTGTATAATTGGTTCTTCTCCCAGTACTGAGTTGCTAATTAAATCTCAGTAGTAACCAACTCTTCAGCATGGATTCTTAGTATAGATGGTTTCATTTACCAAATTCTCTTTGTCCTTGTTTGCCTGTTGCAACTCTGGAGGTTTCCCCACTTCTGATCTTGTTTTCTTTTTTTTTCTTTTACTATCTGACAGAAGAGAAAAAACAACTGGATATCCCATCCTTCATATAAGATAATGATTCTTAGAACTAGCTCTTTCTCACATAATAATACTATCTTTTTTATGGTCAATGTTGCTTTTAGCACACAAGATTAACCCTGTAACCACCTTTGTGTGATTACAATTTCAATTTCTGCATCCCTACAGAAAGAAAAAAAAAAAAAAATAAAAAGGATTTGTGCACTAGAGCAACAGTAATTGAGCTTCTATTGGATTATAAAGTAATCTTCAAACTTTTCTGCCATTATTTCTTTTTAGATTTTTTTCAAATTTACATCTAGAGGAAGACAACTGACTCTGAAATATCTACTTCACAACTAAGGCAACCTTTTCATGAAAATCACTTACAACACTGGTTTACAACATCCATAAAAGAAATGGTGCCAGAGTATTAAAATAGACACTTCCAGAACTATGAAATCTATTTGTGCATTTTAATACATACCAAGTATTCCTCTATAAATTATTCTGATTCTATGTATTATTGAAATGCAGAAGTGGGAGATACCCTGTCTTCTGAAAAAACATGCAGAAATGAAAAACTGTAAATTGCAATACAATTTTAAAGTATATATATGTTTAAATTCTCAAGCAACTCACATGAGATAGGACTCTCTTTGTACAAATTTCAAAAGTATTATCACCTCAATTACAAGAAGAGACAAGAGCATGGAACAAATATCTATGAGTTATTACCTAGGCAGAAATAAAAGAAGCAGAAACCTGATTGTAAGTATGTCAGCTGTATAGTTAAAAATCTTGCATAGTTTTCTGGGTAGCTCTTTTATCGTTAATCAAGTCTTTGTTGGTGTTCTGGAAAGAGCAATTTTGGGTCTTTTTCAAAAGACACATTCTTCCCTCAGCACTTTGTACATATATATACCAGACCCAAATAAAAATAAATTCCACTAGGAATTACACTTTAAAAGCAGGAGCTTCAAAACAGCAAGAGAAATAAGTGATAGTGACTTGTTGGCAAATATATTTCAAAGAATACAGCTGGACTGCAAGAGTTCATGTTAACTTGTCACAGAATCACAGAATCATCTAGGTTGAAAAAGACCTTGAAGATCATCTAGCCCAACCATTAACCTAACACTGACAGTTCCCAACTACACCAGATTCCTAAGTTCTACGTCAACCCCTCTTAAATACTTCCAGGGATGGGGACTCCACCACCTCCCTGGGCAGCCCATTCCAACGCCTAACTTGTTCTGTAGAGAAATGCTTCCTAATATCCAGTCTAAACCTTCCCTGGTGCAACTTGAGGCCATTACCTCTTGTCCTATCACTTGTTACTTGGTTAAAGAGACTCATCCCCAGCTCTCTGCAACCTCCTTTCAGGTAGCTGTAGAGGGCAATGAGGCCTCCCCTCAGCCTCCTCTTCTCCAGACTAAACAACCCCAGTTCCCTCAGCCGCTCCTCATACGACATGTGCTCCAGACCCTTCACCAGCTTCGTTGCCCTTCTCTGGACACGCTCGAGTAATTCCATGTCCTTTTTGTAGTGAGGGGCCCAAAACTGAACACAGTAATCAAGGTATGGCCTCACCAGTGCCGAATACATCAAAGATACATTTTTTTCTTCTTTCTTAAACTCAGCAATTTTACCAGTTTTCAGATATTAACAACTGCTCACAGAGCAACTGCATTTCATTAAACTTATTTTTTTCTGGGCAAGTGAACTTCTAAGAACTATCATGGTTGGAGGTCTGATTCACCTTAACTTCCAAGGAAGGATATATACATTGACGAGGAATGTTTCTTAACTTTTCGTCTGTTTTGTTTGGGTTTTTCTGTTTGTCTTGTTGGGGTTTTTCCATTTGTTCTGGTTTTGGTTTTTTGAGTTGTTTTGCTTTGTTTTTTGGTTTTTTTTTGTTTGTTTGTTTGTTTTTTTTTTTTTTAATTGATAGGAGAAATATGGTACAGCTAAGAAATAAACTAAGCAATTTTTTGCTCCACTATGGGCAAAACCATCTGTGCTGACAACTCTGTGGTCCTCACTGTGCTAATTTAAAGGGGGTCTAATCTGGACTCAAGGAAGGAATCCCTGCTTGTGGATAGAGCACCTGAGGCATGTTTCCAGGATTTATCTTCTGTCTCTTTCACATGAAAAGTCATAGGTTCATGACAGTCTGCCCTAGAGTACAAACAAAAGCCCAGTAAATTGGGGACCATTAGAAGATTCAGTGCAGATGTGCACCCTGGGTCCGAGCTAAAACAGTGATAGAGCAACACCTAAAGACTACTGTAGAACAACAATCAGAATGACAGTGAATACAAATAGCTTGCACCCAGCTTTGCGCACCATATTCAGGTTAATATTTCTGTTTACTACATTTCAGATTTCCAATTTCTTAAAAGAAAAAAGTTATTTTGCAGGGTTTTTAAAATTTTATTTACATAATATAGTCCTATATAACAAATACATAGTTCACTCCTACATAATAAGTATAGATAAAATACATAAAAGGTCTTACAAAATTTAACTGCGTGAAAAGATGGAAAATATTGAAACAATATCATGCAGCACAAGAAAAATAACAGAAAAGAACATAGTGGCTACTGTACCTAATATGTGACTATTTATTTATTTTTTACAAGGATAGAATACATACAAATTGCAGGAATTAGATTTGTGCACTTGCCACTTATGGATATTTTAATCTCCTGTTCTGTTTTGAATCATGGCTTTTTACTATCTGTAATGAATCAGATTCTTAAAGATGTAGCTCTTACAGTCAAATAATTATGTCAGTCAAACAGTAGTGTACCAACTCCTATTTATATTCTGTTAGAAACACAAATTATTAAGGCTAAGAAGATTATGTTATATGTCTAATCTCAAGAGTTTTAGGTCAGTTAATATGTTCTTTGGAAACTAATAATTTTTTTTTTTTTAGGACTGACAACAGCACAATGTTGGAAATGTAACTTACTATCAAACCATCCTTCTGTGGCTTGTGGAAAAAAACCCTGGTTATTTCAGAGTTCTGTGTTTATCACAACAGTACAAAGTCAATGCAAAGAGAAATCTTGCCTTCTGGTCATTTCAGAAAAGATGTCAAGCCACATGATAACCTCTATTACATGATGCCTTCAGATTAGAGCTGGTACTTTATTTTGCCACAGTACTAAGAAATCTAGTGTTTTGATAGCTATTGAGCAAATCCTTCAGAGAAAGAACAGGTTTTGTCTTGTGGCTTACCTACCTATTTGTCTATCTTTTGATAATCTTACTTATGCCTGTATTACCCATCTAAATAAATGTGGATACTCCATTGCTTTCATTCTTTGAAATTCTTTAAAATTTTGAAACATCATCTCAGAGAATAATTCAGCAAAAGGGAACCTAAACTATTGTAGATTAATCTAGATACTGCTGTAATATTTCTCTTTTGCAGACTTCCTTCACACAAATTCCTTCAAAAAAAATTTATGTCATTTTGTTTAATAACAAATTGCAGATGAACTTATGTAACCATGTTAGATGTAATTTATTTGTAATTTCTAATTGGCATTTAGGCTATCTGAAGCAGGGTCTGGGTTTTTTCTTTCTTGTTTGGCTGGTGGGTTTTTTTCTCCATATTTGTACATAGCAAATATCTGTAAATGAATAATTCAAAACCTAAACTTGTGCAACCACCTAAATTTTCAAGAAACATGATATGAAATATATTTTCATGCAAATAAAATGCATTTTACAGAGTTCTGTTTAAAATTCCATCTTAATATGAACCTTTAGAGAATGTTTAAAAATGTATTTTCAGAGATTTCTCTGTCCTCTGTTGACTCTTAAACAAAGTAAATATTTAATCAAGATACCAGGGGAGAAAGCCACCTGGGCAACATAGGCTATTACATTTCATAAAATGTTAAGTAGCAACATTTAAGTAGGGGAAAAAAGTTTTATTTCTGCCATGGGATATTAACACTTTTTATCTGCCTTATATTTGGACAGGTTTCCAACCTACACTTGCTCTTCAAAAACCTGAATATCATGGAATTAGAAAGTGTAGAAGCACTGTCACACTGATTCAGTATGGATATCTGTGAATTATCAGATGCATTGAAGACATTAATTCTTAACAGTTCAGCCTCAATATCAGCTATCATCCACTAATAAAGAAAATAATAGCAATATGGATTAGATATCGGTTTGCAAAATTCTGAAGTCGGCAATGGTTTTCTGTGTGTGAAAAGATTCAGTCTTTGGAGTGAGTGATTCTTAGTGCTAGAGAATTAAGGTTTTAGAAAGCAGATACTGACTGGTAAAGTATGGACTTTAAGGAAATAGTTTAATTGAATCTACTTTTCAAACAAAGAAATTAGGATAAAAAAATCTTTGACACTCCTGGCAGCCACTAAACATCCTCCCCAAGGTACAAAGTTTGGGATGGAGTAACATCAGATGGACTTTCTTCTCTCTTCCAAGTCACCAAAGGAATACCTGAATATCTGCATGCCTTGAAGTAAGACTCAGAGGAAGACATAATGAATACTGAGCAAAGCTATCCAGTACTGATCTTTCCAGTGTCCAAAATAATGAATACTCTTTCTGACCAACACTAAGTGGTTGTGCCATTAATGATTTTATTCCTCTTTCTTCTGAGACAAGCTGAAGTTCTGAAAAATATTACAGGCACCTGCCTTCTTCTTCTTGCTATCATCTTTCTATTTCTTTCCAGAACATCGAATCACTGGATTTGTATACTCCAACTTTTTTCCACTATTAAATTTTCCAAAAATTATAGGTGCTTTGAAAGTGACAGCATACATAGTAAAGACAATAATCTATGTAACTAGGCTAAAATCGTGTTGCTGTTTAGACCTAAGTTGGATAGGTTCTTACATAAGTCTTTTGTGGAAGTGAAAAGTAAACCTAAAATGATATAATAATATTGTGACATTTAAAATGACACATTAAAATCAATATATAACAGCTGACAAACTTATTTGTTAAAGACATTATTCTTACTATTCTTTCAGTAATATTGCATTACTATCTAGGTATAAAGTCTCAAATCTCAACTATTGTCCTTTTGAAACATATCTAAGAGAAGCAAAAAAACTCCTTATCAAAAGTTCTGCTCTGAAATTAATTTAAATAAAGGCTTATATTTAATCTATTTTAGATAAAATTATTGTTCTAACATGTACCTCATCTGACACTAATATCAACGAGTTTTTCCATCAATTTACTGTTTCCACAACACATGCTGGTTATGTATGTTATTTATAAAATATATATTAATATTGATTTAACAAAACTGTATCTTATAAACATTGAAAAATATTTAAAATTTGTTTCTTTTAAACAAAGAGAAAACTAAGTCCTTTCATATAGCAGTTATGGAGTTATACTGTTAACCTTGTCTCACTTCATAGGACTGTAATGATGGAACTTGAGGAAAACAAAAACTAACGCACATCAAGAAAAAGTATGCAACCACTGGGTGCATCTACTTGAAACTGGGAAAGATAAAAATCACAGTGAAAGAGAAAAATTCTTAAAAAAAAAAAAAAAAAAGCTGAAGAAAAAAAAGACTCAGAAAGACTGGAGCATTCATGAAACAGATTACAAGAGTCTTCTATGCTCACAAATGAACAGTCTTTGAAAAACAAGCAAATAGGTAGAGTTTGAGTGGGGAAAAGTTAAAATGTTCATTTGATTGAGGATATTAAAAAAAAAAAATGAAGCCCTATTCTAATGTATTAGTAAAAGACAAATTTTCAGCTCATTAAAATGCTGATAATCTTCTGAGACCCCTCAATTGTCTTTTCAATTGCTGCAACAACAAACATGACAGTTCCTGATCTGAGTATAAAGGTAATTCTTCAAAAATTACTTGTTTTCAAAAAAGCAAATACGTAATCCTGCTGGAGGTGGGTAGGTCATAAGAGAAATGGCTATATATATTTTCGTATAAAATTATTGGTTTCATATGTCTGCCACAGACTGGAACACTGTGATATGCCTGTGTTTAGCTGGAACATTGTATTCAAAGAAAGTACAATTTCTCATCTTTATTTTTAGTCCAAGTTCTGTCAACATCTAAGATTTAGCTTAGAGAATTTTATTATAAGAAATGTTCTTAATTTCTTTCGTCACACAGCTTTTTAATTAGATCTCAAGTTAGTAAACATACTTAATCTCTCACTCAGCATTCCTCAGGCTGATAATGGCCATGTTATACTGAGATTAAAATGTCTCAAAAGTTGTTTTGGTTTGTTTGTTTGGTTGGTTTTTTACTGGCTTCAGGCTGGAAAGCCTTCAGCAATGCCTTTAGAAATATGGACTGCTTCCTGATTCTATTTTATTTTTTCTTTTATTTATTTTTCTTCAGTTTATAAAATATGCAAACTAACTACATTCCCTCAGTACATGAGTAACAAAAACTATACAGTTGTTAATAGCAGTTTTTGAATGCTGACACAAAGCCAATTTTCAGGACTTGACTAACAAAAATAGATCTTCCAAACAACAATTACTTCAAACTTCCCTTCCTTACTTGCTCAGACACCACACTGCGAAATAATATATGGTACTTATAAGCAACCCAGAATGGCAGAAGAACCTGGCTCTACGAAACTAAGCAGGAATGACTTGCACACTGAATGGTTTCTTATTTAAAAAGTTTTCCATACTTCTGATTTCCATTGAAAACTGTGTGCTGTTTCTGCATACAAAACCACTAAGTAGCAATAAGAAAAAAGAGGTTCTCAGATGAATTGTGGATGATGGCTTTAACTTAAATCTGTCTTTATTATTTTCTTTATTAACTTTTAATAAAAATCAGTAGTAAACATTATTATTTCCTATAATAAAAGCTGCCTTTTATTCTATTTATAAATTTTAAAACCGTCTAAAGCTTTTAACGCTTAGTCACATGTAGTTGAACAGGGAAAAAAACAAAAAAACAAAAAAAAACAAAAAACAAACCACCATCACCCTTCAGTTGTAAATCATGTGGGTTTTCACTTATCAGTAAACTATCAAGATAGCACACAGTCCCGTTCAGAGACCACTACTCCATTGAGCTTCATGCTGTACAAACAGAGATTAAAAATGTTCTTAAAAGAAATTTCAAATTGAGTAACTCTTGGAATATGATCTTCAAGGAAGCAAGGAAACTACAGGAACCACTGTGGTAGGCAAAAGCGCATGACAACCATCAAGACTATTAGCAACTTCATGTAGGCAACACATGACAAGAAAAAAATTAAGGAGACATGCGAGGTGAAACAATTTAAAAACTGTTCATGTACTTGTAGGTAGGCTGATGGGCAGCAGTAGAAAAAGCCTGGCTGTGCTTATCTGAGCTGCATGATGGAAACTGTCAGCATAGGCTGGTGGTCTGCAGCAATATTCTTGTTACTAAATTACAGATGACAGGAAGGGTGGGAGATGGACTATCCCACCTCAGAGTGAAGGTGAGAGGCATGTACCACTTTATCATAAAAAGAAAGGGAGCAGTGAATGGATGGAGATAAAAGAGTAATGTGAAGAAATTTAAATGCTTAAAAAGTTATATGGTATCAGCACTGAATGGATAGACAAGAAGTAACATTGTATTTGTCTACGCAAGAGATGAACTTATAAAAGCGATTGATAACTAACATCCTGGTATATTAGGTTCAGTCTCATTTTCTCTATAAACAATGAATAACCAACGAATTTCCAAACTTTCTGTATTGGGTACGGCTGAGATGGAGTTAAATTTCACCATAGCAATCCTCATAGTGCTGTGCTTTCTACTTATAGCTAAAATGATGTTGATAACACGCCAATGTTTTGGTACTGCTCTGCAGTGCTGGCACAGCATCAAGGTTGTCTCTCTAACCCCTCCTCAGAAACCAGTAGCCTGGGGATGGGCAAGAGGTTGAGAGGGGGAACAGGCAGAAAAACAAACCCAAACTGACTGAAGGGATAGTCCATACCATATGATGTCGTGCTCAGTAATAAAGGCTAAGAGAAAGGAGGCAGATGTTTTTAGTGGCTGTCAGGAGTGTCAAAGACTTTTTTATCCTAATTTGTTTGTTTGAAAAGAAGATTCAATTAAACTATTTCCTTAAAGTCCATACTTTATCACTATGTCAGTGTCTGGGAGAGGGAGTGGGGCATTTGCTATAGAGGCATTTGTCTTCCAAAGCAACCATTATACATACTGGAGCCCTATTTCTCAGGAAGTGGCTGGACATCACCTATTGATGGGAAATAAAGAATAAGTCCTTTTGCTCTACGTTGATTCATTTTGCTTCCACATGTGGCCTTTACTTTCCTTAATTAAACTGCCTTTATCTTGATCCATGTGTTTTTCATCTTATTTTCTGCCCCTATCTTGCTGAGGAGGGGGAGTGACAAGAACAGCTGAGTTGGGACCTGGCAGACAGCCGAGGTCAACCCACCACATTTCATTGCTCTGTTTTCTTATTTAATTATTATTTTTTTGAGAAAAAACTGTCTTACATCAACAATGATAGATTTAAGAATCACTCTTCTAAATTCCTCTCATCTCTGACATATTTTGTAGTGATGTCTCAGTTTTCCACATTAGCATTTTCACAAGCAATGTAATTCTCTTTCCTGGATCACTTAATGGGATCATTCTGGAATGATGAGTCTTTGAAGATTAAATTTTAAAAGAAGAGGAAGTGCTGTTATAGCTGTGCCTCTGCAAGTGATTAGAAAGCCCTGTAGCAGAAGAGCAAAACAACATAGAGCTCTTTTCCCAAAGCTATCCAAGGAATTGGTTGGTCTACCTGGCTAGGCATTGTTAAATTAAAAAATGGAACATCTCCTGAGTCAATAGGTCCCAAAGATGACCCAAACATGACTAGGAAGGATCCAGATATCCTAAACTCCACCAGGTAAGAAGACACAGGATTGTAGGAAGCAGAATTCACTAAATTTAAATCTAAATGCTGAAATTTCATCTGGAAAACACAGAACATAAACCAGAAGAGAAAACCTTCAATGACTAAAAATTTATACATAATTCTGTCCTTCATTGTCTTCTAATCTTTATCATTATAAATCATTCAAAAGTCAGAGGAAGAAATGACAGAGGAAGACTGCTAGTTTCACATAAATTTCCAAAACAAAAAGAGAATGTTGGAAGTTGGAAAATGAGAGGAAGGTTTTCTTGCCTTTAAGGTGCAGTTTTGTCAGAGTAAAGTCATCAAACATATTTGTTACAGAAAAATAAATTCATGCTACAATATATACACAGGGTAGATTTTCCAGCCTGTTTCATACAAAAGTAATTAATCTCAAAAATATAAAAATAAGAACTGGTTATACCATGCTTCTTAGAACCTAGTATATCTTGTATGGTACATGTCAATAGGAGTACAGTGCAGTACATACTACAAATATATCAGGGCAACTCAATGAATTGTCTTGTTATAGAGCCCAAAATAATCTCATTGAAGCTACACTTAAAAGCAAAGTACATAATTTCATTGTGGGAAATATGACCAGCAAAGATTAGATTACACTGGTGGATTATCATAAAAGGATGCATTTTCTCATCTATTCCTTATAAAAGAACATACACAAGTTTAACAGAGAATAAGAACCGTGAGACAGTATATAAGACAGTATAACACAAATTATCATTCTTTAAATTTATCCAAAACAGATTTTAGAACAATACAGGATTATAATCCTTCACTGTTTAGTAAATCACCTGGATTATTTGATGGAATTAGTTTGTGTCTTGGTTTAAGAAAAAAAGTCCTTAAATTTAAAATTTTAAGTAGAATGATGCCAGTCTTTTATTATGCCCATACTTGATTCTTGGATAGAAGAGCTATTTAAACTTTCACACATGTAACCCTAGGTTGCATGCATTTTAAAGTTATCCAGAGAAGTTATTTGACAATTTCTTCCTCTCTCTGATACTTTATGTCATTCTGGTTGGAGATTGTCTGTGCCTAATAGTAGTATTTGGTTCTCCTTCAGCCCACAGCTGCAATTATATTCAAGGACAGGAATTTAAACATCTGAAATGGGGTGTGCAAAACACCAACTAATTATACACAGTGTACATTTAAGGAAATATAAGTAATTTATAGTCTTGACAATTCTTAATAACTTCATTCACACAAAAAATTTGCGTAGGTTCTTACATAGCAAGTTTTCAGAAAATGGAAATCCAGACTACTGCTCACAAAACTTCAATCAGTGCAAAGGCTACAGAGCCAATCATTCTTATGTTACTAAAAGCTTTATCTTTTAAACATAAGAGCCATTTTCTGTGAAAATGCTATAAATCTATTAGCACAGTACTTACAATAGCATTAAATTTTTTGCCAATAAAGTCCTTAAAATCCTGTACATTCAAGAAATCATTAGAAGTGGTGCATAATCTGTGTGCAAAATCAAATACTGTAGCTACTGTAACTATGAATTTAAGAACTGCTGTAGACTGGGGATAGTCAATCAAGAAGCAAACAATATCCATTACAATTCTTTCTGAAAATGTGAGTGTGAGTTCAAACATATCAACATATGTGAGATGCTTCAACACTGTGAGCATGGGTATTATATAAGAGGAAAAATATTGAAATTATTTCTTCAAAGGCTATTTGTTGTTTTCAGAGAAGCTGCTTCCAACTCCATTATTTTTTAGGCTGTATTTTGATTCCAATTAGTCTGACTTGATCTGCTAGTTTTAGGATTTAATGTACAGGATTATCTTTTACTGCCATAATAGCCATCATGATAGAAAGAAACTTAATATTTGAAAAGTACGCTGTTAAAACAAAGACAATTTTAGAAATACACTTTTAATATGTTTTATGTAGGAAGTCTAATCATGTTATATTGAAAAAACAAGGAAACAACTGTATATAACAAAATAAAAATAGTACTTCTGGAGCCTTATGTTCCTTTTATATATTATACTAATATATTTGCATTATACTATATATTATACTAATATATTTGCATTAACACAAATCATGACTGACAACTGATATGTTGTATTTGGTTCTGAGGCTTGAATTAGAAGCAAAAAAAATTTTGCACTACAGAAATTATATCAGAATGGATGACTCGCTATCTTTTCTTATTTCTTTTTTTATATTGGACATCTTTATGTCATGTCATAACATATCACATGCTGTGGCTGACAAATAAGATGAAATACTATGCCAGTACAGCAGCCATAGAGCACCTTAACTTGAGAGCATCACATGCAATGTAATTGTACTGCAATAACAAGCATAATTACAATGAAAACACCTAGGATGCACCAAATAATCAATTATTTCCTTGGCTACTTTGATAATAATGAAGAAATTTGGTAAACATATCTACTACTACATTTTTATATAAATTAATGGTTTTATATTTTCCCTTGTGATCCAAATACTGGCATCTGCTACACAGATTAGACAATCTGGATGCAAAATTCAGAAGTGTTCTCTTTCTCACCTTGTTTTCATATCCTGATGTATTTTATTTAGTCTGGGGTTTGATTTTTTTATAGAATCATTGATGTGTAAGACTTACATGTTGAAAACTACTTGTGAAGGTCATCTAGACTACCCTCCTGCTCTAAGTAGGTTCAGTTAGACCAGGTGCTTAGGGTCTTGTCATGTTCAGTTTTGAATATCTCTGTGATAGATATCCAACAACCTTTATGGGCAGCATGTGACAGCGTCAGACCACACTCACAGTGAATTCTTTTTTCTTTAGTATCTAACCAAACTTAACTAAGCTCCAGCTTGGTTTTGTTGCCTCTTGTCTTACCACTGTGTATTTTCTAGAGGAGTCTGGCTCTGTTTTCTCTGTAGCCTCCCCATTAAGTACCTCTATACAGCAATAAGGTGTCCCCTCAGCCTTCCCTTCTTCAGACTGAACAAATCCTCCACTTTCTGCCTTTCCACTTTCTGCACAATAGTGCTTCAGCCCTCTTATCATGGTGGCCTTCTCTGACAGTATGTCACTGACTGTGTTGTACTGTGGAGCCCAAAAGCAGGCATGGTACTCTGGATATGGTCTTATAAATGCCAGGGGGGATGAATTGCTTCCCTTGACTTTCTGAATACTTGCCAATACACCCCAAAATGCAGTCACATTTCTTAACTGCTAGGGTATAATGCTAATTTTATATATTTTTTTAATATGCAAACTATGTTGTTGTGTGCTTATGTTAGAAAAAGCACAACCAAAGAGGTGCCCTCATCTCTAAACCATTTTACCTTTTTAGATGAAACGGGTAATGCTTACAACAATCTTTAATTCCTGTGGGAGTACATTATTCTTCCAGAGCAGCTCTTCCTCCTACACAAAGGAGTGTTAGCATGGCTGTTCTATGCTGATAATAGTCTTATCCCATCTAGTTTCAGACCATTCATAAAGCAAGGTAACACCTTCTATAAAAGCACCAGGATGAGGTCAACAATAAATGATGCACAAGTTTCACAGCTAGTATTTACAAAAAAACAACAACAAATATTGTTCCCTTTTAATATTCCACCCTGTTACTCATCACTATAATGTACTTCTCCCAGCACATATTGTATCCACTTAGTAAAATGGATTATGCAAAATGGACATTGGTGAGTTATCCAAATGAAAGCGTACCTTTAGGTCAAAGCTTCATGATAGCAGCATGATCACTGCATAGATAAAGCTGCTGCTGAGATGTCACTATAACAGTGGGTCACTGAGAAAGCTGTGAATGACACAGGCATTCTTGGACTGTTTTTGTGTCACTGCTTGCGTTGCTATAGGAAAGCAGCTGGTAAATTATTGATTATATGATCATGCAGCTTGACTAACCTGATGTCCTTCTATGACAAGGTGACCCACTTAGTGAATGAGGGAAAGGCTGTGGATGTCGTTTACCTGGACTTTAGTAAAGCCTTTGACACTATTTCCCACAGCATTCTCCTGGAGAAACTGGCTGCTCATGGCTTGAATGGGAGTACTCTTCACTGGGTAAAAAACAGGCTGTACCCAAAGAGTCGTGGTGAATGGCGTTAAAACCAGTTGGCAGCTGGCCACAAGTGGTGTCCCTCAGGGCTTGCTATTGGGGCCAGTTCTGTCTAACATGTTTATCAACAATCTGGATGAGGGGATCAAGTGCACCCTCAGTAAATTTACAGACAACACCAAATTAGGTAGGAGTGTTGATCTGCTTGAGGGAAGGAGGGCTCTATAGTGGGATCTGGACAGCCTGGATCAATGGGATGAGGCCATTGTGTGAGGTTCAACAAGTCTAAGTGCCGGGTCCTGCACTTGGGTCACAACCACCCCATGCAATGCTACAGGCTTAGGGATGAGTGGCTGGAAAGCTGCGCATTGGAAAAGAACCTGGGGGTGTTGGTCAACAGCCAGCTGAATAGGAGCTGGCAGTGTGCCCAGGTGGCCAAGAAGGCCAATGGCATTCTGGTTTATGTCAGAAATAGTGTGGCCAGTACGACTAGGGAAGGGATTGTCCCCCTGTACTTGGCACTGGTGAGCCCGCACCTTGAATACTGTGTTCAGTTTTGGGCCCCTCACTACAAGAAAGACATTGAGGTGCTGGAGCGTGTCCAAAGAAAAGCAATGAAGCTGGTGAAGGGTCTAGAGAACAAGTCTTGTGAGGAATGGCTGAGGGAACTGGGGTTGTTTAGCCTGGAGAAATGGAGGCTAGCGGAGACCTTATTACTCTCCACAACTACTGAAAGGAGGTTGTAGAGAGGTGGGTGTTGTTCTCTTTTCTCAAGTAACAAGTGATAGGATGAGATGAAATGGCCTCAATTGCACCAGGGGAGGTTTAGATTTGATATCAGGAAAAATTTCTTCACTGAAAGGGTTGTCAAGCACTGGAACAGGCTGCCCAGGGAAGTGGTTGAGTCACTATCCCTGGAGGTATTTAAAAGATGTGTGGTGCTTAGGGATATGGTTTAGTGTTGGACTTGGTAGTGTTAATTTTATGGTTGAACTGGATGATCTTAAAGGTCTTTTCCAACCTAAAATTCTATGTTCTTAAGTATATCGAAAAACATGGGAATGAAAACGTATGACCTATGAGTTTCTCTCAGAGTATCACAGAACAATCTACAGTTGAGGTAAAGAAAAGCTTATTGCATTGAAAAGGAATGAGAAAATAGTCTTTACTGGTACACTGAGAGTTGCTAAGGGAAGTACCTCACTGTTGTATATCCCCGTTTCACCAAATGTCATTGAGGGAAACCAGAAGACAGCATCCAGATGCATATTCTAAGATGAAAGCTCTGCCAAAGCAGGAAACACTGATTTTACAAGATGTAGGAAGAACTTTTTAAAAGAGATGGATCTAGAAAACCACAATTCTGTGGCTGCTTACAAACTATCTTCCCTCCCACTTTTCCCACTGCTGCTTCACTCTCCTACTGTTCTCTCTTGTTCCCTACCTTATCATCTCTGTCTTCCAAGTAAAAGTAAGTAAAAACCATGGTGATAGAATAATTGCAGTATCTGCTGTGACTCTGCACTCTTACCTACTTAAAATGTCAGGGATTTTTTTTTTTTGCTGTATTGTTTTGGTTGGGGTTTTTTTGTATGTGGTTTTTTTTTTTTTTCCATTTTTAAGGAAGGAACTTCATCTGGCAATTGAATAATCATCTTCGATTAAATAGTTCCAAATTTCTGTTTCAGTTTATTTTAGAAAGAGGAAAAGCTGATATAAACATTATTAATTTTTTAGTGCACTGGCCAGAAGTATTATATTTTGTTTGCAGTATGGTCTATGTGATACATGTTTTGCAGATGAATTTGATTTATTGCTATAGTTTGTGTAGTTTTTACTTCAAGCATGAAAAATAAAACCTTTTTTTTAATGTTTTTTCTCGGTAATCATGAAAGTTCTGAAGTATGCATTTCTAAGCAAGCAGAAAGGACAGAACTGTTGTTATGCTTTTAGCTTTTAAAATAAAATACTATTTTTGTGAATATTTATGCCCCCAGGTGACAGCTCAGCATCCTCTGGTCCATGCACCCTTGCTCTGAAATGTTTTCTGCTCTAACAAGATCACTATCTGCAAAGATTACAGAACACCTATTTAAGTGTTTCCCACTGATTCCTCTTAAAATCTTATTATAGGATTTTGCAGTATTCACTTTCATGTTAGACACCTGACAGTCAAGATTCTGAGAATGACATTAGTTAGGAATAATTTTCTATATGCATTTGCACAATTGTTTCAAAATTCTATATCAAGACATTTTTTTAAATAATATTATGAAGCTTAAATAGGAAAATATATTAAAAAGGAGTATGCTAAATTGATTATAGAAATTTCTACTAGGTAGCCATAACCATTCACAGTATATTTCAACAAGTCATTTTAAATTTCAAATAATCACAAGTAACACTGCAAGTTGCATCTCTATTATGCCTCTCAGATGCCCTTCAATGTGATCAAAAGGGCAATTCAAATCTGACACTTTTCACCAGATTCTTCAGAAACTGTATCTTATTTGAACTTTCTGACAGTACAAAGGGGAACAAACCTTAATAAAAGAAAACCTTCCTAATTTGGGCATGGTCTGATTCTGGCAGCCAGTAGCCAACATACTAGCAATTTCCATAGTTAATATGTTACATCTCTGAGGTGATTTTTACACAACTTTCACAGAAGGATATTGATGTGATCAATAAGTTAGCTATTACCTAATCAGATAACAATCTACTGCATTGCTTCTAGGCAATACAAAGTCAATGTAATGTGTATGCAATTTTGCTAGTTGTTGGAAATGTCTTAATTCAGTTGAACAGAAAATTAACAATTGAAAAGAAAACCAAGAATATCTCTTGTAGTCACACAAATAAAAATTATGTTCTCCATCCCACCCTGATGAATTTTTAGAGAAAATGCATTGCAATTACCCTACCTAACATTGTAACCTAATTTGGGGAAGGAAAATGTCATATAGTGATTTCAGCTGTTGTAAAATCATATTAAATTTCAGGAGACAAATGCTGTTATTAGCGGATGAAATAAGAAAACACTGTTTTAGGAGGACTGACACTACTCAGTGTAGAAGAAATGAGAAATCAGTGAATATTGTACTATTGCACAAATACTTGTGTATCTTCCTGGAGTGCTGGAAAATAATGTTTTAGAATTTGTGATCACCAACCATTTAATGCAAAATATATGAGATTATCTCTGGCAGATGCAGATAAGCAATATCTTATGTGGTGTGTGGGGCAAAGATCATGTATTTTTATCAATTCTCAGAATTTTCTACCAATTCAAAGAGTAAGCCTTTTAAATAATCATCATCTCTGAGCACTGATGGATACAAAATTTCAACACATTTTTTCTGTTGGATGCCAAAAAAACCCAACTAGCCATGCAATGAATACTAGTATCTAAATAGGATGGACTTCACAGTTCAACATAATCTTAGAATTTTTCAGAGACGTAATGAAGATCACCTAGCAGCAATGTGTACTAAGGGCTCTTGTTAGTAACAGCTGGAGTCAGTTGCTGTGTTTACAGTAGGCCTATTTCTTCTTTTTTTGCAGCCTTTTCATACTGTTCCAGGCAAGTTGTACATATGTTGACAGTGATAGCCAAAGATGTTCTTATGTAGAGCTATAAATATACTAAGGTTGATCTTTCATTAGCTCAACAGATACATGGAAGAAGGCAAAGTTTCATTTTGTAGAAATCCTCTTGACAGTCATATCCTCACACTATAAACAGAACCAAACCTTTAGGTGAAAAATTGCCAAATTGCCACTAATGAATCAAACTTCAAGGCTTCAGGTCCTTCTCCAGGAACAATCCCTCAATGGGTGGCGTTCAGAACATCAAAGCATAAGATACTCTACATTAAGAAAGTTTTGTGATAGTGAACTGGGATAAATGCAGATGTGGGCATACAGCATACACAATTAAAGGCTTCTGTGACATGTGGTGACATTGTTTAAAAAAAAAAAAAAAAAAAAAAAAAAAAGAGTTGACAAGTCTTAAACTAGCCTAGCACTTCTGAAACTCATGTTTATATTGATGCAACTCAGAAGTGAAGTCTGCCTATTATTTCCTTAATGCCTTCTAGTCCTTCTAGACTTCCATGAATGTAGGTTAACAAGAGTACTCTGTCCATAATAAACAAGTTTTTGTATTAGAAATCAGAAGCCAAGAGACTTGTGAATGTTTCAGATAACTACTAATTTAATCATTCAGGGTCTCCCAGGAAGAAATTCTGACTAATCTCAAGATTAATCTTTTAAATATCTTTTCTGATGCATCATGACTATGATTATAACAACCATTCCCAAAGGAGTTCCAGGCATATACAGTGCTGCAGAAGTAGTGCATATATCATGCCATGCCCCAGCAGCAGCAGAAGACTCACACCATAATGTCACTTAGAATAACAGTGTACTTGGCAGTGTTAGAACTGTATGAAAGGTGAAAGACTGAACAATGCTGAACTTCTCTACGTACTCTTTGTAAGTCATAAGAATCGCATCATAGACTCACTTGTAAGGTCAAAATAGTGTCATATGCCTTGATATTAGATAGATTATCCTAATACTCTTTCTTTTCTTGAGAAAACATGGATACATCACCTTCTCTAATACTTAAGGTTCAGCTTCATTTGCAGAATTTATATATTTTCTCTACATCACTGTTCAATTTATGATGTATTAGCTCACTTCTACTTAATCCTGCATGTCATTCTCCAATATTTGGATCAATTTTCAGCTGATTATAATTTTGTTAAATTTCATACATGCAGGTTGAATCTTCCCATCATAGATATTTACCTCACCTTATTAATACTTACAGTTGCCAGTTTTTCAGGGATGTACCTTTTGCAATTCCTCTGGAAAACAGTACCCAAGCAGAGCATTTCTGCAGTAGACCCTTGCTAAGGCTCTACCTCTGCAGACTGCCTACGCAGAACTTGCTTCACCTCACCTTGCTTCTCTGCATATATCAAAAAAGATACTTTTCAGAAATTGTTCCACTGGCAGCTGACAGCCTCAGTTGTGCCAGCCAGCAAGCAGGTACTGGAAAGTGTGCATTGTAATTGCATGGCAGGATGAACTGAAGCTGAGGCCTCACAGTCCCTCCCTCTCTCCCAGGCTCTGCTGTGTGTTCTTGCCATCCTTCCCACATCAGCCTGGGTGCAGCTCAACCAGCCAAAAGCTTTTTAGCAGTGTTTGTTTTCAGCAAACCCACGAATGTCTGTGCCATCGCCAGCACGAGTGAAAACTATATGAATATACATTCATGCACAGTGGGAACATGAGGAGAGTGCTGGCTTAGAGCTGTCATGGGATTGCAGTCTCTTTTCCCATGTTTCTTGTGCTTCTGCCTCTGAAAACCAACTAGACCAGCATGAAAGCAGGAAGCAAAAATGAATGTAAGAAGTAGTGGAAACAGGCTACAATTAACAGTACTCCTAAACACAAAAAGATCTGACTCTAAACTGGAAATTATGATCCGTGAGCATCAGCATTCCCCACCTAAGGCAGGAACTGTCAGTCCCATAAATCTCTCGTGGTCTTTATACTGGCTTAAGTTTTCAAATGCTTGATTTTCTACAGTACAGCAAAAATGACCTTTTTTAGAAGACATATGAAAAAAATCACAAAAACAAGGATTACACATTTTTAGAAGACTGGAATTAAAATTGCCTGTCCAATTCTAATGGCCATTTTTCTTAGGATTTTTCTTAGGATTCAGTAGTCACTTCTCGGCAGATTTTTCACACCTCTATACATAGAATGGGCCACCTTCAAGGAATAAAGCAATGACTGCACACTGAGGTATTTATTTACAGTGGGAAGATGTTGAAAAAAAGACTCCAGAAAACAAAGAAAATGCATTACAGCTATGGGCAGTTGCACTTTGTCCTGGAGAAGTAGGTGCTGTCTTTTCTTCCAAAATTTCTGTGTAATAGTAAACAATGTTTTTCCTCAGTAATATTTTACATAATTGGCCATCATTTTGTTGCTGCATTTCTTTAACTAATCAAAATGCAGAATTGACAGAGCTTGGTGAGTACCCATGGCTATCACTGGGGTGGCTCAAAGGTATTAAATGCTATTCAAAATGGCAAATTACTTGAAAAAATGAAACATTTGGCTTTTCAGATTAAGATTCAAAATCAGTGGATGTTTAAATGATTTTTACCTTGTCTTGTGCCTCATTTCTCCATATGTCAGATGGAGATAATAATTCTTACCTCTCCTGGAGAGGAATTTTCAAGATGAATAAAGGCTTGTGAAGAACAGCCCATGTTATTCCACAGGCAGTTCAATATAGAGATGGTATAAAGTAAAATATGGCATGGCAGTAGAGAATGAATGATGACATAAAATTAAATTGAGTTCCAAATACCTCTTAGAACATCGTTCTACTGGGTCACGATTCCTGTGGAAAAAATGGTACTGCGGTTTCCTCTGCACAAGTATTCCTATGATAAAAGCCAGATTACGTAAACCAATTTTTGATCTGCTAAAACATCTAATTATTTGAATTATGTATGCTAATAATCTATGTATGTATGAGCTTGTTAGAATTAAATGAAACACATGTTTCTCTATGTTGGATGTTTTTAGTTTTTCTCCTTCTGGGTATTATTCATTACTCTTCCCGGCAACTTTCATTGCTCTTTTCTGAACCTGAATCCATTTTATGAATAATATCCTGGTAAGATACTGTAAAAAATTTAAGACAACTCAGTTGCAATAGAAGTTTTGAGCTTAAAAAAAAAGTTTTATTGCTTCTCTAATTCCTAAAAATCACAATTGCCTTTTTCAGTACAGGTCGTATTAAAATCTCTTGTCAACACGTTATCTGATTTCAATTTTATGTCCCTTCAGTATTATTTCTTTCTACATTTCATGCCATCCTTTGGATTTTTATTTTTTTAACCAGCTGCACATATTTCCATATGTTGATTCAATGCCTATACTTTTAACTCCTAATTTTCTTCCCATGTTTTTAATCAGGTACAGAACTGGCTTGTGATTTTACAGGTGACTTACATTATCAACTATACATCTCAAAAAGCTCCAAACCCATAGTAATCAGCAGTTTAAAATTCTGCTTGCATTTTCAACAAGATTCATGAGGTTGAATAAAAGGATAGTTAAATCTTGTCCATCCCATCTGCCTGAAAACAAACCCTGTTGTGAGGACTGAGAAACTGGCAGAATTTCAGGTTCTTTGCTGCTTAAAAAATACCTGCTATTGGATGGGCTCCTAGCTACCTGCAACTGGAAAAAGGGCAGATATTTGAATTAATTTCTTTGTATGTTCTATTTTCATTCATGCAAGAAAGGTCATCAGCCCAATATTTAGTAACAGAGCAATGAAAAGGATGTTAGTTTATTGTCTCGAAATCAGCAGTCACTAAGCCATCACTAATTCTATATTCTCTATGTATATATTGGTCTTGGAAAACAAATAAAACATCAATCTTTAGCTCTTATCTGGAGAAGATTTAACATGTCCATAATTTTTAGCGTCTGCATACTGTAACTGCATTCGATCTGAGTGCTCAACACATGTCTCCAAAAGCATCTGCAGGGACAGACGCTTACATAATTTTACAGAGTTCCTGCATGCAAAACACTATATAAATTGTGTGAATTTCTTCGGGGAATCTACTGAGAACATTAGCTAAGTTAACATAGCTATACGATTTGCAAATGTCAAAAAAGCTTAAAAAATGAACTTTCCTTTGCATTTTCTATATTTGTATAGACTATATATAAAATGGGTATGTGTTCATATATACACGATCATAGACTCACACTTAAAAATAAATTAAGAAAAACACAATTGTTTTTATATCCATCTATTAGTTACAGTTTCCTCAGACAAGGATAGAGAGGAAATACTACATTTAGAAAATACAATGAAACCAGTAAGTGTTATCACCTTCACTGATATCAGATAAAAAGAAATTGTCTGTTTCATGCTGGGATTCAGGAGAAGAAACTAATAAATATGCATGTGTAAGCAAAAGTGTTTATGCTACCAGCAGCTGTAGCAGACCTTCAAAAGGGTTTCATTTTTAAGTTCCCTGTTTTGATCTGCTTTTTTTTCCCCAAATATTCACTTTTGCAGTAAAAAACCAGTATAGGTCATTCCTGAAACAACATTTTAAAGTTTAAATCCAAATACTTTAATAAGGTCATCCCTTTCCCTTATCTGTGGAACAGTTCTGACCATCGTCCTTCCCAGAATACTGAGAATATTTTAAAATTATTCAAGTTTTAAACTTCAGATTTAGTGTGTAAATTCTGCCTACTATAACATTGCAGCATTGAATTGTTTTGTAAAAATGTTATTAGTGGCATCATAAGGAAGACCAATACAGTGACTGACCTGCTAATCTGGTGAAAATAGGAGAACCTCTGAAGGCAAAAAATAACAAAGTCTAATTTTTTCTTCTCTTACTTCAACTGCAACAGGATGAGAAGAAAGAACAATGTTGGGTTTGCAGAATTAGAGCTTGATTTACCCCTTCTTTTGCGGACTTATGTGTGGCTGTCCAAAAAGAGCTTAAAATGTCACCATATCAGAGCAGTGACATAAAACACTGGTTCAGGTGTAAATAATAGTACAAGAGACAAGAAGGCAGCAAGTCTGTTCTAGAGGATAAGTAGGAAATTGTTCATTTCCGTGAGTAATTTCCAGCTGTGGCATATCTCCCACTTCCCTGCGTAAGCCTGGGTGAGAGTTTCCCAAGGAGCTCTCCTTCAGACAGGATGGCACAAGGCATGTGGTGGCCAGCTTGGAGCTGCTGCTGCACATGCTCAGTATGCTTGGCCCCACATAAGTGGTCATGGAGATGCTCACAGCAGGGTGTGTATCAGGCAGAAATCCTGCCCGTTCAGCATCCCTTGGTGCCAAACAGGGGAGAGAACCAAAAATGTCCCCCACAAAACCAAAAACAGAAGCTTGTGGAAAAAAAAGTTTTAACGTGTTAAAAACATTTATTTTAATTTATGTAATATAATATTGAAACAAAGATTCAATAAACACAGGGTGAGGCTTTTGAGAGAACAATGTCATAGAACTGACTGGCTGACTGCCAACTTTATGAATCTAAGCCTTTAAAAATTCTCTTTTCTGACTATGATTTGAGTCAATCTTTAAAAAAAGTGCACCTGCCTCCCCAAAATCAACAACAAAGGATTAACAGTAAAGGTGGGGTTTTTCAGGAGTATGAAAAGGAAAGAACATTTAAAATAAAAGAAGTAAATTGGAGGGTTAAGAGGTCAATAGAATTTGCTAAAGATCTGGAACTAAACTCCAAGGCATACAGAAAGCTGAGTCTGAAATACAAATAGATATGCTTGCCTGAAACAATAAATAACATCAGAATTATCACTAAAAATCTATTTAACCTTAAAATTATTTTCCCATCATTTAACTGCATTTAATTTACTATACAAAATTTGTCTCAATCTATGATATTGATTGCCTGTGTCTGGAAATGCTAACCATCTCTTCTGAGGAAGATAAAACTCCTAAGAAATGTCCTTTAATTCCTATTAGATGCTGAACTGTTGAAGGTGTAGCTGTAAGGAAGCTAACTTTGGATATGAAGTTTATGATCAATTTACAGAATCACAGAATCATCTAGGTTGGAAAGGACCTTGAAGACCATCCAGTCCAACCATTAACCTAACATTGACAGTTCCCAACTACACCATATCCCTTGGCGCTAAGTCAACCTGACTCTTAAACACCTCCAAGGATGGGGACTCCACCACCTCCTTGGGCAGCCCATTCCAACGCCTAACAACCTGTTCTGTAAAGAAATACTTCCTAATATCCAGTCTAAACCTTCTCTGGTGCAACCTGAGGCCATTCCCTCTTGTCCTGTTGCTTATTACTTGGTTAAAGAGACTCATCCCCAGCTCTCTGCAACCTCCTTTCAGACAGCTGTAGAGGGCGATGACGTCTCCCCTCAGCCTCCTCTTCTCCAGACTAAACAACCCCAGTTCCCTCAGCCGCTCCTCGTACAACATGTGCTCCAGACCCTTCACCAGCTTCGTTGCCCTTCTCTGGACACGCTCAAGTAATTCCATGTCCTTTTTGTAGTGAGGGGCCCAAAACTGAACACAGTCATCGAGGTGTGGCCTCATCAGTGCCGAGTACAGGGCTAAGATCACTTCCCTGTCCCTGCTGGCCACGCTATTTCTGATACAAGCCAGGATACCATTGGCCTTCTTGGCCACCTGGGCACACTGCTGGCTCATGTTCAGCCGGCTGTCAATCAACACCCCCAGGTCCCTCTCTGACTGGCAGCTCTCCAGCCACTCCTCCCCAAGCCTGTAGCGCTGCTGGGGGTTGTTGTGGCCAAAGTGCAGCACCCGGCATTTGGCCTTGTTGAAGCTCATACAGTTGGCCTTAGCCCATCGCTCCAGCCTGTCCAGGTCTCTCTGCAGAGCCTCCCTACCCTCGAGCAGATCAACACTCCCACCCAACTCGGTGTCATCTGCAAACTTACTGAGGGTGCACTCGATCCCCTCGTGGAGATCATCAATAAAGATGTTAAACAGGAGTGGCCCCAAAACCGAGTCCTGGGGGACACCACTCGTGACTGGCCGCCAACCGGATTTAACTCTGTTCACCACCACTCTTTGGGCCCAGCCATCCAGCCAGTTTTTTACCCAGCAAAGCTGGGTAAAAGTCACTTGAATTCTTTTCAGGATGGATTTTTCTCTCCAGTAGAGTTGCACTGTCATATAATCATCGTATTATATGTACAGTTCTGTGCATGACTCAGGTTTGCATGTTCTGCTCTCAGAAACCTTCACATCTGATTTTAAGAAAAAGGTAAAGTAATAAACCTGGAATGTTTTACTTTTATTTTCCAGTCAGCCATTTATATGTTGAACTTCTTCATTCAGTCCTTGTATATTAACATATATTTTCACAATATCATAATTTAATCTCCAATATAAATAATTTAGAGGTTTTAAACATTTTCACACATACTTTATAATGCAATAACTGTTATGCAGTTATTGATAGATGAATTACCTACCTCTATACTGGAGAGAAAGAGTTTGGAGGCTGTGTGCCTTTGTTATTAACAGCTGATAAAAGAGCTACTGTTATTTTGCTTATTTTTAAATAAATGAGTTGTCTCTGATTCTACATATTCTCATGTGAGTTATCAAAAGAAAACTTGCAAATCTACAATCTGCTTACATATACAAATAGGTAATAGTTTATTTACCACAGCAGCCAACTTAATGTGAAATATTGGCTTCTCTCATTGACCTGTATCTTTCATTACCCTCCAAGCAACACTGTTTCCCTTATGAAACAGGAGACAATTAGTTTACAGAAGTTTACCTTTGAAGGATGTTTATAGTTGGTAGATTTAGAGGATGGACTGAAAAACTGGTCTTGTATAGTTTGGCAACAGGATCTTGGAAACTGGACAGGAACCTGCTTGTTTTCCGCACAGCAAATAGGCTTATTTGCAAATGGTGTTTGCACAGAATAACCTACTGACAGCTTTAGAATATTTTTTTTTTTTTTGTATGGCTATAGTCTACTCAAAACTATTCAGCTAACTTAATAAATGCATTTTTTTAAGAATCCCCAAATACTTTAAAAGATGGGATACTTTATAATTAGGGTGAATCCACTGAAATGTTCTAGAATTTACAACTGAGACAGGAGAAAAAGTAGAGAAAGATACAGTATTTAGAGCTCAATTCTAAAGCTTCTAAATCAGTGGCAGCATAAGCCAATTTTAACAGGATATAACTGCCACAGAAGGTTAGTTTCTGGCCTATACAGAACCAACAGGTGGTGTAGGAGTCTGGGCCGTGCTGGGAGAAAGTGCAGACAGAAGAATGCAAGGACGAAGACAAGGCCAGCAAAATAAGGCTGGCAAAAACACACAAGACAGCAGATAAGTGAGAAACACCTGTGGTCAGCAAAAGCACACAAGTCTGAGCAAAACAGGGTATGAGATAAGGGAGTTTTGGCAAGTTTTGGGCTTTACGTGCTAATTGCAATTAACCAATGCAAATGCTTGTAGAGGCGCGTGAACAGCGCATGTAGATGACCTGTAGCCTATTAGAAGATAGATGAGTGCGTGTACGGAACTTAGTAGAGTATAAATGTAACCAGAAAAGGAATAGAAAAAAACTAAAACAATAATATATAATAAAAAGATGGACGACCTGATCATCACATTGGTGTTGCGTCGTTTCTGTTCCCGCACGGAGAAATAAGGACCCCGGCTAATGGTGACTCCGACAAGGTGGTACAACTTTTCTAGATCAGGGGTACAGATCACAGTAGCAGTTATACTTTTTCTAATACGAAAGAAACAGAACTAAATTATGTAATAAACATGAAATGTGTAATAAATTATTAAAAATATTCTGAAAAAGGTTTCTGAAGAAAATGCTTTTGTGTGCATATAAAAATAGCTCACTAAACTATCTCTGCAATCTACAAACATGCATAAGGTGTGGCTCATCCTGTAAGTACAAGCCAAGCAGACCAGAGACAACCACAGGGCATAGTACTATAATGCCCCTTGAAGGGGGTGAAGGGTGTTACTTTTGCTTGGTAAAATTTTCCCCTGTGTGAAGAGATTCTGAGAGAACAGTAAACACTATCTAAGGAATAGAAAGCAATCATTTGTTGGGTAATTCACGTAAAAAGATAGGATTAATTAGTTAGGCTAAGCACTAGTATGGTGGTCTCCACTAATAAGGTCCTGCAAGTCTTTGGTGACTTCCTTTTATTTATTTATTTTAAACTTTTCCTATTTCACATATCTGTAGACCATGTGTTGACTCACACCTCGATGTGTTTCTCATGAGCTTCTGAGCTTAATCAAACGACCCTGCTGTATCAGGTGTTGAGGGTTACACGGCTCTGTTCCTCTGGTGTGCAGCAATTATACCAGCATTACATGACATATAGATGAATCCCCATCCTGGTGCAGCAGCACATCCCCTTAGCAGAATACATCACACTACACTCATTACTCCATACACAAAATGATGAGAAATGCTATAAAAGTAACATAATATGCACTCTTAATTTTTTCAGTTAACATTTAAAAATATATTCTGTCAGTTCAGGACACATCACCGGGCACAGTGGTTGCTTTGTCAGTCTCCTAGTTAGTGCTACAGCTAGCATGGGAGCTGGAAGTGGATCCCATCTGTGAGAGAAAGGAGGAATTAAGACAGTTCTGTTTTGCTTTTTTAAAAAGAACACAAATATTGAAAGGCTTCTGATGGCAAACTCTCTTTACTGATACATTAGCTCCAAGAAAGTGAGCTTGTGCTCTGTAGCAAGAACAAGGCACCTGTAAGGAGGCCTCCACATGTATGTATTTTATATCTTCTAAATGATAACTATCATCTCAGGTGCAGATTACTGCCCAGTCCCACCAGTGGGTATTGTCTCCCTGATGAGCGGCTTCCGAGTAACAGAAAGGAGATGTCTGTTGGAGATAACCCAGTCTGCTTCACTACTAACATACAGCAAGTGATGGGTCATCACATATATATCATTTGTCTCCTGTACGTGTGGTAGGCCTGGGGGTACCACTTCCTACAGGTTATACGCATCTGTTTTGCTGATTAAGGGTACCAATTAAACTCAGACACCAAAGTGAAAAGAGTAGGTGTACTTTACTAGTGATAACCAAGTAATGTAACAGAGTAATACAGAAAACACGTAGTAAGAAAAGGCAGAGTAATGCACCTAAATCAACAAATAGGAAAATACAGGGTAATGCATCAAATCATTACTACATGAGAGAAAGAATAGTGATTAAGAAAGATACATCACCACTTGCACATGTTACCATCATCCAGATCTGCAGTCGCTGGGGAGCCCCGGTTACAGAGAGGATTTGGAGAGCCTGTCCCGGCAAGTGGGAAATCCTACATGGTGCGTCCACCTGTAGGTGAGGCTTCCAAAGTCGCTGTGAGCGGGTCCAGCCTTATATACCAGAGATCGACAAGCCAGAATAACTGGCACCTTTGTTTTAAGCGGAAAATTTCTGGTTTCATTCTCCTGTTGGATTCCACCCAAAGCCTGGCCAGGGCTTGGAGTGGGGGAAACCAAGGGAGTTTCTGACAAGGCCAAATACTTGGCTTCTCAGGCTTGAACGAGGCTGAGAAAGGAAAGTTGGATACATTCTCTCCTCACTACTGATTATACTGATTATATTCTGTCTAAGCTGCATCTTTCATGAGTTTATGTATTTTATTAATGACTACATGCTAAGTTAGCAGCTTCAGCTTGGGGCCTGTTGCTCAGGCTGCAGTATTTCAATGCTTTAGCACTTTTTACACCAGCATAAGTGGGTTGTTATAACTTAGTGCAATACCTACTAGCACAATGGTTATCAGTTATAAAATATACAGGATTCATCTATAGGTCAACTCTGGCTTGGGCCTGTTGTCCAAGCCTTAGCACTTCAGCATCTCACAGTCATTTGTCTAGCATCATCCCGAAAAGTTAGGTTCCTCAACTTGAAACAGTGGGAATGTCTCTTCCATCATGTACTTGATTAATGTAGGCAGCTGGAGCAGAGGTCACAGCAGAAGGAGCAGGAAATGGTGGTGTATTGTCACAACTATCATGAGTGCTAACAGATTACTGGTGGTACCTAGGGCTCAGCAGAATTTGAATGTATGATGTGTGCACAAACTAGAGAAATGTATATGTTACACATGCTAGAAAGGTTTATGGGAGAGTAAGTACAAAGGCGTCTAAGATGTATTCCTCATCCAGAGTTGTCCCACTAGTGCTATTCAGCATAGATTCAGCCAGTCTGCTTTAGAAACAGCCAGCTCTGGATGTTAGCTGCACAAGGGCCAATTGGCCAGGGGGGCATAAAAATGTCATTAGACAGGATCACCAGAGCAACAGCATAATCTAATTGCCTTTTATAACATTTGGAAGAGACAAAGTCCTTCTGAAGAGAATTTTAAGGAGGAAACCATGTCATTTGACTGCTGGAGGTAGTAAATTAGAAACACCTTCCTTTGGCACATGTTGCTGTTTTAATACCTTCTGTCATATATCCAAAATGAGGTTCAATTATAAGAGTCGTCACACTTTAAGATTATTCTCATCTCTAATTCCATTATGGAAAAGCCTTTTACGTGTCTTGGTCATCTATAGGAAGCTTTATCTTGGCTGTTCCTTACTACTGGTAATGCAAAAGACTTTGTGTTGTTCCTTTGTTAAAGCATGGAAATACTGTGCTTATCATCTAAGTAGTTTTGAAAGAGCTGCCAGCTAAGGTGGCCTCTAGTTTACAAAGGCTTTTTTTGTTTGGTACAACACTCTCACCCCGGGCAGAAGTCCACAAGCAATGGCTCATTAGTGCTGACTAATCAACACAGATCTCTCCAGAGAAGCAACTGTGCAATCTAAGATACTGAGTTCTTAGCTTTGGGGTGCTTTTTGTTTGGTCCTCAGTGCCAGATCAGGTCTGATGTAACTACTGTCTTTTCTGACAAAATTTGAGTCTAAAGTCAAGTTATACCATGTTATCATACTTTAATACAGTAATTGCATACCAGCATTTCACTTCATGGTGCTTCATATCATCTGAAAATAGTCAATTTATAGATACCTATCCTGAGAATACTAAGCACACAAGATTCATGAATGCGTATCAAGTCAATCAGGCTTTAACCTCCTATAATAGCCATATGCATTACATGTCCTGAAATTTTTCACTTATATGTGCAGATGTAAAATAATCTTTTTCTAATGAAAAGCAAGAAACATAAGGAGTTTCAGGTAATAAAAAATGTTATGAAATATTCAGCCATAGTGCAAAAGAATGCCTATATAGAAAATATCACATCTTGATCATTAAATAAATAGAAAACTCTACAAAAGTGAATATATAGTGCAAAATTACATAAACCAACGTCTTCATTACTGTTTCACCAAATATCACTAACTATATCTTTAATGTTAGCTTTCACTATTGCCTCTCAAAAGGCTATTTATTATTTTTCACCCACGCAGTCACCTGCCAATACATTACAGTTTCTTGAGTTATGACAAGTCATTTGTCACCCCACAGGGCAAAATGTTATTTGAAATAAATGACAATGCGCAGATGAATTTAAAAAAAATAGTTTTCCCATTCTAGAAGTGGAAAGCTGTTCAGTCTTAAAAAAGGTTCTTCATAATTTTCCAATATAGAACAGCAAAAAGAAAAACCCCTAAAAGCAGTCTTCCAAGAAACACACAAAAACAATCAGCAAACTGCTTCTTGGGAAGACAGATAAATCTACAATACCCCAACAGGCCTTGGTCACCCTGGCCACACAGCCTCTCTTGAGCAAACATGCACATACACATGCATAACCTTGTCCAAATTCTATGCCTGTGAACACAGTTTCATACCAAAGCAGGTGTTGAGGTAAATCAAAACCACAAGCGAAACAGCAGAGGTGGCTGCAGTGTACACCATTCTAGTTGGCCAGCAGCCAGAATACATCACATATAATGAATATGTAGATACACTAATCAGGTAATAAGATAAAGCACTGCTGGCTCTCTGTCCCTCTTTTGTGAGGTCTGGGGAGATTTCATCATACACCTGTTTTCATTCAAAATGATATTGACTGAAAGGTGTATCCATTTACAAATTAATCCTTTAAATAAGACACAGAACCTATAGAAAAAGCAGTGTTATGTGCAATTCCCTTAACTCTTCCCCCTAATGAGCAAAGTGAAAAACAAGTATTGCATACACTTTAAAAAACTCTGTACTTTAAACTCTGAAATATTTCAAGACTTTGCTCAATTGGTTTTGGCCATTTTAATTAATGTTTTTCCTAATCCTGCTTTAATTAATGTCTTGTTCTCTGTGTTTTGAAGGTTCAACAGCAGAAACTCACAGATGAAGTTTTCCAAAAGAGAAACTCCATAAAGGACTATCCAGTTGCAAAATGGCTGCTATGTCACACTGTTCTCGATGTGACTCTGACTCCTGGCAGCATAAGACACCCAAGTATCTCCTAGCTTTTTTTTGTCAGGGGAAATAACAGGGGCCAGAGGATTTTTTGGAAGGTGTCTGTTTATTTCAGTGCCACTGAGAACAATGAGATGCAGCAGCCATTTTAGAAGGAAACTGTTGCATATTTCTTGGAATAGAAACTTCATGTAAGTCCTCTAAAGTTAAATTAAGTTGCAAATGTCTAGCAGCCCAATACAACCATATAAGTAAAAATATATTTTTTTAGTAATTCTCCATTACACTCAACTCTACTAAACACTTTTTTTTTTTTACCCAGATAGTCTAACACTTAGAAATACTGCCAATTATGCATGCATACAACTTGTGCATATAGAAAGAAATAGGGTTTGACTATTTCACTCCCACATTATATCACCTGGTTCCTATAGTAGTTTGGCACCTTCAAGTTCCAGAAGAGTTATTTCCTTGACCCATCTCTTGCATGTGTCCAGGACAGCACTGACTCCCTCCCTGCACACCAGTGCGTATCTGCAGCCATTAAAGACCTTTAGTCCTTCCCAGCCCTTAGGAGAGTGACTTCAAAACATGTTTTCTTCTCTCTTTCTCAGGACTGCTGTTAGAATGTTAAATAAGAACAAATGAGCTAGAGGACAGAGATGGCAATGTATATGATAACAATAATGAAAAAGAGTATGTAGCATCTTTGTGAGGGATGATGTAGTTGTAGAATAAAAATGAGGGACTGACAGAAAAGAGGTAGAGAGATATTGGAGAATGTACTTCAGCTGCTTTAATGTTATTCTGGCAAAACAAAATAGCTGTGAATGCAGTTTAGTTGATGACTGTAATCTACTCAACCTGCACTATTTGATGTTGTAAAACAGAACAAACTTGATGCTGGATCTGCCATAAAGTTGACACACAAGTTAATCATTTAGGATTAGGATTTAGTGAATTAGGTTTCAGCTGCCTTCAAGTAAACTGCATTGTGGCTCAGTAAATCTTGTGGTTTGAGGACAAAATGTCAGGAATTGCTGAACACCTGAATAACAATTAAAATCAGGTTATATTAGCAAGTCTTCTCCATGATATCACTCACTTTTCTTTTACAGGCATCTCCATCATTACTCTTCTAGGGAGAGACTTTTTCAAAATCTAAAATTACCTCCATGTGTATTTCTCAAGAATGGCAGAATACATTTCAGGAATAAAACCACTATCTTCTGTATTCCAATAACATCTAAAAAAATCCCACCTACACTAGAGTAACTGTTTAAACATCGTACAACCACACAACAAAAGGCAACTAATAAAAAAGAAGTTATTAATTTAAACAAACAAGACAGATTGAAGAAAGATGGTATCATGACATCTTGCAAAGTGAACTGAGTCACCAGCAGGCTGGTTTACCTAGGTTACATGGTAGTTTGTGCCATCTGGGAACAAAGGAGAGGAATAGAAATCAAAATCTTCTGATTCCCTGTATACTGCCTTAACCAAAGCCCAAGGTTACTACTCACCAAACCCCAAATTTTTGGTTTCTTTGTGCAAAAGCAATTAGTTCCTAAGGCTATATCTTTATTGCATAAATTATAAAAGCATAAATTACCAATTATTTCATGCATTATAGATACTTTTTCACTGCTTATGCCCTTTAACATCCTACTTCCATAATGATTAGCTTTCATTAATTTTAACACATGCAAATATAATCACATGAAATGCATAACATTGGAAAAAAACGTATAGAAACAAATTTTATATTGCCAATTATTTATTCATAGATTCTCTTGGAGTCAGAACAGATGTTTTAATTAAGATTAACTATGAAATGAATTAAACTGCAATTTTAATACATGTTTCTTGTGATAGGAACTGAGCTATATTTATCCATCCAGCCTCACTATGTATTTCTCAAATTCTTCATGTACAGATCTTTCTGCTATGTGCTCATTCTCTTCCAGGAACAGGTCTTAGATGAAAAAAAAAGAATTCTTACAAGAAAAAATTTCTTTTCCTCAGTAATGGATTTCCTCCAGTCACTGGTCTTTCACTAACTTTGTGATTGTTTTCTTTATCACACATTCATTTCGACAGCCAATAAATATACAGTTATATTTTCCTTAAGAAAACAAACACCATTAATGCTTCCCATTAATGTTCACATATGTTAAGAGGAATATCTGTTTAATTCAGTCATGGTTTTCCTTTTATTGAGAAGAAATTTTGTCAAAGACTTTGATTTAGTTCACAAAAGTCATACTGGCAGTGAGCATGTCAGACATTTTGGCAGCTCCAGTTACAAAGGGGTTTTCCTTTAACATCAATATCTCTCAGGGATTTGCCTGCTTGAATTTATTTCTTTGTGGGATGGGGATTTCTGTCATACATAATGATCCTTATGATTGCTTCATATAGGATTTCTTTACAGAATTATTGTGTGACCTTTATATTTCATTTAAAGTGCTGCAATAAAACAGAAAATGACAAGAAAGGCAACTAAAATTTTCCTTACTGATGCAAAGCCAACACAATTTTCATTTGCCATTGGAAGAAAACAGATCAATGGAAGATTAAAACTTTAAATGGAGGTGTTACGCACAAATGAAACCCAAAATGGTTGTTGATGCATGGACTTCACTTGGTCTCTCTTCCTTTGGTTGGGAAAAGATCTATATCTTCTGGGGAAAGTTGGGTTACAGAACTATGTAGAGAAAGTGTTAAAAACATTCAACATCCATGGCATGACTTAATGACTACTACAGTACAGAAACTGGTGTAATTGTTAAAACAAACTGTATTATTGGAAACTGCAAGGCTTCACAAGAGATCTGAAATTCCTGTATCTGCAAACAATTACTGTTTATTTTACTGTTATAACAACTGTAAGATCTCTTCATGGAAAATAGTCCATTTAAACACTTTTCAGATTGGCAGTGGAGAAATTATATTTTGTAAGACAGGTTGTCCATTTTGATGACTTTTAAAATAATTTCTTCACAATAAAAGTTCCTCAACCTATGGATTGCCATCTGGTTATTATTCTGTTTGCCAGGATTTGAAAAGTGCTTTGCTTTTCTATCTTCTCATCCTTCTATTAAATCAGTGTGTTAATCTGATCAGCTTCAGCTGCTTACAGTTTCTTAAACATGGGATTTTCTGATCACCTCTGCTACTAAGAATTTGATTCTTCTGATGGCAAATTCTCCTTTCCATGACTATTGCACATTTCTTGCCATTTTAGGTAAGATAGCCCTGTTTTACAATTCTGGTTGTGCCTGGTTGCAAATTTATTGATGGGGGATGGGGAAAGAGAGCCTACAATACTTAAAAGACAATACATTGTTTTAGTCATGTAGGGAAATTGTATATGAGATATGCTAAATCTTGTTTTATGAAAAAATATGTTAATTGTGCTAATGGACCACCTCAGATACCTACTACATTCAATAGAATATGTAACTCCATTTCCTTCCCAGTTTAATTGCCATAGCTAACAGTAGTGGCTCCATCAGTTCCATAGCTCCTCAGCTGCTGCATTTCCCCCTGCCTCCAGTGGAAGTGCCTGTGAGAGATCACATCTGGAAGTCATCTCAATAACTAAGAGGGAATCCCTTTTTCCTTCCTTTGTCACCTCTACAGCTCCCTTCTGTGGCTGTCTATTCACTGCAGTGGGATACTATCCACTTCCTGCATCTGGATTTCATCCCATGGCTTCTTGGAGATGATGATTTAGACACAGGACATTTCTCAACCTCCTTCACATATCATAGAATCATAGAATCATTTAGGTTGGAAAAGACCCTTGGGATCATCGAGTCCAACCATCAGCCCTACTCTGCAAAGTTCTCCCCTACACCATATCCCCCAACATCTCATCCAAACAACCCTTAAACACATCCAGGGATGGTGACTCCACCCCCTCCCCGGGCAGCCTATTCCACTGTCTGACTACTCTTTCTGTGAAAATTTTTTTCCTAATGTCCAGTCTGAACCTCCCCTGTTGCAATTTGAAGCATTCCCTCTTGTTCTATCTCTAATTACATGTGAGAAGAGACCAGCACCAACCTCTCTACAATGTCCTTTCAGGTAGTTGTAGAGAGTGATGAGGTCTCCCCTCAGCCTTCTCTTCCTCAAACTGAACAGTCCCAGCTCCCTCAATCTCTCCTCATAGGATTTGTTCTCCAGGCCCTTCACCAGCTTTGCTTCCCTCCTCTGCACTTGCTCCAGCACCTCGATATTTCTCTCGTATTGAGGTGCCCAAAACTGGACACAATACTCAAGTGCAGAGTACAGGGGGACTATCACCTCCCTATTTCTGCTGGTCACACTATTTCTAATACAAGCCAGGATGCCGTTAGCTTCCTTGGCCACCTGGGCACACTGCTGGCTCATGTTCAGCTGCTTGTCATTTAGAACCCCCAGATCCTTCTCTTCCACACAGCTCTCCAGCCACACCTCCCCAAGCCTGTAGTGATGCATGGGGTTGTTGTGGCCCAAGTGCAGGACCTGGCACTTGGCCTTGTTGAAGCTCATCCTGTTGACGTTGGCCCACCAATCCAACCTATCCAAGTCCCTCTGCAGTGCCTCCCTATCCTCATGCAGATCGACACTCCCGCTTAACTTGGTGTCATCTGTGAACTTACTGATGATACACTCTATGTCCTTATCAAGATCATCAATAAAGATGTTGAACAGAAATGGTCCCAACACTGAGCCCTGAGGAACACCACTTGTGACCGGCTGCCAGATGGATTTAGCTCCATTGACCACCACTCTCTGGGACCAGCCAGTGCTTGATCCAGCAGACCGTTCGCTCATCCAGGCCATGATCAGCCAGTTTTTCTATGAGAATTCTGTGGGGAACTGTGTCAAATGCTTTTCAAAAATCCAGGTAGACAATATCCACAGCTTTTCCCTCGTCCAATAGTCGGATCATTTTGTCATAGAAGGAGATCAGGTTTGTCAGGCAGGACCTGCCTTTCATAAACCCATGCTGACTAGGCCTGATGCCCTGGTTGTCCATTATATGACTTTTAATGGCACTCGAGATGACCTGCTCCATGACCTTCCCTGGCACCGAGGTCAGACTGACAGGTCTATAGTTTCCTGGATCCTCCTTTTTGCCTCTCTTGTAGATGGGTGTCACATTTGCCACCCTCCAGTCCAATGGGACCTCCCCAGTTAGCCATGATTTCAGGTAAATCATGGAAAGCAACATCTGCCAACTCCCTCAGCACCCTTGGGTGTAACCCATCCGGTCTCATAGACTTGTGTGCATCCAAGTGGTGTAGCAGGTCTCTGACCACTTCCTCTTCAACTGTGCTGACCTCATTCTGCTTCCCCTCTCCATATCCCAGCTCATGAGGCTGGGTGTCCAGGGAACAGCCAGTTCTACTGCTAAAGACTGAGGCAAAGTAGGCGTTGAGCACCTCAGCCTTTTCCTCATCCTTAGTTACCATGTTTCCCTCTGCATCCAATAAAGGAGGGAGATTTTCCCTAATCCTCCTTTTGCTGTTAATGAATTTATAGAAACATTTTTTATTATCCTTAACAGCTGTAGCCAAGTTGAACTCTAGCTGCGCTTTGGCTCTCCTAATGTTCTCCCTGCATAGCTTCACTACATCTTTATAGTCTTCATGAGACCTGGCCCCTCTTCCAAAGGCAATAGATTCTCCTTTTGTTCTTGAGATCCAGCCAAAGGTCCCTGTTTAGCCAGGCCGGTCTCCTTCCCCGCCTGCTTGTTTTTCGGTAGACGGCAACAGCCTGCTCCTGTGCCTTTAAGACTTCTCTCTTGAAGTATGTCCAGCCTTCCTGGACTCCCATATCCTTCAAGGCAGCCTCCCAAGGTATTTGTTAATCAGTCTTTTGAACAGGTCAAAATTAGCCCTCCGAAATTCCAAGATGGCAGTTGTATTAACCCCTCTCTTTGTTTCTCCAAGTATCGAAAACTCCATCATTTCATGATCACTGCACCCTAGACGGGTGATTCTTCTTGGGATAATTTAGGATTGGAAACTAGAAGTTGGCTGAGTACTTGGTCCTCTAGTATTCTTACTTTGTTTCCAAACAATTTGCTGTTATGTTCAACTAGAGGTAGCAACAGGCGAATTATGAAACATTCTCAATGATTCTTCAGTACTGCAGAAAGTCTGGATTAGCCCAACTACTCAGAATTTTACTTTCCCCATTATATTCTATTAGGATCTGATTAATTGTTTTTCTGCCTGCTCTGAAAACATATGCAGTGAAAATTGGCTTTCCACCTGCTTCCTAATTATTTTCATATCAGACATCTAGGTTCAGGAGACCATTTAAAAAACTGCTAATAAAGTCCTGCATGATTTCTCATCACAGATACCAGTTTTTCATAGGTATCAAAATCTATTATATTGAGTCATTAAATTCCTAAATCCTAGTTTTAAATGCCAAACTGGAGATGGAAAATTTTTACCTTGATGACCTAATAGTAATCTCTCATACTAGTTTTTATACATGTATAAATAGATCAATGAAAATCAAGGATAATTAGAGATATTAATGTAAATCACATGGTACCTGAAATGTGACTTACTGCCTGAAAGAGAGCCTCAACTACTGTGAAATATTTCTGGATTTTAGTAGAACTCAACAGAATTAATCTACTTCTTAAATTGTAGGATAAGAACCATTTCCTTTCACTGAATCAAGAGAGAGGACTTAGGTTCTATTTCAATTCTACTATGGCCTTGACAAGGTACCAAGAATATCCAATTATTCTTCTCTGTACCTGTTTTCCAATACATGAAATAAAAATTTGATTGAATTCTTTGTATAACATTGCAAGGTCTCTTGGCTAAAAAGAGAATTAACAGAGTTGGGTAAAAATCATGATGAGATTGTACAGTTTCAATATTCTCATCCATGTTGCTGACACCATGTCAGCTGACTCACTCGGAGAGTTGCATATTTTCTTCAATAGTTATGCTAAATGCATTTATTGCATGTCAGTCCTCACTTATTCCTGGCAATGCAAAAATGTTTGATTACTTACACTTTTCTATAACCTCTCTTAATTTACTGATTTTTTGTTAGCAAATGTTGGAATTCATAAAAAACTATAAATAGCATAAATGTATAGACTAGTATTTTCCCATATGTATAAAAAACCAAACCACTGTATTGTAATGGAATATGAATTAGTTAACCAGAGCATTTTTTTATTTGCTCTCAGTCAACTATTCCTAATTTTTTATAGTATTTTAATTACATCTAGAAATGCTGATATATTTTTCTAGCAAAATGCAATAATTTCATAACATGTTATTGATCACTTAGTCACTTTCAGAACTTTTATCTAGTAAATTTTTTACATCCTCTGTTTAAGAAAATCGTGATCTACACTTACACATCCTGGCAATTATCAGGTTTTTGGTAGTAAAGCTTTAGAAAGGAAATATTCTCCTTTTCAGTGGTTGTGTTTGAGAAGAGTTTAGAAGCAATTATATGTAGGGCTAGGTAAGAGAAGAGTTATTCCTCAAAGTCAAACAAGAAGGAAATACCTGTGGTTACCATCTGCAACAAAAGTCACATGATTTTATTTGAAATAGAGTCTTTGAGGAAGAAAGACTTTGATCTAAAGGGAATGAAGTGGCCTTAAAAATGCCTTTGCTCAATTACCTTAATAACTGGAGGTAGTGGCCCATATAGCAAAGCAAGAAATGCTTTCTGTGTACTTTTTTGCATTTTATGAAAGCTAGCAACAATGAAATGTATCCCTAAAACCTAAAATGCAGTTTTCTAAAACAGATTAGAATGAAATAAAACTCTATATCAAAGGTCACCATTACTATTAAATTAATAGGTCAGTGGACTAAATCATTTAGTCACTAAAGAGGAAGGGTTTTTTCTATGTTACTATTTTCTTTCTTACATCTCACTGATGGGTAACATCTATCAGTTTCTTTCCTTCTCCTTATATACAGTAGTTTAATGCTTGCAAAGGTTTAACAGCTAAACATAGAGCTGTTTAGAAATAAGAACCCAAGATGATAATAAATAATTTCTTAATATTTCCATTGCTTATCTATGGTATTCCCCTTCTGTGTTGGACATAATTTCCCTTGAGAAAAGTAAGTGTTGTTGGTACAAAGTTAAAAATGCCACTGCTACCTCTAAGTTCACTTGCTGTTTGAACAAGGTGCCTGCTTTCCCAAAAGGAAAAGACTGAAAATTCACAATACTTCCTGTGTTGGGGAGGATGCTTTGGGATGCATTAAATCATCAGTGAGATACAGGGTATCTCAGTCAAAGTGAGAACAGAGTAGGAACTTACAATAGCAACAGGCTTTCTCAGAAAATTGGTCTGGTTGATACAAAAATGATGAATCATCTTTAGGATGTACAGTCTGTGCAGAAAGAGATACGATTCAAATCAGATTAGATTTCTACCTTTACAGTTACAGAGTGTATCTCACTCTGCTTTGGAAAACATGGACATAGACTCAAGAAAAGTTAAACAGTGTATGTGTTCCAGATAGAATCTTTGTGTCCCAGTCTCCTCTGGGTGGGCAGTTTTTGTCTTGAAAGTTAAGTTTCTAAGACAGCTTGCTAAGACACTTATAGAAACAGAAATAATTTTCATGGAGCCTGTGTGGTAGGACTTTTTATCAGCCTACTATCAAAAGACAACCATAAAAATCTTCAGAAATTTTCATTGATATTATCTGAACTGATGTTAAGAAACACATAAATATAAAAGTATATTCTCTCATCAGTATAAAACTTTCCTTCTTGTGTTAAGGAGAAAAACTAGATGTAAGAAGTATGTTTGTGTGTGAACTTATTTGAAATGATTTTTTTTTTTAACCTCAACTACTTTTAAGAAAGAAGCCCAAAGCAGCTTCCATATTGTTACCAGTAAATTCTGTTTACTGTGAAAATTAGAATTTCTCAGCTGTAACTCAGCTAGAAGCTTCTGAATCTCACATGATAAAAAATCTGACAAGCAATGAAATGTATGAATCAGGCTTTTGAAAGCAGTGGTCTTTCCTGAAAAGAAGGTAATATTGTATTCAGTTACTCACTACAGACAAAGCTCAAAACCTCAGCTAAACAGGTATGACAAACATATTACGTAGGACTTCTTAAGACTGCTTGTGTTAAATACCACAGCAATGGCATGAAACTGGTCTTTTTTGTTGTTAGGATGACTATCAGAGTGACATGAATGCACGATTTCATTATATATTCATTTGAAATCTAAACAGCTGTTCAATTTTTATCTCTATGAAGGCAGTATTAGAGCAGCATAAAGGTATCAAGACAGACATCTGTTCAACCACCCATCTATCTTGGAGATTTGCTAATTTTAGAGTTTCTAAATAAATCTTCATTTAAGGATGACAAATACTTTAAAAACTGCAAACTGAACATAAAAAACTCCATAATGTATATAAGTACTACCTGTATTTCATAGAGAAAAACAGAGGTAAGAATAAGTGGTTTGCCAAGGCTCAAAGAATATATTAAAAGCAGAGCCCAGGTGAGCAGTTTATAGTCATACTGCTCAAGCCAAGATATTAGCTCCAGGGAAGTCCATGGCTGCTTTCTGACCACATCCCCAGAGAGAGAACTTCACACAGAATCATTTACCCCCAGCCACCAGAGAAAACACTGCCTCTATCTGCTCACTCCACAGTTTAATTACAGAAAAAGTTACAAGACGATATTAAAGTAGAGCTGCTATATAACACTTCTAAGGAAAGTAAACAGGAGGACACTAGGTTAACTAATCTTCCTTAAACCCCCACATTTTAGAAATATATAAAATTTATATAGTTTGTACAAACATACTTGTATAACTATATCAATATAGTTGATGGGAAGTGGGAGTTTTGAGAAAAATATTTCCATCTTCCATTTGTTGAATACGAAGATTATAAACTGGGGTAGGTAAGCACAGAAATTACAAGAAAATATCAGTTCAAAATTGGAATGACATAAATATGACCTATAGAACTGTGTAATTTCCCTTATAGCAAACATATTTTTAATAAAGATTCAGATTTGAATACAAATCTTGTACTACAACAACCCAAAATAATCTCTGAATAAAACCAGTTAATTTGTTCATGACAAATGTTAGTCACATAATGAAGTGAAAAAATTGACTAAATAAGCTTAACCTTTATGATTGTAATTAAAAATAAATAATGGATATCACAGGGCACATTTAAATTTATGTTAGATAGTAAACCAGTTTTACTGGTTAGGCCAACATAGGCCTAAGAAGTCCAGATTTTTTCATTCAGTTTTAGATTCAAAGTAGGGGACTGCCTGAGTTGTTGGAATTTAACTGGTTTAGCCTGTCACACAAAGAGGCTTATGCCTCTTAAAAATAATTAGAATTGGTATTAGCAACATTTTTGTCACTGCTGTCAAATTACTTTGTTCTCGACAAAGACTCATGTGGCAAATCACAATCTAGATTTGGTTAAAAAGAATCCTCTAAGCCTGCCAAAATAAAATGGTGTTTATTGTATTTGAGGAAATTGTACCAAGTTCTCTGACCTCCTGGATAAAGTCTTGGACAAGATACCCTTAACCCAATAAAAGCATGGCTGACTTCCATGTATGATACTTTGAATATAAATGTATATTTATATATTTCAAAGTTAGACAGTGTTATTATATCTTATATTTAAATTCTTTAGCAAAAGTGCTGCAGTTTTTCTGACCAGTCCCCATTTTGTAACTAGTGACATTTATTAATAATTTTTTCTTGAGCTCTATCAGCTGGGTGTAATTGTGATTTATTAGTTTACCATAAATACTCAGCTATGCTACTAATTCAGAATTCATTTAAGATTTGGGAGAAATCTGCACAACTTTATTCTACTCCTTCTTCTGACCTTAAAGCTGTAAAAGCAGATAGAAAACATTCCATGCTATAAAGACATTTAAAATCTTTTATTTAGCATGGCTAATATTACTGTTGACATCTTGGGTAACAGTAGCAGCTGATCAAACTGAAGAAATACTTTGGAAGGGAACGTCTACCTCTGAGGAAAACAGCTGAATTCAGACCAAAGATCTGGTTATTTCAAGCACCCTCTTCTGCCATTTTCTGCCTCTCAGTATCAAGGGGCAATGATGCAACTGTACTTTGATCATTTGCTCTACAATAGCACATCATCTTCTGCAGGCGAGACACAGACCACAGATAGAAAATGAAAAGCATGCTGAAACACAAGCTACAGCAACACAGATACAAAACAGCCATTAGCTACATTTTGCTGGCTGCTTTTTCATGCAAGAGAAAAAAGAGAAAACAAAAGAGTCACATGGTTTATGAGGCAATTTCTGAAACAGAGGCATTAAAACAGCAAACAAGAAAAAATGCCTATGGCTTTTGATGAAAAAAAAATCACTTAAACTGATCTGGGAGTGGAAGGAATACATTTAAAGAAATGCAGCAGATGGAGAGCGGAATAACATCTTGAGTTAATTTATTTTTGAAGTACACAATGAGTTTTAGGATATAATTGAATTAAAGAGTCAGAGGATGAAATAACCTTTTTCTTGTTCTGCATATTGTTCTGGCAAAAAGCAAGCACAGCAAGTTGTCTGAGATTTTTAGAGAAATCAGACTAAATTTTAAATATTTTTACTTAATGGATCTAATATAAACCTTCTGGTTGATGAATGTGTCTAAGTGTAGCAGCAAAATAGCCAGTCACCAGGTGCCTAAACTGCTCCATTATTTAGGCATCACCAGAATACAATGCTTGTCATGCAGGTGTACCTGTTGTGTGACTCAGCAACAGTTGCAAGCGAAATGTTTCTTCTGCTTTATAAGATATGTCCTTCAGCAGCTTTCCTCTTCAAAACATACATTAGTAAATGCCTATGCTACAGTAGTCTATAAGACCTACACTCTTCTGTACCTAGACTGGTTTCAGTATTAATTCCATGTTCTTAAAAGTAATATGCATATGTAAAGAAACCAAGACATTTTCATCTCTGGACACACATACAGAAATCCAGTTAGTTTCTATCACTTCATGGAAAATGATTATCAACTAAAGAAATTCATCCACCCTGTCAGAGGTTTTCCTATACTTATCATGCAGGTAGGTGGGTTACCCACCTGATCATGGTGCATACACACACACCTTACCGCACCAAATCATATGTAGCTAAAGAAAAACTTCTAGACAATGTGTGAAAGCTAAATTACTGCAAATTTTAAAAAATAAAATAATGCATGTCCTTCAGTCAGCTCCAACCTTGTTGCTTTACAAATTGATCTTGCAGGAAAAAGGATAATCTTAGTGCCTTTTTTGGATCGATATTCCTACCAATCATGTTCCTACCACTCATTCATATCCTTAGTGTGAAATTTTGCAGTGATAACTGAGAAGTACTCTATGTACAGGACAGTCTTTAGTGATCTGTTTGCATGTCCTTAGCATTCAAGATATTGCGTTCCAAGAATATTTTCCCCCCTATTTCTGAGCCCTTGCATTCTATGAAACATTTTTCTTTAAGTAAGGTAGTAATGGAAAAGAAGGAAATGGTCATGAATTCCAACAAACAAGGTTAAGACCCAAACATACCCAGCTCCAATGCCTTAGCACTCTGCAAACCCCGAATCATACTCAGCATCCATGAAAAACAAGTTACAGGTGTAAAGGTGCAGAAAAACTTATGGAAAATAGTGTTAATGCACAGGATACATCATTGATGCGAGGATGAAAAAATTTGCATTAGTGCTACATTAGATTATGATTGGGTTTGGATAGTGGTACACTAACAGAGGAGAGAAGGAAAAGATCAGGCAAGTGTGGACTGAAGCTAAGATGAGAGAATCCAAGAGGAGGTTTTGCAAAATAACATAATACTTTTTCTCCTACTTTCTCAACTTTGAGCTCAGGCATATTATGAAAGGATGCACAGAGCTGAATGAAAATAAGACAAAATGGATAGTCTTTAAACACCCAAAGCACACTTTAGGCAGGTGAAAGTGAGAATAGCACTTCTCCATTCTATGAATTATGGAAATGTTGGTATGAGGAACCACCCTGTCTCTATCAGACAGATATCATAACAGGACACAAATTTTTCTCATATTTGCATTTATTTGGAATTGGACTTTTCAGGAGTCATACACATCCTCTAAGAATTTTGAATTAGCTTATTTAACATAATGCTTTACTGAGGGCTAGAACAACCCAGGTCCTGAGATTGATGAATTGTTTGATGAAGTTTCTTACAGCATGGTCTACAACATAAGTATTTCAAAATATATAGACAGTGGCATTCGGACAGCGTGCAACTAACATATTATATGGCATCTGTATAACATCTACATCTACTCTGTGATAGGTAGGAGATCAGGTACACTGAGATAATGTTTTAGTTAAGACACTGAATTATACTCTAGTTTTTCCTTTTATATTTGATGGAAATTTACTATGGGAAAAATTTAGAGCTGAGATATGCAAAGGTATGTCTGGAAGGACAGTTAAATTTTATTGAACTTAAATTGGAGCTTTTAGAATCCATTAACAGATGTTATTCTCTACAGTGGAGATAAACCTAAAAATATGTCCCAAAAGGCTCTTGTAAAACTGTTAATACCAATACTGTACTAGCTACCCCCAGTTTTTTTCCTTGAATTTTTAATCTACTCCCACTCAGGTCTAATCTATTTTACTGAAAGAAGACTCTCCCAATCCTACCCCACCATCCAGTTACTTTTTTTTTTTTTTTTTTAACTTCTGGTGAGGACCAGTTCTGTTCCCTTGAGCTGATATACAATGACTTCTCTGGAACACTTCCCTCTTCTCAGTTCCATGACAGAGTACACAGTAAAATTTACAATACAGAGGCTGAGTGAATGGATTTGCACAGAGATCAGGTCCTGACAACACACATTTCTAGCTACTAGTAATATTGAAGTTCATTGTTTCTTGAGAGCAGTGGGTGCAGTATAACTGTATATTCTTTTCAGTGACGAAAATGGTAATGATTTGAAAACTTACATACATAACTGATAATAGTTGTCACATGTTGTTCATGTGGAACTTTTTTTTTCTCTGCAAATCATAATTTTAATCTACTTAGAGATGATATACAGTCCAGTAAAGTGGACTGTAGCAAGGGAATCCTCATTAAGTATTCCTCCTCAGAAGAGGAAAAAATAATTTTACTTCTGTCAGTTCTTTAATGCATTTGCATATTCAGCTATCAATTGTAATAAGTGAATGATATGCTGCAGGCCAGATCATCCAAGAGAATAAAAATCTGCATACAGCATTGGCATCCGAGAACTGAAACAAAAGTGAATATGGAAAAGAAGCTTATCTACCATCTCTGACAGTTATTGTTTGATAACCTTTCTGAAAAGGTCTGGCTAAGAAGCCACTGAAGAGTTCATTGTTTTGTAAGTTGTTACAGGACACTAAGCTATGACTTAGCATCTTCCAGGGCAGAAGATTACTGGAGCTAGGATAGTTCTTTCACACACACCCCCTTTTTTTTGCAAGTGATATTTTGTTATATCAGGTGTGCAATAGAATCTATCATAACCTGTTCAGCATATCTTCTGATGACAGGTAACTTGTCACTACATGCTTCACTTTCCTTCCCCTGCTACAGACTGGCAGCTTCTGCACACTTTTCATTGTGCAGGTGCTTTCTTTTGGCAGACTTGTTCAGATAATAGAGCAATCCAATCAAAACATCACTGGGAACCCTTGACAGAACATTTGCTGCTTCAGAAACATTTGCACTCACCATATGGCAAGGGCAGCTTAGGCTATGAAACTGTGATAATTTTGGGTTTTACTCAGTGAGGGCATCTGAGATTTATGATGGCCAAAATTCATTATGTGTCGACAAAGCCATCCAAATGTTTAAAGCAATTTTGTAGGATAGTTCCAGAGCTGAGTAAAGGAAAGGCATTTGGTTTTCACTGCATTTATACAAGGACATATATATTTCAACAACCATTCTGTACCTTACAACCACCAACCTGTATTAAACTAAGGCAGCAGCTTTCTATAGCAATGGGAAAAAAAAATGTAACAGCTTGCAATACTAGTCATATTGTTTGTATTTTTTGTTGAGTATTTTCAGTAATGTACTTACCAGAATGTGAAAAAGAATGATAACATGACAGGCATGATAACCAGATTGCTTCTTTCACATTTTAAAGGCACTAGAGTTCTTAAATATACCACACTCTTTAATTTGCTTTAAAAACAGAAGAAGCTAATTTGTGTTTACTGTAATTTTTAGAATTGGAATATTTTCTACGTTCCCTGACATGGAAAATATGGATAATACTTATCTTACATAATTCAACGCCATTATTATAAGGTCTTGTTATAAATGCAAAATATGTGCTAGCATAAATTATCAGGAACCAATTAAAAATTCTTACAGATTACTGCTTGTTAGTTTATCTATATACCAGATTTCATGGCAATAACATTTTTATGTGATCATGTTTCAATGGCAACAGCAACTTTTACTCCCATTTGCTTTTAGCGAAAGGAGCTTCTGAAAAACACCTTTAGCCCTTTCCTATGGATACCAGGTTACTCACTAGCCAGGTGTTTGATATATTATTTTTTTTTTTTAATTCAGTAGAAGAGATTCCATTAACAGAAAGAAAATGATACCATATAATGATGAAAACCATAACATAAGGGCAAACACCCTTTATTTCCAGTTTATTGTTGGGGAAAAAAAAAAGGAAAAAAATGAAACAGCTGTTCATGGTCTTGCAAGTGGTGTAGCAGTAAGTTATACACATCCCACACACAAGATAGTGTTTTGTCCCTTTCACACTTTCTTCTCACGACTATAAATTTTTGTATTACAAAGTTAATAGGTGATACATTAATCATTCCCTTTTACTTGTGTTTTAAGATTTATATTATTCTGTACACTGGTGTGTAAATTAAACATTTCCTGTTGGTGCCTGCTTCACCTTCCTCAGCATTGGTTCCAACAATTAATTTGATGTCAGAAGAGAAATTATCATAACCAAGCAGACCAGAACTCCTTAATTTAAAAACAATTTTGTGAGATCTCATTTATTTTAATAAGCAAAAGAGCAAATCTATGTTACATATACTCATGTTTCTTGAGAGATTCAAAGACAATCTCACCTACTTGAGAGACTACTCCAAATGACAGTGGACTCCAGAGACCATCTTTTCTTCCTCTTCTGACTGGAGTAATATTTGAATGACTCAGCTTCTGTCTAGCCTATCCCATAATATGAAAAGTTTATGGCATTAGAAATAAGCAGAGTGCCCTGTTCCAAAAGCTTCTATAAACCAAAACAAAAAGTGGATTGAACATATGAGGTCTTGGACCACAGAATGGGAATAATGCCTGTTTTGTTTGATCTCTAAGCCAACAGGAGGGCAACTCTATCAAGTTCTAAAAAAGATAAATATTGGATGTCTGTCTTTCCTTAGCAGGCCAAATGAATAGCGTATCTACTGCCTGGAATGGAAGTTAGTTTAACTGGCATTTAAAACTTAACAATGATGTTTTCCCTACTGCCAAAGAAAAAGTCAAAATTACAAGTAACTAAAAAAACCCCACTTCCTACCACCTGTGCTGGGCACTCTGTCCATAAGGATGCTTCACCATTTTACTGTCCTCAAGTGCTACAGCTATGCTAGGTATTCCAAAGTAACACAATGCCTAGTGACATCACTGAAAGGCCTTGGGCAATTGTATTGCAGAGAGCATGATCCTAAGGGCTGATAGTCCTGAAGTGCCATACTGGTACGTTGTTTAGTGGTTGAAATTTAGATGACAAAAGTCTAGAACTAGGAATCAGAGAAGGGAAATACTATAACGATAAAGCCTATGGATTGTTTTTTCATGAGCACAGCTTCACAAAGCTGAGACAAAAGGTTCCAAAAATGCAGTAATCTACTTAGGCCATCTAGCTTTTTGTGAACCAGCTCTCTTAGCTCAAATGACATGTAGGATTAGATAGTAAAAGGCATATTGTTTCTATTCAAACTCACCCTTGGGCCAGAAGCCTTATATAGCCCTACTGTCTTCCTTCCTCGTATTTAAAAAAAAAAAAAAAAAAAAAAGAAAGAAAAAAGTCTTCTAATGTTATCAGCATTTTATGAACTACAGAGAGTTTTTACTTGCCAGACAATTAAGTCTGGGAAAAAAAACAAATTAAAACCAGACCATAACACTAAAAAAGCCACATTCTATTTATATATCTACTGGGGAACATTTTATAGATTTTATCTACACAAACTATTACAAAACAGTGCTTGCAAGTCCTAAAGTGTTATTTTAAAAAATTCTTTCTCTAGATATTCTGCAATGCAAACAGGTCCACAAGAGCTTTACATCTTTGCATGGGAAAAAAATTTACAGCAATATATACAAGCAAGGTTTGAGAGATTAGTTTGTTATACAAAATCATTTGCTGTTTACTTTCACATACACATTTATTCAACTGGTTGGAGACAAATATTTCTTATAAAATTGTTGAGTTACTTGAACACATCTAAATACTTCAGCACTTGCAGGTCAAGTTATCTATTCAATATTTATTTAGATGTAGTAGTATGAGAATACAAAAGTAATTTTAAAAAAAAAACCAAAACAAAACAAAATCCCCAGATTTTTAAGTATGAAAGTAAGATTGAGTAAGCATTAAGTAAAATTTTTAAGTATGAAAAATGCTATATGTTAAAAGTACTTACTTGAAAGAGAAGGGATACATTATTTAGTCAAATACATTTCTTCTTCCACATTTATATACAAGTTATCTTACTTTGTATTTTAAATATTGTTATCCTTTTTTATTGTATATTGTGAAGAAATCTTTTGTGTGAAATGAGGTTTTAAAGGACTCTGGTTTTGCTAAATCAAATTTTCAAATCGAGAAAATCACCAACACACCCTTTTCCACATGAAATCTTGTTCTCATGTTAAGATAACTTTTCCAAATATATCTGTTCCTATACCATTTTCCCAGGCTAGCTGTATGTATTCACAGCAGCTTTCATGTGTGCTTTTGATTATTACTATTAGCATTCAATATATCAGATCCATGCAATATTTAGATAGGTAGTGAAAACAGTGAAAACTAAAAATATTAATTTTCTCAGAAATTTTCTTTTCTTCTGTCATAAGGGTATCTTAAGTGTCATGTTTTAAAGATAATTTAATGCTTGAAATACTCACCTGACTTAGATTTCTACATCCAATCATCTTCCAATGATCTTAAATGTAAACAAATACATTTTAAAATCCTAAAGTGACTTCTAGGTATCCAAGGAACCTAGTTCCCTTGGTATAAGCAGGTAAAGTGCTCTAATTGAATGTATATGTTCTTTTGGACTACTCTAGCTGTAAGATGAAGTGTATGAATGAAGTGCTTTCTTAAGAGGACCATTAATTCCTTACAGTGCTTTGAATGATGTACACTAACAAAGTGCACTTTGAAGAAAGTGTGGTCATGCATAACACAGATTAATGTCTACAGAGGAGACGAAAGTTCTGTGTTTTCCCCAGGAGGCGTCATTTCATTACAGTCACAGCTCAAGTTATATGATCAACATACAAAACATGAGTTCAGAATTTAACACATATTGGAAAGAGAGAATATGCACATAGTCAGCTTTAAACATGTGAAAGGAGATAAAAATTTAAGCTCCTCCATAACATTACACATGTGCCCTGCCTGTGAGATTCCTTTTCCAAATCATTAACCCATTTGAAGGGCTTTTTGCTAGCTGTTCATTTTAGAAAGGGCATAGGTGTCTTTCTCTAGGTCCTTGAATTTAGAGTGTTAAAAGTTGATGAGTGAACACTCCCACAGTCTCTGACATCAAAATCAACTTTTCAAGTTTAAGGATATTAATCTTTATTAACTTTGTTCACCTCCATTAACTGTATTCAAGTGGAAGAAATTCCCATGGCTTACATTTCTCCCTTTCCTTCATCTTCCCCTTATCAAAGAGGACATTCTTTTGTTCAGTCCTGCAATCTGCAGTATTTTATCTAAACACATAATTCTGTACATTAGAGGAAACCACAGCCTCCTCCATGACCCATTTTTAAATCATAGAATCATTTGGGCTAGAAAGGATCTTAAAGATCTTCTAGTTCCAACCCCCCTGCTATGGGCAGGGACACCTTCCACTAGATCAGATTGCTCAAAGCCCTGACCAACCTGGCCTTGAACACTTCCAGGGAGGGGGCATCCACATTTCTCTGGCAACCTGTTCCAGTGTCTCACCACCCTCACAGTGAAGAATTTCTTCCTTAGATCTAATCTAAATCTACCCTCTTCCAGTTTAAAACTGTTACCCCTCATCCTGTCACTACACTCCCTGATAAAGAGTCCCTCCCCATCATTCCTGTAGGCCCCCTTTAAGTCCTGGAAGGCTGCTACAGGGTCTCCCTGGAGTCTTCTCTTCTCTAGGCTGAACAACCCCAACTCTCTCAGCCTGTCCTCATAATGGTGATTTTACAAAGCCCCAGTCATTCTGGAGTCCAAGCACTACTGAAAGTAAATGGAAATTAGGTGTTTAACTTATTTGTAATCTCTATTCCTGAATATTTGCAAGCTAATTTTATGGTGCTCTAGGTTTAACCTCTATAATTCTGTCTAAACCTTATAAAGCACTCCAGCATATACATCAAGTCTTGTTTGTGCTGCTCCTGAAAGTAGTGCATTTGCTCTGCTAAGGAACACATGAAGAAATAGAAAAGAGCTTCCTAACAGGCTGACCTCTGGATCTATCTAGATCAAATTGAAGTCTATCATCAGATTTATCTAAACACACAGGCCAGGTTTACTCTGATGCATCCAAACCCTGTTGGACATGGCTGCACACATGAATTTGAGTAGTCATTTATAGCAGAAGCAATAAACATTCACAGACTTATTTTAAAAACAAGCTTTTATCCCATTACTGAAAACAGATATCACTGCAAAATTGTAATACAAGAAGCAAGTATATGAAAGCCTCATTTAGATCTCCTACAACCACTCTGAAGTGCTTATAATTGAAAGCAACAGCAATCAAAAGATATCCAAAAGCTTCACTTCAACCAAAATCACAGTTAGAGAAGGAAAATATATGCAGATAGAATAATTGCTATAAGGAGGTGAGGGCAGACTGAAAGATAAACAAGTCATGACTTTCTCATAAAAGCCATATTTGAGTATATTTTATCAAGTTTGCTAATTTTCACATTTTAGCATTAGACTAGAAGCTTAGGGGATTTTGGGGGGGAACATTTTAGAAGCAATTCCTGTCTGGTCATGAACATTCTACAAAGGTAGAAATATCTTTAAGTTTCTGCTGTGTGGGTGTGTGTGTCTTCCCCCTCTTTAAGACATGCTCACTGGTGTCTGCCAAGATCCTGGCTAAATGCTAAGTGCTACGACTATGAGAATCAAATTATGACATAACATGGATGTTCAGTTTCACACTGGAAGTGTTTGAAGAAAACATGCAAACTCTTGAAAGCAGAAAAATGGCAGGAGTAAAATAGATCTACTTGTGGCACAGATAACATGCTTTTCTAGTAGTATGATGATACTATGCAACTTCTTTGGTTTTATTCAAGTTCTTCTCCAAAGGATGCTGAAATATTTTTACACCTTCTATTAACTATTTCATGTTCTTGAGGCAGGAATCAACTTAATACTGGCACAGAAAATCTGAGCTGAATTATTAAACCCAGTTATTAAATCCAGGTTTCTCTAAATGTAAACAGGTGCATACCTGCATACCCAATTTATGACTGCAAGAATAAAAGTGTTTAACCCAAAAGTTTTACTAATACGGACATACAGACCTCAAAATAGAATGTATGCTTTGTGTATTTTTCTACACCATAGAGATCTTTCCAACTGTGCAAGAAGAATCATCCAGAAGAGAGTGGCAAAACAGAAATTTTCTTGGAGAAAGAAATGTCAATATTTGAGATGTAGATGATTGGCCCATGATGTTTATTTTTAATTAGAACTGAAAATTTGGCCTCCAAATGTTTACAGGGGATCTATACACTTAAAGGATAGAGTTTATTACAGTGCCAGAGCTGTGTTGTCTCAGCTGCTTTTATATTGATTAGCTGTGCTATCATGGGATGTCAGGTGTCTCTTGAATTGTGATTGTACTTTGGATGCACTTTTCTCACCCATTAGAAGTGAATTAAAACAAAAAGCCGTTAATATAGGTACTATATCAATAAGTTCTTAGAGATGTGTATATGGCTGACAAGGCAAAAAAAAAAGTGTTATGAAATACTGTCAGGTTCTACTCCCCTGATCACGTGGATTGTCAAGTTATATATTGTTTTAATAACTATCACCTTAACAATAAAATGAATGGGAGTACTCCAAGGAAAGACTAGAATGCAAGTCAAAATCTGGATCCTGTTCCCAGCTCTTGGTCAAACCATCCGTGTGAGTTATAAAATATTCCTTTTCCCTCCTGCAGTTGTCTATCTATTTGAATAGTAAGATATTTGTAGCAGGATATACACACATTCCACATTTAGCACATATACTAGCCTAGGTCAATTCTGAAAACTACCAAAGACAGACTGCAGAATTTTTCAACTTCAGAATACATTTGTCTTTAGCTTCATTCCATATTGTAACTTTTCAAGGAAGAAACACTGAATTGTTTGCCTGAATCTTCAAATTAAGTAGGAATAGAAGTTTGGAAATCTTTGTTATCAAGAAAGTAGAGGGATCCACAAAATCCTTCCTTACAGTTTGTTGTGATTTGAAGTCACAGTGTAGTTTTTTCCTGTTGATTGTAAACAGAATTTCCAATAAATAAGCAGCTGAGGAAGGGAAAGACTGAAAGGTGGTTTGTTTCTGCCTTCATGAAAACAGAAGGAATGTTTTTCTAGACTTTCTTCACTGTCCAGGAATAAATTCCTGATCACGGGTTCTCTCTATTTATAGTAGTTTACAGTTATTTTTAAAAAATCTTGATCCTTCCTCTTAGAAGTCTACTTAATGTTTCATTAATAACAATATGGTCTACAGCTATAAACCCAGTATGATGAATATTAATAGTTGGAAAGATTAATCCATTTACTAAGCTAAGCACATGTGATTCATTAACATGAAGGGGGTCACCATAAAAGTTTGCTAGACTAAAGTTTACGGTTAAAAGGCCTTTATTTTAAAAAAAAAATAAATCTTTGTACACATCAAAAATGTCACATTGTTCATTGATGAGTTCATGCTAATTGCCAGCACCATAACCAATGTTCTTTTAGACCTACTGCTTTCTCCCGCTTTACTCCAGCTTGACAACTTGATAGGTAGATCATCCATGTAAAAACTCTCAGCTTTATATTGATACTCAGTTGGGCATGCAAGATGTTTTCCTTCATTGTGTTCCTCAACCCTCATCCCCCCCCTCCCCAAGAGTCTAAAATGAGATGGGTTCTATGCCTATAAAGTAGATATAAGCAGGCTTCCAAAACTATCTTGGTTTTAGCTAATTTCAGATTACAGCATGAATCATCTAAATGTAACCTAAACTTCTTTGGGTTAAGTAGCTATGCAAGAAAACAAAACTTTGAGACACAACCCCCCTCAGACAGAAAACAATCAGAGTATCTGAATCACATTATACCTTCCTTATTTACAGTAGATGGTGGTTTTGTTTTTCATGTGGAAGACAAGTAAACGTGTTAAATTTATCTGCATTAAAAAAAAGTGAACCATGAAGTGTCGATAAAAATTGGTTTAAAAAAACAGTTGTGAAAAGTTCTGAATTGGACTGCAATTTAAAACTATGCATGTAGATGAGAAAAACTTGCCCTGGTAGAATTACCTCCAATAGTTACTTTTCTTTGTGCTAATAGTTACCTTTCTTTGTGCTAAACCTGAGGATTCTTAGGACAATCCCTAGGACTTTTGTCATTTCAAGTCTTGTAACCCATGTTTCTTACATAATTTATCCTTAAACATTTGATTTATGTGATTAAGTATTTCTTTTTCATTTCAAAGAAGCATTAAGCCTTCAATGTAAGGAACAAAAAAGTTAAAGAAGTGTAAAACCTCAACAGTTCATGACATAATGAAGTAGGAAATACTAAAAATATTAAGAGCAAATCAAACATGACCGCAGCTTACTTTTATGCTCCATTACCATGCTTCCTCTTTGAGATAAAGCATGTTCCATTAGTTTAGTATGAAGACATATACTCTGGGAAGAGTTTCAGCTAAATTTTTGCATTTATGAAAATGCAGAATGGGACACTGACATAAAAAGGCCTGAACCATAGGCCTTGAACCAGAGCCTGAACCATAGGCCTTGAACCACAGCTGACTTCTCAGTGAACCGAGGAGTTGACTTCTGAGTGAGCCTCCCGACCAGCATGATTTCAGCATGAAATATGACCATGGTAATATCTTCTGAAAACTATAGATAAAGAATATATATTTTCAGACCCTAAGCCAGCCGTTTCCTAGAAGACAGGAACTCCTTGGACGCGCCCGGGATCCTGGCCAGATCCGGGATGCACCCAAGTGAGGTGAAGCCAATCTACCAGATGTTTTCTTGCCCTTTTTTATAGGATTTGTTTGTTAAACTGTATAAAATCAGAATCCTCTCACAGTAAAGGTGGAGACCTCACCTACGAGTGGACATGCTGTGTAGGACTTCCCAACCGCCAGAAGCGGTTCTCCGATCCTTCATTGTGACAGGCTCCCCAGCTGAAGCACAGATCAGGGTGATGGCAATTGGTGATGTATCTTTCTTAATCACTATAACTAAGTTTATGTAGTAATGATCAGGTGCATTACCTTGCTTATTTTTGATCAGGTGCATTACCTTGCTTATTCTTTCTGCTGCTTTAAACTAAAGTAAAATAAGCTTATCTTTTAAACTTAGTGTCTGTGTCCTTTCTGTTGACCCCATCAACTGGCAAAACAGACACAAAATTAGTACTACATATTCTTATACTGATATGCCAGTGCTCTTACCATCCATGCTTGAAGTATTTGCCCCATCCTAGCACTGAGAAACAGAGAAAATCAGCTATTTTTAATGCATGCATTTGCTATTTTCCCCTAATTTTGAAATAGAGCTTATGCTACATGTTTTACAGTAAATTTGATGCTAAAAGTTACCCTATTACTTTTCAAATGTCAAAGTATATATCCACATTAGTCAAAATGCAAAGCTACCCAAGTTCTGTGGTCTCATGAATTACCTATTTGACTTGTCCACATTTGTAAGTGTGAAGATGCTTCCAAGCAACAACTAGTTTTTATTCATAAATATTCATTACACTATCTCCATGCATAAACAAATCTGAACCAAGGATTTTTTTCCCCAACAAGTACTATGTTATTGTAGTAAAAGTTAACAAAAAGAATATGCATATGACAGTTTGAAGAGCAGATTAGTCTTTTTCTACCAACTAGTAATGGGACATTTTACACAGAAAAAAATACTTCCCTTAGAGATCTAGGTGTATTATAGGATTTTTTTTAATGTAAATTATGACATAGTTTTGATTTCTGTTGAAATTGCTCCTGTGGGTTTAGTGATCTTCCCATAATCTCCAACATATAGTTCCTAGTAGAAAGACAGTTTATTTAGGTACAGAAACCTGAGGATCTTACACTCTTTTATATTTCATGAATGTCAGAAAATAGAAAAGCCATGTTACTAGGTTAATTTCTCTAACTGAAGAACTATTAATGTTACTATATACTTAAATGAATGGCTTTTTATGCTGCAGAAATATTACAGCTCATAAAAATGGCCTGAATAGAAATATCTATAATTGTCACATTTATTTTTGCAGATTGTCCTCTCATGTTTTTCCCTTCAAGTCCAATAGCAGTACCAAAAACTTACTCAAAGAGTTTGAAAAGTTGGCAGCTATATTGTGATATTCGATTAGCCACGTGAGATCAAATTATGAGATACCAGTTTAAAGTGCTGAAGCATTCCCTGAAGCAGCTTTCATTTAAGATATTAAATGTCATCATTTTTGTACTTCATTAACGCTATAATTCAACAGGGAATAACTTCTTTCAGCCACCAGGTTTGCAGTATCATTTGTTGTGTCTTGATGAATCTTGTTTACCTCAGAAATTAAACTTAAGTAATAATCTTATTTTATGGAGTACTAAATACAGTAATAAAAACATAAATATTTGCCTCTTATGCCTCAAAAGCTGTAAATTCCAATATTTAAAGTTTGTTCAGTCACACCTCTTTAATTAGCCAATTAAGAAAGTCATTTATTCAGCCAAGTCACTTTTGAACACTAAAAAGATTAAAATAATTAATATTACAGTAGTTCAAAAATTAAGATAAGGCTGACACTGGAGAAAATTTTCATTAAAATGAGATTAAATCATATCCTACCTTCATAGTTTACTTATGCTGTTACAGTTAGCTAAGTGTTTGATTATTTAAATCTGAATATCTAATATCTGCACCCAAGTAAGTACAAGATATTGATGTCAGATAACTGCCTGTCCCTACCAAGTCCTAATGCAGTCAAAATATTTGAGCCTCAGACTTTTCAACGTTCTTCAGAAATCAAATCATTCAAACACTATACCAATGAAATCTGGCTATATAACTCTTTTGAAGCCTCTATCATAGCTTCCAACCACAACTGACTATGTTGAGGACTGCAACATTATTGAAGTGACTTATTACAAGAACACATTTGCTGTTTCCCTGACTCTTAAGTTTGGGATAGATATTGTGCTATTCTAAATCCATTCCACTAGCCTTTTTCACGATAATTATAACAGCTCAATATTAATGATAAAAAAAATCCTGAAACTGTCATAGGTATATGCTTATGTTCTTCTCCAAAAGACTCCTGGAATACGAGTTTACATGGCTGAGAACTGTATAGCTGACATTAAATAATCATCAACGATTGGGACTTCCAGGAAAAAAAAAGTGGCTAGGTGACAGAATAATACTAACTTATTATTACATGCAGTAGTGTAACATTCTGCAAGCCCTGTTTGAAACAGAAATCCCAGTATGCTAGGTGTCATATGTTCCTTCCTCACAACATCTGTAAGAGAATTTAAATCATTAGAGCAGCTGGTTCAAAACTAGAAGGAAATCCTCAAGTGCAGAACATCCATGGGTCTCCCACAAACAGATTATCTCTCCCATGTCCCCTTCAAAGGAGTTGTAACCATTGCGGATATTTATGACACCGACTATTAAGTAAAGACATAGCCAGTCAAACCAGACTAGGACCCTATACTCCTTGCTGACTAGTATCCTACACACCTTCCATGGAAAGATGAGGACAATGGAAAGATTCCCCCAGAATAATACAAAATAGTCTTCCAGGACTACAAAGGAAACACAGGGAGAGATTAACTATATTAACCAACTTAATTTGGTGCCAAATTCAAGTGCTCTGCATTTTCCACTCCATTACTTACTATTGTTTGACTGCTATCACTGTAACTGAAAACATGAGAAGTTGAAAATCTGAACTCCCTCTCCCTCCAATTCTTCTTTCTGCTAAGTTATAGAGAGAAGAACAAAAAGTCTTTCAGGTAGAGGAACTCCTCTGCTTAGTGGTAGTGCTCTGGGAGGAGGTGAGTAGGTTGAGGAGTTTCAGGGAGTGCAAGAGAGAGAGAGACTACTGGAATCATACCCTACCTTCCTATAAGACAGGTCTGACAGACAGGACTCATGATACGGAGGATCCCCTATCCTCTCTTCACCTGCACCTGACAGAACATGGTGACTCAAGGGATAGGGGGCAATGGCGACAAGTTCCTGCCTGGCACAGCAGGTGCATCTCCTCTGTGACTACCCCACCTTCCCTGGTACTCTTGCATGATAGGTACAAGGCTCTACAAGTGGAACCAAACAATAACAAGGATAATGGTTCATCTACCTTGGAGGTGTCAAGGAGGTTATATCGGTCTACGCCCTGCATCAAAACCTCTTCCATAAAAAAAATAGACAGGTCATGATCATAGGAGACTCTCTCTTGAGGGGAACAGAAGGTCCAATATGCTGACCTGACCCACTTCTTAGGGAATTCTGCTGCCTCCCTGAGACCTGGGTTAAAGATGTGACGAGAAAACTTCCTACCCTGGTAGGGCCCTTAGATTATTATCTGTTATTGATTTTTCATGTAAGCAATAAGAAGTCCAAGGGCAATCAAGAGAGACTTCAGGGCGTTGGGACGACTCATTAAGGGATCAGGAGCACAAGTAGTGTTCTCCTCTATCCTTCCAGTCAAAGGGACTGATGAGGGAAGAAACAGACTGTGAGACACGAGAAACCAGGCCTGTGAGAAACTAAGAAAAACAGCCTGAGAAAGCAAAAGTTGAGGCTGATCAAAGAAATGCCTCAAACACTCGCAAGACAAAACTATGAGTCACAAGGTGCATTCTATGGAGGTCGAAGCTGATAAGGCTGCCTGAATAACACAAGATGGGGCTGGAGGAGGGAGCCCTGTGGACACAGGATGGCTCTGCTCTGGTGCACCTGGCCAAAACTTCAAGGGCCATCTCTCTGGTGAATGACCTTTGCTTCATTATCCACAAAATGCATATTAAAGTTAACACCCCTCAATATGCTAACGAGGGCTAACATGATCATGCTAATTACATCATCCCATGAAACACCTTACCCCTCCCCGTACATGGGATACGTAGGTATGTGGGTCGACCTAGGGGACGGACCCAAGGAAAGTGGGTATAAATCAAGAAGGGGGGGGGGGGCCCGGGGCCCAAGAGAGAGTGCAGTGAAGTGAAGACGGATGCCAGCAAAAAAGACGGACGTCTCCTGTGCCTCCTGGAACCCTTGCCGGCGGGATCAGCGCAGAAACCCAGACTGGTGATCTGTATTTCCCCATTCCCTCTATCTCCCTCTTTTCCCTTTCCTATTAAGCAATGCAAGGCATATTATATTGCTTGCCACAACTTGCTATATACTTAGCCAACTATCGTGTGTTCAATTAGTACATTGTGAGTAGTTAATAAATGTTTAGACTTGGAGACTTGTTGTCCACTCCATTGGGGATTTGCGAATCTAAGTCACTGTCCCCCCTGTCTGAGTGGAATGTGACACAGACAGACCCAGAAGATCAATACCTGGCCCCGGGCCTGGTGTCACCAGCAGAATTTTGGTTTTTTTAATCATAGGTCCATCTACATGACACCAGGCCTGCTGGCAACAGATGGGGTACACCTGTCTCAGAGGGGAAAAAGGACCTTTGCACAGGAGTTAGCAGGACTCATTGAAAGAGCTTTAAACTAGATTTGAAGGGGGAAAGGGATAAAAGCAGGCTTGCTAGAGGTAAGCCTGAGGGCAGCATGCCAAAGTTTGAGGGAAGGTGTGCTAGCGAAGTCCTTCGGTCTGTCATCTCAGTGGAGGAAGGGGATAGAGACCCATGCGGCAGCAAAGTCACAAGAGTTACTGATGTACTAGAAACCACAGTAGCACCTGAGAATGGTCACATAGGAATTAGGGCTTCTCCCCCCAAAATGGTGGCGGGATTAATAGCCCAACTGAAGTGCATCTACATCAGTGCACACAGCATGGGCAACAAGCAGCAGGAAGTGGAAGTCACTGAGCAGCTGGTAAACTATGATATAGCTTCCATCACAGAAACATGGTGGGATGACTCACACAACTGGAGTGCTTCAATGGATGTCCTTAAACTCTTCAAAATGGATAGGTAAGGAGAAGGGCAGGGTGTAGCCCTGTATGTTAGGGAGTGTTTTGACTGTCTAGAGCTTGAAGATGGTGATGACAGGGTCAAGAGTTTATGGGTAAGAATCAGGGGAAAGGCCAACAAGGCAGATATCATTGTGGGAGTCTGTTACAGACCACCCAACCAGGATGAAGAGGCAGATGAAATATTTTATAAGCAGCTGGGAGAAGTCTCACAATCACTAGCCCTTGTTCTCATGGGGGACTTCAACTTACCAGATGTCATCTGGAAATACAATACAGCAGAGAGGAAACAGTCTAGGAGGTTCCTGGAGTGTGTGAAGCAGAACTTCCTGAGACAGCTGCTGAGTAAGCCAACAAGGGAAGGTGCCCTGCTGGACCTGTTGTTTGTGAACAGAGAAGGGCTTGTGGGTAATGTGATGGTTGGAGGCCATCTTGGGCATAGCGATCACAAAATGATAGTTTTCATTTCTCAGAGAAGTAAGGAGAGGGATCAGCAGAGCTGCTGCCTTGGACTTCCAGAAGGCAGACACTGGCCTGTTTAGGATCCTGGCTGACAGACTCTCTTGGGAGGCAGCCGTGAAGGGCAAAGGAGTCTAGGAAGGTTGGACATTCTCTAGAAGGAAATCTTAAAGGCACAGGGGCAGGCTGTCCCCATGTGCCAAAAGACAAACCAGTGGGGAAGACTGGCCTGGCTGAACAGAGAGCTTTGGCTGGAACTCAAGGAGAAAAAAACAGTTTATGACCTTTGGAAGAAGTGGCTGGCAACTCAGGAGGACTACGAGCATGTCATGAGGTTATGCAGAGAGAAAATCAGAAGGGCCAAAGACCAACTAGAACTTAATCTAGCTACTGCTGTAGAAGACAACAACAAATGTTTCTATATATGCATTGGCAACAAAAGGAGGGCTAAGGAGAATCTCTATCCTGTATTGGATGCGGGGGGGAAACAGTGACAAAGAATGAGAAAAAGGCTGAGGTACTTAATGCCTTCTTTGCTTCAGTCTTAAATAGTAAGACCAATTGTTCTCAGGGTACTCAACACCCTGAGCTGGAAGACAGGGAGCAGAACAAAGTCCCCATAATCAAAGGGGAAATGGTTAGCAACCTGTTACACCACTTAGACACACACAAGTGTGATGCCCATCTATGAGAAAGACCAGAAGGAGGATCCAGGGAACTACAGGCCTGTCAGTCTAATCTTGATGACAGGGAAGTTATGGAGCAGATCATCTTGAGCACCATCACACAGCACATGCAGCACAAAAAATGTGATCAGGCCCAGTCAGCATGGGTTTATGAAAGGCAGGTCCTGCTTGACAAACCTGATCTCCTTCTATGACAAGGTGACCCGCTTTGTGGGTGAGGGAAAGACTGCGGATGTTGTTTACCTGGACTTCAGTAAAGCCTTTGACACTGTTTCCCACAGCATTCTCCTGGTGAAACTGGCTGCTCATGTCTTGGACAGGTGTGCTCCTTGCTGGGTAAAAAACAGGCTGTATGGCTGAGCCCAAAGAGTTGTGGTGAATGGAGTTAAATTCAGTTGGCAGCTGGTCACAAGTGGTGTTCCCCACGGCTCAGTATTGGGGCCAGTTCTCTTTAATATCGTTAGCAATGATCTGGATGAGGGGCTTGAGTGCACCCTCAGTAAGTTTGCAGATGACACCAAGTTGGGTGGGAGTGTTGATCTGCTTGAGGGTAGAAAGGCTCTACAGAGGGATCGGGACAGGCTGCATCAATGGGCTGAGGCCAATTGTATGAGGTTCAACAAGGTGAAGTGTCGGTTCCTGCACTTGGGTCACAACAACCCCATGCAATGCTACAGGCTTGGGGATAAGTAGCTGGAAAGCTGCCCCACGGGAAAGGACCTGGGTCAACAGCCGGCTGAATAGGAGCTGGCAGTGTGCCCAGGTGGCGAAGAAAGCCAATAGCATCCTGGCTTGGATGAGAAATAGCATGGCCAGCAGGGACAGGGAAGTGATCATCCCCCTGTACTCGGCACTGGTGAGGCTGCACCTCGATACTGTGTTCAGTTTTGGGCCCCTCACTACAAGAAAGACATGGAATTACTTGAGCGTGTCCAGAGAAGGGCAACGAAGCTGGTGAAGGGTCTGGAGCACATGTCTTATCAGGAGCGACTGAGGGAACTGGGGTTGTTGAGTCTGGAGAAGAGGAGGCTGAGGGGAGACCTCATCGCCCTCTACAACTACCTGACAGAAGTTTGTAGAGAGGTGGGTGTCAGTCTCTTTCCAAGTAACAAGTGATAGGTCAAGAGGAAATGGCCTCAAGTTGTGCCAGGGGAGATTTAGATTGCATTTTAGGAAAAGTTTCTTCACCAAAAGGGTTATCAAGCTCTGGAACAGGCTGTCTAGGGAAGTGGTTGAGTCGCCATCCCTGGAGGTAGTTAAAAGGTGTGTAGATGCGTTGCTTAGGGACACAGTTTAGTGGTGGACGTGGTAGTGTTAGTTTTACAATCAGATGCAATTTTACGATTACAATTAGAGTCTTAAAGGTCTTTTCCAACCTAAATGATTCTATGATTCTGAGAGTAACACATGTAAATAATATCTTTTTGCCATTGTTTCACAATCCTAGAAATTGAGATCTCAATGAGTTTTTACTCCTATTCAGGTCAGAATTGCTAGAAAAAAATATTTGTTTTCCCCATTGTCACTGCATAAGTCTAAAATTAGAGGTAGGCTGGTATCAATAACAATTTTCCTAACAGCAAACTGGTATGATTTAATGCACTCACTATCAAAATGAGCTTTATATTTTCCTACCGACAATACTATCTGTTCAACCTTACCATATGCTGTTTTATATAAACCTAAAATTGTTTCAACTTTCCAGGGCCTTGCAAGGGTCAGCTATATATGACAATCAGTGCTGTACTTATATACGCCTGAAAACAAACTAAAAGTTTTTAACAAAACTTGATTTTAGAGGGAACAATTAGTGTAGTGTCTTTACAACCCTCATGTAAAGCAGCAAATAAAACACACGATAGAAACTGAAACAAGTTCTGTTCCTGCTTCCGGTAGTTGTATTCCATAGATATGTGGTGTCTATTTCATTCGCATTTCAGATCCTTGCCAAGTAAATGGGAAGAAAAAAGTTTAAGGCATTATGATCTGTTTGAAGCTTAAACAGGATAGTAAATTGTGTGCTGATGCATTCAAAAGCATATAGCTGGGTAGATCCAACTGCCATTAGTTAGGTTTGGAGATGAGTTGTCTTTAAAGTAAATACTAAGAAATGATCATTTAATTTGCTTGATAAAACAGTAACTAGTGACTTATGTTAAAAGATCTGATATAGCCTAACATGTGGCATGGAATGACTGAAAGTGTTTTTAAACTCACATGAGGTGGTTAATGATTTTAAAAAATAATTAACAACAGAAATGAAATATCAAAGTGGGACTAGCCTAAGGATTATCAGCCATCTGAAGTTAATCAGCAGGCATCGGCACCTACCATTTCTGAAATCATCTCCCAAGAAATGATCAGGACCTTAGTCTATATTAATCTTCCAATTAATTAAGCAATGGAAATTCAGCTTTCAGCCTTGTTACAAAAGTCACATCTTGTTGCAGTTTGATAATAACAGTGTTCTGTAATGCCAGGAAGCAAGTAAATCTCCACAGGAACGTATAATCCTGTATTGTACTGACTGCATTGTGCAAGGTGCACAGCATCTGCAATCAGCAATATTTTCATTGATTTCAGCATAGTCATAGTGTCAGGTCCTATGATCAGTGAAAGTTCATAAAAAACTGTGACATACTCCCAAGGCTTCCTCAGCCAGCTGAAGAGAGATATAAACCTTTCAAAACCTGATCTTACTATTTAAATTATACAGTGAGGATGTTATAGTTTCTCAGCAAAGGTAGGATTATTATGGATACTCTTGATTTTTGTTAGCAACAACATGAACTTATCTATATCTACAGTCTGTTGTTCTTTATTGGTTCGAGCCATGATTCCTTATTTAAGCAGACTTTCTAAACAAAGCTGATTCCAGCATCAGATGACAGTAAACATTATTAAGAGCATGCTATAAGATGATTAAAAACTGGGATAATGGTTCACTTGCCCAACTAGTTAACATTTCAAAAATATAGAAAATGGAATGCTCTGAGATAGTCCACTAGTAATATGGTTTTCAAAGGGTCAGGATTATTTTGATTTTAAGAAAACAACAAATAGAATGGATGCACAAGTAGCATAGCCTGGTGGAAGCTCTGGTACAACAAGAACAACTGTATCCCCTCAGAACAAGGGGTGGTAAATTTAGAACAAGTGACTGCACTTTTCTATTTCCTCCTGTACAATGTACCACCACCTTATTGCACATTGTCACAGGATGGCAGAATAAAGCCATGATTGTCACAGAACTCCAAAAGAGTGAATAGATATTGAAAAAGGACAAAGTACTCTTATTAATTGAAAGCATATTAGAAGAGCTGTTATATCTGATGATTCAGGCTTCATTCACCACTTTCTATCTAATTGCAATTACGAGCTCTTTTGTCCTTTGTTGAGCAGTACTGAAATCAGTCATCACCAAATGAACCCCAAGTTCAGTTCAGAGATGCAATTCTTGTGTTTTTATGCATTTTCGATATGATTGCACTAGACTTCTCTAGGAAAAAAGAAAGATGATTGTCAGGAAAAAGGGAAATTGTCCACTTATGAAAAGGTAAAGATAAGATAGGATTGTATTGACTGTATTTTAAAATGCAGCCCACACATTAGACCTTATAATTATGTACTTCATAAAAAGTAAATACACTTAGACAGGTGACTAGTAAATTAACAGTTCAGTGAACTTTTTAAAAATTTTTATTAACCTTATTTATGTGAATGTGGTATCATCCTTGTGACTTTGAGGTTCAAGTACATAGTCCAATATTTCACTGCATGCCACAAAGCCTTTAGTGATATTGGAAGTCAATATTAAGCTTGCCCCTCAGATCCTTTTGAGCCAGTCCTGCATCAGGCTTCTACCACTCATAAAGGGAACCCTTCATGATTTGGATACAATGTGGAGTGGGGTGCGTGCTAGTGATATGTGGTACTTCATAAAGTGTTTGAGAAGCATAATTTATAAACTCATCACACCTTTATGTCAGAAGTGTCTTGTTTTTCCAAGTAACTTTAAAAAACATTGAGCTTAATCTAAAATAAGAAAAATGCAAATAAAAGCAGTTGTTTAACAAGAAACAGAAAACAATTATAAATACTTATAAAAGACAAATAAGAGTCCATGCATAGCATCCTTGCACTAGTATGTCATTAAACATCCTGATTCCCATCCCTTTTCCTTCTCTATCCAATGTGCACAATCAGAATCAGGACTGTGGGCTTTGGGCTTATTTTATGTTACAGATGGTATTTCTTTAGGAGACTATGTAAAGCAACAAACCAAGTAGAAAGCTACTTTTAGAGACCTTCAAGATATTCACACAGGTAAAGTGCAAAGGACCTCCCTTCTCAAACCTCTTGGATGGGTGTGGTAACAGCAGTGATGTTAATTCTAGAGCTGAGCTTTCCCTTTAAATCCTCTACCTAGGGCTCCTTGCATATTAAATCTTTCACCCTGAAACATTTTCTCCTTTATTCTGCAACACAGGCTGCTCACTCTCTTAATTAGAGAGCTTTAGTTATGAAAAAGGTTTTGTAGTGGTGGTAATGTTTTGGATTAAACTAGCAAATCCTTACTTTAAAGAGTAGAACTCCCCTCCTTTTGCTGGATGCTTGGAACACTTTAGGGACAATGTGTGTTTCACTGGAACTTACACTCTGTATCAATTGGGATATTAAAAATGATGCAAGCATCTCAGGTAATTATTATTAGTTCATTATCAGTAAACACTAGGTGGCGTGCAAATGAATTTGGGGTAACTGATCCTCAGCTTCTGTTTTAGGCATAGAATATCAGTACACTATTTTCTTGTAGTAAACATGGACAATTAGTTTTGCAAGAGAGTAAATTTCAAGTAGGGAACTGAACTAGAAAAGAGTAAATTTATTTGCTACAGTAAGCGTTAAGTGTTATAGTGTTTATACATTGGGTTTATTTCATGATAGCAGCAGCATGCATCAAGACCTTTATTACTACCACTTAAAAGTTTCCATTCTTAAATTTCCTTTTCCAGGCTGGGTAATTTTTTTAAACCTAGTGAAAATATTCTTTGCTAGAAAGTAATTTCTTAAAGCTCCATCAAAAGGCTAATAAAAACAATGCATGTTTGAAATTGTGTCTCAGTTCACAATCCTTTTAGAAAAAAACTAGGACTTCTAACTGAAAAGGATGTCTGCTGATGCAAAACCCCACTTAACCCTAGAAATAGCATGTGTTACAAAATTGCTAATAATTAGTAGGTGCTCATCCCTGTTCAGACCAACTGAACAAGAGGTGGTCTCATGGAAGGATTGTAAAAAGAAAAGTTATATTAGAAATTTTACCTTTAATAGTGTTTAATATGAAGAATTCAATTTCATAAGATGTAATTATCTATCTTTTATCATATTAAAAAAATAGGAGACTTATTGGCTAGCCTGTATTTTATGACCTATGCATTTGCAATAGAGCAAAACATACACAAAAGAGCACACAACACTGAGTATTCAAGGAATTCACCCATGTTGTATGAAAGTTGAATTACTGAGATGACAATTTCATGGTTGGTATTACATTTAATTCTGTGGTACTTGGGACCTCATCTCAAAATGAGTTTCAGTTGAAAAGCCATTTGTTGAAAAAGGATGTGATACAGCCTCTTGATCTGAAATATGTTGCTAATAGATAATGAAAACACTAACAATGACTCATACTTTAATATTTTTCACACTGTCTTGCAAGTTGTTGATACACAACAAATACATTGGTAAGTTTAGAACAAGGCAGCAGCTTTTGTCTAATAAGAGTTAGTGTCACCATTGGTTTTATTTACAGAGATCAGAGCTTCTTATCAGGTGCTTAATAAAGCATCTCAGACACATAGCTGGGTTTTCTACATATGCATGCTTGGCATTTCATATCTAGCCAGAGGGCAGTGCTAACAAGGGGTAATTTCTCACCTGTAATTGTTACTCCTTTGCAATTTTACCATTCCCAAAGAAACACTGGTTTAATATATGCTGATAAGATAATAAAATATAACCCTTACAAAGTGTGTTATTTTTATATTTTCTTTTTTCCAAAATTATTTTCTAACTAGTCAGACATTAAAGGCAAGTTTTTCAGAACACAGACCTTGTTAACCCCAGCAATAAATGCCAAGTTCCCTACTTCGATCATCCATCAAAACACTCATGGAAAATGAATTTGTATGTGTCAGTTTGGAAAAATGTTATAATTTGTATTTGAATTTTTGGATTCAGTTTAATGACTTATAAAAGGGGAGAGATGTCTGATTCTCTAAAGATCTTGTGTAAATACCTACCCTGCCAGTCACTGGTATGTATGAATACGTTTTCTTTACTCTTGTGTTTCAATTGTCCAGTTCATAATGAACATCATTCTTCTTTCCTCCTAAACTTTTGTTTATTAATTACAAGTCCTTTAGGGATGCAACTATTCCTGATCACATGCTTCTGGAATTTCACAAACTGATTTTTATCCTTGTTGACATATTTACAGTACAAATGAAAGTGAAGTCAGTGGGGAAAAAAGAAAAAAAAAAGGCAAAACAAAAAATGGAGAACCTTTCCCACATTTAAAATATTCTGATAACTAGAACCACAATCAAGAAAGTGAGAAGAAACAGCTGCCAATTAGTTTACAGGGACATGTCTTGAGTGTTACATACAGAACAACAAAAAGCCAGGTAGGGTACACATATCCCAGATGTAAGAGCAAAGTAACAGCCAGTGAAACAAAATGGAAAAGTTGAAATGAACCAATGATTATATTTCATACAATCCTCCTTAAAAAATATCCAGCTGTGAGACAATACTGCATTCAAGCACTTGCATGATTTTAGAAGTGGAGTCGAGGAGCGAGAGGGAAAAGGGAAGAGGAGATCACTTGAAACACTACCAGAGAAGCTGGATTATGTCCTTTCTTTGCTGTTCCAGGTAAATAAACTATGCAATCCTTAATCCCCTCTTCCTTGACTGAGAATTAGTTTCAAAACATTAAGAATCCCAAGAACACCACCAGACATGAACAGGAATATTTATAAATGAGATTTAAGAAATGTAGTTTTATAAACGAAGCTGAAATCACTGTCTATTGTATTGGTTTTCTGACACTTTTGGGGTTACAAAGAAAGAAGTTAATTTTGATAGTGATTTCCCCCTACCCATGACCCTCAGTATGGTTGAATTGTCATAAACAATAAAAGCAGAAGAACAGTTCTGAAGCCCTGCACCAGTAAGAAGAGTATGACATTAGTGTTAAATTATGATTTCAGATATTCCCTTGAGAATCTCCAGACATTAAATGCTTTTGGAGCAAAGTTACAGAAGCTTGTCCATGGAAAAGAGTCACTTCATGTCAGGGTGGTTTCTTTTCTACTTTGTAAGAAAATAGAATAATTTTATGAAAACTACTATTTTCTAACATTCTCCAGTGTCAAATACTGGCAAAGTTGTCCAAGCACTGTCAACAGAAAGATCCTTGTTGGTTCCTCAGAGTATCTTTCAGAGCTGCAGATGTCAGGAATTTTTTTTTTGCTTTGCAACTACACATTAACAAGAGGCAGGTTGATGACAGTTACTTTGTCTTCTGTTGCTGTCCTCCCTGAAGAATGAAACAAAGATGAGCTCGTAGCCTGGAGATCATTGCTATGGGAAAGTTGATGTAGGGGAGCAAGAGATGAAAGAACAAAATGGGATCTGAAACTGACCTTCAGATGCCACTACAGTGAAAGAAATGTGGTAAATGCTAGGGCTGACAAAGACTAAGAGACCCAGAAGTACTTTTCCTGTCACAGTTCATTGTCTACAGTACAAGTTATTAGAAAGGCCATTCAGGAAACAGCCTACCCATGCCTTCTTCGTAAATGGTACGTCACTTTTAACTTAACTGTCTTAGTCTCTCAATTGCAGATCAGGAATGAATGGTAAATTTAATGGTAAATATTTTAAAAATGGGTTTAGGCAGAAATATGGGACCAGTTTAGTAACACCAAAAAGTTTGTATTTCTCAGTCCATATATTCATCTTGTGTTCACAGTCTGGAGAAGATTATGAATTTCTAACAGTAAAAAATTACAGCCATATTTTAATTTTTCATCATCTGCAAAGTCTCCATGGAGAGGCAGGAAATACTATTTGTTTCTAAAGCAAAGTCAGTACCTTTGTCTTCAAAGCTTGGTGTGTGTAGTATGTTGTATACCTAATTTCTATACAGAAGAAAGTCAGTAAGAGGCCATCAAAACCACATCCAGATATGTTATTAATCACAGTACAAATAATCTGTTAATACTCAAAATTATGTCTCAATTAACATTTATGACATTTTGTTTAAATGTAAATACATTACACAAATATCTTGGAATAAAAGAAGCTGAAGTTAGAAGCAAAGCCAGTCCACATTTATGAAAAGCTCATGTTGTCTTTTTCACAGCATCACAGAATCATCTAGGTTGGAAAGGACCTTGAAGATCATCTAGTCCAACCGTTAACCTAGCACTGACAGATCCCAACTACACCATATCCCCAAGCATCATGTCAACCCACCTCTTGAACACCTCCAGGGATGGGGACTCCACCACCTCCCTGGGCAGCCCATTCCAATGCCTAACAACCTGTTCTGTAAAGAAATACTTCCTAATATCTAGTCTAAACCTTCCCTGGTGCAACTTGAGGCCATTCCCTCTTGTCCTATCACTTATTACTTGGTTAAAGAGGCTCATCCCCAGTTCTCTGCAACCTCCTTTCAGACAGCTGTAGAGGGTGATGAGGTCTCCCCTCAGCCTCCTCTTCTCCAGACTAAACAACCCCAGTTCCCTCAGCTGCTCCTCCTACGACATGTGCTCCAGACCCTTCACCAGCTCCACTGCCCTTCTCTGGACATGCTCAAGTAATTCCATGTCCTTTTTGTACTGAGGGGCCCAAAACTGAACACAGTAATAGAGGTGCGGCCTCACCAGTGCCCAGTACAGGGGTAAGATCACTTCCCTGTCCCTGCTGGCCACGCTATTTCTGATGCAAGCCAGGATACCATTGGCCTTCTTGGCCACCTGGGCACACTGCTGGCTCATGTTCAGCCGGCTGTCAGTCAACACCCCCAGGTCCCTCTCTGACTGGCAGCTCTCCAGCCACTCCTCCCCAAGCCTGTAGCGCTGCTGGGGGTTGCTGTGGCCCAAGTGCAGCACCCGGCATTTGGCCTTATTGAAACTCATACAGTTGGCCTTAGCCCATCACTCCAGCCTGTCCAGGTCTCTCTGCAGAGCCTCCCTACCCTCGAGCAGATCAACACTCCCACCCAACTCAGTGTCATCTGCAAACTTACTGAGGGTGCACTCGATCCCGTCGTCGAGATCATCAATAAAGATGTTAAACAGGAGTGGCCCCAAAACCGAGCCCTGGGGGACACCACTTGTGACCAGCCACCAACTGGATTTAACTCCATTCACCACAACTCTTTGGGCCCGTCCATCCAGCCAGTTTTTTAGCCAGCAAAGCGTGCGCTCATCTAATTTCATAGAATTATGTATTTACCAAGGTGTTTAATAATATTTTATTTAAAAATAGATTCAGGAGACTGATCTTTACTGGAATATTTTTGTTGCCTGCAAAAAACGAGTGCTCTTCCTTCAACCAGAGTAACTCAATGAAAGGAGTGAGTTTAACTCTGTTACAAAAAGCTTATAATTAGTTGTTGTTTACTTAATATGATTCTGAAGATGAAGAAAAAGTTAATTAGAATCATTTCCAAATAACAGTTCCCACACATTGCCTGTGATATAAACGTTACTGCCATAAATAAGGATATTGGAATTGCAAGCTGAACTCAAGAATTGGTGATTCTTCACCATGAAGAAGTGGGGAATACAAGTCAGTTTTTTCAGCTAATCAAAACTACAGCAATTCCACTTTATAATTAGTTTCTACATAAGCTACTGTGGGACAAAATTAGTATCATAAAAATTAAAAGTTTCAATCAGTTATTTTGGACTGAACTACATGCAAGCTAGATTCAGAAGGAAAAACTATTTCTGAGATCCAGGAGAAGGACCTGAGTCATATTTCAATGAATGAAATTTCCCTAGCATCCATGTACTTTAAAATATGAACATAGTTCCTCAGTAATCATGATGATTGCTCATGATTACTTTCATCTCAGGACTAAAAATGCTTTACAAATACTGTGAGGGTCCACAAGTTTATGAGAAAGCAAGAGTCTTTTTTTAAGACTCATTTCACAATAAATAATTATGGAAGACTGTATTTTGCTCATTAGTTATCCAGTGGTCTAATAGATTGAAGTGGTCAAATCTAATTAAGTTTTATAAAAAGTAGGGGAAGGCAACAGGACATAAAATTCACAGAAGCTGAGATTCTCTTAAGAACCAAAGGAATTGCAAGAAAGCAGAAATACTTGCACAATAAGGCGCTGCTCAATACCTATCAGCAGCAGAATCAGAGCCTTTGTTATTTAAAGACAGCAGAGGTTGTAACTGGTAGATATATGAACTATCAGATGCGATCCTTAGGAAGTGTAACATTTGTTTCCTTCACCTCTTATATTGCAAATATATTTTTAACCTTTAATGGACTATAGATTTTAGGAAGATTTGTGTTTCCGGTATGCAACACTGGGGTACAGTTCAAAGCAGTACTGAATTAAAAGAATAAGTGCAGCAATACACATGTCAAGTGAAAAGTAACTGAACCTTAGCCTGGTCGACACAATCAGTTTTCCTGAAGAGCAAGAGATCAATTAGATCATCTGGACTGATAACACTATATACTTTATGACAAACACCGTCTTCTGCTTTAGAAACTTGATTGTCTTCTGTACATCCCAGATAAATTTCTCAAACTAGCAGAATGAACACTCTGTATTACTGGCAGAGGACAAATTCCAGATAAGAAAGTTGAGGGCCTAAAACTAAAACCTTAAAACCTGTCACAGAAACGTTTAACAGTGTGTGAAGGATAGAGATGGGTTAAACAAACTAATTACTATCATATATGAATGTTAATCCTAATTTCATGGTCAATGAGGAGAAAAAGTATCAAGGGGAAAAGCAAACAAAAAGCCCAACAAAACACCCAACAACCTTACCTTCACCAGTGGGGAAATTGCAAGGGAAATTCTCTACTGTGATAGGAAGGCACAGCCTCTCTAATGACTGTATCCCAAGATGAAAAGTATGAGCAAGACTGAAATGTTATTACTACTACCTTGTTACAGACAAGGAATATAGGATCTTGAGACTGAAGTAACAGGCAGAGTAGGTTAAAAGCAACTGGGGAGTGAGAGAAAAGGAAAGGTGCAGGATTTCATTCCCTTGACACAAGTGTAGGAGGAAGATAAGTGAAGGATTTTCTATTATTTAAAGCTAAAGGTCGGACATACTTATTCCTCATCCACCGTGGAATTACAGGGTTTAAAGACATGTTGCATGATCATTTAACTCTATTCCTTTACCTGAAGGCATCATTCTATCTGCATCATTTCTGAGACCTGCTTATCTACTTGTCCTCCACTGTTAGAAGCTATATCCAAGCAATTTATTCCAGTGCTTCCCAACTTAAGCATTTTCAAAATTTTTAAAATATCTAACCTTAATCTTGCTTACCATTTCATGAATTCATTATCTTTTATCTTATCATGGACACAGCAAAGGATTATTCCATCTGTCTTTGCAATAGTGTTTTACATATTTACATATCTCTTCTTAAAGAGAATAACATTTAATTAAACCATATTTTTCTTGTAAGTCATGTTTAGTAGAACTATGATCATTCTTATGATCTGAGCTTTTTCCAGTTGTGCAGTGCAAAGCTCAGAACTGGACAGAAGCCAAGATCTTGCTAGTACTCACAGTAGAGGATTACTTCAAAAGGCCTTATAGACAGTAGGCTCACTTATACCAGAATATAGTACTTACTTTTCCCCAGAACAGCAGGATTTCCCTGGATTACGGCTCAACTAGAGATCCACTACTGAGCTTTTTGGAATAGCTGATACCTGAACATTTGTTTGACACCATATACTTGTGCAATTTTTTAATTCCAGCTTTAATATATTTTCTCCCAAGTTTTGCATCCTACATTTTTTTTTTCAGTAACTGCAATATCAACATTTTCAATTCTCAAGTGTATAGTCTCTCTGTTCATTGACATGATATCTTATTCTGTATTCCATCACCCAGATCACTAGCAAAGCACTGAAGAATTAAAAACATCAGAGAATTAAGAGTTGCATAAGCGGTCACACCTTAATGTTTAAATATTCAAGTCTACAGTTCTGAATAGACTCAATGACACCTCTAAGTTATAAAAATATGTATTTTTCTATGTTTTGGTAATACTAAGCTATTATGCATTATTAATGGGATCTTTCAGTGTTAGTTAAGTTTCTCAGGTTAAGACTACATGCTGATAACATCTGGTGTTTAGTTTGTTTTTGTGGGGTTGTTGTTTTGGGTTTTGCTTTTCCTTCTTTGTTTGATTTTGGGGGGTTTTTTTGAGAGTGTGTTCATGGTCTCATTACACCATACTCTTCAGTGGGTCCAGTATCAGTAACAGTGCAAGTATCCAGTTTTCATTCTGAAACGTCACCTTTTGGTAAATTTACAAGATTTTCTATGGAGAAATATTCTATGAACTATCTGTCCAAGGACACACAATAAGCACCTGTATCATAATTTAAAATGATGTGACTTACTTTTAATTGAAAATTTATCCTTGGTGAATAATTAAGTATTCATAAATTTAAAAACTCTTGATAACTGGTTTTTTTTTTTCACTACTAGTGCTCAAGAGGTCAATAATTGATGAATAATCCACTAAAATCAGAGCTTTTCTTTCATATTCAAACCTCAAGACACTCTTCATAATTCATTTGATCATTATCGAGCCATGACTTATAAATCTAAGTGGGATACATACATGTTAATAAATGCACAATATAATTAAAGGTCACCCTTTTCCATAGTTAGTAGCAAAGATATTGAAATTAAGACAGTGCGAGAATTCTGTATCTTAAACATGTTCTGTGCTTAATGATGATACAGTATTGATACTTGTATCAAGACAATGCTACCTCTTTGATCTTCTGAGTAACATACTACATTAGTGTTACCAAGAATCGTCCAAACAAAAGCTGGGCTAAAAAAGAAAGCCTAAACTAAAAAGACAAAAATTAGAAAAATAAATACTAAAATAAAACTAAAACCTAATTTTTTCTTTGGAAAAAAAGACAGATTATTTTCCTGTAAAGTGATAAGCATGAGTAAGATTTTTAAATTTATATATTGTGCTATATCTAGCTCTAAAATACATTAGTTTCCATTCTTTGGACATATTCTGTATTTCAAAATATTGTATACAAAAGTGTTCATCTTGCAAAGGAATTGTTTTGTTTTCTCTTTTTGGAAATACAATTATGATTTCAAGCACAATAAATTACCTCTCTCATGTTAAATATATGCATTTCTGTTGAAACAGATTTGAGCTAGCACTCCTTTTTCAGAACCCAAGTTAGTCTTGCAACTTCTATGTTGTCATAGTGTGCACACTGGTAGTTCTAACAACAGAGCTAATTGACACCTCACAACAGTTTATTGTGTGCCTGAGCTCATCTAAAGAGTTCCATATAAGAGGTAATAGTGAAACATGTGAATAAGTATTTCTCACTTAAACCTAGAGTATTATTTTTTTTTCCCTGATAAATTTATAATAGACAATAATACAAGACTTATAGGAATAAGTGATTTATCAAGCATAATTGCTCTGAGAGCCAGCATGAAAACCTGGACACAGTTAAGTAGTGTCTGATTGATAGCTAAGATCTGAACTAGAAAATATCTTGGGATTGCTTAAAAGTGTGTTGAATGAGCATCAAATGAGTGTCATAAGTATAACAAGTTAGTGTCACTAGTGCTACCAGTATTCAGACATCCCATGTAAGTCATTGTGTTGGACAGGACAGTTAACTACTTTCATCTGACCGAGTGCATTTGACTAAATTCCACATCTCTCTTCTCATTCATATGGCATGTCAGAGTTATTCAGCTGTTCACTGCTGATACACTGACTGGAAAAGTTGAGTGTTAGATGCTAACATTTTGAGCACATTGCAAATTCAAGATGCTGTCAAAAGTATAATAAATACAGCAACATTTTTAATGACAAAGTTTCTAGGAGATAGCAGGTGGCACACAAAGCTGACGATTTACCTCACCTAATCTTGCTGTTCTACATGAAACAGTGTTTCTTGTGGGAAGGGGGTGTTGTTTTGCATGGTTGGTTTTACTTTTTTTTTTTTTAAAAAAAAAAAACCCACAAATTACTTTCCCCCATTACTCAGATAATTTCTTATCTTTTCTCCCTTTCAGAGCCCATTAAGGTTAGCTTTCACTTTGGTCTTATCTTTTTTAAAAAAAAAAAAAAAACAACCCCAAACCTATTTCACTCACTTCTTGTTATGTCTTGACTGTACACGAGACAAATTATCTTCAAGCTTCATGCTTGGTCAAATGAAATCACTATGCATCAGATGAAATCAGTGATCACTGGGCAGGAACTTTTTCATCTTTAATCTTTTCCCTTCAATACTAGCATGTTTTTTTCTTTATTACTGAGATCAACAGGACTCCATTTTCCCTCTCTTCACTGAACAGAATGTGACAACTTTGGAAGCTAATTGAACTTACCAGCTGGAAAGGTAAGCTGGGAATTTCAAAAGTTAAGAAATTCCTACCACAAAATATGAAGATAAATGTTTCCTTCAATATTCAATAAGCATTTTATTTCCTCTCTTCCTTTTCCTTCTCTGAGACTATAGATTAAGTAGTATTTATTAGACTAAATAATATGAAGCAGGGACCTGGTTCTTATCTACTTGAGAACCATTATTTCCAGTTTGCATACTCAAGTAGCTTTTCTTGCTATAATGCCTAATTACTTCATAAATTTACCTTCATCTCAGGACACAGAATATTTGTTGAACTATGAATATAAAATAGGCAAAAATCTAAATTCTTATGTTTAATAAATAAAATAACTAGTAACTTATAAGAGTAATCAGGGGGTTTAAAGCTATTCAAATGAACACAGTAAGTGAGATTTTGGTCACTACTTACCTGAAATGAAGGGCTAGAACTCATTTTCACATACCTCTATTGCAATATAAATACTTCAAAGTAAAATTACGTCTGTCACACAGCATTACATAATACTTGTACTAGAAAGAACAGTCCACTGCCAAATACTTTAATTTCACCATGTCAGTTGGTAATGAGGGCACTGTTCATTGCATTACATAATGAAGACACAGAAATCTGCTGTAGTGTGCTTGTGATAGTGTAAAAATGCATTTTGTGGTAAATATTTTCTCAAGTTTTCTGTGAAGAAATCTATAATTTAATTACAAATATATGACATACTCAAAATGCTGCACCACACAGTTTTCAATTAAATGACTCAAGGATTGTTTTCCTATTGGACACCAATAACAATTTATTTTCAGGGACTAAATCTTAAACTTTAGCAGTTGAAAGCTGCAGTGTCAAAATGAGGTGAGAGTGCTGTTTGGAGCATGTTCCTTTCATCAATGATTGGAGTGACAACAGATGTAACAGGCATCACTTTTCCTGGTGAGAAGAGCATCTGAACATTTCCAAAACTCATTCCAAGTGCATGAAACAAACTATAATTTTTATTTCAGGCACTGCTTGTGTCCATAATGGCTATCTGAGCATGGCTGTGGCATTGCTTCTGCCTTGTAACAGATGTCTAGTAATCTGGTGAAGAAAAACCTGAAGTGGATTTGTGAAGGCAGCCCCCCAAGATGCCTGGAGATTTCTCTAAAGATCAAGATCATAGAAAACAAGAAGAAAGTTGTATAACCCATGGACTCTCACATGAGTGGGGTACAACGAGATCCCAACTACAGGCTGGACAAGCTACGTAAGTAAAAAAACTCATGACAAGCAGCAACCCAAAGAAATAATTTTCGGAAAATGCTGACCTGTGTCATAATGATCCTCACTACGTTATTCCCGAGTTACTGCAGTAGATTAGCCACCCTCATTGAACTCTTCTTCCTGTATGTAGAACAACTTCCCTGCAGATATATAAGACCAGAGGTATGACACACACACCTTCCATATCATCACTTATTTTTCAAATAAAGTTCTTGTTTTAAAGACCTTCAGGAAAAATGACCTGAATTGGAACAATAAAGTTTTATATGCATGAGTATGGCTAAATGCGGAGAGACCACCCACTAAGAAAACCAATGTTTAAGCATAGCAGCTTAACTCTCCCTGTTCCCATTATTCTAATTAATACTTTTGGCTTTTGATTTTTCTTTCCTTTCTCCTTTATAAGATAATAAACATTCTCAGAATTCTGCTTGACACATCATAGCTAGCAAATAACTGTTCTCATATCTGATTTTCAGAAGATTTCCATAAAAACAATGTTATCAAAGGAAGATCTAGAAGACTGGTGAGCACCAGGCAAATTAGGTACCTTCCTGAAAAGGTTACATTAGAAACAAGATGTGAAGAATAAGTATCAAATCTAGAGTCAAATTCAACCATGCTGTGAATGGGAGTAGGAGAGGGGCGTGTATAATACAGAAGCAACTTTGTTACTTGTCCAGGACAGCCACATCATACCAGGAAAAGTAATCAGTATTCAGGTATTTTAGTACTTTACATGATTTAATATTGTACTCCCTTTAGTTTCTCCTCTTCCACTTTTGTGTGGTAAATTCACATCTACATTCAGTTTAAAGATGTAAAACCCACTTCATAAAATCAATCACCAATAGTTTCCCAACATTTATAAAGTCAGTGTATTACGTGCAATTTTTACTACTATTGTACTACTGTTTTCTCCAGTTAGTTAACTATTTCAGGACTTTTATAAGTTGTTCCCAGGAGACAGATGTGTTAACCTCTTCCTTGATGATTTAAAATCAAATATATGACTGCCTTTGTACCTCAGAGACCTCAGTGTTTGTCTAAAGTGCCAGCTGGCATATTTTATTTTCCTATTAATTTGTTCAATTTATTTAAATCTATTTGGATCACCTTATCAGACTGGTACCACCACATGCTTTGACATTGATTTTTGCTTTTCTGTACTTATTTGACTTACTCAAACCAAAATTATTAGACTTATTCAAAACAAAATTAGTTTACTTCCAAACATAATTTGATGAAAATAATGGAAAAGGTCTGAGTCATCTTCAGTAGATCTGAAGACATCAGAAGATGGCCAAAACGCCAACATAACACCAGGATTTTTGTTAAGCATGCTGTAGAACCTGAATGTGCAAGAAACACAAACTAGAAATTTGAACGTGTCTGGGAAGTAAACCTCTGGGATTTTTATTATTTTGCTGTCCCAGTTAGAACTAAGTTTCAGATGGGCTATTCACACAGGAAGTTCAGCTATGTTTTCACTGTATGCCACTAAAAATCTACTGAAATAAGATTCACTTCACATCAAGCTGTTTATAAAATTTCCACTAAATTATTTCAATTAAAGACCATATTAGCTATGCAATTACCAGACTCAGAAGTAGGAGACATAGGAAGCAGAGGGACACTGAGGAAAAATCCACCATATTCAGAGGTTCTGTGAACTCTAGTTGCTGCTGGTCTTCCTGCTTTGAAATACTGCATAATAAGAACCAAATACCCATATGAATCTCATATGGGTAAAATGTTCAGTACTGCTAATAACCTGGAATGTGTGGGAGATAACTTTCTGACACAGCTGGTGAGTGAACCAACCAGAGAAGGTGCCCTGCTGGATCTCCTCTTTGTGAACAGAGAAGGACTGGTGGATGATGTGGCAGTTGGAAGACAACTAGGGCACAGTAATCATGAAATAATAGAGTTCTCTATTCTTAGAGAGGCCAGGAGAGGCGACAGCAGAACTGACATCTTGGACTTCCAAAGGGATGACTTTGACTTCTTCAGGCACCTGATTGACAGGATCACTTGGGACACGATCCTGAAGGGTATAGGGGTCCAGGAAGGCTGGGCACTCTTTAAGAAGAAGTGTTAATGCCAGAGGGGCAGGCTGTCCCCAGGTTCTGTAAGAGAAGCCGGCAACAGAGAAGACCACCCTGGCAGAACAGGGAGCTTTGGCTGCAATTCAGGGAGAAAAGGAGAGTTTACAGCCTTTGGAAGAAGGAACTAGCCACTCACAATAATTACAAGGAGGCTGTGAGGCTATGCAGGGTGGAAATCAGGAGGTCTAAAGCCCAGCTAGAAATTAATCTGGCTTCAGCAATCAAGGATAACAAGAAATGTTTCTATAAATACATCAACAGCAAAAGAAAGACCAGAGAGAGCCTCTATCCCCTGCTAGATGCAGGAGGAAACATGGTAACAAGTGATGAGGAGAAGGCTGAGGTGCTTAATGCCTTCTTTGCCTCAGTCTTTAATAACAAGACTAGTTGTATTGAGGGAATCCAGCCTCCTCAGCCAGAAGACAGAGACTGGGAGAATGACCCCCCTGCATTCCAGGAGGAGACAGTCAGTGACCTACTGCATCACATAGACACACACAAGTCTATGGGACCAGATGGGATACACCCAAGGGTGATGAAGGAACTGGCTGGGGTGTTCACCAAGCCACTTTCCATCATTTACCAGCAGTCCTGGCTGACCGGGGAGGTCCCAACAGACTGGAAATCAGCCAATCTGACGCCCATATAGAATAAAGGTCAGAAGGATGATCGAGGAAATTACAGGCCTGTCAGCTTGACTTTGGTGCCTGGGAAGCTGATGGAGCAGCTCATCCTGAGTACCATCACAGAACACATGCGGGACAACCAGATGATCAGGCCCAGTCAGCATGGGTTTATGAAAGGCAGGTCCTGCTTGACAAACCTGATCTCCTTCTACGACAGGGTGACCTGCTTATTGGATGAGGGAAAGGCTGTGGATGTAGTTTACCTTGACTTCAGTAAGGCCTTTGACACCGTTTCCCACAGCATTCTCCTGGTGAAACTGGCTGCTCGAGGCTTGGATGGGCACACGCTTTGCTGGGTAAAAAACTGACTGGATGGCCGGGCCCAAAGAGTTGTGGTGAACGGAGTTAAATCCAGTTGGCGGCCGGTCACGAGTGGTGTCCCCCAGGGCTCGGTTTTGGGGCCACTCCTGTTTAACATCTTTATTGATGATCTAGACAAGGGGATTGAGTGCACCCTCAGTAAGTTTGCAGATGACACTGAGTTGGGTGGGAGTGTTGATCTGCTCGAGGGTAGGGAGGCTCTGCAGAGAGACCTGGGCAGGCTGGAGCGATGGGCTAAGGCCAACTGTAGGAGTTTCAATAAGGCCAAATGCCGGGTGCTGCACTTGGGCCACAGCAACCCCCAGCAGCGCTACAGGCTTGGGGAGGAGTGGCTGGAGAGCTGCCAGTCAGAGAGGGACCTGGGGGTGTTGATTGACAGCCGGCTGAACATGAGCCAGCAGTGTGCCCAGGTGGCCAAGAAGGCCAATGGCATCCTGGCCTGTATCAGAAATAGCGTGGCCAGCAGGGACAGGGAAGTGATCTTACCCCTGTACTGGGCACTGGTGAGGCCGCACCTCGATTACTGTGTTCAGTTTTGGTCCCCTCACTACAGAAAGGACATGGAATTACTTGAGCATGTCCAGAGAAAGGCAACAAAGCTGGTGAAGGGTCTGGAGCACATGTCGTAGGAGGAGCAGCTGAGGGAACTGGGGTTGTTTAGTCTGGAGAAGAGGAGGCTGAGGGGACACCTCATCGCCCTCTACAGCTACCTGAAAGGAGGTTACAGAGAGCTGGGGATGAGTCTCTTTAACTGAGTAATAAGTGATAGGACAAGAGGGAATGGCCTCAAGTTGTGCCAGGGAAGGTTTAGACTAGATATTAGGAAGTATTTCTTTACAGAATGGGTTGTTAGGCGTTGGAATGGGCTGCCCAGGGCAGTGGTGGAGTCCCCATCCCTGGAGGTGTTTAAGAGTCAGGTTGACATAGCGCTTAGGGATATGGTGTAGTTGAGAACGGTCAGTGTTATAGTAATGGTTAGACTAGATGATCTTCAAGGTCTTTTTTGCAACCTAGATGATTCTGTGATTCTATGATAACCGTATGGAATGGCAAAGTAAGTATCACTCTTGTCATAAATGGAAATATACCTTTCATATTAGATAAACTACAGAATTTTAGGAAACCAGATTGCACATTTACTGGACACAACAGAACATATTCCTGTATGTGCAGACTTTATGCTAATTTTGTCCTAAGTGTTATAGACTATCTTGCCAAAATGATGCAAGTTAGGACAAATTAAATTTTAACTATTTATTTTAGCAAGCAGCAATAAGCAAAACAGCGCTGGGCGGCCGGGGAGTTCTTGCTCCACCAACGGTGCGCACCCACTTCCCGAGGGTCTGTCTTTTTTATATCCTCCGCCTTCCAGTATCGGGTCACTCTGAGAGGTGTACCCTCCGTCTGCTCACTTTGCAGCTAGGGGGTTGCTCCATCCGGGTCTTCCTCGCGTCACCAACTCCTCGTATTTCCTGCTTTCCTGAGAGTGGCTCACAAAGCTTTTGTTTATATCTTACAGAGTATAGACACTACCCCTTTTTCCTTCTCCCCTTTGTCTTTCTCCCCTTTGTCCTTCTTCCCTTTGTCCTTCTCCTCTTCTCCCTCTTTTCAGTCTTTTGCACAATAGGAGTCCTTGCTTCAGCATTTCAACTTAGATAAGCACTTGCAGTCAGTTAGTCGTTACACAGTGTAATAGTTAAGATTAAGCTTAGGCCTATATAGTTTATGGAATAACATGTCACGAGCTCCCAGTATCTTTAATGGAATTTGATGAACAAACAGTTTACTGTCTATCACACTAAGGATGATTTTTACTCCTGTCTTGAGGACTAAGATAACTCCCTGATAGACATTACAAGAGACTCCAGTCTGGCTAAGGACATGATTCTGTGCTAGGTATGTGTTTCAGTCATGTTAGGCCAATTCAGTTCCTGCTGTCTTCGCAGCTTAACATGTTGAACCATTTGTACACAGGTATTTCCTGATCAGCAATGGTGGTCTGAATAGAAACTGGATTGACATATATCACAAATCTTACAACTTGCAGACTGTACTGTATTTAGATTTCTTCTTTTTGTTTAAAACAAAAAGTGAAAAAGCTGCTAGGGCTGCAGACTGTCTCCTTTATCCACATCAAAGGAGACAGCAACCAGCTGTTCTAGCAAGGTATACTTCTTGAAAAAGCCAATTCCTGGCTTTGCAGCCCCCTCCTCCTGCTGTTGAGTTGGCAATTAAATGTATGGGCTGGTAACTGTATTAAGTCTTCTCAAAGGCATGCTTTCTGCATTCTCTTCAGCCTCTGGTAACAGATAGTGTGCCTTTTCTCCACATTCCCCCTCCGTCCCCCAAGTTACAAGCATTCAGTAATGCCAGTAGGAATATTACTCCCACTGGGTTGCATAGAATACAGGACCAATTATCTTGAAAAATGCAGTTTGCTCTCCTAATGTTGCAAAAAGTTGTTACAGGTAAATAAAATAACACAACTTCTCTGCTGCAAGGAGAAATTAATGACATAGATCCATATATCATGGAAGAACTCTTCAAAAAAGCAAAGAGAAAGCCAGAATGATTTTGAATAATTTTTATACATTTTCTGAATACTGTGAATAGCTTCCACTCTTTAACACACATGGTCCTTCAAATGCAGAGTAAGTTTCTTTATTGTCAGGTTTGGGGTGGCATTGTTTGCATTGTTTGTAGCATGAATTGTAGTACTCGCAGATACAATGTGATGTTGTAACATGAGGAAAAGGCCAAGATGTTTTAAGTTAAGAGGTGTTCTTCTGTCACACTTCCTTTTTGTTTCATTTCTTTACCCTTTCAACATACTATTTGTTTGGGCCTCCATAGCAAGGACAATTTCCTCCAAGATGATTTCTTACTGCAGAGGGGAAAAAATTACAAGATTGGCATGCAAGAAAAATTTTATTATTTGAGGCTTCAAAGGATGAAACACTCTCCCTCTTGCAAGAGCTGTTGTACCTGCAAGACATATTCACTGTTTACCCTTGTGGTGATGCAATTCTTACCCCCCCCCCGCCCCCCCCCCCCCCCCCCCCCCCCCCGCCCCTCTTTGCTGGGCTGCTTGGTCCTAGGTGCGATTCCACCCACATCCCCCGAGCTATACACCAATCTGTGGAGATAAAGACTGATAATGTTAATGAGCCTGGCTCCTGCCCCTCCCGATTGCTCGGAAACAGCTATAACGGCCCATCAACTCCTAAGGGCCTGGCACACCTGTGCCTGGGATGTGGTCAAATGGGAAAAACAACAGAGTCGCACATTAATCAAATTCTTATGTAACTGCTGGAAGGCACCAGAAGGTATTTGACAAAAGTCAATTATCTTGGACCCTATAAATGGCGACCACCAGGGAGACCCTTTGAGCTCTTCTGGATTGCAGCGGGCCTGTGACCAGCATCTCCCCTGAGCTGGGACGCCTCTCAGGTACCAAACCCTTAAGGTGTCGTCTGCTCCAGATGGAAGGCCAGGGCGAAGTCCCCCACTCGAGTCTCAATTATCGCCCGTTGAGGAATGCCAAGGCATTGTGAGTATTTGCTCTAAACTCGAGAAGGAAATTTTCTTTGAGCTAGCTTCTCTTTACTGGTGTGTGTGTGTGTGTGTGTGTGTGTGGGTACGTACCCTTGTCTCTGTGTGTGTATGTCTGTTCTGTGTTCATTCTACTGAATCCAAACACCTTTGTTTCTGTATGTTTGTCCGTTTTGTTATGGGCATGCATGTACATATACAGGTACCATTAAGTAAGTTACTGTGAATCTTGCATTTTAGAATCTGAATAAGTTGCTTTTCTTTCTTTTAGTATTTCTGAATTATTTATAATAATAAATTGCTGTTAGTTATTAATAAACCTAGATTTCTTACTAAATGTTACCGTGTCAATACTTTCATCCGCGACAACCCTCTGCCCACTAAGAGCAGAGGATCACAGCTCTTAACAGAACCAGAAGTTGCTGCAGATATAGTAGCACAATCTATAATAATTTAACCACATAAGGGTCTTAAATTGGGATAAAGTATTAAATTATTTGACTTCAGTCAAACACCATCCTGTATGAAAATGTCTCCAACTCCCTATCCCTTCCCCACCCACCCACTCCATGTCCCCTCCAGAACAAAAGGCTGAAGGAGAGTTGATGCATTTTAACGGGATGGATGTATACAGGAAACTATTTGGTGTTTTCTTCTATTCCTTAACATAGTCCCAAACTGTAATGAAACAAGTGGTCACCTGTAAATTTATATGCTATTGAAGTAAAACACCTTAACTATGCTTCATTACTCAAAAATGAAGTGTGAAAGGCTTCTCAGTTATTTCCAGTTGATGTCAGTCTATAGAATTTATCTGATGTATTTCACACAGGTTTGAAAGCATCTCTAGGAAAAAAATAAAAATAAAATTAAAAAAAAAAAATCACACCTTTCTATACTACAGAATAAGTCTGAATCATCATAAAGCTAGCCATTAAAAATCAAGGACAGTTTGGTTTTTCAAATATCACATTTCCATTAAGTCACACTCCCATACAGAAAGATTTCACATTATATAATTCAAGACATAATCTTTCGTTCCTCTGACACAGGATGAATTCATTTGACCATCATTTATACTGTTGGGCTTTCAGTCTATTTATCCCCATCTGCTGGTTGTGGGAATAAGAAATAGAGATACCTGAAAAAATGGTATGCTAATAAGACACTAATGAATAGAGTCTTAAAGACAATTCTCATTTAACCAACCTCCACCATTAAAAATATGATTCTATAGTTTATACCTAATACACTTCAGAGGGGAAAAAATGAAAATGGGCAATTCTAATGAATTACTTCGCACAAAATGTCAGATCATCAGGAAGGACTTGCAAGATAATATATTAATAAAGTTAACAAATTTCCTACCATGACAAAGAGAATTATTAAAGTGATCCTAAGATCAGTGATGCTGAATGCCATTACTCCATAAATCATTATGTTATACTCAGATAAAATGAAGGCCTCACATGAAGTGTTGAATATCTTGCTGACAAGTCTGACTAGGAAGCTGCCAACACATTTTAAACAGGATATATGGTAATAAACTGTGATACTTGCTGATATGTAACAACTTTCTATTTTAGTACTACATGTACTTTAAAGTTTCAATACGCAATGCTGCAAAATACAATTTCCTTTGTCACCTCTTTCCTGCTTCTTGAATTTGAAGCATGCTAATGACAGTCAAATTCTGCTGAATAAAAACACATCACCTGTAAAATAAGTAGGTATTTATCCCCTGTAGTTGCATATAAACTATTTTAAAATGCAGAAATCCTGAAGTAATTCTCTGGGCTGTTCCTATACCTCTCCACAGGATGTTAATGCAACACTAAAATTCCTTTGAGGGGATAGGTTAAAAAGTTGTTGCTCCAGACCCTTGCTGTGAATATCTCCTTGAATACTTTGTCCAGCCAGCCCCTGATGTAGCTTTCATGTAGTAGTAAGCTGTGAATCTTGGGTGTCAGACAGATTTGCTTGTTATCCGAGAATGCCCTCCCTTCCCTCACCTTTCCGTCAGTCTCTAGGGAGGAGATCAACTGTGGTTATGTGATTTCTATGCATTGCCTATGCATTTGGAATACAGAAGGCAAGAATCCTGGGGTCAAGGCATCCAGGGTAAGTTTACAAAGATTTTGACAGCTACCAGGGAAGTGCTGATACATGACAAGAACATACATAAGTCTATTATATAGAGAGCTATTGCAGATACATGGATTGATACATGAAAAATAACTTTTAAGTGCCTGAGTGTTTTGGTTGTGTTGTTTTATGGGTTTGTTTTGTTGTGGTGTTGGTTTTTTTTTGTGGGTGTTTTTTTTTGTTTGGGTATTTTTTACTTTGATTTATGAAAAAGAGAGGAGAGCTCTGCAGCAGCCTGTTTCTGGCAGATTCTATGTTTCTCAAAACAATGTCAAAAAAAGTGCAGTTTCACAAACCAGTTAGGATTGCTGTTAGAAGCAGAGGCCTCACCTTTCCCCTCAAGCTCACTGTTGGTCTCATTTTTCCAATCTCCTTGCTTGTGCAAAAGGGGGGTCATAATACTATCCCTTGTACAGTTGCTTTTGGTCAAGAGGAACAGCTCAAGCTTTGTTTATGTTACACAGCTAGCTTTCAGCCAGATCAAGGAGTGCTGCTGCTGACACTAGAGATGTGATTGAGTGCCTCCTGTAACAGCATATTTAAATAATTCATAAAACCATACCCAAACCTTTCCTTTCTCTCCTACTTTTCTTAAATAGCTCTCTCCCCAAGTGGTTTTTCATCACTTCAGAAATCTTTTGTTAGAAAACAATATTGGTGGCTGAGGTTTTCATTGCATTATAAATCTACCCTCCCTCAAAATACTCTGCTTCTCGTAGTTGATGATCCACTGAAGAGCTAACTGAAAGCCACACATTTATCAGCCCACATTGCTTTTAGACCACACTTGTTTATAAACTCCACACAGAAAATGCTGGGACTCTAAGGTATATCAAATATTCAGAAAAATTCAACAGAATAATCTCATATCATCCCCTTAAAAAGAGAAAACAACATCTGTATAATATGCAGAGAAGGGATGACAAGCTTCTGTGGTACGGACTGGTAAAGACAGCAAAGTCCCACAGCAAGGATAATATTTTCCAGTTTTCCACAAAGTACCTACACTACCAATATATCAGTTACAGCAGCTCTTCTCTATGATCTCAAAGTACAGCGAAGTCTTTGCTACAGCTCTTTATCTAGACTATTTGTTATAAAATTTTTGCTATAATTGCACCTATTAGGTGTTCAAGAAACAATGAAGAACATTTAAAGACTGAACATGAATACGTTACATAAAAACTTGAAATTTGTATAGAAGTGGGTCACTGGTTTAGAGAGGATGTATGTTGTCGATGTAGGTAGTTGAGAGACAGAAGTTCAGATTTCAGTTCCTGGTCCTACTGAAGATGCTCAAAAAGCCTACAGCCTGCACAAAAGATAGGATACTGATTAACAGGAAGATTATATCTGCAATACCATCTCCACTGGTTAATCCTTAGTCTAGAGATAATTTTCTCCAACTCTTAGTCTAGCCCTTTGACATTTGAAACACTCTTATACAGCAGCTAAGGCAGTGAGACAGAATATTGATAGAAAACAATTAAAAGACAAATAACAAATGAAATGTGCTATTTTCTAAAATCATTAGTTAACTTGCAATAAAAGAGACTTACTGAACTGTTCAAGGCTGTGTCAATTAATTATGCTTTTTACAGTCTAAGGCAAATTCATTACATTTTTTCGCTTTTAAAGCAAAGTGTGTTTGTGGCCCTAAGTGCCAATATTTAAGTTAACTGACAAGTTGAAATTTAGTGTTATTACTAAAATGAAAACCTTTCTACCTTATTACATTGGCTAGCCCCATACTATTTAATTAAGAAATTCAGGAAGCGTTCCACAACATTGGAATTCAATTATCTGTCCTTTTAATTGTTACAGCAGCCCTGTCTGGCATAGTTTTTGGCCTGGACTAACCAGTGCTCTCCCAAACTATTCCTGGGCACGATTCAGTAGTTGGCAATGTTCAGAAACTACTCCCAAAAGCCAATTTGGACATAGCAATTTTATTTTTAAAGGCCAAGAGTCTAACATTCTGGCATTAAGGCTAGCTGACACAGTGTAGCTGTATTCATGAGGTAGTCTTAGACATGTTTAATTTACCAATATAGGTATAAGCACAACATCCCAAGGCACAGCCAAAATAATACATTTCAAAGCACAAATACTGCAAAACTCAGATGCCAACAAAAGTTTGGCATCATTCAGATGACTAAAATCCTTTACATAATCTAAGAATCAGAAATTTGACCAGTTTTCTAAGATTATTCATAAAAAGATTAAGCAATGAAGGACAGAGGCCAGAATTGCATACCTGTTCTACTGCATGAAGAGTATCTCAATTTTAAATTTGTTCTTATTTTTCATCTGCAGCACAGGGAAAAAAAAGCTATGAGTGCTTGGAAAAGTCATATTTCATCCTGCCTAGCAAAAAGGTGACCCCTTACAACTGTATAAGATACATATTGATTAATCCTGAAGAATGATATCACAGTCATTTTAGGATAGATGACAGAAGTAGACTGAATAAGAGAAAGCCATTTCCTAAACAATAAATTTTAAAGGAACCAAAGTGCTTAAGGACACCCTTGCATAAAGACTTTTTTAAAGTTGAGAAATCTACCCAAACATTAAAAATCATAGACTCCAAAGTGTCTTCAAATATTGACTACTCCCATAATGCTGAAATATCCAGAAAAATAGAGTGTGTAAGATATGTCAACCAACCTATATACTAATAGTAAGTCTCTCATCTTTCTGCAGTGATCTGGAGATGTATTACTCCCCTTGTGGAGTAATACAGATGAGAACTCTTGGAAATAATCCTCCTGAAAGCAGAACTAGGAAACAATGTTTTATTGGTTTTGGTGCTTTTTTAAAACTCTATTTAAAAAAATATTTACACTTTTATCTAACACCTTCCAGTTGAAGCAATGTAGTAGATTAACCTAAGAATTATAAGTAGTCTTTTAAAGTAGCATTCCTCTCTCCCCACTGACAGAGGTAAAAACAATAACATTTCTTGATGCCAAAACAGTCATGATAAGAATTATTTTTGTCCTTTATGGTATCTGCCTTCATACTCTAACAATCATAGCTTAATGCATGATGTCTCCTTTCAGCAGACATGTTTTGCTCCACAGTTTCAGGTGAATATTTACTAAGAAGAGTTTAGAGAAAAAAAAAATCACTGTAATAGGAGGGAAACTATCAAGTAGAATAGGATATATAGGAAAATACCATATATTTAATGCTTTTGGTAGCAGCCAACTACAGTTGTATGTTCTATTATTTGCATTTGAATTGTGGAAAAAACACCTAGTTCTGATTCCCCTTATCCAATGGGAAGCATAAGAAAACAAATGCTAATGAAGACATAGTCTATCAGTCAAATGAGATTAGCATTACCATAAGGCTGCTTCCACAGACGTTTACGGCAACATGTCTGATATAAGCTTCTACATATTGGCACTAGTTTTCAAGCAATTTTAAAAGCTTAATGAAGATAGTTTTTTCCTGAAAGGCCTAATATTTTGGAACACAATCCTATATGGCTTTACATATTAAGTGTTTAGAAATGCAACACTCTACAGATCATGGAGGCTGTCTTTCTGATAACCCCTTTAAACTGCCGATATTTCTTCTAAAGCTCAACCTTGAAGTCACAAGTCTATCTAAACAACAAGTCTGACAGCTGTTGTTTCAATTGAAGAACACAACCTATAATTCAAACTTATGTGCTTCATTTTCCTGTTAATATTTTCCTCTGATACTCTCCCAGCAAACTTTTATTTCCCTAAAGACATACATGGCAGTGAATCTGGGTAATCCCTACGTATAAATACTTTTTACTGCTTCCTTTTTGTTTGTCCAACTGATCAGCATTTTTGGTCACATTAAGGTTATTTTTTCACACTGCAATAAGTATTATATTTAGCTTTGTGCCTTACAAAGTGCTGTAAACTAAGAAAAAATGAGAGTGTAAGCACACCAATGTCAAAGGAACAAACAATCAACTAGAAGAAATCCACACATTTAAAATAAACCTGAGAAAAGGTACATAAATACAAGGTCAAAAAACCCAAGAAACAAATTCAGTACGCTTTATGGAAAATGCCCTCAATAAAAGTCAAGAGCAGCTGTGCGCTTGGTTAGGATTTGACTACCTTTCCCAGTCTGGATACTCCATTGCTTTCTCTGAAGCTCCATTACTATTGCCTTGCTACCACCTTATTGCTTCTAGAAGACCATATACTGCATTAATGAACCACTTCAGAGAAAGAAAAGCTGTTGTCTAAAGCAGGTGAAAACTGGTGAATTTTGCAAGTGTCACAAGGTTCCATATTTGTCAAAAAATAATGCCAGAATTGGAAAATAACACAAGTTCACAAAAAACTTACACTGACTCTAGACTTATAGAACTTAAAAAGCATATTTTGAACCAAGTTCCCTTTAAATACATTTTCTAGGTTTGAGCCTTTCAGCATTCACATTAAGTTTTCTTCCAGAGAAACAGAGACACAATTTCTCCTGTAGCTGTGCATCACTTCCTAGCATGGGGCAAGGAACTAGACCTTCAATAGGTACAATAACCATTCAGTTTTTTATGTTAGGGGATGCCAGATCTGACAGCCCAGTAGAAGCAAGGCTGCTGTAGCTCCTTGACCTCCAGCCCAACATGTAGCAAGGGCACACACACAAACATATGTACAAAACATATATAAATGGCCATCCACCCAGATAAACACTCAGCTCTCACGCACTGGGGATCTTATCTGTTCCCTTCTCTGGTTGATCGGGATAAAAGTCCATTAGTGGATACATATATACACACACACAGAGTGGATCCCTCCAGAGCTGGGCTTAGACATCAAGTCTATCAGGTAGCTGCCCCATCTGCTGACACCTGGACATATGAATCCCTGAGGCCCCCAGCACCCCTCCAGCTGCTGATACAGAGTGTACCCCTTACACACACTAACACACACACAGTGGATCCCTCCAGTAACTGGCATTGGACATTGCCTATCCAGTAGCCAGTCTGTGGAACTTCCTGTCTCCAGGTGTCTCATACAGACACACTCATGCACTGGTCTATCAATCCCTAGGCCTTGTGATCTCTCCAGTAGCTGGCCTGGAGCTCCTGGTCCCTCTGGGTAGACAATTCCTACAGTTATACTACACATATATGTCTGGTCCAGGCTTGTAACTGCTTAGATACATATCTCCCAAGACACTTAACCCACTCACTAACTAGGCCAGCTCAATACAGCAAACACTGACATGCACACCCTCACTCACTCCAACTGCTGTCACCACAGACGCATGAGCCCCTGTGACCATGGTCCCACTCCCGTTGCTGTCACTCAGACCTGCAGACAAAAACATGCATACAGAGAGCTCCCTCACTCAAGGAAATAATTGAAATAAAATTTTAAAATACAGGACACGTTGCTCTGATCCAGTGTGGTGTGTAACCTGTTTACAATCAATGGGCCTCTCATTCCCTTATCCCTCTTTTCCTATGCTTTTCCCTCCCAAAACCACCTTAGGCCCTCTCTTTCCTCCACCCTTTGTCCTTCCCCTAAATATTTCATAAATCCTGTGCAATCCCAAAACACTGTATCCCACCCTGAGTTCCCTACTCCTCTATGCAGGAACCTCTCAGTCTGAAAGGTGACAAGGACAACTGTTCCATTGACATATCTTGATGAGTTTCACCATGTAAGGACCATGCAGCTTATGGACCTCCAGTGACAGCCCTTGGAGGAGTCTGGCAGGAGCTTCCTTTTTCCATTTGGCTTATCGGGGTTACCCTGCCTTGCACTGTGCCTGCGTGCTCTTTTGTGTGTGGAGACAAGCCTTTTATCAGATAACCTAACACTCGGTAAGTGTTACAAATATTTTAAAATTTAGGTCAGTAATCATTGATTTTGGTCAGCAGCCTAGCTTTAAAAAGTATTGAAACTCTTCCAATAAAGATTACATGGATCACATAAGTAATCAGAGTCATTTGGTTATACACCTTATTATAGACTTCAGTGAGAAAAACCTTGTTCTAAATATGGAACTTTTCCTTGAATTTGTTACTAAGAGGCTTGTAATACTGCTATGCTAGAACACTGAAGTAAAAACATCTTGAAAAGCTTAATATTTATTTTTGAAGGAAGTGTAGTAACATTTGCTGGCATCTATTTGTTGATAAGGACTCAAGGCTGAAAAAAAGACATTACATTTACATTGCACTCCTGATATAACTATGATTACACTATGATATATGCTTCATCCAGTCAGCTGAAGAATGATCATTCCATCCTGTGAGGTAACTTAACTCTACAGACAGCCTGTAGCACATTTATGAGATCCACAACCTGACCCTGAAGCCATTTCTGTGCAGGGCAAGTAAGACTGTTTCTTCCATGTCTGTGCAATAGGAAACCCCACATTCGGTGGGGACGTGGCTTGTGGAAACTCATTGCAGCAGCATGGTGGTGTAACAATTTCAATGCAATGCAAAGTCACTTGAAAACTCATGGGAATTTTCACCTGCAGGCAGAACAGCCACATGAATTTTTCCTTCCTGCACATCCCGTCCCTCCCTGCCCCCCCTTTTTTTTAATCTTTCAAGTCAAAAAAACCCTTAGTGCTTGGCTGGCTTACTGTACTAGTAAAAGATTTAATTTGTGACTTCCTCCCACCCTTTCCTGGAATAGAACATTTTTATTATCCATTAAATATTTAGAACATTAAACATTTCTATGCAGTGGCAGAGAAGGGCTTTATTTGTTGAACCTCTGCATGTACTTTGACAGTATGCATTGTCTGGCACATCAAAATTCACATTTTTATTTTAAGTAAAAAGTGAGAAGTAGATTCTGTGACAAATTCAGGCATCTGACTTCAATGCATGTGGAAAACTGCAAGCTCAGACAAGAAACATCCTTGTAGGTCTCCTCTCCCTGACAAAAAGAATAATCTTTCCTTTATAAGGGTCACTGCAGAGAATGCTAATGAATTTCACCAAGTAAGTGTGATGTGTGTTAATTAGAATGGAGATCTTTTTTTTTTTTTGCTAAGTAAATAACTAACTGACCAAGATTTTAGGATTTCATGTGATCTGAAGCTGTCCAGCCATTGACAGAAAGATAATGACTTTTGCTTTTAAATGCTTACATAACTACATAAGGAGGAAGCTACAGTAGTGAAACCAAGGAAACAGTTAATTCTTAGCTTATCCTGAGTGTACCTGCATTCGCACCCACTGCCTCAAATGAGAGTACACTAAGCATTAGATTCTAATAACGAAAAAGGATTATTTTTCACCATGTTTTTCCCATGTGTTATTATATACTTTTCTTGAGGACCTGTGCAAAGTCCCTGCTGGCTGCCCCTGCCTAATGATGCCATTAGCTCTGACTGGAGCATGCTGACCAGGTGCAAATGTTGCACATTAATCTATGCATACAGGGACATAATAAATATTACACAATAGGTTAAAGGACTATCTTTTTTTCAACTAAGTAGTATAAATACAAAACAAGAAAAAGGACTAGAGAGGAGAAAGATGAATTTCATCAGTAGCAGTAGCCTTATGAACCTGCTACAACAATACTATCTGGGATTCGAGGTGCAGATCACAAGATCAACAATCTTGAAATAATATGAGAAAAATGAAAGAAAGATCCAGAGGCCCTGGAAAACACTACCTCAACAGCTTCAGTGAAAGGCTGCAGTGCTGCCATAGTAAAGAGCTTCAGCCTTAGTAATACCAAGGGACCTGCTATGTCTAACATCATGTTTTTTCGATATAATAGGGGATTCACCCCATCCCCCAAGTAAAATGTGTCACTGTAGTTACCACTCTGTAAGAAGAGTCAGGCTTCTGTATTAAAAGTAGCTGGAAAGCTCTGTCAATATTGAGAAAGTACAAGTTTCTATAGGAGAGCACATATACTTCTTTCTAGAGATTAAATCACTGACTTCAAATGCATCTTGATAGCCATATGGGCTATATAGAGAAAAACCACTTAGACTACTTTCCTTTTCTGCTGTTTTTGATGTGTTGATATGACTGCCTTGAAAGTGATGTGTTTTCCCCCAGCTTCAAGAGCCACTTAAAGCAGATAAAAAAAACTCTCAAGACAAACCCTAATGCAGTATTTTAAAAGGAAAAAAGATTTTGACCCAAACCAAATTAAAGCAGTGATGAAGGCAGCCAAAACTGTGGATTAAACCGCTAAAGCCACATTTTCTGAAAGGTTTGGTATTACTGTCAAGGCATGTTTTCAGAAGACTTCTGCAAAGTAGTATAGCCACTAGTATCACAACACTTTTTACAAACCAGTATTTGCTGAAATAAGCAAATGGGAACTGAACTCTTGAAGGAGAAATTCCATAGAGAGAAACTCCATAGGAGAAATTACTCTTAAAAATATGGATCAAATTTACTTGGAAAAAGAAACTATTTCTGTGTTTCTAGCACATATATCACAAAATAAAAGGTTTCCTGGAGCTTTTGCAGCAGATCTAGAGGGTATCCACAATACTATATTTAAGTCTAACTCTTAAGTATTGAAGACACTGCTCCAGAAACTCAAATATTAGGCTCATTCAATTCCACTTGCAATGTATTACTTAAGCCAGAATATAGAGCATCTACAGTCATCTTCAATAAGCAGTTATAACTGAGGTAAGAGTTCAAGTTTAATTATAGGATGCTAAATCCTAATATACATTTGTCAAAGTTTTGACAGTTGAAAAATGGCAAACCAAAGGAAATTTCAATGCTTTTGCTTTAGTTTGTAGGCCTCTATTGTGTAAGCCAGTCTTCCCAGGTGTTGCTTATCCTCTGTGTAAGCCTAGTAGATAGGAGAGAAAAAAAAAAAAAAACCAAACCAAACCAAACCAAACCAAACCAAACCAAACCAAACCAAACCAAACCCAAACCACCAAACCAAATCACATTATATAGTCACATTAACACTTGTAGAAAATAAACCATGTGTTTACCTAGCAAGAGGGAATGTAATCCAGATAGTCCAGACTGTGTTCCAGGTTTAATAGTAAAAATTTTGGAGTTGCTAAAAAGCATAAAAAGCTAAAAATCATAAAAGCTGCATCCTAAAAAATTCTGTTCTGAAAGCTGTTCAGTCTAGGTATGCTTATGACAGAGTAGTCATGTTTGCTCTCAAATGAGTTTTCAGTCAAATGTTTTGTAAGTGTCTGGTCTCCACACTTATTGTCATTTCTGTATATAAGCAAGAACATTACTATTCAACCAGCAAAATAACTGTGAAATCCTCTCTGTTGAGGATATCAGCCACTTAATAGTGAAGAAACATCATGACATTAAGATGACTAGTTGCCTACCCCAGAAAACAGTAAGCTGACCAAGAATACAGACTTGTTAAGTTCCTCTAAGTACTAAATATGTAGAAGTTGATTAACAAGCAGAAAGAAAATTTTAGACACTTTATTCTAATCAGAATGCTAAACAGTTATTTTAAAGAGCACATGAAATATTACATAAAAAATATTATCCAACACAACCCTGTGAAACAGTAAAATGTTATCAGCTAAAAAAAAAAAAAATGCTTAAGACACACACTGTGTTAAACAATAACTTGTCTTGTCATTCTATAGTGAAGTTCCTAGACAGGATTCTATAGCAAAGGAGCACTCTTCCTCATTAGAAATCACATAAATACAAATCAACTGGAAGATCACAAGCCTCCTCCTCCATGTAGAAGCATATTGTGAACTGTCACTTGCAAACAATATACAGAATACTGATTTTTTAAAAAGAAAAGTTCCACCACTGGTGACTGACAGCACAAGGATTCTCCCTGTCTCAGCATTTCCCTTGTTCCCCACCTTACCCTCCAAACAGATACAAATGCATCTTCATGCCTTTTCTGCTTCAAGGGAAAAAACCAAAAGGCATAAACATCTTGAAGCGTAGGAAGAATGTGATCAATAACAATTCTTTATTTGCAAAAAATATAACAGAAAATAATTACTAGTACAGATAATTACTGGTGCCACAGACAGGGGTTTGGCTACTTAGACATGGGACTTGCTTTGAGAAACCTGGTCTACTGGGGGCAAGTGGGGTCCATCTGTTAGAGAAGGGGAAGATCATCTTCGGTCACAGGCTTGCCAAGCTGGTGAAGAGGGATTTAAACTAAAGTTGCTGGGGGAGGGAACCTCAATCCATCCCTGCAATAGATGCCCAGAGTCTAGAGAGGGGTCACAGGTCAGCAGGGGAGCACCTGGAGGGCAGCACAAAGGAATTCCAGCCAGTAAGTCAGCTTCACCCGAGGTCCAACTTAACTGCCTTTATGCAAACAGACGTAGCATGGAGAATATTGGCATAGTGGGATGGTTCCTGTGACTGCAGTGTTGGAATGGAAGGATACAGGTTTTTTAGGAAGGACAGGCAGGGGAGATGAAGAGCGGGGGTTGCCCTCTATGCCAATGACCAGCTGGAATGCATGGAGGTCTGCCTGGGGATGGATGAGGAGCTGACAAAGAGTTTATGGGTCAGGATTAAAGGGAGGACAGGTACAGGAGACATTATACTGGGGATCTGCTACAGGCCGCACAACCAGTAAGACCAAGTAGATGAGGACCTCTACAGACAGATAGGAGCAGGGTCATGTTCACAAGTCCTGGTCCTCATGGGGGACTTCAGCCACCCTGATATCTGTTGGAGGGACAACACATCAGGGCATAAGCAATCCAGGAAGTTCCTGGAATACTTTGACAACAACTTCCTTCTCCAAGAGGCAGAGGAGACAGTGAGGAGAGGTGCTATGCTGGGCTTTGTTCTCACTAACAAGGAGAGGCTGGTGGGGAGTGTGAGGCTCAAGGGCAGCCTGGGCTGCAGTGACCATGAAATGTTGGAGTTCAAGATCCTAAAGGTGGCGAGGAGGACACACAGCAATCTTGGTACCCTGGACTTCAGGAGAGCAGACTTTGGCCTCTTCAGGGATCTGCTTGACAGAGTAACATGGGATAAAGCCCTGGAGGGGAGAGGGGCCCAAGAAAGCTGGTTAATATTCAAGGATCATCTCCTCCACACTCAGGAGTGATGCATCCTGACAAAAAGGAAGTCAGGTAAGAACACCAGGAGGCCTGCATGGATGAACAAGGAGCTCCTGGACAAGCTCAAACACAAAAAATTAGCCTACAGAGGGTGGAAGCAAGGATAGGTGGCCTGGGAGGAATACAGAGAAACTGTCTGAGAAGCTAGGGATCAGATTAGGAAGACCAAAGCCCTGATAGAATTAAATCTGTCCAGGAAGATCAAGGACAACAAGAAAAACTTCTATAGGTACATCAGTGATCAAAGGAACACTAGGAAAATGTGGTCCCTCTCTGGAAGGAAATGGGAGACCTGGTTACCCAGGATATGGAGGAAGCTGAGGTACTCAATGACTTTTTTGCTTCAGTCTTCACCAGCAAGGCCTCCAACCACAAGATGCAGAAGGTAAAGGCGGGGACTGGGAGAAGGGAGAACTGCCCACTGTAGGAGAAGATCAGGTTCGAGACCATCTAAGGAACCTGAAGGTGCACAAGTCCATGGGACCTGATGAGATGCATCTGCAGGTCCTGAGGGAACTGGTGGATAGAGTGGTAAGACACTAACCATCATATTTGAGAACTTGTGGCAGTCCAGAGAAGTTCCTGCAGTCTGGAAAAGGAGAAATATAAACCCTCATTTTTAAAAAGCGTAAAAAAGATGACCCGAGGAACTACAGTCAGTCAATCTCACCTCTGTGCCCAGAGCAGGTGCCCTTGGAAACTATGCTAGGGCACATGGAAAATAAGGAGGTTATTGGTGACAGCCAGCATGGCTTCACTAAGGGCAAATTGTGCATAAAAAAAATTGATGGCCTTCTACAGTGGGGTTACAGCTCTGATAGATAAGGAAAGAGCAACTGACATCATCTACCTGGCCTTGTGCAAGGCTTTTGACACTGTCCCACATGACATGCTTGTTTCTAAATTGGAGACATGGAGAGGTTTGGAGAGGTTTGGTAGATAGACCACTCAGTGGATAAGGAATTGGCTGTATGGTTGCACTCAAAGAATTGCAGTCAAGAGGTCGATGTCCAAATAAAGAGCAGTGACAAGTGGTGTTCCTCAGTGGTCAGTGTTGGGACAAGTGCTGTTTAACATCTTTGTTGGAGACATGGACAGTGGGACTGAGTGCACCCTCAGCAAGTTTGCACATGACTCCAAGCTGTGTGGTACGGTCAACACGCTGGAGGGAAAGGATGTCATCCAGAAGGACTGTGACAGGCTTGAGAGGTGGGTCCATGCAAACCTCATGAAATTCAACAACGTCAAGTGAAAGGTCCTGCACATGGGTTGAGGCAACCCCATGCACAAATACAGGCAGGGCAATAGTGGATTGAGAACAGCCCTGCACAGATGGACTTGGGGGTAGTAGTGGATAGAAAACTGAATATGAGTCAGCAATGTGCACTCGCAGCCCAGAAAGCCAACCATATCCTGGGTTGCATCAAGAGAAGCATGGCCAACAGGTTAAGGGATATGATTCTCCCCCTCTACTCCATTTTTCTGAGACCCTACCTGGAGTACTGTGTCCAGCTCTGAGGCCCCCAACATGAGAACAACATGGACCTGTTTGAGCGAGTCCAGAGGAGGTCTACAAAGATGATTGGGGGGCTTCAGCACCTCGCTTATGAGGACAGGCTGAAAGAGACGGGATTATTCAGCCTGGAGAGGAAGAGGGAGGGGAGAGGTGGGGAGAGGGGAGGGGAGGGGAGGGGAGGGGAGGGGAGGGGAGGGGAGGGGAGGGGAGAGGAGAGGAGAGGAGAGGAGAGGAGAGGAGAGGAGAGGAGAGGAGAGGAGAGGAGAGGAGAGGAGAGGAGAGGAGAGGAGAGGAGAGGAGAGGAGAGGAGAGGAGAGGAGAGGAGAGGAGAGGAGAGGAGAGGAGAGGAGAGGAGAGGAGAGGAGAGGAGAGGAGAGGAGAGGAGAGGGGAGGGGAGGGGAGGGGAGGGGAGGGGAGGGGAGGGGAGGGGAGGGGAGGGGAGGGGAGGGGAGGGGAGGGGAGGGGAGGGGAGGGGAGGGGAGGGGAGGGGAGAGGAGGCTCTAGGGAGACCTTATAGTGGCCTTTCAGTACTTAAAGGGGGCCTACAGGAAAGATGGGGAGAGAGTCTTTATCAGGGAGTGTAGTGATAGGATGAGGGGTAATTGTTTTAAACTGCAAGAGGGTAGATTTAGATTAGATATAAGGAAGAAATTCTTTACTGTGATGGTGGTGAGACACTAAAACAGGTTGCCCAGAGAAGTTGTGGCTGCACCCTTCTTGGAAGTGTTCAAGGTCAGGTTGGACGGGGCTTTGAGCAACCTGATCCAGTGGAAGGTGTCCCTGCCCATGTCAGGGGAGTTGGAACTAGATGATCTTTAAGGTCCCTTCCAACCCAAACCATTTTATCACTATAAAAATCAAAGGCAGAAATAAGATGTGTCTACAAGCATACTATAAATGCACAGAAACTAAGCGAAGAGTTATTAGCCTTTACTCACACAGTGAGGAAAGATACACTGAAAGTACAAATAAAACAGACATTGCATATTTAAAGCACTAGCATGTTTCAGTTTTCATGTGTATGCACAGGGTGGACATGATTGCACTGGAGTCAGATATAAGTTAGGTTTTCTTATGTTGCCTGAGTATAATGGAGTTTCTAGGCAACAGCTATATTTAGGCTAGTTAGTACTCCAAGTTAATAAAGTCCATGCCAACATAAAAGAATACAGCTCGTGCATCTCCAGAAGAAG